>NC_090450.1:803004591-804254591 GCF_031143425.1 Pleurodeles waltl | reverse complement strand
GTCCTGATGTCGTCAGTGGCGGCGATGAGGGCGGTCTCAGAGCTGTGGTTGCTGCGAAAATTGGATTGGGATGGGTCCAGAGTGTTGTTTTCCTCAAGGAAGTGGGTCAGTTGCCTGTTGATGATCTTTTCGATGACCTTCGCCGGGAACGGGAGCAGGGAGATGGGCTGGTAGTTTTTGAGGTCCTTTGGGTCTGCCTTGGGTTTCTTGAAGAAGGCGTTGATCTCGTTGTGCTTCCAGCTTTCCGGGAAGGTGGCGGTCTCGAAGGAGCTCTTGATGATCATCCGGAGTTCAGGGGCGATGATGGAGCTCGCTTTGTTGAAGATGTGGTGCGAGCAGGGGTCGGATGGTGAGCCGGAGTGAATGGTGTTCATGACTTTGGTGGTATCATCGTCGTTGACGTGGGTCCATGAGAGCAGGAGCTTGGTGTGGCTGGGGGGTGGTGAGTCTGAGGTGTTGGCGACTGCCGGTGGGGTCTTGGTGTTGAAGCTGTTGTGGATGTCTGCGATCTTGCGGGGAAAGAAGGTGGCTAGGGAGTCGCAGAGGTCTTGCGAATGTGGGATGTCGTTGGTCCTGGAGCTGGGGTTGGAGAGTTCCTTCACGATGTTGAAGAACTCTTTGCTGTTGTGTGCGTTGTTGTTCAAGCGTTCCTTGAAGGAGGATCGCTTGGCGGTCCGGATGAGCTGGTGGTGCCTGCGGATGGCGTTCTTGAGGGCCGTGTGCGTGGTCGGTGTCTGTTCTTGGTGCCATTTCTTCTTGAGTTTTCGGCAAGTCTGTTTAAAGGTCTGGAGGTCGGTGGTGAACCAGGTGCCCTTTCTGACGGTGCGGTTGGAGGAGGGTTTCTTGATCGGGGCGAGAGCGTTGGCGCCGTCATCGATTCATTGCCTGAGGTTGCGGGCAGCTGTGTTGGTGTCGGTGGTGACGGCTGGTGGGGCTCAGGCGAGGGCAATGACCACCAAGTGGTCCATGTCGTGCAGGCAGTCTGCAGCTGGTGGCTACTCACTGCAAGGCCTACCCATCTCCGCTGTGATTGACACAGGGGCCTCGATAAACCTCATGGCCGCCAAGGGGTGTCATGGACTCCCAAAGCCACTGCCACTTAAATTCACACGAGTGCAAGTCTATGCGTTTGGGAGCACACACCCACTTGAGATAGCCGGAGTCTTCACAGTGGAAGTCGCCCATGAGAGCACGTAAATAACAACCAAAGTCTATGTGTCCAAGGGAGGGTCAGGGTTCCTACTCGGCTGCCAGACCGCCCATAATCTCAACCTGGTGCACTTTGCATTAGCGTCCACGCTAGCAGCTTGGGGGACCTCGTGAGAGAGTTCGACTCAATCTTCAGCGGCATCAGCTGCCTGAAGGGACGCCTCTCAAACTCCATATTGACGACTCGGTAGCCCCCGTTGTCCTCAGACAAAGGTGAAACATGAACTACAGCTTTTGGAGCGAGCAGGCATAATTGAAAGGGTGTCAGGCCCTACCCCGTGGGTGTCCCCGATTGTTGTTGCATGGAAGCCCAAGCAGCCGGAAGCTGTCCGGATCTGTATGGACATGCGCCTGCCCAATCAGGCCATTAAGAGGGAGAGACACCTAACCCCGACCACAAGGGAACTCTCAGGATCCAAGTGGTTTTCCAAAATGGACCTTCGGTCGGGGTATCATCAGATTGTGCTACACCCGGTGTCCCGGCCAATAACCACTTTCTCCACACGCACCGGCCTCTGGAGGTATACCCGGCTAAACTTTGGCATCGCCAGTGCTGCAGAGGTGTTCCAACACACCATCAAAGGGGTCCTGCAAGGGCTCCCAGGGGTCCTCAACGTGAGCGTCTACATCCTGGTGCACGCTCCCACCTTGGAAGACCACATGGCAAAGCTACGGGCAGGGTTAATGAGACTGCATGAACACGGACTGACGCCCCACAGGGAAAAGTGTGACTTCCTCAAACGAGACATCTGTTTCTTTGGATACCGGTTCTCGGAACATGGGACAGGCCCAGACCCGCGCAAAGTAAGGGACATCCAAGAGGCCCCGGCTCCAACTTCCGTCTCAGGAGTCAGGACATTTCTTGGTATAGTCACATACTGTGGCCGGTTCATGAAAAATCTGTCCGACCTCATTGGTCCTCTGCGAATGCTTACCCGAACTGACCACCCATGGGTTTGGGGTGAAGAGCAAGATCGTGCCTTTCAAGATACAAGGGACACACTCTTTGCAGACACCATGCTAACATTCTTTGATCCCCGCTGTGAGTCGCAGCTAGCCGCCAATGCCAGCCCCATGTGTCTAGGCGCGGTTCTGACCCAGAAACAAGTCTGTGGGGAGTGGGCCCCCATTGTGTTTGCTAGCTGCACCCTCACACCTACTGAGCAGCTGTAATCCCAGATAGAGCGGGAGGCCATCACCATCCACTGGTGGTGTCGCCACTTCCACCTCTATCTTTATGGAAAAGCGTTTCCCGTGGTGATTGACCACAAACCACTGCTGCCCCTCTTTAAAGGATCCTCATCGAAGCCGCCTGCATGGATTGAAAAGTAGGTTTTGCAGCTGCAGGAATTCAACTTCACTGTGGAGTACCAACCGAGCACTCAGAACCCTGCAGACTTTTGGTCACGCCATGCCCGTCCGGCCACCCCCCAGGAGGTGGAAAAAGCTTTAGAGACCGAAGAGTATGTTTGACTGATAGTCGACCGGGCCAGGCCCCTGCCCATACTGCTCAATGAAGTGGTGGAAGCCACAAGCCAAGATGAATGTTTACAAATTGCCGTGACGGCCACCCGGTCAACTGACTGGTGCCAGCTGCACCGTACTGCAGCTTTTCGCACACCCGATGCTAAAGCCAGGCTTCAAGCTTTTTTCAACGGCTGGCACAAACTCTCAGTGAGTGATGATGGGTGTCTGCTGCAGGGGTTCCGTCTGGTAATGCCCTCCTGCCTGCTGTCCAGGGCTGTGTCTCTAGCCCATGGAGCCCACCAGGGCATCATCAAGTCCGAGAATCATCTCTGAAATAAAGTCTGGTACCCAGGGCTAGATCACTTAGTGGAAGACACTGTAAAAGGGTGCCTTGTCTGCCAAGCCAGCGAAACTCCGGATCCATCAGCACTGGTCATCAATGAAGACGGCCCCATGGCCCCCTGGCAGTTGGGCAGTGCAGACTTTTGGAGTCTGCCTGATGGTTCCTACATGATGGTGGTAGTGGATGACTATTCGCGATACCCGGAGGTAGAGCTCGTGCAATCCACGTCGGCACCCACGGTCATTCCAAGGATGGAGAAACTCATGGCTATCCATGGTCTGTTCGGAGAAATCTGCACGGACAACTGGCCCCGGTTCAACAGTTGCGAGTGGGCTGATTTCCTAAAGTCAACCAACATGAACCATCGCTAGATCACGCCCAGGTGGCGACAGGCAAACGGAGAGGTAGAGTGGTTTGTCAAGACACTAAACAAGGTGATTCGCATTGCCACGGCAGAATCCCAAAACATCGAAAGTGCCATCTACGCCTTCCTCTGGGAATACCGAGTCATGCCCCATGCCACCACTGTTGTGATCCCAAGCCAGCTTTGCTTCGAGAGAGTGGTGACGGACGCCATCCCACATCACCCGTCATGGGCAATCCAGTCGCCGCCCCAGAGCCAATCCACGAGGCAAAGGTCTTGCGCCAATGACTGTGCATCCCAGAGGCGGAGGGCCTGAGTAGTCCCTATTCAAGTGGGGGACACCGTCCTGGTGAAGGACCACCACCATGGGAGCAAATTCCGTCTGCCTTTCAAAACGAAACTATGGACAGTGACCGCTGTGAAGGGCACGATGGTGATGGCGAGTCGGGGGCTCGAGAAAGTAACCCGGAACGTCTCCCAGTTCAAACAGCCTTGCCCTCATCACCCCTCTGGACGGCGACAATGGCAGCTCCGAAGCGACCGGGGCTCAGAGTGACCAGGAGGAAGTCCCACCCCTCCCCGATAGCCCTGGTGGGCATATTACCCCAGCTGCCGGAGGAGCCGCGACAGACTGGCAGGGACTGAGATCCCCATCCCCACCAGCACGGACGTGGGACCCCGTCACGAGAGCAGATACACCCAGCACGGTACAGAGCCAGAGGTCGACGTCAGGGAGGTCAGGAAGCAGGCGGTACCACCTGCAGTACAACCCCAACCCTTCCCGGCGGTATTCAGATTTTGTACTTGACTGAAGGTGGCATGTACAGAATGTTTTGGCGCTGCCACCCACTCAGGCACCTGTTTGATTATGACTGTGTTTCGAGAAAACTTGTTGGGTTTGTTTTGATTTGTTTGCTGTTTTGTTTTCCAGTTGGGGAGGAATGTAGTGTTGGCCCACGGGTGGGTCAACCCACTCCGCGAGACCCGCGGGTGTTTGTGGACGTTTCCCCCTGTGGAATACAGCCCTAGTGGGCGCGTCCCCCATGACGTGGGAGAGGGCTTATATGCAAGGGAGGAAAGGCGGGAAACGTTAATGCAGATACGAACGGTGTTTAATAAATTTACATTCAACAACCTGCTGCGAGTCCTAGTAATCCTTGGGGACTTGCCACGTTACAAGAGGTGTCTTCTACTACTTCCATTCATCGCATAGGATGCTGCTCAGCACAGTGCGAGTCTTTGGGTGAATAATGATGCCTTTAACTTCCATTCATCGTCACAGCATACAGCTCTGTACAGTGCCACTCCCTGGGTGCATAGAGGTATCTTTAGCTTCCATTCATCACCATAGAATGCTGCTTTGAATAGTGCAGGTCTCTGGGTGAATTATGGGTCTTTAACTTGCATTGAACAGCATAGGATGTCTTTGTTTTGTTTACATTTTGTTTGTATATCCTGCACCTTATGTATTGAAAATTGTAGGATCTTTCCCACCCTTTTGACTAAATACTTCCCCATTTATGGGCTTCTTTGGTCCCTTCCCCTTCGTTTTGCCAAACTGTGAGGGTTTTCCCCGTAAACACTGTTAATTGTAAAGTCTTTGATTCATCAGAAACAATCTGAATTCATCAGGATGATTTTCACTGATAGTCTCTGTAGGCTTTATCTGAGTCAGGTACTTTTTCTGAGTCAGTTACCCACTCGCCCATGCACATACAAACTTTTACTCTTGTAAAGAAAAAAAGGGTTGAATACTGGCACACCTCATTCTTTGAGGTATAAAAAAATACTTTACATGGACATCTTGAGGCAGTACTGTTGCCAACCAGAGAGACACCCATTAACTGTAAAAAGCTGTGAAGGAAAAGAGGAGAGATTTGCATATTAGTGAATGAAGATCAACGTATTGCAAGACGACTTTGATGAATAAATGTTAACTTTTAATTAATTTGTGCAAACAGGAGTAAGAAAAGTTACATTAATATGTAGGAAGTTTTAGGTAAATCTCGATGTGTGTGTAATTTGGAGTTGTAGGGAAATTACAGCACAAGGGTCAGGGCACATGGGTTAAATTTCCCATTTGGCAAATTCCACACACCCCTGAATATTTCCCAAGATATTCCAACAAAATATTTCACCTAGTATTTCCAGTGGAGTAACACTAAATCCACATGCTGTGTTTCATTCTTCAATACTCATCTTGGAAAAAGTGGTATTTTCCACAACAGTAAATACACTACTTTAGCGTAACACTGGGTGCAGTAAATACCACCTCTACCCTGTAGACACCAAGGCCTATCAGAGGGCATCTATGAGTCAGAATCTTAACTCATACCCAAAAAAGCAGGGGAGGGGTCAGCCATCGGTGAGCTATCACTGCCAAAAAAAGTCAACTTGTGGTTTGATGATGTTGTATGCTTTAGGCTTTTCCACTGATGAGAAACAAAGGCTTTGCTTGACCAAATAATCTCACCTCATGTTTCCTTTTAACCCTTTATAACCCTTGCCCCATTAATCAGCAACACAATGTAGTGGTGTTGGAAGTCAGAGATACACTGCAGCATTTCTAAAATCGGAAGAGGCAGGCCAACCCCTATGGGCACGGTACCAGAACATCACTGTCAGAATATCACCTGAGATCAGTATAGTATCATGCATATTGTCTACAAAGATATTGTCCCACTGTAGTTAATAATAGAAAATGTAAACCCTATAGGACAATATTATTGTAAATGATATTTAAGACACAATATTCCATTCAGACTATTTTTCTGTAAATGGCATTCTGACATACAACCAAACCCTGTTAGGGCACCATTCTTGAGGATCACTAAATCCCAGGCAGGATAAAGTCTACACGAGAACAGTAGACCATAGAGGCAGGAAGTCACACATAAAGGCACTTTAGGAGTTCCCACAAAGACAATTATGGGCCTGCAGCGGGAAAGGTTCTTTGATAGCTGGGTTTGAGAAGGCTAGATCCAAAGCTGGGGCCACGTAGTCCATAAGGGCAGTAGTCATTGGCAAACACATGCCATGCTTCAAGGTACCGGGGTTTCTTCCAGAGGGAATTCTTCCAGACCCCAGTTCAGTAGCTATCTACACTTTTTTCCACCTCATCTTTTAAAAAATTGTGCAGTTGTTTGGGTACAGCTGTTTTCAGTGCCTACCCCAGAAGAATCATCTTGCACAGAATGTTGGTGGACAGCTTCATTCTGAATCCCTATCAGAGGAGAGCATGTTATCTAGGTGAACGTAGTAAGCCAATGAGTCAGCATGTAGTGAAAAGCCCCTCTGCGGCTGGTGCGCAATACACCAACAAATAAAACTGTACTCTGTAAAACTCCATAATGAAAACCACCGTTACTGTCACTGGAGGAGGACGCCGAGTCCTGCTTAGCCAGAAGATTCTTGTTCTAAAATGTCTCCTGTGATCACTTCAAAAATAACGTGTTTAAGCTCTGTTTTATTTGCAACATTTCATAAGTCAGCATTTCTCAACAGAAAAGAGTATGTTGAAAAACGCACACACGTTTGTTTTGCCCGAATATGAAACATTAATTTAGAAAGAGCTAATAACACACTCACAATGTAAATAGCAGACACTGGGGATCCTGAGTCACACATTGCAGATTCGATGCACAGACGCTGCAGATCCTGGTTTACCCACTCTGCAGATACGGGTTCTCAGATGCTGCAGATGCTGATTCACAAACACTGTAGATTTTGATTCAAAGAGGCTGCACTTTCTGATTCACATACACTGTAGATTTTGATTCACAGACGCTGCATTTCCTGGTTCACATACACTGTACACTATGATCCACAGACACTGCAGATCCCGATTTACAGACACTGCAGATTTTGATTCAAAGCTGCTGCATTTTCTGATTCACATACACTGTAGATTTTGATTCACAGATGCTGCATTTTCTGATTCACATACACAGTAGATTATGATCCACAGACACTGCAGATCCCTATTTACAGACACTGTAGATTTTGATTCACAGATGCTGCATTTTCTGATTCACATACACAGTAGATTATGATCCACAGACACTGCAGATCCCTATTTACAGACACTGTAGATTTTGATTCACAGATGCTGCATTTTCTGATTCACATACACTGTAGATTATGATCCACAGACACTGCAGATCCCGATTTACAGCCACTGCAAATTTTGATTCAAAGACACTCCGTTTTCTGATTCACATACACTGTAGATTTTGATTCACAGACGCTGCATTTTCTTATTCACATTCACTGTAGATTTTGATTCAAAGACGCTGCATTTTCTGATTTACATACACTGTAGATTTTGATTCACAGACGCTGCATTTTCTTATTCACATTCACTGTAGATTTTGATTCATAGACGCTGCATTTCCTGATTCACATACACGGTAGATTATGATCCACAGACACTGCAGTTCCCTATTTACAGACACTGTAGATTTTGATTCACAGACGCTGCATTTCCTGATTCGGCTACACTGTAGATTATGATCCACAGACACTGCAGATCCCTATTTACAGACACTGTAGATTTTGATTCAAAGAGGCTGCACTTTCTGATTCACATACACTGTAGATTTACAGACACTGCAGATTTTGATTCAAAGCTGCTGCATTTTTTGATTCACATACACTGTAGATTTCGATTAACAGATGCTGCATTTCCTGATTCACCTGCACTGTAGAGTATGATCCACAGACACTGCAGTTCCCTATTTACAGACACTGTAGATTTTGATTCAAAGATGCTGCATTTTCTGATTCACATACACTGTAGATTTTGATTCACAGACGCTGCATTTCCTGATTCACATACACTGTAGATTATGCTTCATGGGCACTGCAGATCCCGATTTACATACGCTGCAGATTTTGATTCACAGACGGTGCAGATCCTGATTCACAGACATCGCTGATGTTGATTCATAGACACTGCGGATCCCAATTCGCAAACACGGCAGATGCCAATTCACAGACACTGCAGATCCTGATTCACAGACGCTGCGCATCTTGAGTCACAGGCTCTGCAGATCCTCATCCACAGGCACACTGTGGACCCTGAGTCACAGACACTGCAGGTGCCAGTTTACAGACGCTATCGTTCTCGATTTACAGGCATTACAGATCCTGATTTACAGATGCTGCAGATCCCGATTTACGGACACCGCAGATGCTGATTTGCAGACACTGTAGGTCCCGATTCACAGACACTGCAGATACTGAGTCACAGACTCTGCAGAACCTGATTCACAGACACACACTGTGAATCATGATTTACAGACCCACTATAGGCCCTGATTCACAGATATGTTGAATTGTTTTCTCCAGATTCCATTTTCAGCGTTATCCTTGGTCCTTATTGAGAAATTTGGAACTTTAAAGAAGATTTTATTAAATTTCAGGAGTACTCTCGCTGTTCCTGGTGTTTCTGTTTTTAGTAGATTCTAGGACATGCAGTCATCGTGGACTACAATTTTGCATAAGTATTCAAGGACTCTGAAAGTCATACCTTTCTATGAACCATTGATGCACACCCGTTATTGGCCCAGGGAAATTATTTTAGATAACTTATTAATCTTTGCACACTCATTTTAAGGCAACCTTGTTGAAGACTATTTAATGGCTGGTGGAAACCGCTGGAATCTTTATCCCAGTATCATTGTTATAACCTAAGACGGATACATGTCTGCTGTCAATCCTTAGTGAGAAAAGACCTTACATTTGTGCAGAAGCATCTAGTAACATATAGCCCACACATCACTTAGGAGCAAGTTTGTAAGTAGAAAACAGGTTACCCTGTGTCCTACGTAAACCATTCACTTTATAGAGATTTTAAGATTGATAGAGATGCAATCCAGAAATCTGGAGCACAGTCTCCTTTATTCTGCTATCTGACACCTACAATAGCGCTTGCAATGTCTTTATATGGCCAGCGCGTTACAATTAAGGGCAGTATTTTTTGTAGTTTTGCCAAACGTGAACCACGGCACAAGGATTGCCAGAATGTTGTGCATGTTATGCGATACAGCCTCACCTTGTTATAAATGGCAAAAGTTCATGTATGTAACATGGAGGATTCACATTGTTTAAAAAGTGGAGTAATTCAGAGCGGTCTTGTAGTAACAAAGTTGGTCTGTTATTGGCACTTGAATGATGCAGTCATCATGATGCTAAGATAGATTGTAGACCTGCTCAGAGCACCGATTCAGCCCTAGGTGTCAGGTGCTAACTAGAAATAGTTATGGGGAGCAGTGGAGAATCCCTTAGCTGTGCGTCAGAGTGATTTCAGCCCAAGTGATGGATTACTTGGCATGTGAACATGTGGGGAATGGAAAGAAAAGAGAATAATGATGACCTGGTTCGAGAAGTAGGATGAGCGGTATAGAAGGTCCCCCATACCATAGCATTTAGCCAACATAGTGTGTGGGATATTTTCATGCATACTCACATTCATGAGGGCGGCCAAGATTGGTATAAAATTGTTATAGGTGTGCCTGTGTCCAGATAAGAGTTTGGTTATGGGGAAGTCAGCGGGAAAGACAAGTTGGCAGCCTATAATCACTCCTGGGACCACCCCTACAAAATTTGATTCTAGATTCATGTTGGTTGGCGTTTAGAGCATTCCTGGGAGGTGTATTTTGAAGAGAAGAGTTTTCAGCTACTTCTGAAAGATGACTATGGATGGGACATAACAAATGTGCCACCTTTATCCCATGGTTTTTCAGATGGTACTAACTGCCTGGGTAAGCTGAAGCTGTGTTTCTGTTGCTTAAAATAGGTGCCAACTGACAAGAAGAGGGCTATTTGCCACAGAACAGGCAGCAGTAAGTATGCCTTGCTGTTTAGAAGACAGTTACCTTACATGATAAGTTATGTATCACAGCCAGGAAGTGCAACAGCAATCTGTATGCAGTGGCATGGAAGTGTCAGTGTCCCCGGGCCTCAAGCCTCCGGACTGCACTATACGATTCACCACACAAAGACAACAGGAGTGTATTTGAACTAACTTGCAAGGGGATCTGGAGCCTAAGAAAAGTACCAGGTTCTTATGGAGGGGTGAGGAGTGAAGGGTAATGTGGACAGGCTGGATAATTCTTGTGAAGTCAGAGTAGTGCTTTACCAGTGCTTTATCTCTGACCCTCACATTTGTGGGGTGCCAGTTTGGTGAGGGCATGAGCAGTGACCTAGCTTGGGCTCTCCCCGAATGGTTCATTCCTGTCCACCTTCGGGATTCTTCAGGAGCATGAGAGATGCTCAGAGCTTAAACGCTTGCTCACATTTTTAGATTCCTAGAGCCTAGCAGGCAAGGGTGGAACATGGGCATTTTGAGGATTGGGTAGTTACCGCTCAGGTTTCCAGCTTCTATTTCTTTTCCACTCTTTCCTCACTCATGGGGCGTATTTGTACAGCAGTAGGCGGTGTCACTGTCTTTTTAAATCTGTAGGGCTACTGCACGTCAGCAACCTCCATGTTTGCCCATTTAACATCATTATACTAATTTAGGAGCAACTCAGCTTTGCACATTTTGCCCTGTTGATCACTGGGCCTTCTCTGATTATCTCCATTTTCTGATGTGCATGCACACAGCACACACTGCCCCTCTGGCTTAGTTTATGTTTGCAGGTTTGGAGGGGGCCTGGGCACCAAAATGAAAGTGCCCCCCCCATTAGTGAATTAGAAAGCTAAAAAAGTAGCCCATGTTTCCTTATTGGGACAGCTTTGAACTTGTAAGACATGCTGTATAAGCGGTTTGTAAAGTATGGAAAACTCATTGTATTTGAGCTTGCTGCAGTCAATGTCTGTTTTAATATCAGGGAAATCAATATTTAAAAAAAAAACCAGACAGACCATAAAACAGGTTTACAAACAGCCAAAAAACTGGCCCAAACTTACTTATTAGACCAGCCCATCGGGCACTGCCTGATTGCCCTATAAGCCAGTCTGACCAGGGTGCTGTGTAGCTGCCTATGTTTTTTTTAGACCTCGTGCACCCCTAAAACTGGGCTACCTATAACACAGGCCAGCCAGGTTAGGTTGATCCATGTGTCTTTCTCCTCACTCTGTCATAATAGAAATCATGAAACTTAACACAGGCTCTCCATAAGGATAGTTACTCCAATGAAACTCTTCATTCCTGACTGGAAAGACCCAGTCTGTTAGCCTTGCACTATACACCTCAGCCGTCCGTGAACTCATCTCTGGAGTTCCCCAAGTATCCTTTCTGAGCCTCACCCTCTTCAAAGCATGCATGAGGCATCTAATCTCACAATATCAACGTCCTCTCCTATGCCAATGCCACATAGCGCATTCTCTCCTTCAAGGGCAAGACACCCAGTAGAAGGATCAAGTTCAATCCTGAATGACTGAAATCTCCCACTGGATGAACACCAACTGTGTGTGAAGCTGAATAATGGCAAGACAGAAATTGTGATCTTTGTGAGGAGCACTTCACCATGGAACTTCACTCAGTGGCAAACAGAGCTAAGACAGATACCAATCACCCACACCAAGAACCTCAGGATCATCATTAACAGCAAATTTGACATGACCGCTCAAGTCAATGCTGTCACCCCATCATGCTTCCAAACCCTGAAGATACTGAGGGCAATTTTCAAATGGCTCGTAATCAGCATGCAGAAAACTGTCACGCATGCCTGGTGTCAAGCAAGCTGGCCAATGGGAGCACCCTCTTTGTCAGGGCCAACAAAGAAGTCACCAGAAGGCTGCAGGCCATTCAGAACTTGGCAGCCAGAATCACTCTCAACCTCCCATGCCGCACTCACATCACACCACACATAAAGGACCTCTTCTGTCTCCCCATTCACAAACAAGCACAATTCAGCCTCCTCACCCACACTTTCAAGGCTCTGCATATCACAGATCTAGAATATCTCAACATTCGCACTTGAACCTTCCAGACACCCTTGATTGCCCGGACTCCTACTTGCACACATCCCACGCACATGGAAAACCAGATTTGGTGGTCAAGCCTACCCCTACATTGCCCCTAAAGTGTGGGGCGGCCTGCGACTACACATAAGAGCCTCTTTCTCACTTCTTCAGTGCCGTAAGAAGCTGAAGACATGGCTTTTCTAGTAGTCCAACTAGTCCCTATGTTAGGCTATGCTCACCCCTGCTCAGCGCCAGGACACTCTCTTGGGTGATAGTGCGCTCTACAAATCTGCATAACATAGCATTAGTAATTACAAATACAGCTTGAACGCCTAACTCCTCCTTTATCACACTGCTATGTACCAAGTTCCAACCAAAGGTAAGTCAACCTATGAGCACAAATGCAGGACCCCAAACCATACCCACATATTACCACAACAAATACCACAGTCTGACAAGACACATATTCCCCGACTGTGCAGTATACTATCTGTCTGAAAATGTGCTTCAGCGCCCCACGATGGAGTATGAAGTACTATATAAATGCTACAGTACAACTTTACCCTTCCAGGGGTCCAACACTCTGCCACATTCCTCCCTTGGCCTTTAAAACACCATTTAGTTGCTTTAGTCGACTGGGAGTTGCCCTCAAGAGTGTAGCTCATATTGGTGCAACAGGTGCAGTGCCACCAAGGCTCAAAAGGGACCCACTGAACTAGTGCTGTATTTTACTACCCCAACAGCATTCAAGGGGGCCAGTTCCTTGTTTGCAGTAGGGCCCGTGGAACTGAGCTATTGGTTGCCACGCTGATAACTCTGTACAATACTGTGCTTGACTGTCAAGGAAACACCTCCGCGCCAGGGATAAAAGACAACCAGCATGCACGTCACGTAGCAGACTCCCACTGCAGGCGCTTAATTTGTGGCGCTGCAGCGATCTTCAGTCACACGCGCGCAAGCAACGGCGTCACCAGGTCTAACGCCTACAGACTGAGTTCTGCCGCCCTCCCAACAAAGCAAGAAGAATGATTTACAGTGCGCTTTTCTCAGAAGAAAGGTGGTATATACTGATATCAATTTCCAAACCTGTCTCACAGCATATAAATGAGGAGCAGAACATTCCGGTGCCACTGACGTGCATTCATAAGAGCAAGTTACGCATTCAAAAATATGAAAATTAAACCAAATGGAGGATGTGCCTACATGCTATCGATGTACACACCTGGCTTATACTTTTTGTGCTAAAATGTTATGTTTACATTTTAAAATACTTTCCGATCATCAATGAAAAAAATAATACGACAACATACGAGTTTACGAAATGTGTCACTCTACATCGTATCTAAACCTTGAAAGTCTGGTAAAACAGAGAATAGCCTCTAATTTAACATACTTTCAAGGTTTATCATGCCTTTCTATCTAAATAAACTTACTACGAATTTCTGTTGCAAACTGCAATACATCTGTCGCAAAATGGGAGACAAGAATTCTGAATAAATAAAAATATGCAGAATTTCTCGACGGCAATTTTAAAATGCCCATGTTGCTTCTGGGAACACTACCAAAGAACATTTCCATGGCTGCGTGTAACCCAGTGCATTTATAAGGGTTGTCCGGTGTCACTTTCGGATGCACTCCAAGGAGCATTTAAAATGGCTGCCTATAAACCAGTGCATTCCTGTGGCTGCTGAGTTTTTATTCAACCCAATCGAGAATCTGAATAGCCGCCCTGTCTCAGCTCAAATGATAGTCAAGTGGGTATGTGCGGCTGTGGTTCACCTTACTTCATTCCAGTCCACGCACAGCCGCGGCTCCTGAATTGCGACGACACAGGGAGTTCATTCAGCTACTCAGCATGCAATGCAACAAGGCACCTCCCATGAAGGCCACATTCATAATCCGTACACTTTCAACAAGATGTACCAATAATTGAATGTGAAGCACAAATATTGTATTGATTATTCTTGTTGCCCCCATTACAGATTTACAAACACAAGGATCTATGTCAGGGTAAGAACAACTATATGGTCCATCATGCATGATGCCAAAATGATTCCCACATAGTCAACACAGTGTTCATTATGCATCCAACATGCATTGCCTTACAGTGTTGTGTGCTACGTGTCCACCATTGGACTTCCACTCCTCGTCAGGGGCTATGAAGCACTGTTTGATACTAGAATATCGTGGCAGTACACATGTCTGGCAAAAATATTGCATTTCTACTACTGTTTACAAACATATTGCCCAATTGGAGTCAATATTATATAATCTACACCCAAGGGAACAATATTTTTGGAAACTATATTTAGGTCAAAATATTTATGTTAGACGATAGCTTTTTATTTTATCAATATCTCACATCCACCCCTGAAGCACTACATGCCAGAGGCGCTGGAAGTAGAGGTTGGGGAGATGGGCGCTGCAGCAGACCCAACATAACGCTAGAGTTCAGAAGGTAAATGAGCAATAATTATTCATCTAAATTTTTATTTGATTTTGTCACCTTAACTGTGGATTCAAAGACGGAGGTCAAATGTCAGGCTATGGCTTCTGACAAATTGCTGCTTATTCTTTTAGCAGGGAGATTTGTATTTATGTTTCTTTGACTGCAAAGTGAGAGGGTTTTGTTTATGTCAACTACCTGACAGTCTTGCTGGGTTACAGGGAGTATAAAAGGAAAGGCTGCAGGATGTCATTTTCTTTCTAACATACAGCAAATCAAATACCTATCAATTAACTGTACAGATTTTTAAAAATATATCAGAAATTAGGAGAGCACAACTGAAGCAAGCTTTTAATTCTGAAGTGTGATGGAAACAAAAATATTAAAAAAATTAAAACGAATCAGGACATTTTACTTGGTGATGCGCAAATGACAAATATTTCCTGAAACCTGTTTTCCACACATTATCGTTTGTGTGTTGCAAAGTTTTACCAATAAAACTGTATGTGCGAATTTAGTGCCCATTTAAATGGAAAATGGGCTGCTTCTAAAGGACACTGCTTTACCACATTATGCTTTAGTAATATATCTGCAACAGTGTGCTCCAAAATGCACCACCAGCTATATACCACACTCTTCTCACCCTCTTGCTGAATACATTTGCTACTATGGTTCTTTGTGTAACGCTTGAGCTTTTCACTATCTGCATGGCTTCAGTAATGTAGCATTGACGGCAGAAACCCCACTCAGGAAATTGTTCCAGGACTGCTGCTACATATGAAAATATACTACAATATAGTCTTTAAGGCATTTTCTACCATAGGCTACATTTTCCAACTCACTCTTTTTTTAAACAGTTATTTTGTTTTTTTCCTATGATGACATTCCAGCATTGTTTTTTGATAAGACTGTTCCCGCTGTTCTACAGTTATGGTTTCCGCTATATGAATTTGCATTCCAGACCTGGACACTGCCATTATTTTAAGATGGGACTCTGTAATGTGAGCCTGACTTCCATTGAAGTACTGAATTAGTCTGCCTCATCCAACCTTCTGCCTTAGATTTAGAATAATTTCAGATCCAGTGTAGTCTTGTGGTGCTGAATAATGTTCTACCTCTAAAATGTTTTAGGTGGATGCTAGCAAAGAGTGAAGGCTTTCTCATAATCTCCAAGACTTTAATGAAAGGAGGCATGGTGGCGAGCTTTTGGGTCAGTGGAATTCTTGGTTTACCACTGCCATCTGTCTCTGTGAGTATTACCAGACTAGGCAGCATTTGTCAAACAGAGCTAGACATTGACTCACTAGTACTTAAACTGTGCAGTTCCCTGCAGGTGATGGGCACCAACACTTGTCCTTGTCCCAATTTTTTGTGAACAAGGATTTATTTTTCACTATCAGATTTTGACACAGTGCAAGAGAGAGAAAAGCGGGAAAAGGAGAAATAAAGAGGAAGAGAAACATAGGAAAGCAGTGACAAAAGGAAAAAGCAGGGGCGAGTAAGAATTGACAAAGCCAATGCGGGACCTGAAGCAAGCCGGTTTGAGAGAATGTCTTTTGCACTGGAAGACCATGGATCCTAGTGGAGACAGAGTCAAATTTGCATAGACACAATTATTCTCACAACAGAGTTTTGTACATATTGAAATGTCATAAGTGCCTTTGCAGGAAGGTCATTATAGGCAGAAGTGAAAAATTCAAGGAGAGAATGCACAAAAGCACGCACCACCATAATCCTATGGTAGAAAATGGAGACTAGACCACAAAATCAAGCTTTTTAGACTACAGCAGTTTGAAGAAAGAGGAAGACATTTTTGCCTGTTAAACTCTGCAGACGTAGGACAATAGAGACAAAAGGTTGGTATCTCACACACAGATGGCAACTGCATCCGTCAAATGTAGTGGGATATCATGTGACACAGAAGCTTAAAGTCCATTCCTCATTTATTTTATTTAAGAACTTTTCTAAAGCACTACATCCACTCTCCAAGAGACTCTTTTAGCACTGCACAGAGTTCAGGTGTAAGTCCCTTCCCATACTGAAGCCATCAGAGGGATGATTACAGGATAGGAACGGATCAGGGTCAATGGCCAAGCACACAGCCTAATATTTATGACTGGAAAATCCCAGTTTTGATTTTGTCCTGAGACTAATATTAATATTCTGAGATGTAGAAGGATATTCCACCATAGAGGAAAAAAAATCCACACCTTTACATTTAGTAAGATGCAAAACATGGAGGAGACAACTTCAGCCCACCCCACAGATGTAGGAGAATACCCTATGACATAAAAGCCAACAATTCAAGACCACGGATATAAGAGAAAACGGTATCACACAGGGTAGCCCACTACACCCATCCAATGTAGTGGGTACCACGTGACACACAGGATACAACAACTTCAGCCTGCAGATTTTAAAGTATATCACATTGCAGGAAGGAGATGCAGATCCAAGTCCTTGGATGGATGAGTATACTGCATGACAAAGAGGAGAGTGCAACTTCATCTCTTGGATGGAAGGGAGTACCAAATGACACAGGAGACAACTACTCCAGGCCTCCTACATGGGTGGATGCCACATGGCTCAGAGAAGACGACAAATGCAAACCTCAGGTGTGGGAAGTACAGCGTGACACACAGCAGAAAACTGGATATGGAATATTCCACCAGAATATTGACTACAGAATATTGTGGGGCACAAATATTGAGACCTTAAATATCAAGGACCAAAATACAGTAATGATAAGTTTATATAGGTAAGCATAGATTTACTAAACTTAACGCCATATTTATATACCTTGACAAGATATATATCTAAAGGTATGTAGATATGAGTTAAGAATAGTAAATCTATACTACCTTTTTGTACTTACCTTCTCGGTATTTTGGTCCTTAATATTCTGTCATACTATTGGATATAGGTGGAAATCACATTGCCCTCAGATGTAAAATGAGGGGTTTGAATAAAGGGTATCAAGAGTGTTTCATCACTGGGGCCTAATAACTGCCTCTACGACTTCCCTCACCCCCTTTTTCTGCAGATTCTCATTCTGGGGTGCTCCTTGGACACTGAGGGATGAACAATCTGAATTTCTGGAATATAGGTGTTAAAGGCCACAATGAGCCTTTGTTCTGCTGTGGTACGACAAACATGAAGCAAATGGAGCGGGTCGCCATTTATGCAGTGTGCCATTTTGGTAGGCTGGGGCGTAGTGACACGTTCCCCTGCTGTATCATACACCCCTACTACCGTGACCATCATGATGGTTTTTTTTTAGTAGTGTAATGGGGAAAGTGGGACCTACCACCCACCCCTCGGGCTGGGTGGAGTCACTACCTACCACCAGCAGGCTCCCAACAATACAGTGGTTTTTAAATGCAAACCCGCATACCACCTACCCTCGATTTTGGATGTGAGTAAGGTTGGTTGCATACACACACATTGCAATGTTTATTTTGTATTGGTTTGTGTTGCACGCGGAGTTCTAGTGTTATCCAAAGGATTTTGGTGCAGAAATCAACCATTAGAGGGATCCCACAGGGGGTAATTCATGCCAACTTCCTGGGCATCTTTACGGCAGGGCCCTGGAATGAAAGTAATATCTTCCCATTAGTCCCAAGGTCAGTTATAAGCCTAGGCAACTGGGGATTGCTGGGTAATGCTTCTCCCCTGTGCGCCAGTTGTGATTCCGGGACTATAAGGACCAGAGTTTGGGTAAATCCAAAGAGCATAGCGCCTGATGAAGTGTATTCCAGGCGCTTGTCTGCTAATCAGGCGGGCAGACAGCATAGGTCCTGTCCTCACTGGCTGCACTTGGATCGCTTGTAAGTTACCTCTCTAAAAAATAAACCAGTAGCAAACGTTTCTCCCACAGTACACACAGCACACACTTATAGTCTCGTTTTATTGTGTATTATGGTATTTTCTCTCAGGTGCAAGCATTCATTCAGTCTTAGCATAATGTGTGTACCGAGCTATGGGACATTGGCACTGTATGTTATAAAGGAACAGCAGAGTGAATAAGCTGGGCCTCTTTATTTTCATAAGTATTTTAAGCTACATGGAGGCGTGGTATTGTTTGCAAGAACTTCTCGCGCCCAAGCAATAGAGCTCGCATCCCCTTTGTGGGTGACACACTCTTTCACTTCCTTACCTACAACTCAAGGCTACTTCCTCAAGACAATTTTGGTGCCAGAATCACTTCAAGCCCGGACAGCTAGAATCTAGGACTCGAAGCTCCTAATGTGAATGATGGCTCGGTGAGTGGACTAGTCTTACACTGCACTGAGTGCCACAGGGTGCTGGGATGACCTTTGAGAGCCTAGCATTTGTACTTCAAGGGCCTGAGAGGCATGAGTAGGTGTGTCATAGCGGAGTTTTGGCTGCTAACTATTAATGGAGAGGAATAAGGCCCAGGCGGCAACTTACTAAAAACAAGCATTTGCAATGCAATGGGCCTCGCGTTTGCTAGAGTTAGAGCTATCAGCGTTGTAAATTCCCAACTGGAGTTTTCTTGCCACATAAATTGAAAATGAAGAGTAAAACAGTTGACCTAAGCGGGCTGATTCAAAGCACCATGGCAGCCATGAGCATGAGCGCGAAGGAGGGACACAAAAGGAAAAAGAAGTTGACTTGCAGTCAAACATATCGGCAAAAGTGCAATTATCCATGTAAACAGGGTCGATGGCCAAGGCAGTAACAAAATTGCCCCAACGAGGGACAAACGTAAAGCATTTACCAATGATGATAAAGGATTTTTGAAAGGCAAGCCCATGAACGAGTGATAGTGATGGCATGCGATGGCCTTAGTTAAAAGCCCGCAAAGATATTACAACAGGCCAGAGCGCTTGTGGCTCGACCTAACAATTAGTCTTAACCTTTTGACAGCTGAATCGAAATTTGCCCTCGATTTCCGCTCAGTTGAGAGGCCATGGACTGAATGGGCAGATGCCTTCGATGTTCCTAAGGACGCCTCGTGCTGCTCACGCTTTTTCTGCATTGTTCTGTGTAAGTGGGAGAATTGCTTGTCTGATGTCCTTGATGTATCAGTTCTTTTTGCGTGTGGGCGAGTGCCAGACGTTTTTATTGCTGCTGTTCTTTCCTGTTTTATCCGCGTAAAGCTTGCACTGCTGCTTTCGTACTCACGTGCGTGCCTTCCATCTCTGTTGCCCACCCTGTCTGTATCTGTGTTTGTGTGAAGTTTGTACCGCCGCCAGCTATTTGCATACTACAAGGAAACAAAACAGAAATGAAACTGTTGTGGTTTTTAGAAAGCAAGCAGGACTTACTTTGGAAAACAAACACCATTCAGTTATTTGTTGTCAGAGCACCGAAAAACAAAAAGTAACAGCCGCGGACTTAAATTATGAACAGTTTTAGTAGCTCCCAAGCAAAGTGAAAGCTAAACAATTTGAATCTCATGTGAAATGAGCTGCACTGTTAAAAGTGCTGCAAGCTTTGTTTATATGTTGCACAATTTTAGAGTAAACACATATACTAGTGGTAAAATACAGTGATAAAATACACTTTTTTAAGAGTTGAGAAATACATGTGCATATTCTGTTTCCTCCACTTGGGATTTTCGAAGTTTCAACCCTTATGGCTGTCCTTCTGCGTCATCATCAGGATAAAAAAGTATTTTGTGGCATCTATAACTGAATCCGTCACTATAAATGGCCCAAACCGTCCCTAATGAGATAGAGTTGAATAAGTCATGACAAATACATTCGAAGACTTCTGGGCTCTTGGGAGTGAGAGTCCCGTGGCTTGGCGCTAGCTGGCATGTGTGGGTAAGACTGCAGGCACCCGAGCTTCCAGCGACCTTCAGGGTGGTCTCAGTGTGTATCATGAAAGGTGTGACCGCAGCCCCCAGTGTTCTGCCTGTTGAAGGCGCATCTTCATCGCTGCTGCCAGTACTGGACCTGTTCTTTGCATGTGAACCCTGAATCATTGCCTTGCTGTCGCTGCTCTACATATGTTCTGGAGACTGCATAGCTGATGTCAGGGCTAAACCTGGCCCTGTTGCTCTTGTCCCTATTGCACCTTACATGGTTGTGTTAAGTGGCATTTAGTTCGAGATAATGAAATCCAAATTTTGAAAACAGAAAAATAATTAAACAGAAAAAATGACGTGCTGATAACGGAAAAGTAATGTATTTACATTCTCCTAGCATCCAGTTTTAAAATAACCCACCAAATGATTACCAAAAGTAATTGAATCGCATACATTCTGCTTTTTGTCTTTTAAAATGTGTTTCAGTGGTTCACTAGTCATAAACAATGTCGTGTAAGCTTCACCTTATAAGAACATGTGATTTGCACCTGAAAACATGACAAGGTAAGGTAGGGGTTTAGAGTAGATTTTGGAAAAGAGGCAGAGGGAAATGGGATGGTAACGAAAGTCGTACCTCAAAGTAAGCTGACGGAATGAGATTTTTACAGCCCTTGGTTGGATTTTTTTGGTGCAGATAGTTTTTCCGTTTATACACACATTCAGTTTTACCTCCTTTGTAGATGTGGCTATATGAATATGGCTTGCGACTTTTATTTGCCAAATCGTTTTGAAGACAGAATAAGATTAACAGACCAGGGTGCACTTGTGGAACTGTTTATTTTGCAGTTGGTTGAGAGAGAGAGAGCGGGTCCCAAGTGCCATGCCACAGGAGTGAAGATTAGGTCTCTCACGCTGCTTATATTAAATATGATGCATTTAGAAAGTAATTCACTCTTCACAAAAATGATGTGAACTTGGCAGTGCATTGCCTAAGTGTAACGAAGTTTAGAAAGTTTCCCATCTTCAAAGATCCCATTATAATGACTTATTGCACAACACACTCAGGGGCGGTATTGAAATGCACACATTGGCTGTGAAAAAGTCGGAGAGTAGGAAAGTAAATAAACAAGCATTTGCAATGCAATGGGTCTCGCTTTTACTCAAGTTAAAGCTATTAGCGTTGTAGACTCCTAACCGGACTTTTCTTGCCACATAAACTGAAAAGTAAAACAGTTTTACATAAGCGACCCAACGGTCGCCATTGGCACAAAGCAAACACACGAAAGGAAACTTAAGTTCGCTCGCAGTGAAATGGCAAAAGTGCAATTATTCATGTAACCGGCAAAAGTGCAATTATCCATGTAACCGGCAAAAGTACAATTATCCATGTAACCGAGTTGATTGCATGCAAAGCGCTCGACTACTGCCCAGCAAGATCACGATACCTATGTACTAAAGAGAAAAAGTAGTCCAGAAACCATACAGAAAACATGGAGCCTCGTATATTTTCAGTAGTTGGCCGGTATGCTGGAGGCGGACTAAACACCGGAAAAGGCATGACGTGCGCATGCCTTTCACTAATGAAATCAAGCGAATTGTAAAAGGCAGGCTGACGAACCAACCAAACTGATGGGCAGGAAGTGGGCATGGCTACAAGCCCGTAGAGACATAACAACAGGGACAGAGCACTTTGCGCTCAACCCTAAAAATGAGTGACATTTTTACTAAGGAGATGTAAAGTAAGACCAAAAACAAGTCAAACTGTCATCATCACTAGGATCTACATGTATTTTTTTAAAATTCTTCCGTTTGACTATGTGCAGAATTACCACATGCCCCTTTTCATGTGTGACACATTGAGCCTTTTCTGACTTAGTAGCCAATCGAACTTTGTTTCCTGAGACATAAGCCTTTCAAAGGGAAGAGATAAGTATAAAGGTACAACAGATAATTGAACTAATTTCAGTTTTTTTAAGTATTGGGGTGGTCATGGAAATAGGTAGGCTTTGCTTTGTAAAGGGATAACTTTATGGGGCTTGCTAGATGGAGGCCTGAAAGGTAAAAGGGACTCGTTGCCCACCTGTGATAGCGTGAAGAGGAAAGGAAGGACCTGATTTCTTTCCCTGTCCAATGTATAAATGAAGCGAAATCACAAAGGAAAATTGTTTCTGGATCTGTGGCTTCTCTATTGTGAAGAAGCCTGGTTGCAAGCAGTGATAAATAAATATGGATGTTCAAGAATATAGGTCCCTATGAGGTGGGCTGGGATAGGCCCCATTGCTCCCTGTGTCTAGCACTAGAGAACAAGGTAGGACTGGCCATACTAGGAATTGCACTCGTTCACGGGGAATAAAAGGGTAGAAAAGACAGTAGGGAAAAAAAGAGAATCCACAATCACTCACTCATCCTCACTTACCATAACCCAATAAGAAAGAGTAGAACATAGATTTAAAACTTACCTCCTATTCCTCTGTCCTTTTTGTTCTTTTCCCATGCTCCGGAGCGAGAATCACTGAATCCTGAGCCGTGCCTCAAAGGAAAAATCCAACAAGAGAACCTAATATAAGAACAAGAGGAAGAGAAGAGAGAGAGACTATTACAAAAGGAGGAATAAACATTAACGGGGAAAGGAAAAGAAGAAGAAGAAAAGAGAAAGAAATGAGAAAAGACTACTGAAGAGAAAAGAGGTTATCTAGAACAAGCTAACAATATCCCTACAGGGGAGTAAAGAATAAAACAGAATAAAGAAAAAGTGTCAATACATATATATATATATATACAGACCGATAATAATTTATTATTCTGTACCTTGGGTGGGGGGAAAGAGGGGAAACATTGAAGGATTCCTTAGTATAGCCCACCACAGGTACTAAGATATTAATATACTTTAAAAAATAAATTAAAAAAAACTAAGACCTTCACGTAAGGAAACCAAAGGTTACAGTGGAATTCTACGTAGGTCTTGTAATAATAAAAAGTATATAATTTTAAAACCAAAAAGCACTGACATTTACCAGTTATACGTAACTGACATAAGTATAACTTGCCATGTCATAGATTTCAGACTTCAGTAATTTAATTAATAAGTGCAGTCATAAGCAGTGCATCATAGTGGTGCAAGTTAGACTTATGTCAGTTAGGTATAGCTGGTGAATTGTGTAAACTTTGCTGGGGAAATGTTTAGGTGGAAAACAGTGTTTTGGGACCCTCCCTTTGTAGTTGACCCGAGCACCTTTATGTAGGCCACAGTGCCCCCGTTCAAAATTCACTTCTGGAGTCGCCACTGCTTGCAGGGTTGCTGCCTGTGCTGCTTTACACATGCTGGATGTGAGAAGAGCATATTACCTGTTACTACTGTTATTTCTCAAAATTAGAATTTCTTGTGTCTTATTTCGTGCACTCCCGAACACGACCAAGCCTTATCCAAATTTAAAATCACTTTCAAAACATAGGAACACCGAGATTTAAAAAAAACGAGAGAAATGGTAAATGAATGTTTTCTTCGATTTCAAAAACATTCTAACCTTCCCCTTTGATTCCCCATGAAAGGTGTGTTTCCATGGAAACAGGACTGCGGAAGCTTGCAGCAGCGTTATTTTTAGAGCAGTTATTATAGTTACCAAGAGGGGTCCTGTTCTTTTAGGTTAGAAGTTAAAGAGCGTGTATCCGCAGTTACATGCCTACCAAATATAAATAGGATTTTTGCGAATGTTGAAACTTTGAGAGCAGTGATTATTTTGCAGTAGATCCTTCATGCAGAACGAAGCCTGAAAAACGCCTCAATTTTATAGTGTGTACCTTCACATTTCAGTGGTCCTTCACTACCTTGCTTGGTAACTGTATTTTTCTGGTAGTAAAAGTTAATGCCTGCTGCCCCCAAGATCTCCAGGGGTGGGGCATGGTGATCACATAGAAAACACTCACCTGAGTGTCAGATTGAGACTGTCAGGCGTGGGAAGGCATCTATTAAACAGTGCTTGCTAAGACACCTGGGCACAAGACCCTCCTTAAGGAAATCATCCCCTTCCATATTATGTGAAGACAACATAGACTGCCTCATTTATCTGCTCTAGCTTACCACTTTTCAGAATATTTTGAAATTTGTTGAAACAATAGTTACAAAGGAGATGTTCCCTTTTAAGTAATGGTAGTGAGTGATGGTGGAAGGATGAGTGTTGAGTGCTAGGTGACAGACTTCTAGGAGACGTAATACAGTCCAGCAGATGAAAAGCAAAGCAAATAGGACCCCAGTGCTGTCTCAACAATAAACAGCAGGACAGTGCCAGATACCCAGGGAAAATGTTGGCTGCAACCAGACAGCGTCACCCATGTTCATAGTTCAGGGTATAAACACTGGTTGCGGGTATGACCAAGATATCAACACCAGCTACCGCTGTCCAAGGGCATACATCATGGCTAGGCAATGCCTGGAGAGTTTCAGGTCATTTCACCTTACTGACACCTTGATAGTTTGTGGTCACTGGGCAAGTAGTTTAAACCGTGCAATTGAGAATGAGTGATGCTGGAGTCACATGACATTGGTTGTGATAGTTGCCTCCCAAGACTGCCTTCGACCGATGATGACAGAGATTCTGCAGTCTTCCTCTTATGCGTCTGTAGTGCAGCACCAAGTTCATCTCTTGCATGAGGAGGTGCCGTGCACATGCTGCCGTGGAACTGCATGTGGGCTACAATGGGTTGTGTGTGGGCCGCGGTTGGAGCACTGTTCGATTGCTGAAGAGCCATTAACAAGTCACTTCTGAAACACTTTATGGCAGGTGGTTCCTCATTAGAATTTACTGATGAAGGCTTCATCAGGACACCAGTGGGGAAGAGGTGGTTGGTAGTCACTGATCAGGTGGTTGCTACAGAGTGTTAAGAATGTTTCTGAATTTTAGCTCCATGGTTTTGATGCCCACTACCTGTAAGTCACTCACCGGGTGGTAACAGCAAAGCACGACTAAGCCTTTTTGCAAATGGCAACATAGTATGTGTGGCATGGGCTGTGGTGAGGGACACATGCTGGCTATTCGGAAGCACTTTCTGCACAGGGCAGTGCTTTCACTCAAAAGCCGCCCTCTTTTTAGAATTTTTGTGTGTAGTACCTTCAAGATTCATGGCAAACATACTGTATTTTATACTTACTTTAAGCAGCTCCAGATCAGCTGCCATCAGCCATTGGCTACTTTTGCTCTGGAACCATCAACCATGGACTGGAAGCACTGTAAGAAGAGTCTTGGATCAGCTCAAAGGAGTATTTAAGTTTCACTTTTTTCTAGTTTCTATTTGATGTGTCTTTCTGCTTCCACTGGGCTTCATGAGGGACTTTCTTTCATCTGAATTCAGTCAGTGGTCAGCCCATTAGCACTGGGTAGTGGGCGCTGACAAAACAATCTGAAAAATTGATACTATAGAAACAAAAGCAACCTTTTTAGGGTTAAGCACGCAAAGCGGTCTGTTCCTGTTGTAATCTCTCTATGGGCTTGTGCCCATGTCACGCCCATCAGTTTGGTTGGTTCGTGGGCTTGCCTTTTAAAAGTCGTTTAATTTCATTAGTGAAAGGCATGCATACATCATGCCTTTTCCGTTGTTTAGCTCTCATCAAGCGCACCAGCCAACTACTGAAAACATACGAGGCTCCATGTTTTCCGTATGGTTTCTGGACTACTTTTTCTCTTTATTTCAAAGGCAGCGTAGTCGAGCGCTTTGCATGTCATGGTTAATTGCACTTTTGACGGTTACATGGATAATTGCACTTTTGCCGGTAACATGGATAGTTGCTCTTTTGCAGATAAATTTCACTGCAAGCAAACTTCTGTTTCCTTTTGCGTGTCTGCTTTGCGCTCATGGCGGCTATTGGCTCGCTGATGTGAAACTGTTTTACTTTTCATTTTCAGTTTATGTGGCAAGAAAAGTCTGGTAATGAGTTTTCAACGCTTATAGCTCTAACTTGAGCAAACGTGAGACCCATTGCATTGCAAATGCTTGTTTTCCTGTGATATTCATTTTTCAGATTCATTTGTCTGTGCTCGCTTCCCGGTGCTTCTACGCAAAGAAGTATTGGCAAAATCAATATACTTGATATCTGTACGGAGTGCTCATGTTCGATCAGAATGGCACACAAAAGTCAAACCTATTAGCTTTGCCAGTGCTTGTTATTGCAACTTCTTTAGAGTCCAGTCATGGAATGGCTGGCTGGAGAGAGTGATTGCAGGTGCTTTAAGTGACTATGCCTTCTCTATTAGCACTTGTTTTCACCCTCTGTAGGTAGAGCGCAAGCGCTTTGACCTGTTGTACGTATTGTGGGCTTTTAACCACATCCACCACACTCCCATCACACCCACTCGTTCGTGAGCTTGCCTTTCGAAAATCCTTTGTTATCATTGGTAAATGCTTTACGTTTGTCCTCTTTGGGGAGGTTTTGTTACCGCCTTGCAGACTGACCCTGTAACATGGATAATTGCAAACTGGTGATTTGTTTGAATGTAAGTGAACTTCTTTTTCCTTTGGTCTCTACTTGGCTCATCATGCTTATGGCAGCCATAGCACTTTGAATCAGCTCGCTTTTTGTCAGCTAATGTTTTACTTTTCATTTTCAATTTATGTGGCAAAAGTCCAGTTAGGAATTTACAACGCCAATGGCTCTAACTCAAGCACATGCGAGACCCATTGCATTGCAAATGCTTGTTTATTTTGCTGGGTACCACAGGGCCAGAAAAAATACAGGCAACATAGTATATGGCTGGGTACTTCAGGACTGAGATTTTTTCCAGCCAGCAGCCGCTCACATTTATTTAATACTGTCTGGAGACAACTGATGGTGATCTTTATACTTGGGAACATGGCTTGAAGTGAAAGGACTTTCCAATTTGCCAATGCTCAGCACCAGCTGGAATTAAAATTTTAGTTTGAAACTGGTGCCTACTGGGCCCTGGGCGATTTTTTGTGACAATGACCTTAAAAACTCTTTTGGTAAATAAAGCGAGACAGAGATACAGTCACATGAATTACCCCACCTTGCTTGTTATATGTGTCACTGCTCCACTGCTCCAGTATTTGCTTCATCCAGATGTTGGGTTTTGTAGTGTTTTCTTCATACAGTATATTGGTTTTGTGTAGCACATACTGTGACGTAAGCGATCCAAGTTGTCTGGGTAAATTCAGGGTGTGGATGATGTTCGTGACAGACCCTAATGAGACTTCTAGAGCTTACGCTAAAGCCAGTGCAAGTTTCTCACAATGACCGTCTGTAAGTCATACAGGTGTTGAGAATATACGATCATCCAATCGTCTGTCCTCATACTTTAGCAGAACCAGGAGCACTTATACTAAGCACTCAGCCACTCCTGCACTCAGCCGTTGAACGAGTAACATATACTATACCCTCACCTTCTTCTGCAGTCACTTGCAGGACCAGCGACACACATTGCATGCACCATCTGTGGCACTCTCTTGCAGGATAGGGGATTTACTCAACACTTCTCTTCCAGTTTGTAATGATCACATATGTTAGGGATGGTGGCACCCAGTGAAACAATGTGTTTTGCCCCCCCCAATGAACTCCTTCTCCACTCATTCCCTCTCTACCACTCTACAAAGGTGCCTGTCATCTCTCTATAGCCCCTCCTTCATGAACATTCCATTTGTTTTAAAGCACTGGTTGGGGTTTGCTTTACTAATAAGAATGTACTTCTCTCTAAACAAACCCTTTTTAGCATCATTAGGAGTAGATAATGAAAGTCTGGGGAAAACATAACGCCCTCCCCTGCACCATGCAGCCTACATGCATCTCTTTCATGACAGTTCATAAATCACTGGATTATATTAGGATTGTAATTTATAAAGTAAAAGTAACAAAAGATCTATGTGACAAATGTAGTAACCCACTGAGCAATTCACATAAAATACAGTTCTGTGACCTGCATGGTACACATTCCTTACAGCAGACATATTAACTAGTGGCGCTACTTTATGACGAATGAAACTGCCACTAGACAAAACTTCATCTCTCCCCAGTAGGAACATTAATCACCATAGTAATCCTGACATTTTTATTGTTGCCTGAAAACTGCTGGACACACAAGGAACTCTAAAGCAGGTGCTTTAAAGCCATAAGTTATTTCTAACACAGGGCCCCCTCTGCCGAGCTCAGCACCAGGTGCGGCTGCACTGGTCGCACCACCCTATAGCTGGCCCTAATACTACAATTGTCATTAGCATTCTATAGGAAAGTGTGTGAAGGAGGTATATACAGCTGTTGAGGGAGAGAGGCTAGTACAAGGTAGTGATGTAAGAAATGTACTATTTTGCACTTTCACCTAAATTATAGTGTGCACTCATCGTCCATGCTGCTGCACACTTTCACAAAACCAAGGACATGCACACTTAACATCTACTTTGTGCTTGTGCAGAGCCAAGGTAATATACAATTCACTCACACTCTTCTGTGCACTCAACACTGAATCAGGGACATGTACAGAACTCTCATCATATACTGTGCACTCTTCCAAGAGCAAGACAGAACACTCATCCTTTACTATACACTCACGCAGGATCAGGACTCATACACTTCACCCCTCCCGCTGCTGCACATTCACACATGGAGTAGATCAAGAACAGGGGCAGCGACATTGCTTCCCAGTCTTGTAACTATCAACAAGCAGCACTTTTAATAACCTGGATACACCCAGTGTTCTGGCACACCATTTATTCTCTGACACTTCTGTAATAAGTACAATTTGAATGGCACCAAATACTCAACAAAAATGTATACCTTCAAAACTGCATCACACGTCAAAAATTATGCAGTGCAACGTTTTATGTATAATAGAAATCATTCAAACGATCACCGGAGCTCCCCTGAAGCAAAACAAAAAAATACTGTGCACTGTGCAAACACCACTGTTCACCTTCAAGTATTTATCCATTAGGCTAAATATGAGGACATCACCTCCTGCAGTTGAGTGCAGCATTTATCCATAAGGCTAACCATGAGGACATCACCTCCTGCAGTCGAGTACAGGACTGTTGTTGATTGAAACTCATGTTTTCGTAGTGCATCGTTGATTTCCAGGTCCAAGTCACATAAGGTGGATGCGTCATCATGGCTGGGTGAGACGTCAGTCTCCAAGAGACTTAAGTAGAAAAGTTTTTCCTATGGCTAGTTTAGCAGTTTAGGATTTTTAAATCAATTGTAAACAACCTTCTACAGACTTTATAGGTCAAGCATAAGCGTTTAACCTTGTGTATACTTTTAATATACTTCTTCTCGCTTAAAGCGATTTAATTTGTTGGTTGACATGTCCTTTAAAAATTCTTGCTCGCTAGTGGTCAGTTCTGCCTTTTTCTCCCACCCTTTTCTGTTTCAGAGCAGTGGCTAACTACTGTGTTATTCCACTTTGGTTTCTTTATCTGTTGCTGTGACGCACTATTTTTATTATTTCTTTGGTGCTCCCCTTTTACTGTTGGTGTTTTAGGCTGGTAGTTGCTTGCGTTTTATTGCAGTATTCTATTTCTCCCATCTCCTCCCATGTTGCTGACATTTGTTTTGGCTTTATTCCAGTGCTGTTCTCGTTTGTCTCCGGCTCCTAAAATAAGCTTATATTACAAAAGAAACATCTGGTCGTTTAGCTCACTGCTTACGAATGCCCTTTCTGGTGGAATGTAGCTAAACCTAGAAGCAATGATGTGAAACTTGCTTAGTAAGTATAAGTAAGGTATGTTAAACTCCAATATCTATCTATCTATGTATATATATATATATATATCTATATATACACTCCTGAACGCTAACAATATCCTTACCACCCTATACCTTTACCATCCTCTAAACCCTAAAAATACCCTTACCATCCTAAACACCTACCCACCCCTAAACCGTAAATGTATCCCTAACCACCCCTAAACCTTAAAAATACCCTTACCGACCTATACCATTATTCACCACTGTCCCTAAAAATACCCTTACCATCATATACACCTACCCACCCCAAAGCCTAAAATTATCCCTTTCCACCCCTAAACCCTAAAGTTACCCATATTACCCTATACCCTCACCCACTCCAAAACCCTAAAATACTCTTACCACCCTTTACGCGTATCCACCCCAAACATATATATATATATATATCTTCACACCAGTTTGACATTTAAGTCAAAATTGCGGCACTCACAGGATTACAGCAGGTTACTTTTATTTCATGACATGACCCCAAACAAACTAACACCAACGCGTTTCGACCCTCGCGGTCTTGATCACGGTAATTAGCCAATCCATTACAAGCACTATTTATAATAATCCTCTAAGCCATGGCCTTAAGTGGCATTCTGGGATATGTAGTCTATACAATGTGTGCTACTTCTAAAGCCAAACACAAAACCTATTACACACTAACGTGTGTTTCATATACAAACAAAACTAAGAAATGAATAAAAAGAAAGACTTAGTGCACATAAACAATACTATTAAAACAATACAACGAACATAACAACAGCTACTCTATTCATCATTCCAGACTATTATTTTGTACCACTTTACACTTTGCTTGCAATCCCCCGTCAACAATGTCCATAACTGTTAACAATTTTTATTCCAAATAATTTCTCTTTCCCCATTGCTCTATAGGGATTCAATTCCCAATTACCATTTCACTTATTTCAATTACTACACCTCATTCAATTTTCTAGTAACAATGGGAATTAATCCATGTATTACAACCAGGTTTTAAAGATGACAATAGAGTTCCTCATCGTAATTTATCCCAAATGGCATCTTGGTCTTTAACCTAATCATGTATCTGGATTCCAACCGTCTTAATCTTTGAATCCTATCGCCACCCCGTTCATGTTTTTGTATTGTTGCAACACCATAATACTTCATGGACAACCAGTCGAGTTGTGAATGAGTTTTTAAATGTTTGGTCATTGCATATGTGGTGTCCTCATTACAAACCGCCCTTATATGTTCCAAAATACGCTTTCTTAAAGGGCATACAGTACTCCCTACATACCTCAGACCACATTGACATTCCAACACATATACCACAAAAGATGTTTCACATGTGATTCTTGCTCTGATTTCAATTTCTCTGCCTCTATAATCTATTACAGCTTTTTTACTGCATCCAATTCTACATGCTTTGCACTTTTTGCAGCAAAAGAAGCCCTTACTGCCCTCTGATAACCAATTGGGAGATTTTGGTATCTGTAGGTGACTTCTCACTAACATATCTTTCAAAGACGGTGCTTTCCGATATGTGATTGAGGGGCAGATGCCCACTCTTTGTCCAATGTCACTATCTTTTTGAATCAAGTGCCAATATTTCTTCAATATTTTCACAATTTGTAGGTTTTCCTTACTATAGTCAAGAATTAATCTAATCTCATTCTTTTCCCACATAGACTCATCTGATGCATTTCTATTCTTCATCAACACCTGTTCACGGGTCTTATTTCTTGCCTTCCTCTCTCCCTGTTTAACCCATTTTGATATGTATCCCCTTTTCAGGAATCTTTGTCTGGTCTCATCAAATTTCTCATTCATATCTTGTTCATTTGAACAATTTCTCTTAATGCAAATAAACTCCCCATAGGGAATACTTTTGATCAATGATCTGGGATGAAAGCTAGTTCCATGCAGGATACTATTGGTTGCTGTGGGTTTCCTATATAATGTGGTCTGTAATTCTCCATCTACAATATACATTGATACATCTAGGAATTCAATTGAACTCTCACTTATCTTGTATGTAAATTGTAATCCAACATCATTTTTACTCAAAATATCAAAGAATTCCTCAAATTCTTCCACAGTTCCCTGCCAAATCAGGAACAGGTCATCTATATATCGTAACCACATGACCACTTTATCCATATATTTGTTGTTCTCTTGACTCCAAGCTATGCATTTCTCCCACCATCCCATCGTGAGGTTGGCATAGCTAGGAGAAAAGGACACTTCCATCGCTGTCTCGCAGACTTGTTTATATATCTGATGTTAAACAGAAAAATGTTGTTATTAAGGCATAATTCTATCATTTCTAATAGCATCTCAGATTGTTTTAGGAAATTGATGCTTTTTTGCCATAGAAAGAATTTCACTGCATTAATCCCTACTTAATGTGAAATTGAAGTATATAATGAGACCACATCTATTGTTACTAATAATCAGGCTGCCATACTATGCCATTCAAAGATCTCAAAAAGTCTCCTGCATCTTGTATATACGAGTTCAAATCTCTTACCATGGGGGCAAAATAATAATCTACATAGTTTGAGACCCCTTCATATAATGAGCCAAAACTCGATATTATCGGCCTTCCTGGAGGTTTGTCTAAAGTTTTATGAATTTTGGGCAAGATGTATATCGTTGACATAATTGGATTGTCATTCATCATAAATAATTTCTCATCACAGCTAATCAACCCTTCTAGGTACCACTTCTCTAATCTTTCATTCGTTGTATTCTGTTTTAATAGTATTGTTTATGTGCACTTAGTCTTTCTTTTTATTTATTTCTTAGTTTTGTTTGTATATGAAACACACGTTAGGGTGTAATAGGTTTTGTGTTTGGCTTTAGAAGTAGCACACATTGTATAGACTACATATCCCAGAATGCCACTTAAGGGCATGGCTTAGAGGATTAATATAAATAGTGCTTGTAATGGATTGGTTAATTACCGTGATCAAGACCGTGAGGGTCGAAACGCGTTGGTGTTAGTTTGTTTGGGGTCCTGTCATGAAATAAAAGTAACCTGCAGTAATCCTGTGAGTGGCGCAATTTTGACTTAATTGTCAAACTGGTGTGAAGATTATTGATGGGAATAGGTCCTTCCCATATGCAGGCACCGACATAAGAAGAGCGCGCCTTTTTGGATCTGTTGGAGTTGTTATATATATATGTATATATATATATATATATATATATATATATATATATATATATATACACATTTACCTTAACTACACTCACCTTGGGTGGTAAATACACTCATGGTAAAGGCGTATCCATGATAAATGCATGTGTGATAAATGCATATGTGATAAAAGCATGTGCGTGGTAAAGGCATGGGAGGTAAAGACTGCATAGTAAAGGCTGCTTCCCATCTCCTTGCTGTGCTCCTAGCAGTCTCCTATAAAGGAGATCCTTGCAGGGGTGACGGGGATGATGATGGTCTGGCCTCAACCCCTTGCTGTGACGTGCAAGGTGATAATGGCCATCTTTCTGTCTTGACAAAGGAGTCCTGACGGTCCTCATGAGCCAGACAGTTTCTTCCTGAAAAATTACACATTCAGGGTGACAGTCTCGTCTGACTGATGGGCAGTTATTGGAGTGCCTTGTCTTTTGATCACCTTCCATGGCTGCCGTTCAAATGGAAGCCTAAATTTGCTGTCTGGGTCTCGATCTCTAACAAAGGCCCAATCTCTTGTTTGAATGGGACTCGGACGTGCTCTGTGAGCTATACTGGCCCATTGATTAGTGTTGCACCTGCCTCTTTTTGCAGGGTCATCCCCAATCTTTTTGCCTCCTTCCTCCTAATTTTTCTGACAGTTTTCACTAAACAGTGATAAAGTGCATTTGCTCTCTGTGTAAATTGTACTGTTGATTGGTTTATCCATAATTGGCATATTTGATTTACTGGTAAGTCCCTGGTAAAGTGCACCAGAGGTGCCAAGGGGCTGTAAATCAAATGCTACTAGTGGGCCTGCAGCACTGGTTGTGCCACCCACATTAGTAGCCCTCTAAACCTGGCTCAGACCTGGCACTGCAGTGTCTATGTGTGCAGTTTTAAACTGCCAGTTCGACTTCGCAAGTATACCCACTTGCCAGGCCTAAACCTTCTCTTTTACTACATGTCAGGTATGCCTACGGTAGGCCCTAGGTAGTCCCAGGGGCAGGGTGCAGTGTATGTTTAAGGTAGGACATATACTAGTGTGTTTTATATGTCCTAACAGTGAAATACTGCCAAATTCGGTTTTCACTGTGCAAGGCCTATCCCTCTCATAGGTTAACATGGGGGTGCCTTAAAATATCCTTAAAGCGCAGATTCCCCTAGAGAGCAGATAAAAATGTGGAGTTTAGGGTCTCTGAACTCACAATTTAAAAATACATCTTTTATAAAAAATTAGTTTTTCAATTGTCTGTTTGAAAATGCCACTTTTAGAAAGTAGGCATTTTCTTGCTTAAACCATTCTGTGACTCTGCCTGGTTTGTGGGTTGTCTGCCTTGGTTAGTTTGACAGTTGGGCTGTTTTGCACCTCTCTAGACAGTGACACAAAGGGGGCAGGGGTGTAGCCTGCATATCCTGATAAGCCATCTGAGCTAAAGAGGAGGGAGGAGTTGTCTTTCACACCTCAAAGGACTGTGTCTGCCCTCACACAATGCAGTCTCAGACCCCCTGGTGTGTGTCTGGGGCCTGACCTGGACAAGGAAGGATCTGTCAAACACTTGAGACTTTTCTTTGAAGTTTTCCAACTTAAAAGGCAGAAAGGGGCATAAGGGGAAGACCCAAAACCCCAGACTTTTAGAATCTTTCTGGAATCAAGAGGAACCTCTGCCCAGGAGAAGAGCTGAAGAGCTGGAGGAGGAGTACTGTCCCTTTGCTGTGTTGCTTTGCTGGTCTGGCCTGCAGTTGCTGCTTCTGCCTGACAAGAGCGCAAAAGTGCGCCGTCAACGACACCGCTAGCCTGCACCGCGACCTACTGATGCCGCACAGAGCCACACTGCCTCGCTTTGCACCTTGACCCTGGTCTCACCGACGCCTCCATGGGACGACTTCTCTGAGCTGCTGCTCGCACCACCACCTGTGGGCCCCGCACTTTGGCATCACCTGCTCACACCGAAGCCTGGGCATCCCTGACGACACCGCTCCCGCTGACACCGGCACTGCTGCCTGCACTGTGGCCTGTGGACTCCGCTCACGAGGAGCACAAAGCACCGTCCCGCACCGCAGCCCCGGTCCACCATCACCAGCACCATCGACTCCAGTGTCGTCACCAGGCATCCCTCCCTGCCTGCACCGTGGCCTGTGGACACCGCTTGTGAGGGTCACAAAGCACCATCCTGTCCCACACCGCTGGCTTGGGCCTACCGACAACAGCGTTTCAGCAACGGCGACAACGCTGCCTGCACCGTGACGTGCGGACACCGCACGTCACACTGCCCCACTTCACACCACAGCCCTGGTCTCACCGACGCCACTGGACGACTGTCACCGAGCCACTGCCTGCACTGTGACCTGTGGGCACTGCATATCGAACCGTCCTTCTTTGCACCGCAGTCCCAACGCCATCCACACCTACGCTCCTGACTTCATCAGCCTGGAGTTCGATCTACCAATGCATGTGACTTCAAGGGACTGATGCCCCCCTCACCGACTCCGGAACCGACACTGCGACGACAGCGACGACAGCGACGCTACTATCTGGAGCTCATCGCGAGGATCATGACGCCCTGCAAATCCAAAGGGATTGTTTGCGTCTCTTCCCGACATCGTAGCTGTCCCGCGACGCCACGATGTGGCCTGAACTGTTGATTTTGTTGATCACAACGCCGTGATAGCCCCAGGTGGCGCTACTGACTTCAAGGAACTGTATTTTTAAGGTAAATTTTACAAAATTCATATCTTTAGCACTGTATGATGGATTTTTATTATTTTGGTCTTTTTTTTTACTTAGATAAATATTGGCTATTTTTCTAAAAAAAGGTATGGTGTCCTTTTGTAGTGTTTTCACTGTATTACTGTGTGTTATGTGCAAGTGCTTTACACCTTGCTTCTGAGATAAGCCTGACTGCTCATGCCAAGCTACCAAGGGGGTGAGCATGGGCTATCTGAGCTGGTAGCTCCCTTATCCTGACTAGAATAAGGGTCCCTACTTGGACAGGGTGCAAACCAGCTGCCAACTAGAGACCCCATTTCTAACAATTTGTCTTTTTTGAAACACCTTTTGATTGTCAATGGGGGTTGGCAACATCCTGAAGTTGTGCGGAATGGTATCATTGAGAATTTGCCCTATGCAAGCATGTCCCGGGGCTCGACCAGTTGTTGAGTGCAGTGTCTGGTAATATTCACATAGAAAACTATAGATATCTCTCTCTATAGGTTGACTCTCCGCATGGGCAATGCAGGTGACCTTGTTAAGGGTTCTCATGAACCGCTCCACCTCTCCATTCACTTGCAACCGTCTGTGGGTTACCGTCTTGTGTTGAATGCCCAAGATTGTAAGTATTCTCTAAACTCTTACCCTTGGAATAGAGGGCCATTGTTAGTCCTAATGCTGCACATGATACCATGTGTGGTAATTACCTTTTCTAATTTTGTGATGAACTCTGTGGCTGACTGGGATCCAACAAATTTCAACCTCAGGATATTTGGTATAGTCATCGATGATGACTAGGGCATGTCTGCCATCAGAAAGGTATCCAAAGTCAACACTGACGATTTCCTAGGGCTGGTGGGGTCCTTCCTCCATGATCATGGATGAGAGTGGCTCTGGTGGACTGTCCATTCGACACCAGTGACATGTTTGAGCGACTTGCTTAACTATGGCATCCATGCCAGGAAACCACACTTTTGTGAGGAGTCAGTCCTTCGTTTTTGTGATCCCTTTATGCACATGATGGACTAACTCTACTACAGGCTGAGTGAGACTGGTGGGGATGACTAGACTAGGGCCACGTAGCAGACATCCACCTTGGTATGTTGATAACTCATGTTGGACGTGCAGTAGGGATTCCAGGATCTTCCTCGCCTCTGGAGTCCTTTGCTAGGGATGTGTCTTACGGAGGTGGCAGTTATTTGACTGTAGCTCATTCAGGATGAGCTGTAGCATTTGTCTTCTTTTTTGACTTGTTGTAGGTTGGCCAAAGATATGGGAAGTGGACCAGAGCGTTACTTGATGAAATGTACTTAGGCCTCAGTCGCTTTAGCTTCTGCATCTTCAAGTGGAGTGGCGGCCCGAGGGTGTCGCGATAGGTAGGCAGTCGGGTTATTTGTACCTGGTCGATATTCTACATGGAAGTCGTATTCCTACAGCTGTAGCATCCACTTCTCAATGCGAGATGGTTGCTTGGATGCAGTCCCTTGAAATAATTGTATTAATGGCTTGTGATCTGTCGTAACGATATAAGGGTGTCCATACACGTAGAGGTGGAAGTGTCTGCAGGCCTAGTGTATGGCGATTGCCTCTTCTTCCATCTACGAATTTCCACTCTTAAGTGTCAGTAAGGGATCAACTGGCATGTGCAACGGGTGCCCACTCGCCTTGAGACTGTTGTTGTGTATGCACTGCCCCAAGTCCTTTTGGGCTGGCGTCTACCGCAATGTTTGTAGACCTCGTGGGATCGAATTAGGCCAAGGTAGTGGTAGCCGATAGAACTTCTTTGGTGCACTAAAAAGCTTCATTTTTGTTGGGCCCCATGTCCACAATGCGTTCACTTTAGTGAGTTCTCTCAATGGTTGGGTCAGCCTAGTGCAGTCCTGAATGAATCATTCACAGAAGTTGACCATCCCTAGGAAACTCCTCACTTCTGAGGTGTTGGAGGGAGCAGGTGCAGCTCGCACATCTCTTACTTTGTCAGGGTCTGGGGCGATGCAATCTGCTGAGAACTTGTAGTGTATCTCTTGCTTGAGAAACTCACACTTCTCCCGGTGTAGAGTGAGGTCGGCCTCACAGACTCTCTGAAGGACATTGAGCAGATGTTCAGTTAGGGACTTTGCATAGATTAGAATATCATCGCTTACATTGAGGACTTCTGGGAGCCCAGCAGGCACTTCCTTGATGTTGTTGTACAATATTTCTGTTGCGCTCGAAATGCCAAAATTGATGTGACGGTAGCATTGCAGCCACTTTTGGGTCGAGAACATTGTGACATAATGTGAATCCTCATGAAGGGGAAGCTGGTGATATCCAGATCGTAGATCAACCTTTGAGAGCCATTAAGCTCCTGTGAGTTCACTAAGGATGTCATCCACTGTAGGTGTTATATGTAGTTCTCACCGAATCGCTGCGTTCAGTAACTTCATATCGATGCAAATGCGGACTTGCCCTGATTGCTTAGGTTTTCTGGACACGATGATTGGGAAAACCCACAGAGTAGGACCTGATACTTTTTCAATAATGCCAGCCTTTCCCATGTTGAGTAGTACTTCTTTGAGTTTCGTCTGGAGATGGAAGGATATGCACCGGTGAAGTAATGCAATTGTTTGGAATGATTTGTCAATGTGAAGTTTGGCTTCCCCTCCTTTGTGACAGCCAATGCCATAAAAAATGTCATCGTATTCACGCAGAATGCAGGCTATATCTTCTTCCTGCACTCCCAGAGCAAAGGATCAGCTTTAGTGTCTCCGCAGTTTGTTCACTGAGTAGTATGCTCCTTCCTCCTTTAGCTACGTACACAGTTGTGATGGTTTCCATGTTGCCATGGGATATGGAAATCTCAAAGCACCCTGAGAGTGGTATGGGTCTGGTCGGACCATAGGCAAACACTTTAACATTTGTCTTTTTGGCGAGTTTGGTGCTTGGCTCCTAGATCGAAGACGGTATGGACAATATAGCTTTCATCATCATCATCATCCATATCTTCAACTTCTTCAGGATCTTCAGAGATGGCTTGGATGGTTATTTTTGAGATTTTCGACCTTGAGGAGTGGCACACTTTTGCAAAGTGGTTATACTTTCCACACTCTGCACAGTGCCATCCCTTCACAGGGCAGTCATTGAGCCTATGAAGTGGTCCTCCATAGTACCAACACCCTTGCCGTCTGTCTGAAGGTCCTCTCTGGCGGGGCGGGCTAAGTCTCTCCTCCCAGGGTCTGTCAGGAAGCCTCCTCTGCCTGGTGATGGGGGGAGGGGGTCAAGTTTTGATGGTGTTGACCGGATCTGTCTTGATCGGCCTGTGTAGTGCTGTTTCCAAATGGGAGGCCCTAACATTCAATAGTTCTTTAGCTTTCCCAAGGTCAGAATGCTTTGTAAAGACTTGCCTGGTTTTTGGAGGATCATTTCATGTAGCTTTGTCATCGAACACTTTTGTCTTATCTGTCCCCTTATTTCTTCTTGTTCATCTGTGAATCTACAGGTGTGGGCTAGCTCTATTAACTTACCGTGGAACTCGTCTAATGATTCTTCGAGCTCTTGACATGCTTGGTGAAACACAAAGGGCTCATAGTCTCTGTTCGCCATTGGTTCAAAATGGTTTCCCAGGGCTCTTAGCAGGGTGTCATATGTTTTGGTGTCTCTTCCGTCAGCGTTTTAAAAATTTTGAGAATGTCTTTGCTGCCAGGATTTAACAGGAGGGCTGTCCGTCGTTCAGCGTGGATGGCCGCTCATCAAAGTAGAACTGCAGACATTCCACCCAATCTTTCCATTTTGGCGCAAGCGCTGAAAGGTTCAATGGCGGGAATTGCGGTCATATTGCTATTGCGATCAGTCTTCTAACTACTTGTTACTACGCCACTGGCAGTTGATGGACTAAGCACTCGTGGCACGAGCACTGACTTTGTGTGCTAGTACAGCCGCCGGTGCGAGGTTGTTTTGTATCCTTTCTGGTGATTTCACAATTAGAGTTATAAAACTGTGCCTCCTGGGCCTGTGCAACTTTGTGAGAAACAGCAAGTGCCATTCAAGTTGCCAAGTATACTATTGAGGGTATGTGTGTAGAAACATATAAATGGGGTAGTAAGACAGTCTTGCCAGTCAAAGTTCAATCTCCCTCAAAACTGTCTGGAGTTACAACACTCCGGTTCCTATGCAATCAGATCAGCCTGGGTCTTACTGCCGATGGGTGCTTTGAACAAGGCCGCGTGGAACACGTGGTGCAGGACTGCCGTTGTGTCAGCACGGGCTGAAGCTGTTCTGACACACGTCATCAGATCGTGCCTTGTCGCCAATGTGGTGTGGGTGAAAGGAGCCGCAGCGTGCCGTGCAGGTAGGCTGGGGATGGCCTGCAGCAGTGACGATACGGGACACTGTATTGCTGCTTGCGGCCAAGCATAACTAATTATTAGCCACGCCCAACACTCTTTTATATGTGGGAGCAAACCATTACAAAGTGCAATAGCGGGAGTCTCTCTAGAGACCACCGTGCTATTTCATCCAAATGGAATATTGCATTCACTAGGGGTAGGTGAAATATTCAATTCCACCCACAGAATTGGTGAAATGTTGGCCACTCCACATTACTCTTTGATGCGGAGTTCTAGCCGTATTCCACCGATCACTGCATGATCGGATTTTTCTCCCACGACGCTCAAGAATGTGCGAGCTGGTGAGCGCGAGCAAGATTTGGCATCCCCTAGCATGACTTTCTAATGCAGATGGTCGCCAGCCACGGTCAGAGTGCTGCCATTCGAGTAGATATGCTGCTACTACACTAGCAGCAGCAAAATCAACAGAATGGCTGCTCGCTCTTGCGCAACACATGGTGCCTTTTGCACTGATTTTCTGCGCTGCTCGCGCTAATGGCATTAATTGCAGTGCGAGCAGTGCACACTGTATATTTTCCGTCCATTGGCGAAATTCTGCAGAGTCTCGCTGTGTTTTTCTGTAACTTGGTAGAGTTCTACCCACCCCTAACTTTCACAGTTTCTTGTCTTCACTTGTCTAAATCCTTTTTCTTATTCCTTCTATTGTTGCGTGCCAGCATGTGTAGTTTCGCTCTACAGTCAACCTCACTGTTATAATCAAACCCATCTCTTTGTAAGCTGCAGTCAGGTAGTCAGATAAAGTATTTAGGCAGGTTGTGGGTTTATTGAAGCTAATAGGATACATGTTGCCTTGTTAAATGCCCTACCAGGAGCAGCACACAACAAGGCTGGAGTATTGTAGGTCACTTCATTAATTCCTTACACTTGTGCTCATCCACATATGATCCACTGCCTCTACAAGCAGAGCAGGAGTCCTGTGACGACAGGCTAAGCTAATCCTAAGCTGCTCTTCATTAATGAAGAGGGCAGCTAGCTGGCATTGTCGCTGACCCACTAACCCGGAACCCTTCGGCGGGAAGTTGTAGCAGGCAGATTACCTTTCGATAAACTCCATTCATCGTTGATATGCTGTCAGCATAGTGTTTAAAAGAAGCACTGGCGTGCACCATTGTGCTGCTATCTCACTCCCTGACTTTCCAGGACGTGTGACTAGCCTCTGTGTGGAGCCATGAAAATAACATTGGAAGGAAGGTGAGTGAGGTGTTTGTTGCAGTTGAAAGAGCAAACCTGAGAGTGACAGAATAGGAGAACCCCAAAAAAATATGCATGGAGAGTGGAAGAAGAAAGCAGTGAAAGTGGAGGAGGATAAGAGGTTGAGACAAGAAGGCAGAGAGGAATTATAGGAGAAACAGAAGTAGGAGAGTCAGGAAGGGTGATGCAACGATAGGTAACGTCTGCTACCATAGTGGAGTAGGATAAATATCAGGTTAATGACAGTCTAAATGCAGAAATTAGTCAAGGCTTGGGCACAGGAACTAGAAAAAGATAAGCAAGGCACTGAGTAAGAGGAATTGAATAGACACAGATCACAATGCAATGTGCTGACTGGCCTTAGCATCAAGTCATTTTTACTGACCGGGCCTATATTTTTAAGTCAATGCTAAAGCAAATGGTCAGAAAGCAGTGAAATCAAGTACGACTTGCCTTTTGAAATATACACCTCTAACAGAAAACACATAAAATAATCATTTAAGGAATATTGTGAGCTATCCAAATAATTCCTAAGCAAATAAAGGGATGATTGCAATGGTACAAAAGAAAACTGAGAATTTTGCACATTTTCGTTTCATTTACCAGTTCGTGATCCTAGGAAAACCTAAAGAAATCTCTGGTAGTTTTTATGATTAAGGTAGCAACCCTAGTCTCTGGGAACTGGGGAAAACCATCACTACCACGCAGATTACTATGAACAGCAGGGACATCCTGAAGAGGCCATTATAGTCAGTGAAGGAAGGAAAGGGCAGCAGGCACCAACTCCAGTGGGCATGGAGGAGGCAGCACAAGTCTTATGCTTTACCTGATATAGAAGGACATCAGCCCAACAGAAACACTTCAGATCAGGGGAGCCAAAAAGAGGATAGGGATATGACCTTGGTGACTGAAAATCCAGGCAAGGTCAGTATAACTGGCTAAGATAAATAAGACGATGAAGCAGGGAGGAAGTACTCAAAGATGGAAATGTGCAAGAATTAAGTAAGAACATGCGGAATACATATGAGCATTAGAATAGCACGTGTCCAGCTTGGCCAGGAGACTTCAGTTGAAGAGTCACCAATTGGCTACCAGCAATCAGGAATTAGGAATACAGACCAGGAATCAATTTGAAAAACAATATGATGCTCACATCATAGTATATCAAAGGTATAGAGCCATCCAGGGAACAGCCACAGGTTGAACATGGGAAAGTAAACACAGGAGCTCATTGAAGTGACTGGAGAAGAGAGAGGGAGGGATCAGGATTACTTTGAATAACTTGAATACCTGGAAAATGAGAGAAAACGTCAGCCTTGGATAAACATGTACTCACTGACGACAGAAGGAAGTAGGGAAGAGGGGAGCAGTGTTTCTTCAAGTGCTCTTGTCTGTTAAAGGGGTATGGGTAGATCATCAATGTTTTCCAATGCAGCTGTAATAGCCTGTTTCTGCTTTGTTTTTCTTTTAAATGCCTCATGTTGCAGTGATGTTTTTCATTGGATGGGGTGTTATATTTGAATTGATGAATTTGTTCAACAAAAACAGCAATTGCTCCTTACAATAGGGATGTTTTTGCAGTTTAATGTATTTTTCATTTGAAAACAAGTTAATTTAAAACAGATTTGTTCCGGGAATTCACATGTGCATGAAGACATTTGATCAGCGCTAGTGAGGTAACAGCTGCCATGGAGCTGTAGTAAGGCAGCTGAAGATGTGTTCACTTAGGAGTGTTCTCAGGCCCCTTAGAAGGAGAAGCTCTTTTGGGGCCTGAGTCACAAACGTCATGCAGAAGGTTATCTAAGTTGCATTTATATTGCACTTAGTTCCCCTGACAAGGCGAGTGATCATGTGTAAAAGAGCTGTCTGTTGACTAATCTTCTGGAGCAGAGATAGTTGTCAACTGGTCTTTTGCGTAACAAATCCAATAGTTTAGCTGGTTGAGCAGAGAAAGATGTTCCATCCTAGGTTTGTTGTAATTTTGAGGCAGTGTGCCATTCTCAAGCATAGGTTCCTTTTTGTATGCATTTTAAGATTCTCTTTGAGATGAAAAGTGGTCCTTTGTGGTTGATATAAAGAAGCTTAAAGGTGTTTTTTTCTGACAACTAGCAATCAGTGTAGGGCCCTCTAGGCAGAGGATATGTGTGCTTGTGTCTTTACAAGTAGGATTGGCTGGAAGCAACGCACTGAGTTCTCTGTAATATTCCCATAGTTGGTAAAGGTGAGCAGTGATATAGATCATTATCATAATCCAGTTTTGATATGACTTGAACCTTGGGGGGGGAATCGCAGGCGTGAAAAGATGCGTCTCAGTGTTTTAATTGTAAGAAAACTTGATTTGGCTACCTTATCCACTTGGGCGTTCATTGACAACTTGGTGTCTGTGGTAATTCTGAGGTTTCTTACCTCCTTAGTAATTTTTGACAGTCGCCCTAGATCATAAGGCCAGGCACAGAGAGTGTCATATGTTTTCCAGTCGCTACAGGAGAGTATTTCAGTTTTGGACACATTTAATTTGAGGTAGCTTCATGTCATCCCTTGATCAACAGCCTGGAGGTAGCTGAAGATTTTCTATGCTCTATTTCCCTTTATGCTTTCCAATTACAGCAGTATCATCGGCATAGTTATAGCAAGTAAAGTCAAAATCATTGATCAGATCCAGTAATGATTTCATGTAGATGCTGAAAAGCATGGGGGACATGATTGAGCCTTGAGCGACTGCTGCTTTAATGCTGTATGGTTTTGAAGAGAGTAGAAGAGTATGGGTGATATTTGTTCTGTTTTGTAGTTAGGATGTCGGCCAAGTGACTGCTGTGCCCCATATTCCAGTTTCCTCAAGTGTTTCCATTAGTGTGTCATGTTGACCTGTGTCAAAGGCAACTGAAAGGTCCAAGAGAAGAAAGGCAGGTGCCACATTCTGGTCTACTGTGTTTTAAGATCATCCCTTATTTAGATTAGAGCCAATTCACTGCCTCTTTTGGGGCGGAATCAAGTTTGGAAGTCTAAAGTAGGAAATTGTCTTTAATGAATTGTGACATCTGGGCAAAGGCTGCCCGGGAATGGTCGGTTTGCTATAGGGATGTAATTGTCAGTGCATTAAGTCTCCAAGTTAATTTTCTTTAAAAATGGGAGTATGTATGGCTTTTTTCTGGGAAAACCCTTGTGGCTAAGGAGTTGTTGATGAGTGTTGTGACAGTGATGGCCACCAAAGTTGTTAAAGTAATGTTATTGAAGATTTGAGGTGGACAAGGTCAGAAGGGCAGACGGATGCTTGCTTGCTTTGTCAAGATCCAGAAATTCCGTTGGTAATAGGTCTTTGAATGAGTCCAAAGGCTATGTTAGCCTTCACCTGGAGGGGAGAGGTTTGTTGCAAATTATTATTGGCTGTGGGTTTTTGTAGGTTAAATAGGAATCCAATATGCTTGTTTTAGTTATTTAATGATTTGTCAGTTTGTCACAAACATCCAGAGATTCGATTGGTCTCTGAGTCTGTGAGTATTTTATACAGTTTTGTATAGCTACATTTTATATTGTGAATTTGACCAGAAAAGTATCAATTTTTAGCTTTCTTGATTGTGGGTTTCTATATTTGGTTATGTCTATGTAGCCATATTTTGTCATGAGAGTTGTTTGTTTTGAGCCAGTTGTGTTAAAGATTATCAATTTCTTTTTGATCTTTTTAATTCTGCATCCATCCAAAGGGCATGTTTTCTTTAAGAGTGCTTCCTGGAGTGATTCAAAAACTGTTTGTGCAAAATATATTGTGGCCCGACCTGTGTATCTGTGTTAGAGGTGAGCAGATTTTCTAGTTCCTGCAAATTCAGCTTGTTCCAAGTTTGATATTTAGTTTCTGGTAAGATGAGTTTAGTTGGGGTGAGTTGTGGTATCTTCTGTTGGAAGGCAAGCAGACGGTGGTCTGTCCATGTGACTGCAGTCATATTTTGGAAGGTAACATGATCTAAGTTGCCGAAAATTTCATTGAAGGCGACGTTACTCAAAGTACGGCCCGCGGGCCGCCAGCGGCCCCATGGACTGACCTTGGCGGCCCGCGGAGACGTACAACAAACGGCCTATGATAATGGCCGCAGTATGTAAACATAGAAGAGGGCCGCGGGAGCATGCGCAACAGTGGCTTCTTTGCGCATGCTCCCGCGGCCCTCCTCTATGTTTACTACGGCGGCCATTATTTATGGTGTTTCCGTGGATCCTGGAAGCCAAAGCCAAATAAAAGTCAGCGCTTGCAGCTAACTTTTACGGGGCTTTGTCATCTGCTTCCTGTCACCGGCTCCACGTCTGCTGCCCGCCTGCCTGCCGTTCTACATTTGTGGCATCTTTACAGTGCTTTGAGTCAGGTAAGGCTCTTTGGTTATTTATTTATTTGTTTTTAATGTAGTGTGTGTGTTACTGGGGTAGGGGTGAGAGTAGATTGCGCTGTGTGTGTGCGCTGTGTGTGTGTTACTGGGGTAGGGGTGAGAGCAGATGGCGCTGTGTGTGTTACTGGGGTAGGGGTGAGAGCAGATTGCGCTGTGTGTGTGCGCTGTGTGTGTGTTACTGGGGTAGGGGTGAGAGCAGATGGCGCTGCATGTGTGCGCTGTGTGAGTGTTACTGGGGTAGGGGTGAGAGCAGATGGCGCTGTGTGTGTGCACTGTGTGTGTGTTACTGGGGTAGGGGTGAGAGCAGATGGCGCTGTGTGTGTTACTGGGGTAGGGGTGAGAGCAGATGGCGCTGTGTGCAGATGGCGCTGTGTGCAGATGGCGCTGTGTGTGTTACTGGGGTAGGGGTGAGAGCAGATGGCGCTGTGTGTGTTACCTGGGTAGGGGTGAGAGCTGATGGCGCTGTGTGCAGATGGCGCTGTGTGCGTTACTGGGGTAGGGGTGAGAGCAGATGGCGCTGTGTGCAGATTGCGCTGTGTGCAGATGGCGCTGTGTGTGTTACTGGGGTAGGGGTGAGAGCAGATGGAGCTGTGTGTGTGCTCTGTGTGTGTGTTACTGGGGTAGGGGTGAGAGCAGATGGCGCTGTGTGTGTTACTGGGGTAGGGGTGAGAGCAGATGGCGCTGTGTGCAGATGGCGCTGTGTGCAGATGGCGCTGTGTGTGTTACTGGGGTACGGGTGAGAGCAGATGGCGCTGTGTGCAGATGGCTCTGTGTGCGTTACTGGGGTACGGGTGAGAGCAGATGGCGCTGTGTGCAGATTGCGCTGTGTGCAGATGGCGCTGTGTGTGTTACTGGGGTAGGGGTGAGAGCAGATGGTGCTGTGTGTGTGCGCTGTGTGTGTGTTACTGGGGTAGGGGTGAGAGCAGATGGCGCTGTGTGCAGATGGCGCTGTGTGCAGATGGCGCTGTGTGTGTTACTGGGGTAGGGGTGAGAGCAGATGGCGCTGTGTGTGTGCGCTATGTGTGTGTTACTGGGGTAGGGGTGAGAGCAGATGGCGCTGTGTGTGTGTTACTGGGGTAGGGGTGAGAGCAGATGGCGCTGTGTGTGTGCGCTGTGTGTGTGTTACTGGGGTAGGGGTGAGAGCAGATGGCGCTGTGTGTGTGCGCTGTGTGTGTGTTACTGGGGTAGGGGTGAGAGCAGATGGCGCTGTGTGTGTTACTGGGGTAGGGGTGAGAGCAGATGGCTCTGTGTGCAGATGGCGCTGTGTGCAGATGGCGCTGTGTGTGTTACTGGGGTAGGGGTGAGAGCAGATGGCGCTGTGTGCAGATGGCGGTAGGGGTGAGAGCAGATGGCGCTGTGTGTGATAGACCGGACCCTGCAAGGGTAAGAACTGTGCTGCAGCATTGTTTAGCAATGTTTTGAAAAAGGGGGCGGGTGGTTGTTCCCCCTCTAAGCCCCGCCCCCCGCTGTCACTTCAGTGCGGCCCTCGGCCGCAAACCATACTGCAGTTTTGGCCCCCGAGAAAAAGTTTGTGAGTACCCATGATCTAAGGTGTGCCCTGCAACATGTGTGGGAACAGAATGAGCCGTTGTAGGTTGTGTGTGTCAAGGCAGGCCAGTAGGGATAATTCTGCGGTGGGGCATGTTAGGGGTTGTCAAACCATAGGTTCAGGTCACAAAGGATGCATGGGCTGGAGTATATTGTAAGAAGGTTAGAGATTGTGTCTATAAATGTGTCTGGGAATGTTGAATTTCTAGGTGGTGGTCGGTAGAGAAGGAGAGAGTTACACAAAAATGTTGGATTAGGATGCATCCTACAAGTACGGCTTTACAACCTTGTAGAGAAACATCCTCAGCTTTGGTGAGATCAGTCGTTTCTTCAAATATGACAGCTTAGTCACCTCCTCTTTTGCCTATGCGACTTTGTGCCACAGTGGGCCCCTGGTTATCTGCTAGTCTAGGTCCATTGCTCAGAAGAATAAAAACAGTTTCCTGGGATACAGTCTGAAGTCGCTTCATCTTAGGGCACTACCCAACAGTGTCTGACGTTACCTGCCTCATCATGAATATATCATGTAAATAAGTTTACTAGTAAAGGGAAAAAGTATGGTCTTGGGCAAAGATCCTCTTGCGTACCCTGCGTCTGATGCTCTAAGTGTACACGCTTGTTCCCATCGATGCAGCAGGCAGGTAACACGTTGAGAAGTATGTGGGTAAACCCAGTTATTGCACCTGGCCTGTATCCATGCACAGATGGTGTATGTGGTCATTAATTATAAGAAGATTGACCCACATTCCAAGTGGCACCTTACCAGGCTCACAGGGGATTTATCGTGCCTAAAATCTCACCACCTGCTGCAAGCATTCTGTAGGTAAACAGAGCAACGAACGACAAAATAGTTACTCATAAATGATGGCTTCCTTTTCCAAGTATTAAAAATATCATGTGTAGGTTTTTATTGAACCAGGGACGGGATATATGAGTTTAATATCCTGTCATTGAGGATCTGTGATCCCAAGTTCTCGATTACCTGGAGTTAGGTAATTCTTACAAACTAGCCTTTCTTTTGTTATTTATTTAAAGCACACGACTGCCTTGAATGGCGCCTGAGTGCTGATGCCTGCACTTGGCAACAGTGTGATCATTTGAGAGTAAGCTAGGGGTAAAGTGTCAGCTTTATAACTTCTAGCATCATTTGGGTTGGCTTTAATTTTTGGAAATGTGAGGAAAGTGCAGTCTCAGAGGGAAGCTGCTTGGATAGACTGATCTGCCATCGCTACATGCTTCTTGGTACTATGAACCAATAAAGGCTCGGTAAGAGGAGATGCATAGTTATATATACAGTTTCGCATCATCTTTGGGTTACTTCACAGTGATAAGATTTTATTGACATGGGTCATGTGAAAGCACAAGTGTGTGAAGTTAGAGTCAGTCATATTTTGGTAAAACTCATCTGATTTTTCTGGTGACCCCAGTCCTGCATAGTAATTGGCTAGAGCCAAGTCAGAAAAGTTATTCTAGAACTATTTTCCATACTTAGGGCCAAATCTACGAGAAAGTGGCGCATCAGCTTTGATGCACCACTTTTCTTGTGCACCCCTTCGCCCCCCTAACAACACCATGTGTGCACATTAGGACAATATCGTCATAACATATGCTGCTATTGTGGCACTTTGCAGCATTAGCACCATAAATGATGGCAGTCGTGCAGCAAAGCACTAGGAAAGCCCATAGGTTACTATGGGTCTGTCACTTCAACATTTGCCCTGAGCAGGCATTAAAAATGACAGAAAAAATGATGCAGTGAAATCTTGTAAATTTCATTGCATCATTATTTGCGGGGTGGGAACGCCGCTCTTGCATTCATTATGCCTGGTGCAGGCATAATGTGGCACAAGGGGTTACAAAGTGGCTCAATGCAAGCACTGCGTCACTTTTTAAATATGACCCAGGGAATGCCCCTTAATGCCTCATTAGTGTAAAAATAAATGATGCAAGTGTGGCACGAAGAGGAGCAAGGGCCTTGTAAATGTGGCCATTAATGTATGAAAAAGTAATTGCAGCATGCTGGCTTGTTGTTTCAGATGCAATGTTGTGCAAAGCTCTGGGTGAGTCATAACCAGGGCCACTTGAATTATGCAATAATACAAGCACAGCATTTTCCACATAATTGTAGATTTGCTGCATGTGTTACATGATCCTTCATCCTCTGCATAATTTGCAGATTTGAGCAAAAACAAGTTTCTAGCTCAAAACAATCACTAAATACATGATGTCGTGTGTTGCCCTGCAGTGGAAGGTCCTTCACAAAGGTTGACTGGTGTTCTTTCTGTTGTTTATTGCTATATCTGGATATTTAACTGGTATTAACGAGGTGAAACCCATGCCCAGACAGTTATAAGAAATGTAAAAAATGACATAAAAAACAAGCATTTCCAGTGTAATAAGTTTCACATTTGCTTAAGTTACAGCTATTGGCATTGTAAATGCATAACTGGACTTTTCTTGCCATATAAATTGGTCAACCCGCCGCATAATTTGGTCCTCTCTGCCACAAAATTCTAGTGGCCTTGCAGTCCCCGAGTGCAGTGAATATTGTAGTAGCTTGACTGTAATGCTCAGAACAGCCCCTAGAGAGCACTGTAATAAAAATAGCATTTGCAAGAAACATGATCATGTAACCATATAGTCGGCACCTAGAGGGCCTAACAATGTCAAAACAGAATGTCAGAAAGTAATGTAGTGTAATCATATGTATGGCCCCTTAAAGATGTAGTGCCTTACACATTTTGAGGCCTAGCAGGCCTAATGCAATATTATTACAAAGAAAGACCTTAAAATAAAACTACTCCCAGCTGTAAAACAAAAGTTCCAGCAATGAGAGAGCTTACAAAGACATTGAATGGTAGGAGAGGTTACTATTTTGGGGTCCCGCCAACCTAGTCTGGGGACCCAGAGATGACCTAGACAGAAAGAGTGCGTTGTGCTGAATGGTTTGATGGTGGTACTGTTTGTAGGAAACTGGCCCCTTGTTTGCAGTAACCCCCCACCACACACACACAGACTTGTTGCCTGAAATCTGATGCTTAACTTGACAGTGTGCTGGGATCTTGCTAACCAAGCACCTGTATTCTTTCCCAAAACGGTACCATTGTTCCCTCAATTGGCTCACTCCTGGTATGCAGGTAAGTCCTTTGCAAAAATTACCAGTCGTACCAAGGGGTCTGTGGCCAGGGAGGGTCCCTAAGAGCTGTAGCATGTATTGTGCCACCCTAAGGGACCCCTCACCAAACATATGCACACTGCCATTGCAGATTGTGTATGTTGGTCGGGAGAAAAGGGTAAATTCGACATGGCATCCCTCTCAGGGTGCCATGCGCACAACCCACTGCCGGTGGCATAGGAAAGTCATCCCTCTTGAAGGGCTTACAGCCCAAAGGCAGGGTGCACTATACCCCAGGTGAGAGCATAGCTGCATGAGCAATATACCCCTACAGTGTCTAGGTCCATTCTTAGATATTGTAAGTGCATTGTGGCTATATTGAGGACATGGGCTGGGAGTTTGTCATTACGAACTCCACTGCCCCATGATGGCTTCACTGAAGTCTGGGAAGTTTGGTATCAAACTTCTCAGCACAATAAACCCACATTGATCCCAGTGTTTCAATGATTGTAAAATGCACCCAAAGGGCATCTTAGAGATGCCACTTGTATTTTACCCAACCTTTTAGTGCAGGGCTGACCAGTCTGTGCCAGCCTGCCACTAACAGACAAGTTTCTGACCCCATGGGGTGTGGACCTTTATGCTCTCTGGGGTCACACACAAAGCCTCACACCTCAGTGCCTCACACCTCCCCCTGGAGGTACTATAACTCTCTGCAGTGAGCCTCAAAGGCTCAGGCTTCCTGTTATAGTGCCCCAGGGCATTCCAGCTAGTGGATATGCCCACCCCCCAGACCAAGCTCCACTTTTGGTGGCAGGTGGAAAATTAGATAAAACAGGGAGGAGTGACCACTGCAGCGAGGACCACCCCTAAGGTGTCCAGAGCTAAAGTGGCCGTTCCATGCAGAATCCTCCATCTTGTTTTGGAGGGTAGGGACTAATAGGGTTAGGAATGTGCTCCCCTGCCCAACGGTAGTGGGCACCAGAAGGGTGTAGCCATCCTCAGGGACAGTAGCCATTGGCTACTGATCCCTGTATCACCCCTAAATTTAGTATCTAGGGGCTCCCCTGAACCTCACTCACCAGATTCCTGGCAACCTCAAGAAGAAAGAAGTAAGGAGCAAGAGGAAGGACTGCTAAGCCGACCCCAGCAGTGAAGACTCCTGATGACAACTGACTTGGCCCCAGCCCTACCGGCCTGTCTGCAGCTTCAAAGATCCCTGCTCCAACAAGGCGATGCATCCTGCAGTACCAGCGACCTCTACAAACCCCTGGAGGATTGCCTACCCAGTAGAGGACCAAGAACTCCCGAAGACAGTGGCCCTGTACAGAAGAAATCCCCAAAAGGGACTCCAGAACCACCCCGGATCCGTGAGTCCTGTCCACTCTGCGCCCGATGCCCATGGCCCGAGTCCAGGTGGCCCATCGGTCCAGAGAAGGTCCCCAGGCGATTCGGACCTCGGGTCCATCCTGGGTTGACCCTTCCTGGCCACCACGATGCTGCCTGCAGCCTGAATCCGGAGGTTCCCCTTGACCGCGACCAGATCCGACGAAGATTCCTGACACCTAAAGGTACCCCTGCATCCGCAGCCCTCTGGCCTTGGGGAATCCGGCCGACGGGCACCTCTCCTTCCTGTCCAGCCTTTAGTTTTCCAGATCCGACCCCCTGGACCCAGCCTGCAGCATCTTTGTGACCCCCGGGGCTCCTTCATTGAAAAGCATTGAGTGCCCAACGCTGTGTTTGTGTCCTTCATCCGGCCGCCCCTGTCCACTGAGGGTGTATGTTTGGTGCTGACCTGTGGCCCCCGGGTGCTGACCTAACCCCCTCCCAAGCCTGTGTCCTGAAACCGCAGGTATTTACCTGCAATCTCTTTACTTCTAAGTCCCCCCAGTCCTCATAGGATTCCATTGCAAACCCAACATCAACTTTGACCTCTGCGTCCAGCCGGCCCCATGTTGCTGGTGGTGTGCTTTTGGAGTCAACTTGGCCTGTGGACATCCAAACCCCCGAAGACTGGAATCGTAAGTTGTGTACTTGCCTGCTTTCTGTGGTAACAGGTTTCTCCCCCTAGGACTCTATTGACTCCTATGAAAAATTGCACTGTGCCAACTTTTGAAATTGAAAAGTGTTACTTACTTGGAAACTGTTTTATCTGCAAAATCCAAACAAAGTACATTTGATACATATGCTTGATACATACTTACAATTGCACCTACTTGCAACTAAGATCTTTTGGTTTTAGTAATAAAGTAACTAAATATATTTTTGTCTTATAAGAACAGTTGGCCTGGAGTTAGTCATATGCCTTATTTATTGACTGTGTGTGTAAAACAAATGCTTTGTACTACCCTCTGATAAGCCTAACTGCTCGACCACACTACCACAAAAGAGAGCATTAGTGTTATCTACTTTAGCCTCTGTTAAGCCTCTGGGGAACACCTGGACTCTGTACACACCATACCTTATTTTGGTATAATATATATAGCCAGCTTCGCGCACTGTTGTCCTAGGACCTCCGCAGGTTGAATTATGGGCAAACATTTAAAAAAAAGAAATGCTTGCAAAGCGTTATGGCGCGAGTTTCCCCGAGTGCAGTGAATATTGTAGTATTGGCTCCCCTGTTGTGCCACGAGAGCCACGTTGATGATTTCCGTGCTTTTAACCCTTGTAACTGCTCCATTTTGCATATTTGCAACCGCTAAATTTGTGGTAGTCATGTAAAGCGCTCCTTAGATCTTGATCGCTCTATGTGAAACTTCAGTGTTATGTAAAGCGCGTCTCTGATCGAGTTTGCGCTATATGAAACTTCATGTACTTATGTAAAGCGCTTCTCAGATTGAGTTTGTTCTCTATAAACCTTTTTTTTTTTTAAATGAAATAAATGTGAAATAAATAAAAAAGAAACAACAGAATGCCCAAAACAAGTAAGAGGAAGAAACAATATACGGCCACGCAATGTGTAGCGCGAGGCAAAAGAAAAAAATAGTGCTCCACAGTAATGTATCAGGCCGATTGTGCAATAGTCCATGTAACGGTCGGTCTCCACAGTGGTAACAAAGTACCCTCAAGGTGGGACAAGCATAAAGCATTTCCCTATGGAATCAAGGGAATTTCGAAAGGCAGGCCCAGGAATGAAGAAAGTGATGGGCTTGAGATGGGCATGGTTAAAGCCTACAGAATAGATTACAGCAGGTTGAAAAAAGCAGCACTGGTGCGCTGCTATGCTCTGCCTAAAAACAAAGTAATACTATCCCAAAATAGGCTGCATTATTTTCTTTTGCCTGCTGTATAATTTAGTCAACTCTGCCTCATAACTTGGTCCCGCCTGCCACATAATACTAGTGGCCATTGTCATAACCTAGGATGCCGAGGGCAAAACAAAACCATGTATCTTAACTCTGGAAGGAAGCAGGAGGTAAGCAGTTATGCCAAAGCCTGCTGCCAGAATGAATTACTGGGGCTGCTGCGATCTGATTGGTGAGTTCTGCAGCAGTGTGCATGCATGCTTGATCTGGAAATTTCCAGAGACAGTTCTGACCTGGTCTTTGAAGAGACAGAAGTGGGGTACTTCTAAGGGTGTCCATGGAAAACCCACACAGCCCCTTTACCATATCAACCCCAGAATGTGTGGTGTTGAGCAAGTAAAATAATCATTTTGGAGGCCGAGGTGATCCTTCAGCGGGGGCCCCCTTTCAATAGGATGGGTCGGGTTCTCGAAAACAAAGGAAGAGAGACAGAAAGAGAGAGAGAGAGGAGGGGAAGGGAGAGAGAGCGAGATAGAGAGGAAAGAGTGAACAAATTTGAATAGTTATCCTGTTTTCTTGAGAACCGTGGTCTGTGAATGGGTACATCGGTCCTGCCACGACAGGTGTGAGTAGACTTCCAGACTATGAAACAATGCCACCTGGGCATGTGTTTATAAAGCCAGTGTGAGAGGCTCATTAAATGTTTTCTGGACCCTGATGACCAGGAGTGAGTACGAAGGTTACCTATGAAAATGATGTATCTTTGTGTATTTAAATGTTCTGGGCAAGCCCCTCTGCTATTTATACAACTACACTGCCATTGAATTCTAATTGAAAAGTGTTGTTCTTGACAGTTCAGCCGCCTCTTATCTGTTGGAAGTCCAATACAAATACCCGACTCTGTTTTACATATAGTGACCGGGAGCCCAACAGGCGTGTGCGCTTGTTTTTTTCTCACTCGGGTGACTGTAATATTACAGAAGGGGTCGCAGATGATTCTGCAACCAGGGCCGGCTTTAGGGCGGTGCGGGCAGTGTGGCCGCACCGGGTACTGACCTGAATTGGGGGCGGGGGCGCGCTCTGTTTAACAATGACTTACAAGACTTGTGATTTAAAAGCACCTGCTGAAAAGTTCCTTGTGCTTCCAGCCTTCAGGAAACAATTAAAATGTCAAGATACCTCTTCTGATTAATGTTTCTGCTTTGAAGAGAGATGGGAGTTTTGTCTTGTGGCAGCTTTGACTCGCCATAAAGTAGCGAAGCAGGTGTAATGTACCTGCTTCAAAGAACAGAAATATATTTTATGTGGATAGCTGAGTGGATTAGTAAAGCCAGCCTTTACAAGTGCTTTAAATCAAATGAATGTATGTGAAAAGGGGGCTATCAAGAGTTGAGGGGTACATTTGCCAGGTGGTAGTGAGTGAATCCGAGGAGATGGTCATGGGTTGGGAGTGCCACAAAAGACTGAAGCACAGGGCGTCACTAACGCTAAAGCCGGCCCTGTCTTCAACCCCTTCTGTAATACTGATGGCACTGGTGCACATACAGAAAAATCGCTATCTGGAGAGTGTGTTCCCTCAAGGGGGAAAAGGAAGTTCCATGGTCCCTAAGATGCCCCCCTGTAAGTGGTACAATCACTTACTGCCCCCGCCTGAAGGGGATCTCTGTTCCCCCTTGAAGGGCAGGTGGGTGTCACCCTCACAGTGAAAGACGGAGTTGCTGCTTCAAGCAGCCGCTCCGTCTTTCCCTAATACACAGCCCTCAAGGAAGGTGCAAGTTTGTGGCTCCCCTGGGGGCAGTGCATGTATTGTAATAGGGTGCAGTAACCCTGTTTGCTCCCGGCGCACCCATTTGAAGGTGAGATATAGCGCCAACATGGACAGTGCATCTGTTGCATAATATGGGCCTTGCTTGCGGATTCTCCCTTAATTCATGGCTGCAGACTCTACAAGTTAAAATGTTCAGAATTCTAGATTATTTCATTTCTTCATCATAGCTCAACTAATATGCCCATTATAGTGTCCATAATGTTTCTTCTAAGTTATTAATTGAATTACATTTCATAACCAATGAAACAAATGTTTCTGCTCAATGCACTTCATGCTCTAGGCACATCTTCAGGAGCAGTTGTATTCAATGGACGGTAAGAAAACAAATCAAAGCCAAATTAACAAAGTAACACAATTAACACACATACACGTAATTTCAGAGTGTTATTGCGAATAATGCCAAAAGTCAGTGTTGGATGTTGACTGTCTTGTATAGGTTGGTCTAGTAGTGAAAGCTTAGCCCATAATAGAACTCATTCAGGGTGAACCTGGTGCTCAATAATACAAGGATTTCATGCACAATAAATGTGATTGTCAAGTCAGAGTTGTTACTTAAAATTCGTTCTAGTTGTGGTGAGATACAAATTGATTTGGTCTGTTGGAATGTCAAGCCTCTATTCTATTGAAGAGATACTGGAACATATATTTTCAAGGGAGTACCTTTTTCTTGCTAATGATGCCAGTCATCTCTGGCAGTATCCCACTGCATGCCACAGGTTGTTTGCAAAGATTTTGGTGCAGCCAATCAGGTTCAAACACATCCTCCCAGGCTAGTTATATGATGGAACCACGCATGTGGCAACCACGCATGCCTGAACAACGCGGTCGGAACAACGAGCGCGTTGTTTCCATGCATACCTTTACCACGCATGCCTTTACAATGATTTTTCGTTGTAAAGGCATGCCTAATAAAGGCATGTGTTGAAACCGCATGCGTGGTTGTCGCCTGCCACCCCTACCCTAAAAACAGAAGTACCCCGACCCGCCCACCCTTAAAAACTACCCCAATACCTCCACCCTGAGCCCTAAAACTGACCCCCACCCCATCCCCAAAAATAAAACAATCCAACCCCTAAAAAACAAAATTACCACGACCCCCCACCCCTGCCTCTAAAAACAGAAGTACCCTGACCCCCCACCTTTTAAAACTACCCCAATACCCACCACCCACCCTGATCCCTAAAACCGACCCCCAACCCCCAAAAATAAAACTACCCAACCCCTAAAAACAAAATTACCCCCACCCCGCCTGTCCTGAATACAAAATTACCACGACCCCTAAAAACCCACCCCCTCACCCGCCCTAAAAGCGTAATTACCCCAATCTCCACATACAAAATTACCCTGACCCCTACTCCTCCCCTAAAAACCCGACCCCCCACCCCCAAATACAAATTTACCACGACCCCCCACCCCTGCCCCTAAAAACAGAAGTACCCTGACCCCCCACCTTTTAAAACTACCCCAATACCCACCACCCACCCTGATCCCTAAAACCGACCCCCAACCCCCAAAAATAAAACTACCCAACCCCTAAAAACAAACTTACCCCCACCCCGCCTGTCCTGAATACAAAATTACCACGACCCCTAAAAACCCACCCCCTCACCCGCCCTAAAAGCGTAATTACCCCAATCTCCACATACAAAATTACCCTGACCCCCACTCCTCCCATAAAAACCCGACCCCCCACCCCCAAATACAAATTTACCCCGACCTCCCACCCCACTCTAAAAACCATAGTACTGAACCCCCCAGCCCTGCCCTTTAAAAAAAACCTAACCACCCCAGCCCCTTCACCCTCACCCCTAAAAACTAACCCCAACCCTGCCCCAGCCCACTTACCTGACCTCATCCTCTCCCGATGGATCTTCCTTTTTCCTCTGCCTTAACCATGCATGTGCTTTGTTCAGCACATGCGTGGTTAAGGCAGAGAAAAAGTCCTGCGTTGTTCAGGCAAGCATTGTTCCGCTTGTGTGAACAACGCAGGCGTGGTTCTGGATCTTTCCCTCCCAGGCTAGCTAGCTCTTTTGTAGCTAGAAAGTGTATACAGCTAGACCTTGTTTACAAAGCATGGTGGAGCTGAGATGAAAGCGTTGACAGATGTGAAGGTAAGCTTGTTGTGGTGAAAAAAAGATCAGCGACCGATATATAAACCATTTGTGCAGTCATCAAAACTTTGATTGACAAGATTACATGAATTGAAACTGCATAATTGCAGCTTGCAATTGCACATTGTGAATTGGAAATGTCTTTCTGACTCTCAAGCACACTTTATGACCCCTAACAAATCTGAAAGGAAAGATGAAGTGTAATGGGTGTCCTTATCTTCTTTGCAATTCGCTATGCAATGTACCAGTACTTTGTGGCCCCAATTGTGATCACAAAGCATTGCACTGTACTCACACTCGACAGGGGGTTGTAAGTCATTCATAAAATGTGAGCTGACCCTGAAGACAGCATATACCTTGTGAATGTTGCAGTCAGCTTTTGAGGAAGCAGACCTGGCCCCGAGTAGGGTTGCACGCTAAACCCAATTACATTCACTAAATGTTAGTTATTTTGTTTTTTTTAAAGCAGCCCCTGTCCCTCCAAATGACAGGGACGGCTTTGAAAAAAATGACAGCTTTCATTGAATGTGTGTATGTTTTAATATGTTATTCCTACCTGGGCAAAAGGCAGCGGAGTACTGTACCTGGTCAAAGACAGGTACAAGGACGTGTAAGAGGAGAGGAAGCTGTGTTGAGGACGGTTAATAGATTCTGATATAGTGTTCCCTAAAGAGATGAGTTTTCTTGGAGCAATGTTGGGGGCAGTCGTGAGGAATATGGGGATGATGTTCCACAACCTGAGTGCATACATGGAAAAGGCGTACAGCCTTGTTGTTTTCTTTTTTACACATTTCAGTCTGCAAAGAGGTGATGTCCTGGCAGCAGGTGTGCCGAGATCCACCAGAGATGGTGAGCTTGTCTGCAAGATAAGCAGATGTTCTGGTCATGAGGGCTTTGTAAATGATGGTTTTGAAGAAGGTGCGGCTGACATGCTTCAGGTAGGCACTGGACATTCAGGTCTGGATGATGTACAAACAGTGCTTAAGCCATTGGATAGCTGAAGCAAAGGAGACTTTCAAGACCTTCAAGCACAGCTGTGTATCACTGGCATATTGACGAACGTTCAAGTACAGCTGTGTATCATTGGCATATTGGTGAACGTTCATGCTGTTATCTGGGAGTAAAGCATCAAGCGGCTCCACATGAAGGTTAAAGATGACAGAAGACCGAATGAGCCCTGGGAGGTTCTGTGACCTGGAGGTGCCAGTGGGAACAAACTAGTGCCTGTTGCAGAGGTAAAAGAACTAGTGAAGGACATTGTCGGTGAATCTCATTTAAGATTCCATGCTGTGTATGAGGGGAGGATGGTCGACTGTATCAAAGTCAGCTGAGAAGTCCATCAATATCAGGAGACAGTGGTTATCTTCAAATGTGGTCAAAAGGACATTGTCTATGATGGGTAACGTTGTGGTTACCGTGCTGCAGCCTGAGCTGAGGCCAAGCTAGTAGGCATGCAGGAGATGGTAGGTATTTATGTGATCTTAGAGTTAAATCTAGACTGATTTTTCAATGATTTTGCCTGTGAGGGGTAAGTGAGTGTTGGGCTGGTAATTGGGAGGGTTACCATGGTCTAGTGTAGGTCTCTTTAGGAGTGGTTGAATCTGGCCTGCCTTGAGAGATCCTTGGAAGATGACTCGAGTGAGGAAGGCATTCACAATAGAAAGTAGGGGTTTAGAGAAAGATTTGATGAAAGGCAATGGTAACACATAATCTACATAAGAAGTGGCTTTGAGAAGGTTGAGTATATCTGCGAGATCTGAGGGAGATATGGCTTTTAAGGTTTCTTCTGGAAGTGGTGGGTGTAAGAATTGAAACTGGTTTGGTGTTGTCAATGTGCGATTGGACCATCATTATTTTTCCACTGACGCATGGTTGATGGCATTCCACTTTTCTGCGAAGTGAGGAATAGATGGGTCGAGTAGGTGGTTGACGGAATGCTTGATTGTCTTGAACAGGTGGCTTGATTCATGGAGCTGGTATAGTACTTTGCTTTGACTGATATTGTGAGTTGTCTGCATGTGGAGTAGAGATATTTCAGTATCAAGAGTGCTATTTTTCTTCTATTTTCTTTTCTTTCTACGAATGGATTGTTTAATATCAGTGTGGTCTTTAGAGTATTAGGATCCTTAAGGCTCTAGATTGCCTTTACCTTTTGTAATTGGGACATAGATTTTCACATTTTGAAAAAATATGTAAAAGTTGTTTAGAAAGGTGTTAGCATTGGACATGGGGTTTATAGGGTGAGAGATGAGTTCAAGCATTAGGTTGTCTATGGAGAAGTCTTGATGTATCTAAAGTTTGGTTTTATCTCTGTGTTGTCCCTTTTTTGTTGGTAGGATGCGGAGCATGGAGATGGGGATGGCACAGTGGTCTGTCCAGTCTGGGGCTACGGCTGATTTGCATTGGATTGTTGTTGATGTTGCAAGGACAAAGTTGAGAATTTGGTCTCTGGAATGGGTTGGTCACGTGACATTTTATACCACATTGAGGACCTAATTCACGAAGGGCCTCTGCAGTCGTGGCGGAGGCCCCGCAGTCGCAGCCGGGGTCCTGCACTTGTGAGACCTCCACAATGGGAAACTGCTGTATGGAGGTCCCACCATGCGCTGCGACAGCAGAGGAACTTTGTGAATTAGGCCCCGTGTTTTGATTAAGTTGAAGAGGGTGTATCTTGTTTTTTTTAGCATGTGTTGTCTGGGAAGCTGAAGTCATCCATGAGGGTGGTATGGGAATGTCGTATGGACAAGGTGGTAAGACGATCTGAAAATTAATGAAGTTCTTGCTCTGCTCGGAATGCAGGGATGGAGGTTTGCTGTCTGTCACAGACTTCCATCCCTGCATTAGCTATGTGCAAGGTTTGTCAAATGGACATGTCTATTAATTAATAAGGAAGCAGAAATTTTTGAAGCTCCCTTAAAGTGGTCATTTTGCTCCATGACTGAAAAGTACATAAGTCGCAGCACAAAGTGAATGTGGGTTCCTATACAGAAGTTGGTTGTTTTATGTCCGCACCTTTGAACAATTTTCTAAGATCGAATTCTGACTTTTGATACTGTATTAACCAGGCTTCTCAGAGTAATATGGCTATCTAAGAAGGACCTAAAGAAAATGAGTACATCAGTTGGTTTTGGACAAGTGTCCACACAGTTAGGTCAAAAGGTAAGACTCCCAAAGTCAACTCCCTCCCTTCGCATATGCCTATCCCCTGCCTTAGGCTTTTACCCATCCACACACTGCAGACGTGTCGAAAAGAAATGTATGTTACGTGGCTGTAGATCACTGCCTGGGCAAAGCATGATGAATGTTCTCCCCGTAAGTAAAAACAACATGTTAAATACATGTATGAATTAAGGCAGGGAACAGAGAGAATTGTTAAAATGAGTGAGATAAATAGCAATATTTTACTTTTTTGTGCATGCTACTTTAGTTTTATCGTTGTACATTACTGTAAATAACAGCCCATGATAAAAAAAAAGGAATGTAATGCATGCAGGAGGGTGCACGACTGAGTTGGCCTTGCTGGGTGTGGAAGCCACCGTATCGGCCAAGCAGTATTCCTGGAAGACCTCATGCTTAACAGGGAGACCTGAGACTAGAAAGGTGGAATAGGTACCTCCTGTTTCTTATCGGGCAAGAAGGAGCAGAGACGGTAGAATGTGCATCTGTAAAACTGGAAGGGTGAAGATGAGATAGCACAACAGTACATTTGAGGGTGTTGAATTCCACTGACAGATCATACCAGAGACGATCAGTAGCACCATCATCTGATGCCAGCAGCATGTCATCCGCCAGGTTTACCAAGACCATCTGTTCCCATTTCAGGTTGAAAGCAAATTTATAGGACAGCAGCAGAGTGCTGTCGTGGCCAGCAAATGGGCATATTCGGTTGCAGCTAGGCCCGGAACTTGGTAGCAAAAAGGCAAGTTTGGAATTTGGCAGAAATTTCCTGGTCCAAAATGATTCAGAGAAGGCTTTCAAGAGAAAGAAGAAAAAGGCAGGTCTTAGCCTCATTTATGTTTGTCCGTATCAAAAAGAGGTGTTCGTCAGTTAATAAGCACTAAACAAAGTAGACGGTAAATTTCCACTGTAAAAATAAATGTGGCAAATAGTGAAGACTCAAAAAACGCAATACAACAATAAGTTTTGGTCTGATTTATTTTACTATTAAGCAAGAGTAATTTCTATTATGTTATAGGCACTAAGGTAAACTACAAGAGACCCTTACAAGAAAGACAGAGGAGACCCTCTGTGAGAAATGGACGAGATTGTAAGAGGGAACCATAGACCAGTGGCGTAACATAAGCCCCCACAGCCCATGTACTTTGCAGGGGACCCCTCTCAAATTTTGTTACGCCACTGCCACAGATATGGTGTAGGGTAGAAAAATATGTGATTGTGGTAGAGGTGAAGACTGATGGGAAAGGGAACGAGAGAGTGAGGAAGGGACAGCAGGAAGACGGGGTGAAAGATGAGATGAGACAAGAGCATCACTGCCATAAGAGATACTGAAAGGGGGTAGGTGACTGTAGGGGGGAAGCGGAGGCTGCGGATTAAATGGAGAGGAAGAGCGAGTGAGGGGGATACTGCAATTATCTGATGGTGAGATCCTGTAATTACTGTAATGATTCCTATTAGACCATAGATTCCTTAATTACCGTCATTACCTTGGAATATACAGTGTGTAAATAATGTAATTAATGTTATCAGTGTACAGACAGTAATTATAGTTAGGATATATATTTTACAATTTATTAAAACTTCCAGTAGTATTATTTTAACATCTGTGTTGTGAATCTGTCATTTTTATAAAGTCATGTCATACCATAAAAATCATGACATAATTGATGCCTACTGGAAATACAACAATAACAGCAACAATAATTACACCGATGATAATAATGATAATATTACACTTCTTGTCTGGATCAAAATCCATGATTTCGCAATAATTTTCCAAACCCATAGGAATACCGGGTCAGATTTTCAAAGCTATTTGTAGATGTATAAAACCAAAATATATTACCTGAGCTTTCGTAGAGTTGTTTTCAAGTTATTAAATGCTGTGGTTTAAAACTACTTAACACATTAACAAAACGAAAGTGGAAGAAAGAAAACCAAACAAGCATTTGAATTAAATTCCTACCATGACTTTTCTTGCCACATAAATTGAAATTGAAAAGTAAAACTGTTGACATAAGCAAGCCGATTCAAAGTGCCATGTCCGACATGAGTGTGAAGGAGAGACATAAAAGGAAAAAGAAGTTCACTCGCAGTCAAACGTATCACCAGTTGTGCAATTATCCATGTAACAGGGTTGATGGCAAAGGCAGTAACAAAACCGCCCCTAGGAGGGACAAACGAAAGCATTTACTGATGATGACAAAGGATTTTTGAAAGACGAGCCCATGAACAAGTGATAGTGATGGGCGTGCGGTGGGCGTGGTTAAAAGCCCACAGATTGATTACAACACGTCAGAGCACTTGCGCTCGACCTAAAAATTGCTGTGCAAACTCCTACTCTGTTCTGTTCACCAGGCCACCTTCCTTTTCATTGCTCTGCACAATATTCCCAAGAACTAAACATGATCCATAAAGCACTTGTTTTACCACAGGTTTATTTATTCATAGACATCAAATAATTTTGTCCAGATGCCTTGAAAAAGGTATTAATGAGTTACACTAACCATTAGGATATTATTACGGGTATAATTAGTTCAAATATCATTGCGTTTATCTAGATGTGTTGCAGTTCTTTTGAGTTGTTTGGAGTACAGTAGTAGTCGTCTTCCTCTTCACACCCTGCGGTATTAGGGCAGGGGCTCCTTAACCCTATATTTATCATTTATGAAGACAAGTGAGCCAATGGGTATGAACGAATTGCAAACGGTGCCTGCTGTTTAAATACTTAAATATTGCACGCGCTCCAGCCTTTCTTTCTTTGTTTACCTGCCTCTCTGTGTCAGTAGGTAGGACGGCATCTCTCTATACCGCGGCATCATGCTCATGTACATTAAAATATTAACATTTCAGACGCAGTGAGGAGAAAAGATTGGTTGTTTTGGTCAGGTGCCGGTTGATGTTCGAGTCCCTTCTGCAGGTTAGGCACTAGACCACCCCTCCTCCATGTGTAATGAAGGTTTTATTAGTAAGCAAACAACACACAACTGGTAGCCCAGCCACACGCAGTCTGCTGTGCCCTAGGGCAACGGGCATGCCCAGGTAGCAGGCAATTTGCAATATGGGTGGGTTCTCTTCATCCCATTATGGTGGCCCAGAAAGGAGTCTGCTTGCAATATGGGCTCTCTTCATCCCATTATGGTGGCACAGTGTCATGCCCAAGTAGGAGTCTGCTTGCAATATGGGCTCTCTTCATCCCGTTATGGTGGCACAGTGAGGCTGCTTGCAATATGGGTTCTCTTCATCCCATTTTTGTGGCATAATGCCATGCCAAGGAAGGAGGCTGCTTGTAATATGTGCTCTCGTTATCCCTTTACAGTAGCACAGTGCCATGCCCAAGTAGGAGGCTGTTTGCAGTATGGGTTCTCGCCATCCCATTACGGTGGCACAATGTCATGCCCAGGTAAGAGGGTGCTTGCAATATGGGCTCTCTTCATTCCGTTATGGTGGCACAGTGCCATGCCCAGGTAGGAGGGTGCTTGCAATATTGGTTACCTTTATCCCATTATGATGGCACAATGCCATGCCCAGGTAAGAGGGTGCTTGCAATATGGGCTCTCTTCATTCCGTTATGGTGGCACAGTGCCATGCCCAGGTAGGAGGGTGCTTGCAATATTGGTTACCTTTATCCCATTATGATGGCACAGTGCCACGCCCAGGTAGGAGGCTGTTTACAATATGGGTTCTCTTCATCCCATTATGGTGGCACAGTGCCATGCCCAGGTAGGAGGGTGCTAGCAATATGGGTTACCTTTATCCCATTATGATGGCACAGTGCCACACCCAGGTAGGAGGCCGTTTACAATATGAGTTCTCTTCATCCCACGGTGGCACCGTGCCATCCCAGGTAGGAGGCCGCTTGCTATATGGGTTCTCTCCATTCCATTACAGTGGCACAGTGCCAGTATGGGACAAGCTTACATGCAGACAGCCTCTCCTCATTTCTTCACCAATGTCACCCATCCTGGGAAACCCAAAATGTTCTCCTTCCATGGATATTATAGGTTTCCAATGTTTGGAACTTGAAAGGGTGCATAAGAATAAGTGAAGCTTCAACAAGGAAGCTGTCATTTAAACATTTGGTTTGCAGGAACCTTACTAAATTTGAAAATTGCTTTGAATCAAAATTAATGATATGTAACTTATATCTCAACTATCTAATATCTTACTTAGCACACCTAAATAAAGGAAGTCCCATGGCAAAATAAGATAGGAGATAGAGCTTTGGGGAATTGCCTTACAGGAAGAATGGGATGGCATATTCACTTGAACACAACACTGCTATAAACACAGCAGGGAAAGAGGCCATGTTAAAAGTCAAGTAGCACTGGTACCTTACTCCAAAGCTAAACAGATGGATCATGCATAGATCAGATGAATGCTGGTGAGGCTGCAGGAAAACACAGGAATGCTGGTTCATATCCTGCAGTAATGTTCACAATTGCAGTATATTTAGGCTAAAATCAATAGTTTATGGTATGGCATTGCTTTTAATATTGTAAATGTTCCTCAAATGTAATAAAAAGATTTGAGTAAAAAATGTTATGTAACTCCTGACACCTTATTGGACATGCCTTATTGCACACAGTTGTTGCCACTGTCACGAACTAATACCTCCCAACACCTATTTTCACCTGATTCCTCATCTTTTTATTAATTTGGCCAGTTCTCTTCTTCCTGTCTTTTAGACCTGACAGGTGGAGGAAGTGATTCCCCTCTATTTTTTGCTTTTTTCTAGGATGTTTTGCTGGTTCTTGCAAAAGGACCCACCAGCCCTGGTCACTTTCCCACTGGAAGCACAGTGTGAAAGTGCCGGTTGTCAGGGTGTGCACATTTGCGCATAGGTAATCTGAGATAGGAAGTAAGCCTGATAGAACAGGCCAGTATTGGCACACTGGCACCTTTGTGGTGGCGTTAATGGAAGTGTCCCACATGCCCCGGCAGGTATGGCTGTGCACCAGGGCATATGTGTCCAGGGAGTGCTGAACACCGATGCGTGTTCGCACTACCGAGGAGCACTGCTCTACCCATAAGGTAACATGGGAGAATGAGTCCGATTAAGTCTGACTGCAATAGTGGATTGCAGGGAAGCAACCTCATGATGTTTAGTATCGTTTTACTCAGGATGACAAACTCCTTTTGATGGTAAAGGTAGTTTTGTCATTGATGCCCTAGAAATGCCATTTCCAGGAAGTGGGCATTTATAGATGCTGAACGGTTCTAGGGCCTTGGAAATTAGGCTTCATTCTATGGGTCACGGGGGCAGAGCACATCTGTGCATTTCCCAGGTGACTGCTATAACAATTGGGCATCCAGAACGACAGATGCCTGCCATTTGGGGCCTGGATAGACAGCTTGGGAGAGAGGTTTTTGACTCCGGCCTCTGGAAGCCAGGGTATGGCCCCACTAAAGATAAAGATCTACATTACAGAGCCTCAGGGAGGAAAGTTAGGGGAGACATATGCAGTTCAAAGAAAAAGCCTTTGTACCACCCCCAACATCAAAGGAATCATCTAGTGTAACTAGGGGTTGTCAATGTCTGCAAGGCAGAGTAACCTTCACAGTCACGTGGGACTGGTGCTGCTAGACCGCGTGGGCACACCGCCAGAGGAATCTGTTGTGTCCAGGAGGATAAATGTCCGGGGATGAAATCCGTGCTCCCCTTCCTGCTAAAGACTGGCCTGGGGCTGATTGCCTGCTGCTGTGTAGCATCCCGAAAGGGTAACTCTCCAAGGGCAAGTTGGCTTGCCCCTTGTTCTCTGAGTAGGTCTCAGGGACATCAAAGACCTCCTAAAAGGGACTCACTTCAGTGAGCGGTAATATCTGGAGAGCGATGCCCTCTGCTGCTTCTACTTGGTATGCTGGATTTCAGCTGGCAGCAGCGGCGTTCGAGTGGCCTAAGTATTCTGTCTGGAGACCTGAATTGCCTGGTGTGGAGCTTGCCAAGGATTGCCCGCACTTCAGGTGAGTGGCCACTCATCCTGGGGACCACTGCATGCCGAAACGTCTTGTTGGTGTGAACAGGATCAAAAGGTGCAGGACCCCATGGGACCCACAATTGTTGAGTGTGTCGCATTTCTCTCATGTCATCCTCAGCTGCATGCTCATTGTGTGCGGTGCCCTGTTCATTGGGTGTAACCTTTGGAGGTGGAGGTGCAACCTGAGTTGTGCTGTACTAGGCCTTGTACGGCACGATTGAACTTGCGTCGAAGTGTGTGATCGGCGAGTCTGGTGCAACTACAAGTCATCAAGTACCAGACAGTTTGCCTCATTCCAGAGAGGTATGGAAAGCAAGTTCTGAGTTTGATCAGATGGTCTAGTGCGACCCAAGTCATTGTTTGCTAGACATTGTGCCTTCCAGAGGGGTGCAGGATTTACATCCTTTTGTGGGACAATCCGGGAGGGTCTTCTGTGATTTAGGTCATCACGCACCAGACAGGTGCTTCTGTCTGAGGACGTACCACCTTGGAAATTGGCTTGTGAATAATCATACGGTCAGGTGACTCAGATCACTGAACCCCCTATGGTATGCCTCCTTTTTGTGAAGGTAGAGCACTGAGCACTTTTAACGTGGAATCGTAACCGTTTGAGGTCACTGGAGTCTTCGGGCCCCAGACACAGCATCTCCTGGTACAGGAGGTACAGGCGTAGTAACTTGTGCAACTCTAAATATCAAGGGCGACTCACGTCAACAAGCCCAGACAACACCTCTTTTTTCCAGAGGTGCTGAAATTGGTAACTATTGTTAACATTGAACTGTCTGGCTGGGCAGGGTGCCTCAGTGTCTAACAACACACATCCAATCAGAAGAACTAAAGTTATGCATTTTTAAAGAATCAACTGCAAAATAGCTCCTAAACGCATAAAGCGCCAGCTACACCTAACTTTGCTCTGGAACGGATCAAATTCAAATGTTCAGGCTTACCGTGGGAGCGTGGGACCGATACAGTCTCAGACTAGTCCCACTGAAGGTTTATCGTCTCAAGTTTTGCCAAAAGTCCCTCACGTGGGCTGACGATGCTTGCTGTGTGAAGAGACAGACTTGTGTCAGCTCACACTGATTTTTCATGCCGGCGGCACAGTCCTGTGTGAACATGCCTGTTGTGTGTGCTAAGAGCACAAAAGCTTGAGTTAAAGAGCTCAAGAGCCACACCAAGGGCCCAGGACCTGAGAAGCCCCTCTTAGGGGTTAGGAATTCACTGAAGACTGGTCCAGGTGCTGTTGGGGAGCCTGTTATGTCCATGAGGCTGAGATCAAGAGGCCAGCAGACTAGACTTTGAGTCACATGGGGGTCCAGGATTCAAGATGGGCTGCAGGTCCAGTTCTTCCTCCCCAGGCATGAGGGCAGCAGATCAGCAGAGCAAGGCAGAATTTTTTCTGAGTTGCAGTCCAGCAGACTGGTAGTCATTTCAGTAGCACAGTCGTACTTCCTTGCAGAATATCCATAATGCCAGATGTGTTCTGAAGTGGTGGTGTCTGAGGTCCATCTTTTTTACACATTTGTGCTTTTGAAGTGGGGAAAAACTTCTACATAGTGGCTGTGAAGTGCAAGGAATTTCCTGCCTCCCCTTCCCTGGCTCTAAGCTGGCTGGAGTGACAGTGCAGAGTTGTTACGCCTTTTGTGTGTGGAAAGGATGCGGTCTATTCAGAAGTAAGTGAGGCTGTGTCCAGCTCCTCTCTCCCATTGTGCCATGGATGGCCTACCAAGTCACACCTAAGCTCCCTTTGTGTGTGGCTGTCTAGGAGGAATACACAAAGCCCAACTGACAACTATATCCAGTTGTGTGACAGGGACAGGGTACAGGCACCAAATGGCTAAGGCAAGAAAATGCCAACTTTAGCAATTTAAAGTCCGACTTCACCATAAGTTAGGATTTTAAAGTTTGATTCCAGGGACACTATACTTGAAGGAGTTATCTCTTCCCATTTTAAAATACTTATAAAATGTAATAAGCAGCTCCAATATTATCCAATGGGAGAGATAGGCCTTGCAGTAGTGGAAAATGAAATTCACTGTTTTTCATGACCAGGACATGTAGAACTAGGGGCGTGCGGGGAGCTCTGCTCCGCTGGCGAAGCTAACAGAGTATTGATTTGTTTTGATTGTATTCCACCACACTTCAGAATTACAAAAAATGTGCTTCATTTGGCTTTCCCAGTTCTGATATATTCTGAAATATCTGCACAGTTTATTATAGACATTTACATTTTGTTGTGTGCTGAAAAAAGCCTTTACTTTTACAACCCCAGATTATCACACAAGTCCTCTCACTGAAATAAGAGAAGGAAACATAAACACCATGCTCCATCAGAAGACAGAGCTTGACATTTGACTTTCGTCTTTGAATGCACAGCAAATGTGGCAAGACTAGAACAAAATTCACAAAAGCCTGTTTACAGAAAGCGAGCACTTGTGGAAGAATACAGTACACAGGTCATGCTGCACAGGAGTGATAAACTCAAATTGGACAGCCTAAAACAAATAAAGCCGACAAACAGAAAGTAAGCAATTATGAGTCAGAAAACACAAAGCCAATGTTAAGCAATGGGCAGAGTGCATTCAAAGGGAAGCTATCAGAATGAATGTTGCCAAGATGTCTTTAGCTTCCAGGCAGCTGAACTGTCTGGTCGGCTTCGTCCTAAAAAGCAGGGCTCCACCAAAGAAATGTAGCAGGCAGGACAGCATGCAGGTGACTTTTGTCCAGCAGTCAGGTCTTAAGATCACTGCTTTTATCAGCTGATGCTCCAGCCATTAAGATTCCTCAAAGCCATTGAGGTCGTGGCACACAGCCGAAAAGCAAGATACAGCTGATAAAGCTGACATCCCCAATGGTTCAGTGAAGTATTGCAGATGCCGAAAAGATAAAAGTGTTTGCCCGATAGCCTTTGGAAACAATCACACTTATCGGAGGAAGACATAAAAATGGCTCTTACAGGGCAAGAAGAGGTCAAGGAAAAGATATTACCCTGTTCTTCGGTAGCGCAGTGTTTTTTTTACGTTCACAGTGTGGTGAATGTCAGCTGGGTGGTGGGTTAACTTGTCCTACGGGGGATTACGTTTCAAAATCCTTAACCTCGACCCCTAGTTGTGTGATTTTTGCCCTAGTTTAAAGTCACAATTCTGGGGCCGATTGACATCTCCTTGGACGGCGCCAGCACTCAATTCAGGATAATAGAATTACTCGGAGTCGGGGTTCTTGTTTCTAACTCCACGCATCAAACGCATTTATTCAGATGTGCCTTGCTCAGCTTCAACTGAACTGTTGCGTAACTTTCTTGTTTTGGGTTACGCATATTTCGCATACGTTTTCTATTTGTGCGGTTACGCTACATCACATTATTTTCACCCGAGGCAGACTGGTTTGAGCAGAATAGTAGTTGAAGGAATTGTAGCATTGAAATGTGCTGCCGCCAGGAGACATGTTCTACTTGAACCCTTTTCCCACCTGTATCTTGAAGAACCTTTTATATGCGAAAGATAACCTCACGTGTAGTTTCCATGCAGCCGAATGCCGATATGCATGTGATATACTACGTGTAATTTTCACAAAAAGTATGTGTATTTCATTGCGAAAAGCTTTGCGATGCCTCCATCCTTGGCAGGAACATCTTACTTGTTTGACAGCAGTGATACTGCATCTACTGTAATGGACCAGAGTCTCTCCTGGTGTACATACCACATTTATACCAAGTCACTAAGAGTTCGGTGCCATGCTGCCATTTATATTTTTAGTGCATTGGATTAAAGGAGCAAATCTGTTTCTGGCAGGCCTCTTCTTTCACGTTTCAGTAAAATAACAGGCAGGTTCCACCCCTCTCCATGACTTCATTCTCCCAAGAGGCTCTTCGTGTCGGATATACTAAAACCTACTTGCAAACCTGGGTGTGCACATAATGAATGGTTACCCAAGCAGTTCAACATATGTCATAGTAGGTCGCATGAAAAAGTGCACACTTGCGAGTGGGGTCGCAAAACAGCCTGCCAAAATTAAATTATTAATGCATCTCACAATTTGCGACCCCTTAGGAATAGCTGCAAATGGAGGGATGAGGGTCTCAGGACAGCAGACCTCACTCAGTTCTTGCATTTGTTTTCCCATACATTTTTAAAAGCACCTCGCGTCCATTAAAATGACATGTGCTGCTTATAAATAAAAGTATTTCTAATTTGGGAGCAGATGCAGAGGTTGCATGATTCTTCTGAGGGTGCCCCACATGATTCTTAATAGGGAATCTATCCCACGGAGACAACTTCCCTTTTGTGAGTCACCTACCACGCATTTTATGGTGTTAGTAACTTTTTAGTGGTTTGCAAATTAGAATTAAGCGGTTACTAAAGTTTCACACCCTCTCCTAACAGTTTCGAACCCACGAAAAAGATTAATTACACGGTCCAACACCACTTTGTGATTTCAGACCCTGTGACTTTGGAAATCACCCTGCTTATAATTTAGTACGACTGGCCCTACATTCCTTCTACTAATTAAGAGTAATATGATGGCATATCATTTCAAGCGGAGGCTGAAAGGCTCAAGGCTCTCTGCAATGCTTGCACTGGGAGCCAGATTACTGTAAACTAAAAGACATAGGACTGTGGCTTTTTAACACCATGTGTATAGGTATGTGTTGGGTATATAATGATGCTGAAGTACTGCATTCCAAAAAAGCATCATGTTAGTGCTTTAGAAAAACGTTAGCAATAAAATAAAAATCTCCTCCCCTCGTTGCTTGTGTCATTTAGGTTTCAACATGCTTCGTGCGCAGTGTTCCAGAACCACTGACTATCTCTTCTGTGTTCTAGGTCACATGCTTGATCCCATATACTATCTCTAGCATTCCTAGAACTCCTGCCATGTGTTTTGAAATAGCTCTTCTATCCCCCTATCCTTCCTCATGTGTGTTCTAGATCACAAGTCCTTTCAAATGACTAACATCTTCTCATATATTCTAAATCTTAGCTACCCCTCACCAGAGTTATCGATCACAATGCCTCACTGCTTCTCTATGGTAGATCTTTCTTCCTGTGGTTCTGGTAGTCTGTACTTCCTGCCTCACAGCTTGTGTTCCAGAACTCCTCTTACACCCCTTCTGTGCTCTAGATATCCAGCCCCACATTAACATTCTCTAGACCTCTTGTAGGACCTCTCCTGTGTTGTAGAGCTCCTGCCCCAGTTCTCCTGTGGTTTAGATCTCCAGGCCCTTATCTCTGATGCTTTAGATGTCCTGTTGTGGCTCTCCTCTGGTTTAGATCTCCTGCCCCATCTTTCCTGTGTTTAATCTCCTGTCCCACCTATCCTATGCTCTAGATGTCCTGTTGCAAGTTTCCTGTGTTTTAGATCTCCTGCCCCATGTATCCTGTGCGCTAAAACCCGTGTCACATATCTCCCGTGTGTTAGATCTTCTGTTCCACCTCTCCTGTGTTTTAGAAGTCCTACCTTGAGCCTCTTGTGGTTTAGAAGCCCTGTTCCATTTCTCCTGTGTTTTGGCTCTTCTCTCCCACCTCTCCTGCGTGGTAGAGCCATTGCCTCATCTATATTGGGTCTGACAATACTCTTGTCAGTGTCTTGCACAAAAGGAACCTGCGTAGAGTAAGATGGCTTTACTCTTGCGGCGTTACATCATACGTGCATTATTTCTCTTTTCAAACTATATTTTACACCGCATTAAGGCCCTCATTACAACATTGGCGGTATTGACAGCCTACCGCCACAGCGACCGCAGCCAACATACCGTCGCCGTGGCTACCAGCTGCCTACCCGCATTATGACCGTAGACTGAATTCCGCCAGAAGGCTTGCGGAATACCGCTCACGGTCATGGTGTCAGACGGCGGTAAAGTAGCGCTGCTGTCAGCAGCAGCGCTACTCCAGCAAAACACCGCCGACCGTGTCATGAGCATTGATACGGCCTGGTGGTGTTTTGCTGGCAGACACTGCTGCTGGCAGCAGCGCCGCGTCCCGTCTCCTGCCGGAGGACCCCCTGCAAGCAGGTAAGTTGGGTTCTCCAACAGGAGAGGGTGGTGAGGGGTGGTGTGTGCGTGTGTGGGGGTGTTGTGTGTGTGGGGGGGGTTGTCTGTTTTTGTATGCGTGCATGCGGGTGTGAGTCGCGTTGAATGAGTGCGTGAATGACTGAATGTGAGTGTATGTTATGTGTTATGAATGCGTGTGTGTGACAAGGTATGTTGGTGTGTGTTGCAGTATGTGGGTATGTATGTGTGCATGGGTGAGTGGATGTGGGGATGCGTGTGTATGTGTGCGCTTGTGGATGTGTAAATGTGCGGGGGGAAGGTGGAGGAGGCCTCTGTAGAGGGGGAGAGGGGTGGAGGAGACCCCTATTAGTGTCAGGGAAGGAATTCCCTGGCACTGATATTGCCTACCGCCATGGTTTTCGTGGCGGTACGCTTGCCACGAAAACCATGGCAGTAGGCGGTGTCATAATCCCGAGGGTGGGATTGTGACGGCCACCGGGCTGGAGACCAAAGTCTTCAGCCCAGCAGCGGTTACCACCCTGGCGGACGGAGTGGTACATTGGCAGTTTGGCTTGAGCCAAACCGCCAGTGTCATAATTTGGGAAAAGGTATGCCAGCCTACAACATATTTTCTTGCGTGGATTTTCAATTGCACAGTCTCAACTCTTTAATATTGCTTTTCTCACACTCTTCGTAACCCACATTTTTATTTTAAAATCATTTTGTGCTGGGCAAGCATTTTATTTTCATACTGTCTTTCTAGCTGCAGTCTGTCGCCTTAATTTCACATTTGTCATTCTATTTTTAGAGTGACATTTGCATTTATATTATGCAGTTTACATAGAGGGCTTTGTGCAACCTGACTGATTCTTTTTAATCAGCATTTGAGTATAAATTGTTGTTTGAAGAGTGATTTGTTGTGCGTCTGTAGGCTGGCTCCATGTGGGCTAACACCATCAGTTGCACAGAGAGTGGATATCCTGTTTTTAGCTTGTTCTTTTCGTTTTTCGTGTTTGTGATCAGTGTTCAGATTCCCTTTAAACAGTGGGAATACATTTTTACATGATTTAATGTGAAGGTCTCAACCCTTCCATAGGCCCGGGTTCTGTAAAGATTAAAAGTAGAATATTAATAATCATACTGCCCCAAAGGGACCCTCTTTGAGGTACACAATTCTTGTAAAATATCATTTCTGCTGATATCGTAAACCACCTTTGCTTTCTATATTTCACAGAGAATCTTGGAACTTACAAAAATTAATTTCTAATAATTGAATTGAAAACAGTATTTCATAAAGCAAACTGCGGGCTTAAATTAATATTTATTTCTGTCAAAGAATATTGTTACTTCATGTCCTTATGTCTTTTTTACTTACATTGTTTCATCCTATTGTTCTTGCTCCCTTTCTCTGTTGCTTCTATCTCTCTCCCCGTTTCTCTCCTTCGATGTTATGCACCTGTCTTTTATTTCTCCATTATTATTTCTGTTGTAACTCTTCATCGTTCTTATTTTTTCTGTATCACTTACTGCCAGATCGTATTTTTTCTCCTCTATTTCTTCCTTAATTTACGTCCGTCTTTTCATCTGCTGTCCCTCTGTTGTTTTTTATTTCTCTTCTATTGCCACATTTCCCTTCTATTGACTCATCTAGATATGCACTCGTGGGCACCATCTTGAGTCTGACAGTCTTTCATCTCTCTCCCCCAGGGTTCCCGCTCTCCCAGTCAAGAACTTGAATGGCACTGGACCCGTGCACCCGGCCCTGGCAGGTGAGAGCTCTGACCTTTTTCATAGCTGTTCCATTTAATATGGGTAAATACTATTGTTAATCCCTTTGACAAATTTCGAAAAGATTTGCCTTGAAAAACAAAGAGCAAGCATAATTCAATTTACTGCTGTGATCATAGTTAGAAAAAACCCATCCTGTTATTTCCTCACCACGTTGCTGTCTCTTAGAATGAGCAATTAATTTTCCAGGAGACCATTTTACACACAAACATCTCAGGTGTCACTGGTATCATGTGATCTCAGAATTGTGAAGGCAGTTTCAGATAAAGCACAACCTTCTTGTTCCTACAGACTTTGGTGGAGTCTTACATGTGGAAACCCTCAATGTTCACTTAGTCCATCATAGTTTTGTCTCAGAGCTTTCTCGGCCACGCCTGCAGGCAGATGCACCTAGAAGGGTCTGGCCATGTGCATAGGTGCGGCTTGAACTATAGCAGACAAATGAATACAGGTCTAAACAACATATTTAAATCGCAGTGTCTGTGCATGCAGATTCCTCTGAACATCTTCCATAGTTCCCCCGTGACAACCATGTATTAAAAGTGCCCAACACTGCCAGTTGGCCCCATCAGAAAAGGGGATCCACAATGGTAGCCTGCCCCCTGGCTCGACATGGAGCCTGAGAGTCACAGGATGGACCAGCTAGGTAGGGGGTGTATTCTGCAAACAAGTGTTTAATACCCCACCCCAGTATTATCCATCTGAAGGTAGTCTTAGTTGTGATGGTTACAGAGATGAAATCCGAGAGATATTGAAAGCACGAGATTTTCTGCCAGACCAATCACTGCCACAGAAAGGCTGAAAAACCTGGGTCAGATATATCTATCACGTACCAGTCTCAGACTCAATCTTTCCACCGCTTCTGAGGCACTGGCCTCTCAGTAAATGTCCTGATATTCCCATACGGTAGTCGACTGCTATGTATGAAGATAACTTTTGATGCACTGAGTGAGTGAGTGACCTGCTTAAAAGAGGTGCTTTGTGATTCCAACTACTCACTGGAAATTGCAGAAAGCACAGAACTATTTAAAAGTTCTGGTATCGGAGACAAAAAACATTTGCTGAAGGTCATACGTTTAAGAGTTTGAGGGCCTTACTTGAAACCCATAATGGTCTGCAAGAAGCTCAACTCCAAAACACTTGAATAAACACCTAATTCCGACTCGTGGGGGGGCAAGGCAGGTGTCAATCACAAGCACCACGTTTCCATACCACCTCATGTTTCCATACCACCTCTCATACAGTTGAGCATTCTTCATGGGCATATGATCCACTATATGTATGGTTGGTGGGGTCGCGGGGACAGCCATTCAGCAAGTAGCTGATAATTAACGCTATCAGTGACACCATGGGATGTGACATCACAGGAAGTGCCACTACATAAAGTTAGTACACAAGTCCAAACTGTATATAAAATGATGAATATTATGGCAACTTTTTATTTTCCCCCAACTTCATGTAGTTCCCAGAGTATAATGACCCCTGAATAAAGTTAAACCAACTCAAATCACTTACACCAGACAGTGTTCAACGTCAGAACCATTAATGTTTAAAAGGTTAGAATCATCACAGGAGGCAAAAATAATCAGTTCAAATCAAAATGCTCAAAATGCAAACAAATGTGAATTAGCATAGGGTGTTAGAGGCTAAGCCCTAATCTGGTATTAGCCAGAACTAATTATCGTCTAGCACAAGGTTTACAACAAATCTAGGAGCAAATTGTCATAGGGACTGCTCAGTTTTAAAGGCAAGGGAAACCCCTGAAAAAGCTTTAAGTACAGAATGAATACACACACTAATTTGAAGTTTGCTCTCTAAGTAAAAGGTAAAGCTTCTGGGAAACATTCCAAAACACGCAAAACAGCATGTTGAATAGGGTTTCAGAGGGAGAGAATAATGCCCTTGGCATGGAGTGAAGTGACACTATGAGTTGTGCTAATCAAGATACATTGACAGAAAACAGTGACCATTGTAGGAATTGTATTACATAAAACAGGCTACTCTAGAAAGCCTCGCAAAATGTATAATATAAGAGAACCTCACCTACACCCAAGGGGAAATTGCATTACACTGCTGAACAATAAACTAAAATAATGAATGGAACACAGTATAACCATCAAGCAGCATTAACCTTGAACTTTTACAACATTATGTCAAGTCTTCCTTCAGGAACATCAGAAATACTAAGAAGAAAACAATTTAAGATACAAGAGGAACAAGACTGTAAAACTGCTTGAACTAAGAGTGTTTTACAAGTGCTGAAGAACAGATTTTAACACACCCTGCACAGAGGGAAACAATAAAGCATATTATGTGGAAGGTTCCACTGCAAAATAATTTGAGGCCTAGTCATGTCAACTTTAAAACCATTTTTATGTCAAATAAAGCTCAATTACATAATTTGCGACCTGTTCATGTTAATTAAAAACACCTCATTTATGGGGGGCGTGGCCAAGTTTGTGACCAGGATGGCCGCATGGCATTGAAGCCCCGGGACTGTGTGCCCTTTCCTGCAGCAGAATCTGCTCCCATCTGCCATTAACGCCATGCACCAAGCACTTTACCATATGGGGGATCCCCCCTCGCCATTAGGTGAGATCTGTGACCTGTGGGGGCCTCTGGGTGCGGCGCTGGACCGGCAGACCACTGTGGTCTGAAGCAGCCTTTTGGAGGCTATGCGGTGACAGGGGCCGCGGATAAGCCTGAGGACGGGGCTAGGGTGTGATTCAGACGAAAGGCAGGTCTGGCATCCCCTGTACTGTGGCATTGGTGCACAGTGGCAGATCAAACCTGGCCTTGTGTGGAGGCCTGCCCTGTGATGATCACGCTGCTGCGGCATGTCTGCAGTGAGTGACTGCCATTGCTGCCTTTTGTCCACCCCGTGAGCCGACACTACATTCCTGCACTTCCACTGCAGCTGCATCCGCCAGGCCTTCTTTGCCACCATGATCCACCCTCTGCACGCGGATCAGCAGATGTAACTGGGCGGGGCCTGCTGATGAGCTGCAAGACATGCATCCCTTTGTGAAAGCAGGATGTTACTGATACTACACCTCGGAATTTACTAATAATATCTGCATAATGACTTTAATTTGGCCTCCCACAACACATTGCCTATGCTCCATTCCATAAGAGAGGTGCTTTACCGCACCTGCCCCTCTTTGCTCACTTCTGTGACCAGATGCAAAGAGATACACAATTGCATGTGCCTCAGCTCCTTCATAAATAGCTGCAGTACCGACTCTTCTCTCCACATATTCCATTGGCCGTGCTCATGATCTGTCAGGGGTACAGTGTCTGAGGGGGACTATTGTGCATTAAAACACTCAATTTGGTGCCCTCTGCTCATGTTTGGCGGCTTGCTCAGATCGCTGATACACAGTGGCCTGTGGAGGGGGTTCTGGTTGGCGCACTCACTTCACTGTATCAACTGCTCACTGGGCACAAAGATGGAGTGCCGAGAAACCAAGCAAAAGAAGCTAGCCTTTGACCCAATCAGAAGACCCCAGAATCTGACACAGAGAATCCCCTCAAGACCAATCCCAGTACTATGTCTCCAGATGCCAAATCTGGCATTATGGCAAAACTGCGAGCTGGGCTCCAGGCAATTGACACCCTCTTTGACACCCTGTTTTTACTTTCTTTTTATTGATATTTCAAAATTAGTACAGAAAAGTAAGATCATCTTAGTAGTACACATAGGCTATATCCGTCAACAGTAGTCAAATGTCAGCATCATTTTGTAAGTCCAAGAGCCTCACTGTGGAGGGAGTTCTCATCAGGTGATAGCAATTTGTGTACAGTTGAGGGGGGCGGAGAGGGAAGGGGGGGATCCACTTCTCAGTAAGATCACAGCAGGATAAGACTCTGCCAGCACAGCACAGTCACATTCATAAAGGCTCTAAGGCGGCGCTCAGCTACCCGTAAACTCACAGGGGGCCATACACAACAGGCGCAGCATCTCCTAAGCAAGTGCCTGCACATAAGGGTTTCATCTCCCCCATCATTGCCCTACCTGTACCCTCAGGTACTGCTCCAATGGGGCCCAGATGTTGTTGGGGCACGATCTCACAGGCATCAGCTCACAGAAAGCTGTCACATCTTTGAGCAAGGCAGCCTTTTGCGGTATTGGGCAGCACCCCCAATTTATCCCCACCTGTTGCTTAGCCAGCACTGCAGTAGCACAAGCGCAGTCAGCTTTCGCTGTTCTGGTGGAACCGCATTTACATAACGAGCAATGCAACCTGAGGCATGCACTCCTGGTGATGATCAGCTATTTTGTCAATAGTACAAAGAACAGTGTTCCAGAATGCCTCCACACCTGGGCAGTCCCAGACCAAATGCAGGAAGTGAGTGCATGGCATCGAATATTGGATGCTGCGCGCAACCTCCTGAAGGCCTGTTATGTGCTGCCGCTCCGGGGTACGATAAAGCATATGTAAGTATTTACAGTGCCCTAGGCGCAGCCGGTAGTTGGACGACAGAGCACAGGCCTGAGCACAGCAGAAGTGCCATTGGTTCTTATTAATGGGGATGCCAAGGGCATCGACCCAAGCCTGTTGAGCGCCAGGGACACGAACCAGGGCCGTATCTTGCATATCAGAGTATAGTCTAGTAATGAGCCTGCATGGAGATGGATTTGTCAAGAATATTTGGGGTGCTGCACTCTTTGACAGCCTTAACAGTCATTTAGACAATATGAGGGAAGTCCTGGATTGCCATACCACCCAGCTAGATGGGGTAGAACGTAGGTGGAAGAAGACACCTATAACATTGCAAAGCGACTGGAAAAAGTGGATTGTCTGCTCAAAACCGCAATGGTGAAAAATGATGATCTTGAAGCCAGGTCCTGATGCAATAACCTCCAAATCATGGGTATTTCAGAATCCACCAACACAGGTCACCTGGACATCTTTGTGGAGAAACTACTTACTGAGTTTTTCAATCGCCAGGACTTCACCAACACCTTTGTGGTAGAAAGAGCACACATATCATTGGGCCTGCACTCCTCCGTTGGGCCCCACCACACATGATTATAGCAGGTCTCCTCAATTACAGGGACAGAGACACTGCGCTCTGTCTGGCCCATGAGAGGGCCCCCCTTCAATATCAGGGCTCAACAATATCCCTGTTCCCAGAGTTCACACTTGCTGTACAGGAGGCTAGATGTAAATTCACTAATCTCAAGAACACACTTCGGAAGCAAGGCCTCAAGTACAATATGCTATATCTGGCGCGCCTCTGCATTGAGGTGAAAGGTCGACATCAGATATTCGACAACCCTGCAGAGGGGTCCCAATTCTGTAAGTGACAAATTGGAAGCAACAGCCACTCCACACACACAAAACTCTGAAACGTTCACCTGCTGCTTTCACTGCCCCAACCATAAATGATCTGTCCAATTGGAACAATCTGTTCTACAGGACAGCTAGTGGAGCTCTCCCCCAGCATATTCTTTTGTTTTGCATTCTTGCCTAATCATGCGTGCATACCATATCCAACTTGGGATACAAACAGCTATCACCATCAATCTTAAATAAACTAAAGTGGGCGTCACCCTCCCAAACTGTTGACACCCCCGCCCCCCTCGAGATGCACACCCTAATGTTTGGTTCTATGTTATGTCTATGTTTCATAGGGACTTACAAGTTCTTGGAAATACTGTTATGCATGGGCAGAAGGGTTACTGTTGTTTGTTGTCAATATGCTGCTACATTTCAGCAATACATACCGATACCACACGGGATTCACACATTCCTATGGATATTCCGTATCACAACTACACGATCCATCATCCATAGGTCACCAGGGGACTAGACCTATCATGCATTTCCTGGAACATCAGGGGCTTAAATAACCCTAAGTAAGGAAAGCAAGTTGTATCCTACTTAAACAGACATGGTATAAAATTGCCATTCCTCCAAGAAACCCAACTCCCTCCTCAAGACGATTTCAGATTTGCATCCACCTGGGGTAACAACCGTTTTTATTTCTTTTACAGCTCTTATTCTAGAGAGGTATGTATATCAATTCATTTGCAAATCACGATCATGTTGCAGAGAGCGATGGTAGATATTTGCTTGTTTCCGGCATTTAGTCCAGCAAAGTTGTGCTGCTTATAAATGTTTATGCGTCCACACTGACTCACCTGAATTTTACCAAACCCTCTCCGTCCTGATAGGACACACATCGACAGATTTAATCCTGGTGGGAGGAAATTTTAATTTAGAAAATCACCCACCCATAGACTCCACTGGCCCCACCATTTTCACAAAACCTCGCTCCCTGCACGTACTCCAAGACATTATTGAAACATATCAACTTTCCGAAGTCTGGCGCAGTCAACACCCATATGCCAAGGGATTCACATTTTATTTTGCACCACACAGCACCTGGGCCTGTATAGACTACTGGGTAATTTCTTGGGTACTTTGCTCTGGCTAACTGATGTAACACATATGCTCTCTACCCTCTCAGATCATGCCCCCGTACGAGTCTCACTGAACATCCTGTATCCCAAATATAACCCCATCAGTAGAACTTTCTGGAAAATGCACTCCACAGTGCTGCATTTAAATCCGAACTCCTAGATGCCATAAGTCAGTATTTCAAACTAAATACTGGCTCGATTACTGTAACTGCCACACAATGGGATGCCTTTAAGGCCTTTATTCGAGGTGTCTGCATATCTAAAAATGCCAGGGTCTCGAGGAATATTTGTGGTGACCTGTCCTGAGTAGAGGGGGAATTAAGAGCCCTTGACTCCACTGTTGTAGATGGTGCACAGGCTGCCTCATTGTCCGTGCCTGCCGATATGAGGAGGGAGAAAGACCAGGCCGCACTTTAGCGTGGCTCTTACGCCCTAACTACCAAAATGCCTATGTCACAAATCTTCTTTATGAGGGAGGTACAACTGTCACAGAGAGCACCAGCATAGCCCATATGTTCCTAACATACTATTAGCACTGCAGTCGTCGGGTGCCATGGAGGAAATTGATACATATCTCTCCTAGCTAACCATGTTGTGGGTGACAAAACAGCAGCATTTTTTGCCATTCCCCCATCACCCGTGAGGACATTACACAGGCGATCGATGCCTAATGTGGGTCCAAGGCCCCTGACCTGGATGGCCTCACAGGCACTTTTTACAAGGCATTCAAATATATTTTAGTGCCCCACCTCTATGAGGTCTATGCCGAGGACCTAGAGGATGGCATTCTCCCGCCTACTCTATGAGAAACAGTCATCAATCTCCTCCTTAAACCTGGCAAACCAGCCCATCTCTGCACCTCATAGAGGCCCTTGTCCCTACTTAATTATGACAACAACATTTTGGCTAAAGTCATTGCAATGTGCTTCGCTCTGCTTATAGAACAAATATTCTCCCCTCTTCAAACCGGGTTTGTGCCACACTGTTCCACTGCCATTAATCTCTGTACTAAATTTGTGATCCTGAACTAAATCGCCCTACTCTCCCAGCTGCGGTTGCCCTCCTCGATGCCAAAAACACATTTGATTCCTTGGAATGGCCATTCCTACAGGCGCCCCTTACTAAATTGGGAATACCCTGCGGCTTCTATCATCTTATTATGCTTTTAAATACTGGTCCTTCAGCCCGTCTAAGGGAGAATGATCAACTTGCGGTCTCCTTTCCTGTTTCTAGTGGCATTCGTCAGGGGTGCCCCCTCTCCCCGTTGCTTTTCCTCATTGCCCTGGACCCCTTGTTCTAAGATTTGCAAGAACGTCACATGCATAGAGGGCTACAATTTCGCAAAGGACCCCTTCTGGCATCTGTATATGCAGATGACATTCTGTTATTTGTGAGTGACTCCCCATAACCTTCCCCCTATCATATGAGAACGCATATGATACAGGATTCTCTCTGGCCTCTCCATAAATCTGAACTATTGCTGCTTAGAGAACAACTTTTCCATTCAATCTGGAGTACCCTCTCCGCTGGTGCATTGACCACACCTAAATATCTCAGTATTATCCTGCACAGACAGAAAGATAAGGTGATATGCCTCAGTTGTGGCCCCATGATTGACACACTTACTACCCACATTGACAGATGGATTTGGCTACCACTGTTCATTGCAGGGCGTGTAGCTGTCATTAAAATTGGTAGTTCTCCCACGCTTACTGTTTGTGTTTCTGAATATCCCAATTGCATTAACCAACTCCTTCTTTGCCACCAATCACAGCCTTTTAGCTTGACTCATATGTGCGGGCCATCCTCCCAGAATTAAGTAGGAGATGCTAAGTCTCCCATATGCAAAAGGCAGTGGCGGTGTGCCAGATGTTCAATTGTATTATTTGGTGGCACAATGCCACTTCTCCTACTACTGGTACCACCAAGACGCCAGACTCCCCTACTTGACTCCAGAGCAGGACCAGGTGGAATACCTCCCACTATCCACCATTCTGCCTCAGGGGCTACCACACAAGACTTCAGATACACACACACTCTCTACGACATGTTGGGTGTGGTCCAAATTCCGTAGATACCTGGGCTTCGATAGTTTATACTCCCCAAACAACCCCCTTACAAACATTCAATGGCTGCCACAGACCCAGAAAGCACTGGTAGGTCACACATTTTCGGCTCACCGATTAGGCACCATGGGGGACCTCGTCACGAATGGTAAGGTCCTTCTAAACTACTAGGGCCACTACCCACATGGACATATTTATCTGCCTCTGCCTCCACGGCACCCTGAGGGAAAAGCTGCCAACATATCCAGAGAAACCGTCTGAATTTCCTCCCTTAACATTAGTGATATCGACCACTGAAGGCACAAGGTTAGTTTCTCGTCTTTACCAATCTTGCCTGGCGTTAAAACCAGCGTCTGAGCTCACATCACAGGCGGCGTGGAAGAGCGATCTGGGACACTCCATACCAGATAAAACCTGGCAGTACTGCTGCCTGCAAACCAAGCTAGTGTCTCCTATCAGTCGACACAAACTACTTCGCTACAAGTATATACATACATCAGACATACACCACCCCGTGGATCTGGTGTGATTTGATTCATCATGTTTGCATCGCTACCCCATATGTGTGGCTGATGATGCTGACTTTGTACTTTTAACCTGCAATTGTAATGTTATTCATATGTATTAGGGGGCTTATCGTCGCCTGGATTTCTACTATGATAGAACAAAGTGTCCATACCGAACCATTTATGGCACTTCTAGGACATGTTAAGCCACTGAACCCTGGCATCAGGTAGTTTACAGCTGTGGCATTGTTGTTGGCCAAGCGGCGGATAGCTCTCTAATAGGCCAGCAGCAGACCTCCCACCACAGAGGAATGGCTGAAAGATATGATGTGCTCTGATACTACTAGTGAACTGTACGCTTCCTTGCAAACCACCCACTTCTAGGCCCAGAGACATTTGAAGCCTCCTGGCAATTATCTTGTAACTCTGGACTCTGATGTCTCTGGTGATGCTGTTGGCTAATGTAATCGTACATTGTCATGTTGCTTAGCGGCATGTCCGATCAACTACTGGAGATGCTGCCCCCTTGCTACCATTACTTTCCATAAATTTGTCTCTCTGATGCCCCCGCACTTTTCCCCCCTCTCCTAAGCACCCCCCCCCCCACACACACCTGCCCTCCAAATGCGCTTTGTGTATGTATCCACACAAACCCATGTCTGTGTCAGCTGGATGTAATGTGAGATAAGTTGTCTTCATATGATTGATGCAGCATGGTTTGTTATTACTTTGAAATGAATAAATTAATTGAAAGATAAAAAAACACTTAGGGGGTGATTCTAACCCTGGCGGTCGGTGTTAAAGCGGCGGCCAACCCGCCAACAGGCTGGCGGTAAAAAATATGGGATTCTGACCCTGGCGGGAACCGCCAACACAGACAGCCACTTTAACACTCCGACCGCCACGGCGGTACAAACAAACAGCGCGGCGGTCACCGCCAACAGCCAGGCGGCAGACAATGTACCGCCCACACTATCACAACTCACCAATCCGCCACCTATTCCGGGGCGGGAGCACCGCCGATAAAAACACGGCGGAAACAGACTACGGACGGGAAAAAGCTCACCACTACGCACTCCAGGAGGAAGGAGGACAGCATGGAACCCGAATTAAACATCCTACCTGCTCTCGTCTACCTTCTCATCTACCACGAGTACGAAGTCCAGCGCAGACGACAACGGTGAGTACTGCACCTACGACACACGGGAGGGGGGAGGACGAAAGGTTACGGGCACACACATATGCGACCCCCCCCCCCAACTATGTACACACCAATGCAGAGCAACAAGTCACAGTGACACCACCCAAACACCCCAGAAAAATGCTAGGACATAATCAAATTTGGAATAAATATTTATGTACCAAAAAGCTCCTGAAAATTATCGTACAACCATGAAAGATATTCACAACAAAACTAATGACATACACATCAGTGTATAACTGAAGTAACAAGTCCTGCACATCCTACGAATTCATCATGTCCGTGGGCCAAAGTTTTGAGAAACAAGGGCAAAGCCCACACAGGAGACCTGAGTCCTTTGGAGAGAACACTGCAGGGGCATCAGATGTAAAAACTACAGGCACCTCAGGGGGAAGGGAAGGGGGGGGCACCACAGCCACATGAGTCCACGACGCCAGATCCACGAGGAGCCACCATGCCCACTGTACCATCCTGGGGAGTGCAAAGCCACAGTCTCTCAATGTCTCTACAGTGGGTGGGCTGCCCACTGTACCATCCTGGGGAGTGCAAAGCCACAGTCTCTCAATGTCTCTACAGTGGGTGGGCTGCCCACTGTACCATCCTGGGGAGTGCAAAGCCACAGTCTCTCAATGTCTCTACAGTGGGTGGGCTGCCCACTGTACCATCCTGGGGAGTGCAAAACCACAGTCCATCAGGTGGATGACAGTCTCCACTGGTCAAGGAGGAGGCATGGTGGGCACAGTGAACCATAAACAGTGATTGAGACAGCGGTGCCCAGCGGAGCGGTGCTTGACAGGAAGGGCCCAGCGGAGCGGTGCTTGAGATGAAGGGCCCAGCGGAGAGGTGGAGAGACAGCGGGGTCCAGCGGAGCGGTGCTTGACAGGAAGGGCCCAGCGGAGAGGTGGAGAGACAGCGGGGTCCAGCGGAGCGGTGCTTGAGATGAAGGGCCCAGCGGAGCGGTGCTTGAGACGGCGGTGCCCAGCGGAGCGGTGCTTGAGAAGAAGGGCCCAGCGGAGCGGTGCTTGAGAAGAAGGGCCCAGCGGAGCGGTGCTTGAGAAGAAGGGCCCAGCGGAGCGGTGCTTGAGAGGAAGGGCCCAGCGGAGAGGTGGAGAGACAGCGGTGCCCAGCGGAGCGGTGCTTGAGATGAAGGGCCCAGCGGAGCGGTGTTTGAGACGGCGGTGCCCAGCGGAGCGGTGCTTGAGAAGAAGGGCCCAGCGGAGCGGTGCTTGAGAAGAAGGGCCCAGCGGAGCGGTGCTTGAGAAGAAGGGCCCAGCGGAGCGGTGCTTGAGAAGAAGGGCCCAGCGGAGCGGTGCTTGAGATGAAGGGCCCAGCGGAGCGGTGTTTGAGACGGCGGTGCCCAGCGGAGCGGTGCTTGAGAAGAAGGGCCCAGCGGAGCGGTGCTTGAGATGAAGGGCCCAGCGGAGCGGTGTTTGAGACGGCGGTGCCCAGCGGAGCGGTGCTTGAGAAGAAGGGCCCAGCGGAGCGGTGCTTGAGAAGAAGGGCCCAGCGGAGCGGTGCTTGAGAAGAAGGGCCCAGCGGAGCGGTGCTTGAGAAGAAGGGCCCAGCGGAGCGGTGCTTGAGAAGAAGGGGCCAGCAGAGCGGTGCTTGAGAAGAAGGGCCCAGCAGAGCGGTGCTTGAGATGAAGGGCCCAGCGGAGCGGTGTTTGAGACGGCGGTGCCCAGCGGAGCGGTGCTTGAGAAGAAGGGCCCAGCGGAGCGGTGCTTGACAGGAAGGGCCCAGCGGAGCGGTGCTTGACAGGAAGGGCCCAGCGGAGAGGTGGAGAGACAGCGGGGTCCAGCGGAGCGGTGCTTGAGATGAAGGGCCCAGCGGAGCGGTGCTTGAGACGGCGGTGCCCAGCGGAGCGGTGCCTGAGAAGAAGGGCCCAGCGGAGCGGTGCTTGAGAGGAAGGGCCCAGCGGAGCGGTGCTTGAGACGGCGGGGCCCTGTTCAGCGGTGCTCTTCTTCACCGCGGGCCCTGTTCAGCGGTGCTCTTCTTCACGGCGGGCCCTGTTCAGCGGTGCTCTTCTGCACGGCGGGGCCCTGTTCAGCGGTGCTCTTCTTCACCGCGGGCCCTGTTCAGCGGTGCCTATCTTCACGGCGGGCCCTGTTCAGCGTTGCTCTTCTCCACGGCGGGCCCTGTTCAGCGGTGCTCTTCTCCACGGCGGGCCCTGTTCAGCGGTGCTCTTCGTTCACCGCGGGCCCTGTTCAGCGGTGCTCTTCTGCACGGCGGGGCCCTATTCAGCGGTGCTCTTCTCCACGGCGGGCCCTGTTCAGCGGTGCTCTTCTCCACCGCGGGCCCTGTTCAGCGGTGCTCTTCTTCACGGCGGGCCCTGTTCAGCGGTGCTCTTCTGCACGGCGGGGCCCTGTTCAGCGGTGCTCTTCTTCACCGCGGGCCCTGTTCAGCGGTGCCTATCTTCACGGCGGGCCCTGTTCAGCGTTGCTCTTCTCCACGGCGGGCCCTGTTCAGCGGTGCTCTTCTCCACGGCGGGCCCTGTTCAGCGGTGCTCTTCGTTCACCGCGGGCCCTGTTCAGCGGTGCTCTTCTGCACGGCGGGGCCCTGTTCAGCGGTGCTCTTCTCCACGGCGGGCCCTGTTCAGCGGTGCTCTTCTCCACGGCGGGCCCTGTTCAGCGGTGCTCTTCTTCACCGCGGGCCCTGTTCAGCGGTGCTCTTCTGCACGGCGGGGCCCTGTTCAGCAGTGCTCTTCTTCACGGCGGGCCCTGTTCAGCGGTGCTCTTCTGCCCCGCGGGCCCTGTTCAGCGGTGCTCATCCAGCAGGTCAAGGGAGCCAGACCTGGCCTGGACTCCCTGCTCAGTCGCCCTCGGACCGTGACGTTTCTGGACCCTTCGGGGACGGACTCCTGGCCTCCTTAGTGTCCTCCTTCCCAGCTGGGATGTGGCATGTGGGGTCCACCTTCTCCGCGCTCCTGCTGCCCTTCCGCTCCTTTGATGGGGCTCTCGGGCCCTTGCCTCCCCTAGATGGTGTGGGTGGTGAAGTGGCCGCACATTGCTCCTTGGGGGCAGCCCTGTCGGTCCTCGCACGGCGGCCCTTGTTTTTGCGGGTCCTCTTGCCGGGGGGGGGGGGCTGGACGTGTCCTTGCTGCTGATCGATGTGTCACTGCTGGCAAAGGGTGGGCTCCAGAACCCATGCACAACAGTGACACCCGAAGCTGGGCTGGTGGTGGCTGCGGTGCTCTTGGGACTCTTTGAAGATGGATGGGGGAGCTCATCGGGGGGAAAGAGGTCAAGGTTAGCCATGAAAAGTTTTTTAGGGCCAAGGTAAAGGGTAGGAGAAGTGGAGATGGAAGTGGAGGTAGAGGAGGTGGTTGTAGGAGAGTCAGGTGTGCTGTCATTGGGTGAAGGTGCTGGTGCTGTAGGCTGTCGTGAGGTGGATGGCTGTTGGGTGGGTGGCTGCCTGCGTTTGTGTGTCTTGGAAGAGGGGGTGACAGACACAGTGGGAGAGGACACAGGGGACGTGTAAATGGCAGTGGGGGTGGTGACTGCACGAGTGTGGACTGTACTGGAGGGTGAGGTGGTGATGGAAGCACTGGCTGATGTTGGAGTGCATGCAGGTGTGAGTGTAGACGTCACAGGGAGGGAGGAGGGAGACGAGGAGGAGGGGGACACAGGGGTGGCAGTGGCTGTTGGCATGTCTGCATCTGGGTGTTGCTTGGGTGAGTGTTTGTGGGATTTGTGGTGCTTGTGTTTGGATGAGCTGCTCTTGGGTGTTGAGGTGTGTGCAGGCTGGTCTGATGGTGTGGATGGGATAGGCTGAGGAACAGGAGACAGAGAAAGGCTGGAGGCAGTAAGAAGAGGGAGGCTGGAAACAGGGACAATGGCTGCCGTCAGTGCTGAGGCCAGAGCAGTGAACGCTCGTTGATGGGCAGCCTGACCCGAATGAATGCCCTCCAGGTACGCATTGCTCTGTTGCACCTCCCTTTGCACACCCTGGATGGCATTCAAAAGGGTCGTCTGCCCAACAATGAGCGTCCTTACCAGGTCAATGAGCTCCGCACTGAGGGCAGCAGGGGCAACAGGGGCAGGGGCTAGGGTGCCTGGGGCGAAGGAGACGCGCGCCTTCCTGGGCGAACGGGCACGGAGCGAAGACTGAGGGGCTGCTGGGAGGGCGGGGCTGGTGCGCTGGGTGGCGGCTGTACCTGTAGAGGCGGGGGGCACGGATGTTGCCGCCACCGCTAGGGAGCTCCCATCCGAGGACGTGTCGCTTTCGCTGCTCTCATCAGCGGTCCCCGTCGTGGTGCTCCCCTCGCCCTCCGGATCACTGGTGCCCTCGGTGTCTGTTCCTGGGCCCACCGGGGCCTTGTGTCCTGCAGCTCCCTCGTGCTCCGATGCCAAATCTCCTCCGCCTGATGATGCTAATGCACACATGCACAAGAAGATGAAGAGAAAGGGTGGGGGGAGAAAAAAGAAGACCAGGTTGAGTGCATGCAATGTCAACACCGTTGGCGGAGAGGACAGACACAGGAGCCTAATGCACTAAGCCGCGCATTCGGGGTACACTACTCAGTACTACTGACTAGGACAACAGGCCAAGAGACGTCAAACGCGCACATGGGAGATGCTGGACCTTCAATGGCTTTACTTGTCACCCTACCGAGGTGGGGGCCGGGGGCACAGGGCCATGCCTAAGGGAGAGGACTACACTACAGAAAGCGCCCTGGCCTAATGTCACCCACAGCCCTCCTCCCCCACCCAGACGCCTCCACTGCGCAGAAAGATAGGAGAATGTGCTGATACTCACCCCCTTGTGTCTGCTGTGATGTCTTAAAGCGCCCATCCAATTCTGGGTAGGCTACCGCCAGGATCCAGGACATCAGGGGGGTCATGGTGCGACTGGCACCCCTCCTAGGTTGGGAGGCCATCCCCAGCAGTGTTTCTGCGGTCTTCCTTGTTCCACGGCGGATGTCCTCCCACCTCTTGCGGCAGTGGGTGCCCCGTCTGTTGTGGACCCCCAAGTTCCGGACTTCCTTGGCGATGGCACGCCAAATCTCGATCTTCTGATGGGCGCTGACCTATTTGACATGTACAGGGTGGAAAGGAGGAAATCATCAATGACCTGCATGTTAGATGTGATTGGCCCCCCCCACCAACTTTGCCATATGGCACATGCTCTCATCTGTCGGGCGTTGCACTCCTCATTCGCCCCCCACCCCACCAACTTACATCCACCCCAATCAACACAGGCATAGCCCATTCCATGTGCACCCGGTGTACTCACTTGTTGGTCTGGAGGACCGTAGAGTAGCGCATACTGGGGGAGGACCCCATCCACGAGCTTCTCCAACTCTTCAGACGTGAAGGCAGGGGCCCTTTCCCCAGTCGCAGCAGCCATTGTATCTTCCAGACCGAGGTCACAGCAGCACTTGCAGTATAGGTCCTCTCCTGTGGATGATCAGGTCTCGAGTGATTAAGCAGATAGAAAATGGCAGTCACGCCCGCGGCGGTGCGTACCGCGGCGGTGCGTACCGCGACCGCCGGCGCACTTCGTCATTGGCTCCTGAAACCCATAGGCTTCAATGTTAACCAATGCGGCTTTGCGCCGCGGTCTTCGACCGCCTACCGCCACGGTGTGCCCCGCCAGCGCATTGACCTCACATCCCATTGTCCCACTTCACAGGTCAGGCAGCCGCCATTTCAAGGGCCTACATGGCTTAATTTTGACTGCGACACACAGGCCTAGGCCTTGCATTGCCACACATACACGCCTTTCAACCCATTGCCATTCTTTAACTGTGCAAGCTGTCTGTACGTACCTGTGGTTTGGCTGACTCTGTGCTCCATGTTGTCCTTCCTAGGCACCGTACGCTGGGACTTGGGATGAGAAGGAGGAATCCTCGCGTGTACCGACCGCTGGTGGACCTGTCGACAATGGAAGAACGCCATATAATACTTCGATACAGACTTGACCGTGCCACTATCCATGACCTGTGTGCCCAGCTGGAGCCAGCCCTGATGTCCCCCATCCGCCAACCCACAGGGATTCCCCCTCTGGTGCAGGTTTTGTCAGTCCTCCATTTTTTGGCAAGTGGGTCATTCCAGACCACAGTGGCCATGTCATCTGGAATGTCTCAGCCTATGTTTTCAAAGATTTTGAGTAGAGTGTTGTCTGCCCTGATGAAACTCATGCGGAGCTACATCATTTTCCCAGAGGAGGGTGACTTGCCTACAGTGAAGGGTGATTTCTATGCCCTTGGACATATCCCCAACATCATTGGTGCCATTGATGGGACCCATGTGGCTTTGGTACCCCCAAAAGACGATGAGCAGGTGTACGGAAACAGAAAAAGTTATCATTCGATGAATGTCCAGGTGGTCTGTTTGGCTGACCAGTACATCTCCCATGTAAATGCCAAGTTCCCAGGGTCAGTGCATGACGCGTATGTGATGCCAAATAGCAGCATCCCCTATGTGATGGAGCAGCTACAGAGACAACATGTGTGGCTAATAGGTGACTCTGGTTACCCCAACCTGCCTTGGCTACTGACCCCAGTAAGGAATCCCCGGACCAGGGCAGAGGAACGGTACAATGAGGCCCATGGGCGAACTAGGAGGATCATCGAAAGGACCTTTGGCCTCCTGAAGGCCAGGTTTAGGTGCCTGCATATGACTGGGGGATCCCTGATGTACTCACCAAAGAAGGTGTGCCACATCATCGTGGCCTGCTGTATGCTTCACAATCTGGCATTGCGACGTCAGGTTCCTTTCCTGCAGGAGGATGGTGCAGATGGTGGTGTTGAAGTAGCTGTGGAGCCTGCGGAGAGTGAAGAGGAGGAAGACTCAGAGGACGACACAGACAACAGGGACAGAGTAATAGAACAGTATTTCCAGTAGCACACAGGTAATAATCACCCATGCCATTTTACATTTCCTGAAAGCCTCCTGCATCTCAACTTTGTCGGTTTCCCCCCAGACCTATGAACATGATGTTTGATTTTCCCTTCCCTTTTCTGTGCTGTATGAGCCACTGCATGACCTCGGCTTGGTTGGCCCATGGACTAATGCTAAGTTACCTCGGTATGTGTAATTCACAATGTTCACAATACGTAATTGATATGTAATGTGTCATACATTTGTAAATAAGACAGGCTGAGTCCTGATTGATTTCAGTGCAATGTGTGATTTATTATTAGTGCATAGATATTGGTACATGATAGTGAAACAGTGATGGGTGGGGGTGGAGTAATGTCCATGGCGAAGTCCAGTTCTCAGTCTCACAGGTGCATTGTCCATTTGCCTGTGGCAGGATGGAGCAGGGGCAGTTCAAGGTTTGCAGGGTGGCAATGTGGGACAGTGGGAGGACTTCAGGGGGTATGTGATGCTGGCGGGGGACTTGACATCCTACTCTGTCGGTTTTTTTGATCTCAGGCTCCTTTTGCGGGGCGGTTGTTGTTCAGCAGGAGGTGGGGTTCTGGTGGGCTGTCGTTCTGGTGGGGCCTCCTGTCCACTAGCGCTGGCGGAGGTGGTAGGCTGTTCCTGGCTAGTGACAGGGGCCCTGTGTGATGCCACATGGTCCCGAAACGTGTCCTCTATGCGGTTCAGGGCCTGGACTATGCTCCCCATAGCGGTTGAGATGTTGCTGAGTTGGTCGCTGAACCCCATGTAGCATTGCTCCTGCTGTGCCTGGATCTCCTGGAACCTGGCCAGTACAGTCGCCATCGTCTCTTGTGAGTGGTGGTAGGCAGCCATGATGGTGGTGAGGGCCTCTTGGAGAGTGGGTTCCCTGGGCCTCTCCTCCCCCCCTGTCGCACAGCAGCCCTCCGAGTTGCCCTGTTTCCCTGGGCCTCTGTCCCCTGGATGGTGTGCCCACTCCCACTGCCCCCAGGTCCCTGTTGTTGTTGGGTTGGTGGGTTACCCTGGGGGCCCTGTAGTGGTAGACACACCGCTGCTTGACCTGTCCTAGAGACAGAGGCATGGGCCCGCTGGGTGGGAGCTGTGCTGTTGTTCCCAGAGGGGGTTGGGTCTGCAGTGGCCTGTGTCTGGGTGAGGGGAACCGACTGCCCAGAGGTCCCCGATGGTCCGGGCTGGTCGTCAGGTTCCAGGTCGACAGAGCTGCTGTCATCACTAGTGGCCTGTTCCGGGGGTGGGATGGACATTTCTGGTCCCTCCTGACCGGTGTGTTGTCGTTCGGGTCCTGCATGGGGTAAGAGGGTATGGTTATTGTTTCTGTGTGTGCATTAGCTTGCATTTTATGGGTGCCCTTGTCCCCCAGTGCTGGCATTCCCTTGGGGGAGGTGTTGTGAGGGTGTTTTGTGGGGGGGGGTGATGGGTATGTGCAGTGGTCATGCTTAGGTGATGGGTGTCCATAGTTTGGGGGTGGCATGCAGGGGTTGGTGTTGGGTGGGTTGTGCTGGGGAGACATTCTCAGGGAGGATGTGTGCTGGGGGGTTGGGGGTGAGGGTGGGGGTTAGCATGCTGGGGGGGGGGTGAAGTGGTTGGCCTTGTACTTACCAGAGTCCATTCCTCCGTGTACTCCAGCGAGGCCATCAGGATGCAGGATGTTGAGTACCTCTTGCTCCCATGTTGTGAATTCGGGTGGAGTGGGTGGGGGTCCCCCGCCAGTCTTCTGCACTGCGATGTTGTGTCGCGAGACCATCGAGCGCACCTTCCCCCGTAGGTCGTTCCATCGTTTGCGGATGTCCTCTCGATTTCTGGGATGCTGTCCCACCGCGTTGACCCTGTCCACGATCCGCTGCCAGAGCTCCGCCTTCCTTGCTATGGTGGTGTGCTGGACCTGTGAGCCGAAGAGCTGGGGTTCCACTCTTATGATCTCCTCCACCATGACCCGGAGTTCTTGGTCCGAAAAGCGTGGGTGCCTTTGTGGTGCCATGGGGTGGTGTGTATGAGGTGTGGGGTGGTGTATGTGATGATGTGTGTGTTGGTGTGTGGTGCTTTGTGCTTCTATGTGGTGTGTGTGATGTTGCGGTGTGCCTCTGTGTGTCTGGCTATCTATTCTCTGATGTGTCTCTCTCTCCTTCGTCTCTGGTTTTTGTTGGTAGGGGTTTGTGGGTGATGTGGGTGTGTGTTTTATATGGTATTGGATGTGTGGGAGTGGTGTGTGTATGTGTTTCAGGTGTGTGCCTTTCAAATTGTTCAATGTGGTAGGGGTTTGTAAAGGTGTGTGTATTTTGACCGCGGCGGTGTGTACCGCCAATGGAATACCGCGGTTGAATGACCGCCGCGTCGATTTGCCGGTCATGATGGGATGGGCGTATTTCTGTTGGCGTGGCGGTGGAGGTTTGGTCTTCTCCAGTTTACCGCTGGCCGCTGATGTGGCGGACTGCAGTGGAGGGCGGATTTTCGGAGGGTTTGCAGTTGTGGGTCAGAATGTCCGTGGCGGCTGACCGCGGCCGCGGCGGTATTGTGGCGGCCTTCTGACCGGCGGTAAGCGGCTTTTACCGCCGAGGTCAGAATGACCCCCTTAATGTATTAACTCTAAATTCACTTTCTCCGTATACCCTCACCTTAAAGACAAAGGCCTAAACTTTTCTGATCTCTCCACATTGTAGCTACAATTTTACTGAACTTTTACAATTATTCTTAATTCTTAGCATCACTAACCGGAAGAGAAGGAACAGCTGACATTGTATGGGGTGGGACAAAAGTTATATTTGCAGTCTAATGTCATGACAACCAGTCAGCACCTAAGTACCACTGTGCCAAAATACAGTGTCAGCATATTTATTCATAAATATGCATATCATCGGGTTGACCCCAAGTAAACTGAAACAGACAATATGACTCCAACTCAGAGTATGTAATGGTAGGCAAGTAATGTCTGCTTTGAAAAGATTTAGCTGACCCCTAATAATCCCCCTCCCCATGTCCCGCCCCCACTTACCTCTAGCCAATCCTGCTGTCCCCCGTCACTTCCTCTCCCGAACGTTCCAGCGGAGAAACTAGACTGTGTCTCTCTCTCCGCGGGACCCTCCATCAGACCTCATTCAGTGACACAGTCCATTTAGTGTAAAAGGCCATTTATTTAGGACAGGATTGCAACTTATACATAACTTTTAACTTTCAACAAAAACCCAACTTTAGGAACTCCACCCTTTTACATTTTCCTTGATCATCCTTTTCACTCATCCCTTCACTTTTCACTTCCATTCCCCCACACATTCCCCTTTTCGTTTCATGCCCTAGCTGCTTCGGGCATCCCCCACACTATCATCCTTCACCTGCTTCTTTTTCCCCTGGAAGGGTGGCCAGGCCCGCATCTGACTTTCCACCCTTCCCATCTACTGCCACCCAGCACAAACCCTATTGGCGTTTTTCTACCCCACCACGAACACTACTGCAACATGACATCCTTAAACCTTCTCTTTGAGTTACATCTTCTCACCCACAAGTAGCCTAAGATCTGTAAGGTAATAAGTATTTCCCAATTTGGACAGGTGCACACCATCTGCCTTGAAAAGAGCTTCACCTTGCTCCGTGATGTCCTCCTGTCGTAAAACCTTGATATCAGCCCAACAGAAAACCCTCATAGCCCGATTGAGCTTCCTTTGAGCCCGTTCCATGGCTCCCTGTTTGATAGCCCCTCTCCATGTTCGTCGAGGCACAAACTCAGTCCAAACCAAGCATGTGACGTGTAATTTCAGCTTGAGCAGCTCCAAGTCTCGCTGCATATATTGCAGTAGTGTGAGCTCCGACAGTTTCACCAGATCATTTTCCCCAAGATGAATCAATAGCAGGTCATGACAACCCCAATTCGGCAAAACAGATGTTATGAATGGAAGCAAATTACCCCACCTCATGCCACTCTTCCCCGACCAGAATACTTCATGCTGGTTACTAGACAGTCCCAATGCACATCTGTAAATCTGCTTCTCTGCTAATTTTGCCATCCAGTGGATAAACTAGTGCCCGACCAGCCATGTGACCATTTTTTCTTTCCTTGGACCGGGCACACAACATGAAAAGAAAACAAACTTACAAAAACCAGTAAAAAATCCCCCCTTTGTCAGCTAACTTACTCAAAAATTTCAATACCCACCCTCGAGGCCTCACCTAACGCTCGCAGCACCTAGATTTCCTTCTCCCAATTTTCCTAATCTGTGCCCAGTCCCATACTAGATGCGCCGCAGAAGTAGCTGCCCCAATTTTGAATGAATGCATGCCAAAAACCTAAAGCTTGACGACCCGTCTGCTGCAGTGCCATCCTTAACTCCTGCAATAGCTGGAAGGCCGTAAGCTTAGCACCACTCTCTTGAGTAAAAACCCCACTCCCCCCGAAGGACCCCTTCAAAATCCGAAAACTCATCCATTCCAAAACTGGGCATACCGTCACATCACCACCTTTCTCCAACCACACCCATTTCCCTCTCCCTAACTGATCAGTTTTTGAGCGCCTGAGCGAAATGCCTAAACGTTCCCCTTGCATACGAACCTCCTCAACCTTCATACCCACAGCCTTTCCAACTCCCAAAAGCTCAGACACTCGAAAAGCGCCAAAAAACATCCACACCATGCATAAACAGAAAAGAGCCAACTCATAAGTGTCCACACAGCATACTGGCAAAACATGCAGTATTTCAAGCAACAGCTCAAACGTAATCGGTTCCCTGACCGCCTTAACTGACCCTAATCTGACCCGACCCCAACCTTTTAACATCTTGCCCAATAGGTCATCCTTAGCTGAATCGCAACCAAAAAACAGCTTCCCATAAAAAGAAACCCCGCCAACTTGCCCCCTATCATGGCGTGTGACAAACCCTTCTTTATCAGAAAAAGCACAAAACGCAACACGCGCAACTCAAGCTCTCTGTCAGTCTGTTACCAAAAATTGCCCAAAAAACTTTCATAACTCTGAAACTCCAACCATGCCAGTCGGTAACTCCGCCGGGTGGATTCCGCTAAAGACATCTCCACCAGCCCAGTGATCATCACACCCCCCACTCCCAAATGTCTGCCGGGACCACTGCCTCAGTCTGTTCTGCTCCTGGTGCCAGGCTGCAAAATCGTTGCCACTGTGAACGAGACTGGGAATCTGCAATCTCGTTGTACACCCCAGGTATGTGTGCAGCTTTTCAAGGATAAGCATCTAAGCATGAAATGCCGCAATAAACGTAGCACCCTGAGATCTTTCGCTCTCTGCCTGTACACTAGTTTTACAACTGTCATGTTGTCGAAAGGAAAAACTACAGTCCTGTTCGCAAGCTCTTCTCCCAATACTGCCAGAGCCACCATTAGTGGAAACAATTTCCAGAAAAGCAATGCTCCTACCTTGCTGAAGCCATTGCCTTGGCCATGTCTCTGCACACCATCTCCCGTCCCAAAAAAGAAGAAAACCTGTGGCTCCTGCTGCATCAGGGAATATTTGCACCTGCCAGACCGTGTCTTCCTCACAGAAGTGTCAGAAAGGTTTCACACACACTGATGTCGTTTCTCAGTCCCATTGACACACGTATCCTGTGGTGTGGAAGAGCAACCCCAGACATGGCTAGCCCTATCCACCTACAAAAAGTCCTGCCCCCCGAACAACCCTACAAGCGAAGTTGAGGTAACCCAACAGCTCTGCGCTGTTCGCAGATTAATCTTGTGCAAGGACCGTATGCACCCCAAAAACTCTAATATCTCAGCCACTTTACCAGCTGGTAGTCTTGCGATTAAGGATTCCACATCCAGTTAAATGCCCAAAAATGTCAGCACACAATGCGTCTTCTCTGGAGCCAAAGGTACCCCCACCTGTTGAGACAATCTCTGAAAGGAAACCAGGGCCCGCCCACAAGCCCCATATCCTGCTGCTCCCACAAAAAGGAAATCATCGAAAAAATGAGTCACTGCACGATGCCCACTCATTTTGACAAACAACCACCGTAAGAAGGTAATGAATGCTTCAAACAGCGCACATGAGGTAGCGCAGCCCATCGGGAGAACTCTGTCAACATAGATTGCCCCATCCAGCTGCATACCCAGCAACTCAAAATCATCCTGGTGTATGGGCAGCAGCCTGAAGGCTGATTGGATGTCACATTTTGCCAACTCCGATCCCCTGCTACACCCACAAACTAGTTTAATGGCATCGTCCACAGATGCGTACACCACCTTAGTGTCCTCTGGTGCAATAAAATCATTCACTGACGCACCCTCTGGCCATGACAAGTGATGTATAAGGCGAAACTCACCTGGCGCTTTTTTTGGGACCACGCCCAGCGGGGAGATCCTAAGATCCTGAGTTGGCCAATCGTAAAACGGGCCCACAATTCTAACCAAGGACACTTCTTTGGCTATTTTGTCCCTCACTACTTGTGGCATACCTTTCGCAGACTGCAAGTTGTCTGCCCATCTCCTCATTCTCGGGCCGTGGTAGTTTACATGAAAACCTTCTCTGAAACCCCATTCTAACTTGCAAGCCATGCCCTTATCCGGGTAACCATGTAACCAGGGCAAAAGAGCCTCAAGTCTAATTGGTGTAGGAGCCCTTTGGCGCAGGAGCGCCTTGCATGCCTTTTCCCTTGGTCGCTCTCCATTGCTCGGATGGGCTAGAGAGTGAGAAACATTGAGTGACTGGGTGACGATCCCCGCATTTGGAGCAGTCATGTTTAAATTTGCAGGGCTGCCTGGAACTTTATTGAAGTTCCAGCAGGCTCCTGTCATGGGTAACGGGGCCCGTTGACCCACAGCCGCCCCTCCTTGGGCGGGACGGGCCTGAAGCGGCTTGTATACTACTGGCAAGCCACTCGCGGTGTGCGACAACGCCATCCACTGCATCCATAATTCAGGATCTACATCCCCCCATGGCTTGTCCGGATTAACACTCACTCTTGCCATTAACTCCTCATCGTAGCTCAACCAATCGAAGCCCCCGAAATGCATCTGGGTCTTCCGTATAATGTCCATGTATTTAAACAATGCTATGGCCCTATCTGGGAACTTCTCACAATAAATACTAGCGAATATCAAAAAGGCCGAGGTCCAATTATCCATTGTTATTGGTACCCGTGGTCTGCGAGCTAGCTCCCACTCTTCTTCCTTAGAACCTTCCTTGGCCTGTATGTCTTTATGTAAGAACTTGAAAACATCAACATACTTGTGCTTCCATATCCCTGCCTTTGTTATTTCCGCTATGTGGGAGCCTAATGGCATTGCTAAACCCACATAAGGAAGCCTTTTCTAGTGTCCCCCCCCCATCCTTGTCCTCAGACCCGTAGCCTCTCCAGTTGCCTTAACCCCAGTCTTGCTCTCCACTGCTGCACCTGCATCCTTAGTCTTTGTGCTGTCACTTTCTAGCGTCACCCCAGGCACAGGGATCTCATTGACTGAAAAATCTCCCACCGCAATAGACTTATGTGTGTGAGCCCCACCCGTTCCGGCTCTGTCCACCCACACTGACCACCACTCGCCCTTACCTTTGTCTCTTGACACCAAAGGCCGCGATCCTTTCCGTACCCCGTGACCACGTGCCAGTCCACGAAGCACCTCTTGTGGTTCACCACCGACCTTGCGTTCCTGTAAGATAGAAACAGAAGAAGGGGTTGCGCCGCTCCTGCGCCCTCTCCCCCTCCCTCTACCACTGCTTACCTCAGTCGCAACAAATCTTCCCGTCCTCCCACTCATCCATCTCCTCCTCATAATCGAGCTCTACCACATCCTCCTCATCCATCTCCCACCTGCTGTCATCTCCACCAGTCATCAGCATACTGGTTGACGGATCCTCCGCTTGCCCCCCATGGCGCAAACCATCTCTGCGATGACCTCATTCCTGCATCGTAGAGAAAGCTGCCGAAGACCCCTCTAATGCTTCGGACCAACGTCCCGAGGCTGTGTTGCGCCCCATTGGCAGCACCTTCCTTCTGCCAGTCTCCACCACTGGCATTGACTCTCCACGCCCTTCATGGCCATGTGGCCACTCATGCTCATCGCGCCGCCAGACCCCCGGCTGCACAAGCCTCTTGGCCCCTCCCCACCTCTACCTGGGGCACCCATACCCAGCTGCCTCGCCCTGATGTCTGAACCGGAGGCCCCGTCACGTCCACTAACTCTGATGGCCGCTTCAGTTGTTTGCTCCTTGCTCATGCCCCATCCCTGTCTCTACACAACTGTGCCCATCTCTCCTCTGTCTCCTTCACTATGCGCCTCTGCTCTTGTATCCTGACTTCCAATTCCCATGCATCCCCAACATCAAGCTTATGCTGCCTTGGCCTGCTCACCTCTGTGCCTTCCTGTGTTGACCCTGGCATACCCCCAGCCTGCCCTACTTGCCCATTCACACCCTTGGGGGGCACTGTCCCCCCCCAACTTCATGCACTCTGCTCTTGGCTGCCCCACCCACTGCCTTGCCAGAACTCTTATTCTTCCTCTTGGAAGGGGGCGCCCCTGCCTTGCCCATGCTATGCCCACTCTTGGGCAGTGAGACATCCAGTGGCATAAGGCCAGTACTGGGCCCGGCCTCCTCATGGGCCAGGTTGTCTATCTCACCCAAGGCCTCAACCCCATCCAACTGGCCTTCAGGGCCTGTTCCATTTTCCACCATGAGGGCCTCACCCTCCTCTCCCTGGCTGCATCTCACCCATCCTGGCTGTCCTCGAGTTTACTTTGTGACCCATGGGGGGTGGACGCACTGCGCGCCCTCCCCCCTGTAGGTTTCTTCTTTTTGGGTCACTCTGGCGACCCGCACGCTGCCACAACTGGAGCTACCCTGCCAGACGTGCGTTGAGCGCGTCATACCGAACCAGGCCTGGTCGAAAACACCAGGCCTGAGCAAGTCAGCCCGGCCGGCTTCACCTAAAACGCGAAGCGCGGCCCTGACAGACTCAGCGTCGTGGCTGGTTGCCATGGCGCTGAGGCATAATGCAAACAAAAAAGACTCGCCTGACTATTACACTCCCTGGGGACCAACCAACTTCTTGACCGGGCGATGAGCAGCGCGGAAGAGGCTGGTCCTTCACCTTTCAGCCCTAATAAACCCCCTCCCCATGTCCCGACCCCACTTACCTGAAGCCAGTCACTTCCTCTCCCGAACGTTCCCGCGGCGACACTAGACCATGTCTCACTCTCAGCTGGACCCTCCAATGGCGGCTGGTAACCTAAGCATTTGGTGGGGCAGCCAACAAAATATTTAGGGTACCAGCCACATGTGGGAGGGAGGGAAAATGAAAAATAAAAATGCACTTTCTGCTGCTGACGAGCCACCTCTGGTCCTCGTGCAGTACCTCGGCACACCAATCTAGACGCTGCTCTCATGCTGCTGATAATGTTAGCAGCATGAGAGCAGTGCCAGGATTGACTGGAGCAGGCTGCCTTGACACTCCATCAGGCACTGGCAGCCTGTGCCTGGTCCCCACTCAGCTGTCTCAGACAGCTGAGCGGAGAGGTTTACAATGTGCATGTCAGGCTGGCCGTTGCAAGACTGACGGCCGAAATGACATGCACTTTGTAAACAGGTGGCGTGAGCATCACTCCTCTGCTGCTAGTCAGCAGCTGTGGACCTGCCCCCACACGGCTGGGGACAGGGATAAATAAAATGATAATACATTTATTTTATCACCATTTTATTTTTCACCTGTTTGACGGCGCAGGCAGCAGAGTGTGATGCTTCTTTGCCCTAAGGGCGCAGCTGTGATCATCCACAGATCCGGATCCACAGATTTCCCTGACTTTTTTTTTTTTTTAAATAAAAGCTTTTTACCCCTGGCTGGGTCCTTAGGAGACCCCTAGGCCAAAGCTAGGGGCTCAGGCTGACTCTACTGTGGCCCTTTTCTTTTTTTTCACTTTTTTTTCTGTGACTCGGATGAAGCTGAGTACCAAAATGACTGGCAACACTTCCTTGTTGAAGTGTTAGCAGCCAATCAGATAGCAAGGAGACAGTTGGATCCATGGAGGATCTGTTTCCCTAGATATCTATATTTTTTGCCCTTTAATATCTCTAGAAACACTGAACGAATTTACACCAAATCACACAAAGTGTGTTTTCTGGACCAAGAGCTAGCTTTCTGCCAAATTTGGTGTACTTCTGTCCTGCGGTTCAGGCTATGGTTGTGTTCAAATTCCTATAGGAAAATAAATTGGGAAAACACGTTTAGGGACTACCCCTTTTTCTTGACCCCCCCACTTGACGGATCACCCCAAAACTTTCAAGAAAGCAGCTGAATTGACCAACGTATAGGTTGTGGACATTTCGTGAAGATTCATAAAGCAGCGCCAAAGTTATGGGCAAACAAAAAATGCTCATCCTATGAAAACTAGGTCCTACCTATAACTACCTAGTGGCGACTGCAACTAGGTAAAATAAATATATGTATATATATATTTGGGGGAGACCCCCAAACTCCTTTTATCTTTACCCTTACATCCCAATACACCTACCCACCCCTAAACCTTAAAAACACCCTTACCACCCAATACCCCTACCCACCCATAAAACCTAAAAAAAAACTACCACCCAATATCCTAACCCACTCCTGAACCCTAAAAAATTATTTTCCAACCAATACCCGTATGCACGGCTAAATCCTAAAACACCCTTATCACCCTATGCACCTACCCATCCATAAAACTAAAAACTTAAATATATGTGTGTGTGTAAACATATATAAATATACATGTGTAATTAAATATATACAAATACACACACACACACACATATACACACAAAAAACATGTATATTTACCTTAAATGCGTGGCAAAGACATGCATATATGTACGCAAATAAATACTAAAATCTTGCGTGGTAAAAAATATGTTGTAATTGTAGTCTGATGTAAAAACCTTTTGGTAAAGACTGTTTCCCCTCCAGATCATTACTCGTTCAACGATCTGAATTATAACACATCTCTTATGGAGACAACCTCACCCATGTCCAGTTTAGATCATCACCCATTCCATCAGCTTATCCTTCCCCCTGATTGAGGCAACTTCATCCATGCCCAGGTTTAGATAATCAGCTGTTAAACTAGATTAATCACAACACCCCTGTGATTGAGGCAACTTCACACACATCCAGGCTTAGATCATCAGTTGTTAGCCCAGCTTAATTACAACACCCTTCTGATGAACACCATTTCACCCATTTCGAGATTTAGGTAATGAGCCATTAAACTAGCTGAATTGTAATAGCCATCTGATGGAGACAACTTCAATCATGTCCAGGGTTAGGTCATCACCCGTTCATCCACTTCACTCACAACTCCCAATGATGAAGTCACCTTGATCCATGTATAGGTTTAGGTCATCACCTGTTCAACCTACTTACGTCTACTTGATCTGCTGCCCCTGTCCCCTATTATATGTTGACGAAACAGGGAGAGAAGTCAAAGTAAGAATACTGGAACACATGTCCAACAAACGTAATGACAAGGAGGGTGCCCCATTAGTCCAACACTGGAAACAACATGGACATAAAGTTGAAGACCTAACTTGGACTATATTGGAAAAGATCAAGAAATCAGGACTGACCGAGGATAATAGAATCAGGAGGAAACGGGAGGAAACGGGAGGTCTATTGGATCTTTGCCTTGGACAGTTGCGAAAAAGGGCTGAATGAATGTATTCCCTGGGAAAATGCCATTATATAAATGGTCTCACACTCTTTATTCTTTTTTTGTGAGTTATGGTGTCTTTTCATTTAACATTTTTCATGTAGTCACCCCTCAAGATTCCTTTCTTTTAAGCTAATACATTATGAAGACATTAGAATAATAGCTTGGACAATATCTAAGATATCTTATATTTAAATTGTTCTTTAACACTCTCTAAAATCAATTTTTTTGTATTGAAATATAAAATAAAATAAAAATAGGCCGATTGTGACCATCATTCGCCCCATAAGCCTAATTTTCATGCTAAAAACCCCTTAATCTAGAAAGTAACACGTAGCTCTGTCCATTCCAACATGGCGACCATTAGGCCCACATTAGAATCCTTTCTATGTGACGTTGAATGCATTATGTCATCTAGAATGCCCTGTTAGATACTGTTCCCCTAGTTGCAGGATATAAAACATAGCCATAACGCCTTCAATGTATCACGGCTGGCCTGCGTTAGACTTCGTCGACAACTATAGTGTCCATTGTTCACTTTCTTTGGGAAGGCTCCGTTCGCTCTAGTTAGCCCAATATGGCGGCCGCCGTGGATTCATATTTCTTCTCCTTTGCGCGCGGTCTAGAACTTCCTAAAGCCAATTAATTAGAATTGGTACAAAATAGAGCGCGATCGTCGGTCGCCGCCAGCAACCATCGAAAGCCAAACCATCCTGCCTACAGGTAAGCACATTAGGCATATCCTTTTTGTTTAGGAGACCACCTGACAATCTCCTATATAAATAGACTCTCCCACAGTAGAATGAGACTTTTTCTAAGAGCCATTTGTTATATTTCCTTTTATCCTATCTAGCTTTCCTATCGAAACACATGCCTTGGAATTTTTATTAGGTCCAACACGAGTACGGGGGCATTTCAAAGACCACAAAACGGAACTCGCAAGTCTGTCCCACCTAGCTGATCTTCAGGTGATTTCTAGTTTTCATACATAAGGAATTCCTTTTATGCCGGATAACTTTTAATCTATCATTAGCCTTAGCAGTAAATAGCAATATTGTCACCCTGCGCCTAGGACCTCCCATATTGACTAGAGTTTTTTCTTCCCACCAGTATGTTTTACCTTTATTGACAACAAAAGACATCTTGATGTATACCCTTGAGAATGGAACAGCTTTATGTCAGTCGTATCAATAGACTGATATAACAGGTACCATAAAAAATAATAAAGAATATTATTTTACCACAACTAGTTTCACAACTCACCTGGGTGCATTTGTTATAAACTTGGGAAGAGTAGTAGAAATTAGCACAGAATAAGGCACTCCCATATACACTAAGCTAATCTTCTTATTTTCTATTCTAGACTCAATCCAACAGTTGTATGTTAATAACTATTGTCACGGTACTTTTCCTATTGGAGACCCATCTCACTCTCGCATGACTCGCTTACAACTCACTTACAATTGGTCTATCGCATGACAAAGCAAGGACCGACTATAGGTCCATATATACTATCTAGAAATATAAATCTTTTTTCTGTCTTATAAAAACTAGAACTGGTGATTTCCGGGACACAAGCTTTATATATGTATATATTTTCTTTTATTAGATATCATGTTTATACTTTTCATATATATCCAAAATTTGGAACAAGGAACGACCAGGATGCTCGGCTGCTAAGATTAGACTATCATTGGATTGGAACATTGGGAACGGCCCTAATGAAGGTGACCTCAATAATCGAGGAACACCGAAACGCGCGTAGGCCCCCTGTTCCTATTGCATCTCACTGACAGAATAACTTCATCACCGTTCTTTCCCAAACATAGATCCTGTTTGTATTAGAGGACAGATTGTCATTGTAATCTTGCTAGATTAGTATATCTTTTTCTATTTTTGATCTGTAATTGTTTGCCGAATTAGGCTCACTTTTGTCATTGTGTAATTCTTAGCATATCTGGACCATTTGAGTCCTTTTGTTTGCAGTTTTTACTTCTGTATTCTTTATTTTTGTTGTCCCTAGTCCGGTATGATTGTGGAATGAAAGAGTTAGGTATTATGCTTTTTGTTTTTTATGTCAAGTTCCATGTCCTTTATGTGTTTTAGCATTTTGTAAAATCATTGAATAAAATTATATTTTGTTGATAGAATGCTCTAATCTGTCATCTAATTCGATGTTCAGCCATATTGTTCATCCATGTGTCATTGTTGGTTCTTGACATACAACACTATAGTTATCGATATCTATAGCGATTCAGTACCTGAGGATTATCTTTCCTACAGGTCAATTATTGTAGCTCGTCACTTAGATTTCTTCTGCAACCTACTTACTAACACCTGCCCCTGATGAAGGCAACGTCATCCATGTACAGGTTCAGATCATCAGGCACTAAACCAGCTTAATTACAACACCCCTCTGAGAGAGGCAACGTCAAGCCTATCCAGGTATATCTCATTAATCATTAAACCAGCTCAATTAGAATATCCCTCTGAAGGAGATCACTGCACACATCTCCAGGTTCTGTTCTTCTCCCATCCAACCAGCTTAGGTTTATGTCCTCTTACATGCGACCATCTTACTTACATCTCCCCCTTATGAAAGCTACTTCATCAGTGTCCAGTTTTAGGTCATCACCTGTTCAACCAGCATACTCCCACATCCCCCTGATGGAGTAACTTCATCCATTTCCAGGTTTAGATAATCAGCCGTTAACGCAGCTTAGTTACAGCACCCTTCTGATGGAAACCACTTCACCCATATCTAGGTCTAGGTCCTCTCCTTTCAACCAATTTACCTACGCCTTCCTGTGATGAAGGCAACTTCTTGCACGCCCAGATTTAGGTCATCATCCGTTCAACCAGCTTACTCACAGGTGACCTTGATACAGGGAACTTCATCCATATCCAGGTTTAGGTCACCTGTTCAATCAGTGTACTCACTACTTCTTCTGATGGTGGCAACTTTGCAAATATCCAGGTTTAGGTAATCACCCATTAACCAGCTTTGAATGAGTAAACTTCACCCATATTCAGGTTTATATCATCTTCTGTATAACCCGCCTACTTAAACCTCCCTGCCTCCTGACCAGCTCACTCTTTTCTATTGCTCAATTGCCTTACCCCCCAACCTCCCCCCCTCCCCCCCACACCCCCCCACCCATAGCCTTCTTCATTGAATACACTCTAGGGCTAAGACTCACTGACTTATACATCATTGCCATGCCTTCTGTATCAGTAGGATATATGGAGAGCAATTAGAATTCTGTAGCAATGAGAAGCTATGATCAAGCGCATACTTATTGTAATGAAAAGTGTGACTGTTCCCCACTGTGCATTCTGTTGAGTTTTTGAAACAGCGGCCTGGACTTTACTGCTTGGGTAAGAGCTTAGCTTTGCACAGTAATGTAAGCTGGTACAAAAGAGTGAGTGTGGTTTACTTGACATGGTCCTTGAAGCATAGAAGGAACTCCGTTTGTTAGAATTGGAGTTTCTGGCTAGCTTGGGTATGCATCTAAGCCAGGCAGAACCCACCACCCTAGTCAGGGTAAGGGAGATACACCTAAAATTACCCCTGCTCACCCTTTTAGTAGCTTGGCCAGAGCAGTCAGGCTTATCCCAGAGGTAATGTGTAAGGCGTTTGTGCAACACACACCCACCAGTGAAACAGTGAATATACCACAAAAGAGACTCCCCACAATGTTATAAAAAACTGTAAAATATATTATACATAAACCGTAGACCAAAATATCAATCAGTGATTACTTTGCCAACTAGGCAATTGTCAAAAAACATCACAATGCGCGCAATAAAATAGCGGCTACTATGTTGCAAAACATCATGAAAGAAAACATTACTGTGCATATTATGTAGCACCTGAAATAGTATTTGTTGCCCTGTCAGTGTGACAGACAACGTACATTACACTATCAGGGCACGAAATGCCACTGCTTGGCTAGAGCAAGCAGACACACGAATCATCAAAGGTCACCATAAGTACTTCCCTAGTATATAAATCATAAGGGATCACTTTAAATGCATGAAAACATTGGGTATAGAAGACCTGTGCTCCTATTACATCCTATATGGTAATGTTGCTCCCAGAGACAGTTTACAGGATCACCGGCATGCCTACTACTACTAAAAACAGAACCAGCAAGAATAATTGGCTGCAACTGCCCGCAAGCCTGCGGTGCACCTACTTTCGATACTGTGCGTCCTGTCTTGGCTGGGGCCTGCTCGCAGTTGCTCTTGACCCTGGTGTGGGCCGTGAGCGGGACTCCTCACCACCTGCTTGTCCTCTGGTTGTCAGTGGCTTCTCTGCCAGGGACAGTGGGGAAGGGAATTCCTCTCAAGACTACGAGCCTTATGGCAGCCACCAGCAGATCGTTGCAGCCTTCAGCCTCACAGGGCCATGCTGAAAGAGGTTTCCAAGGTGCGATCTCCGCCCTAGTGCCGGCCGTCATATTTCCCAGACAGGGAAAGGCTGCCCCTGATCACCACCTTGTCCTTAGACGTTGTCCTTTGTGGCCCCCTTAGCTGGAGGGACCGTTCTGAGAACAGGCTTTTGCAGTAGAAACAAAGCATAAAGCACTCACCATGCTCTTAAGGAGATTAAGAGGACATCGCTCCCCAGGCTGTCCTTAGAGAGTGCTCCACAGCCAGTCCAGCTTTTAGAGGACCCATTCAGCCCACACAACGTCCTCCTGGGCAAAGCGCTCACCACCCACTGGGTGCCATGACGGTCACTTTCTAAAGCAAAGACAAACTGTAGAGATGGGACCCTTCAAGACCCTAAGCTCGCCAAAGTGAACAGGGGAGGAGGGAACCACAAATCATCCCCTGGAGAACAACTGGGGGTGCACAGGGCAGGTGGGCAGCCAGCAGGCCAGCACATAGGATATATTTGTAGAAAAGCAGTCCTTCCCTCAGCCCAACAGGCAGCAGGTCAGCACAACAAGCAAGTAGTCCGATTGGCAGTACTTCCTGGCAGCACTAAAGTCTCTGACAATGTGCTGCATGTACAGCCAGCAGCATCTGGTTACAAGTCCCACACAGTTTCTGAAATCATGAGGTCACAGCCCTTGTACTTATACTCAAAATGTCTTTGATCTAGGGGGAACTTCAAAAGAACCTTAGAAGTGCACAACACACCTTTCAATCCCAGCCCCAGCTGCAGACATCAGTGGGGGTAAACAAGACTGTTTTGTGAAGGCAGGAGTCAGCCTATACAAATGTAAGTGTGCCCCACTTCCCTCTCTCCCAGCCCAGGAAGTCTATCAGTATGCAGATGCCTCTCTTGTCACACCCAGCCCTTCCTGTGTCATGGCTGTCTGGAAAGTATGTACACAGCCCAGCTGTCACTCTACCCTAAACGTGGATTGGAGTCAGGCTGAAAGGCACACAAGTCATAAGCACAGTCAAAGGCCCACTTTCTAAAAGTGGCATTTCTACCATAATAAATTAAAAAACACCTACCCCAATAAGCAGGATTTAACACCACAATTCCAAGCATACCAACATGACCACACTACTCCTCACAGATCAGAAATTACTGCTTAAGTATCTTTAATGGAATTCCCAATGCTAGCCTATGAGAGGCCTCGCAGCAGTGACAAACCAAATAAGCGGTTTGTCACTACCAGAACATGTTACTCAATGAAGGCACTTGTCCTACCTTTAACCTACACAGCACCCTGCCCATAGGGCTACCTAGGGCCTACTTTAGGGGTGACCTATATGTAGTAAAAAGGGTTGGCAAGTAACTTTAAATGCCAAGTGATTGTGGCAGGTCTGAGAAAGACTTGAAGGCTTACTGCTATCGGTGGTGCAAGCTGTGCTTCAGGCCCACTAGTAGCATTTAATTTACAGGCCCTAGGTATAGGGATACCACAGTACAAGGGACTTACAGGTAAATTAAATGTGCCAAACAGCTGTAAACGAATCATACCAAGTTTAAATAGAGAGCACATGCACTTTAGCACTGATCAGCAGTGGTAAAGTGCGAAGAGTCCTAAAGCCAACAAAAAACAGGGACAGAAAAACAGGAGGAGCATAACCCTGCAAAAAGGGCCTGGTCCAACACCATCAAAATCCATGTGGATCAGGTCGAAGGATGAAGGGCATTAGAGTCCCTATTTAAGACCTTATTGTCGCGCCACTCCTGAATGAGGGGCTTGGTGTTCCTTTTGTTTTTTATAAAAACTCAGTCATTATTGGGTTAAATTGTAAATATGTTCCAGTCATCCAGGTTTCAATGAGGTGAAGGCAAGATTTGAGATAAGGATGTCTTTAGCTGACAACACCTTAAGGTGCACTGGAATATCTACAGCATTGCCTGAAAAGTATTCCCAGTGACCCTATTTTGAGGGTGATCATAAAGGGAGTCAGAAATGTAAATATGGGGAACTTCACAAGAGACTGAGATTGGTGGTGAGCTTGATGATTTCTGTCAAAAACTTAAGTTACATTTAAGTTTTTGAGGTTTTTGTTCTGGGAAAAGGCAAAGGTATCAATGTGACAAAAGTATCACCTCTTAAAATGTCTGACTACTAACAATAACAGTAAACAGTAACCAGTTACACTTTGCAAAGTGTCGGGTGCTGTGCTTCACCACACCCAATGTGTAGCATTTCGAATAAGTTAATCTCTGTTTGAGACTGAAAAATGAACTATTTTTTGTATTAAGTTGCAGATATCCTGGGACACAGTCCACCTCAAACAAAAATCCCAAATAAAAGTGTTTAAATCCAGTGGTCCTGAAAATAAATCTACTGATTAAAAGTCCAACAGTCAGTGAGAGTCCTCACAGTTAACCAATCTCTTCTCTGTCACCTTTTATGGAAAAAGACCTAATCATTAACCCATTATTATTTTCTCTCCCATTCCCCTGCTTAGGTATGACAGGTATTTTGATGTGCGCGGCTGGTCTGCCGGTCTGCCTGACCAGAGCCCCAAAGCCTATACTGCACCCGCCACCAGTGAACAAGAGTGACATCAAACCTGTGCCGGGCATCAATGGGGTGTGCAGGAAGACCAAGAAGAAGCATCTGAAGAAAAGTAAGTGACTACCAGCAAACATGTCTAATGCTCTCGAAACCATAGCCCCAGAGTTCTTTGTAAAATCTCTTATACTCATGCATCATTTGATTCACCCTAAACCTAATTTACGTCCTTGCCTGAGTGCAGTTTTACAATTTTTCTGACTTCACAAATGCTATAAAGGTCGACATGTTTCAGCCACATACAGTGGTGGCCTCCTCAGGACCAAAGAAAGACAGTCACTTTCCTAAGTCACTTTATGACAACCCAACTTTACTTGTGTTCTCAGTCAGATATTCACAGCCTAGCAGGACAGCAAGCTTTTGAATCGAGTTTCAGACAGCCCATGTTCCAGGGCACTTAGTTCTCATTCACAGCCCTGTTTTCAGCGATACCTGACTGAGAAGACACATGAGCTCAGAAGCTTTTACACAAAGGGTTTCAGTTTTCCTCCACCCATCCTCAGATAAGCTGGGTTGGCATAAAGTGATTCAGAAATGTGACCTTGTCTTTCCTTAGTCATGAGGAGGCCACAACTTTGTGGCTGAAACGTCTATAATTTTGGAGGAGTCTTGGTGTACATAATGAGCTCTGAACTGATTAATTTAGACAGCAAGGAGCAAGTAATGTACTGAGGGATCTTCTTCTGACTCCTTACTACTTGTGGACTACCTCCAGGTGGATTATGGACCAAATAACCTGCTAACCACCTACACATTTAAAGACGGAAAACGGGCAATGAGGGACAAGGAAGAGAATTGTTGTTTTGTAACATTTATATGGGGCACAACTTTTTTTTATATATGTGTGTGTGTGTGTGTGTATATATATATATATATATATATATATATATATATAATGTGTGTGTTATGTTTGTCTAAGATACAAAGGTAATAATTTCAAAGAAGAGAAAATTTATTATGTACCGGTGCACTGGGCACTGTGAATAAACTGAAAGACCTATTGGCTAAACTAATATATACAGACAGGCAATGATTATTTCATTGTTAGACCAAAATTACAGTTTCCAGTCTATCCCCATAGCTTTCCACTATTATTCACGCTTCCTGTCCTCAACCTAACGCCAGCGCTAGAGACAGAAAGCTGTTATCTCCCAGATGGATACAGCACTGCAGCCTCAGAACAGTGAAATCTCAGTGAGACCTCCTGCTTGAGTCATCTTCCTAGGACAGCAGTGACCTACATACAGGCAAAGCCAGAAGCAACCTGGGTCTCCACCGCCACTCCTGCAGTTTGCTTCTCTGCAATTATCATCTTTTGGTCCAGACTTGTGCTTGAGGTCTCCTTGGGGCATGATGAAAGAATATGACCTGCTTCCTGGCTTTGAGGAATCACATTATGTTCTTCATCCCACTTTTGGAGACACATAAATTCAAGGGACGAGCTCTAGACCAAACTACATCATTGGCGGAATAGGGTCCTTAGTCCTAAATCCTCATATTTTCAGCACCAGACGTTTGCTCCCTCACAGATGGGTATTTCCCCAAGTTTGTTAAAGTGCCAACTCACAGAGAGTGGGATATTAACTTATTGAATTCTCAAAGTACACTTAAATAACACATAGTGAACCAGGTTCAGAAGGGTAAATATGCACAAGTACATCTTCTCACACAGATATTTACTTTTTGATCCAGCCATAAGTTTTCCATTTTTTGCTATTCACCATTTCTGACTGGAGATTTACACTTAGGTGTAGACTTACATGTCTCCAGCCTCCTACAATTGTATTTATAACTGTAAAGTTAGTACAAGGAACTTGAAATCCATATTTTACTTTCCATCTAGTTGGCAGACATGTCCATTACCATGGGCAAGGACCTCTGCCAGAGGGCTAGTGCTTTCCCTATTTGAAAGTAAAGGGAAATTTAAGAACTTTTTTTTAGATATATATAAATTGCATTTCTAAATATAAAGTTTTTAAGAAAACATAAATAAAAATACTTACTCTCCCTAACATATATATTTTTATTTTATATTTAGGAAACTTGTTTTATTGTATAGCTCTTTATTTAATTCAAACAGGGGCGCACTCATGCATACATTTCATTATGGAAAGTGATGTAGGGTGGTGGCCAAGGATGTGTGATTGAATGTTCCTCTGGCAGCACAAGCCTTGAGTTCTGGTTTCTGCTTTCAGGTAAGAATCCGGAGGATGTTGTACGGAGATATATACAGAAGGTGAAGAACTCTCCGGATGAGGTAAGTTTTGCCACAGCAGCCAGCATAATCATGAATGTGTGGTGGAGGCAATGATTGATGACTGGGGAACCAGAAGTGTGAAAATGAACTCTAAGGCTATCAGTATTGGGCCATGGGGTGGTGGTTTAACAAGGACATGGGTTGTGGTGAAGGGAAGTCTGGCATTGGAAGTGGGCTAGGAGGAGAGAGGAATCTGACATGGATAAAGGTCATATGAAGGACAAATCTGATATGGACAGCGAGCTTGGGGGCGGGTAAGCTGACATACTCTGTTCAGTGCTAATGGAGAACCTCAGACATCAGCAGAGGACAATGGGGGTCATTACGACCCTGGCGGTCGGTGGTAAAGCGGCGGAAAGACCGCACACAGGCCGGCGGAAAACAAAATTTAATTATGACTGCGGTGGTTCACCATTCCGACCGCCATGGCGGTGAAGACCGCTGGGCTGGAGATTGCGTTCTCCAGCTCGGCGGTCGTCACTAGACCGCCGACGGTATCAGGACCCTGCATACCACCATGGATCTTGGGTGGTTGGGAACCGCCATGAGATCCATGGCGGTAGGCACTATCAGTGCCAGGGAGTTCCTTCCCTGGCACTGATAGAGGTCTCCCCCACCCTGCTACCCCCCACCCCCACACCCCCCTGCCACCCCCCCAAAGGTGGCACAACCCCCCCTCCCCACCCCGACCCCGAACATGCACATATACACACCCCTACACGCACACACCCCGAACATGCACATATACACACCCCTACACGCACACATACACCCCGACAACACATACCCGTACACATACAAACAGACCCGCACACATTTCCCAAACACACAACACCCCCGCATGCATACACTCACTCACTCACCCACCCCCTCTACACTCTCACACGCACACCCCCATGCATGCACACAACACACAACGCCCCCCCACCCCCTTCCCTAACGAACGATCAACTTACCTTGTCCGTTGATCCTCCGGGAGGGGACGGGATCCATGGGGGCTGCTCCGCCACCAGAACACCGTCACCAGAACACCGCCACACCGACTCATTGGACGTGATTCCGTGGACGGTGTTCTGTTGACGTGGAGGTTGAGCAACCTCCACTTTCCCGCCATCCGCCAGTATGGCTGCTGGCGGCTTTCCATATGAAAAAGGACGGCGGGCTGCCAGCGGTCATAATACGTGGCGCGGAAGACCGCCACCACTGGCGGTCTTCAGCACGGCGGTACCTCGGCGGTCTTGCGAAAGGACCGCCAAGGTCGTAATGACCCCCAATGTGTGGAACCGTGACCTGGCAGGGGTGTTTTCGAGTTGAGGCTGCCAATGAAAGATGTTGTGTATTGATCGAAAATGTAAAATTGATTGAGTTTAGGTGGAGCAAGCATCTAAAGTGTACAGACATATAACTGTGGGGTAAGTCTGGCATGGGTCAAGGTGAGATTGAGCTTGAATATGAGCAGTGAGTGGTTTGAGAACAGAGTACACTGGGTAATGAAAAGTCTGATACAGATTGGAAAATATTTCGGTATAAGAAAGAGACTTTGGATATTGTCAGAAATGGTAGAAATATTTTACTGACAAAAGAAATGGAGGCCAGACATTGGCAGAGCTCTGGGGATGGTTACATTTCAGAAGGTGATTAAAGCCATATGTGGGCAGAAGTCTAGAGTAGGTGGAAGGCCATCGAAGTCAGGAGAGAAAGATTGTAGAACTGTCTTGACACAGCTCAGCTGCGGTGGGGGAAGGGCCAGATGTCTGACATGTTTACAAGCCAGATGGGAAGTGGAAGGTGGACCCAGGCGGAGATCAGAGTCGGACATCAGGTAACTGGAAGCTGGTGGGGACTGGGCTGAACTCGTGTCTTTCTCTTTCACTCTTTTTTTCCGGTCAGGACTGCACAATCTGCATGGAGAGACTTGTGACTGCCTCTGGCTACGAGGGTGTCCTCAGCCACAAGGGGATCAAACCAGAGCTTGTGGGCAAGTTAGGCAAGTGCGGACACTTGTACCATCTCCTCTGCTTGGTAGCCATGTACACTAACGGGAACAAGGTAAGAATCAGACCAAGGGTTCACATATTCACCATCTCTGATTAGCATTAGCACCATCATGTAGCACATAACCTGTATTTATAAAGTGCATGTTCACCATAAAGGGGGTCGTGGGACTGAAGTAACAGCTGTTTATTGTTGACCAACTCAAGGGTACTCATTTTATCAATCGCAGAAGGATGAAAGGCTGAGAGGGTCCGCTGGGGCTCGAATTTGTGATCATGAGTACATGCAGTCACCCTATAGAAATAGAGATGGACACTCGTAATCTAAGAATGTTGGTCAACCAGACAGGCCTCTACCTTGTGGGTGTCGCCAGGGAACTACAAACCCACCCTACTTGACAAATGGCTATCAGAGATAAGCTTGCTATGAAGGTAGACTTTTTATTTATTTTTTTGTAAAGCGTCTTTCGTGTGTTCAGTGCTCTTTAAATGCCTGACATTAGCCCTGTCCTGCAGATTGAAGTTCGTGGCCTGCTCTTTATACCTGTACCTGGCCCGACAAGGTCTTATCAGATCGTATCTTTTGATAGAGCAGCACAAGCGATTAGAGAGCCTGAGATCTACCAGGCACAATGATGAGGTGTGCCTGGGCCTGCCGCAGCAGACGCTTTGTCCCTTAGGAGAGGTGTGTTTAACCGCAGGGCTGTTATCGACCTAGGTGATGCCTCAGATTGGAAAGGTCGCAAGTGGGGAGGGCTTCGCGGGGCAAACCTGGACACAGCACATTTGTAGCACGCAGTGTTCATATCTCAGCCTTTATCACTTTCCATGGACTTGTTTAATATTCTGGCTTTAATATCTTCGAGCCTTAGCTCTGCAGCAAATTCTAGGATCTCACCAAGGGTCATCACCTCTCCCCCCCTGCGTGCTTTTGTTCACTTGCCGTGCATTTTTCACTCTGACAGCTCATTTGCGCTCACAGGATACAGTGGGCGGGGTGGGGGGGGGGGGGGTGATTTAATATCTTTTTCTAGAGAGATCGAGCTGGAGCCATCTCTCTCTCGCACTATCATTGACACCCACGGCTCCTAGTATGGTTGTGCAAGGTGGTGCAGAGCCACACAGACCACGGCTCATGCATAATGATGAATTATGCATTCTTTTTGCCGTTCTTTAAGGCCTTTCCCTCCTGCCTATGGGGTACCACTGCACCAATTTCGCTTTCAATGACATTGACACATTGCCTCACGATTTGCTCAAAACATAAAAAAGCCCCTTAGCCACCACCCCAATATTCCCATAACCTGCTGATACAAATTCATGAATTTCGAATGTTTATGCCTGATCAGTATAATTTGTGGCTGCTCAGACTCGCAACCCCTTTGCTTCCATGTGCACCTCAATGGACGCCGCCCAGGATCCACATTCTATGCCTTGTTGAGATTCTACTTACGTCTAAGCTCGAAATATTCGCCTACTGGTGTTAATCTCACATCATTCTTCAGGATTTGATCCACCACTGCAGTTCCCTCTACATCCTTCTACATAGAACCTGGTCATAAGTTGCACAGTACTGGGTTAATGGCAAAATCACATACAACTCACTATTACAGTGCAGTCATTTCACACCAGTATTGTGCAATTATGAGTAAAACCCTATGGAACGGGGAATTACTACGAAGGACCATTTTTTCTAGCCCTAACATCACATAGAATACAACATTCCATAGGGCGTTACAGCATACAGTTACCACCTGCTTAGCGAAGGTAGTAAATGCAAGCAAAGGTTTCTGGGTGGTGTGGGGGAGCAGATGGAGAAGGAGAGAGTATTCTATGGCAAGGGAAGCATTGTATGCTTCCTCCTGGCAGAAATAAGACATGGAAATGAGGCTTGGCTCATGCTATAGCCAAAGTATAATGCAATTTTCCGAAGCAGGTCAAGTTCTCCCACACCTGAAGAAATTGGGTGTGTAAAAATCTCATTTCTCTGAATCAGGTAGAGTGGAATTCCATGAGGTAACTCTGCTCTTCCCATCACATATCACTGCTCTTAATCTCCAATGAAGTTCCAAGAAAGAAATTAAACATGTTGGCTGAGATATATTTCTTCAATAAAGTGCTTTCAGCTACTCAAGGAATGAAGATTTGAGCGTGAATTCTTATCCTTTGACTGCAACATTTTAATATTGACCAGTTGAGAAACAATTTCAATTATGGACTGCGAGTGTGTGCTTCCTCTCTTCCATTTTGTAATCTGTGTATTATTGGGGGGTGGTTCGGTGGTCGGACCCTGTTTGCTTAAGCACCACTGTTAAATAAATGTTATCTTACTATTGCCACCTTTTTATCCTTATAGTCATAGATTTCCTCAGTTAAGCTACATGTGTACACTCTTGTTTCTATGTACTGTTCACAACCTACTCAGAGCCCCTTAGCAACCCTTTCGACATACAGCTAATGCTACTTTCAAAGGGGGACACTGGAAGGTGCAGTTCAAAAACACTTTGCAAGGACCATCATAGTGAGCGCAGCCCACAGAGTTAAACAGAGGTAAAAAATGAGTGGGCATTTGCAAAGCCAACAGTCTCAGCTATGCAAGAGCTAATAGGATTGGCAATGTGTTTTAGCCATGTTGTGCACCAGGGTGGCTGATTTTCAGCATGCCTAAAGTTAGTGGTGTAGAGGAGAATGGTGTGTAGTGGAGTGCCGTAGAGTGGCGTGCGGTAGAGCAGAATGTCGTAGAGTGGAGTGTCATAGAGAGGGCTTTCATGTTGTTTGGAGTGTCATTAATTGTTGTGGAGTGGAGGAGAGTGTTGTAGAGTGTCATGGAATATTGCGATGTGTTGTGGAGGGAGTAGAGTGGGCGTGCTTAGAAAGAAGGTGCATAGAGTACGTAGGAGTAGAGTGTTGTGTGGCATAGAGTGTCATATAGTGGAGTGTCATAGAGTGGAGTGGCATAGTGTGAAGTGGCATTGATGGCATAGAGGAGTTGCGTACAATGGAGTAGTTGTGGTACAGAGTGGAGTAGATTGTTGGTGAGTGAAGGGTCATAGAATGGTGTAACATAGTGTGTCATGGAGTGCTGTGGAGTGGTGTAGAGTAGAGTGGAGTGGCGTACAGTGTCGTGAACTTGGGTGGTGCAGAGTGGCGTGGACTGTCATGGAGTGTCATGAAGGGAGTGGAGTGGGGTGGAATGAATGGGTGTAGAGTGGAGAGGCATTGAGTAGAGTAGTGTTGTACAGTGGAGAGGCATAAAGGGAAGTAGAGTGGAGTAGAGTATCATGGAGTGGCATAGAGTGTTGTGGAGTGGAGTAGAGTATCATAGAGTGAAGAGGCATAGAATAGAAGGGCTTAGAGTGGAGTGGAGTAGAGTAGATGGGAATGGAGTGGTACAGAGTTGAGTGAAGTGCTGCTGAGGGGAGCGTTGCCGAATGGAATATCGTCAAACGGAGTGTTGTCAAGTAGAGTGTTGTCGAGTGGGGTATAATTGAGTGGAGTGTTGTAGAGTGGAATGGAGTACAGAGGAGTGGCATAGAGTGGAGTAGAGTGTTGTAGAGAGGAGTGGCATAGAGTGGAGTACAGTGTCCTATAGTGGAGTGGCAGGAGTAGAGTGGCGTAGAGAGTCGTGAAGTGGAGTTTCGTAGTGGAGCAGTGTGTCTTAGAGTGGAGTAAAGTGGCACGGAGTGGTATAGAGGGATTTATATAGAGTGTTTAGAGTGGAGTAGAGTGTTGTAGAGGAGAGTAGCCCCTCATAGAATAGAGGGGCATAGAGTGTTGTGGAGTGGTGTAGAGTGGAGTGCCACATAGTGTCATAGAGTGGAGTGGAGTGCAGTGGGGTAAAGTGTCATAGAGTGGAACAGAGTGGGACAGATTGAAGGGGCCTAGCTTAAAAGTGGAGTAAGGTGTCACAGAGCGCAGTGTGTCGTAGAGTGTAGTGTTGTAGAGTATTGTGTCATATAGTGGAGTGTCATAGAGTGGTGTGGCGTAGAATGGAGGGGCATAGAGTGGAGGGGCGTATAGTGTTGTGTTGTAGAATGTTGTGTTGTAGATTGGAGTGGTATAGACTGGAGTGGCAAAGAGTGGAAGGACATAGAGTGGAGGGATTAGTCATAGTGTGGCAAAGAGTGGATAGACAGAGTGGGGTGGCGTAGAGTGAAGTGGTGTGTGATAGAGTAGAGGTGAGTGGCGTAGAGTGGAGTGGCATGCCTTAGAATAGAGTGAAGTGGCATGTCATAGAGTTGCATGTCCTAGAGTGTCTTAGAGTGAAGGCGCATAGGGTGGAGTGGCACATTGTATAGTACAGTGGAGTGGCATGCCATTGAGTAGAATGACGGGTTGTGGAATGGAGTGAAGTGGAGGGACATAGAGTGGAGTAGAGTGAAAGATTGTCATAGAGTGGAGGGACATAGAGTAAAGTAGAGTGTTATGGAGTGGGGTGATGTAGAGTAGAGTGGTGTAGTGTGCAGAATGCATGGTGTGGTAGTGCACTGCCATTACAGACAACACATTTTCAATTGGAATGACCTTTACATTTGCATAGACATACAGTTTTACTGATAAAAGTGTATAGCACACAAACGATAGTGTGAGAAATGTCATCACCTAGTGTATTTATTTGGTCTGAACGTATTAAAATATTTTTTCCACCACACTTCTGAGTTAGAGAAAATGTCCTTCATTTGTGCTTTCATAATTCTGATATATTCTGCAATATCTGCACACGTCAGTTACATACATTTAAATTTTGTTGTGTGCTAAAGAAGCCTTTCCTTTCACAGCAAGATTTTCATATAAATACGCACTTTAAAGTTAGAGAAAGAAAAGTAATTACCAAGCTCCCTTGGAAGACCGAGTCTGACATTTGATCTTTGTCTTTGAATGCACAGCAAATGTAATAAGGTAGGAACAAAATTTAAAGTCCTTTTATGGAAAACAATCACTCATGGAAGAATACAGTAAATAGGCTATGCTGCACATGAGAGACAAACTCAAGCTGGACAGCCTAAACAAATAAAGCGAGCAAATAAAAAGCAGGCAAATGTGAGTTACAAACCACAAAGTCAATAGTTAACAATGGGCAGAATACATTCCCTGGGAAGCTGTTAGAATGTCCCCAAGATGTTGTCTGCAAACTAGACATCTGCGCCTCCTGGTAGACTTTGACCCAAAAAATGTGAGTTCTCATAGGTGAACCCCATATCCCTGTAGAGTGACATCCACATGAGGCTAATTTTCAGATTTGTGTGTGCAGGTGTGGCACAGTTCATGATCATGACTTTTGCAAAAGTCTTTCTCACCCTATTGCAAGCCCCAAAGTCATACAATTACCTCCCAGTCAGCACTGTGAACATCATTAGGTACACACCATATCTAGCGTGTCTCTGCATCAGTAACCTTGAGCAGTGGTGGGAAATATACATGACATCGCTGTACTAAACCACTTATGCAAGTTTTGTACAGTATTTTATCACGTCACCTTCCACCTCACTGCTGGTGGCATGAACAGTGGCGCCTTCCAGCGCCTGCATTCCATTTAGTACCTGTTAGTGTGGCTAGAATTCTGGCCTTACTTGTTGATCTTTGAAATTCTATAAATTCAGGCACACATCCAACCAATGTCAATTAATAGTCCATCAAGATTCGTAGTCCATCTCCAATTTTATTGCGTGATGCTTATCTCTTCATAGCATGGCTTTCAATAGAGTTCTGAAATTATCACCCAGCAATCATGCCAACATATGTTTCGTCAGGGAAATCTCCCATAGACTTCGTCAGGGCTGTAATTACACATAAAATATTATAAAGCATCATATATCCTGATACCACAGTACCCATTGATACACCACTGTGTTATTTGTGGAAATCAGTGCATCTAACAAACCCACGTTTTCTTCACCTCTCAGTGAGTCAAGTGATCATCCAACATAATAAGTTACTCTATCCACGCTAGTACATGATTGTATTTGTCTTGAACCCCTTAATCCCATTGATAGAATATGTATTTCCCAGTGTACATGCACACACATGTGAGGCTCCACTAAGTACTCAATTCTTGTTGAATATCTATCCATAGAGTATGTTATATACCTTGTAGTCAATACCTGTAATTCAAACTGTTTTCTCACAAGTTTATAAGCTCTAGTGTTCAACCGTTCTCCTTTTTTCTTTGTATAATAATGCCCGCAGTTATAACATATGTATTCCTTCCAATCTGATTATCTGAAATCGCAATGATCAATTTCCTAATATTGGAAAATATCTGCTTTATCAATTGTGCCTCTTCCATAGTCTTGTTTAATCATGCAACTTTCCCTCTCACTGTAGCCTTCACTAGTACTAGTGTACTTGTAATATTACCAACTTTCCCTCTTGTATCTTCCCCTGTTATTATTGATCTAATTAAATATTATCGCTTTAGAGTCCCTTTTCTTTTGTCTCCCTCCTGTTATCTTCATGATTAAGAATCAGTTATTTGCACAAGAGTATTCATGCCGCTCCTGTCTCCCGCGCCCGTTTTGCGTCGAAGACGAAGGGAGTTCCTATGGATTATGAAGCTACAAGCTGTTGAGGAGGGATTGAATACAGACCATGAACTGGAATATTTCCTAGGAATGTATAAAGATTGTGAGGGGACGAGGTGGTGAAGTCTATGTATTTGATAACTTACTAGAATGACTGGTAGATTTGAGTAATATATACAAAACGTGGATATGAATGAAGATTAATATGGAAACATGGGATGGACATGGAATGTTTGGTACATGTACACACATGCTAAGGACTCAATTATTGATGTATAGACCGTTAACATAATTGATACAATTATGGTATCTAGAAATTGAAGGAATTGAGTTGTGGACATATATTTACAGTTATGATTAGGGAGAATAATATCATAGGATGGACACATAGGGCCTGATTCTAACTTTAGAGGACGGTGTTAAACCGTCCCAAAAGTGGCGGATATACCACCTACCGTATTACGAGTCCATTATATCCTATGGAACTCGTAATACGGTAGGTGGTATATCCGCCACTTTTGGGACGGTTTAACACCGTCCTCCAAAGTTAGAATCAGGCCCATAGTGAGGACTACTGAATGTATAGAATAGAACTATATGGAACTCTGTGTAGGAATATAATTACCAGAATAATAGGAGAGTGTGGTATAAATATAGATATGATGGTAAAATAGTCCCTTTACTTTATTTCCAGGATAAGGAATAGGCAGATCTTTGTTAGTCGATGTGTAAGTTGCCAGTTACATGAGATACAGGCTGAATATGTAACAAGCAGAGAGGCTGCGGTCAGTCCTCTTTTCATGTTTATAGTTGAAAGAGGGAAAGATGACATTGAAGTAGGACTTACTGCGAAGACAGGAAGTGGAGCGAGCGTCATGTGCGCAAAGACGGAGATTTAAAAGAATAGCGGCAGTACGGACTGGTTAGATACCAGAAAGCGTACTCATGTTGGAATGGGGAAGTCCTTTGTACACGCGGACTGCAATAAACAAGGTAGGCAAGTGGATCGAGGGAGTTAAGTTGATTATTATCTCCTGACGAGGAACGGGCGCGGGAGACAGGAGCAGCATGAATACTTTTGTGCAAATAACTGATTCTTAATCATGAAGATAACAGGAGGGAAACAAAAAAAAGGGACTCTAAAGCGATAATATTTAATTAGATCAATAATAATGGGGGAAGATACAAGAGGGAAAATTAATAATATTACAAGTACACTAGTATTAGTGAAGGCTACAGTGAGAATGAAAGTTGCATGATTAAACAAGACTATGGAAGAGGCACAATTGATAAAGTGGATATTTTCTAATATTAGGAAATTGATAATTGCGATTTCAGATGATCAGATTAAAAGGAATACAAATGTTATAACTGCGGGCATTATTATACAAAGAAGAAAGGAGAACGGTTGGAACACTAGAGCTTATCAACTTGTGAGAAAACAGTTTGAATTACAGGTATTGACTATAAGGTCTGTAATCTACTCTATGGATAGATATTCAACAAGAATTGAGTACTTAGTGGAGCCTCACATGTGTGCATGTACAAGGGGAAATACATATTCTATCAATGGGAATAAGGGATTCAAGACAAATACAATCATGTACTAGCGTGGATAGAGTAACTTATTATGTTGGATGATCACTTGACTCACTGAGAGGTGAAGAAAATGTGGGTATGTTAGAAGTACTGATTTCCACAAATCTCACAGAGGTGTATCAATTGGTACTGTGGTATCAGGATATATTATGCTTTATAAAATTGTTTGTGCAATTACAGCCCTGATGAAGTCTATGGGAGATTTCCCTGACGAAACACGTGTTGGCATGATTGCTGGGTGATAACTTCAGAACTCCATTGAAAGGCATGCTATGAAGAGATGAGCATCACGCAATAAAATTGGAGATGGACTACGAATCGTGATGGACTATTAATTGACATTGGTTGGATGTTTGCCTGAATTTATAGAATTTATTAATCAGCAATTCGTTGCTGACCACAGGGTTTTGGGGGTGTTTGCCCTGCTCAGTGCACCGTCTGAGAAATTACTGTAGTTAATTTGGACACAGTGGACAGGTAGCGCCAGTCTACTCCTGTAAACTTCCCATTAGCATAACATTGTTGATCTTTGACCCTATATAAAGAATTGTCCCTGGTTTATTTTCCTGCAGTTAGGGGGCTGTGTGTGAAGCTGACTGGTATGTATTTTTCTATTACCTTTTTCCTCCCTCTTGAATCTCACCTTCTCTTCCCTGAAAGGACGGCAGCCTGCAGTGTCCTACCTGCAAGGCTATTTATGGTGAAAAGACGGGGACGCAGCCACCTGGGAAGATGGAATTCCATATCATCCCGCATGCCCTGCCAGGATATACTGAGTTCAAAACTATCCGCATTGTGTACGACATCCCATCAGGAATCCAGGTGAGCTGCTCTTGGCGTCATCCCCTGCGACCAACATTCCACCCTGTTCCACCCATCAATCCACATGACCATCCTTTCGCATACACAACGCAAACAGACAGAGCCAGAGAAGAGGAAGGTGCGGCAGGGCACACGCTGCTCCTGAAAGAGAGGAAGAGGAGCGCGGTTTCTCCATTTGGGCGGCAGCTGCAAAACCTTTTAAAGAAAATGATAATAAACTATGTTTATTACCATTTTCTTTGAAAGGGGCGGGGCCACAGGGGTGACCTGCACAGCACATGTGTGTTTGGCTGGCCAAACACACTTGCGCTGTGGGCTGGAGAGAGCCTGCACAGACTCTCAGTCTGCCTGGGAGCACCCTGGGAGCCTGTGCCTGCAGAGGAGTGTCGAGGGACAGAGGAGTGGCGGAGGAGGTGTTTTTTTTTTTGTACATTAAATTTAATGTTTATTCCCTCCCGCCTCCCCGCCCCTTCCATGCCCTGCGTGCCGCTACTGACACCAAGCAGTTTGGAACGGCAGGGACTGCAGACGCTGCAGTAAAGATTAACGACGGACAGCTACAATTAGTGACCCGTGGTGTAAGGAAACTTGAGGCAGCTTCACTGCAAAGTACCTGGAGGACCCCCTCCCTCTGGGCCCAGTCAGGGGCCTGCTGCTCATGCACAGTGTACTGTGCTGAGGGAGCCCCCTAGTGCTCACCCACCCCTCGAACTGCTGGGGCTGTGGGGGCCTTTGTTATGCCACTGTTAATCACAGTCTGTGTTTACTGCAGCTCAGATTAAAGAGATACAGCACGCACAATGGCTTTGAATAAAGTGCAGGTAGCACATACTACAGTCAAAATTAGTGACGGTCTGTCCATACTGCAGCTCATATTGAGGACAATCAGCACACACTGCAGCTAAAATTAAGGGCAGCTCAGACAGACATACTGCAGCTAAAATTAAAACCAGAGAGCACAAGCTGCAGCTCAGATTAAGGACAGTCAGCACAAATTGCAGCTAAAATTAAGGACAATCTAGCCACACTGCAGCTAACATTAAGGACAGATAGCACAAACTGCCGCCTGGATTAAGGACAGCCAGCACATAATGCAGCCAAAATTAAGGATAGCCCAGCCACGCTTCAGCTAAAATTATGGGCAGTCCAGCCGCACTGCAGCTAAAATTAAGGACAGACAGCTCAAACCCTCACTTTGATTAACGACAGCCCGCAACAGACAGCACACACTGCAGCTCAGATTAAGGACAGTACAGAACACTACACCTGCACGCTAAACCAAATGTGTCTTTTTAACTTGCAGGTGCATCTGCCTGTCTTCGTGTAGGTTTTATCTTTGTTATCCACCAACAGCTATATTTTACAATCTGTAAATTAATGAACAGAACATAAAACTTGCAGCTAAAATTAAAGACAGAGGGTAGTAAAGGAGGATATCACGCACTGCAGCTAAAACTAAGGACAGCAAGCCCTCGCTGCTTCTAAGATTAGGTACAGACAGCACACACTGTAGCTTGGAGGAAGGACAGGCAGCGGGCACTGTAGCCTGGAGGAAGAACAGGCAGCACAGACTGTAGCTTGGAGGAAGCCAGGCAGCAGACACTGTAACTTGGAGGAAGGACAGGCAGCACACACTGTAGCTTGGAGTAGGGACAGACAGCACACACTGTAGCTTGGAGTAGGGACAGACAGCACACACTGTAGCTTGGAGGAAGGATAGACAGCACACACTGTAGCTTGGAGGAGGGACAGGGAGTGCACCCACTGTAACTTGGAGGAAGGACAAGCAGCACACCCACTGTAGCTTGGAGGAAGGACAGACCGCACACACTGTAGCTTGGAGGAAGGACAGGCAGCATACACTGTAACTGTACAGCACACACTGTCTTGGAGGAAGGACCGACCACACCCTCTGTAGCTTGGAGGAAGAATGGGCAGCACACACTGTAGCTTGGAGGAAGGACCGACCGTGCACACTGTAGCTTGGTGGAAGGACAAACAGTGCGCACTGTAGCATAGAAGAAGAGCAGACAGCACACACTGTAGCTTGGAGTAAGGACCGACCTCACACACTGTAGCTTGGACAAAGGACAGGCAGCGCACACTGTAGCTGGGATAGGAGGACTGACTGCGCACACTGTAGCTTTGACAAAGGACAGACAGCGCACACTGTAGCTTGGAGGAGGGGCAGGCAACACACACTGTAGTTTGGATAGAAGGACCGACTGCGCACACTGTAGCTTGGGGAAAGGACAGACAGCAGATACTGTAGCTTGGAGGAGGGACAGGCAGCAGACACTGTAACTCTGTACTGCCTTGGAGAAAGGTTAGGCAGCAACACTGCAGCTCAGAGCGGAGGAAGGACAGAATACACAAACTGAAACTAAGATTAAGGACAGAAAGCACACACTGCAGCTAGGACTGGTGTCAGACAATACTCACTGTAGTTTAAAGGAAGGATAGGCAACCAAAACTTTGGTTTAGAGAAAAGAAAACCCACGCTGCTGCTCACAGGAAGGACAGAAAGCACACACTGTATCTGCAATGAAGGACCCGCAGGACACACTACGCTAAGGTAAAGGCCCGAGAGCCTGTGCTGCAGGTACGTCTAGGGACAGGCAGAGGAAGGGTATATGGCACACACTGCAGCAGAAATTAAGGATGCGGGACAATCACTGTAGCCGGGATTCCAGACAGACATCCCACAATGCACCTCAGAGGAAGGAAAGAAAGAATAGACTACGAAGACAGACAGCACGCATGGTGGCTCAGAAGAAAGAAATACAAAGGGTGAATACTATAGCTCAAATGAAGGACCGAGAGAGCACGTATACTGTCGTTCAACAGAAGGAAAGACAGAAGATCCATTCTGCTGCTCAGAGGGTAGATGTCACACTTGCTGCAAGCCAGAAGATGGGTATTCAGTAATATACTGTGACTCAGGAGTAGATAGCGTGCGTGCTGCAACTCAGAGCACAAGTGCTGCAGCCCAGGTGGTAGGCATTACACCTGCTGCAGACCATAGGAAGGCCATTCAGCACACAGACTGTAGCACAGAAAGTAGCGCACGTGCTGTTGGCCAGAGGATGGGCATTCAGCACACATACTGCAGCACCGAGAGAAGACAGCACGTGCTGCAGGCCAGAGGATGGGCATAGGCAACCCATACTGCAGCACTGAGATAGACCCTACATGTTCTATAGGCCAGAGGATGAGAATTTAGCACAAATACTGCAGCTCAGGGGTAGACAGCACACATGCTACGGGCCAGAGGATGGGCATTCAGCACACATGCTGCATCTTGGGGGGGAATATAGCACATTTGCTGCAGGTCCTGGAATGGGAATTCAGCACACATACTGCAGCTTGGGGGTAGACAGCACATGTGCTGCAGGCCAGAGGATGGGCATTCAGCACACAGAATGTAGCACAGGAAGTAGTTAGCGCACATGCTGTAGGCCAGAGGATGGGCATTCAGCACACATACTGCAGCACCAAGGTTACACAGCACATGTGCTGCAGGCCAGAGTATGGGCATTCAGCACACATAGTGCAGCACTGAGATAGACCCCACACGTTCTTTAGGCCAGAGGATGAGAATTTAGTACATATACTGCAGCTAAGGGGTACACAGCACATGTGCTACAGGCCGGAGGATGGGTACTCAGCACACATGCTGCATCTCAGGGGGAATATAACACATTTGCTGCAGGTCATGGGATGGGTATTCAGCACACAATCTGCAGCTCAGGGGGTAGATAGCACACGTGCTGTAAGCCAGAGGATGGGCATTCATCACACATACTGCAGCTCGGAAGGTAGACAGTACATATTATGCAAGTCAGAGTGTGTATAGCTCATGTGCTACAGGCCAGAGGATGGGCATTCAGCACACCTACTGCAGCACCTGGGGTAGACATCACACTTGCTGCTGGTCAGGGTTAATGGGGTTCAGCTCACATACTGCAGCCCAGGGGAAGGAGCATAGTGCACACACATGCAGTGTACATACTGCGACTCAGTCTAAGGACAGACAGGGCATGCGTATTGGATCCTCTAAATAATTGTAGAGTACACGCTTTGCAGGGCAGATAATGGACATTCAGCACACGTACTGCAGCACCACAGGTAGATAGTACACTTGTTGCAGGTCAGAGGCAGGCCGTTCATCACACACACTGCAGCACAGGGGGTAGACATCACACTTGCTGCAAATCAGAGGATGCGCATTCAGCACACTTACTGCAGCACAGGGGATAGACAGCACACGTGCTGCAAATCAGAGAATGCGCATTCAGCACACATACTGCAGTACAGGGGGTAGACAGCACACGTGCTGCAGGCCTGAGGATGGGTATTCAGCACACATACTGCAGCACAAGGGGTAGACAGCACACGTGCTGCAGGCCTAAGGATGGGTATTCAGCACACATACTGCAGCACATGAGGTAGACAGCACGCGTGCTGAAAATCAGAGGATGGGCATTCAGCACACATACCGCAGCACCGAGGGTAGACATCACACTTGCTGCAAATCAGAGGATGCGCATTCAGCACACATACTGCAGCACAGGGGGAAGACAGCACACATGTTGCAGTCCTGAGGATGGGGATTCAGCGCACATACTGCAGCACAGGGGGAAGACAGCACACATGTTGCAGTCCTGAGGATGGGGATTCAGCGCACATACTGCAGCACAGGGGGTAGGCAGCACATGTGCTGCAAATCAGAGGATGTGCATTCAGCACACATACTGCAGCACAGGGGGTAGACAGCACACTTGCTGCAAATCAGAGGATGGGCTTTCAGCACACATACTGCAGCACAGGGGGTAGACAGCACATGTGCTGCAGGCCTGAGGATGGGGTATCCGCACACATACTGCAGCACTTGGGGTAGACAGCACACGTGCTGAGGGTCATAGGAATGGCATTCACCATACAAACAGCAACACCAAGGCAAGAATCATAGTGCACATGAGCACAGAGTACATACTGCAAATCCGCGTAGGGCCAGACAGGGCACATATAGAATGGATCTCCTAATTAATGACAGCTCACACACACTCTCCAGATCAGAGAATGGACGTGCAACCCACCTAATGTAGCTTCGGGTACAGACAAACACAATGTGCATACTGCAGCCCAGAGGAAGGACAGACCCGGAGCACATCCACACAGTACTGCACACCGCCAGGCTCTGAAGCTCAACAGACTGCCCTCCCACGTCTAGCTCGGTTTCTCAGTGAAGCACACCTTCTGCTGCTCCTGAGGGCTGCAGGCAGGGCAGCACACACCTGCCAGGTCAGTGTCTCAAGAGACACATTGCAGGTGCTCATGGGCTGGGCAGTCAGAGGATCTGCTGCTGCCAACAGATTGCAAGGGCTGTGCTTACCTGCAGTCCACTGATGAGCTCTTTAGGGCTCTGTGATTCATAGAGAGGAGGGAGGATGGTAGCTGCCTGCTCTTCCTGAAGCACAGTGAACAGAACATGATAGTGGTGGGAAGCCCATTGGGGCCTCTCTGGAAGTGTGTCTCTGTAAGTGATGGTTTGTTTCCCACTGCCCCTTAGTGCATCACCCTCGGCCTGATTCATCTTTTTTGTGAGTAGTTGTGTTTTACTCCTGACCGGGAGACTTAGGTGTGGCTTACTCCAGACTTTCGACAAGCATGTCAGTCTTAGTCACACAAAGGAGATTTGCAAATGGGCACCCCTGTGTCCTGGGCCAGTGCTCCCATAAGGCAAGGTGTGACAGCCTTAGGGCACCGCGACAGGGTAGCGAAAAAATTACTATGAAAGGGCAGAAAAAGCGCCTTATTACTAATGAATAGAGAGCGCTCCAGTGCAGACCTGACCTGATGTTTGAGCCTGGATGTGTTTTTTGTTTTTCTTTTTAGGATGAAAGAAGGACTTTAATGGAGATTTATTACTCGTATAATTGTACTAAAAGATTCGGGCCATATTTATACTTTTTGACGCACAACTGCGCCAACGCAGTTGTGCGTCAAAAATTCTAACGCCATTCCAAAGCGCCATGCGGGTGCCTTATTTATGGAATGACGTTAGCCGGCGCAGCTGACTGGTGTGCGTCAAAAAAAATGACCCACACCAGGCAGCGTCGGCGTAGGGGAAAATGGAGCTTGGGCGTCAAAAAATGGGGCAAGTCAGGGCTGAGGCAAAATATTGGCCTCAACCTGATTTGCGCCATTTTTTTTTTACTCCCAACCCCCATTGAAATGACTCCTGTCTTAGCACAGACAGGAGTCATGCCCCCTTGCCCAATAGGCATGCCCAGGGGACTTATGTCCCCTGGGCATGGTCATTGGGCAGAGTGGCATGTAGGGGGGCACAAAATAGGCCCCCCTATGCCACCAAAAAATAAAAAATAAATTACTTACCTGAACTTACCTTAAGTTCCCTGGGATGGGTCCCTCCATCCTTGGGCGTCCTCCTGGGGTGGGCAAGGGTGGCAGGGGGTGTCCCTGGGGGCATGGGAGGGCACCTCTGGGCTCCTTCCGAGCCCACAGGTCCGTTAACGCCTGCCCTGACCAGGCGTTAAAAAATGACGCAAAAGCGGCTGGACGTCATTTTTTTTGACCCGCCCACTCCCTTGCACCATTTTGGCACGGGAGTTTAAATAAGGCGCACATGCCTTGGAGTCATTTTTTAGACGGGAACGCCTACCTTGCATATCATTAACGCAAGGTAGGTGTCCACGCTAAAAAATGACGCTAACTCCAAGATCTTTGGCGCTAGACGGGTCTAACGCCAAAGTATAAATATGGAGTTAGCTTTGAGTCAGATTTGCATTAAAAAAAACGACGCAATTCCGGCGCAAACAGAGTATAAATATGCCCCTCAATGTGTTAAAAGTTGAACCAACAGGCTGTCCTGTACATTTTTATTTTATTGGTTAGGTGTGAGATTGACCTTCTTCTCTTTCTTGAACACGAGCACTTGTTCTTTTGACACTTTTTCTGTCCCTCTTATTTTTCTGATAGGGGTATTTGGATGTGAATATGCTAATTAATTTTGTATATAAATAAAATAAGTTTATTTAAATATTATCTTATGATGCTGCATGTATATGTTAGTGTTTTTATGTCAGAGTTGGTCCAAGAGTGGGCAATGTAGTCTGACAATAATTTCTACCCAGCCCCTCTTGAGTTTTTCAGGGTTACCCTCTGTGGTTTATATTATGACCTGGACTGTGTGGCAAGTTACAAAAATGTTCTTTTTCCAGTGGAGGCGCCACCTCGACCCTGCACTGAGAAGGGTGTTGGAAGCGCCATCTCATCCCTACACTGAGAAAGGTGTATTAGTGAAAGGTGAACTACGTCTTTGAAGCCTCCAGTCTCCCTGTTACTGAAGGTTGTAGACCCGACCACTGTCTGAAGAGACAGGAGGAAGCAGTGTGTGACTGCATCTGCTTGTGGGGTGAGAGCTGGCGTGTCCCTGCAACGCCTGTGGCTCCCTCCCAAGTACTGCTATCTCAAGGTCCTTGTTAGTGCCACGTCTTATGTGGCGCACAATCAGTGCGCCTCCCACAGTCTTTTTTGTGATTGTACTTGCATCTGTAATACGGCACAGACGCAATAGATAAGGCTTTCCGTCATTTGCATTGTGCCACCCTCCCGTGTGAATAATGGAATGCCCCTGATGATCACGCCAGGGCTCTCTCTGTATTACCTGGGTGGGCCTACAAGTGTCTGTGGCCTCGTCTGTATTACCACAGTTCCCCAGGGGTGTAAACATCTGGCACTAGCATCTTCTGCACCCAGTAGCACTATATTTAATGCAGCCCCAGGTGTTTGTTTGTTACTAGTGTCTGCATGAGCATCAGTTTGTCTCTGCACATGCCATTGAAGGACTGCCTAGGATCTATCAGCATGAGGAGAACAATTGTGTGTGAAAGTGATAGCTCTGCATGTCACTCCTGCATGGTCCAGAGGATGCATTCACCTCCGTAATGTCTTCTCTTCACAGGGAACTGAACATCCAAACCCAGGGAAGAAGTTCACTGCTAGAGGCTTCCCACGCCACTGCTACCTTCCAGATACTGACAAAGGCAGAAAGGTAATTGATGTGAAAGAAACCTTCATCCAAGCCCCATGTGTATTAAAAGGAAAGGCAGCCTTCTGTTTAGAGACCCATGTGATCGGTCCAGTGCACCAGTTACAGTTGCTTCCTAGAGTTATCAGTTATGAAATATGGGTTTTTAGCCATTTGATTTCAATAAAAAATAGGTCACTTCTACTAGTTAAATTAGAATAAGAACTGAAAGCATGAGACACGGTTAGATACAAATATTTCTACCACAGTGGATGAGATGTCCTGGAGTAGTCTGCCATTAACTGGATTCAGAATTAACAAATACAATTTCCTGCTGAGTTCTCCGCTTACAAGGTGATATTGAGCTTGTTTCTAAAGAGCAGCATGACCTCACAAATAGTCCATGGACAGGCTATCAATCATAAGGTTAGGTGTTGTGTAAGTTTGAATGGTTCATGGAACAGTGTGGGGAAATAGAGCATTTCCGGTCTGGCTTTGCAACTGATGAAATGGCACAGGGACAAAGATGTTTGGACCTCCTGGACTGGGTAGCTCATTGAATAGAATAAGGACATAGACTTTTCGAGCCCTAGTGATGGGCACCATATTTCATATCAAATGTGAATAGAGCATTTCCATGAAGAATGTCTGTATGTATGTATGTGGTATTTGTTTAGCATGAACTTTGTCAAAGGCAGTGGAGCACTGACAGGTACAAAGTCAATAAGTGACTTGAGGGGTAGTGTGTTTATGTACTGTCACTTCATCATGATTTAGTGTTCTTTAAAGAGGTGAGCCTTCAACTCTTTCCTGAATTTGGAAGGTTTGCAGCAGCCCTGACAGTTGAGAGGAGTTGTTCCAGAGGAAGTGTGCATAGATAGAAAAGGCCTAGTTGCTATTTTTCACTGTTCTTTGTCTCCAGTGTGATTGTTTCCTTTGCTGCTGGTGGTTGGAGAGCCACCCGCGATGGTGAGATTGTCACCTACAAAGGCTGAGGTGCAGTTTGTGATGGCAATGTAAGTGATGTAGCTATAGGGGGCAGTGGAGTTCCATCAGGATGGTAGTGATGTGATCATATTTCATTGGGCCCTGGATAAGACCTGCTGTGATGTGTAGGATTCCTTGAAGGTGGACAAGTGTGGAGTCACAGAGGCCACAGAGACTGGCGTTTCCATCATCCAGATAAGCGAGTACCAGGGCTAGAACACCAGTTCTGAAGACAATATTGGGAGGAAGTGTTTCACTTTCTTCAAGAGAAAAAGCTAGTGCCAGATCTAATTAGTTCTCTGAACAATTTGTTCCTTGAAGGGGAGGGTGAATCCAAGTGACTTGGCACAGGTGAAAGCTGGCGTTGAAGCCATGAAGGTTGATGTCATGAGCCAGGTTTTGTACTATGTATTGCTTGCTGGTTTTGGCAAATAACAGGACTGCTGCCATGGTGGGAATGAGCTACAGGACATCCAGCTCTGTATGAGGGAACAGCAGTGTTTGAAGACTTGGAAGTCTAGAGTAGAAGAGACAGTCACATAGAGTTTTGTATTATCTGCATAATGGTGAATTTGTGCCCTCATTCACCAGAGAATAGTTGATCCAATTACTGGGGTACACAGAAAATATGACACTCTAGCTCTAGTTCAGACCCAGCCTGTAACTCATCCCCTACTGCCTCCTTATTTCTACCAAGATAAAATGGGGAGGTCTTTAGAGCCACTTGTGGCATAATCATCAGACTTGATTTTCCAACCAAGCATCAAAACATTGCCAAAGTCCCCCCACCCTCAAGTGTCTCTCCGTTTTCTTACCTAGGTTTAGGTAAAAAAACAACTCTCGATGTCCATTCTCCCAACGAAGGAGCAATAGGCTTAGACCAGTATTTGCAAATCAAAGTTCTTGTGAAGAGAATCAGATAGAATAAAGGATGTTGATCCACACCACTTAAACATCCCTCACTTCCCTTATTCCCAAAAAATCAGGTGGGGTCTTACCTCTATACTTTATCGAAGAATACCACTGATCATCATACTTGTATCCCTTCAGTACTCTCACAGGAAGGGACATCTCACAAACATGTGAAGATCATCCGCCTGAGTTTCCAAGCACTTCTTACATCTTCCCGCTCCCTGGTTGGAGAGCTTGGCCAGTTTTCTTTAATGACCTATATTTTCTGAGTGGTAAAGAGTCATTTTTCCCTATTGATGCACATTTGATTGTATTATACAAAAAAATCATAGATACTTGCCAAAAGTTTCCTAACTAGGGCATTTGCAAGGCCAAATCCCAAATGTGATAAGGTTCTGGAGCATTCTTCCCCTCATTTTCCAGTCAACCTTCATACCAGAATGCCACTTTCTTCCTTCTCAGAGTATGATTATGCAGGGCCTATTTTACTTCTGAGACGTCCTTTTGAGGCCACGTCTGCTTTACACACAACGATCTTAACTGTTGGTATCCAAAAAGATATTCCCACTGGTTTGTTGACACAAAACCTCCAAAGAGTTGAGTTCACTTTCCTTGATTAAATGCCCCCACAGGAGTATTCCACTCTTAAAATGCGTTTTTTTCAAGTACTCCATCAAAAACGCCAGGGTGCCATGGGAATCTTAAATTGTACCCAGCAATCTATAATATGGTATCCCAAGACCTTCCTAACAGCATACCATAGATACGCTGATGATCTCAAAGCTTTTAACCCTACATTTTGTAAAGAACGTAAGGGCCCCAACTTTGCCAGAAAATTGCCAGAAAAAGAGATGTCAACATCTCTTGATAAAGTGACTCCAACTTAGACTCCCCCGGAGACCCAAATAACGATCGAAAAGCTTTTAATTGGAATTCCGAACAATAGATTTTTACATCCGGCAACCCCAGACGACCCTTCAGCTTTTTTTTCCTAAGTTTCATGCATGACATTCTAGCTCTTTTCGAATTCCTGTTAAAACGGTTAATTCTGGATTGGAGCTTAGTCAAATCAGATTTACTGAAACTCAACGGAATATTGTTGAATATATAAGTGATTTTAGGGATGATTGGCATCTTTACTAAATTAATTCTTCCATAGATCGTTTGTTCTCAGATTTTCACATCTTCCCAGACAGAGACCAATTTCCTTTTTAACCTTTTGCATATTACTTGTTGGTATGGCTTCTATCCTTTGTTTGATATTAATACCCAAGTACTTGATTTCCTGTTTTATCCTGGTATGTATGTACTCTGCTATTCATATCATTATTTCTGATTTAAACTAATTCACCTGATATCAGAAAATAATCCCAAACTTCTCTGTAACCTGGTTAATCTTAACTAACGAGTGCTCAATATCGGCTGTATATATTAGTAGGTCATCTGCATACATTGCAACCCTATTGCATAAAAGACCATGCGTAAAAAGGAATAATATCTTTCTCCTGTCTTAGAGCTTGAGCTAACAGGGCAATATACAAATCACAAATCAAAGAGCAGGGAGGACGATGGGCAATCTTGTTTAGTCCCTCTCTCAATTCTTAACTCCTGATTAAGATTCCCATTAGGTAATAGGCTAGCTAGGGGGGAGCTATATAGAGCTTTTATAGTTCTATCAAATTATTTTTGAATCCCAAATCTGTGTAAGGCCTCCCACAGATAACTCCAATTGACCCTAATAAAAGCTTTACCACATCTAAAGTGATATTAGCTAAGGGTTTCATATGTACCTCTTTGATATCTACAGATCCAATCAATAGTTGCGGTAATTCTTGCATTCATCTCCATGAAATAAACCCTTTTGATCTTCAGGGATCAACACCAACATTGGCCCACGTATTCTCTTAGGTAAAATACTGGTAAATATTTTCATTCCCAATTAAGTAGAAAAATAGGCCTATTAGACCCATATTGCGTAGGATCTTTCCCTGTTTTTACCATGGACGTGATAGTAGCCATATTCCAGGAAGAGAGAACAATTCGTCCTTCAAACAAAATGGCATTAAATACAACTTATAGCGTCGGCACTAGTAAACCATAAAAGCACTTTATAAATTTCCCCCAGAATCCTTTCAGGGCCAGTAGCCTTCCCCCTTTTAATGTTATATTTAGATTACCTAATTTCCTTTTTGTTATGGATGCATTTAGGTTATCTAACTGAGCTGCCGTAAGAGTTGTAACCATATTCTCTAATCATATACTACATGCTGACGGGACAGCCGACAGATCATCTTGATACAAATAACTAAAATACCTGTAAACAATACTCTGAATCTATCCTAGATCAGATACTAATTGTTTTGTTTCGGGCACTCTTATCCTTTGACATGATTCCTCACTATAGTATCCTGTGCTTTCCATGCCTTTTTCCATACTCAAAATGTCTGACCCTGCTGCCCTCCCATCCATTCTTAATTCTTGCCTCATCCCAACTCTATTCTCTTGTTGCACTCCCTCTAGATCCTCTCTTAACCTTTTTAAACTATTCATCTGAAAAGAGCTGTTCATCTCTACCTGAATCTCTGCCTGACTGTTCCTTACTGTATCATCTAATTCTTTAATTATCAACACCTGCACTTTAGCATATCTCTTTAATTATAAACACCTGCACTTTAGCATATCTCCTTGCTATAGATTAAATAATCCCTCTTAAACATGCTTATATGTATCCCACACCACTCCAAGTGACACTGAGTCCAGATTTAGATCGATAAAGTCTTTGGTTCTAACCCCAATCTGTTCTTTATAGGAGTTCTCTAATAGTAATTTATGATCTATAGTCCATCTTACGCCTATCTGCTGCATAGAAGCCTTAATTGAAAACCTAACTGAGTTGTGATCCAAAATATGTGTAGGGCTATGAGTGATTACTATCTGACAGCTACTTAACAGCATATCGACTGAAACATAGTCCAGTCATGAGAAGGTCCTGTTTATCTCAGCATAAAAGGTATAATCTCTCCTTTCTCCCATATACTTCCTCCAAGCATCTATTACCCCCAAATTGGACATAATATTTAGCACCACCTTCCTCATCTTGGGGGCGTTTATTATCGATCTAGACGTTGGTCCAGTGGCAAGATATGCTGAACGGGCCCCACACTCACATCAGTAGTGGCTGAGTTGGCCTCCTTCAGTATGAGTAAGTCTAGAGGCCTCTCTGCACTGCAGGGGCTGTGGGGGTATCTGTTATGCCCCTGGATTGATCTTTTTCAATTCAACACCCAGCAGAGTATTGAAGTCTTTCCCTATAATATTGAATCCCCTATTTTGGATTAGATGAGAGGTTAGTGCTTTAATAGGGCTTGTCTCATCCTTATTAAAACCATAGTAAGATGTATGTGAGGATTTAGGTGTACTATATGATATGGCTGTGGGGCCTTATTGTGCTGTACACTCACAAGTACTATCTTCAGCCCACTCAGGCTCATTTACTTAACCTCATGCTCAGCCCTGGTTAGCTGAGGCTGCGAGCAGTAAGGCTTAGCAAAGAATCTATGTGTAAAGCATTTAACAGCACCAAACAACGAAGTAAGACAGTCACAAGAAAGAAAGAATACACCAATTTATAAAAATAGATTTTATTTTTATGAATGTTTAGAGACGTTGATAAACAAAATCCATCAGAGAGTTCCAGAGATACAGATTTTACAAGATATTATCACTTTTAAATGCAACAGCAAACAAGCATCGGTCAACAAAACTTTGGAAACTTTTGAAAAGTCTGAAACAGTTAGTTTGGTTACTTTTACCTGGGTGGGGCAACCAATTCCAGCATGACAGAAGTCTAGGGGGCCTGAATGGATACTTTGGATAGTTACCTGGCCACCAGAGCATTCTTAAGACATGATCCAAACAACTACCATAGACATCAAAGGGGTGATCCTGATACTGAGGGATGCAGGCACAAAATTATCAAAGGATGCTCTGGTTGTGGTGTGGCCGATGGGGGTGTCTTTGTGGGTGTTCCTTGGCCAACGGGTGAAATGGGGGGAACTTGGCCACAGTCTCAGGGTCCCCTAATGTCCTCAATGTTTCAGTATCAGACTAGCCAATGCTGGGCTACTGGTCAGTCTGCACCATAGTTGGGGTAAAATTCTTTGGTGGGGACTAGTGTCTCTTGGGTGCAATGAATCTGGACTTAGATAGCACTCCCAAGTAAGGTAGGATTGGGTGCAGCTTTTTGCTGTTTCAGATTTCTCCTCTTGGGTGCCCAGCGACTGGTAGCAGCAAAACTTTTGCAGTGGTGACCAGCTTGTCAGATTGGGCTTCTTATGCTCTTGTGTCCCTGGAACTAGTTCCAGAAGATCAGTCGACTGGTCCTTGGAGTTACTGCTGTAGAATGGGAATCACCTTTTCTCTGAGCCAAGAGCCACAGGCACAGTCCAACCTTTGCTAGCCCAAAGTGCAACACCAGCAGTACTTCCAATGGTGCGGCCTCTCTGTGTGCACGTTAAAGGGCAGTAGGGTAGTCCTTCTTTTGTCCTCTCTGATTCCAGCATGATCTGAGGGTCAGAGTGCCAAGGGTGCCATATTTATCCCAGGAAAGTGCCATGCGGGTACCACAAGGTCAATAGCCAATAGGCTACTGGGTCCCCTCCTTCCTAGTGATAAAACTCCAACAATGTGTGGCATCTGGCTATCCTGGAGTGCCACATTTTTGCCCCTTTCAAGATGGCACAAACCTTCCTCAGTTGTCAGGAGCCTGATATCCGACCCTAGAGGTGCGTATACCAGAGGGCTATACACCCATAGTAAAACAGGTTTGGGTGAGTTTTCCCTTCTTGACCCTGTCTCCACTTTGTCTGCAGGAACAAAATGCATCCTACTCAAGGGTGTTGGCACTACTTCTACACAAAGACAGTTTCACCTTTGCAGCTCGCCGTTTGGACTAACACCCTGAGTGGCCTTCCTCAGAGAGGAACTAAATTGATTAAAGGTGAGCTCCCACTCCAGAAAATTTTCTAATAATGAGCACAATGCTTCAGTAGTTATTTATTTGCAGTAGAGACAACAATTCCAAAGGCTTATGTTCCAATTAAATTAATGATCATCGTGAAGCTGAAAGAAAGTTCCAAGAGTCGGCAGCTAAATAGTCCAAGCAACTTTTATCAGGGATGGAGAGAAGGTAAAGAGCAGTATTCGATGAAAGAACAGCCAACACGTGTTTCACCCCATAGGCGAGTAGGCGGGGGCTTTCTCAAGGCCAGTTCAGAACATAATGAACATAATCACTGCAGCGATTGAACGCAGGACACGCTGGCAATTTCTCGCCGTTATTCTTTCGTGCTTACCGCGTTTTCAGATTTCTATCGACAATTGAGATAATTGATGTCAGAAGTTTGTCATTATGTTCTGAACTGGCCTTGAGAAAGCCCCCGCCTACTCGCCTATGGGGTGAAACACGTGTTGGCTGTTCTTTCATCGAATACTGCTCTTTACCTTCTCTCCATCCCTGATAAAAGTTGCTTGGACTATTTAGCTGCCGACTCTTGGAACTTTCTTTCAGCTTCAAGATGATCATTAATTTAATTGGAACATAAGCCTTTGGAATTGTTGTCTCTACTGCAAATAAATAACTACTGAAGCATTGTGCTCATTATTAGAAAATTTTCTGGAGTGGGAACTCACCTTTAATCAATTTAGTACCTTAATTATTCGGGAGGTTTAGGGTCCAGGCCTCCGGTTGGAGTTCTCACAACAATCCTAATTAATTCGGCATTTTAGGGAAGTCAACTGGCTGGACTCTTTCTTTTCATTCCTCAGAGAGGACATGACACCTCACTCTGCAGCAACTGCATTTTTTTTCAGGGCAGGGGAGATGTTCATTCAGCTGCCCAGGGGTCAGAAAGCTGTCTGTGTGCCAGGGTCTTTGTGAGGCCACTGGGCTAGCTGGAGTACATTGTGGCAACTTTTGAAAAGTTGCTCAACTTTAATTGTGGTATTAAATTCGACCTGGGCATCAGGTTGGGTTTAATGCCACGATTAATTTGATACTTTACATGACCCAGTTAGGTAGTCGCAATCAGGAGCTAGTCGGGTTGAGGTTGCCAACCAGTAGCCCAGTGTTAGCCAATGGGACTACTAACTTTATCCACAACAAACGACAATTTGGAAGTGTTTTTGTTAAGACATAATAAAAATATATATCCTACTTAACAAAATAAGCTCCCTGCCTTAGGGCTCTAGAGGCATTCCTAAGGGGAAACATTTATACTGTTAAGGGATATGGTGGTTTTGCCTTTGGTGTGAATGGCAAAGTCGAACTGGCATTGTAAACACTGTCCTTCCCGTCTCCAGTGGCAGGCTGGAAGCCATTTTGTACCTTGTCACACACAGGGTGGCACAATTCATGCTGCAGCCCTGAGTGTACAGTCCACCTTGCATGGCCTGGGTACCCTATTCTAGGGCCTTTTACGTAAGTCAGTACTTGACAATTGGGTGTATCTAGTTCGACATGTAATTTGTATAGGGTCAGAACAGTGGCACTGAGTTCTGGTTAGCAGGCCTCAGTGTGCCCTCCGAGTCGAAAAACCAGCAGCATCAGTCCAGAAATGTGGGGTTGAATATTTAAAAAGAGGCATTTCCTTACAAAGTGCATATGTAAACCTCCCTCAACTGCTTCTGCCTAACTATTACCCATCTACCAGACCGATCTATGTCTGTTTGCAGCACTTCTAGACCAGGAGACCATCTTACTAATATGGCCACCCCTTTCTATGTGCTAACTATTTGTTGAATCAATTTCTCTTTTTCAAAAACAGCTTTACTAACTCAGTACAAGACATATGCATTTCCTGTAGCATTATACATTTGCCTTAGCCTCTTTAATGTGCCCTATCAGCTTCTGCTGTTTTAATCTGTTCCTTATGCAGTTAACATTCCAGGACAGAAGGACAAGCTCTTTAATGACAGACATCCCCATTTGATGACCACTCCTGGTGCTAGAGGACAACATTTTTGTTACTTTTCTTCCTCCACCTATGCTACACCTGTGTGCTCCCTTCTCAACCCTTTTTGCTTCCCCTACCCTCATAACCTTCCCTCTGGGCTCCACCCTCATCTTCTTGGCACTTAAATACTTGCCTGTTTCCACCTACGGCACCAGTACTTTCAAATTCTGATATAGGAGTAAAACATATTACAAACGCTAATACGAGAACATTTTGGTTAGAGGCTGAAACATAAATGAGATGATCTACCTCCCCCCCCCCCATTCTTCAGGTTTCTCTACCTACTTTTTATGTTCTAGAATAACCTCTTCTGTGCTCCTGAAACTCTACATTCTGTTCTGACACATAACTCTAAGGTAGGCTTTGAATTTCAAGTGTACTTTAGCCCACATCATCTGCAAGTCCAGAATGCGCTAACCCAAGTCCCATTGTATCTCCTCAGTTACCCTACATATATCTGAGCAGATGATGAAGAGTACCCCACCCACCGTCCAAGAACTGTTCTTAAGAGCTTTCTCCAAAATCTGTTCCTTGACCGCATATGTCTGAAATCACATAAGAATCTTAACAGGCTTTTTCCAATTTGAATTTAATTTAAATCAGTCTCTATGTACTCTTTGAATCTCATCATTTAAATATATTGCTGGGTAATCTGTAAGGACAGTGCCCTGCAGAAGTGAGATAACAAATTGCCTATCATCGATGCCCTCAACACTGTCTAGAATTATTTTCCAACCACTCCAAATTTTCCGTCATAATCTTATCTTTTTGCATAATGGTGCTGTTATCATTGAGTAGAGCCCTAAAGTCACCATTTAAAGGTCGAAGGAGACATCGGACAGTAAGGAAACCTTTAGTAGTCTGCAGGCGATAGGCTTTTTCTGCAACCCAGCGGTGCCTTGAGAATGAACTTGTGTTGGTTGGAGAGATTAAAGGAGAACCATTGAATAACATTGCCAGTCAATACCATTTAAGACTCCAAGGTGCCCGTGAGGGTGGGATGGTCAATGATGTGAAAGTCAGTTAAGAGCTCCACCAAAACCAGGAGACTGGGGTCATCATCATCTGTGGTCAGGAGAGTGTCATCTATTATGTGTAAGGTAGCTGTCTCCATGCTGCAGCATGATCTGAAGCCAGGTTGGTAGTTGTGCAGAAGATGGTTGGCATTTATGCGTTCTTGGAGTTGAGCATAGACTGTTTTTTAATGTTCTTGCCCAAAAAAGTTGATGAGTGGTGGGCCAGTAGTTGGTAGCAGTATCAGTTCTAGTGCAGGTTTCATGAGGAGTGGCAAGATCTGGTCTGTTTGAGAGATTCTATGATGGTGGCGTGAGTGAGGAAAGTATTGACAATAGTGAGTACGGGTGAGGGAGCTTCTGTGGAGAGAGCTTTGCTGAGGTGCAGTGGTGCGATATTACCTTCATAGGAGGTTGCATTGAGGGGGTTGAGCATGACAGAGATCTGCAAGAAATAGGTCTTTAAAAGATGCTGATTTTGGGATACTATGAGAAGAGGTGGCTCACTGAATACCACAGGAACATAGAGTAAGTATTTCCCTTTTAGGGCAAAATCGGTCATGAAATAGCATAGGTGTAGGAAGTTGGCTCTGTATGCACTATTTCAAAGTAAGGAATAGTATGCACAGAGTCCAAGGGTTCCCCTTAGAGGTAAGATAGTGGCAAAAAGAGATAATACTAATGCTCTATTTTGTGGTAGTGTGGTCGAGCAGTAGGCTTATCAAAGGAGTAGTGTTAACCATTTGTTGTACATACACACAGGCAATAAATGAGGAACACACACTCAGAGACAATTCCCGGCCAATAGGTTTTTGTATAGAAAAATATATTTTCTTAGTTTATTTTAAGAACCACAGGTTCAAATTCTACATGTAATATCTCATTTGAAAGGTTTTGCAGGTAAGTAATTTAGGAACTTTGAATAATCACAATAGCATATATACTTTTTACATAAAACACATATAGCTATTTTAAAAGTGGACACAGTGCAATTTTCACAGTTCCTGGGGGAGGTAAGTTAATGTTAGTTTTTGCAGGTAAGTAAACCACCTACGGGGTTCAATTTGGGGTCCAAGGTAGCCCACCGTTGGGGGTTCAGAGCAACCCCAAAGTCACCACACCAGCAGCTCAGGGCCGGTCAGGTGCAGAGTTCAAAGTGGTGCCCAAAACACATAGGCTTCAATGGAGAAGGGGGTGCCCAGGTTCCAGTCTGCCAGCAGGTAAGTACCTGCGTCTTCGGAGGGCAGACCAGGGGGGTTTTGTAGGGCACCGGGGGGGACACAAGTCAGCACAAAAAGTACACCCTCAGCAGCACGGGGGCGGCCGGGTGCAGTGTGCAAACACACGTCGGGTTTTCAATAGGTTTCAATGAGAGACCAAGGGGTCTCTTCAGCGATGCAGGCAGGCAAGGGGGGGGGCTCCTCCGGGTAGCCACCACCTGGGCAAGGGAGAGGGCCTCCTGGGGTCACTCCTGCACTGGAGTTCCAATCCTTCAGGTCCTGGGGGCTGCGGGTGCAGGGTCTTTTCCAGGCGTCGGGATTTTAGAGTCAGGCAGTCGCGGTCAGGGGGAGCCTCGGGATTCCCTCTGCAGGCGTCGCTGTGGGGGCCCAAGGGGACAACTTTGGTTACTCACAGTCTCGGAGTCGCCGGGGGGTCCTCCCTGTAGCGTTGTTTCTCCACCAGTCGAGTCGGGGTCGCCGGGTGCAGTGTTGCAAGTCTCACGCTTCTGGCGGAAATTGCAGGGGTCTTTAAATCTGCTCCTCTGGAAACAAAGTTGCAGTCTTTGTTGAATAGGGCTGCTGTTCTCGGGAGTTTCTTGGTCTTGTGGAAGCAGGGCAGTCCTCTGAGGATTCAGAGGTCGCTGGTCCTGGGGAAAGCGTCGCTGGAGCAGTTTTCTTCCGAAGGAGGGAGACAGGCCGGTAGGGCTGGGGCCAAAGCAGTTGGTGTCTCCGTTTCTCTGCAGGGGTTTTTCAGCTCACCAGTCCTCTTCTTTGTAAGTTGCAGGAATCTGATTTCCTAGGTTCAGGGGAGCCCCTACAGAATTTAGGGGTGTGTTTAGGTCAGGGAGGGCAGTAGCCAATGGCTACTAGCCCTGAGGGTGGCTACACCCTCTTTGTGCCTCCTCCCAAAGGGAGGGGGTCACTTTCCTATCCCTATTGGGGGGATCCTCCATCTGCAAGATGGAGGATTCCTAAAAGTCAGAGTCACTTCAGCTCAGGTTGCCTTAGGGGCTGTCCTGACTGGCCAGTGAATCCTCCTTGTTTTTCTCATTATCTCCTCCGGCCTTGCCGCCAAAAGTGGGGCCGTGGCCGGAGGGGGCAGGCAACTCCACTAGCTGGAATGCCCTGTGGTGCTGGAACAAAGGGGGTGAGCCTTTGAGGCTCACCGCCAGGTGTTACAGCTCCTGCAAGGGGGAGGTGATAGCATCTCCACCCAGTGCAGGCTTTGTTACTAGCCACAGAGTGACAAAGGCACTCTCCCCATGTGGCCAGCAACATGTCTCGAGTGTGGCAGGCTGCTAAAACCAGTCAGCCTACACAGGTAGTTGGTTAAGGTTTCAGGGGGCACCTCTAAGGTGCCCTCTAGGGTGTATTTCACAATAAAATGTACACTGACATCAGTGTGCATTTATTGTGCTGAGAAGTTTGATACCAAACTTCCCAGTTTTCAGTGTAGCCATTATGGTGCTGTGGAGTTCGTGTTTGACAGACTCCCAGACCATATACTCTTATGGCTACCCTGCACTTACAATGTCTAAGGTTTGGCTTAGACACTGTAGGGGCACAGTGCTCATGCACTGGTGCCCTCACCCATGGTATAGTGCACCCTGCCTTAGGGCTGTAAGGCCTGCTAGAGGGGTGACTTATCTATACTGCATAGGCAGTGTGAGGTTGGCATGGCACCCTGAGGGGAGTGCCATGTCGACTTAGTCGTTTTGTCCTCACCAGCACACACAAGCTGGCAAGCAGTGTGTCTGTGCTGGGTGAGGGATCCCCAGGGTGGCATGAGATATGCTGCAGCCCTTAGAGACCTTCCCTGGCATCAGGGCCCTTGGTACCAGGGGTACCAGTTACAAGGGACTTACCTGGATGCCAGGGTGTGCCAATTGTCTAAACAAAAGTACAGGTTAGGGAAAGAACACTGGTGCTGGGGCCTGGTTAGCAGGCCTCAGCACACTTTCAAATCAAAACATAGCATCAGCAAAGGCAAAAAGTCAGGGGGTAACCATGCCAAGGAGGCATTTCCTTACAATATGGATACAGGATATTTCCCCTAAAGGACTTGGTGGCTCATAAAAAAGCACAGGGAGGTAGAATATTTGCCCTCTATGGATTAGTGTGCTATGAAATAGTGTAGGGGCATAAACCTTTCACCTCTAGGACTGAGTGACCCATAAATAGCTCAGGAATAATAGACCTTTTGACCTCTAGAGCCGAGTTGATCTTGAATAACTCAGGGACATGAACCAATGCAGCTGTAGGGCTGGGACTCATTGAATATAATTGTGCATAGAGCGTTTCTTCCATAGGTTGGGTCGTACATCATATAGGATAGTAAGATAGAATATTTCCCCTATAGGGCTCATTTGCTTGTTTAATGCCACAGGGACATAGAACGGTTACCCTATAGTACTGGTACCTCATGAAATAGCATGAACATGTTTTCCGTCAAGCTACAACATTTCCCCTCAATAGTTGGGTGGATGACGGAATCACAAAGGGACATAGAATAACTCCCCCTCTATGGCTGTATGGCTCTTGCAATAGCACGGGAACTTGGAACATTATCCTTGTTGAGCTGGGTGGCAAATTGTACAGCTCAGGGAAATAGAATATTTTCATCTAGGCTCTGTGCTTAATGGAATAGCAGATATTTCACTTGCAGGTCTAGCTAATTGTACAGCCCTGTAACATACAACATTTAAAGCACAGGGGCATAGAACATTTCTGTTGTAGACATGTAATCGCATAGGGAGCAAGAAACACATCCTCTTATTGCTGGGTCCTTTACTGAATGACCTAAGAACAAAGAACATTTTCTCCATAGGGCTGAGTACCTCATGGAATAAAACAAGGACACGAAAAATGCCACCTTTAGGACTTGGTGGCGTATGGGATAGCACAAAGAACTAGATGCTTTTGACTTCTAGGTCTGATGGTTCATGTAATAGCTTATGGATAAAGAACATTTCTTCCTGCATGGCTAGGTAGCACATGGCATAGCACAGGAACGTAAATAGTTATCATCTCCAGAGCTGGGGACTCATGGAATAGCACAGAGCCATAGAACACTACCCCTCTAGGACTGGCTAGCTAATGGAATAGTGCAGGAACATAGACCATTTTCATTCTATGGCTGAGTGGCATATGGTCTAGCACTGGGACATAGAACCCTCCTGGCCCCACCCAATGGTGACTCGTGCAAACCTGCCTGCGACTGTGCAAACCTCCTGGCCCCCCTGAAGACTCAAGCCAGCACCAACAACCACAAGAAAAACTCATGGTTCACCCCCGACCTCAAAGACTCCAAGAAAGAATGCCGCACCCGAGAGAAGACGTGGCGCCTCAACCAGACCGAAGAGAACCTCTCAGCTCTCAAGGACGCCACCCGCCAACATCACCAACACCTCCGCGCCGCACGAAAAACCACCTACCGGAATAGACTGGACAACAACGCCCACAACAGCAAGGAACTTTTTGGCATCATCAAAGAGCTCTCCAACCCTGACGCAGAAAACAACTCCATCCCTCCATCACAGGACCTCTGCGACTCCCTCGCGACCTTCTTCCACAAGAAAATCACCAACATTTACAACAGCTTCCCGACCGCCGACGCAAACCCCCCCCCAGAACCCGCCAACGAGATCACCACCATCCTCAACTGGAGCCCAACCACCACCGAGGAGACCACCCGCGCCATGAATTCGATCCACTCCGGCTCCCCATCGGATCCCTGCCCGCACCACATCTACAACAGGGCCGACGACGTCATAGCACCACACCTTCGAGACGTCATCAACGCCTCCCCCACCACCGCCACCTTCCCGGAGAGCTGGAAGCACGCAGAGCTCAACGCCCTCCTGAAGAAGCCCACAGCAGACCCCACCGATCTCAAAAACTTCAGACCCATCTCTCTCCTGCCGTTCCCCGCCAAAGTGATTGAGATAATTGTCAACTCGCAACTCACCATCGCCCTGGAAACCCACGACTCCCTCGACCCCACACAGTTCGGTTTCAGAGCCAACCACAGCACCAAAACCGCCCTCATCGCAGCCACGGACGACATCAGAGCCCTGACCGACAAGGGTGAGACCGTGGCCCTCATACTACTGGACCTCTCTGCAGCCTTCGACACGGTCTGCCACCGCACCCTGATACGACGCCTCAGCAACGCCGGCATCAGAGGCAAGGCCCTCGAATGGATCATCTCCTTCCTCTCCGGCAGGACCCAGAGAGTCCGCCTCCCCCCCTTCAGATCGACAGCCACGGAAATCATCTGCGGCGTACCCCCAAGGATCTTCCCTCAGCCCCACTCTCTTCAACGTCTACATGACCCCCCTGGCAAACATCGCACGCAACCACGGACTCAACCTAATATCATACGCCGACGACACCCAGCTCATCCTTTCCCTCACTAACAATCCCACCGCAGCCCGAACCAAACTTCACGAAGGAATGAAAGAAGTGGCGAACTGGATGACAGACAGCCGTCTGAAACTGAACGCAGACAAGACGGAAGTCCTCATCCTCGGCCCCACTCCCACCGCATGGGACGACTCCTGGTGGCCCCCCGCCCTAGGCAGCACTCCCCAACCCACCGACCACGCACGCAACCTCGGCTTCATCTTGGACTCATCATTCTCCATGACCAGGCAGGTGAACGCGGTGACCTCGGCATGCTTCAACACCCTCCGCATGCTCCGCAAGATCTTCCGCTGGATCCCCACCGACACCAGGAAGACCGTCACCCACGCCCTCGTAGCCAGTCGCCTGGACTACGGGAACACCCTGTACGCCGGCATCACCAACAAACTGATGAGAAAACTCCAACGAATCCAGAACGCTGCCGCGAGACTCATCCTGGACATCCCTCGCCACCACCACATCTCCGGACACCTGAGAAAACTCCACTGGCTCCCCATCAACAAGAGGATTACCTTCCGACTCCTGACCCACGCACACAAAGCCCTCCACAACCTCGGACCCAAACTGATCAACAGCCGCGTCTCCTTCTACACCCCCCCCGCGCACTCTACGTTCCGCCGGTCAGGCCCTGGCAGCTGTACCCCGCATCCGCAAAGCCACCGCCGGAGGAAGATCCTTCTCCTTCTTGGCAGCGAAGACCTGGAACTCGCTGCCCAGCCACCTTCGCGCCATACCTGACCACCTCTCCTTCAGAAGGCAGCTCAAGACCTGGCTCTTCGAGCACTGACACCCCCCCCCCCCAGCGCCTTGAGACCCTTTATGGGTGAGTAGCGCACTTTATAAATGCGAATGATTGATTGATTGATTGATTGATAGATTATCACAGGGTTATAGAACATATCCCCTTTAAGACTGGGTGGCTCATGGAATAGCACAAGAATATAGAACATTTCTCCTGTAGAACTGGGCGGCTGATGTAGTAGCACTCAGACATACAGTATTTCACCTCCAGGTCTGGGTGCTTTGTGGAAAAGCACAGGAAGACACGCGTGTCACTGGTAGTGCTAGAGCACACTGGCATAACATTTCCCCACCTAGGATTGAGTGACTCATGGAATAGCGCACAACCATTGAGCATTTTTTCCACAGGCCTGGATAGGTCACAGCATAGCAGAGAGACATAGAACGTGCTCCTCTGCAGCTGGATGACTTATGGAAGAGCACAAGGAAACTTGATCATCCACCTTCATCATGGCTGGATTGTTCTCTAGTGTTATAGGGACACACAGCCTTATACTTCTGAGGACTAACTGGCTTTGTGATTCACAACCATAGGGGATACTTATCTTAAAATGAATGTTACCTTGGGGAGGCACAAATGTTTATTTCTGTGGATTCAAGATCCCTCTATACTATCAGGTGGTCATGGTATTGGTGCTGTAACACTGCCATGTACAGTATTTTATCTGTATAACTGGGAGCACATTAGTAGAGAGCATTTGTTCTAGAAGACTTGAGCAAGTCAGTGACAGAGGGGTCTGGAGTCATTCACTGATAGCATTGGGTACAGCTGTCCAACCCTGGAGAATACATCATTGTATTTGAAGAACCGGATGGAAGGGTGGCCAGCACATATCCACAGAACATTCGGCCACTGAAGTCTGGATTAATTCATTGGAGCCAACATCCAGAGCATTTTCACTGGTAGAACTTGGGGGGCTTCTGAAATTAGAATAGCTTTATATTTATTTTTATATTCATTTTTTGATAGTGTTGTACATAGGCTGCTTCATAGAGCTTTGCAAGTGTGAAAAAGGGGTTACAGAAGGTAAGGAGTAAGAGCATCGCATTTGCTGTGCTCACAGTAATCACTACATTATGGACACCCAACGTGGCAGTACTCCAAAGGGCTTGCAGAGCAAGTACATTTTCTTAAATTTCAAAATAAATTTTTGGTGATGGAAGCATTAGCAGATGTTCACTCCTGAAATAAAGTACTCTGCCCCCAAAACATTTGTATGTTACCAGTGGATACAGAGCCTCTTTTGGTATGCCGAACATAAGCATCTGGTTGGCCTGTATATCATCAACGGGCTGGGAAAATAGGGTTGTACCCATCAATGAGGGGTCTTGTGCATGAGGTATAGAGTATTGCATTCAACCCATTGTTTGGTCAGCAGGGGTGGGTGGAATAGGTTTATGCTCTTTGTCCATGGTTTCAGTAGGAAGGCCTCTATAGGTTCTGTTGCAAAAGTTGATGATGACCAGTGTTGATGACCACTGGTAAGACAAGGGCAATCCATTGATGAGGGGGTTGCAGATGTATGTTTCTACTAATCAGTGGTAGAAGTTGTTTCTAGTGATTCTTTTCACTTGTGGAATCAAGGAGAGTCTAGTATCAAGGATGCTTCCCAGGTTGCATACGTTTAGAAAGGTGTCAACAGGGGTCCATCAGGAAAAACAAACCCACCTAATATTTTTACCGTAATGTCTGCTTCATGTTTAGTATACCTTATTCTACCTTTCCTTTTCTGAACAGGTCCTGAAGTTTTTGATTGTAGCCTGGGAACGCCGACTTATCTTTACAATCGGAGTGTCCAACACAACAGGGGAATCTGACACAGTTGTCTGGAATGAGATTCACCACAAGACAGAATTTGGCTCCAACCTCACTGGCCACGGTTATCCAGATCCCAACTACTTGGACAATGCCCTGGCAGAGCTGACGGCACAGGGAGTCTGTGATGAAACCTGCAAGGACTGAGGAATGAGCCCAATGTGACCTGTTTGCCTGATCCACCGTTGAGTCCCGACTTTAGACGGTGCATGCCTATCCGTCCTCATCTTTGAGGAAGAGCGAGATGGACGCTTCCTCTCCCTAACCCCCTCTTTTCTGCTACTGGTCCGCTCACTCTGCTGCCTTGGCCCAAAACCCTCATCTTGCTTTGTCTCGTGGATGCATCAGCAGGATCTGGGGCAGATTAGAAGAAAAGTTGCAAAATCAAAGGCAAGGAAGCAGTAGATGTCATGTATTGGTACCCAGCTTTTCTGTACACCAGTTGCAGATTATTCAACAGCTTCTGTCACTTGCATACAGATGTATCTCTATGGACTGTATTCATATTGCTCAGACATGCTCTCTTTGTAAGCGGCTCAAAGTAAAAAAGTGATGTTATAACAGTGAAGGAAAGACCATGCTGGGATCATAAGACCACCAAGCGCTTTCCCATTGGAGTAATGCTCCATTTCACCCTCAACAACAACCAATCAGAACATCTCTGATGAGGCAATGGGTCAGTTTCCATACACTCCAGCTATCGTACGACAGTAATGGAGAAAGGAGGATGCCTGGGATTTGGGGCTTCAGAAAGGTTTGCAGGAAAAAGGAGGCATAGACCTGAGAGTTTGGAAGGCAAGAGAAGTTGAGAGATTTCTTCTAATCGTTGCATGAGTTTCGAAATCTAGGCTACAGGAAGGCAAAGTGTTCATGGCCACAGTTTCCTTGGAACCTATGTCATGTTTTCTCACACAGGATTCCAAATCAAGTGCAAAATGGTAAAACACAAGGGCTGCTAAATTTGCCCTCACCCATCCTTGCGTTTACCACACTTCCTCCTCCATTCCACTCCCTAGCAATAGTTTTGTTTGGGGTGTTTGTATTGCGCTTTGTTCTGTGGACTCCTTGAAACGGCAGCAGTCCCTTTCCAAGCTTGGCAAGAATGCGGTATCTGATTATGCCAGATTTTTCAATTGAGGTGCTTTTATCCAATGTATTCCCTCTGCTGTTTAGTGGACTGGACAGGAAAGAATGCAGATGACAGTGTAACGTGTGAAGGAAGTGGGTACCAAAAAGAAGGCAGGTTCATCTATGGTGTTTGGGTGGAGGGAGGCAAAGAGTTGCATTTCCGAATAGCAAGGACCAAAATATTGACCTTCCAAAATATTTCGGCAAAAATATCGACTACCATAATATTGTTATTGGAAGTATATATCAGTAAGTTTATGTTTACGATTCTTACTCTGTGTACCTTGTAGATATGCATATTGTTAAGGTAGATAGATGTGGAGTTAAGACTAGCAAATCTATATCTGTACATGCCCAGATGTAATTACTTTCATACTATTGTATTAGTTGATATTTAAGGCATGATATTTTGGCGGGTCAATGATAAAATCTCAGTATTGTGGTTGGAAACCATCAAGGGGAAGTCCATTGCCCAACTCACAGAACAGAGAGGCAGGCTGTTGAAGAATGACTTATTGGAAGTAGGACGTAGCTGCTATGGCAACAGACTGTGCTCATTCAGGCCAGACAGTAATGCGTATTGAGAATTACACCCACATGTTTTCAGATTTCAAAATCACAGGATTAAAGAAACATCTGTGCCATGCTGAGGATCAAAAACCCCTGATTATTCATGAAAGCAGAACATAATGCAAGTTGTGCTTTGCCTTTTGCACTAATTGTAAATAGCACAGGGCACCCTGACTTCCTTCAACTTCTGTAAATTGAAAACAATTATGTCATGACTATTCATAGTCAATATGTATATCAAGTTGTTTTAGGAAGATTTTTTCCGGGCATTTTTTCTCGGTTATGTTTTTTTTTTTCTTCTGTTTTTTTTTTTTTTACAATGCAGAAGAGGCTTTCCCAAACAATTAAAATGTTTACTGCACACTTCTGGGATAGCATGGGGGCTCTATTCCTCTTTGTCCCAGTAGAGTGGTTCCTGGGATGTGCATCAAATTAATATCATCTCAACTGAGCCATTGTTTTTTGTAGACTATGACATAATTCTTACCATGGATACGCTTCTAGGGTCCATCTTTTCAAAAGTGTTTAGGCTGCATTGTGAAAATGATTTTACTTTGGACAGACTATCATTTTTGCTTCTTAACATAAAATCAATGCCTGGTCTGAGCCCAGTGCACTGTGGACTTGCTGGCACTGAATAAGACACTCAGGCCCATATTTATACTTTTTTAGCGGCGCGTTTGCGCCGCTTTTTGATGCAAAAACAGCACAAACTTGCAAAATACAATTGTATTTTGCAAGTTTGCACCGTTTTTACATTAAAAAATAACACAAATGCGGTGCTTAAAACGTATAAATATGGGCCTCAGTGTCAGCTCCTGGTGGATGTTGTTCTAATTAACAGCTCAATCTCCACTCTGTGGGTCCTGGGTTTCTCTCCTGGATGCACTCCTTACGCAAAGCCAGTCGAGGTGTAAATGGATCTAAAAGAACTGTACTGGGTCCCTTTGTTACGGGTGGGCAACATATTTTGTTCCTCCTGCAGAATCTGTGGAATTTTGGTGACTCTGTGTTAACGTTTGTAATGCAGAGTTCCAGCCAAATTTCACCAATCGTCGCGTGGCAGAATTTTTTCTCATGCACGATTTCAGAAAGGTGAGTTGGCGAGCGTGAGCAAAATTTGGCAGCCCCTAGCTCGATTTCCAGTCGCTAGAACGACATCCGTAGAAAACAATGTGAGACACTCAAACAATTTCACATACAAAGTATATTCCCACGTCGTTATAGTAAATATAGTAGAAAAGACTTAGTAATCCAAGTTCAAACAATTCTCAAAATATGTAGTCCAATCCACGTAATTTATTGAGTCCAAACTTCTAGAGTCCCAACAGTCAATTCATCAGAAAATCATATAACATTCCAAGCCAACACGTGTTTCGTCATGGCGAAATAACCCAAACGACTTCTTCAGGGCTTATTTATGACCGGAATATAATAAAGACATATCTTAGTGTCCATACAGAATCGTTATCATTCCTAACCATCAGTCATGTCCACCTTGAAATCACTGCTTGGTAGTGTAATCAGTAATTCCACGAGCTTGTCGTACAATACTCTTGTTACCAATCTGTGCCGGTTCATATATCTCTGCCCGATAACCTTAACCGTGTAGGTCACAGCGTTTTCCAGTCAACACGCCATCACTGTGAGTACGCTGGCTACGTTAGTTAAACCCAGACCCTAGAACGACATCTGGCAAAAGTTTTCTAACACAGGCAGTCGCAACCGTTCTTGGTCAGAAGGTTGCCACTTGAGTAGAAAATTGAATGGCAGCAGAATCAACTTGAGTAGCTTCGCCCTCTGGCACACAATGCAGTACAGTTTGCACTGATTTTTCTGCATGGAACTGTCGATCAGTGCTAAATCACAGATCGAGCAGTGTGATGTGCCTATTTCCACCCATGTGTGGAACCCTGCGGATCTTGGAGTTTTTATGTAACTCCTCAGAATTCTGTGGAGTTCAAATATGTGAGTTCCGCACACCCCCACGCCTTTGTACAATTTAAACTTGTAATACTGTTAATAGTATCTAGACAAAAGAGTCAAACACATACATTCAAAACAAATCATATTAATTTAGATCAGATACTTAGAAGGATGAGACTAACATAATAATCCTAGTACAGCAACCGATTAACCAAATAATGACAACTAAATGCAAGAAGTTTTTCTATTTTTTGGCTGAATGTATCTTTGCAATGACATAGAAGCATTGTGCATGTTATTGACGCATGCATTACCCCAATGACTGGTTCCCCTTTCCTAATGGTCAGGCAGGGCTGCCTAGAACTCTGCAATGTTAAGAGCTATGGGCAACAGGTTGGTCTTTAAAAGTGCTTGCCACAACAGAGTGATGAAGCAAACACCGTCTCTGAAACCTAAGCTCCAAGGATCAACCCTCATAGAAGTTGAATCTTCCATCTTCTGCCTAATACTCACTGCCAAGAACCATTGCAGAGAATAGGGCCAGCACAAGGATCTAATACATGTTCTGGACATGTGCAGACAGACATGATTGGCAGCTGCTGCTTTAGCAATGGTTGGTTTATGACATTAGTCCCAGTAGCTCACACTGCATCTGTCTTGGTACTTCAAATAAAACTGTGACAAAGTGTATGCATGGATGTACTGGGACTTCTATTAAATGGAACTAGATGGCAAGAGGTATAGTTTGGTGTGTTGATGGATGCTGTCCTATCACCATCCAATAGAAAAGAAGGAAAGCACAGGAAAATTACAATGGATGGGGTTGAGAAAAACACAAAAAGGAAACAAAGAGGGAACAGAAAGAAAAAGTAATATACATACAGTGAAGTAAGAGGGAGGCGAGACAAGGAAGAACTGGGAAAGCAGCCTCATTTGCGAAATTGCAGAGACCCCCCCCCCCGCAAAACAGATTGTTGGAACAAGTTTCATTATTGGATTTATAGCATTCCAGATTAATGACCTACCGCCAGTGGATAAGCATGTTTTGAAGTTTCACACTGAGACTTTGGGCACTTCTGACTAATGAGCTACAGCCAGTGTGGTTAGTATATGTTAATGTATTTGAGCGTGCATGTTGCCAGTGGCATGCTGTCCCTTGCCAGGCCTATCTTATCTGCTACACAGTCTCAAGTTCATATTTGACTTCCAAGCATTTCTATCATAACAGTCCTAATTACATGGCAGATTCATGTCAATAGCTGCTTATTGCACCTCTGTGCGAGCATTTATTGACTGTGTCGCTTCAATGCCTATCTGTGGTTATTTATTCTCTTCCTCCACTAGCAAACAAACATCTTCTGTGATCAAGGGTATCTAAGAGGTCGATAACGTGATCTCCTCTGCCCTTAATATAGGGACAAAATGTGCCTGTCTTTGTATCATAAAACAATTTTTTACGAAACCTAACACTGAAAAGATAACATTGACTAGTGAAACAAGTGGAAGAATATATATCAAAATACTCCTAAATAAGACTTTCGAGGAATAACCTTTTTCCTCAGCATCCAAAAAAAGAGTTGGCTTGTTTGCAAGTTCCAAAATGACTGGATCTTCTCCATCTTACTGGAGCTGGCTGTGGAACTGCTACCAGTGGCTGGAGGTCTCATTGACCTTGTATGCGAATAATGGCTTCTAAAGTTTCTATAACGAGACAAAGGCTATTGGAATGGCTGAGGAGGGTCGATATGAAGTTTTGGAGTTTGTCATTGGCTCTTGCCGACAAGTATCTGCATGCGTTTCAGAGACCACTATGACGATATTAGTAAATGGAACTTTTTACTGAGTGACACAGTTGGTGTCAAGGCATGATATTGGCGCAGAGGTTCAATATAAGGGTCTCAAACACTTCTTTGGTGATTTTCTATAAATGTAAGTCTGTAAGTCTTGTGTGTTCTTGCATGGCCCAGTAGAAAGATGATGGCTGCTTGAGTTTTTGCTACGGGACACAGTTGGTGCTAGGGCACGGAACTGGCTCAGCAGGTTAATTATGCATGTCTGGCCCTCCTCAGATGTGCTGATCTACAAATGTCTGGAAGTCCTGTGTGCCTAGTTTAGAAGTAATGGTTCTTTGTGTCAAACCCATGAACAGGCTCAGGAGTTTCAGTTTCAGTTTTCAGCATAAAGTCCTGGACCTTCTATTTGGTGCTTGGTTTAATATGAACCACAAGCAAGGTTTTAGACCAATAAAAACAAGAGATGTCCACTGTCAAATTACTTTGATTTACAAAAGGTGGACAGTTGGTGCATCACTCGAATAACAATAAACCCTCTTCTGCATCCTCTGCCACGAAGGGGAACTTTGAAAGGCTTTTGGTTGATGTTGTCAACTCATGCTGCAAACAACTCCTTCTGGATGCCTTTGATTTTCAACTAACAAGACAAGAACAAGTGCCTTGGTGCATCTTTTATCCACCAAGTAATCCAGACATATGATCTACGATTATGGTGCCCTAGCTTAGCATTGGCAGTTCTGGTACTTACATCCCTCCACCTAGTGAAGAGATTGACTTTATAGCATCACTGGCATCAAATACAGTGTGATTTTAATTAAATTGTTTTTCGAGTAACTAGAGATAGAATGGTAATTGATACATTGGTCTCAAAATGTACTGAGAAGTGCACTGCTTAAGGAAACGGAAATGCTGATGTGTGCAAAAGTCACAGTAGAGGTCTATGGCAGCATACAGAACACTGTTTGCAGTCGTTGATTCAATAAGAAACCTGAAAGAATGCAGATTAGCTTGGCCAACTCTTGATTAATGATTTGCTGCGCCATGTAAAGGCTCTGTATTTTACTGCAGGCCCAGTGATTTATACAAGTAAAGCAAAGAAGGCTGTGTGAATCTAGGATATGGACAATGCGTGTTACTTCGAACCTCTGAGAAATGGATGGGTTACTTTCCAAATGTCAGTGGAGCATGGAAAAGCACAGGCAGATAGAAAGATCGTGAAACAAGACTCATGGTTTGAAAATATAAAATACATAACAGGAACATTACCTTCTTATGGAAAGGTTATCCCCTGTACTCATTGCCCTGCCGGCAATGATACAGACATGTTTCGATAGGTCCAGTCTAAAGCTGATGTTTTCTCACAAGAAAGCTATCACTTGTGTCACAGTGAACAGGATACACAAATGTGCCCTGGTGGAAAACGGGCTTTTTGAGGAGTCACTTGCAAGACCTCCCTAAATGATTAGAAGTCTTTTCTCTCTCACCCAGGCTGGATGGAGCAATCAGGTTTTATGACTTGAAAACATTTCTGTAAGTTTTATTGGATTGCTGTAAGACCTTACTGAACATTAGGCCATGTGAACCTTCCAAGCTTATACAGTCTCCAAAAAGGGCAAAGCATCTCTGGCGCCCATCCATTGTTTGTCAGATTGTTCCAAACACCCTTCTCAAATAGTAGATTTGTCCCCATTGGTCTGTTGTGTGCATCATCCTACTGCTGGAGAAGAGGTTCTGTAAATCATTGTAGTGAGAAAGTTGCTGCTTCTGTATTGGAAGAGACAGATGTTGGCAGGAGTTCTATGTTTATCTCTGGCATTAACCTTTATGCAATATCTTCCCAAAAAGATCATCCCATCAAACGGAACAATCAAGTCCATAAGTTGTCCATGATAAAGAGGAAACACTCTACTTGTGGAAAACAGAACAAGGCTACTTTTGAGATGGCATTTGAGACCGGTGTGGTTTGGGTGTTTTTATGGAATTTTCAGAGTCTGGAATTTTCCGGAGATTTTTTAGGATGCATTTTGTGCCACAGCCCAAGATCGTAGGTAGTTCTGCCTTCATGTCTGAGTTTTTGAAAGCACTGGTTGATGCACATGGGTTTGCCTTAATCTGAGTGCACCTGGAGCGATATTGGGTTGCAGTCAAGCCTGATAAGCAGACCCTGCCTACTGAATTGCCTCAGGTGGTATGCAGAGGATCTTGAACTCAATGCACCACTTTACTGGTGACTAATGGCCACCTTGAAGGCCCTTTCAGTGCCATACCCAGATCAGAGGCCCAAGCCTGTGTTTGTGTGCTCCCCTACAGGTGCCAATAGCACTGTGGAAAAGACTTCATTACATCACTTTACCTAGAACGGGAGGACTATGGACCTGGACAAAGTCTCCCCATCTGAGACATCCTGGGGTACTAGAGATGCTTCCCTTTATACATGTGTTCATCAGAAGAGAAGCGAATACTACACTTTACAATCACCTCCATTCATTCCCTGGTATCCTTAAGTATGATTAGAGTCTGAACCTCTCTAACAGGGTCAGTCATTTAGGGCGAACCCTTCAAACTAGCATAGAGCAACATATCAACACAATTCAGGGAAAGCTGCAAACATAGAAGACTTTCATTCGCTTTCATAAAGGGAGATTCATATTCACTAATGGAATTAGGTTTTGTCACTAGCGTATAACAAGTCGCTGTAAGGAACTGTCCGATAAAACGATCAGGAAATTAATTAATCCAATAATTCCTCTAGAGACAAAGAAAGAAATATATGCAAAACAATAACTGACATATGGGATGTCCTCTTCCCTTTCTGTCTCCACAAACACCACAAACCGCAACTAGATGGTAAGACAGAGCAGAAGCTAAATCCAGAAGCCTCATTTGTTACCCAGGAAGTCTCTAAAGGGACTCCACTGGCTTGTAGCGGTGGACGGAGATGCATTGAGAAGTCCCCCTCAGGTGTAAGCCTTCTCATCTTCATGTTGGTGGGCCATAATGCCTCAATTTAAAGTTGAAACTGGATGCTCTCAGGAGGCTCAAGGAGTGAAGTTCAAAGTGAGGCAAAATAGTCCAACCGTAGATAGCAGTAGACATTCATTACTATACCAAGATCCAGGGTTACCACTTTCCCAAGACTTGCTTCACGGAAATGTGCATCTCCTGGTGCAAGCCTCTTTCTGTGCAGAACATACATCTGAGTCATGCAGTAAAGTATTAGGGCAGATCCCTAAACTGTAATCTCCATCAGTAATCCAGACTGATGAAGGCCTAAAAACAAATGATTCCTGTCAGAGAAAGGCATGAGAAAGTGTTTTCTTCTAAATTTAGATGGCTTCTTTAACATACTACTTTCTGAGGTCATTTAATGGCCTGCCAGGTGGCCCTTAAATCTAGAGAATCCACGCAGTACACCTTACACTCTATGTTTAAGTAATGAGGGTCATCCGTTGCCTTCTAGTGCCTTGGTAGCAGGTGAAAACATAGGCTGCAAAAATATATCCTGCAAAAACATGTACTAAAATATCTCGACTTTACATACATTTCTTCCTACAAAAATGTTGAATCAAGCCTGAATTCACCATCCAACTCTTGCCCTAAATATGACTGGATTTAAAATAATACATCGCTGTCTCTGTAGAAGAGTATGAGCATAAGGTCAGTAAAACCAGAATGATGGGGAAATTCCTAAAATGCAGGAGGCCTGAGGTAACAACAGTGAGAGTGACTGATGCTGCGTGGATGAGCAGGAGGCCAGTGAGATGAATGTATGGAAAATCAGTTATGATGGATTGAGAATTGACAGAAGCATCTGGGAGACTGATAAAGAAATAAGTGAAACCCTTGGAAGTGAAGCTTTGTGGAAGTGGTTAAACCAATGAAATTGGATAAAAGTAAATTTAATTAAAGACTCCGAAACCAGTGATGAAGAACAAGCCAGATTCAATTTAGATGGACCTAAGTCCAGCAAAGGAGTCATGGTCCATGAAAGTGTCAAGGCACTTATTTGTAGTTCCAAGAAGGTATAAAACCAGGAGCTATTTTAAGATACCCACAGACATGTTTGTGAAGTAAAAGTTTAGCTCTCTGCGAGGATTTATCCCCTTGCTCTGAGGATTTGTTAGTTGGTTCCTAATTCTGGAAAAACACTCAGGCCCCCATTCCGAGGTCTGGGGTAATGAGAATAAACGTTTTGTGGAAAACCACGCTCCTGATATTTCCCCATCTCCATTCTTCTGTATTTCATCAGCTAAAACCTGGTGACATGTGCGGGTGGGGAACGAGCTGAAAATAACGAATTATTACGGGACTGGGGTGTGCAAACACAGACTCCTGCTTCCATTAACTGCTTCTCAGTGGACTCCCTGTAAGCGCGTGGGATTCCCGTGCCCAGAATTTCCTATCCCTGTAGCATCAATACTTCCAGGCTTTGGCAACACTGATCGCCCACTCTGAATGAGGGCTCTAGTCAGATGTCTTTGTTACAAATGAGCCATTATTTTGTAGGTTGTTCTAATTCAGCTCATTTAATAATTTTGGTGTCTCATCTTCAAATTATTTCGAACTATTTTATATAGTTTTCTATACAGTGTTCCAAGAACTGAACACAATATTCCAAACGTGGCCTGGCTGGAGTTCATACAGTGATAGCATGGCTGTTCTCCATCTCCATTTATTATAGCAAACCGTGAAATTGGACAAAACAAAAGCACCAGGCAGAGCGTAGCTATCAATATCAGTAGGTGCTTGCTAGCATTTGGAAATGTGAGTCAATAATGGTAAATAAGAGGGAATCTATTCATGCATGTGAAGCTATTTACATGATACGTGGTGAAACTCTACTGAAGAGCACAAGTGCTAAGCTCCTTTGAACTGTGTGAGGCTGAGGATATAGGATGTGAGTTTGGCCCTCCCAAGGTAGTAAATATGTAGAGTCGAACATAGGTCATTTATCTGTGCTTAGCTCCCAACCTTTCAAAGTAATGTCAGGGAAGCATTACATTGCAGCTGAGGTAGGAACATTGCACTAAAATGATTTTGCAGTGAATGGCTTAATGATCCACAGCACAACAGAGCTCATGCTTATTGATTAAGGGACTACTTAGAGTTAAGCTTGGGTGACACTTTTCTCAACAAGTAAGGGATGATACTGGATTTCCATGTACCCCAGACCAGCCCCTAGCATGGAGAGTCACACTTCATTAACCTTGCTGGACATTGTGATGGCTGCTATGCCCATGGATGTTTTCTCCCTACGTCAAGTCCTCCGCTCCCATCTTGTGGATGGAAGATTTATGCATTCAGGGATGACTGGCCAGATGGAGTGGAGGCCACACGCAAAGAGCACAGCCCCTGTTGGCAGTGTCCTGTGTTAAAGTTCTCAACTCTTTTGCTGCCTGGATTTTGCAACCAACCCAAACAGACTGCCTTAAGGATTGGCAGGGCAAAGAACCAATGGGTCGTCTGATTCCAATGGGTTGTATCTCGTATTCAAGACCGGATTGGAGCTTCTTTTCCCGCTCAGCATGTCTTGGTGTGTTTACAATTTATTTCAGTAAATAAATGTGAGATTGATCATTCTGTTTGTTGGTCTCTTCCTGTTTGCCTTTTTTGGTCTACTTGGAGCCAATATTATGATAGATATGTCAGGACAGAGCTTGTCTTCCACAATTTCCGTTCATTCACTCTGCCCGGTACACACTCTCAAGACATGGGGGCAGAATTTAGATTTTCTCAGATTTTAAGATAGCAATGCGTGGTGTTAACGCTGAGAGAAACTGAGAAAGTATAACAAAGGACACTTTCCCTTCTAAGAAATCCTGCCTTTTGCCACCAAGCAATTCGATATCATGTCAATCAATGCAGAAAGACACATGCCCTCAATTTCCCTGTTTAAACATCTGACATGTTTCATGTTCTGGTACCCAAGTTATTTTATGTTAGCTTCACAAATTTATATGGTGCACATTCTGTCATTGTTCTGTGATTTGTCCATCTTGTTTGGTACCTGTTAGAAATGGGGTTTTTGGTTGGCAGTCAGGTTGCCCTCTGTCCAAGCAAGAACCCTCACTCTAGTCAGGGTAAGTCACACACAATCCAAAATCAGCCTCTGCCCACCCCCCGGAAGCTTGGCACGAGCAGTCAGGCTTAACTTAGAAGGCAATGTGTAAAGCATTTGTGCAATAAATCATACAATACCATAATATAACACCACAAAAATACACCACACAGTGTTTAGAAAAATACATAATATTTATCTGGGTATTTGCAGGTCAAAACGATCAAAGATGCAATATGAATTTGTAAAGATATCACTGAAAGGTGATATAAAGTGTCTTAAGTCTTTAAAAAGCAAACAAAGTCTCTTTCAAGCACAAAGTACCTGGTTTCTGGTGGAAAATCTCCGCAAAGGGCCGCAGAAGAGAGAGGTGGAAAAATGGTGTGTGCGTCGATTTCTCCCCAGCACACACGGACTTACGTCGCTATTTTTCACGCAGGGAAGTCGTGCGTCATTTTCCGGCGCGCGGACAGTCTCTTTCTATGGGTCGCGTTCCGCGGGGCTGTGCGTCGTAGTTTCGCTCTCACGGCAGGCGTCGCATCGATTTCTCCTCTGGAAGTCGGGCGGCGTTGTCCTTGCAAGGCCGTGCGTCGAAGTTCCGGTCGTCCCGAAGGCGTTGCGCTGATCAGCGTCGGTGTGCGGCGTTTTTCTCGCCGCAGAACAAGCTGTGCGTCGAAAATTTCGGCACACGAAGCGTCCAAGTGAAAAAGAGAAGTCTTTTTGGTCCTGAGACTTCAGGGAACAGGAGGCAAGCTCTATCCAAGCCCTTGGAGAGCACTTTTACAGCCAGACATGAGTTCAGCAAGGCAGCAGGCCAACAGCAAGGCAGCAGTCCTTTGTAGAAAAGCAGACAGGTGAGTCCTTTGAGCAGCCAGGCAGTTCTTCTTGGCAGGATGTAGGTTCTGGTTCAGGTTTCGTCTCCAGCAAGTGTCTGAAGAGGTAGGGCGGAGGCCCTGTTTTATACTAAATTGTGCCTTTGAAGTGGGGGTGACTTCAAAGAGTCTAAGAAATGCCCCAGCTCCCCTTTCAGTTCAATCCTGTCTGCCAGGGTCCCAGTAGGGGGGGTGGCAGTCCTTTGTGTGAGGGCAGGCCCTCCACCCTCCCAGCCCAGGAAGACCCATTCAAAATGCAGATGTATGCAAGTGAGGCTGAGTACCCTGTGTTTGGGGTGTGTCTGAGTGAATGCAGAAGGAGCTGTCAACTAAACCTAGCCAGACATGGATTGAAGGGCACAGAAAGATTTAAGTGCAAAGAAATGCTCACTTTCTAAAAGTGGCCTTTCTAGAATAGTAATATTGAATCCAACTTCACCAGTCAGCAGGATTTTGTATTCCCATTCTGGCCATACTAAATATGACCTTCCTGCTCCTTTCAGATCAGCAGCTGCCACTTCAACAGTGTATGAGGGCAGCCCCAATGTTAGCCTATGAAGGGAGCAGGCCTCACAATAGTGTAAAAACAAATTTAGGAGTTTTACACTACCAGGACATATAACTACACAGGTACATGTCCTGCCTTTTACCCACACAGCACCCTGCTCTAGGGGTTACCTAGGGCACACATTAGGGGGTGACTTATATGTAGAAAAAGGGGAGTTCTAGGCTTGGCAAGTACTTTTAAATGCCAAGTCGAAGTGGCAGTGAAAACTGCACACACAGGCCTTGCAATGGCAGGCCTGAGACAAGGTTAAGGGGCTACTGAAGTCGGTGGCACAACCAGTGCTGCAGGCCCACTAGTAGCATTTAATCTACAGGCCCTATGCACATATAGTGCACTCTACTAGGGACTTATAAGTACATTAAATAGCCAATCATGGATAAACCAATCAATAGTACAATTTACACAGAGAGCATATGCACTTTAGCACTGGTTAGCAGTGGTAAAGTGCCCAGATGTCAAAAGCCAACACCAACAGGTCATAAAAAATAGGAGGAAGGAGGCAAAAATTTGGGGATGACCCTGTCTAAAAGCCAGGTCCAACATGACCCCCTACCAGCCTAAAGCCAGGGGAGAACAATCACTATCCTGATGTACTTCCCTGTTTGAGGCAACAGAACAAGGACCCAGGCCCACAACAGCAGGGGCATGCTCCAGTTCTTTGCCTTCCTGACTCCAATTGGATCCCTCTGTCCATACTCTCAGGGCCCACTAAGCCAACCCATGGGTAACCTTTCTCCTTACCTGTGGATCCCATCTGTGCAGCACCTAACCTTACTTTGCTCACAGATGTATCCCAGGAGCAGGATAGTACCACCAGGACCAACACAGTGGTGTTGCCCACTCTACCCCCGGGGTGTGACACTTGTCCCCTCCCCAGGGGTAACTCTGTCCACCCGGACAGCAAGCCACAGTGGTTACCGATAGCTGCCAGGGATGAGAGCCCGGCCCCAGGCCTCTCAAAGCTCTCCCACCACTGTGGCTGGGGAGAGTAGGGGGCGGTAGCCCCATGTGCTGGGCCCCCTTTAACCACTCTCCCTTCCACCACGTCAGGGATGACAGCCTGAACCTGGTCCTCCCCTCTGGGGCTCTGTACCCTCCCTCCTGGAGCGGTACCCCCAGAGTCCAACATGGTCAGGGTGCTTATAGAAGTCGCCCTGTACCATTCCTCCACCAGTGCAGGGCTGTTAACCTGCAACTGGCTCTCCAACCTGGGGTCTGTACCTTCAGGTTGGACTAGGGCCCGGGGTGAGGCTTCCCTCCCCCTGCCCTCTCTTCTGGGGTCCAGCACCCTCCAACTAGGAGTGGCATCCTCAGAAGACAACATGGGAGGGGCACTGTTATCAGTAGCCCCTCCCTCCAGGTCTGGGGGGACACCCTGAACCTGGCCTTCCATCCCAGGGTCTGTACCCTCAGACTGGATCACTGCCTGGCAAACCAGGACTTTCTGGGGGGCACACCTACCCCCCACCAGGTCAGAGTTTAACCTCTGCACCTCACCATCCAACCCAGAGTCACCACCCTGAGGTTGAACAATTGCCTGGTATGCCAGGACTTCCTGGGGGGCACACTGACCCCCATCAGGTCAGAGTTTAACCTCTGAACCTGGTCATCCAACCCAGAGTCACCACCCTGAGGTTGAACAATTGCCTGGCACGCCAGGACTTCCTGCGGGGCACACCTACCCTCCACCGGGTCAGAGTTTAACCTCTGAGCCTGGTTAGCCAACCCAGAGTCACCACTCTGAGGTTGAGCCATTGCCTGGCATACCAGGACTTTCTGGGGGGCACACCTACCCCCAACCGGGTCAGAGTTTAACCTCTGAACCCTGTTATCCAACCCAGAGTCACCACCCTGAGGTTGAACCATTGCCTGGCATGCCAGGACTTCCAGGGGGGCACACCTACCCCCCACCGGGTCAGAGTTTAACCTCTGAACCTGGTTCTCCAACCCAGGGTCACCACCCTGAGGTTGGGCAATTGCCTGGCACACCAGGACTTTCTGAGAGGCACACCTACCCCCCACCAGGTCAGAGTTTAACCTCTGAACTTGGCCATCCAACCCAGAGTCAACACCCTGAGGTTGGACAATTGCCTGGCACACCAGGACTTCCTGGGAGGCACACCTACCTCCCACCAGGTCAGAGTTTAACCTCTGAACCTGGGTATCCAATCCAGAGTCACCACCCTGAGGTTGGACAATTGCCTGGCACGGCAGGACTTTCTGGGGGGCACACCTACCCCCCACCAGGTCAGTGTTTAACCCCTTAACCTGGCTATCCAACCCAGAGTCACCACCCTGAGGTTGGACCATTGCCTGGCATGCCAGGACTTCCTGGGGGGCACTCTCACCCCCCACAAGGGACACACCGTCCCCAAGGGCCACACAAGAGTCTGGATGGCGCAGGTCACCTGACTGCTGTCCATCCAGCAGAGTCTGGGTCTCCCCCAAACCAGAAACGGTTTCGCCTGGGTCATTCCTGGGGGGCTCTGCTCTCAGAGCTGACCCCTGACTCTCCAGGTCCTCCACTGGGGTCCGAACCCCCTCTCAACCCTTTGTCTGGACTTCTGCACCCCCTCACTAGGAGTGGTACTGCCAGACACCAGAACTGTTGGGATGCTGGCTACAGTCACCCCCCCCCCCCCCCCCCCCAAGTTCTTCTGATACTGCGGGGCTTCCCTCAACAGCTGGCCCTACGGTACAGGCTAGGCTTCCCTCCTGGTGTTCCCTCATGGAACCCTCTAGGACCTGAGACCTACCTGGGACATTACAATCCTCTCCCACCTCACTTGGTTGGGAAACACCTAGACCACTCCCTTCAGGAGCACCCCCAAATGCCTCTTCAGACTCTCTGGTACTCACCCAGAAGTCTGCCTCCATTGTAAGCTCCCTTGGGTCAGAGAACTCACACTCCACCTGGTGTTGGCGTAGCTCTGGAAAATAAGGACCAGACATATGATCTCCAGCAATTACATCACTCTGCCCTTCACATGTATTAACCACAGTACCCTTCACCCAACCATCCAGTGACTCAGCCTTGAAAAAGCAATCTACATCACCCTTCTGAGACTGGTGAGACAGTATCTGACTGTCCCTGACACTCAACCCATACTCTTCTGGGATGTCTCTACACTCTATATCCAGGACGTCCACCAGGGGGGAACCCTTTTCTCTGTCACTCTCTGCTAGAGCCAGTAAAGTGTCCCTCCCCCCAGTAGGAATATGACTCCCTGTGCCAGTTCCCCAATCCTTCTCAGGGACCTTGTGCATAACGGGAACTACCTCATACCCATGAACCACCTGGGGTGTGTCAACTCCCTTCTTCAAGTTGGGCACCACATCTCTGGGCTTGTGCCCTTCTTCAGCAGTACTGGATGCAAGATTTTTGCTGCCACCATCTGAACTCGACTCAGCCCTTCCGGCCTCCAGTTTCAGCTCTTCTCAGCTCAGCTCTTGAGCTGCAATCCTTTATTTTTCCAGGGCTAAGAGTCTTTTTGCCTCAACCCTTTCAAGATACTCCTCTAACTGTTGCTCCTGCCGCTTTTGAGCTAGGAGCCATTCATCTCTCTCTGGTTCTCCTTCCTCATCTGAGTAGTCTTCCTCTTCATGTGAGCAGTCCTCCTCCTCATCTGAGGGGTACTTAGTCATTTGGTTTCTTGCTGCCTCTCTCTCTGCCCATCTTTCTTCCCCCCAGACTATGTAGGTATCTAGCAGTTCCATCTTAGTAGATCTCCTTGATACAGGAAGGCCCCATTTTCTGCAAAGCCTCCTTAGGTCAGCCTTAGTGAGGTGGTCAGTAGGCACAAAGTATGACACACTGTAGATACCCATTCTCAATCTGATAAGGTATCACAGGCAAAATCCAAAGTCCAAAATATCAATAGTATATCCAGGAGGACATCAGAGAACCAAAAGCAAAAAGATGAAAAATCAAGTTGACCTTCAACTGTGGGTAGGTAGTGAAATACATAGATACTGTATGTCACTGCACAAACACAAGTCCTATTCTCACCGCTGATCACCAATGTTAGAAATTGGGTTTTTGGTTGGCAGTCAGGTTGCCCTCTGTCCAAGCAAGAACCCTCACTCTAGTCAGGGTAAGTCACACACAATCCAAAATCAGCCTGTGCCCAACCTTTGGTAGCTTGGCACGAGCAGTCAGGCTTAACTTAGAAGGCATTGTGTAAAGCATTTGTGCAATAAATCATACAATACCATAATATGACACTACAGAAATACACCACACAGTGTTTAGAAAAATATATAATATTTATCTGGGTATTTGCAGGTCAAAACGATCAAAGATGCAATATGAATTTGTAAAGATATCACTGAAAAGTGATATAAAGTGTCTTAAGTCTTTAAAAAGCAAACAAAGTCTCTTTCAAGCACAAAGTACCTGGTTTCTTGTGGAAAATCTCCGCAAAGGGCCGCAGAAGAACAGATACGTGGAAAAATGGTTTGTGCGTCGATTTCTCCCCAGCACACACGGACTTGCGTCGTTATTTTTCACGTGGGGAAGTCGTGCGTCCTTTTCCGGCGCGCGGACAGTCTCTTTCTATGGGTTGCGGGGGTTACCAGATGTCCTGAGTCTGTGCGTGGATTCTCCTGCTTGTTTTCCAGGTGCGCGTCGTTCCGCGGGGCTGTGTGTCGAAGTTTCGCTCTCACGGCAGGCGTCGCGTCGATTTCTCCTCTGGAAGTCGGGCGACGTTATCCTTGAGTGGCCGTGCGTCGAAGTTCCGGTCTTCCTGAAGGCGTCGCGTCGATCAGCGTCGGTGTGCGGCTTTTTCTCGCCGCAGAACAAGCTGTGCGTCGATAATTTCGGCGCACGAAGCGTCCAAGTGAAAAAGATAAGTCTTTTTGGTCCTGAGACTTCAGGGAACAGGAGGCAAGCTCTATCCAAACCCTTGGAGAGCACTTTTACAGCCAGACAAGAGTTCAGCAAGGCAGCAGGCCAACAGCAAGGCAGCAGTCCTCTGTAGAAAAGCAGACAGGTGAGTCCTTTGAGCAGCCAGGCAGTTCTTCTTGGCAGGATGTAGTTTCTGGTTCAGGTTTCTTCTCCAGCAAGTGTCTGAAGAGGTAGGACAGAGGCCCTGTTTTATACTAAATTGTGCCTTTGAAGTGGGGGTGACTTCAAAGAGTCTAAGAAATGCCCCAGCTCCCCTTTCAGTTCAATCCTGTCTGCCAGGGTCCCAGTAGGGGGTGTGGCAGTCCTTTGTGTGAGGGCAGGCCCTCCACCCTCCCAACCCAGGAAGACCCATTCAAAATGCAGATGTATGCAAGTGAGGCTGAGTACCCTGTGTTTGGGGTGTGTCTGAGTGAATGCACAAGGAGCTGTCAACTAAACCTAACCAGACGTGGATTGAAGGGCACAGAAAGATTTAAGTGCAAAGAAATGCTCACTTTCTAAAAGTGGCCTTTCTAGAATAGTAATATTAAATCCAACTCCACCAGTCAGCAGGATTTTGTATTACCATTCTGGCCATACTAAATATGACCTTCCTGCTCCTTTTAGGTCAGCAGCTGCCACTTCAACAGTGTATGAAGGCAGCCACAATGTTAGCCTATGAAGGGAGCAGGCCTCACAGTAGTGTAAAAACGAATTTAGGAGTTTTACACTACCAGGACATATAACTACACAGGTACATGTCCTGCCTTGTACCCACACAGCACCCTGCTCTAGGGGTTACCTAGGGCACACATTAGGGGTGACTTGTATGTAGAAAAAGGGGAGTTCTAGTCTTGGCAAGTACTTTTAAATGCCAAGTCGAAGTGGCAGTGAAAACTGCACACACAGGCCTTGCAATGGCAGGCCTGAGACAAGGTTAAGGGGCTACTGAAGTGGGTGGGACAACCAATGCTGCAGGCCCACTAGTAGCATTTAATCTACAGGCCCTAAGCACATATAGTGCACTCTACTAGGGACTTATAAGTAAATTAAATAGCCAATCATGGATAAACCAATCAATAGTACAATTTACACAGAGAGCATATGCACTTTAGCACTGGTTAGCAGTGGTAAAGTGCCCAGAGGTCAAAAGCCAACAACAACAGGTCAGAAAAAATAGGAGGAAGGAGGCAAAATGTTTGGGGATGACCCTGTCAAAAAGCCAGGTCCAACAGTACCTATTCACCTGCCCTGCGTTTCATCGCAGACCAGAATCTGATGGTGTTTACCAGTTGTTATTTGTAGGAGGAAATGTGAAAATAGTTGCATTTTTGCTGTTGGTAATTAGTTGCGCTCTAAGGCCCATATTTATACTTCTTTAGCGCCGCATTTGCATCATTTTTTTACGCAAAAGCAGCGCAAACTTACAAAATACAATTTGTATTTTGTAAATCTGTGCTGCTTTTGCGTAAAAAATCGGCGCAAATGCGGCGCTAAAAAAGTATAAATATGGGCCTAAGTTTGTTGGGTGGGGTTGAGGCCTGTCAAAGTTGATTACGTGGTACCTTGGATATCTGGCTTGCATATTGGCCAGCATGTTTTATTTATTTGTGGTGTGTGTGTGTGTGTGTATATATATATATATATATATATATATATATATATATATATATATATATGTATTAACTGGAAGTGCTTGTGATTGGTCAGTATTATGACCTCTGTTTAAAAGTGTTCTGTTGTATGTTGGTGTGATTGAATGGTGTTGTTGGCATGCTGATAAGAGTCTAAGGCCCTCATTGGGAGTGTCCCAGGGAGGGGTACAATATTTAGTGCACCTAAGGAAATCCGATTCCACCAGAGTAAGAATTCATTGGGTGGAACACATAGCACCTATTATGAGATTTTTCCCGCTAATGGACAATAAGGTGTGTGGATGTCCTAATAATTACGAGGCATTTCCCTGTTAAATTTCAGCCGGTTTGACCTGCCAAAATGTAACAGGGGATCACGAGAACTGTATTGCATCCGATAATTACAGAGATGTAGGCAGTAATTAGAATTGTGGTATATCTGTGCAACGTTGGACGGTTGTGAGGAGTCCTGTCTTAAATGCTGAGTTGAACGTTTGTATGTGTTGGTATTTAGTGGTAGGTGCTGTTGTTAGCACATCAACATTGCTGCGATGTGTTGTTTGTAAAGAGTTCGCTTAACAGTTCTGTAGGAGATTGCACTTGTAACTGGTTCAAATTAACCATTTAGAACATATGAGCAGTGCCGGGTGCATTTAATGTGTAATCTTACAAGAGTACTGTTGTGCCATCATATTGTTAATCGCATCCGGAGCCTCTTGTCACTTCCTCTAGTGCCCTTGAGATGGAATTCACACAATCATATGCCTCCCAGGTACACATAGGCGGTCATTCTGACCCTGGCGGTTGAAAACCGCTAGGGCAGAGTGCCGCGGAAGCACCGCCAACAGGCTGGTGGTGCTTCATGGGCAATTCTGACCGCGGCGGTAAAGTCGCGGTCAGAAAAGGGCAACCGGCGGTTTCCCGCCGGTTTACCCCTGCCCCAAAGAATCCTAGATGGCGGGCTGCTCGCAGCACCGCCATGGGGATTCCGACCCCCTTCCTGCCATCCTGGACAGAATGGCTGAAACGGGTGTCGTGGGGCCCCTGGGGGCCCCTGCACTGCCCATGCCACAGGCATGGGCAGTGCAGGGGCCACCTAACAGGGCCCCATAATGATTTTCAGTGTCTGCCTAGCAGACACTGAAAATCGCGACGGGTGCCACTGCACCCGTCGCACACCAGCAACTCCGCTGGCTCCATTCGGAGCCGGCTTCATCGTTGCTGGGGCTTTCCCGCTGGGCGGGCGGGCGGCCTTTTGGCAGTCGCCCGCCCAGCGGGAAAGTCAGAATGACCGCCGCGGTCATTTGACCGCGGTGCGGTCTTCTGGCGGTCTCCGCCCGGTGGGCGGCGCCCACCGGGGTCGGAATGACCCCCATAGTGTCAGTTCTCCAGATTCAGGTAGGAAAGTCTCCCTTTAGAAATTGATTCTTCTCCCTCCATAGGTGTCTAACTTTACCTGTGGTCATTTCATTGGTTCAAGAAGTTAAGAGAAAAACCTTTTTAGACATCCTTCTGGAATATCTCTATTTCTTCTTTTCTCTCACTCCCCCACTCTGGGATCCCTGCACCTGAAACTGCACCTTATTTATTGCTGCAGTGCATCTGTGGAAGTGGGACATGATGGACAGCCAAGCTCAAATTGCCCAGCAGCAGGAACTGGCAACGGGAACTTGGCACATGGAAATGTCAGTGTCACGAGCAAGGAAGGGACACATTTTTATTATGCTAAAGTAGGTTTGCATAGCTCTCGAGTATTTCCCTGCATGTGGTACACTGAGTTTCCTGCATCCCATCCTTTGCACCCAAGAGTATCCCCCACTTGAACTCAAACAGCGTTATAACTTGTCCCAAATAACGAGGCCCTGATGCGTTCAATGGTTTTTACACATTCTGTAGAAACTGTGTTAGAACTTATAGGCTAAGATCCCATTTCTTGTTGCTCTGTCCCCGATCTTCTGTTCTCATAAGATGTAAACAGTAGTTTGAAGATTGCCATGTCGTACAAGAGTGCATACCTTCCTTGCATGGATTTTCCTCGCGAGTGGCTTCATACTGTGAAGAAATACGTGCCAGATTCCACTTGCGCACAAAATGGTGAACATTATGAATATTAAACGCACTGCGAAAGCACCCAGCTTTAATGCAAAAGCCCAGCTGCTTAGAACTTCAGGACCAATGATTATTTTGGTACTTTTTATAAGAACTACGTTAGGGTCGCTAGAAAAATGTGCAACTTTGCGATCCTTAATTTTGAGGCTCAGAGGAGAGGCAGACATCCTTCTGCCAGAGGATAGAAGAGTGTGGAGGAACTATTCACATAGAAGCACACGCGGCTCTCCAGCAGCCGACATGGAAGCAAGTGGGGAAAGGACCAGGGCCAAACAGAAAGATCCCTGAGGTACGGGCGGATGTCTTTGGCCCCTATAGGACCTTAATGAGGGGACGGATCTTGCCTAGTAAACCTTTGGGTGCTTTTGACCTTCCCCTAAGAAAATACATGTAGTAGTTCAACAGAACTAAAATATTTATTATAATGTACAAGAAATACAAGTGTGTACCTTATTGGCTGGCCCCTACAAATAATATCGGCAAAGATTTGGGGCACAGGGACAGTGAGTTTGAATCTCCTCTGCCATATTACTGAAAATTTGAAACACTCTACATTTTCATTTGTATTTTTTCATTTGTGTACATTCTTCACCGGGGCTACTGAAGGACTAACTAGCAGGTTCATATCTTAAGATGCTCTGTAACATCCTGTTACGAAAAGACATTTAGGCAATCTTCTGTTTCATGTACATTACTGTTCTGGAGTGGAGTGGCCATTATCCTTCCCAAGCTAACGCTCATTCGGCCGGCAGCAGTAAAGGCTTTAACCCCTTCGCTGCCAGGCCTTTTCCCCCTCCTGTGCCGAGCCTTTTTTTGGCTATTTGGAGCAGTTCGCGCTTAGGCCCTCATAACTTTTTGTTCACATAAGCTACCCATGCCAAATTTGCGTCCTTTTTTTCCAACATCCTAGGGATTCTAGAGGTACCCAGACTTTGTGGGTTCCCCAGAAGGAGGCCAAGAAATTAGCCAAAAAAGAGTGAAAATTTCATTTTTTTTTAAAAAATTGGAAAAATGGGCTGCAGAAGAAGGCTTGTGGTTTTTTCCCTGAAAAGGGCATCAACAAAGGGTTTGCGGTGATAAAATCACCAGCTTCCCAGCTTTCAGGAACAGGCAGACTTGAATCAGAAAACCCAATTTTTCAACCCAATTTTGGCATTTTACTGGGACATACCCCATTTTTACGATTTTTTGTGCTTTCAGCCTCCTTCCAGTCAGTGACAGAAATGGGCATGAAACCAATGCTGGATCCCATAAACCGCAACATTTCTGAAAAGTAGACAAAATTCTGAATTCAGCAAGGGGTAATTTGTGTAGATCCTACAAGGGTTTCCTACAGAAAATAGCAACTGAAAAAGAAAAATATTGAAATTGAGGTGAAAAAAACATCAATTTTTCTCTAAGTTTTACTCTGTAACTTTTTCCTGCAATGTCAGATTTTCGAAAGCAATATACCGTTACGTCTGCTGGACTCTTCTGGTTGCGGGGATATATAGGGCTTGTAGGTTCATCAAGAACTCTAGGTACCCAGAGCCAATAAATGACCTGCACCCTGCAGTGGGTTTTCATTCTATGCCGGGTATACAGCAATTCATTTGCTGAAATATAAAGAGTAAAAAATAGCTATCAAGAAAACCTTTGTATTTCCAAAATGGGCACAAGATAAGGTGTTGAGAAGCAGTGGTTATTTGCACATCTCTGAATTCCGGGGTGCCCATACTAGCATGTGAATTACAGGGCATTTCTCAAATAGACGTCTTTTTTACACACTGTCTTACATTTGGAAGGGAAAAATGTAGAGAAAGACAAGGGGCAATAACACTTGTTTTGCTATTCTATGTTCCCCCAAGTCTCCCGATAAAAATGATACCTCACTTGTGTGGGTAGGCCTAGCGCCCGCGACAGGAAACGCACCAAAGCGCAACGTGGACACATCACAGAAAACCGACCTGTTTTTAGCAAAGTGCCTACCTGTAGGTTTTGGCCTCTAGCTCAGCCGCCACCTAGGGAAACCTACCAAACCTGTGCATTTCTGAAAACTAGAGACCTAGGGGAATCCAAGATGGGGTGATTTGTGTGGCTCGGACCAGGTTCTGTTACCCAGAATCCTTTGCAAACCTCAAAATTTGGCTAAAAAAACACATGTTCCTCACATTTCTGTGGCAGAAAGTTCTGGAATCTGAGAGGAGCCACACATTTCCTTCCACCCAGCGTTCCCCCACGTCTCCCGATAAAAATGATACCTCACTTGTGTGGGTAGGCCTAGCGCCCGCGACAGGAAACACCCCAAAGCGCAATGTGGACACATCACAGAAAACAGACCTGTTTTTAGCAAAGTGCCTACCTGTAGATTTTGGCCTCTAGCTCAGCCGCCACCTAGGGAAACCTACCAAACCTGTGCATTTCTGAAAACTAGAGACCTAGGGGAATCCAAGATGGGGTGATTTGTGTGGCTCGGACCAGGTTCTGTTACCCAGAATCCTTTGCAAAGCTCAAAAATTGGCTAAAAAAACACATGTTCCTCACATTTCTGTGGCAGAAAGTGCTGGAATCTGAGAGGAGCCACAAATGTCCTTCCACCCAGCGTTCCCCCACGTCTCCCGATAAAAATGATACCTCACTTGTGTGGGTAGGCCTAGCGCCCGCGACAGGAAACGCCCCAAAGCGCAACGTGGACACATCACAGAAAACAGACCTGTTTTTAGCAAAGTGCCTACCTGTAGATTTTGGCCTCTAGCTCAGCCGCCACCTAGGGAAACCTACCAAACCTGTGCATTTCTGAAAACTAGAGACCTAGGGGAATCCAAGATGGGGTGATTTGTGTGGCTCGGACCAGGTTCTGTTACCCAGAATCCTTTGCAAACCTCAAAATTTGGCTAAAAAAACACATGTTCCTCACATTTCTGTGGCAGAAAGTTCTGGAATCTGAGAGGAGCCACAAATTTCCTTCCACCCAGCGTTCCCCCACGTCTCCCGATAAAAATGATACCTCACTTGTGTGGGTAGGCCTAGCGCCCGCGACAGGAAACACCCCAAAGCGCAATGTGGACACATCACAGAAAACAGACCTGTTTTTAGCAAAGTTCCTACCTGTAGATTTTGGCCTCTAGCTCAGCCGCCACCTAGGGAAACCTACCAAACCTGTACATTTCTGAAAACTAGAGACCTAGGGGAATCCAAGATGGGGTGATTTGTGTGGCTCGGACCAGGTTCTGTTACCCAGAATCCTTTGCAAACCTCAAAATTTGGCTAAAAAAACACATGTTCTTCACATTTCTGTGGCAGAAAGTTCTGGAATCTGAGAGGAGCCACAAATTTCCTTCCACCCAGTGTTCCCCCACGTCTCCCGATAAAAATGATACCTCACTTGTGTGGGTAGGCCTAGCGCCCGCGACAGGAAACACCCCAAAGCGCAATGTGGACACATCACAGAAAACAGACCTGTTTTTAGCAAAGTGCCTACCTGTAGATTTTGGCCTCTAGCTCAGCCGCCACCTAGGGAAACCTACCAAACCTGTGCATTTCTGAAAACTAGAGACCTAGGGGAATCCAAGATGGGGTGATTTGTGTGGCTCGGACCAGGTTCTGTTACCCAGAATCCTTTGCAAAGCTCAAAAATTGGCTAAAAAAACACATGTTCGTCACATTTCTGTGGCAGAAAGTTCTGGAATCTGAGAGGAGCCACAAATTTCCTTCCACCCAGCGTTCCCCCACGTCTCCCGATAAAAATGATACCTCACTTGTGTGGGTAGGCCTAGCGCCCGCGACAGGAAACGCCCCAAAGGGCAACGTGGACACCACCAAAATTTTGGAAGAAAACAGAGGTGTTTTTTGCGAAGTGACTACCTGTAGATTTTGGCCTCTAGCTCAGCCGGCACCTAGGGAAACCTACCAAACCTGTACATTTCTGAAAACTAGAGACCTAGGGGAATCCAAGGAGGGGTGACTGGCGGGGCTCGGACCAGGTTCTGTTACCCAGAATCCTTTGCAAAGCTCAAAAATTGGCTAAAAAAACACATGTTCCTCACATTTCTGTGGCAGAAAGTTCTGGAATCTGGGAGGAGCCACAAATTTCCTTCCACCCAGCGTTCCCCCAAGTCTCCCGATAAAAATGATACCTCACTTGCGTGGGTAGGCCTAGCACCCGCGACAGGAAACGCCCCAAAGCGCAACGTGGACACCACCAAAATTTTGGAAGAAAACAGAGGTGTTTTTTGCGAAGTGACTACCTGTAGATTTTGGCCTCTAGCTCAGCCGCCACCTAGGGAAACCTACCAAACCTGTACATTTCTGAAAACTAGAGACCTAGGGGAATCCAAGGAGGGGTGACTGGCGGGGCTCGGACCAGGTTCTGTTACCCAGAATCCTTTGCAAAGCTCAAAAATTGGCTAAAAAAACACATGTTCCTCTCATTTCTGTGGCAGAAAGTTCTGGAATCTGGGAGGAGCCACAAATTTCCTTCCACCCAGCGTTCCCCCAAGTCTCCCGATAAAAATGATACCTCACTTGCGTGGGTAGGCCTAGCGCCCGCGACAGGAAACGCCCCAAAGCGCAACGTGGACACCACCAAAATTTTGGAAGAAAACAGAGGTGTTTTTTGCGAAGTGACTACCTGTAGATTTTGGCCTCTAGCTCAGCCGGCACCTAGGGAAACCTACCAAACCTGTACATTTCTGAAAACTAGAGACCTAGGGGAATCCAAGGAGGGGTGACTGGCGGGGCTCGGACCAGGTTCTGTTACCCAGAATCCTTTGCAAAGCTCAAAAATTGGCTAAAAAAACACATGTTCCTCACATTTCTGTGGCAGAAAGTTCTGGAATCCGAGAGGAGCCACAAATTTCCTTCCACCCAGCGTTCCCCACGTCTCCCGATAAAAATGATACCTCACTTGTGTGGGTAGGCCTAGCGCCCGCGACAGGAAACGCCCCAAAGCGCAACGTGGACACATCACAGAAAACAGACCTGTTTTTAGCAAAGTGCCTACCTGTAGATTTTGGCCTCTAGCTCAGCCGCCACCTAGGGAAACCTACCAAACCTGTGCATTTCTGAAAACTAGAGACCTAGGGGAATCCAAGGAGGGGTGACTGGCGGGGCTAGGACCAGGTTCTGTTACCCAGAATCCTTTGCAAAGCTCAAAAATTGGCTAAAAAAACACATGTTCCTCACATTTCTGTGGCAGAAAGTTCTGGAATCCGAGAGGAGCCACAAATTTCCTTCCACCCAGCGTTCCCCCACGTCTCCCGATAAAAATGATACCTCACTTGTGTGGGTAGGCCTAGCGCCCGCGACAGGAAACGCCCCAAAGCGCAACGTGGACACATCACAGAAAACAGACCTGTTTTTAGCAAAGTGCCTACCTGTAGATTTTGGCCTCTAGCTCAGCCGCCACCTAGGGAAACCTACCAAACCTGTGCATTTCTGAAAACTAGAGACCTAGGGGAATCCAAGGAGGGGTGACTGGCGGGGCTCGGACCAGGTTCTGTTACCCAGAATCCTTTGCAAAGCTCAAAAATTGGCTAAAAAAACACATGTTCCTCACATTTCTGTGGCAGAAAGTTCTGGAATCTGGGAGGAGCCACAAATTTCCTTCCACCCAGCGTTCCCCCAAGTCTCCCGATAAAAATGATACCTCACTTGCGTGGGTAGGCCTAGCGCCCGCGACAGGAAACGCCCCAAAGCGCAACGTGGACACCACCAAAATTTTGGAAGAAAACAGACCTGTTTTTAGCGAAGTGCCAACATGTAGATTTTGGCCTGTAGCTCAGCCGCCACCTAGGGAAACCTACCAAACCTGTGCATTTCTGAAAACTAGAGACCTAGGGGAATCCAAGGAGGGGTGACTGGCGGGGCTCGGACCAGGTTCTGTTACCCAGAATCCTTTGCAAAGCTCAAAAATTGGCTAAAAAAACACATGTTCCTCACATTTCTGTGGCAGAAAGTTCTGGAATCTGGGAGGAGCCACAAATTTCCTTCCACCCAGCGTTCCCCCAAGTCTCCCGATAAAAATGATACCTCACTTGCGTGGGTAGGCCTAGCGCCCGCCACAGGAAACGCCCCAAAGCGCAACGTGGACACCACCAAAATTTTGGAAGAAAACAGACCTGTTTTTAGCGAAGTGCCTACCTGTAGATTTTGGCCTGTAGCTCAGCCGCCACCTAGGGAAACCTACCAAACCTGTGCATTTCTGAAAACTAGAGACCTAGGGGAATCCAAGGAGGGGTGACTGGCGGGGCTCGGACCAGGTTCTGTTACCCAGAATCCTTTGCAAAGCTCAAAAATTGGCTAAAAAAACACATGTTCCTCACATTTCTGTGGCAGAAAGTTCTGGAATCTGGGAGGAGCCACAAATTTCCTTCCACCCAGCGTTCCCCCAAGTCTCCCGATAAAAATGATACCTCACTTGCGTGGGTAGGCCTAGCGCCCGCGACAGGAAAGGCCCCAAAGCGCAACGTGGACACCACCAAAATTTTGGAAGAAAACAGACCTGTTTTTAGCGAAGTGCCTACCTGTAGATTTTGGCCTGTAGCTCAGCCGCCACCTAGGGAAACCTACCAAACCTGTGCATTTCTGAAAACTAGAGACCTAGGGGAATCCAAGGAGGGGTGACTGGCGGGGCTCGGACCAGGTTCTGTTACCCAGAATCCTTTGCAAAGCTCAAAAATTGGCTAAAAAAACACATGTTCCTCACATTTCTGTGGCAGAAAGTTCTGGAATCTGAGAGGAGCCACAAATTTCCTTCCACCCAGCGTTCCCCCACGTCTCCCGATAAAAATGATACCTCACTTGTGTGGGTAGGCCTAGCGCCCGCGACAGGAAACGCCCCAAAGCGCAACGTGGACACATCACAGAAAACAGACCTGTTTTTAGCAAAGTGCCTACCTGTAGATTTTGGACTGTAGCTCAGCCGCCACCTAGGGAAACCTACCAAACCTGTGCATTTCTGAAAACTAGAGACCTAGGGGAATCCAAGGAGGGGTGACTGGCGGGGCTCGGACCAGGTTCTGTTACCCAGAATCCTTTGCAAAGCTCAAAAATTGGCTAAAAAAACACATGTTCCTCACATTTCTGTGGCAGAAAGTTCTGGAATCTGGGAGGAGCCACAAATTTCCTTCCACCCAGCGTTCCCCCAAGTCTCCCGATAAAAATGATACCTCACTTGCGTGGGTAGGCCTAGCGCCCGCGACAGGAAACGCCCCAAAGCGCAACGTGGACACCACCAAAATTTTGGAAGAAAACAGAGGTGTTTTTTGCGAAGTGACTACCTGTAGATTTTGGCCTCTAGCTCAGCCGGCACCTAGGGAAACCTACCAAACCTGTACATTTCTGAAAACTAGAGACCTAGGGGAATCCAAGGAGGGGTGACTGGCGGGGCTCGGACCAGGTTCTGTTACCCAGAATCCTTTGCAAAGCTCAAAAATTGGCTAAAAAAACACATGTTCCTCACATTTCTGTGGCAGAAAGTTCTGGAATCTGAGAGGAGCCACAAATTTCCTTCCACCCAGCGTTCCCCCACGTCTCCCGATAAAAATTATACCTCACTTGTGTGGGTAGGCCTAGCGCCCGCGACAGGAAACGCCCCAAAGCGCAACGTGGACACATCACAGAAAACAGACCTGTTTTTAGCAAAGTGCCTACCTGTAGATTTTGGCCTGTAGCTCAGCCGCCACCTAGGGAAACCTACCAAACCTGTGCATTTCTGAAAACTAGAGACCTAGGGGAATCCAAGATGGGGTGATTTGTGTGGCTCGGACCAGGTTCTGTTACCCAGAATCCTTTGCAAACCTCAAAATTTGGCTAAAAAAACACATGTTCCTCACATTTCTGTGGCAGAAAGTTCTGGAATCTGAGAGGGGCCACAAATTTCCTTCCACCCAGCGTTCCCCCATGTCTCCCGATAAAAATGATACCTCACTTGTGTGGGTAGGCCTAGCGCCCGCGACAGGAAACGCCCCAAAGCGCAGCGTGGACACATCACATTTTTTCATTGAAAACAGTGCCTACCTGTAGTTTTTGGCCTGTAGCTCAGCCAGCACCTAGGGAAACCTACCAAACCTGTGCATTTCTGAAAACTAGAGACCTAGGGGAATCCAAGATGGGGTGACTTGAGGGGCTCTGACCAGGTTCTGTTACCCAGAATCCTTTCCAAACCTCAAATATTGGCTAAAAAAACGCATTTTTCACACATTTCGGTGACAGAAAGTTCTGGAATCTGAGTGGAGCCACAAATTTCCTTCCACCCAGCGTTCCCCCAAGTCTCCCGATAAAAATTATACCTCAGTTGTGTGGGTGGGCCAGGTGCCTCCAACAGAATAAGGCCCAAAACTTGTAGAGATACAGGGGATAGTACTGCGAGTTTATAAGGACATATTCTTTTATACATCTTTAGACTGACTCTGCTTTGGGGACCCACATACGTGAGGTGTCATTTTATTTGGGAGACTGAGGGGAACACTGGGGAGTAGGAATTTTGTGCTGGAGTGGTGATCGTACGAAGAAAAGTCAGGAAAATATGCTTTTTTTAAGCACATTTTGAGGTTTACAGAGGAGTCTGGGTAAGAAAATGTTGGGGGATCCACGCAAGCCACTCCTCCCTAGACTCCTTGGGGTGTCTAGTTTTAAAAAATGTCTGGGTTTGGTAGGTTTCCCTAGATGAAGGCCGCACACAGGACCAAAAACATAGGTGCCCTCTCCCCCCCCAAACACAGGTAGTTTTGTAATATATCGTTTTGATGTGCCCACATACGTCCGTGATGTGCCAAACACTAAAATTTTGAAAAGAAACACACTTAGGTTATGTGAAAAAGACCCCTCACCCACCAACCAAGTTGGTGGCATGCTTCATCATCGGGGTCCCACCTGAGGCACCTAGCGTGTCATAGGTGTGCTGCGACGCCTGATTACAGCGGAGCAGGTTTGGTCATTTTTACCACACATACTGGTTGGATTTGGCACGAGGGTGAGTGATGGTTCAGTGGATCAAATTTTACTAACAAGAGCTTTCACAAAAATGAAAAGCACTGTTAGTAACTGAAAGGCAAAAAACTGAACCAATGACTCACAGCTCGTGAGCTGTAAAGCCGCGACAAGGCACCAACCGCTTTACAGTCCATTCACACAACTTTCATACATGACACACACAAGGCCATTCACACCGCCAGCCACGGGCCCAGCACATTACAACACTCACATCGACAGACAGCGCCACTCAAGGGCCCATCACTTACATACGCCCACATGCCTGATACAACAATCACACCAGCTGATGGGAGTGTGTGGACTGGTGTTTGGCTTGCAGTGTGTTGCAGTAGCCAACATCAAGTCAATATGTACAGTCTCAGCCAAGCCCCACTCCACACACAATGGCATCATATTTTTTTTTTTTTTAACAGAGGAACCCCTAACTAAGTAGAAAGAATTACAAAACAACAAACACAAAAGCTCTAACTAACAACATGACAGAAATGCTAACCATGAAACTAAACACATGAAAATACAAAACAGACATGAGTTTACACTCATGGTTGTTCCCAGAAATTCTTCTGGGTGTGGTAATTCTTAAAACAAGCACCGACACACAGCCCAGGCTTTGAAGGACAATCTGGGCAGTACATTCGAGTCTCCCTCCGGATACCTCTTCGAAAACACACTCTACATTTCTTAGCTGGAAAGTCTTTTTTGGGTGTGGGAGGAATGTGCTCAGCAAAGTGGCGATCTTTCAATCTAGCCACATCCTCCACCACTGCTTCTCTAGGAACTCTGGCCTGTTCCACCACAATAAGGCTCTCTATCACTGACTCCTGAAATTTCACAAATGTCATCTTTGAGTCTGGAGACCTATCCCTAAACACAATAAAAGCATTGAAGGTTGCTAAGTGGAAGAGGTGAAGTGCTAACTTCTTATACCAAACATAAGACTTATGAATAGCAGTATAAGGTTCCAACCTCTGGTCAACTCTATCTACACCTCCCATGTGCTTATTATAATCTAAAATGCACACAGGTTTGCGCACTTCAGCAACCTGGCCCCAAACAGTCACAGGGGAAGTACTCTCATCATGGATGGTACTTAGCATGTAGACATCCCTCTTGTCTGAAAATTTCAAAGCTAGCAGCTCCTCGTTCCGCAAGGCACAGCACTGTCCCCTCTCAAGTTTTTTACAGACAAGCTCCCTTGGATAGCCTTTCCGGTTAGAACGGATTGTGCCACAAGCAACTGTGTCCACTCTAAACAATTCCTTGAACAACTGCACACCAGTGTAGAAGTTATCTACATACAAATGGTGACCTTTGTTGAACAGTCGTCTACCAAGATCCCACACTATTTTCTCAGTAACTCCAAAAGTGGGAGGACAACCAGGGGGGTCAATATTGGAATCCCTACCAGTGTACACACGGAAACTATACACATATCCTGTCCTACTTTCAGACAGCATATACAATTTAATTCCATATCGTGCCCTTTTGCTAGGAATGTACTGCCTAAAAACCAAACGACCCTTGAAGAGGACCAAAGACTCGTCCACACTTATCTCTTTGCCTGGAACATAGACCTCCGAAAACCGATCTACAAAATGATCAAGGACAGGCCTAATCTTAAAAAGACGGTCAGAATCTGGGTGATCTCGTGGCAAGGCTAATGCATTGTCAACAAAATGCAGCATCCTAAGAAGAAGTAAATACCGATTACGACTCATGGTAGCTGGAAATATAGCTGTTGCCATCAAGGGACTAGTAGACCAATAAGAAGCCAGTGACGGCTTCCTTATCAACCCCATCAAAAAAGTCAAACCCAAAAACTTTTTTAGCTCCTCCAAATTTGTGGGAATCCACTGGGCAGCTCTAGAGTGTGGCCTAAGTCTAGCAGCGTTGTCCCTCAAATGCTGCTCCGCATACAAATTAGTCTGCTCAACAATCTCTTCCAAAAACACATCATCCATGAATAACTCAAAGAAATTGATAGGCATAAAGTTCTCTGTATTGGCGTTACACCCCGGGAGACCAGTAAAGGCAGGCAACTCTGGCTGCTCCATGTTTGGGGCAACCCAGACATCAGGTCTTCTAACGGGAAACCTTTCAGCCCCAGGTTGCTGCACTATTGGCACATCAATGTCCTCCTCTAAAACAGAACCTTCATCTGCACTGAGTGTGGCTTCATCATCAGAAGATTCCCCTCCAACAGAAACATCACTGCCAGAATCTCTGACTTCCTCCTCTGCCTCAGATGCAGAGTCCGTCTCATAGTCATGATCAGACTGTGACTCAAAAAGCATACCAACCACCTGCTGAGCGGTCATCCTGCGGCTAGCCATGATCTCTCCTGCTAAAATTAACTGGACAAATTCACCACCAACAACCAGCACTGTGTAAGACAAGTAACAAAGTGTAGCTTTGTTAGTAAGAGTTACAAACTCAAAAACTATACCGCTCACTTGCCTGAAAAAGCTTGATTCACCAGCAACTACACAGCAATCACCAATGATATCCCACTAAAAAGAAAGAAAGAAAGGCAAATTAGAAATAAGACAAAACAAATATCATTGTGCACAAACCTAAGGACAATTTCACACACAATCCTGCATTTAGTACACCCCCTACAAACATGTCATTCATGCATGGCAACAATACTCCTTTGGAGTAAATTGTTTTTACTTACCTAAAACATGCAACTGTGCAAACTGCAGGTCAACCACCGCCAAAACCGCAAGGAGCCACAGCAAATAAAGCAAAAGCTTTGAACTAGAACAAAAAGGAGGAATTTTTTTTTTATCACAAATGCAAAGACTTCTTCAGTTGACAAACACCCCACCATCAAACATTTTAGAAATTGGTGCCTAAGTGGATTCTGTCATAGGGGCAGATGGGCCTACTAAAAAAATAGGCCTGTCTGCCCCAAGGAAGCCAGAAAATACCTTTAGTACTGTGTCCCCATGGAGAGCGACCCTTGCCAAAGGGGACAGCCCTCAAACAAAAAAAAACAAAAAAAACACACACAACACTATCCCTGGTGCCTAAGTGGCTTCTGCCCCCTTGGGGGCAGGTGGGCCTAAGAAAATAGGCCCATCTGCCCCCAGGGGGTGTAGAAATGGCCAACAGGTCAATGCCCCCCTTGGGGGGGCGCCCCGTGACCAAGGGGACGCCCCCCCACAAAAATAAACAAATAAAAAAAAATCCCTGGCGTTCTAGTGGTTTCTGCCCCCCTTGGGGGCAGATCAGCCTAAAAATAATAGGCTGATCTGTCTCCAAGGGGTGCAGAAATGGCCTGGGTACATGTGCCCCCAAAGTGGGGGGCGACCCTTGCCCAAGCCCCCCCCCATCCACTAACACACACACACACTATCCCTGGTGTCTACGTGGCTTCTGCCCCCATTGGGGGCAGGTGGGTCTAGAAAAATAGGCCCATCTGCCCCAGGGGGGGCAGAAATGGCCAACAGGTCAATGCCCCCCTTGGGGGGGCGCCCCGTGCCCGAGGGGACGCCCCCCCCACAAAAATAAACACATAAAAAAAAATCCCTGGCGTTCTAGTGGTTTCTGCCCCCCTTGGGGGCAGATCAGCCTAAAAATAATAGGCTGATCTGTCTCCAAGGGGTGCAGAAATGGCCTGGGTACATGTGCCCCCAAAGTGGGGGGCGACCCTTGCCCAAGCCCCCCCCATCCACTAACACACACACACACACACACTATCCCTGGTGTCTACGTGGCTTCTGCCCCCCTTGGGGGCAGGTGGGTCTAGAAAAATAGGCCCATTTGCCCCCAGGGGGGGCAGAAATGGCCAACAGGTCAATGCCCCCCTTGGGGGGGCGCCCCGTGCCCAAGGGGACGCCCCCTCACAAAAATAAACACATAAAAAAAAAACCCTGGCGTTCTAGTGGTTTCTGCCCCCCTTGGGGGCAGATCAGCCTAAAAATAATAGGCTGATCTGTCTCCAAGGGGTGCAGAAATGGCCTGGGTACATGTGCCCCCAAAGTGGGGGGCGACCCTTGCCCAAGCCCCCCCCCCCCATCCACTAACACACACACACACACACTATCCCTGGTGTCTACGTGGCTTCTGCCCCCCTTGGGGGCAGGTGGGTCTAGAAAAATAGGCCCATCTGCCCCCAGGGGGGGCAGAAATGGCCAACAGGTCAATGCCCCCCTTGGGGGGGCGCCCCGTGCCCAAGGGGACACCCCCCCACAAAAATAAACACATAAAAAAAAATCCCTGGCGTTCTAGTGGTTTCTGCCCCCCTTGGGGGCAGATCAGCCTAAAAATAATAGGCTGATCTGTCTCCAAGGGGTGCAGAAATGGCCTGGGTACATGTGCCCCCAAAGTGGGGGGCGACCCTTACCCAAGCCCCCCCCCATCCACTAACACACACACACACACACACTATCCCTGGTGTCTACGTGGCTTCTGCCCCCCTTGGGGGCAGGTGGGTCTAGAAAAATAGGCCCATCTGCCCCCAGGGGGGGCAGAAATGGCCAACAGGTCAATGCCCCCCTTGGGGGGGCGCCCCGTGCCCAAGGGGACGCCCCCCCACAAAAATAAACACATAAAAAAACATCCCTGGCGTTCTAGTGGTTTCTGCCCCCCTTGGGGCAGATCAACCTAAAAATAATAGGCTGATCTGCCCTCAAGGGGGGCAGAAATGGCCCTAAAAGACATGCCCCCCAAAGGGGAGCGACCCTTGCCCAAGGGGGCGCCCCCCCATCCACTACACACACAATCCCTGGTGCCTAAGTGGCTTCTGCCCCCCTTGGGGGCAGATGGACCTAAAAAAAATAGGCCGATCTGGCCAACAGTTCTCTGCCCCCTTGGGGGGGGCGCCCCTTGCCCAAGGGGGCACCCCCTCCCAACATACCTGCACAGAAAATATAAATCCCTGGTGATCCAGTGGTTTCTGCCCCCCTTGGGGGCAGATCCGCCTAAAAAGTAGGCCAATCTGCCCCCAAGGGGGGCAGAAATGGCCGTAACTAATTGCCCCCACAAGGGGAGCGACCCTTGCCCAAGGGGCCGCTCCCCGCCAGCAAGAAACACGAGCAAACAACAAAAAAAACAAATCCCTGGTGTCTAGTGGGCATTCCTGCTGCCCGATCGCAATGCGATCGGGCAGCAGGAATGCTCAAAGAGACACCGGGGGAAAGGAAAAGCCTTTCCTTTCCCCCGGTGCCTCTTTAGCCCAAACCCCCCACCCACCGGGAAGAGGAACTCACCTCTTTCCTCGTCGCCGCACAGGAAGCAAATGGCTTCCTGTGCGGCGAAATCCCCATAATGAAGTCAGCGCGCGATCGCGCGCTGACGTCATTATGGGGGGGTGGGGGGGTCGGGGGTGGAAGGGGAAGGGCTTCCCCTTCCATCCCTGACTTTGGGGGGGTGGGGGGAAGCACACAGAGGGAGCGAGAGCGCTCCCTCTGGGCTGTGTGCCGAGGACGTAGTGGTTACGTCCTCGGCACAGCAGCACTGTGCCGCGGGACGTAACCACTACGTCCGCGGCACAGAAGGGGTTAAGGTAAGGAGCCTGATAACTTGTGACTGCTTTACAGCATGTGACCACATTCCTCCTTATATTCATACCTAAAGTTAAACGTGTGTTGGGGGGTTCAGATTTATCATTTCACCCAGAGCAGCAAGCCACCTTACTGCACTGACCTGCATGAAAGTGAAAGGGCAGGAATGTGCCTTATTTAACATGATATTGTACATTCCTGTCCTCTCCTTGCACTGGCACAGTCAGTGCAGTCTAGCACAAATGCAGGCAGGATTGCTTTTGTATAGGAAGGGGTTCCTGCACAAAAACAATGACCAGAGGCATGTTTCTATTTCTAAGTGTGCTGCACAATGCAGCACATCTAGAAAAAGGCAACAAGAAGAAGAAATAAAGATATTTGTCCACCTTGTGCCTCCCCAAGGAAGGCGTAGCATTTTACTGGTGTTGGTAAATATGGGAATGCACCAAAATCCCTAGGTCAGAGTGACGCAAGGCAGCAATTTGCCCTGCCATGCGTTACTCTAGATTTATCAAGCCATGCAGGGCCACACAGGTGTCCTTGCATTGCTTGATCAATCTGACTTTGCTGTTGCTTCGCCCTTGCGCCCCTTTACGTTGCACAAGTTTGGAGCAAAACATTGATAAATGTGCCCCAATGGGTTATAGGCACATTGTGCATTACACTTCTTGTTTTGCAGCCCATCGCCTCAATCTCCAAAGTAAATACATACTGGTCACTCAGAGGCATATCTACACAGCCCATCTGGACTTTATGCTGGACAGTGAAAGGGACACAGTGCCAGGCCACTAGAGACATAGATGACCACTTTTGCTTTTTTACGTCATGAGATAAAGAGTGTGCTTAAATGTCCTAGAATGCAAGGAGTAGATCGCTCCTTATATTGCTGTAAAGAGGGCACACCAACAGAAGTGGCAAAATTACTCTTTCATTTCCAAATCAGGTACACTTGGTTCCCCCATTTACGCAGCCTTTCGCGAGAAGGTAAGATAGTACTTCTGGTTTCCATAAACAATTGCTTTTGCTTGAGCACATCAAATCTATAAACCATAACCTTAAATTGTATTGATATCCTTCTATACGGAATACATTGTATATGTTCTAGGGCGTTATGGGGTTTTATGTTATAGGAATACTAGTACAGCTCATAGTAGACACTGACAGGAGTTTGGGTGCTAAGTACATTGAGGAACATGACAATGGAGATTATATATATGTAAAGAAACATTTTATGCTTTTTTCTGAAAGCAATAGGGATACTTTTAAGTTGCAAGGAAGATTGCAACAGGTTAAAAAAGCAGGAATAAAAAAATGAATTACCTACCACTGATGATATTTTGAACTAGGGACTATCCAAAAGATTTGCTGTGGACAAGCAAATGGTACAAGCAAATGGTACAAGCAGGTATATATATATTGTGATCTTAGACCACAGGAATGAAAGAGCTGTTCCCAACAAACATCTGCAATCACATTATAAGGATTTAAAGTGTAGTCTCTATAGAATGAGTTTAAGAAAACTGTAGAACAAGTGAAACAGCTAATTTGGATCCTTTGGATGTGATGATTGGCAATGTAATACTGCAGTGGTTCCCAACCTTTTGACTTCTATGAACCCCCACTTTCTCATTACTGGAACCTGGGTACCCCTATACTGAATCATTATTGGAATCCATGGACCCTCCACTGAGTCATTATTGACAGCTGGGGACCTAATCTGTTAATATTTTTTTTATTTTCTAAGCAGCCACGGACCCCCTGAGGAGACTTCGCAGACCCCCAGGGGTCACCGGACCACAGGTTGGGAACCACTGTAATACTAAATTGCAGTAGTTGAGCCTTGCTCTAATCAAGGCCGAAATTGCAGCCTTCCTACCTTCTTTAAAGAGAAAAGAGAGACAGGAATTAGTTTGAAAGATGTAGAATGCATGACGATAATACTGCTGACATTTCCGCCTCCAGTTTTACCTTGGAATAATATTAGATGACAAGTATTTTGCATGGGGTTTTGTGAGAGGAAAAGGACCGAGTACATAAAGTCAAATGGAGGGAGACCTTGCTAAAGTATTGTTGCAGATTATTAGATTCTCGGTCTTTTTCAGATTGATTTTGAGCCAACTGAGGTCCATTCATTCCTTCATCTTGAAAATGTAGCCTATCAGAGCATGCCAGTGAGTACCTGGCTTATTTAAATGACAAGCATTGGCAAAACCAATAGTTCCCGCCTTTTACATGAAGGTGCAGCACTATTGGATTTGTTGATGCATGTTTTCCCAGATGGCAAATGCAGCACCTTGGAATGATTTTTTTCTTAAAGAAACAAATATACAAAGATGGCCACACACAAGTGTGCACATGTTTATGATTTTCTTACAGTATAATAAAAGCTATTCCCAGAATGTCACCATACATGTGCACATGCTGACATATGTTTGGCCCCCTTGGAATGGTATGATAGCAACTGTAAAATGGTTGCCTACCTGTATAGTGGCAGGTAGTGCTAGGAGTTTGAGGGGGCAGCGGAAAGGGAAGCAGGCACTTGGGGAGGTGTAATTATTTTTAATAATGAGAGTGGGTGGCAAGAAAGGAGCATGGAAGAAGGAAGAGACATAGTGAAGGCAAGAAAATAATCCCTCCTGCTCTGCAAAAAAGGCCCAATGTCAGCAATGAAAGTATGCAATTCATCTTATATATCACCCACTTCATTCTATTTTCCCAGCATGGTTCAGGATTAATCTATCCTGTCATCAGGGAGTGTCATTTGTTGAATAAATACTCTTGGGTAAAGATATTAAATAATCAAATATCAGAAATAAAATAAAGTAAATAATCACTAGGCAATAAAGGCTTTTCTTTATACAGATCTATCCATTAATCACCCCTTGGAAATAGCCACACTTAGCCGTTGTTTGTTCACAATTCTCTCCCAGCTTGTGGATGCCTCTCAAAGAGGCATCCATGCTGAAATATGAAGTGTGGTGGCGTGAAGCGGGTTCCCTGTTGATCAAGGGAAATAAACCATGAATGCTTGCTTGAAGTGTTCTTTCTGAATAAAAAAAAAGTTGCTGAGTCAGTTACTAACATGGCACAAGCAGAAGGCTACAAGTATTGGGGTGCTGCTCCATGGGAGTGAACAACCAACAAAAAGGAGGGACAGATAGGAAAGATTAACCAATTGGAAGCAAGGATTTTTAACCCCTTCGCTGCCAGGCCTTTTCCGCCGCCTGTGCCAGGCCTTTTTTTGCCTATTTGGAATAGTTCTCGCTTAGGCCCTCATAACATTTTGTCCACATAAGCTACCCACGCCAAATTTGCGTCCTTTTTCTCCAACATCCTAGGGATTCTAGAGGTACCCAAACTTTGTGGGTTCCCCTGAAGGAGGCCAAGAAATTAGCCAAAATACAGTGAAAATTTCGTTTTTTTCAAACAAATGGGAAAAAGGGGCTGCAGAAGAAGGCTTGTGTTTTTTTTCCTGAAAATGGCATCAACAAAGGGTTTGCAGTGCTAAACTCACCAGCTTCCCAGCTTTCGGGAACAGGCAGACCTGAATCAGAAAACCCAATTTTTCAACACAATTTTGGCATTTTACTGGGACATACCCCATTTTTACGATTTTTGGTGCTTTCAGCCTCCTTCCAGTCAGTGACAGAAATGGGCATGAAACCAATGCTGGATCCCAGAAACCTAAACATTTCCGAAAAGTAGACCAAATTCTGAATTCAGCAAGGGGTAATTTGTGTAGATCATACAAGGGTTTCCTACAGAAAATAACAACTGAAAGTTTTTTTTTTTTTTTAAATTGAGGTGAAAAAAAACAGCAATTTTTCTCTACGTTTTACTCTGTAACTTTTTCCTGCAATGTCAGATTTTTTAAAGCAATATACCGTTACGTCTGCTGGACTTTTCTGGTTGCGGGCATATATAGGGCTTGTAAATTCATCAAGAACCCTAGGTACCCAGAGCCAATAAATGAGCTGCACCCTGCAGTGGGTTTTAATTCTATACCGGGTGTAAGCAATTAATTTGCTGAAATATAAAGAGTGAAAAATAGCTATCAAGAAAACCTTTGTATTTCCAAAATGGGCACAAGATAAGGTGTTGAGGAGCAGTGGTTATTTGCACATCTCTGAATTCCGGGGTGCCCATACTAGCATGTGAATTACAGGGCATTTCTCAAATAGACGTCTTTTTTACACACTCTCTTATATTTGGAAGGAAAAAATGTAGAGAAAGACAAGGGGCAATAACACTTGTTTTGCTATTCTACGTTCCCCCAAGTCTCCCGATAAAAATGATACCTCACTTGTGTGGGTAGGCCTAGCGCCCGCTACAGAAAATGCCCCAAAACAGAACGTGGACAAATCCCATTTTTTGACAGAAAACAGAGGTGTTTTTTGCAAAGTGCCTACCTGTAGGTTTTGGCCTCTAGCTCAGCCGGCACCTAGGGAAACCTACCAAACCTGTGCATTTTTAAAAACTAGAGACCTAGGGGAATCCAAGATGGGGTGACTTGTGGGGCTCTGACCAGGTTCTGTTACCCAGAATCCTTTGCGAACCTCAAAATGTGGCTAGAAAAACACGTTTTCCTCACATTTCGGTGACAGAAAGTTCTGGAATCTGAGAGGAGCCACAACTTTCCTTCCACCCAGCGTTCCCCCAAGTCTACCGATAAAAATGATACCTCACTTGTGTGGGTAGGCCTAGCGCCCACGCACAGGAAATGCCCCAAAACACAACGTGGACACATCCCATTTTTTGACAGAAAACAGAGGTGTTTTTTTGCAAAGTGCCTACCTGTAGGTTTTGGCCTCTAGCTCAGCCGGCACCTAGGGAAACCTACCAAACCTGTGCATTTTTGAAAAATAGAGACTTAGAGGAATGCAAGATGGGGTGACTTGTGGGGCTCTGACCAGGTTCTGTTACCCAGAATCCTTTGCAAACCTCAAAATGTGGCTAAAAAAACCACATTTTCCACACATTTCGGTGACAGCAAGTTCTGGAATCTGAGAGGAGCCACAAATTTCCTCCCACCCAGCGTTCCCCCAAGACTCCTGATAAAAATGATACCTCACTTGTGTGGGTGGGCCAGGTGCCTGCAACAGAATAAGGCCAAAAACTTGTAGAGATAGAAGGGATAGCACAGCGAGTTGATAAGGACATATTCTTCTTTTATACAGCTTTAGGCTGACTCTGCTTTGGGGACCCACACAAGTGAGGTGTCATTTTACTTGGGAGACTGAGGGGAATGCTGGGGAGTAGGAATTGTGTGCTGGAGCGGTGATCGTACAAACGAAAGTCAGGCAAATATGCTTTTTTAAGCAAATTTTGAGGTTTGCAGAGTAGTCTGGGTAAGAAAATGTTGGGGGATCCACGCAAGCCACACCTCCCTGGACTCCTTGCGGTGTCTAGTTTTAAAAAATGTCTGGGTTTGATAGGTTTCCCTAGGTGAAGGCTGCACCCAGGACCAAAAACATAGGTGCCCCCTCCCCCCAAACACAGGTGATGTGCCAAACACTAAAATTGTGAAAAGAAACGCACTTAGGTTATGTGAAAAAGACCCCTCACCCACCAACCATGTTGGTGGCATGCTTCATCATCGGGGTCCCACCTGAGACACCTAGCGTGTCTCAAGTGTGCTGCGACGCCTGATTACAGCTGGGCAGGTTTTGTCATTTGTACCACACATACTGGTTTCATTTGGCACAAGGGTGAGTGATGGTTCAGTAGATCAAATTTTATTAACAAGAGATTTCACAAAAGTGAAATGCACTGGTCATAACTGAAAGGCCAAAAAACTGAACCAATGACTCCCAGCTCGTGAGCTGTAAAGCCACGGCAAGGCACCAACCGCTTTACAGTCCATTTACACACCTTTCATACATGACATGCACAAGACCATTCACGCCGCCAGCCACGGGCCCAGCACATTACAACACTCGCATCGACAGACAGCGCCAGTCAAGGGCCCATCACTTTCATACGCCCACATGCCTGATACAGCAATCACACCAGCTGATGTGTGTGTGTACTGGTGTTTGGCTGGCACCGCTAGCCAAGCGCCACCCCACCCATACCGTCAGCCAAGCGCCACCTCAAGCACACCGCCAGCCAAGCGCCACCCCACCCATACCGCCAGCCAAGCGCCACCCGAAGCACACCGCCAGCCAAGCGCCACCCCAAGCACACCGCCAGCCAAGCTCTACCTCACCCATACCGCCAGTCAAGCGCCACCCCACGCACACCAGCCAAGCGCCACCCCAAGCACACCGCCAGCCAAGCGCCACCCCAAGCACACCGCCAGCCAAGCGCCACCCCACCCATACCGCCAGCCAAGCGCCACCCCACGCACACCGCCAGCCAAGCGCCACCCCACGCACACCGCCATCACTTTTCTTTTGTTTATAAACAACAACAAAAACACTAACTAATTATAAAATAGGTACAAAACTACAAACACAAAAGCTCTAACTAAATACATGACAGTAATGCCTACCGTGAAACTGAACATATGAAAATATAAAATAGGCAGTTTACGCTCACTGTATTTCCCAAAAGTTTTTCCTTGTGTGGTAACTTCTAAAACAGCCGGGCACACACAGCCCAGGCTTTGAAGGGCATTCGGGGCAGTACATCCGTCTCTCCCTCCGGATTGATCTCCGGGCACATACTCTACATTTCTTTGTAGGCAAGTCTTTTTTGGGAGTGGGAGGAATGTGAGCTGGAAAGTGGCGATCTTTCAATCTAACCACTTCCTCCACCACTTCTACTCTAGGAACTGTTGCCCGTTCCACCACAATAAGGCTCTCTATCACTGACTCCTGAAATTTAACAAATGTCATCCTTGACTCAGGTGAACAATCCTTGAACATAATAAAAGCATTAAAAGTTGCCAAATGAAATAAATGTAGGGCCAACTTTTTATACCACACGTAAGACTTACGAAGAGCAGTGTAAGGTTCCAACCTCTGATCTACTCTATCAACACCACCCATGTGCCTATTGTAGTCCAAAATGCACGCAGGTTTGCGCACTTCTGCAACCTGACCCAAAACACTCACAGGGGAAGTACTCTCATCATGGATGGTAGATAGCATGTACACATCCCTCCTGTCTAAAACTTTCAGAGCTAGCAGCTCATTATTCCGCAAGGCACTGCACTGTCCCCTCTCATGTTTTTTTACAAACAAACTCCCTTGGATAGCCTTTCCGGTTAGAACGGATTGTGCCACAAGCAACAGTGTCCACTCTAAACAACTCCTTGAACAACTGCACTCCAGTGTAGAAATTATCTACGTACAAATGGTGACCTTTGTTAAACAGTCGTCTACCAAGTTCCCACACAATTTTTTCGCTAACTCCAAAAGTGGCCAGACAACCAGGAGGGTCAATACTGGAATCCCTACCAGTGTAGACCCGGAAAATATACACATGTCCTGTACTGCTTTCTGACAGCAAATACAATTTAATCCCATACCGTGCCCTCTTACTGGGAATGTACTGCTTAAAAACTAAACACCCCTTGAAAAGGACCAAAGACTCGTCCACACTTATCTCTTTGCCTGGAACATAGACCTCTGAAAACCCATCTACAAAATGATCAAGGACAGGCCTAATCTTAAAAAGACGGTCATAATCAGGGTGATCTCGTGGCAAGGCTAAAGCATTGTCCACAAAATGCAGCATACGAAGAAGAAGCAAATAGCGATTTTGTGTCATAGTTGCAGGAAATATAGCCGTTGCCATCAAGGGACTAGTAGACCAATAAGAAGCCAGTGATGGCTTCCTGATCAACCCCATCAAAAAAGTCAAACCTAAAAACTTTTTAATCTCTTCCAGCTATGTGGGAACCCACTGAGTAGCTCTAGACTGAGGCTTAAGTCTGGCAGCGTTGTCCCTCAAATATTGCTCTGCATACAAATTAGTCTGCTCCACAATCTCTTCCAAAAATACATCGTCCATAAACAAGTGAAAGAAATGGACAGGCAAAAAGTTTTCCGTATTGACTCTACACCCTGGGAGACCAGTAAATGCAGGTAACTGTGGCTGCTCCATGTTTGGGGCAATCCAGGTGTCAGGTCTTCTAATGGGAAACCCTTCAGCCCCAGGCTGCTGCACTCTTGGCACATCAATGTCCTCCTCTACAACAGGCCCTTCATCTGCACTGAGAGTAGCTTCCTCATCAGAAGAATACTCTCAGACAGAAAACTCACTGCCAGAATCTCTCACTTCCTCCTCTGCCTCAGATGCAGAGTCAGTCTCGTAATCATGGTCTGAAGACGACTCAAAGAGCATGCCAACAACCTGCTGAGTGGTCACTCTGCGGCTAGCCATGATCCTCACTAACAACAAATGGATTGGCAACAACAACTAGCACTAAAATAAGTAATAAACAAAGTGTAGCTTTATCACAAAGAGTTATGTACTAAAAAACTATACCACTCACTTGCCTGAAAAAGCTACTCACCAGCAACTACTCTGCACAGACACAGGAATCACCAATGATATCCCACTAAAAAGAAAAAAGCAAATTAGACATATGACAACACAAATATCATTGTGCTCAAATCTAAGGACAGTTTCACACACAATACTGCATTTACTACACCACCTACAAACATGTCATTCATGCATGTCAACAATACTCCTTTGGAGTAAATTGCTTTCACTTACCTAAAACATGCAACTATGCAAACCGCAGGAAAACTACTGCCAAAACCGCAAGGATCCACAGCAAAGGAAGCAAAAGCTTTTAACTAGAACAAAAAGAAGAAATAAACTGTTATAATCACAAATACAAATACTTCGCCAGTTGACAAACACCCCACCACCCTTGCCAAAGGTGCCGCCGTCCCCCCACACAAAACACACACACAGGATCCCTGGTGCCTAAGTGGATTCTGCCCCCCTTGGGGGCAGATGGGCGTAAAGAAATTGGCCGATCTGCCCCCAAGGAGGGCAGAAATGGCCAACAGCTCTGTGCCCACTTTAGGGGGCGACCCTTGCCAAAGGGGGCAAACGGGGGGCACCCCCAGCACTAAACAAAAAAGGGGCACCAAAAAAAAAATCCCTGCCGTATTGGTGGTTTCTGCCCTCCTTGGGGGCAGATGGGCCTACAAAAATAGGCCCATCTGCACCCAAGGGGGGCAGAGATGGCCAATATGAAATTTCCCCCCTTTGGGGGGGCGACCCTTGCCCAAGGGGTGCCCCCAAACACACAAAACACACACACACCTCACAATCCGTGGTGCCTAGTGGGTTTCGCCCCCCCCCCCGGGGGCCAGGTCGGCCAAAAACATGGCCTATCCAGCCCCGGGGGGGGGGGCGAAACATATAAAAAAATTATTGTCCCCGGGGCAGCAACCCTTGCCTAAGGGGTCGTCGCCCTAAAACAAAGAAAATTATTTCCCTGGTGTCTAGTGATTTTCGCCCCCCCCTGGGGGCAGATCGGCCAAAAAAACAGCCGATCTGCCTCCAGGGGGGGCCGAAATAAGAAAAAAATTAGCCCCCAATGGGAGCGACTCTTGCCCAAGGGGTCGCTCCCTAAAATGCATGCCCAACATAATTTCCCTGGTGTCTAGTGGATTTCAGTCCCCCCTGGCGGCAGATTGGCTAAAAAATCGGCTGATCTGCCCCCAGGGGGGGGCTGAAATACTGAAAAAATTAGCCCCCAATGGGAGCGACCCTTGCCCAAAGGGTCGCTCCCAAAATATATGCAAAAAATTATTTCCCTGGTATCTAGTGGTTTTTCGCCCCCCGAAAAATCGGCCGATCTGCCCCCGGGGGGGCCGAAAAAGGAAAATAATACCTCCCAATGGGAGCAACCCTTGCCCAAGGGGTCGCCCCCAAAGCTAACACCAAATGGAAATCCCTGGTGCCTAGTGGTGATTCCTGCTCCACGATCGCGGGCGCAGGAATCCACTGAAAACAGGCACAGGGGGAAAGCAAAAACCCTGTCCTTTCCCCCCGTGTCTGTTTCCCCCCCAAAGAGGGAAGGACTTACCTGAAGGTCCTGTTCCCTCAATGTGCTGGAAGCAAATGGCTTCCAGCGCGTTCCTCGGCAATATTTGATGACGCCGGCGCGCTGTGAGCGCGCTGACGTCATCTGATTGCCGAGAGGGGGGTTCGGGGAGTGGAGGGGAAGGGCTTCCCCTTCCATCCACGACCGGGGGGTGTGGGTGGGGGGCCCATGGGGGGAGCGCTAGCGCTCCCCCTGGTTCCCGGGGGCAGGACGAGGTGATCTCGTCCAAGGCACCCGGGAACCGGTGCCTTGGACGAGATCACCTCGTCCAAGGCACAGAAGCGGTTAAGGGACATTGAAATAAACAAATGAAAAGCAATGGGTTGGCTGTAAACTCACAAAGTGTATACAACATGTCTCAAAGAGACCGCACATATTGTCTAGGCTCGACCTAAAAAATGAGTTAGATATCACCAACATATATGTAAAAGAAACATCCACACTGCAGGTTTAACTGAGCATGAGGCTGTATATGTATGGTAAACAAATAAGGCAAAAATATGGAACCTTGGTTAATGGCCTAGAATGAAAAAAGTTGTTAACCATTACTTTTTGAGACCTCCCTATAAGAAAGGAAGATAGCCATTCAAGGACAATTACTTTGATAGCACATTGCTCCTTACTAGTATGTAAAATAATGTGATCCACTGTATCGAAGGCAGCAGACAAATCAAGTCAAGCCAATGAATAGGTGGAATTGCTGTTCACTGCTATTTCAAGGTCGTCATATACTGCTAGAAGGGCTGGTGCAGTGTCTCTATTTTGCCTAAAACTGACTTGGGCATCATCCATCAAAGCATAATCTTCCAGAAAAAGACCACGTTGGCTAATAGATACACTTTCTAAGATTTGAGCTATAACAGGCAGGAGGGTGTTGGGACGATAATCAGCCACATCAATAGGGTCCAAATTAACTTTCTTTAGTAAGGGTTAACTACCCCTTTTTAAGTTCATAGGAGACAATACCAGAATTAAGAGATAAAGGGCCTGATTACAATTTTGGCAGATGGAGTTAATCCATCCCAAATGTGACGGATATCCCGCCCGCCGTATTACGGGTCCATTATATCCTATGGAACTCGTATTACAGCGAGCAGGATATCGTCATATTTGGGACGGATTAACCCCCTCTGCCAAAGTTGTAATCAGGCCCAAAGTCACAATTCAATAAATAGCTTCCTCAAGTTCGCAGTCTGCTCCACTTATGGGACCGTAATTTCTTTTAAATTGTGGATTTTATAGTGCCTCCTGAGGACTTTCTGTGGATTAGGCATCTACAAGACCTTGCACTTCGTTGTCATCATCAGAAGCTCTAATTTACAATGAGAATTGTTGTTATTGCATTCACGTTCTTGCTAACTGCCATCTCTTGAAGTTTGTTTTTGAGAAAAATGTCTTTTGATAGCAAAATGTATCGGCGCTCTCCATAGCCTTTTCTCAAACTATAAGGCACATGTTATAGGAAGTTGGCTCTGTATGCATTATTTCAAAGTAAGGAATAGTATGCACAGAGTCCAAGGGTTCCCCTTAGAGGTAAGATAGTGGCAAAAAGAGATAATTCTAATGCTCTATTTTGTGGTAGTGTGGTCGAGCAGTAGGCTTATCAGAGGGTAGTGTTAAGCATTTGTTGTACACACACAGGCAATAAATGAGGAACACACACTCAGAGACAATTCCAGGCCAATAGGTTTTTGTATAGAAAAATATATTTTCTTAGTTTATTTTAAGAACCACAGGTTCAAGATTTACAAGTAATACTTCAAATGAAAGGTATTTCATGTAGTAACTTTAGGAACTTTGAATTAGCAAAATAGCATACACAGTTTTCACATAAATTACATATAGCTATTTTAAAACTAGACACTGCAATTTTCAACAGTTCCTGGGGGAGGTAAGTGTTTGTTAGTTTTTGCAGGTAAGTAAGCCACCTAAGGGGTTCAAGTTTGGGTCCAAGGTAGCCCACCGTTGGGGGTTCTGGGCAACGCCAAAGTTACCACACCAGCAGCTCAGGGTCGGTCAGGGGCAGAGGTCAAAGTGGTGCCCAAAACGCATAGACTTCAATGGAGAAGGGGGTGCCCCGGTTCCGGTCTGCCAGCAGGTAAGTACCCGCGTCTTCGGAGGGCAGACCAGGGCGGTTTTGTAGGGCACCGGGGGGGACACAAGTCCACACAGAAAGTACACCCTCAGCGGCACGGGGCGGTCGGGTGCAGTGTGCAAAGAAGCGTCGGGTTCGCAATAGGATTCAATGGGAGACCAAGGGGTCTCTTCAGCGATGCAGGCAGGCAAGGGGGGGGGGCTCCTCGGGGTAGCCACCACATGGGCAAGGGAGAGGGCCACCTGGGGGTCGCTCCTGCACTGGAGGTCGGATCCTTCAGGTCCTGGGGGCTGCGATGCAGAGTCTTTACCTGGCGTCAGGTCTTTGAAGCAGGCAGTCGCGGTCAGGGGGAGCCTCAGGATTCCCTCTGCAGGCGTCGCTGTGGGGGCTCAGGGGGGTCAACTCTGGCTACTCACGGTCTCGTAGTCGCCGGGGAGTCCTCCCTGTGGTGTTTGTTCTCCACAAATCGAGCCGGCTGCATCGGATGCAGAGTGCAAAGTCTCACGCTTCCGGCGGGAAACGTGTGTTGTTTCAAAGTTGCTTCTTTGTTGCAAAGTTGCAGTCTTTGGGAAACAGAGCAGCTGTCCTCTGGAGTTCTTGGTCCTTCTAGATGCAGGGTAGTCCTCTGAGGCTTCAGAGGTTGCTGGACCCTGGGAACGCGTCGCTGGAGCAGTGTCTTTAGAAGTGGGGAGACAGGCCGGTAGAGCTGGGGCCAAAGCAGTTGGTGTCTGCGTCTTCTCTGCAGGTTTTTCAGTTCAGCAGTCCTCTTCTTCTTAGGTGGCAGGAATCTCTCTTGCTGTGTTCTGGGAGCCCCTAAATACTCGATTTAGGGGTGTGTTTAGGTCTGGGGGGTTAGTAGCCAATGGCTACTAGCCCTGAGGGTAGCTACACCCTCTTTGTGCCTCCTCCCTGAGGGGAGGGGGGCACATCCCTAATCCTATTGGGAGAATCCTCCATTTGCAAGATGGAGGATTTCTAAAAGTCAGAGTCACCTCAGCTCAGGACACCTTAGGGGCTGTCCTGACTGGCCAGTGACTCCTCCTTGTTTTTATCATTATCTCTCCTGGACTTGCCGCCAAAAGTGGGGGCTGTGTCCAGGGGGCGGGCATCTCCACTAGCTGGAGTGCCTTGGGGCATTGTAAAACGAAGCCTGAGCCTTTGAGGCTCACTGCTAGGTGTTACAGTTCCTGCAGGAGGGAGGTGTGAAGCACCTCCACCCAGAGAAGGCTTTGTTTCTGTCCCCAGAGAGCACAAAGGCTCTCACCACATGGGGTCAGAACCTCATCTCTCAGCAGCAGGCTGGCACAGACCAGTCAGTCCTGCATTGAACAATTGGGTAAAATACAGGGGGCATCTCTAAGATGCCCTCTGTGTGCATTTTTTAATAAATCCAACACTGGCATCAGTGTGGGTTTATTATTCTGAGAAGTTTGATACCAAACTTCCCAGTATTCAGTGTAGCCATTATGGAGCTGTGGAGTTCGTTTTTGACAGACTCCCAGACCATATACTCTTATGGCTACCCTGTGTAGGAGGCTGGACTGGCTTGTAGTGAGTACCTAGGGGTACTTACACCTTGCACCAGGCCCAGTTATCCCTTATTAGTGTATAGGGTGTCTAGCAGCATAGGCTGATAGATAATGGTAGCTTAGCAGAGCAGCTTAGGCTGAACTATGAGACGAGTGAAGCTCCTACAGTACCACTAGTGTCATATGCACAATATCATAAGAAAACACAATACACAGATATACTACAAATAAAGGTACTTTATTTTTATGACAATATGCCAAAAGTATCTCAGTGAGTACCCTCAGTATGAGGATAGCAAATATACACAAGATATATGTACACAATACCAAAATATGCAGTAATAGTATTAGAAAACAGTGCAAACAATGTATAGTTACAATAGGATGCAATGGAGACACATAGGGATAGGGGCAACACAAACCATAGAGTCCAAAAGTGGAATGGGAACCACGAATGGACCCCAAACCTATGTGACCTTGTAGAGGGTCGCTGGGACTATTAGAAAATAGTAAGGGTTAGAAATATAGCCCACCCCAAGACCCTGAAAAGTGGGTGCAAAGTGCACTAAAGTTCCCCAACGGACATAGAAGTCGTGATAGGGGAATTCTGCAGGAAAGACACAAATCAGCAATGCAACAACAATGGATTTCCAGTCGAGGGTACCTGTGGAACAAGGGGACCAAGTCCAAAAGTCACAAGCAAGTCGGAGATGGGCAGATGCCCAGGAAATGCCAGCTGTGGGTGCAAAGAAGCTGCTACTGGACAGTGGAAGCTGGAGATTCTGCAGGAACGACAAGGGCTAGGAACTTCCCCTTTGGAGGACGGATCCCCCACGCCGTGGAGAGTCGTGCAGAAGTGTTTTCCTGAAGAAAGACCGCCAACAAGCCTTGCTAGCTGCAAATCTTGCGGTTAGGATTTTTGGGTGCTGCTGTGGCCCAGGAGGGACCAGGATGTCGCCAATTGCGTCTGGGGACAGAGGGGGCGTCGAGCAAGACAAGGAGCCCTCTCAGCAGCAGGCAGCACCCGCAGAAGTGCCAGAAACAGGCACTACGAGGATGCGTGAAACGGTGCTCACCCGAAGTCGCACAAAGGAGTCCCACGTCGCCAGAGGACAACTTAGGAGGTCGTGCAATGCAGGTTAGAGTGCCGTGGACCCAGGTTGGACTGTGCACAAAGGATTTCCACCGGAAGTGCACGGAGGCCGGAGTAGCTGCAAAAGTCGCGGTTCCCAGCAATGCAGTCTGGCTTGGGGAGGCAAGGACTTACCTCCACCAAACTTGGACTGAAGAGTCACTGGACTGTGGGAGTCACTTGGACAGAGTTGCTGGATTCAAGGGACCTCGCTCGTCGTGCTGAGAGGAGACCCAAGGTACCGGTGATGCAGTTCTTTGGTGCCTGCGGTTGCAGGGGGACGATTCCGTCGACCCACGGGAGATTTCTTCGGAGCTTCTAGTGCAGAGAGGAGGCAGACTACCCCCACAGCATGCACCACCAGGAAAACAGTCGAGAAGGCGGCAGGATCAGCGTTACAGAGTTGCAGTAGTCGTCTTCGCTACTTTGTTGCAGTTTTGCAGGCTTCCAGCGCGGTCAGCAGTCGATTCCTTGGCAGAAGGTGAAGAGAGAGATGCAGAGGAACTCGGATGAGCTCTTGCATTCGTTATCTAAGGAATCCCAAGAGACAGAGACCCTAAATAGCCAGAAAAGAGGGTTTGGCTACCTAGGAGAGAGAATAGGCTAGCCACACCTGAAGGGGCCTATCAGAAGGAGTCTCTGACGTCACCTGATGGCACTGGCCACTCAGAGCAGTCCAGTGTGCCAGCAGCACCTCTGTTTCCAAGATGGCAGAGGTCTGGAGCACACTGGAGGAGCTCTGGGCACCTCCCAGGGGAGGTACAGGTCAGGGGAGTGGTCACTCCCCTTTCCTTTGTCCAGTTTCGCACCAGAGCAGGGCTAAGGGGTCCCTGAACCGGTGTAGACTGGCTTATGCAGAAATGGGCACCATGTGTGCCCATGAAAGCATTTCCAGAGGCTGGGGGAGGCTATTCCTCCCCTGCCTTGACACCATTTTCCAAAGGGAGAGGGTGTAACACCCTCTCTCAGAGGAAGTCCTTTGTTCTGCCATCCTGGGCCAAGCCTGGCTGGACCCCAGGAGGTCAGAAACCTGTCTGAGGGGTTGGCAGCAGCAGCAGCTGCAGCTGCAGTGAAACCCCAGGAAAGGCAGTTTGGCAGTACCAGGGTCTGTACTACAGACCACTGGGATCATGGGATTGTGCCAACTATGCCAGGATGGCATAGAGGGGGCAATTCCATGATCATAGACATGTTACATGGCCATATTCGGAGTTACCATTGTGAAGCTACATATAGGTAGTGACCTATATGTAGTGCACGCGTGTAATGGTGTCCCCGCACTCACAAAGTCCGGGGAATTGGCCCTGAACAATGTGGGGGCACCTTGGCTAGTGCCAGGGTGCCCTCACACTAAGTAACTTAGCACCCAACCTTTACCAGGTAAAGGTTAGACATATAGGTGACTTATAAGTTACTTAAGTGCAGTGTAAAATGGCTGTGAAATAACGTGGACGTTATTTCACTCAGGCTGCAGTGGCAGGCCTGTGTAAGAATTGTCAGAGCTCCCTATGGGTGGCAAAAGAAATGCTGCAGCCCATAGGGATCTCCTGGAACCCCAATACCCTGGGTACCTCAGTACCATATACTAGGGAATTATAAGGGTGTTCCAGTATGCCAATGTAAATTGGTAAAATTGGTCACTAGCCTGTTAGTGACAATTTGTAAAGAGAGAGCATAACCACTGAGGTTCTGGTTAGCAGAACCTCAGTGAGACAGTTAGGCACCACACAGGGAACACATACATATAGGCCACAAACTTATGAGCACTGGGGTCCTGGCTAGCAGGGTCCCAGTGACACATAACAAACATACTGAAAACATAGGGTTTTCACTATGAGCACTGGGCCCTGGCTAGCAGGATCCCAGTGAGACAGTGAAAACACCCTGACATACACTCACAAACAGGCCAAAAGTGGGGGTAACAAGGCTAGAAAGAGGCTACTTTCTCACACCCTGCACTTACAATGTCTAAGGTTTTGCTTAGACACTGTAGGGGCATAGTGCTCATGCACCTATGCCCTCACCTGTGGTATAGTGCACCCTGCCTTAGGGCTGTGAGGCCTGCTAGAGGGGTGACTTACCTATGCCACAGGCAGTGTGAGATTGGCATGGCACCCTGAGGGGAGTGCCATGTCGACTTAGTCATTTGCTACCCACCAGCACACACAAGCTGGCAAGCAGTGTGTCTGTGCTTAGTGAGGGGTCCCTAGGGTGGCATAAGACATACTGCAGCCCTTAGAGACCTTCCCTGGCATCAGGGCCCTTGGTACCAGGGGTACCAGTTACAAGGGACTTACCGGGGTGCCAGGGTTGTGCCAATTGTGGAGACAACGGTACATTTTAGGTGAAAGAACACTGGTGCTGGGGCCTGGTTAGCAGGATCCCAGCACACTTCTCAGTCAAGTCAGCATCAGTATCAGGCAAAAAGTGGGGGGTAACTGCAACAGGGAGCCATTTCTTTACACATGTGCTCTCATTAAATTTGAAACAACCTTTACAGCATAGAGTTCACTCCAACGTTTACTTGCAAATTTGGCTCTATCCTCCTCTCTGCCTTCTATTTGCGAAATGACTGCATGAGTAAATCTCTCCTATTTTTTTTTTAAGCTGGGTTTATGAAGAAATGATTGAGTGTTATACACTAAACTTTTTGTAAATATTCTTCACACCCTATGCTGAAACTTATGGTTTCTTTATGGCCTCATCAAACTTTTGGGACATTTAACTGACTTCACTTACCTTTATTCCTAGACAGGAAAAGGTCTTCACTTCTTTTAGTTCATGATTATTGATCTGAAAATTGCAACACCATCTTCTTTCGGATGGTGGATTAATGAACATCAGTTTTGACTTGTTTTCATTCATTGTCAAACATTTACTCTTTAGTATTGTGCAGTTGCTGTAAACAAGTTTCAATTTACTGCCAATGTTCAGCCATTTAAGACTGAATTATCAGCATAGAGGAGGACTGGAATTTTTACTCTGCCAACCTGAGGACCATCCACTGTCACATTCACTAGAGTTGTATATAAGTCATTGTTCTGAAAGATGAACAGGAGAGAGGTTGGCAAACACCCTTGCTTTACTCCTCTGTTTCGATTAATATTTGAAGTACTGCTGTCTTTTAAGAGTTGTAGCTACAAAAATGTGTTTGCTTCTTATTTGGTTTATTTGCCTGTCCCATCTTGTGTTTGTCCCTCCCCCAGAAACTTCCTTACCACACTTTTACTTGGCTGACCTGTATTCTACCACTTCTCACTTTTAGGCAACTTATTTTTTTCTTTTTGGTTAATACTCAATGAGAGTGCATGTGTTGTCCAGCTATCTCCCACATGAGCTCCCCCCTTCCACTCCCTGCCCCTGTTCTCCAGGTTGCTGTCTCCTTTGTGTTATTCCCCACTCCCACTCTCCTTGTCTCTCTCTCATTTGGGTGCTTCTCCCCTATAAACCACCCCATCACTTGTTGCTATCTTCCTCATGTGCTTTCTGCCTGTAACAACCTTGTCCTTGAGCTTCCTGTTGGTCAGTCTTTCGAGCGCTTCCCCACCTCGCTCTGTGTTGCAGCCTCCCTTGTGTGGTTTCTCCTTCTGAAAAAAGACACCAGCACTCTGTGTTGCTCTCTTCCTTAGGGCTTCTCCTCATGCTCTGTGTTTCTCTCTCCATTGTGTGCTTTTCCCATCCTACAAAACACCTCCTGTCCCCGTACTGCTTCCTCCCTTGTGTGGCTTCGACTAGCAAACTCCCACACTCCTCCCCATGCTCTGTGCTCTTCTCTCCTCGATGTGCTTCTCCCTGACAACACTTCCTCCCTCATGTTCTGTATTTCTCTCTCCCTTTTGTGCAACCCCGGGTGCACTCCATGTTGCTTGCTCCCTTGTTTGCTTTTGCCCACTCAATCCCCCGCTTCCCCAAACAGCATTTGTAAAGCCAATAGTTCCAGAAGACGACACCTTTTGGCTTTGCCAATGCATGTTGTTGAATGAGCCCAAGTTATTAAGGTGACATCAAGTCACATATAAGTTAACTTCATGACTCCATGTTACCACAGAAGTAATTCTCTGATCTAGTGCTTTTCTTAAACAAATCTTTGGTTTCAGCGAATTAATCCACTTAGAACAATATTAGGGAACACGGACTACAAATCCCAGAATCCTTACAATTGTTCAACTAATGTACAGAAGTGGACATCTGCTTCCTTGTCAACAAGGAGTTTTCTGGTAATCCTAGTTAGGCCTTTTCCAGCAACAGCCAGGATGAGTCTTGTAGTTTCACCTTCGTTGTCATACATATGGTCTGACACACTCCAGTATACTTATGAAGGTTAGCTTAATAGGCAAGCCTGATCAGATGTCACACTCATGAAGTGGGAAGGTCCAGTTGTCTGCCTTAGTAGGGTGTTGTCTGTGCCATTGATATTTCCAGACAAACAGCAGATGCCAATAGTGATAATATTTACAGAACATAATTTTTCCATTTGTAGAAATCCTTTTCACAATCATTGTAACTAGGTGTGTTAGTTTAATGTACTTAAATAAAATCAATCGAGGCTACCAGAATGCACTGATGTTTCGTGAGAAGGCTCATTACTGGACACAGGCAGTCCTAGTGACATGGAGTAATCTTCTCACAATATTTTGTCCCTTGTGGCAATACATATCAGCCATGAGTTGATGAAGTCGTAAATGTCTATTCACCAAACTTTAATTGCCAAATGAAGGCCCAGATTAAACTCAAAGGGGTTCTACGACCACACAAACATTTTTTGCACCGACTTTTGACTGGAGTACAGCACTAAAAAACATATTTGATGTGAAAATTGATACAAGCACAGCACTGAAAGACGCATTGCAGGGAGTAGCATAAAATATTCTTAGCAAAGAATGCGTAAAAGAGCAGAAACAGCACAAATGCTCCCAGGAGTCTAGGAAAAGGCAAATCATCAAACGTTGCATGTCCTGGCTTTGTGCAGATTTTTAGTGCCAAAGAAACTAGGGGTCAGATGTAAGTAGCATTTTTCAATGTACAAAAGCCAAAATGCGATTTGGTAACTGGTTACCGAATCATATTTTGCTTTTGCGAATTGGTATTTGGAATGGGTGTGTTTAGGGCACCTGTTCCAAATACTGAATCAGTATCGTATGTATTACTGTTTTGCAACTGAATTCCAGTTGCAAAACACTAATACTGTACCACCAGTAAAAACTGGTGGTAACCCATTCGCAAAGGGGAAGAGTTTCAAACTGGTGGTAACTCATTCGCAAAGGGGAAGGGATCCCCAAGGGGCACTATCCCTTTGGAGAATGAGATTCTTAAAATTTTTAAGAGCAGGCCGTGTCCTACTCTTAAGAAATGAAACTGCAAAGTTTCATTTTTTCTTTTTAAGCTCATCCCATTTTCCTTTGAGGAAATCGGGCTGCACTGAAAGAGACTGCTTTATGAAAAAGCAATCACAGATGTGGTGGGCTGATGAGGCTAGAAGGCCACCTTCCCTGTGATGGCTGAAATTCCCAATAAGTTGCAAATTGCGACCTACCTCATTAATATGTATGTGGTATGTCTGTTTGCGATGCACTAGGGTTCACAAATGAAACTCTAAGGAGCTTTATACATTAAGAATACCAATTTTCGAATTGTGATTCAGAGAGAATCGCACATAGAAAATCAGTATTCCGCATTTTAGTACATCTAGTTCTAGGTGCTAAAATAGGCAGGCTGAATATTGCATGATATTTCCACAGTAAATATATCTATGCAAAATCACACATTTTACTTGGTTTTTCTGCGTGATTTTGTCTGCATACAGAGATTTGTAGTTCTGGATGAGTACTTGATACAAACCTCACACAAGACACCACCCACTTACTCTTCCATTGCGGTGCAAATTTATATTAGATATGGTGCTGTGCAATTTTCTTAATGTAGTTTGGTGTACTTTCATGCAGAGATACTCTGCATGGTTTTTTGAGTAAATCTGAGCCACAATTTCCTGCAATAGGCTGTGAGTGATACAAACACTTGTTCAAGCTTCTATGAATGCCACAGTCAGAGATTTTCAGTTGTCAGACCATTCCGTGCTATTCATGAGACTTTCGCATCCAGCTCTCTGTTAACTACAAAGGTAAGTCACCCAGCTGCTGACCCATGTCAGTCACCGAAGCCTGTCCTGGCTTTTTAACAAAGGACAAGATGCACTGTGGGACTTATAGTTTAAATTTTAACTATGTAAGCTTGCGAGCAAAAGCGTACAAAGCTCTGATGGCAACAATATAGGAAAAGGCTGCAGGTATCGGAAATTACATATGGCCACTTGGCAGCTATGAGGTCAACTTTAACCCTGCACCCGTGACAGAGAAGTGACGTCTTCAGCCTTTTCTAACTTTTCAGCCAAAAGGAGGTTGCACTCTGGTACTTGTGGTTGTATTTTTAGCATTTTATCTCTGAGCTCAAAATTCCCACTTTGCAAAGAGATGTTGGCTAACTACATTAATATAGGCATAAAGAGGGCACTTAAAGATTTGCTGAAAAAGCAGTTCAAAGACAAAACAAGCATTGGCAAAGCTAACAGGTCTCACTTATGCAAGAACTGTTTGCTTTGCCAATGTGTTCTAGACATGATGTACATCAGCGTGGCTTCTGTTCTGCATGGCAAAAAGACATTGGCATAGGGGAGAGTGGCATTGAGTGGAATGTCATAGAGTAGAGTGGCGAAGAATGGAGGTGAGTGTGGTAGAGTGGAGTTTGTGGAGTGGAGTCTTCATGGAGTGCAGTGTTGTGGAGTAGAGTGGAGTGCTGTTGAGTAAAGTGTAGTGTCGTAGAGTGAAGTGTCATAGAGTGCCATGGAGTGGAGTTGCATAGAGTGGGGTACAGTGAGCTGGTGTATAGTGGAGTAGAGTGGTGTACTGTATTGAAGAGTAGAGTGGAGTGGCATAGAATGGAATAAAGTGGAAGTGCCATAGAGGGAGTTGTGTAAAGTGAAGTAGACTTTTCTACAGTTGAATGGCATAGAGTGGAATAGAGTAGCATAGAGTGGAGTAATGTGTAGTAGCGTGTCGTGGCATAGAGTGGAATCGCAATTAGTACAGTGGACTGGCATAGAGTAGAGTGGACTTGCGTAGAATGCTTTGCCGTAGAGCATAGTGGTGCAGAGTAGAGTGTCATAGAGTGGAGTGGCATTAAGTACATTGGCGTAGAGTACTGCAGCGTATAATTCAGTGGCATATAGTGCAGTGGTATCCAATGCAAGGGCATACAATGCAGTATCATAGAGTGCTGTGGTGTAGATTTGAGTGGTGGAGAGTGGTGGAGAGTGGAGTAGAGTGGGAAAGAGTGCAGTGGCATAGACTATATGATTTCGGATCACAGTGAAGTGGTGTGGAGTGGTTCAGGTTCGAGTGCAGTAGCGTAGAGTGACAGAGTGCATAGTGGCATAGAGTAGACTAGTTGTAGACTGATGTGCTGTGGTGTAGATTGCAGTGGTGCAGAGTAGGTTAGAGAGGGGTAGAGTCAACTTGCATAGAGTGAAGTGACGCAGAGTAGAGTGGTACAGAGTGGAGTGCACTGGCGTATAGTGTATTGGCAGAGTGCAGATGCATTGAGTGCAGTGTTATAGAATAGAGTGGCATAGAGTTGAGTTGTGCAAAGTAGAGAGAGTTGAGCACGTGCAGAGTGGAGTTTTGCTGCATGCAATGGAGTGGCACAGAGCGAAGTGGCACAGAGTTGATTGGAGTGGCATAGAAGGTAGTGCCATAGAGTACTGTGGTGTAGAGTAGATTGTTTTAGAGCAGAGTGAAGTGTTGTAGAGTGGAGCGGTGCAGGGTAGAATGCAGTGGTGTGGGACAGAGTGCAGTGGCCTAGAGTAGAGTGGCATAAAGTGCAGCGGAGTAGAGTGGATTGGCGTAGAGTGGAGTGGTGCAGTGTAGAGTGTACGTTTAGGAGGCTGGCCTGGCTTGTAGTGGGTACCAGAGGTACTTACTCCTTGTGCCAGGTCCAGTTATCCCTTATTAGTGTAGAAGATGTGTTTCTAGCAGCTTAGACTGATAGAAGGTAGCTATGGCAAAGCAGCTTAGGCTGAACTAGGAGACATGCAAAGCTCCTACTATACCACTTATATCATATGCACAATATCATAAGAAAACACAATACACACAGTTACTAAAAATAAAGGTACTTTATTTTTATGACAATATGCCAAAAGTATCTCAGTGAGTACCCTCAGTAAGAAGGTAAGTACTATATACAAGTTATATGTACACAAACCAAAATTAGGTAAGTAAGAGCAAGAAAAGTAATGCAAACAGTGTAGAACTACACTAGGTTGCAATGGGAGAACATAGGTATAGGGGCAACACAAACCATATACTCCAAAAGTGGAATGCGAACCATGAATGGACCCCAGACCTATGTGAGCTTGTAGAGGGTCGCTGGGACTGTAAGATAACAGTGAGGGTTAGAAAAATACCCCACCCCAAGACCCTGAAAAGTAGGAGTAAAGTACACCTACTACCCCCAGAGAGCACAGAAGTTGTGATAGGGGGATTCTGCAGGGAGCACAAACACCAGCGGTGCACTGACAACGGATTTCCAGGCCTGAGTACCTGTAAGACAAGGAGACCAAGTCCAATAGTCGCGACGGTGTCCAGGGGGGGCAGGAGCCCAGGAAACCCCAGATGAAGGTGCAAGGAAGCTGCCACCGGTTGGAAGAAGCTTGGAGTTCTGCAAGAAAGAAGAGGACTAGGAACTTCTCCTTTGGAAGACAGATGTCCCACGTCGCGATAAAGCTTCCCACGCAGAAAGACTGCAAACAAGCCTTGCTAGCTGCAAGGGTCGAGGTAGAGGCTTTTGGGTGCTGCTGAGGACCAGGAAGGACCAGGATGTCGCTTTTTGGAGGAGGAGACAGAGGGGGCGCTCAGCAACTCAGAGAGCCCTCACAGAAGCAGGCAGCACCCACAGAAGTACCCCAACAGGCACTTGGAAGAAGGGTGAACCAGAGTCCATGCAAAGTTACAAAAGGGGGTCCCACGACGTCGGAGGACAACTCAGAAGGTTGTGCACTGCAGGACGGAGTGCTGGGGACCCAGGCTAAGCTGTGCATGAAGGAAATCCTGGAAGAGTGCACAGGAGCCGGAGCAGCTGCAAATCACGCGGTACACAGCTTTGCAGTCTAGCGTGGGGAGGCAAGGACTTACCTCCACCAAACTTGGACTGAAGAGTCTCTGGACTGTGGGAGTCACTTAGTTGCTGTGTTCCAGGGACCATGCTCGTCAGGATGAGAGGGGACCCAGAGGACCAGTGATGCAGTCTTTTGGTGCCTACATTAGCAGGGGGAAGATTCCGTCGACCCACGGTAGATTTCTTCGGAGCTTCTGGTGCAGGGTGAAGGTAGGCTACCCCCAAAGCATGCACCACCTGGAAACAGTCGAGAAAGCCGGCAGGATTAGGCGCTACAATGTTGCTGGTAGTCGTCTTGCTACTTTGTTGCGGTTTTGCAGGCGTCCTCGAGCAGTCAGCGGTTGATCCTTTGGTAGACGGTGAAGAGGGAGATGCAGAGGAACTCTGGTGAGCTCTTGCATTCGTTATCTGAAGAATTCCCCAAAGCAGAGACCCTAAATAGCCAGAAAAGGAGGTTTGACTACCAAGTTAGGAGGATTGGCTACCAAGAGAGGTAAGAGCCTATCAGAAGGAGCCTCTGACGTCACCTGCTGGCACTGGCCACTCAGAGCAATCCAGTGTGCCCCCAACACCTCTGTTTCCAAGATGTCAGAGGTCTGGGACACACTGGAGGAGCTCTGGGCACCTCCCCTGGGAGGTACTGGTCAGGGGAGTGGTCACTCCCCTTTCCTTTGTCCAGTTTCGCACCAGGGCAGGGCTGGGGGATCCCTGAACCAGTGTAGACAGGCTAATGCAGAGATGGCCACCATCTGTGCCCATCAAAGCATTTCCAGACGCTGGGGGAGGCTACTCCTCCCCAGCCCTTCACACCTATTTCCAAAGGGAGAGGGTGTAACACCCTCTCTCAGAGGAAATCCTTTGTTCTGCCATCCTGGGCCAGGGCTGCCTGGACCCCAGGAGGGCAGAAACCTGTCTGAGGGGTTGGCAGAAGCAGCAGCTGCAGTGGAGACCCCAGAAAGGCAGTTTGGCAGTACCTGGGTTCTGTGCTAGAGACCCGGGGGATCATGGAATTGTCCCCCCAAAACCAGAATGGTATTGGGGGACAATTCCATGATCTTAGACATGTTACATGCCCATGTTCGGAGTTACCATTGTGACGCTATACATAGGTAGTGACCTATGTATAGTGCACGCTTGTAATGGTGTCCCCGCACTCACAAGGTCCGGGGAATTTGCCCTGAACGATGTGGGGGCACCTTGGCTAGTGCCAGGGTGCCCATACACTAAGTAACTTTGCACCCAACCTTCACCAGGTGAAGGTTAGACATATAGGTGACTTATAAGTTACTTATGTGCAGTGGTAAATGGCTGTGAAATAACGTGGACGTTATTTCATGCAGGCTGCAGTGGCAGGCCTGTGTAAGAATTGTCAGAGCTCCCTATGGGTGGCAAAAGAAATGCTGCAGCCCGTAGGGATCTCCTGGAACCCCAATATCCTGGGTACCTCACTACCATAAACAAGGGAATTATATGGGTGTACCAGTATGCCAATGTGAATTGGTAAATTTAGTCAGTAGCCTATTAGTGACAAATTTGGAAAGCAGAGAGAGCATAACCACTGAGGTTCTGGTTAGCAGAGCCTCAGTGAGACAGTTAGGCATCACACAGGGAACACATACAGGGCACATACTTATGAGCACTGGGGCCCTGCATGGCAGGGTCCCAGTGACACATAGACTAAAACAACATACATACAGTGAAATATGGGGGTAACATGCCAGGCAAGATGGTACTTTCCTACAGTACTCACATAGAGTGTGGTGGCAGAGAGTGCAGTATTGCAGATTAGAGTGCTACAGAGTAGAGTAGCCTGGACTGGCATAGAGTGCAGTGGCAAAGCGTGCAGTGGTGCAGAGCAGAGTGGCGTAGATTGCATTTGCATAAAATAGAGTACTGCAAAGTAGAGTAAACAGCAATAGAGTGAAGTTATGTAGAGTGCAGTGGCATAAAGTGGAGCGGTGCAGAGTAGAGCAGGGTGCAATGACAGAGTTGAGTGATGTAGAGTGCAGTGGTGTAGAGTAAAGCCAGTTGGCGGAATGCATTCCCAGAGAAGCTTTATGAATGTCCCCAAGATGTCTTCAGCAGACCAGACAGTTGTGCTGTCTGGTAGGCTTGGAACTAAATACATCAATGGGCTGTATCTAGGAAGGAGCTTAAATCCGTTTTTGGTTTTAAAATTCGTATCCTAATGTATTCTGAAACTTAATTTCTTTGTTTTCTCATTAGGGAGGCTTGCAAATCCTATTACACAGGATAATGGGGATTTTAAAAGGCAGCAGTTGATTAATTCCACGTCAGTGGCGATTCTGAAGGTCAGGAAGCTGCAAAAGCAAACACATAATTTACTAAGCATCAGGGAAATTAAAAAAAAGGCAGAGGCGGAAGCTCGAACCTGCTGCTGTGGACCGTTTGAAACGCACTCCTAGAGAGTGACTGGGCGCCTTCCTAAACCACATCGCAAAGTCTAAAACAACGAACCACCCGAGCGAAAACACGCACTGCCTCTTTAAGCTCCTTAGCGAGCTGCCACCCTGCTGGTGCTCGTTAGAGATCTGATCATCATCTGAGCATGCAAGTCCAGAGAGACCTGGGGCGAGACAGGCAAGCAGGTGGTACAGATGGTGCGCCACGCGCCAGAAGCCAAGGACGCAGGGGAAAAACAGCCAAGAAGCACCACACGGTTATTTTCGCATACACGTTTAGCTTACACATGCCTTCTTTAGGAGTGCAAAACCATTTTTGAAATTCACAAATGTCAGACAAAGATTTTTGTGGTAGTAAACCTACTACCAGGGTCAGAATCGGGTGGGGAATTGGCATTCCGAGAACTGAATGCCATATACGTTTGTTGACACACAAACCTACTCATGCCTGGGTATTCACAAACTCCTTTACAAACTTTTCCACAAGAAAATATTAGAAAGCAACACCAGACAATGAAAGACGTACATTTTCCAGAGTAGAACGGGAAGTGGACACGTCCCTCAACATTTGTGGGGGTGTAGTGGTGGGTGTGGAAAAAATGTGTCCACGGAAAACGTGATGGGTGGAATGCCAGCTACTGATGGTCGTTTGGCCCACATTTCTTGCCTCTATTTTTAGGCTTATTGCACCACTCCAGACCATAGGCAACCACCGGGCATTTCTCAAATAGACGTCTTTTTTACACACTGTCTTGCATTTGGAAGGAAAAATCTAGAGAAAGACAAGGGTTAATAACACTTGTTTTGCTATTCTGTGTTCCCCCAAGTATCCCCATAAAAATGGTACCTCACTTTCGTGGGTAGGCCTAGCTCCCGGGACAGGAAATGCCCCAAAACACCAAGTGGACACATCATATTTTCACAAAGAAAACAGAGCTGTTGTTTGCAAAGTGCCTAGCTGTGGATTCTGGCCTCTAGCTCAGCCGGCACCTAGGGAAACCTAGCAAACCTGCACAGTTTTGAAAACTAGACACCTAGGGGAATTTAGGATGGGGTGACTTGTGGGGCTTTGACCAGGTTCTGATACCCCAGAATCCTTTGCAAATCTCAAAATATGGCCAAAAAACCCTTTTTCCTCTCATTTCGGAGACAGAAAGTTCTGAAATCTGAGAGGAGCCACTAATTTTCTTCCACCCAGCGTTCCCCCAAGTCTCCTGATAAAAATGGTACCTCACTTGTAGGGGTAGGCCTAGCGCCCGCGACAGTAAATGCCCCAAAACACTATCTGGACACATCTAAGTGATCAAATACAAAACTACTTGTTTTAGCAGGGGGCACCTGCGTGTTTGGTCCTGGGCTCAGCAGCCATCTAGGGAAACCTACCAAACCCAGACATTTCTGAAAACTAGACTCCCGAGGGAGTCCAGGGAGGTGTGACTTGCATGGATCCCCAATGTTTTCTTACCCAGAATCCTCAGCAAACCTCAAATTTAGCTTAAAAAAAAATCAAATTTTTCCCACATTTGTGTGGGATCACCGCACTGGGAAAAATTTCATACCACCCGAAGTTCCCCTCAGTCTCCTGATAAAAATGATACCTCATTTGTGTAGGTGGGCCAAGTGCTTGTGACAGGGAAGAGCCAAAAACATGTTGAAATTGAGGGGGGACCAAAGTGGGTCCAAAAGGGCAGTTTGAAAAAAAACATTTTTAGGCTGACAAGCGCAGCAGAAAGTTTATCGGTATAGATGAGACAATGCTAGGTGGTAGGAATTTTTCTGGATTCCTGCAGATTCTGGAAGGTTCCATCACAAAAATGTGGGAAAAATGTGTGATTTCCAGCAAAGTTGGAGGTTTGCAGGGCATTGTGGGTAAGAAAATGGTGTGGGGTGCATGGGAAACACACCATCCTGGAATCACCCAGATGTTTAGTTTTCAGATGTGTCTAGGTCTTGTGGATTTTTCTACATGGCAGCATCCCAAAGTCCATAAAGTGCAGCCCTCACCATTCCAAGTGGGACGATTTTGAGAGTTAGCCGAGCTCTCATGCCCCAAATGTAAAACCAAAACCCCAAATAATCAAATGTCTTCTTGCTTGCTGTGGGATAAGATGTTTTAGTGTGCGGGGAGAGCTGAAAGACTGTTACCCCCTTCAGTTGGGGTGGGGTCATAACCAGGCCCATACTGGTTGGTAGCCACCACCCACTACTTTTTTTTAATTTTTATTCCCTGGCATCTAGTAGACTTTCTGCCCCCACCCCCCCGGGTGTGAATCAGGGTTAATTGCCTTGCCCCATCTGCCCACTGGTGGGCAGAACAACTTTGGCCCCATTTATTTGAGGTGGGGGTATGGCCATACCCCCACCCTCTTATTTTGGAAAAAAAAACTTCCCTGGTCTCTGGTGGGCTCTCTGCCCCCCCTCCCCCTTGGGGGCAGATGGGCCTTCCAAAAATAGGCCAATGTGCCCCCAAGGGGGGCAGATATGGCCAACAGTAATGTGCTGTTGGACCTGGCCCTTTTTACAGGGTCATCCCCAAACTTTTTGCCTCCTTCCTCCTATTTTTTCTGACCTATTGTTGTTGGCTGGTGAGCACCAGAGAGACTGAAGAGGCATTTGGGGGTGCTCCTGAAGGGAGTGGTCTAGGTGTTTCCCAACCAAGTGAGGTGGGAAAGGATTGCAGTGTCCCAGGGAGGTCCCAGAGTAGTGGGATGGATGAGGGCAATGTTCCCTCTAATTTTTTTCCACTGTGTGCGGCAGTGTGCGGTCTCTGTGCGCTGCAGCCAAGGATACGTGCGCCAAGAAATTGACCATTCATGCGCGTGTAGCTCATATCTAGCCAAGATCTTTGGCATTAGCCTCTCCATACCACTAAAGCAAAAAAGGGATATCATTGCTCCATGCAATAGGGCATCAAGGCAGTTTTGTGACCTGGTTGCACACCCCAAGGACATGACCTGTTAAGTGCCACCTACACCCCAGTTAGAGAAAACAGAGGAACATTGCCCGCGGCCTTTAAAAGCTGTTTTCATTGACTTCAATCCAGATTCAAATATGAGCATTTTCTGCAATAGGAGAGCACGACTATCGTTCTAAAAGGCTTATTTGAGCTGAGAAAGTGATAATGCATATAAACAACTATGAAGTATGACAATGATGGAAAAGTTGATAGCAGCACATTTCCTACTGTTTTGAAGCATTTCCTAGCTCATTAACCATTAATTTTCAACATAAATATCACTTGCTCGCTTGTATGCTAAAGTACGCCAAATGATGTTTAAAACACTCCCCGCGGCCTTTAAACGCTGTTTTCATTGACTTCAATCCAGATTCAAATATGAGCATTTTCTGCAATAGGAGAGCACGACTATCGCTCTAAAAGGCTTATTTGATCTGAGAAAGTGATAATGCATATAAACAACTATGAAGTATGACAATGATGGAAAAGTTGATAACAGCACATTTCCTACTGTTCTGAAGCATTTCCTAGCTCATTAACCATTAATTTTCAACATAAATATCACTTGCTCGCTTGTATCCTAAAGTACGCCAAACGATGTTTAAAACACTCCCCGCTGCCTTAAAACGCTGTTTTCATTGACTTCAATCCAGATTCAAATATGAGCATTATCTGCCTTAGGGGAGCACGTATATCGCTCTAAAAGGCTTATTTATTAATGTGCGCGCTTGCCGAAGGGGCCTGCGCTCTGGGGGAAGGAAAGGTGCTTGCGCGCGCGCCTTACAGGGAATATTGGGTGAGGGACCCCATGTCCAGTCTCAGAGGAGAGGAAATGGGGATGGGCTGAGGCCCAGGGTGCCCAAGATCCGGTCCCAGGTCCTGGAGGGTTCTATGAGGGAACGCCAGGAGGGGAGCCTAGCCTGTACCGTAGGGCCACCTGTTGAGGGAGATCCCGCAGTGTCTGAAGAACTTGGGGGGGGTGACTGTAGCCAGCATCCCACCAGTTCTGGTGTCTAGCAGTATCACTCCTAGTGAGGGGGTGCAGAAGTCCAGACAGAGGGTTAGGAGGGGGCTGCGGACCCCAGTGAAGGTCCTGGAGAGTCAGGGGTCAGCTCTGAGAGCAGAGCCCCCCAGGAATGACCCAGGTAAAACCATTTCTGGTTTGGGGGAGATCCAGACTCTGCCAGATGGGCAGAGGTCAGGAGACCTGCGCCAGCCACACTCTTGTGTGGCCCTTGGGGATGGTGTGTCCCTTGTGGGGGGTGAGTGTGCCCCCCAGGAAGTCCTAGCGTGCCAGGCAATTGTTCAACCTCAGGGTGGTGACTCTGGGTTCGATGGCCAGGTTCAGGGGTTAAACTCTGGCCTGGTGGGGGGTCAGTGTGCCCCCCAAGAATTCCTGGTGTGCCAGGCAATGGTTCAACCTCAGGGTGGTGACTCTGGGTTGAGGGACCAGGTTCAGAGGGTAAACTCTGACCTGGTGGGGGGGTAGGTGTGCCCCCCAGAAAGTCCTGGTTTGCCAGGCAGTGATCCAGTCTGAGGGTACAGACGCTGGATTGGAAGTCCAGGTTCAGGGTGTCCCCCCTGACCTGGAGGAAGGGGCTACTGATAACAGTGCCCCTACCATGTTGTCTTCTGGGGGGGGCACTCCTAGTTGGCGGGTGCTGGACCCCAGAAGGGAGGGCAGGGGGAGGGAAGCCTCACACCAGGCCCTAGTCCAACCTGAAGGTACAGACCCCAGGTTGGAAGACCTGTTGCAGGTTAACAGCCCTGCACTGGTGAAAGAATGGTGCAGGGCTGCTTCTCTAAGCACCCTGCCCATGTTGGACTCTGGGGGTGATGCTCCAGGAGGGAGGGTATAGAGCCCCAAAGGGGAGGACCAGGTTCAGGCTGTCATCCTTGACCTGGTGGAAGGGAGAGTGGTCAAAGGGTGCCCAGCACCTGGGGCTACCACCCCCACTCTCCACAGTCACACTGGTTAGGGAGCTTTGAGAGGCCTGGGGCCTGAGCCTCATCCCTGACAGCTGTCAGTGGCCACTGTGGCTTGCTGTCCAGATGGACAGAGTTACCCCTGGGGAGGGGACAAGAGTCACACCCTGAGGGTAGAGTGGACAACACCATTGTGTTGGCCCTGGTGGTACTATCCGGCCCCTGGGATACATCTGTGAGCAAACTAAGGTTAGGTGCTGCACAGATGGTATCCGCAGGTGAGGAGAAAGGTTCCCCATGGGTTGGCTTAGTGGACTCTGAGAGTATGGACAGAGGGATCCAATTGGAGTCAGGAAGGCGAAGAACTGGAACATGCCCCTGCTGTTGTGGGCCTGGGTCCTTGTTCTATCGCCTCGAACAGGGAAGTACATCAGGATAGTGATTGTTCTCCCCTGGCTTTAGGCTGGTGGTGGGTTATGTTGGACCTGGCCCTTTTTACAGGGTCATCCCCAAACTTTTTGCCTCCTTCCTCCTATTTTTCTGACCTGTTGTTATTGGCTTTTGAACTCTGAGCACTTTACCACTGCTAACCAGTGCTAAAGTGCATATGCTCTCTGTGTAAATTGTACTGTTGATTGGTTTATCCATGATTGGCATATTTAATTTACTTATAAGTCCCTTGTAGAGTGCACTATATGTGCCCAGGGCCTGTAGATTAAATGCTACTAGTGGGTATGCAGCACTGGTTGTGCCACCCACTTTAGTAGCCCCTTTACCTTGTCTAATGCCTGCCATTGCAAGGCCTGTGTGTGCAGTTTCACTGTCACTTCGACTTGGCATTTAAAAGTACTTGCCAAGCCTAAAACTCCCCTTTTTCTACATACAAGTCACCCCTAATGTGTGCCCTAGGTAACCCCTAGAGCAGGGTGCTGTGTGGGTAAAAGGCAGGACATGTACCTGTGTAGTTTACATGTCCTGGTAGTGTAAAACTCCCAAATTTGTTTTTACACTACTGTGAGGCCTGTTCCCTTCATAGGCTAACATTGGGGCTGCCCTCATACATTGTTGAAGTGGTAGCTGCTGATCTGAAAGGAGTAGGAAGGTCATATTTAGTATGGCTAGAATGGTAATACAAAATCCTGCTGACTGGTGAAGTTGGATTTAATATTACTATTTTAGAAATGCCACTTTTAGAAAGTGAGCATTTCTCTGCACTTAAATCTTTCTGTGCCGTACAATCCACGTCTGGCTGGGTTTAGTTGACAGCTCCTTGTGCATTCACTCAAACACACCCCAAACACAGGGTACTCATCCTCACTTGGATATATCTGCATTTTGAATGGGTCTTCCTGAGCTGGGAGGGTGGAGGGCCTGCCCTCACACAAAGGACTGCCACACCCCCTACTGGGACTGTGGCAGGCAGGATTGAACTGAAAGGGGACCTGGTGCACTACTAAGCCACTCTTTGAGGTCTCCCCCCCCCACTTCAAAGCCACATTTGGGTATAAAACAGGGCCTCTGCTCTACCACCTCAGACACTTCCTGGAGAAGAAACCTAAGCCAGAATCTGCACCCTGACAAGAAGAACTGCCTGGCTGCCTAAAGGACTCACCTGACTGCTTTCTACAAAGGACTGCTGCCTTGATGTTGCCCTGCTGTCTTGCTGCTCCCTTGCTTTACTGCAGAAGTTCTCTCAAAGGGCTTGGATAGAGCTTGCCTCCTGTTCCCTGAAGTCTCAGGACCAAAAAGACTGCTCTCTTGCAACTAGACTACTTGTGCGGCGAAAAATTCAACACACAGCTTGTTCCGCGGTGAAAAATTCACTGCACACCGGACCGGAAAGACGCCGCTCGACTTTGCGAGGAAGAGATCGACGCAGCGCCTGCGGTGCGACCGGAACTTCGACGCACGGCCCGCCTGGACAACGCCGCCCGACTTCCAGAGGGGAAATCGACGCAGCGCCTGCCGTGAGGGAGAAAATTCCACACACAGCCCACCGGAACGACGCGCAGCCGGACAACAAGCCCAGGATTCCAGGCACAGACCCCGGGGCGTCTGAAAACCCCGCGACCCACAGAGGAGACCTGTCCGCGCACCGGAAATCGATGCAACGTCTTCCCCGCGTGAAAAATAATGACACAAGTCCTTGTGCGAAGGGGCGAAACCGACGCACACACCATTTTACACGCATCTCCTCCTCTGCGGCACTTTGCGGAGATTTTTCACTCCAAACCAGGTACTTTGTGCTTGAAAGAAACTTTGTTTGCTTTTTAAAGACTTAAGACATTTATATCACTTTCCAGTGATATCTTTACAATCTCTTATTGCATCTGTTATCGTTTTGACCTGCAAATATCCAGATAAATATTATCTATTTTTCTAAACACTGGGTGGTGTATTTTTGTGGTGCTATATTGTGTTATTGTATGATTTATTGCACAACTACTTTACACATTGCCTTCTAAGTTAAGCCTGACTGATACAGTGGCAAGCTACCAGAGGGTGGGCACAGGATAATTTGGATTGTGTGTGACTTACCCTGACTAGAGTGAGGGTCCTTGCTTGGACAGGGGCTAACCTGACTGCCAACCAAAGACCCAATTTCTAACATGTGCCCCCATGGGGAGCGACACTTAGCCAAGGGGCTGCCCCCCTAAAGAAAACACACACATACACACACACCAATCCGTAGTGCCTAAGTGGTTTCTGCCCTCCTGGGGGCAAATCGGCCTAATAGAAATACGCCGATCTGCCCCCAAGGGGAGCAGAAATGGCCAAAAACAGATTTGCCGCCCCAGGGGAGTGACCCTTGCCTAAGGGGTCACTCCCCTTGCGTGAAATTGGCACAAAAAAAAAATCCCCGGTGCCTAGTGGTTTCTGCCCCCCTTGGGGGCAGATCAGCCTGATAGAAATACGCCGATCTGCCCCCAAGGGGAGCAGAAATGGCCTAAAATAAATTTGTCCCCCCAAGTGGAGCGACCCTTGCCTAAGGGGTCACTCCCCTTGCGTGAAATTGGCGCAAAACAAAAATCGCCGGTGCCTAGTGGTTTCTGCCCCCCTTGGGGGCAGATTGGCCTAACAAAAATTGCCTGATCTGCCCCCAAAGGGGGCAGAAATGGTCTAAATACAATTTGGCCCCCAGGGGAGCAACCCTTGCCTAAGGGGTCGCTCCCCACCTCTAAAAAACAAAAACAAACAAAAAAAACAAAATGATCCCTGGCGCCTAGAGGCTTCTGCCCCCCTTGGTGGCAGATTGGCCTAATAACAATAGGCCGATCTGCCATCAGGGGGGACAGAAATGGGCTAAAATAAATTCCACCACCCAGGTGAGCGACCCTTGCCTAAAGGGTCACTCCCCTTGCGTGAAATTGGTGCAAAACAAAAATCTCCGGTGCCTAGTGGTTTCTGCCCCCCTTGGGGGCAGATTGGCCTAACAAAAATCAGCCGATCTGCCCCCAAGGGGGGCAGAAATGGTATAAATACAATTTGTCCCCCCAGGGGAGCGACCCTTGCCTAAGGGGTCGCTCCCCACCTCTAAAAAAAAAACAAAAAACTACAAAAAAAAACTAATGATCCCTGGCGCCTAGAGGTTTCTGCCCCCCTTGGGGGCAGATCTGCATAAAAAAAATCGCCCGATCTGCCTCCAAGGGGGTGGGAGGGAAGCCCACGGAAGGAGCACTAGCGCTCCTTCCAAGCTCCAGGTTGAGGACGTAATGGTGAAGTCCTTGGCACAGAAGCACTGTGCCGATGGACGTAACCATTATGTCTCCGGCACAGAAGGTTTAAAGCACACAGTATTAGAATATTTGGTCAAAATTCGATAGTATTTTAAGATCTCTTTGCAGGGACTTCTGGGGTCTCCAACAAGGAAAATAAATAAATTGTGTAATCTGCCTAATAACATTTGTAAAAATTAATTATGAATGTGAAATGCCAGAGTGCATAGGAACACAAACCTTGCATTCCTACATTTGCGTTTCTATGAAACGTTCTAGTTCTGCAGCAATTCTCTGGCATTATTATTTTCATCTAATTTAGTAAGAAACCATTTTTGTGAAATCTGCAAATTATGGGGGCCATTATGATCCCGGCAGTCAGCGATAATGTGGCAGTAGTACCGCCAACAGGCTGGTGGTACTTACCACCACATTATGACATTGGCTGAAGCCAACCTGCCAATGCATCACTCTGACCGCCATGCCGGTAGCAGCCGCCTGGCTGGAGAGAACCATCTCCAGCCCTGCATGCTGCCATAGTGGCGCCTGCGGGATTATGACCCCGCTTACCACCATGGTTTTCGTGATGTTCGTAACGCCATGAAAACCATGGTGGTAGGCCCTATCAGTGACAGGGAATTCCTTCCCTGTCACTGATAGGGGGGTCCCCACCCCCCCCCCCCCACCTCTCCAAACACCCACTCACCCGAGTTCTACATCCATGCCCCACCATTCACACACACACATGCACACACCCGGACACACTTCAAAATATACACGCAGACAAGCATTACAATTTCTATACATACACGCACTCACACATCCATACATTCACGCATGCAATCAACTCTCAACACACACCTGCATACATGCACACACACACACACACAACACCCCCCACCTACTTCCCGTGTCGGAGGCCCGACTTACCTGGATCCAGGGGGTCTTACTGCAGGAGATGGGACGGGGCGCTGCTACCGCCAGCAGCGCCCGCCAGCAGGACACTGCCATGCCGTATTATTTGTATAATACGTCTGACGGTGGTCTACTGGCATGGCGCCACCTTACCGCCATCCGCCAGTATGGCTACAGCCGGATTTCCGCCCTTCTTGTGGCGGAAATCCGGCTTTGGTCATAATATGGCGGATGGCTGGTAGCCGCGGCGACGGTCTTTTGGTGGCAGTCGCTGGGGCGGTAGGCAGTTTTTACCGCCAATGTTATAATGAGGGCCTATGTGACTTTGTAATTCCTAACAGAATTGTAGGCATGCAATATACACAGCTATCTCCGACTTAACTTTATTCCACTCCACACATACGTGCAGGTACACATTCACACCAACACAATAAGATAATTCACTGTCTGTCACGTAAGCCACTAAAACACTTCCCACACAGGCCACATTCAAATCTCTCTCACTCCTCGATTAATGTATCTCTCTCTCTCTCCCTCTCATTATATATATATGTATGGAAAATGTCACTTACCCAGTGTACATCTGTTCGTGGCATGTTGCGCTGAAGATTCACATGCTGTGCACTGTTTCTGCCATCTAGTGTTGGGCTCGGAGTGTTACAAGTTGTTTTTCTTCGAAGAAGTCTTTTCAAGTCATGGGACCGAGTGACTCCTCCCTTTCAGCTCCATTGCGCATGGGCGTCGACTCCATCTTAGATTGTTTTCCCCGCATAGGGTGAGGTAGAAGTTGTTAAAGTAAGGATACTAGAGGTGCCCATGCAATGGAGTGGATATGTATGTTCATAGTGTGTAGTAAAGAAATGTTTATTTACATATTTACAATTTACATGCAACTACAACGGCTACAGGCTCTCGGGGAGGTGGGAGGGCGCATGTGAATCTGCAGCGCAACATGCCACGAACAGATGTACACTGGGTAAGTGACATTTTCCGTTCGATGGCATGTGTAGCTGCAGATACACATGCTGTGCATAGACTACAAAGCAGTAATCCTCCCAAAAGCGGTGGTCAGCCTGTAGGAGGTGAAGTTGTCTAAAATAATGTTCTTAATACAGCCTGTCCTACTGTGGCTTGTTGTGTTGCTAACACATCCACACAGTAATGCTTAGTAAATGTATGGGGTGTAGACCAGGTGGCTGCTTTACAAATCTCTGTCATTGGTATATTACCAAGAAAAGCCATTGTGGTGCCTTTCTTTCTGGTGGAGTGTGTCCTTGGTGTAATGGGTAATTCTCTTTTAGCTTTAAGGTAACAGGTCTGAATGCATTTGACTATCCATCTGGCAATGCTCTGTTTGGATATAGGGTTACCTGCATGTGGTTTGTGGAAAGCTACGAACAATTGTTTTGTTTAACAACATTTTTTTGTTCTATCAATGTAATACATTAGCGCTCTTTTTATGTCTAATGTATGCAAAGCTCTTTCTGCTACGGAGTCTGGTTGTGGAAAGAAGACTGGGAGTTCAACAGTTTGGTTTAGATGAAACAGTGATATGACTTTTGGTAAAAATTGTGGATTTGTACGGAGAACCACTTTATGTTTATGTATTTGTATAAAGGGTTCTTGGATAGTAAATGCTTGTATTTCGCTAACTCTTCATAGTGAATTGATGGCTATTAGAAAGGCTACTTTCCAAGTCAAGAATTGGATTTGACAAGAATGCATGGGTTCAAATGGTGGCCCCATGAGTCGTGTTAGTACATTATTAAGATTCCACTAAGGACCCTGGGGGTATGATTCTTTTTAGTCCTTCCATAAAGGCTTTAATAACTGGGATTCTAAAAAGCGATTTTGTATGTTTAATCTGCAATTACGCAGATATTGCAGTGAGATGGATTTTAATGGACAAAAAAGCTAGATTTGATTTTTGTAAGTGTAGTTAATAACTTACAATGTTTTGTATGGAGGTGTTTAGCGGCGTAATTTGATTAGCCTGGCAGTGGAAAACAAACCTTTTCCATTTATTAGCATAACAATGCCTTGTTGTGGGTTTTCTTGCATGTTAGGTTGAGCGATGCTGGATTCGGGTGTCTGATCTGTTGTTTGTGTTGTGTTAACAGATCTGGTCTGTTTGGTAGTTTGATGTGCGGTACTACCGAGAAGTCCAACAGTGTGGTGTACCACAGTTGGCGAGCCCACGTTGGTGCAATGAGTATTAGTTTGAGTTTGTTTTGACTCAGTTTGTTGACCAGAAAAGGAATGAGCGGGAGAGGGGGAAAAGCGTAAGCAAATATCCCTGACCAGCTGACCGCCCTCAAGAACGCTACCCGCGAACACCACCACCTGATCCGCGCTGCCAAAAGGAACTTTTTCACCGACAGACTGGACAAAAACAGCCACAACAGCAGAGAACTCTTCAGCATCGTCAAGGAGTTCTCCAACCCCAGCGCCAACGCCGTCACGCCCTCACAGGATTTGTGCGAATCCCTCGCCACTTTTTTCCATCGCAAGATCAGCGACCTCCACGACAGCTTCAGACACCAGACCCAACCAAACACCACCGAACCCGCATCCCCGGCCATCACCCTCAACAACTGGACCCACATCAACACGGAAGAAACCAAATCCATCATGAACTCTATCCACTCCGGCGCCCCTTCGGACCCCTGCCCGCACTTCATCTTTAACAAAGCCGACGACATCATCGCCCCGCACCTCCAGACCGTCATCAACTCTTCTTTTTCTTCTGCTACCTTCCCCGAATGCTGGAAACACGCCGAAGTCAACGCCCTACTAAAGAAGCCTACGGCTGACCCGAGAGACCTGAAAAACTTCCGCCCCATCTCTCTTCTGCCTTTCCCAGCCAAAGTAATAGAGAAGACCGTCAACAAACAGCTGACCACCTTCCTGGATGACAACAACCTGCTCGACCCCTCACAAACCGGATTCCGAACCAACCACAGCACCGAAACCGCCCTCATCTCTGTCACAGACGACATCAGAACCCTGATGGACAACGGTGCAACAGTCGCCCTCATTCTTCTCGACCTATCGGCTGCCTTTGACACCGTCTGTCACCGCACCCTAATCACCCGCCTCCGCTCCACCGGGATACAAGGCCAGGCCCTGGACTGGATCGCCTCCTTCCTCGCAAACCGTTCCCAAAGAGTTTACCTCCGTCCGTTTCGCTCAAAACCCACTGAGATCATCTGCGGCGTACCTCAAGGCTCATCACTCAGCCCGACACTCTTCAATGTCTAAATGAGCCCCCTCGCCAACATCGTACGCAAGCACAACATCATCATCACCTCCTACGCCGACGACACCCAACTTATACTCTCCCTCACCAAGGACCCCGCCAGCGCCAAGACCAACCTACAAAAGGGTATGAAGGACGTCGCAGATTGGATGAGGCTCAGCCGCCTAAAGCTGAACTCTGAAAAAACGGAAGTCCTCATCCTCGGCAACACCCCGTCCGCCTGGGACGACTCCTGGTGGCCCACGGCCCTCGGCACCGCACCGACCCCCACAGACCACACCCGCAACCTCGGCTTCATATTGGACCCCCTTCTCACCATGACCAAGCAAGTCAACGCTGTGTCCTCTGCCTGCTTCCTCACCCTCCGCATGCTCCGCAAGATCTTCCGCTGGATCCCCGCCGACACCAGAAAAACCGTGACCCACGCCCTCGTCACGAGCCGCCTGGACTACGGCAACACCCTCTACGCCGGGACCACAGCCAAACTCCAAAATCGCCTGCAACGCATTCAAAACGCCTCGGCCCGCCTCATCCTCGACGTACCCCGCAGCAGCCACATCTCCGCACACCTGAGACACCTGCATTGGCTCCCAGTCAGCAAAAGGATCACCTTCCGACTTCTCACCCACGCACACAAAGCCCTCCACGACAAAGGACCGGAATACCTCAACAGATGCCTCAGCTTCTACGTCCCCACCCGCCTCCTCCGCTCCTCTGGCCTCGCACTCGCTGCTGTCCCTCGCATCTGCCGCTCCACGCCGGGTGGGAAATCTTTCTCCTTCCTGGCGGCCAAGACCTGGAACTTCCTCCCCACCAGCCTCAGGACCACCCAGGACCACTCCGCTTTCCGGAGACTCCTAAAGACCTGGCTGTTCGAGCAGCGTTAACCCCCCCTTTTCCCCTAGCGCCTTGAGACCCGCACGGGTGAGTAGCGCGCTTTATAAATGTTAATGATTTGATTTGATTTGATCCATAGAGCATTGCCCTTGGACTGAGGGTGTGGGTATCTGGACGCGAAGTTTTGGCATTTTGCATTTTCTTTTGTTGCAAACAGATCTATGTTTGGTGTCCCCCATCGATAGAAGTGATCTTGTAGAATCTGGGGATGTATTTCCCACTTGTGAGTCTGCTGGTGATTTCAACTGAGATTGTCGGCTAACTGATTGTGAATGCCTGGTATATATTGTGCTATCAGGCGAATGTTGTTGTGAATTGCCCAATGCTACATTTTATGTGCTAGGATACACAGCTGTGACGAGTGCGTCCCCCCTGTTTGTTTAAATAATACATTGTTGTCATATTGTCTGTCTTGACAATAATGTGTTTGTGGGCTAGAAGGGGCTGAAAGGCTTTTAATGCTAGAATGACTGCCAGCAGTTCTAAGTGATTTATGTGAAGTTGTTTTTGTTGACTGTCCCATTGACCTTGTATGCTGTGACTGTTGAAGTGCGCTCCCCACCCAATCATGGAGGCGTCTGTTGTGATAATGGCATGAGGCACTGGGTCTTGAAAAGGCCGCCCCTTGTTTAAATTTACAGGGTTCAACCATTGAAGCGAAGAGTGTGCTTGGCGGTCTATCAACACTAGATCTTGGAGTTGACCCTGTGCCTGCGTCCATTGTTTTGCTAGGCACTGTTGCAAGGGCCGCATGTGTAGTCTTGCGTTTGGGACAATAGCTATGCATGAGGACATCATGCCCAGCAGTTTATCACAAACCTGACCGTGTATTGTTGGTTTGGTTGCATGATTGATCTTATATTTTGAAACGACTGAACTCTATGTGGACTTGGAGTGGCAATTGCTCTTTGTGTGTTGAGTGTTGCTCCCAAGTATTGCTGTATTTGGGATGGTTGTAAATGTGATTTTTGGTAATTTATAGAAAACCCTAGTTTGTGCAGAGTATCTATTACATATTGCGTGTGAAGTTGACATTGCTGTTGAGTGTTGGCTTTTTTCAGCCAATCGTCTAGATACAGGAATACGTGCATGTGACGTCTCCTTATATGAGCTGCTACTACAGCTAGGCATTTTGTAAATACCCTGGGGGCCGTTGTTATTCCGAATGGCAACACTTTGAATTGGTAATGTTTGCCTTGTATTACAAACCTGAGGTATTTCCTGTGAGATGGATGGATGGGTATGTGAAAATACGTATCTTTTAGATCCAGTGTTGCCATGTATTCCCCTTGTTTTAGTAAGGGGACTATGGGGGTCATTCTGACCTCGGCGGTAAAAGCCGCTTACCGCCGGTCAGAAGGCCGCCACAATACCGCCGCGGCCGCGGTCAGCCGCCACGGACATTCTGACCCACAACTGCAAAACCTCCAAAAATCCGCCCTCCACTGCAGTCCGCCACATCAGCGGCCAGCGGTAAACTGGAGAAGACCAAACCTCCACCGCCACGCCAACAGAAATACGCCCATCCCATTATGACCAGCAAATCCACGCGGCGGTCATTCAACCGCGGTATTCGATTGGCGGTACACACCGCCGCGGTCAAAATACACACACCTTTACAAACCCCTACCACATTGGACAATTTGAAAGGCACACACCTGAAACACATACACACACCACTCCCACACATCCAATACCATATAAAACACACACCCACATCACCCACAAACCCCTACCAACAAAAACCAGAGACGAAGGAGAGAGAGACACATCAGAGAATAGATAGCCAGACACACAGAGGCACACCACAACATCACACACACCACATAGAAGCACAAAGCACCACACACCAACACACACATCATCACATACACCACCCCACACCTCATACACACCACCCCATGGCACCACAAAGGCACCCACGCTTTTCGGACCAAGAACTCCGGGTCATGGTGGAGGAGATCATAAGAGTGGAACCCCAGCTCTTCGGCTCACAGGTTCAGCACACCACCATAGCAAGGAAGGCGGAGCTCTGGCAGCGGATCGTGGACAGGGTCAACGCGGTGGGACAGCATCCCAGAAATCGAGAGGACATCCGCAAACGATGGAACGACCTACGGGGGAAGGTGCACTCGATGGTCTCGCGACACAACATCGCAGTGCAGAAGACTGGCGGGGGACCCCCACCCACTCCACCCGAATTCACAACATGGGAGCAAGAGGTACTAAACATCCTGCATCCTGATGGCCTCGCTGGAGTACACGGAGGAATGGACTCTGGTAAGTACAAGGCCAACCACTTCACCCCCCCCCAGCATGCTAACCCCCCCCCTCACCCCCAACCCCCCAGCACACATCCTCCCTGAGAATGTCTCTCCAGCACAACCCACCCAACACCAACCCCTGCATGCCATCCCCAAACTATGGACACCCATCACCTAAGCATGACCATTGCACATACCCATCACCCCCCCCCACAAAACACCCTCACAACACCTCCCCCAAGGGAATGCCAGCACTGGGGGACAAGGGCACCCATAAAACGCAAGCTAATGCACACACAGAAACAATAACCATACCCTCTTACCCCATGCAGGACCCGAACGACAACACACCGGTCAGGAGGGACCAGAAATGTCCATCTCACCCCCGGAACAGGCCCCTAGTGATGACAGCAGCTCTGTCGACCTGGAACCTGACGACCAGCCCGGACCATCGGGGACCTCTGGGCAGTCGGTTCCCCTCACCCAGACACAGGCCACTGCAGACCCAACCCCCTCTGGGAGCAACAGCACAGCTCCCACCCAGCGGGCCCATGCCTCTGTCTCTAGGACAGGTCAAGCAGCGGTGTGTCTACCACTACAGGGCCCCCAGGGTAACCCACCAACCCAACAACAACAGGGACCTGGGGGCAGTGGGAGTGGGCACACCGTCCAGGGGACAGAGGCCCAGGGAAACAGGGCAACTCGGAGGGCTGCTGTGCGACAGGGGGGGGAGGAGAGGCCCAGGGAACCCACTCTCCAAGAGGCCCTCACCACCATCATGGCAGCCTACCACCACTCACAAGAGACGATGGCGACGGTACTGGCCAGGTTCCAGGAGATCCAGGCACAGCAGGAGCAACGCTACATGGGGTTCAGCGACCAACTCACCAACATCTCAACCGCTATGGGGAGCATAGTCCAGGCCCTGAACCGTATAGAGGACACGTTTCGGGACCATGTGGCTTCACACAGGCCCCCTGTCACTAGCCAGGAACAGGAACAGCCTACCACCTCCGCCGGCGCTAGTGGACAGGAGGCCCCACCACAACGACAGCCCACCAGAACCCCACCTCCTGCTGAACAACAACCGCCCCGCAAAAGGAGCCTGAGATAAAAAAAAACGACAGAGTAGGATGTCAAGACCCCGCCAGCATCACATACCCCCTGAAGTCCTCCCACTGTTCCACATTGCCACCCTGTCAAACCTTGAACTGCCCCTGCTCCATCCTGCCACAGGCATATGGACAATGCACCTGTGAGACTGAGAACTGGACTCCGCCATGGACATTACTCCACCCCCACCCATCACTGTTTCACTATCATGTACCAATATCTATGCACTAATAATAAATCACACATTGCACTGAAATCAATCAGGACGCAGCCTGTCTTATTTACAAATGTATGACACATTACATATCAATTACGTATAATTAACATTGTGAATTACACATACCGAGGTAACTTTGCATTAGTCCATGGGCCAACCAAGCCGAGGTCACGCAGTGGCTCATACAGCACAGAAAAGGGAAGGGAAAATCAAACATCATGTTTATAGTTCTGGGGGGAAATCGACAAAGTTGAGATGCAGGAGGCTTTCAGGAAATGTAAAATGGCATGGGTGATTATTACCTGTGTGCTACTGGAAATACTGTTCTATTACTCTGTCCCTGTTGTCTGTGTCGTCCTCTGAGTCTTCCTCCTCTTCACTCTCCGCAGGCTCCACAGCTGCTTCAACACCACCATCTGCACCATCCTCCTGCAGGAAAGGAACCTGACGTCGCAATGCCAGATTGTGAAGCATACAGCAGGCCACGATGACGTGGCACACCTTCTTTAGTGAGTACATCAGGGATCCCCCTGTCATATGCAGGCACCTAAACCTGCCCTTCAGGAGGCCAAAGGTCCTTTCGATGATCCTCCTAGTTTGCCCATGGGCCTCATTGTACCGTTCCTCTACCCTGGTCCGGGGATTCCTCACTGGGGTCAGTAGCCAAGGCAGGTTCGGGTAACCAGAGTCACCTATTAGCCACACACGTTGTCTCTGTAGCTGCTCCATCACATAGGGGATGCTGCTATTTCGCATCACATACGCGTCATGCACTGACCCTGGGAACTTGGCATTTACATGGGAGATGTACTGGTCAGCCAAACAGACCACCTGGACATTCATCGAATGATAACTTTTTCTGTTTCTGTACACCTGCTCATCGTCTTTTGGGGGTACCAAAGCCACATGGGTCCCATCAATGGCACCAATGATGTTGGGGATATGTCCAAGGGCATAGAAATCACCCTTCACTGTAGGCAAGTCACCCTCCTCTGGGAAAATGATGTAGCTCCGCATGAGTTTCATCAGGGCAGACAACACTCTGCTCAAAATCTTTGAAAACATAGGCTGAGACATTCCAGATGACATGGCCACTGTTGTCTGGAATGACCCAGTTGCCAAAAAATGGAGGACTGACAAAACCTGCACCAGAGGGGGAATCCCTGTGGGTTGGCGGATGGGGGACATCAGGGCTGGCTCCAGCTGGGCACACAGTTCATGGATAGTGGCACGGTCAAGTCTGTATCGAAGTATTATATGGCGTTCTTCCATTGTCGACAGGTCCACCAGCGGTCGGTACACGCGAGGATTCGTCCTTCTCCTCGCAAGTCCCAGCGGACGGTGCCTAGGAAGGACAACATGGAGCACAGAGTCAGGCAAACCACAGGTACGTACAGACAGCTTGCACAGTTAAAGAATGGCAATGGGTTGAAAGGCGTGTATGTGTGGCAATGCAAGGCCTAGGCCTGTGTGTCGCAGTCAAAATTAAGCCATGTAGGCCCTTGAAATGGCGGCTGCCTGACCTGTGAAGTGGGACAATGGGATGTGAGGTCAATGCGCTGGCGGGGCACATCGTGGCGGTAGGCGGTCGAAGACCGCGGCGCAAAGCCGCATTGGTTAACATTGAACCCTATGGGTTTCAGGAGCCAATGACGATGTGCGCCGGCGGTCGCGGTACGCACCGCCGCGGTACGCACCGCAGCGGGCGTGACCGCCATTTACTAGCTGATTGATCACTCGAGACCTGATCATCCACAGGAGAGGACCTATACTGCAAGTGCTGCTGTGACCTCGGTCTGGAAGTGACAATGGCTGCTGCGACTGGGGAAAGGGCACCTGCCTTCACGTCTGAAGAGTTGGAGAAGCTCGTGGATGGGGTCCTCCCCCAGTATGCGCTACTCTACGGTCCTCCAGACCAACAAGTGAGTACACCGGGTGCACATGGAATGGGCTATGCCTGTGTGGATTGGGGTGGATGTAAGTTGGTGGGGTGGGGGTTGAATGAGGAGTGCAACGCACGACAGATGAGAGCATGTGCCATATGGCAAAGTTGGTGGGGGGGGGGCAATCACATCTAACATGCAGGTCATTGATGATTTCCTCCTTTCCACTCTGTACATGTCAAATAGGTCAGCGCCCATCAGAAGATCGAGATTTGGCGTGCCATCGCCAAGGAAGTCCGGAACTTGGGGGTCCACAACAGACGGGGCACCCACTGCCGCAAGAGGTGGGAGGACATCCGCCGCGGAACAAGGAAGACCGCAGAAACACTGCTGGGGATGGCCTCCCAACCTAGGAGGGGTGCCAGTCGCACCATGACCCCCCTGATGTCCCGGATCCTGGCGGTGGCCTACCCTGAATTGGATGGGCGCTTTAAGACATCACAGCAGACACAAGGGGGTGAGTATCAGCACATTCTCCTATCTTTCTGTGCAGTGGAGGCGTCTGGGTGGGGGAGGAGGGCTGTGGGTGACATTAGGCCAGGGCGCTTTCTGTAGTGTAGTCCTCTCCCTTAGGCATGGCCCTGTGCCCCCGGCCCCCACCTCTGTAGGGTGACAAGTACAGCCATTGAAGGTCCAGCATCACCCATGTGCGCGTTTGACGTCTCTTGGCCTGTTGTCCTAGTCAGTAGTACTGAGTAGTGTACCCCGAATGCGCGGCTTAGTGCATGAGGCTCCTGTGTCTGTCCTCTCCGCCAACGGTGGTGACATTGCATGCACTCAACCTGGTCTTCTTTTTTCTCCCCCCACCCTTTCTCTTCATCTTCTTGTGCATGTGTGCATTAGCATCATCAGGCGGAGGAGATTTGGCATCGGAGCACGAGGGAGCTGCAGGACACCAGGCCCCGGTGGGCCCAGGAACAGACACCGAGGGCACCAGTGATCCGGAGGGCGAGGGGAGCACCACGACGGGGACCGCTGGTGAGAGCAGCGACAGCGACACGTCCTCGGATGGGAGCTCCCTAGCGGTGGCGGCAACATCCGGGCCCTCCGCCTCTACAGGTACAGCCGCCACCCAGCGCACCAGCACCGCCCTCCCAGCAGCCCCTCAGCCTACGCTCCGTGTCCCGCTCGCCCAGGAAGGCGCGCGTCTCCTTCACCCCAGGCACCTCAGCCCCTGCCCCTGTTGCCCCTGCTGCCCTCAGTGCGGAGCTCATTGACCTGGTGAGGACGCTCATTGTTGGGCAGACGACCCTTTTGAATGCCATCCAGGGTGTGCAAAGGGAGGTGCAACAGAGCAATGCGTACCTGGAGGGCATTCATTCGGGTCAGGCTGCCCATCAACGAGCGTTCACTGCTCTGGCCTCAGCAATGACGGCAGCCATTGTCCCTGTCTCCAGCCTCCCTCTTCTTACTGCCTCCAGCCTGTCTCTGTCTCCTGTTCCTCAGCCTATCCCATCCACACCATCAGACCAGCCTGCACACACCTCAACACCCAAGAGCAGCTCATCCAGACACAAGCACCACAGATCCCACAAACACTCACCCAAGCAACACCCAGATGCAGACATTCCAACAGTCACTGCCACCCCTGTGTCCCCCTCCTCCTCGTCTCCCTCCTCCCTCCCTGTGACGTCTACACTCACACCTGCATGCAACCCAACATCAGCCAGTGCTTCCATCACCACCTCACCCTCCAGTACAGTCCACACTCGTGCAGTCACCACCCCCACTGCCATGTACACGTCCCCTGTGTCCTCTCCCACTGTGTCTGTCACCCCCTCTTCCAAGACACACAAACGCAGGCAGCCACCCACCCAACAGACATCCACCTCACGACAGCCTACAGCACCAGCACCTTCACCCAATGACAGCACACCTGACTCTCCTACAACCACATCCTCTTCCTCCACTCCCATCACCACTTCTCCTACCCTTTACCTTGGACCTAAAAAGCTTTTCCTGGCTAATCTTGACCTCTTTCCCTCCGATGAGCTCCCCCCTCCATCTGCAAAGAGTCCCAAGAGCACCGCAGCCACCACCAGCCCAGCTTCGAGTGTCACTGTTGTGCATGGGTTCTGGAGTCCACCCTTTGCCAGCAGTGACACATCGATCAGCAGCAAGGACACGTCCAGCCCCCCCCCCGGCAAGAGGACCCGCAAAAACAAGGGCCACCGTGCGAGGACTGACAGGGCTGCCCCCAAGGAGCAATGTGCGGCCACTTCACCAGCCACACCATCTAGGGGAGGCAAGGGCCCGAGAGCCCCATCAAAGGAGCGGAAGGGCAGCAGGAGCGCGGAGAAGGTGGACCCCACATGCCACATCCCAGCTGGGAAGGAGGACACTAAGGAGGCCAGGAGTCCGTCCCCGAAGGGTCCAGAAACGTCACAGTCCGAGGGCGACTGAGCAGGGAGTCCAGGCCAGGTCTGGCTCCCTTGACCTGCTGGATGAGCACCGCTGAACAGGGCCCGCCGTGGAGAAGAGCACCGCTGAACAGGGCCCGCGGTGCAGAAGAGCACCGCTGAACAGGGCCCGCCGTGGAGAAGAGCACCGCTGAACAGGGCCCGCGGTGCAGAAGAGCACCGCTGAACAGGGCCCCGCCGTGAAGATAGGCACCACTGAACAGGGCCCCGGCCGTGCAGAAGAGCACCGCTGAACAGGGCCCGCCGTGGAGAAGAGCACCGCTGAACAGGGCCCCGCCGTGGAGAAGAGCACCGCTGAACAGGGCCCCGCCGTGAAGATAGGCACCGCTGAACAGGGCCCCGCCGTGGAGAAGAGCACCGCTGAACAGGGCCCCGCCGTGAAGATAGGCACCGCTGAACAGGGCCCGCGGTGCAGAAGAGCACCGCTGAACAGGGCCCGCCGTGGAGAAGAGCACCGCTGAACAGGGCCCCGCCGTGGAGAAGAGCACCGCTGAACAGGGCCCCGCCGTGGAGAAGAGCACCACTGAACAGGGCCCCGCCGTGGAGAAGAGCACCACTGAACAGGGCCCCGCCGTGCAGAAGAGCACCGCTGAACAGGGCCCGCCGTGAAGATAGGCACCGCTGAACAGGGCCCGCCGTGGAGAAGAGCACCGCTGAACAGGGCCCGCCGTGGAGAAGAGCACCGCTGAACAGGGCCCGCGGTGCAGAAGAGCACCGCTGAACAGGGCCCGCCGTGGAGAAGAGCACCGCTGAACAGGGCCCCGCCGTGGAGAAGAGCACCGCTGAACAGGGCCCTGCCGTGCAGAAGAGCACCGCTGAACAGGGCCCGCGTGCAGAAGAGCACCGCTGAACAGGGCCCCGCCGTGAAGATTGGCACCGCTGAAGAGGGCCCCGCCGTGAAGATAGGCACCGCTGAACAGGGCCCCGCCGTGCAGAAGAGCACCGCTGAACAGGGCCCGCCGTGGAGAAGAGCACCGCTGAACAGGGCCCCGCCGTGAAGATTGGTACCGCTGAAGAGGGCCCCGCCGTGAAGATAGGCACCGCTGAACAGGGCCCCGCCGTGCAGAAGAGCACCGTTGAACAGGGCCCGCCGTGGAGAAGAGCACCGCTGAACAGGGCCCGTGGTGCAGAAGAGCACCGCTGAACAGGGCCCGCCGTGGAGAAGAGCACCGCTGAACAGGGCCCCGCCGTGGAGAAGAGCACCGCTGAACAGGGCCCCGCCGTCAAGATAGGCACCGCTGAACAGGGCCCGCGGTGCAGAAGAGCACCGCTGAACAGGGCCCCGCTGTGAAGATTGGCACCGCTGAAGAGGGCCCCGCCATCTCAAGCACCGCTCCGCTGGGCACTGCCGTCTCAAGCAGCGCTCCGCTGGGCCCTTCATCTCAAGCACCGCTCCGCTGGGCCCTTCTTCTCAAGCACCGCTCCGCTGGGCCCTTCATCTCAAGCACCGCTCCGCTGGGCCCTTCTTCTCAAGCACCGCTCCGCTGGGCCCTTCATCTCAAGCACCGCTCCGCTGGGCCCTTCTTCTCAAGCACCGCTCCTCTGGGCCCTTCATCTCAAGCACCGCTCCGCTGGGCCCTTCATCTCAAGCACCGCTCCGCTGGGCCCTTCTTCTCAAGCACCGCTCCGCTGGGCCCTTCATCTCAAGCACCGCTCCGCTGGGCCCTTCATCTCAAGCACCGCTCCGCTGGGCCCCGCCGTCTCAAGCACCGCTCCGCTGGGCCCTTCATCTCAAGCACCGCTCCGCTGGGCCCTTCTTCTCAAGCACCGCTCCGCTGGGCCCTTCTTCTCAAGCACCGCTCCGCTGGGCCCTTCATCTCAAGCACCGCTCCGCTGGGCCCTTCATCTCAAGCACCGCTCCGCTGGGCCCTTCTTCTCAAGCACCGCTCCGCTGGGCCCTTCATCTCAAGCACCGCTCCGCTGGGCCCTTCTTCTCAAGCACCGCTCCGCTGGGCCCCGCCGTCTCATGCACCGCTCCGCTGGGCCCTTCTTCTCAAGCACCGCTCTGCTGGGCCCCGCCGTCTCAAGCACCGCTCCGCTGGGCCCCGCCGTCTCAAGCACCACTCCGCTGGGCCCTTCTTCTCAAGCACCGCTCCGCTGGGCCCCGCCGTCTCAAGCACCGCTCCGCTGGGCACCGCCGTCTCAAGCACCGCTCCGCTGGGCCCCGCCGTCTCAAGCACCGCTCCGCTGGGCCCTTCATCTCAAGCACCGCTCCGCTGGGCCCCGCCGTCTCAAGCACCGCTCCGCTGGGCCCTTCATCTCAAGCACCGCTCCGCTGGGCCCTTCATCTCAAGCACCGCTCCGCTGGGCCCTTCATCTCAAGCACCGCTCCGCTGGGCCCTTCTTCTCAAGCACCGCTCCGCTGGGCCCTTCATTTCAAGCACCGCTCCGCTGGGCCCTTCTTCTCAAGCACCGCTCCTCTGGGCCCTTCATCTCAAGCACCGCTCCGCTGGGCCCTTCATCTCAAGCACCGCTCCGCTGGGCCCTTCATCTCAAGCACCGCTCCGCTGGGCCCTTCTTCTCAAGCACCGCTCCGCTGGGCCCTTCATCTCAAGCACCGCTCCGCTGGGCCCTTCTTCTCAAGCACCGCTCCGCTGGGCCCTTCTTCTCAAGCACCGCTCCGCTGGGCCCCGCCGTCTCAAGCCCCGCTCCGCTGGGCACCGCCGTCTCAAGCCCCGCTCCGCTGGGCCCCGCCGTCTCAAGCACCGCTCCGCTGGGCCCTTCATCTCAAGCACCGCTCCGCTGGGCCCCGCCGTCTCAAGCACCGCTCCGCTGGGCCCTTCGTCTCAAGCACCGCTCCGCTGGGCCCCGCCGTCTCAAGCACCGCTCCGCTGGGCCCCGCCGTCTCAAGCACCGCTCCGCTGGGCCCTTCTTCTCAAGCACAGCTCCGCTGGGCCCCGCCGTCTCAAGCACCGCTCCGCTGGGCACCGCCGTCTCAAGCACTGCTCCGCTGGGCCCCGCCGTCTCAAGCACCGCTCCGCTGGGCCCTTCATCTCAAGCACCGCTCCGCTGGGCCCCGCCGTCTCAAGCACCGCTCCGCTGGGCCCTTCATCTCAAGCACCGCTCCGCTGGGCCCTTCTTCTCAAGCACCGCTCCGCTGGGCCCTTCATCTCAAGCACCGCTCCGCTGGGCCCTTCATCTCAAGCACCGCTCCGCTGGGCCCTTCTTCTCAAGCACCGCTCCGCTGGGCCCTTCATCTCAAGCACCGCTCCGCTGGGCCCTTCTTCTCAAGCACCGCTCCGCTGGGCACCGCCGTCTCAAGCACCGCTCCGCTGGGCACTGCCGTGTCAAGCACCGCTCCGCTGGGCACCGCCGTCTCAGGCACTGTTTATGGTTCACTGTGCCCACCATGCCTCCTCCTTGACCAGTGGAGACTGTCATCCACCTGATGGACTGTGGCTTTGCACTCCCCAGGATGGTACAGTGGGCAGCCCAGCCACTGTAGAGACATTGAGAGACTGTGGCTTTGCACTCCCCAGGATGGTACAGTGGGCAGACCAGCCACTGTAGAGACATTGAGAGACTTTGGCTTTGCACTCCCCAGGATGGTACAGTGGGCAGCCCACCCACTATAGAGACATTGAGAGACTGTGGCTTTGCACTCCCCATGATGGTACAGTGGGCAGCCCACCCACTGTAGAGACATTGAGAGACTGTGGCTTTGCACTCCCCAGGATGGTACTGTGGGCATGGTGGCTCCTCGTGGATGTGGCTGTGGTGCCCCCCCATTCCCTTCCCCCTGAGGTGCCTGTAGTTTTTACATCTGATGCCCCTGCAGTGTTCTCTCCAAAGGACTCAGGTCTCCTGTGTGGGCTTTGCCCTTGTTTCTCAAAACTTTGCCCCACGGACATGATGAATTCGTAGGATGTGCAGGACTTGTTACTTCAGTTATACACTGATGTGTATATCATTTGTTTTCTTGTAAATATCTTTCATGGTTGTACGATAATTTTCAGGAGCTTTTTGGTACATAAATATTTATTCCAAATTTGATTATGTCATAGCATTTTTCAGGGGTGTTTGGGTGGTGTCACTGTGACTTGTTGCTCTGCATTGGTGTGTACATAGTTGGGGGGGGGGGTCGCATATGTGTGTGCCCGTAACCTTTCGTCCTCCCCCCTCCCGTGTGTCGTAGGTGCAGTACTCACCGTTGTCGTCTGCGCCGGACTTCGTACTCGTGGTAGATGAGAAGGTAGACGAGAGCAGGTAGGATGTTTAATTCGGGTTCCATGCTGTCCTCCTTCCTCCTGGAGTGCGTAGTGGTGTGCGTTTTCCCGTTCGTAGTCTGTTTCCGCCGTGTTTTTATCGGCGGTGCTCCCGCCCCGGAAAAGGTGGCGGATTGGTGAGTTGTGATAGTGTGGGCGGTACATTGTCTGCCGCCTGGCTGTTGGCGGTGACCGCTGCGCTGTTTGTTTGTACCGCCGTGGCGGTTGGAGTGTTAAAGTGGCTGTCTGTGTTGGCGGTTCCCGCCAGGGTCAGAATTCCATTGTTTTGACCGCCAGCCTGTTGGCGGGTTGGCCGCCGCTTTAACACCGACCGCCAGGGTTAGAATCACCCCCTATGTCCTGTAATGTTACCATGTGGAAATTTTCTGATTTGATGAAGAGATTCAGTGTTCTGAGATCTAAAATAGGCCTTAATGTTTTGTCTTTCTTTGGAATAAGGAAAAACAGGGAGTAAACCCCTGTTCTTTTTTGGTGATACGGTACTAGTTCTATGGCTTCTTTTGCTAGTAGTGCTTGGACCTCTATTTGTAATAGGTCTAAGTGTTGTATTGACATTCTGTGCGTTCTTGGGGGAACATTTGAAGGGAATTTTGTGAACTCTATGCAGTAACCATGCTGGATAATTGATAGAACCCACGTGTCCGTGGTAATGTCTGTCCAATTGTGGTGGTATTTTGTTAATCTCCCCCCCACTGGTGATATGTGTTGGGGAAGTGTGACACTGAAGTCACTGCTTGCTACCAGGGGTTTGTTTGGTAGGCTGGAATTTTCACTTTTCCTCTTGGGAACTGTCCTCTGTAGGAACCACGAAACCACCCTCTATGGTATTGAGACTGGTAAGTGGGTTTTGTTTGGGAAGTGGATGGTTCTGAGGGTTGCTGTCTAAATCATCCCCTAAATTGTGGTTTCTTAAATGTTCCCCTGTATTGAGAGGAGTAGAGCGCTCCCATAGCTTTGGCCGTGTCCGTGTCTTTTTTCATTTTTTCTATTGCGGTATCCACTTCCGGTCCGAATAGCTGATGTTGATTAAACGGCATATTCAATACCGCCTACTGTATCTCTGGTTTAAACCCAGAACTTCGCAGCCATGCATGCCTTCTAATTGTTACTGCTGTATTCACAGTCCGTGTCGCTGTATCAGCAGAGTCTAGTGCAGAGCGGATCTGGTTGTTTGATATGGCCTGTCCTTCTTCAACCACTTGCTGGGCACGTTTTTGATGCTCTTTGGGTAGTTGCTGGATGATGTCTTGCATCTCGTCCCAGTGTGCTCAGTCGCGCAGGCAAGGAGGGCTTGTGAGTTGGCAATTCGCCACTGATTGGCTGTTTGCGATGCCACTCTTTTCCCTTCCGCGTCTAATTTACGACTTTCCTTATCAGGGGGTGGCGCATCCCCCGATGACTGTGAATTTGCCCTTTTCCTTGCAGCCCCCACAACTACTGAGTCCGGGGGGAGCTGTTGTGTAATAAACACAGGGTCTGACGGGGGACGTTTATATTTCTTTTCAACCCCTGGCGTGATGGCTCTCCCTTTTACTGGTTCTTGGAAAATCTGCTGTGCGTGTTTAAGCATGCCCGGCAACATCGGCAGACTTTGGTACGATGCAGGCGTGGATGCCAGAGTGTTGAACAGGAAGTCATCCTCCACTGGTTCTGAGTGCATTGTACATTGTGAAATGTTGCTGCTCTGGCCAGTACCTGCGTATAGGACGTACTGTCTTCTGGCGGTGAAGGTTTTGTTGGATAACACTGAGCTGTTGTCCGAAACTGGTGGGTCGTATAGATCCCAGGGGTCCGCATCGTCTTGAGATATCCCAGTATGTGTGGGTGACTGTGCCATTGGTGTACCCACTGGTGACAACTGTGGTGATTGAAGTGGGGACGTTTGTGGTGAGAAATGTGGGAGTGGTGACCTTTCTCTAACCACTTTGGCTTTGGGTTGCATCTCAGTCTCATGAAAAGCCAGTTTTCTTTTGGACTTGAGCGGGGGATGGTTTGTATCTTCCCTGTGTCTTTCTGGATTTCTAACCTTTGCTGAGTCTGGTCATGTTCTTCTAAATCCAGTTCCTGCTCAAATCTGTGCCTTTCTTTGAGCTGTAGAGAAAGCCCCTGCTCTTCTGTGTAGGAACTCTTTTTCGGCTCCGAAGCCGATTTTTTCAGTACCGAAACCCCGATGGAAATGGTCGGTCTCGGTTCTGATAAGCTTTTTCGAGGCTTGCTCGACTCGATTACTCGATGCCGACTCTTTTCGGTGCCGGTTTCTCGGCCCGAGTCGGAAGTCTTCGGCAACATTTTGGCCTTTTTCAGTGCCTATGTTCCTTGGTCACCGTCTTTTCTGTAGGTCGAGCCATGGCCTTCTGGCAGTGGCTTCCCCGAGGCCTTTTGTTTTTTTACCTGACCTTGGCTGTGGGACGGGGCAGGTGTACTCACTTTTTGCGCTGCCGTCGGTGGTCGATCCTCTTCGGATTCATCCGAGTCCGAACCCTGGATCGAAATTCGCATTTCATCTTCTTTGACGTCGAGATGTGGTGTTTGCTTCAACGCCATTTGTAATCGTTTTGCGCGTCGATCTCTTAAGGTCTTCTTGAATCGAAACGCTCTGCAGGCTTCACAAGTATCCTCTCTGTGTTCGGGTGATAAACACAAGTTACAGACCCGATGCTGGTCTATGCAAGGATACTTTGCGTGACACTTCGGACAGAAACGGAAGGGGGTCCAGTCCATGAGCTTCGACGACTGGTGTGGTCGGGCTGACCAGGCCTTGGTTAATTGCGGAAGCCCCGAAGGGCCGCCGAAGCCGTCTTGTTGTCAGTGCCAATGTGATGATACTAAACCGGTCCCAAACGCAAACAATACTGACGAATTTCGATGATTCTCTAAGTTTTCCCCATTTCGAATTACGGAGCGAAGAAGAACACGTCTGGACCAGATGGCGGAAAGAAAACAACCTAAGATGGAGTCGACGCCCATGCGCAATGGAGCCGAAAGGGAGGAGTCACTCGGTCCCGTGACTCGAAAAGACTTCTTCGAAGAAAAACAACTTGTAACACTCCGAGCCCAACACTAGATGGCAGGAACAGTGCACAGCATGTGTATCTGCAGCTACACATGCCTTCGAATGTATATATATATATATATATATATATATATATAAATATATCGGAGCACACAATTATTGGTTTATCGGTGCAGGTGTCAGGGTTAGGACCACAACCCTCATTCAATGTTTCACAAAAGCCAAAAAGACACAGCGCTCCCGGAAACAATATACACACAGCATTATGGGATATGTAGTTGAAATCACTGCTAGGAGCATAATTAATTATAGTGCAGGCGCCACGAGTCTCACAGAAACAAAGTTAGTATAGTTCCATTATTCATGTCTCTTTCACGATATTCTTACACAGCGAAACATCTTAAAATTTCGAAGCAGCAATTCAAGCATGCTGGATTCCCACAACTCCTTCCCCCTGCATTTCTCTCTTTACCCCATCCTTTCAAAATCTTTCCCAAAATGTCATGCTGTGCTGGGCCAAATCCCCAGCACAACTCACCATGAAAGGACGAACCTGCCAACTTACCCAGTATTGTTGCAGGCTATAAACATTTATCAATTAAAAACATAACAAACCGTATAACCCGTCCATCCCTGTCACTGTGGTCCTAACTCAATGGCCTCCCTGTGAGCCGCTCCAAGGTCTCAAATTCACTCCAAGCAAGCAGATAGCTCCTCCTGGTAGATTCTGCTCAAGAAATTTCCACCAGCTTAATCACTCTTAAGCCCCCCACTCCCAAATCTCTACAGGAATGGTCAGCTTGGTTTTCTCTGCTTCTGGTGCCAGACAGTGAAATTGATGCCACTATGAATGAGACAATGAATATGCTATAGTGTTGTTAACACCAGGCACATGTTTAGCCTTGAACACAATATTTAGTTGTAAGCTTAACAGCATGAAGTGTCACTGCAGTCACAAAACCCTTGAATCATGTGCCTTCTGCCTGTTCACTAACTCCACCACTGTCATGTAATCCACATTAAACATCACTGTCCTGTTTGCGAACTTGCTGCCCCAAACACTCAAAGCAACCCAACAGCAGGAAGAATTCCAAAAATGCTATGCTCCATCCTTGCTGCAACTATTACTGTGGCCACACTTCTGCACAGCATCGCCCATCCCAGAAAAGGCCAAAGCTATGAGTAGCTGCTGCATCAGAAAATATCTCCCCCTGCCACACTGTGTTCTCCTCCTGAAACATCATCAGCACACCATTGAAGTCATCCAAGAAAGTCCTCCACACCATAAGATCCACCATCACTGCCATGGAAATGCATATCCTAAAAGAGCAACGAACATACCAATGTGCAATTTACAGCATAAAGTCTGTTCGCCCCGCACCATTCTGCATGCAAAATTCAAAAACCCCAACAACTTCTGAACTTTCCTGAGTTCCAATCTCCGTTCCCCAATCGCCTCCTCCAAGAAACTTTGACTCTTCTGAACTTTCTCTCTGGGCAATCATGCTAACCATGTTGTCTGGGTCCAGTTCTATGCCCAAAAAGATTAACACTGTGCTAGCGCCTTCTGTTTTCCCAGAAGCAGATGGAATTCCCAGATCTGCCGCTAAAGATTAAAAATGCCTCAGTGCCCTGTGGCACTCACCTAGCCCGGCCCTCCCGACAAAGAGAAAATCATCCAAGTAGTGCAACACTTCCTGGTGCCCACTCTGCCTAGTAAAGACCCACTGCAAAAGGGTACCTGAAAGCTTGAACCAAAGCACAAGAAATGGTGCATTCCATGGGTAACACTTTGTCAATGTACATTGCACCATCCAATTGCATGCCCAGCAATGGAAAATCATCAGGGTGTATTGGAAACAGCCGAAATGCTGACTTAATATCACACTTTGCCAGTTCCGCTCCCCCTTGTCCACACAGTCTGACCAGCAAGATGGCATAATCTACTAAAGCATACACTACTCTTGTAACATCTGCAGCGATAAAGTAATTTACAGATGCCACCTCTTGCCAAGACAAATGTTGGAGCAACCTAAATTCCACTACCCATTTCTTAGGTACCACCCCCAAATGAGATATGATCAAGTCAGTCAAAGACCAGTCATAGAATGAGCCCACAATCCTCCCTTCATCAACTTCCTTCTGCAATATGGCAGACACCTCCTCCTGCGCTGCCTTTGATGCCCACAAGTTGTCAGCCCACCTCCTTCTCCCGAGGCCCTGATAACCAACCCGGAAGCCCCCCTAAATCCCCACTCTAACCTAAAAGCCATTTCTTTGCCAGGGTAATGTGCTAGCCATGGCAGTAGACCTCCCAACCTAATTGGCATAGGAGCCTTTTGGCCCAGCAGGGCCCTGAGGTCCTCTCCCTGTAGTCACCTTTCACTGCTCAGAGGGGCTGACCAGCTTGAAACACCGATTTACGGGATATCTGCCTCAACATGCTGAACACTCATGTTTACATTTTGAAGGCTGTCTGGAACTGAAACCTTTGGTAAAGTTCCAACAGGCCCCAGCATTGGTACATGTGGGCTTTGGCAGACTACCTGCCCTTTGTTGAGCAGGACAGGGTTGAAAGGGCTTATTTGTAATAGGAAGGCCGCTCGCCATATGGGTCGAGGCCATAGATTGTGTAGAGGACATCTGCTGCATCCACAATTCTGAACCAATGTCTCCCCTAGATTTGTCTGGGTTCACACTTACCCTGGCTCTAAATACCTTGCCATAATTAAACAAAGTGTAGCCATCGAAATGCATTTGTGCTTTCCATACAATAACCACATATTTAAATTATGCAATGGCTCTGTCCACGTACTTTTCACAATAGATGCTGGCATAAATCAAGAAAGGTGCCATCCAGTTGTCCATAGTAATGGGAACCTTGGGCTGCCGGGCCAAATCCCACTCTTCTTTCTTTGACTCTTCTTTAGCCTGAATGTCCCTATGCAAGAGTTTGAAAACACCTTCTCAAAGCAGACATTAAAGTGACTCGCCCATTTGAATCAATGGGCCTCCTTACACTTTGCTGCACTAGCATCAACATTTTTTATGCTAGTGCAGCAAAACACCACTATTGTGTCACAAATGTTGACGCTATTGGCCTAGCCTGAGCCATGGTGCGCCGTATTATACATATGGTGCACCCATGGGGTCGTTGGGTGGGGCAGGGCCGATGCCAGAAAACTGGTGCATCAGCATTGTAAATAGGCCCCCAGGTACCTTGCCCAACACTTGCCTCAAAAAAGGCCTCCAAACTTCCAAACTCTCTGCCCCAAACTTTTTGCCCCCTGGTAGTCTGAAAAGGAGTCAGGAAGAGGCTGAATGCCCTCTCCAGACTCCTTATATTGAAATCCCCTAAGCCCCACCGCTGCCCATAACCCACCTATCCTGTCCTGCCTTGTCATCCACCCAAACAGAGTTTCACGGGGGCAGACTAGGCTGCACCTTCTGCCTATCCCTGAATCCATGAGCTCTGTAAACCTGTGGTATTTAGTTCCATGATTCATGACACCTTTAAAGGAATCAGTGACTGAAAGGAATCTGTGTCCCTTGTAACTTGGACTGATCTGCCATTCTACCTCATTGACGAAAGAGGACCCCACATGTCTGACTTTACGAATGAATAAAACAAACATAATTTCCATTTTGCAAGAACATCGTCTGAGAGAAATGAATGAAACAAATGAGGACCTTGAAGATTCCGGACTACAGGTGCCTCTGCAGGGGAATCCTGGTCCACAAAGGATGATGGATGGGGTATTTATATTACCTTCATTCCCCCAGGAAACCTCGAAGAAAAAGCTTGCAGCTGCAGGACACAGAACGTGCTGAGCTAGGCAGGAACCCTTTCCATCCACTAGCCCAGTCCTCCGTGTACATTTAGGCTTGTGGGCTCACGCCTCACTGTTCATGGTGCCGGTGTTATTTCTGAGATGAATGACTCGCAGAAGGACTCCTAATTGGGTTGAGAAGCCGCAAACACAATATTTCTATATTTCTTATGCAGAGAATATGGCGGGAAATGGCTCGCTGTATAACCTGTGTGCAAGGGCAATGGTGCAGGAACGCTGGCTGCAGGCAATGGTTCAATGGTGCTCGTTGCAGGCAATAGTGCAGGAGTGATGACTGCAGGCAATGGTGCATGAGTGCAGACTGCAGGCAACGGTGCAAGTGTTCTGGATGTAGGCAATGGATAAGAGTGTTGGCTGCAGGCAATAGTGCAGGAGTGCTGACTGACTGCAATGGTGTAGGAGTGCTGGTTGTAGGTAATGGTGCAAGAGTACTGGCTGCAGGCAATAGTTCAGTGTTGCTGGCTGCAGTCAATGGTGCAGGTGCACTGGCTGCAATCAGTGCAGGAGTGATGGCTGCAGGCAGTGGTGAGCGCTGGGCACAGGCAATGGTGCAGGAGCATTTGCAGCATGCAACGGTGCAGAAGTGCTGACTGCAGACAATGCTGCAGGTGGGATGAATGTAGGCAATGGTTCAGTGGTGCTGGTTGCAGGCAATAGTGCAGGGGTGCTCGCTGCAGGGAATAGTGCACGAGTGCTGACGGCGTGCAATGATGCATGAGTGCAGGCAATTGTGCAGGTGTGCTGGCTACAGGCAATGGTTCAATGGTGCTCGTTGCAGGCAATAGTGCAGGAGTGCTGACTGCAGGTAATGGTGCATGAGTGCAAGCTGCAGGCAATGGTGCAAGTGTGCTGGTTGTAGGCAATGGATAGGAGTACTGGCTGCAGGCAAGTGCAGGAATGGTGACTGCAGGCAATGGTGCAGAAGTGCTGGTTGTAGGCAATGGTACAGGAGTGCTGGCTGCAGGCAATGGTTCAGTTTTGCTGGCTGCAGGCAATGGTGCAGGGGTGCTTGGTGCAGGAGTGCTGGCTGTAGGCAATGGTGCAGGTGCACTGGCTGCAATCAACAGTGTAGAAGTGCTGGCTGCAGTTAATGGCGCTGGAGTGCAATCTGCAGGCAATTGTTCAGGAGTGCAGGCAGTGGTGCAGGAGTGCTGGCTACAGAAAACGGTGCAGGGGCAGTGGTGGTGGAGGGGCTGTAAATAATGGCGAAGGACAACTGATTGTGGAGGAGCAGCAGAGAATGGTGTGGGAGGGCTGGTTGCGGTGGAATTGCAGGTAATAGTGTAGGATTGTTGGTTCTAGGCGGTGATGCAGGAGGACAGGTTGAGAAGGAGCTCTAGGGAATGCAACAGGAGGGACACCTGTAGAGAATGGGGCAAGCTGTAGTGAACTCTGGTGAATGGTGCCAAGGTGCACTATTCTCTAGAGATTATTACAGAAGCAGGGCCATATTAAAAACATTTGGGGCCCTGGGCAACAAAATAATTGGGGCACTCTTTGCATATAGAGAGAAGGCATAGATACATGGAGGTATAAAGATAGAGAAAGAAGGGAGAGAGGGAGGGGTAGAGGAAGTAAGGAGAAGTATTGCGAAAGCTATGAGATAGGTGACATGGCGACAGTGAGGAAGAGGGGTTTGATAGAGAAGTTCAGTAGAGAAAAGGGATGGAATTTAGAGATTAGTGAGGAATAGCAAGATAACCTACACGGTAGAGAGAAGTGAAGTAAAGAAAAGTGGACTAGAGAGAAAAAGGAAAGGTAGTGAGTGAGGCAGAGAATGAGCCAAGGTAGCCATGGAAGTGGATTGAAATGTGAGTTAGACTTTCATAGATAGAGGAATAGAGAGAGAGTGGTAAAGAGGGGTGAGATCAGGTTGACCAGGGTGAAGTGAGAGACAGTAACAGAGATAGCCAGAAAGAGGTAAAAATGTTGAAGTAAACTGTCAGAGGTAAGACAGACAAAACACTTTACCAGGGCCCCCTGTGAAAGGTGGGGGCCATTAGCAATGGCCCACCTTGCCCATTCTTTAAAACGTTTCACAAAAGTACAATTTTTGGAAGAGCTTGAGGAATGGTATAGGAATGCCAGTTTTGGAATACATGTAGGAGCTGATTTAAGAGCCCCTAGTGCCACATTAGCGTAATGTTTTTTACGCTAATGTGTCCCAGAGAGGCCAAAATTACTGCGCCTAATTTACAAAGTGGTGCAAAGCATGCATTTTGCCACTTTGTAACACTTTGCGCTACATTATGCCTGCGGGGACTAAAAAAATGGCGCAAAGAAATCTAAGAGATTTCTTTGCATAATTTCTTTTGACACTTTTAACGCCTGCCCAGAGCAGGCGTTAAAAGGAGGCACACCATTGTTTTCAATGGGTCTCAATGGGCTTTGCAGGATTAGCGTCAACATTTTTGACGCCTTCCTGCAAAGCTTCGAACTAGCGGCGAATATTTTTTTTATTTTTTACACTAGTTTCCCTATCTTCCAGCATGGTGCGCCGTACTTTAGATACAGCGCATGCATGGTGGCATTTGGGGGTCGCTAAGGGGCGCAAGAAAGGGGAACTGCACTCAGCAGCACTTTTCTTAAATCATCCCCATAGTGTTTGCATGGCACTATATTGAGATCAATATTATAAACTTAAAATAATATTCCATCCATTCCATTAACTCCAAAGACATTGTCAATGTAAATATATAATTATCATTCTTACCCCTAGATCTACCTCTCTAGACTCTCCTTACAATATAATGGTTAGGTGTATGTGGTGAATGCAATATTTTCATCATGTGTGTGATATAACACAGGCAATAAAGTAAGGGTAAACCTGTGTAGTGAATGGGGCAGGCATGCTTATTTTGGAGTCAGGTATGGAATGGAGCAGTGGTGGCTTTGGGGGAGTCGTAGGAATTAGTAGAGGAGTGTTGGCTACACTGTTGTTAGACCTGACATCCTTGGCGTGGTATTCCCCCAAATTTTTGCTTTGTTACTATGCTGAACTTGTTTTTGTTGGCATTAGGACTATGTTCTGCTAACCAGTGCTGTCCCCTTAAAACATGGTAAAATTGGCCTTGCTTAACAAGCACATTTAACTTACTTGTAAGTCTCTATTGGGAGTTACTACCTGTACGTAAGGAGACCTCATTGTGACACTCCCAAAGTATCCCTGTAAAGCACATCTCTGTAGTGCAGTTTTAAACTGCCATGTCGACCTGGTAAAATAAAGCTTTTCTCAGGCCAAAACCTTCCTTTTTAGGTCAAGCCTAGGCAGTGCGCATGCGGTCTCTCAACCTGCTGTAATCTATTTCTGTGGGCTTTCTCCACACCCATCACTTTCATTAGTTCCTTGGCTTGCCTTTTGAAATTCCTTTGGTTTGTTAGGTGAATGATTGTGTTTGTCCCGCCTGGAGGCTGTTTTGTTACCGCCTTGGAGCCTGACCCTGTTACATGGATTATTGCACGATTGGCCATATACCTTACTGTTGCGCAATACTTTTTTCTTTTGCTTCACACTCCATGGCAGTATGTTGTTTGGGCATGTTGCATTTCTTGTCTCGTCGACCGAAGGTATCGGAGTGCTTTACATGAGCACCAGTTACATTAGAGAAGAAGACATTCATGTTTGGTGGGCACAGGGAGATTAAGGGACTTGCTCAGAACCACAGGATGTTGAGCCGATGCAGGGACTCAAACCTGGTTACCCAGCTCCAAAGTCGGCAGCTCAGGCCATCAGGCCACATCCTCTTCCCTAGGGTTTGTGTGCAACAAGCCTACAATTACTGTGATTGGTCACAATGTATTGGAGCCAGCTGCTTTGATTCCATCTCTGATCTCTTTTTATGGCCCGGTATTGCCTCTTGTTTTGTAGTTTGAGCGTTTCTCTCTCTAGCTCTCTCTGCACATTCTTTTAATGAAAACATGGAAATTCCTGAGATGAAAGTGGCCAAACAGAGCTGAGGAGGGGGCTCCTCACAACCATTACCACCTGAAACAATATTTATAGAAAAGCCCCACTGCAGACACATAATCAGAACCCCAGCCCCGAGACAAACACCCCACCCCCCACAATGGGGCACGGATGGAAAAACTTCCTGAAGCCTGGGAGAGGGTCTGCACAGAGCTCTCCCTCGGCCACGAGCTCCTTCTCATTTTCACCCCAAAAACTCACCCTGTGAGCTCTTCATCCCTACACCCTTCTCTCTCTCCCCCCTCTCCATCCCCAAGACAAACACCTGTCATCAATGCAGCACAGATGAAAAAACTTCCCAATGCCTGCCTCTTTCTCTCTCTCTCACTTTTTTCACTTTTAGCCGCAATGCGAAATGCTAAACAATTACACAAGAAAAACGCAAAAATACTGCATTCACATCCAAAATGCAAGACCTACTGGCTATGCCAATGCTTGTTAATACTTTATAGTCACCCCTAAAGTAGGCCCTAAAGGCTCAGAGGGCAGGGGTGCATGGTAGCTAAAGAGTAGCACATGTGTTTAAAGTCTTACCTGTCCTAGCAGTGAAAAGTTTCTAAAACCATTTTTCACTGTTGTAAGACTATCTCTCCCACAAGGGTTACCTTATTGCACTTAATAAGTGTTGGCTTCAGATTGGGAACAGATAGAGTAATTATGTCTACAATCAAACAAATTGCAATTTAAAATCATTTTGATGGTAAAAACAGATTTTAATACAATTTTGGAAATGACACTAAGAAAATTGGCATTTTTCTGCTCAAACCAACTGTGCTGTTCTGCCAGTGTCCTGGGCCACGTTATTTTGAATGGCTTTGCTCTTGTGGGTTCTGCATTGCTTCCAGATAGAAAGGCAAAGGAAGCTGAGGTGTTAGGAGTGTGAAGGGAGAGGGTCTTCCTGCTGGATGGCTGGGGAGGAGCTGTACCCTGCCCTGATTGCTCTTCAAAGGCTTGTGCCTACAGCCCATGCAAAGAAACCAGAGAGCAGTGCTGCCCTTGCCTTTGTCACCATAGACAGTTTGAAACCAGGAGAAGTGAAAGAACTGACTAGAATCCATTTTATGGTTACGTTTGGGAATTCCACCACACAACAGCTGGTACCTGGTAAAAAAGTGACACCTTCAGAACACTTCTGGACCTGTGGAAGATTCAGAAAAAGCATGGTCTGCTGACTGAAGAAAGAAGACTGGACCTGCTTGCCTCGAAACAAGGTTCTCCAGAATGACTCCAATGGTAAGGAGTCTGACGTCTTGTTTGAGCTACAGGGACACAACTAGCTCCCAGAGGCCTCCCTGCAACTGCCTAGCTGACCAGCACCAACCTGACCTGCCTGAGCCTTGCTGCTGGCCTCTGTTGGCGTGAGTCCTGATCTCAAAGAGGCATTCTATGGAATAATACAAGTGTTTGTTCTAATGAGATGTAGGCAATAACGTTATAGTTGTGTAAAGGTATAGACATGTAAAGTTATAGATCTGGTCAGAGGGCTACCTGTAGAGAATGGTTCAGCCGTGTTGGCTGTGGTAAGCTATAGGGAACTGCGTAAGCATCCTGGCAACACAGGTCTGTAAGGAATAGTGCAGGAGATAGAAGGACTTACTTTACATTACATTTGGAATGGTTGGACATGTGTCCTTGGCTAGTGTTGTACTGTGCTGATGACAGTAGAAGAACAGTGGCGCTATGTTAGTGACAAAATAAATATTTATCTGGATCCCTTTGGGAATTAAAGGTGCTAATCCACAGATTTCCGAGAGTGAAGTCACTGAATAGGCAGTGTGACATATTGTGAAAATGTAACCACTTTCAAACTAGCACTGACAATAGTCAGAGGGATGCAAATAGGGCGAAATATCTGTAAGTTACACTGAAGCAAAATGTAAGGAAATATTTTACCACATGAGTAAATACAATGGCAAAAGCATACACATACAACTTATTAGAGTCGGTTCGGTGCAGTGTGCCTGCGTCCAGATTTAGGGGGTCATTATGAACATGGCAGGAATCCCAGCCGTGTTCATGCTGGCGGTCTTATCACACCCCGCCAGCCCCCTTGAGACCCCACCGGCCAACTTGTGAACATTCTGCTGGGCCGGTGGGCAGAAACAGTGTTTCTGCCAGCCGGCCCACCAGAATGCTGGGCTGGGACATTGCCGATGGCTCCACATGGAGCTGTCGTCAATGCGACTGTGAGGTGGGGGCAGCAGCACCCGTTGCACAGATCAGACCGGCGCGACGGGGCACTGCAGGGCGGTCCCGGAGCACCCCTTCCGCCAGCCTTTCCCTGGCAGGTGAACCCACCAGGGAATGGCTGGCGGAACAAGGGTTCTTTATTCGCAGGGCAGCACTGCTTGCAGCACTGCCCTGTCGGATGAAGAATTCTGCCATTGTCAGGCTGCCTGTCGGCAGTAGCCTGGCGGTGGTGAAAGGCCACCTGTGGCGGTCCCCACTGTCTTCATTATGTGGCGGTTGAGACAGACAAGTTCATAATGAGGGCCTTAATTTGTGGCTTACGTGGGCTCGTGACGAGCAATGGGAAGTAAATGCCATTGTAGGAAAGATTGTTTTTTTGTGATGGTTCTGAGGCATTGTGCTCTGAAATTATAACTGTTGTGTAATAGTCACTGCTACACTCCTCTGAATAGGTACAAACAGAGTGAAATGCATGCCAAGTGTTGTCTTTGCCCAACTTCAGTGATTACGATGCTTAGGATGTGCAGGGTATTATGTGTTAAGTCGAAGACAGCCATCTACTTGATGCAGAAATGAACTGCAAACACATAATTTCAAGGGCTACAATACAATAAGAGACCATAAAGACAGAAAGGTTAATTAAAGCCAAGAAATACTCCTCAATGTTAGTAAGGGTTCTTTTGTGGCATGCTCCTGCAGGTCCTAGGCCAGCTCTCCCCGTGCTGCTGCATCTCTTTTGCTTCTTCCTGTTTTCTGTGTGCTTCCTCCTTGCTTTTCCCTAAATTTTTCTTGCTCTCTCCTTCCTTTCCCCTGTTTCCTGATTACTTCCTCCTTGCTTTTCCCTCATTTTTCAATGCTTTCTCCTTCCTTTCCCCCATTTTCCAAGTGCTTTTTCCTTGCTTTTCGCTAATTTTTCACTGCTTTATCCTTCCTTTTCCCGTTTTCTGAGTGCTTTCTCCTTCTTTACTTCATGCTTTCACTGCTTCTCCTCTTTTTTTCCCCTCATTAGCACTCCCGCCTGCTGCACGTTTTTCCGCCTCCTGCCTAGACCCGCTAACCACCTCCCAGCGCTCTCCCTCCTCCTACCAGGACCTACTTAATGGAGGCCGCAGCACGGGCACATCAGTGCACCACAGGCAAGTCCGTTTGCACACGTCAATGCCTGGACCACGGCCAGCACCAGGAATCCTGGATCTTCCACCCTCGCAGCTACACCACCACACACCTCCAAGCCAAGGACCCCGGTGCATCGACAGCAACATCTGCTGCCACACATCTCAATGCACCACCAGAGGACCCTTCTCCTGTCAGCACTGCTACTTCACCTCCAAAACTGAAGCAACCAACGCCGGAGACATTGCAAACATGACTGCGCCCACCACACTGACCGAGACTGCCATGTCACAACTCCAGTGCATTCTACTCCACGCAAGATTGCTCTGCAAACATGCCACAGAGATCTGGAACATGATCTCATCTCTCAACCCAGACATCATCTTCCTCACAGAGAACTAGCTGAACCCCGCCTCCACACTAGACATCACCAATGCTGCACCCGAAGGCTAAAAGATAACACACTGTGATGAATCAACAAACACGTGGGTGGTATTGCCATCATCTACAAGGACATCATCTGCTGCACAACCTCCTCAGACAACCCAACCCCGATAATGGAGCACCTCAATTTCTTACTTCACACGGATGGAAAAAGCACCATCAGAGGCACTCTCGCATACAGACCACCGGGACCATGCCCTAGCTTTCGCAACACCATCCCCGACCTCATTGCCCCAATCGCCATGGACTCCAAGCATTAATCTTCCGAGGAGATCTTAACTTCCAGTTCGACGACCCTGACAACACCAACACAACTGACCTACTGGAAAGCATGAGCCTTCAACATCGGATCTGAAGAACTACCAGCACATCTCCTTGCTCCCCTTTCCGGCGATGGTTCTCGAAAAGGCAATCAACCAGCAACTTACGGAACACTTGGGACACTACAACCTCCTGGACTCCCCTCAATCTGGATTCCGAGCTAATCACATCACTGAGACAGCCCTGATCACAGCCACTGACATCAGGGCCTTCTTAGACTGTGACGAAACAGCAGCCGCCATCCTCCTCGACCTGTCAGCCGCCTTCAACACCACCTCTCACCACATTTTGATCAACAGACTACACCAAATTGGAATCCAGGGAGACGTCCTCAAATGGATCGCCTCATATCTCACCAAAAGAACCCAGAGAATCCATCTCCTACCATTCACTTCAGAACCCAAGATGATCATCTACAGCATCCCACAAGGATAATCCCTCAGTCCCTCCTCTTCAACATGTAAATGATCCCCCTGGCCAACACCGTCAGATCGCATGGACTCAACATTATCTCGTATGCCAATGACACCCAGCTCATCTTCTCGCTGTCAGAAGACCCCTCCACCACCAGAGCCAACTTACACAGATGTATGATGAACGTCACTGACTGGATGAAGGACAACTGTCTCAAGCTCAACACGGGCAAGACAGAAGTCCTCATCTTTAGGAGCAACACCTCGCAATGTCATCTTGGACAGCTAGTTATTTATGCAGAAACAAGTAAATGCAGTCTTGTCTGCCTGCTTCCACACCCTGTGCATGCTCCGTAGGATTTTCAGGTGACTCCCAATCAACACTAGAAAGACCGTCACTCAAGCCCTCATCACCAGCAGACTGGACTACGATAACACTTGTTGTGTAGGAATCACTGCACACCTCCTGAAGAGACCACAGACAATACAAAACTCAGCTGCAAAACACAACCATGACGCCCCCAGACACACTCACATCATCCCACACCGCAAGAAGCTACACTGGCTCCATCTGATCCAAGAGATGCCAGTTCAAGATACTGGCCCACACATACAAAGCCCTGCACAATGAACGACCTTTCACCAACTAACCAGACACCTGCGATCCACCTCCCTCTTCCTTGCAGGCACCTCCTGGATCTGCCGATCCGGCAGCAGAGGACACTCCTTCTTTCATATGGTGGCCAATGCTTGGAACGACCTTCCCCTGCACCTCAAGAATGCCTCATCACTCCGGAATTGAGGAAAGTACTCAAGACATGGCTGTTTGAGAAGTAATGAGCATCTCCAGTGCCTGGAGACCCTAATGGTTGATTTGCCATGCTTTATAAATCCTGATTGATTGATTTGCGAGCCTCAGAAAATGATTTGCTGCGGCTGAGAAGTGGGACTGGTACAGAGTGAGGTGAGGAAGAATGAATGGTAGTAAGGGAGGAGTGGTATTGTGGATGTGGTGGAATATTAATAGATGCTGTCAGTGGTTAGACATCCTGGGGTTGTTGGAGGTTGATAGTTGTGGGTAATTGTAAGTAGTGCTGTGGGTAGGCTTCAAGTTCATGGAGGATGGTATTAGCAGACATATCCTCTGAAACACCGTTTTGTGCCATCACCTTTCCTCTCCCTCTTTCCCAGAGGAAATCCGAGATCGGTGCCTTCAGAAACAAAGTGCCCCCTGCCTTCTTTACAGACAGGTGGCCAATAAGTATGTCAGTGAAGAAAACTACTCTGTCTGATTTGCGGACATTTTACCACCAAGCAAACACAAACACCCACACATTCTTGACACTGGTGTTTGCCCCACGGTGATTGCTGTTTTTGGTTTATTTTTTAATTGGTTGTCCACCCACCATGCTGTTTGCCATTTCGCCACCCCCAACTGCAGTGCTGTTTACTTAGGTGCTGCATTGCAGCCAGCAAAATATTTGTCTAAAAATAAGACAGGGCACAATGTCTGCATACCTCTCGGTCTCTGTTGCTGGCATACTCCGACAGCCCAATGGAGTATGGGCCGTCAGGAGTTTTGTCATTTAACTGCCCTCTCGATTGAGTGAGGGTGGTCGAATGGCAATTTTTATCATCCCTTACTGACATGAAAAAACAGGCCATAAGGGGCAGTAAAAGCATTTAAGTGATCCCCACATCACTGGACAAAAATCCTGTGGACTTGCCTCTGCTCTCCAACTCTAAATCTGCCGCCTAGGCACTAGCAGCCGTCTATACTTTTCCAGTTTTTTCTTAATGTGGTGACTGGAGAATTGCTAGGATCCCAGGTTTGTGTAAGTTTAACCAAAGTACTTTACTATCATTTGCAATTGCAGGGATTTATAAACTTATTCTGGTTACAGATATGGGAGAAAATAGCAGCTCTCATAAATGCAGGAAGCAAAGTGTAGAGGCCTTAGGAATACATGTGCATATAGCCCTATGGAATAGAATTTGTTTGTGCAAATTGGACTTCTACTTGGAAAAGGCACAACAGAAAGTCCTACTCAGGCTTTATTGAACTCCTCTTCCAGTGTCTACCAGATCACTTATTGAATATGGTCTCTGATGTGCTTGTCATACAGATCCAGAAACTTTGAACCTGATTGTGAGTTTGACAGATGACGCTCCAATAATCAGTGTGGCAGAGAATATTACCTCCACCAACTTGATGGACTACTGAATGTCAAATTTAGGAATGGTACAGTCCTATTGTTTTACACTCAATGCGCTACAGTACTGTCTGAAATAATGTATTTATAAAAAAAAAGCTGTCACCTTAGCGCACAAAGCCATATAGGCTTCCAGCACTAATTTTGTAAAAGAGAATCTCTTTCCATAAGAACTTACAAGAGAGCTACAACTTGCTTTGAAATATTCAAAGGAACCTCGCGAGATTGTAGTGTGGCTGACACCTCAATAAGACGAAGTGCATCAAATGTCCCAATAAAAGACCTATTTTCAGTGTTTGGGGATAGACACTTGAAGCCTTGAAAATCCTCACTCCATCCTGGGTAGTAGGCTGCTATGTATGGTTGATTATAGGTTTTAGAATTAACCGTCATTGCACCTGATGATTGACGTTAACTTGCTCAGATTCAGAAGGAAGCTGAAAGCATCATTGTTTATCTAAAGTTGTAGATGCTTTTCTCCGACTGATCTGTACCTTATAATAGGAAGTAAGGATAGATTCCTCTTGCCTTATGTGTGGTATTCACGCATGGAGGGATTACACAGGGTTGGATGTTGGCCCTGCTGCTGCTCATAGTCTATCGTTGAGAAACACAAGGAGAATCACTGTTCTCACAGGTACCCATTTAACACTCTTTCCTCCAAAAAGACAAAAGAACTTGGCAGATCCACAGGCAGAAGCACCCTCTGGAAGTCACTGAGGGCCTGATGTATGAAACTCATTTGTCGTTACTAATGGCTGTGCCAAATTTAGCAGCATAGTGCACCGTAATTTTCAAAAAGGAGAGATGTGCAGTATTAACTAGAATACGGCACACCCCTGTGTTTCCCCCTGTGCAAAATTAGCTACTATGTGCTTACGCAGCCACCATCGCACAATAGTGCTAAATGCCACCTTGTAAATAAAGCGCAGGGCATGGTGCCACCAGAATGTCACAAAAACGTGATGTTCTGGTGGCACTAGGGGCCTTTGTTACGCCACTGAGAGTGCAGATCTGGACTTCGAGCACCAGGCCATGAGTTTCCACTACAGGTTTGGGCCTGCCAGTCTTACAAAATAACCAATTTCATGTACAGCCTTCTTCATACATGTGCATAAATGTAAGAAACTCAAAGATAATATTCAGAACAGAAACACACAGTTACAAGTCTTTACTTTAAACCAAAGGTTGCACCTGGCATGTCTTTGAACATCTGCTGTACATAGAAGTGATTGGCACATGGCATTGGCTGCCAGTTGACTAGTATTTGGCACACATTGGTCTCTGCTCTCCACATCATAAACAGGCATACACAGACAAGCAGTAATCTCACAATTCCATTAATCCCAGGTTCTGCCCTTCTGGACAGGTGGTTGCAGGACGCAGAACAGGCCATCGCGTGAGTGATGAGCCAAAGTTTTCCTTTCCCAGAGCTGTACAGACAGTCTTTGCATCACTACGTGTGTACCTGTGTGTATAAGTTCTTTCATACATTCACAGTGGTGCTTTAGCACTTTCCCAAGGGCAGCGCTCCCTGGAGATGTCCCTCTTCCACAGGCCAGACTTGATTCTTGTTTCTTTCTGATGCATTCCTCTGAGCTGTTGATCCCTGTGGAACAGCATCCTTTCAGGAACACAAACTTCTTGCTGCTTTTAGCTTTCACCTTTGGTGTCAGCACAACCATTAAAAAAGCGAATAGGACACATGCGGACTCTGAGAACATTTGTCCTGCCATACTACTCCGCAACCCAAAGAGACCCGATTCCGAGTCTCTGGGACTCCTTCACTGCCACTCCACATAGCAACGACACAGAACCAAACCCGTTGGCATGAGACACACATGAGCTATGGTTCTAACAAGAACTGGAGTCCGGTGATGACAAAAACCTTGTACGCCACAGACAACACAGGCCCTGAAAGTCTTCCTCACACCTTCAAGCATGGCGGCCCGATTGGAGCCGGACAGGAGTGGCTCAAGGTTCGCCTCCGTGGTTGGTGCAGCAACTTCATGGCACAGCCAGCAGTGAGATGCGCATTCAGAGGTGATGTGAATGGTTGGTGGCCTCTTCCCGCTCCCGCCGCTCAAAGGCCTGGTGAGCGCGCTCCAGGTCCTGGATGACATCTAGGAGACGGGCAGTGGCGGCCATGCGGCGATCGTGAAAGGACTGACTCCTCTCTGAAGGAGAAGAAAAGGTTTGCATGTCAATTTTAAATACAATTTAACTATTCACCAACATGTTATGTAAGTATCAGGAAATTGTCTTGTATGCAGAATTAAATTATGGAGTTCAGCGGAACCTTCTCTATTACCAAGAACTGAAGAACTTTTACTAGGAAATATAAGTTTCAGGAAGAAAAATGACAAAATTCCAATTTACAATGGAACAGGAGTCAAGTGCCAAAAGTGACAGACAATAAATAATTGTTTGTTATAAATAACCAATTTTTGTTTGTATAAACTGACCTTACGCTGTATTAGATTTCATGAAATATAAAAATATCTGTCCATTACATTGCTGTAATACGTAAACAAAATCGTAAAGAAATACTTAATAGCTGAAGAAGTCAAACTATTTATAAATGGAGGGACATGGGTAGCACTGCATCAAGATGGCTGCCTAGCTGCTGCCCTCCACTGGGGAGTTTGTTTCATGGTGTCTGCAGAGGTTAGCCCCAATGTGCACTCGCATTATTTTTTGAATGATTTATATAACTACTCTTGCTACAATTTCCCCAAGAAAAATTAAATATCCAGATTCTGCCCAATGGGCAAAACAAATGACCGGACAACATGCCCCACGAGGCTGCGCTCAAAATGGTCCTCCTGAAGGTGAAGCAACTACTCTGCAAAGTGTACTACTCACCCTCCACCAGTAACAGAAGGATCTACGACTGCTGAGTCATCAAAGGTAAAGAGCTGCGTCAAGCTTTGCTCTGCACCAGGGCCTCCGCTCCAATCATGGTTCAGCCCTGCACAGTCCTCTAATGGGCTCCGTGACCCAGACTCCGTAAACTAGGCCCGGCATGACCAGCTCCTAAGCTCAGTCTGGGTCCTGGTACACCGGTACAGGCCTAGGAGGGCACACTTCATCTTCACTCTACCCTTCTGTCTGGAATTATTCACACCTGGGTTTACCAGGTAGGCGCAATCGACACCGAGGCTGACAGTCAGCTCCAAAATGATTTGCACCTCACATCATCTGATTTATTTCAACCTCAAAATAACAGCACATCAGCCTACATCCTGCTTACCTTAAACATGATGTTTCACATGTTGAATGAACATCCAACAACGAGCTCACACGAGTAATTAACCTCAAGGTAGCCTCTTTACGTTGCCTTCTGGATGTTGGTATTGTGACATTACTTTCCTGAAGCAATACTCAAATACTGCTGATGTGGTGTCATTTTCTCACCCCTCCAGTGTCTCCTACAGCGCCTGAAATATCCTTAGGTCTGAAAAGTGTTGAGGCGAGACAACCTCTTTCTGAGCAGAAAGAAATTTCCAGGGCAGCAACCATCTTACATTTCAAGTGGAGGATACAATTAATCTGGCTGGGAGTCTATAAATCACTCACCATCTCCTCTACTGTATCTCCCCTTTTTCGCACTTCTAATGCACATTTAACAGCAGTAAACACATAACCTCGCAACAACCTTTGTGTCAGTTGACTACAGAGAACCTCTTCTGAGGGTCTGAACATGGCTGATCCAAATAGAAACGATTACAAGGAAATTAAGGACCAAAAATAACAAAAATGGGTCATTAAATATCTTCACAGGAATCTCCTGTTCCTGACCTATGAAGGGAAAATCGGACTCATCTAGCAAAATGGACCTCATCTTATACTGCCTCAGGTCTCTAAATGATATAACCCACGGCACTAAATCTACTACTAAACTCATACAATCAGAAATAGTGAGTCCGAGATCTGACTTCAAAAACCTTGTCGAGCAGATTTGAAGAAGCGAAAATGAGAATTGGAAAAACTGAAGACAAGCAAACCATCCTAAAGAAAAAAACACAGACTCCATGTCTAAAAAAATAATGGTTCTTGAATAGGAAGTCGCTGAGATTGATGACAGAAACAGAAGAGGCAACTTACGAATCTTTGGCTTTCCAGAAAGCATTGAGAATGAAGCAAAATAATTTCTGGAAAAATGGTTAATACAAGCACTCTAGGACTCACTTTCGACAAAGAATTTGAAATTTAAAGGATTCACAGAATTTCATCTCGCATCTCAGGATTTTATAAAAACTTGATACCAATGAACGTCGTGCTCCTACACTACCAACATTCTAGAAAAATTCTAGGACACATGAGGAAAAAATAACTCTGGATTCGACAAGCAAAAAAAAAATGTTATCACAAAGGACTATTCAAAACCCACGCTGATGCACAGAAAAGGTTTCTTGGCCCTTAGGAATGAAATTAGTTCTCTGAACATGCCCTTCTCCTTTACTGGGCGAGCTAATACAATACTATTTTTAAAAGAAGACTCAATGAAGACTCTTATGGCTAAAGAAGGAAGAGTCAAATTCATGAGAACAGGGTTTCATCTGAACGTATTAAGTGAGTATTAGCAACAAATTAGGAAAAACACAACTTGCATAATTAGATGAAAAGGGCACTTACTCATAACTGCAGTGCTCCTGCATTGATAATTTTCATAGACTCACATACTTGAATTATTGCTAATCATCAAACGTGGAACCATGCATTTCTAGCCTGTCGATGGTGAATAATTCAAATGTGTGAATCTATGAAAGATCTGATGCTGGAAAAGAAACAGCTACTCACCTGTAACTTAACTACAGTTCCCTACTGTTGGATCTTTAATTATTGCATATCTTTGCAAAGTTTACCATCGTCAGGATGGGTATGCAACATTCCCATGATGACGAAGAATACCTTAACTATGTAAATTAATGAAATATCCAATAGATTCCCAGTGTCACAATAGAGAGGAATTCGAGCACGTGGTTTTATGAAAGATCTAATGCTGGAGAAAGTAACATTTTCTCCTGATAATAAAATTCAGTTCCAATTCAATATTGTCCATAGAATATGAATTGGTTTCGTACCCGACACAGTTGCCCACCTGATACAGTCATGCTCTTGGTCAAGACAGTCTGAAGAAAAGTGGGTATCATATTGATACTATTGGGTGACAAAAAGTAATTTTTAGAAACAAAAACACTAGAGAATTATAACTGAGACACCATTTTCTTTCATTTAAAATGGACACCACTTAGTCCATTTTACATGAAAGGAAATGGTGTCTCACCAAGACCAATGGATCATGCCATCTGAAACTCCACTGTCAGAAACTCAGGGCATTCCCCCACTTATAGATGGGAAGGGTAAACTACGAATGGGTGGAGCAAGAGCCTCACCAGATTATTAAGGTTAGAGCTCTCATTGATGCTCCCTGCCAAGTCTGGATAGCCCATCTTTAGAAATAAGTGGTGAAGTACAGGAGGATAGTATAAAGGAGACGAAACATTATGGGCAAATCCTGTGATGTCAATATTTGATGGCCAAACCGCTAGTGGTTCATCTCCAGCACAGGACTTCACATCACCACCCGCAGCCTTCAAAGAACTCCCACTCAAGACGCATCCTCAGTGCAGGCCTTCACATCGCAAGCTCCTAGTCAATGACATCCTCAAAGATGACGAAGCAGGACTCTGCATTACAATCCCCACACCTCCTTCAGAGCCAGCCGGTGCATGACTCATCTCAACACAGGCCTTTGCATTACAAGCCCTCCTCGACAGCATCCTTGATGATGATGCAGGCCCTTGCATTGCAGCTCCTGGGAATTGCCACTGCATGACACATCCTCGATACAAGACTCCATATCACTACGCAACTAGGATTTAAAGTACTCTTGTTCAACTGGCCTAACTGGGTCCCTTGATTCTTGAAGCTGCCCCATCCTCTATCGTGGTTAGCCTCAAACTGTGACTTTGGCTAGATACCCACAGTTGGCACTCTGTGCTCTTTGGCACTATTTTCACTTAAATCTTTAAAATTGCATATCACTGGTTCTACTGATTGGATCTTTGTTGTTTTGGTCTTAAAATATTTATTACATTTTACCCTAAATCAATAAATGGGTGTGTGATTTTTCTTGTGTTGTGTTTTCACTTTATTACTGTTTGAAGTGCTGCATACATACTTTTCACAATCAAGCCTGACTGCTCTGTGCCAAGGTACCCGAGGGTTGAGCATAGATTTATTCAGAGTTTGCTTGTGACTTGACCCAGACTAGGATTGTGGTTGCTGCTTGAGTAGGGTGTCACCCTCTCAACCAGTAACACAATTTCTTACAATGAGCAAAACGGCCAGACTGGGTCAATTTGCAAAATGCAAATTAGGTCAGTTGAAGTAACAAATCCACTAGAGCAAAGAATTAAAGCGTCCACTATCAATTAATTTAGAACAGGGAAAATAATTATTTCCATCGATAAGAAAATCATCCTAAAAAATAGTAAAGAATTCTTTGAAAATCTATAGACTCCTAAACAAATTACTGCTAAGGTGAACATCAAATGCTAGTTGTATTTAACTTGATCGTACAGGGCTATCCAAAAAAAGAAAAACTGAAATGCACCGCTACTATAAAAGAAGTGGGAATAAGGACTACTACTGAGTTCCTTCCAACAGGAAAATCACTGTAACTGGATGGTCTCCTATATCTACTTTATAAAGTCTTCAAAGCATCACTGATATGCCATTAATTAAGCCTTTTGACACATTTCAGTCAAGCGGGAATGGTGCCAGGCTCTTGCACTGATTATTCTTTTGTTCTAATTCCCAAGGAAGGGGCAGATCCCTTGGAATCAGCCTTCTATTGGCTGATCTCTCTTCTTAATTTGACACACATCATTTTATGCAAACAGACTGATTATGGTCCTTCCTTACCTTATTGTTGTGACCCAAGCTGGAGTCAAATAAGGGAGATTATGGAGCAACAAGAAACACCTTTCACCTTTTTACTGAGCAGGTGAACTAAAGCTCAGTTTCAACAACAGCTATCAGGTTTATGTCAACAAGGGTGCCTAGAGAGTGTCATATTCCTCATGGGTTGCTGCTTTCAAAGCCAATATGAGATGTCTATTCATAAAAGGTGTCATAGCCTTCTAGCGACACGATAAACCAATAATAAAGTCAGTAGCTCTTCCTCATATTTATTGGTACTTATGCGAGGCACTAAGCTATCATGCCCTAATTCCCCCTTACTATTCTTCACCACCTTATAATCACTACTGCAGGCACAACTAAGAGAGGAAAGGTTTCAGAGAACCAGGAAAACCCTGACTGCTTAAGCCAATAATGTCATTCTGTTTGTAGCACAGATACAAGATCTGTCCAGTCTTCTGTGCTATGGGTTATTCAAGGATATTTCTTATTATCAGCAATTGCTTAAATAGGTATGAATCATAGATAATGCAACAAAATATACACTGCACTAAAGCAATGAAGGAGAACACAGGGTTAAATTGTCAAAAATACTTACTTTGGCCTGAGATACATTGATGACATTCCAGAAAATATCAACATAAATGCAATAAACATAAAGGGAAAATAACAATTGTTGAATCATAGTCTCCAAAATTCCTGACCTGGTGAGGTTGAGCCAAAGCCACTGAGATTATCCTCACTGAATGATGCCAATGAGACTACTATCAATCTTCCTCAAAGTTATTGATTGTATCATTAATTCTTTTATCAGAAAAAAACACACGTTGTCCTTGCTAAGTTTAGAAGTGACCAAAGGCAAGCAGACTACCACGACTGTCAGATTGCCTTTTTGATCCATATGGGGATGTGATAGTTTCTTGATGTACATATATAATGGAACCCTACCGATATGGTTAAATATTGAGAAAGAGGTGACCTGGCCTCTACAATTGATGCCCTTATTATCAGTTTTGTCCAAATCCTACCTCTTACTCAACTATCATCTAGGAGGCTTGTGGTGCTCTTTTAATTTTAGAAAAAAAGATGGAGGCTACGCATTACTAACACTACATACTTTTCAGGCCGAAGACTATCAGACAGCGCAGATGTGTGGTTTACTAACAACGTCTTGGGGACATTCAGAAAGCTTCCCTTGGAATGTATTCCACCCCTTGCTTACCACTGACATTGTGGTTTGTAACTCACATTTGCTTGCTTTTTATTTGCTGGCTCTATTTGTTTCAGGTAGTCCAGCTTGAGTTTGTCCCTTCCGTTGATCCAACCTTACTAACTGTTTTCTTCCACTAGTGCCCTGTTTCTGTAAACAGGCCTTTAAATCTTGTTCTTAACTTTACACATTTGCTGTGCATTTAAAGACCGAGGTCAAATGCCAGGCTCTGTTTTCTAGGGAGAGTGGTGTTTACTTTTTTTCTCTGACTTCAAAGTGAGAGGATTTATGTGACAATCATGCTGGCTACTAGAGGTGGAGGAGGCTGTACGATGTTTTTTTCTGGCACACAACAACATTTAAATGTTTCTAAATAATCTGTGCAGATATTTCAGAATATGTCACAAATACAAAAGCAAATATGAAGCATATTTGTGATAATTCTGAAGTGTGGTGGAAGCAAATATGTTAATACGGTCAAAACAAATCAATATACTAGATGATGACTTTCCTACACATTATCATTTGTGCACTGTGTAAACTGAAAAACTGCATATCTATGCAAATGTAATGGGCATTTAAATTGAAGGTATGTTGTCTGTAATGGCAGTATGCTACCACACTGTGCATACTTCACTTTATCCCTATTCACTCTATTCTGCACCACTCAACACCACTCCACTCTATGCCACTCCACACTACATCACTGCAGTCTACTCTGCATGACTCCACTCTACCTCACTTCTTTCCATGCCTGTCTACTCTACACTACTCTACTTTGTGCCAATGCAGTCTACCCCACACTACTCTACTATGCACAACTGTACTCTACACCACTCCACTCCGTACCACTCCACTCTGTGCAACTTGACTCCGAAACACTGTATTCTGTGTCACTACACTCTATGCCAATGCTCTCTACTCTGTTCCACTCCACTCTACGTCAGTGCACTCTATGCCAATCCACTCTATGCCACTCTAATCTACTATGACCTCTATGCTACTCTACTCTAAACCACTGTAATCTAGCATGCACCACTTCACTCTACTCTGAAACCATCTACTTGGCACCACACCACTCGGTGCCACTCTCCTCTACTCTACTCTGCACCACCCCACTCTGAAACACTGCAGTCTACTTTGCATCACTGAACTTTACACCACTTTGACCAACACCAATGCACTCTACAGCAGTACACCCTATGCCAATCAACTCTACACCATTGCATTCTATGCAACTGCACTGTAAGCTGTAGCACTCTATGACACTCCACACCATTGTACTCTGTCACCGCACTCCATGCCACTCTATTCTTCTCTGCACCACTGTACTCTACGCCATTGCTCTCTATGCCACTCTACTTTGCACCACGGTATGCCCCTGCAATCCATGCCAATGCACTACTCTGTGACAGTCAACTCTGCAACACTGCACTGTGCTCTACTTTGAAACAGTCTACTGTTGCCACTGCACTCTATTCTACTCTGCACCATTCCATTCTATGACACTGCAGTCTACCCTGCACCATTCCACTCATTCAATGCCAATCCACTCTACACTACTTTACTCAAAACCAATACACTCTATGCCACTGTACTCTACTCCAATTTACTCCTATGCACCACTGCACTGTATTTCACTATACTCTACTCTGTAATACTCTACGCCACTGCGCTCTACACCAGTCTACTCTATGTCACTGCTCTCTAGGCCACTCTATTCCACTCTGTGCCATTCCATTCTGCCACTCAACTCTACCCCGCTGCAGTCTAACTTGCACTACTGAACTCCACGTCACTTGGTTCTATGCTGCTGCACTCTATGCCTCTGCGCTCAACAGCAATGCACTCTACACCATTTCAGTCAAAACCAATCCACTCCACACTACTGTAGTCTACGCCAATCTATCTGCCCCACTGCACTGTACAACTCTCTACTTTGCACCACTCAACACCATTGCACTTTACACCAATGCAATCTACACCACTCTACTCTGCAACACTGTGCTCTATGACAACGCACTCTATGGCACTACCCTATGCCACTGCACTCTACCTTGCATCCCTCTTCACTCTACTTTGAAACAATCTACTCTAGGTCACTGCACTAATTCACTCTGCACCACTCTAATCTAAGCCACTGTATTCTACACCACTACCCTGCATCACTCCACTCTATCCTGCATCACCCCACTCTACGCAACGTCACTCTACTCTGAAACAATGTACTCTGTCATTGCACTCGGTGCCACTCTACTACACCCTGTGCTGCTCCACTCTTCGCCATTGTCTTCTGCACTTTACACCGTTCTAGCCTGCATCACTCTACTCTACACCACTGTCATCTCTGCCACTTTACTCTAAACCACTGCATTGTACGCCAAAGCAGTCAACACCACTTTACTCAAAACCAATGCACTGTATGCCACTGTACTCTAAGCCAAATACCCTGCACCAGTGCACTCTGTGCCACTATACTCTACAACATACTGCACCACTGCATGAGATACCACTCTACACAATAGCGCTCTATATCACTGCACTCCATTCTACTCTGCACCACTGTACTCTACACTACTGAACTCTACAAGACTGTGCTCTCTGCTACTCAACTCAATGCCACTCTACTCTGCACCACTGTGCTATGCCACGCTACACTATTGTGCTCTATGTCACTGCACTGTATGCCACTGACTTCTACTCTGCACCACTGTACTCTACACCACTGTACTCTACACCACTGCTATCTGCACCACTCTGCTCTATGCCATTGCACTCTGTGCCACTGCACTCTGTACCACTGCACTCTGTACCACTGCACTCTGTGCCACTGCACTCTGTGCCACTGCACTCTGTACCACTGCACTCTACTCTGCATCACTGCACAACACAACTCTATGCCACTACAATCTGTCACTCATCTATATTCTGCACCACTGCACTCTACACCATTCTTCACAACTACACTCCATACCTCTGCACTCTACCCTGCACCACTGCACGCCACTTCACTCTACTCTGAAATATGCCACTTCACTCTCCGCCACTCCACAACACTCTGCTCCACTCAATGACATTCCACTCTTCATTACTACTCCATCCTATGCCACTCCATGACAATCTACTCCACTCTTTGCCACTTTAACTATGCAACACCCTCTATGCCACTCCATGATGCCCTATGCCACTCCACCACACTCAGCTCCATTCTATTCCACTATTCCCTTCCACTCTACCACTCTTTACTCACTCCATGACAATCCACAACATTCTACACCCCTCTATGATACCTCACTCCACTTCACTCAACTCTATACCACTATATAACACTCCACTCTCCTTCACTTTACAATACTCCAGATCACTCTCCTTTACCCCACTAACTTTTACCCCAACTGAACAGCAGCCATGTTTGTGTACAAAATGGCTAAAACATATTGGCAAAGCCAATATTTCTTGCATAGATGAGACCTATTTGCTTTGCCAATGCTTTCTGTAGTTAGGTACAAAAATGATTAAGATCAACAGCATTACAATAATTTGGGTACACTTGATCAAAACGGGAATACAATACTCAAGTGATTTATATAACACTGCATCACTTTGGCTGTTCCCACAAATTCGCTTTTTAACAAATATAAACTTTTATGATTTATTAAAATAAAAGATGCCACTTCTGAGTTTATAATTAGTTGCTTTCTTTACTTATTATCTAAGGCTGATAGGAAGGGTCATGCTGCCTCCCTCATTTATAAATAAATTATAGATTCCCGCCTCGACCTTAATAAGACAGACTAGACTAAAGATGTAGAGATAAATTTATTTATAGATAATAGCTTATATTGGAATCTCCTTTCACAACTAAAATATCAACTACTGTATGACAATCACAATTTATGCTGATAAAATATACCACATGGACAGCCCACAAGATGTTCAAAGTATGCATCTTGAAATGAACATACTAAGAGTAAAACCATTCTGATTCTCCGCACCTGAAAAACACGGGTTACCTGTTTTATCACTCCTGGTGGTCTTGTATTTGCTTCGCTAGAAATTGCGAGTCAATTTGGCTGACTAAGTCACATTAAAAAAAAATACATAGTGGAAAGTTGTGAAATACACTAGACTATTATCTCCTGTTGGTTAAGCCCAGTGAACAAACTAATGATCTATGAGGTAACTGACCAACTCTGTTGGAATCTATAAGGTGGACAGGCAACTGCTGGACTGATTCTCATTTCATTCTTTTCTCTTTTTACTGTTTTCGAAGTTTCTCCTCTTGCTGATGTCCTTTTTCTTTTGTTTTCTCTCCTAGGCTCTACTAGGCATTCAAGTTGTATCTTCGAATAAACCAGATACCAGATAATAGCATCCAAAACAAACTTAAACTATGTTTAAATTACTTTCATTTTTGGATCTCAGTTGAATGGGCAGTGATAAAAAGTCATTGTTACAAACTACAATATTCTTCTCTTGTTTATGTATATTTCCCCATGAATAGATCTATGTGAAATTTAAACAAAAAGCTTTATCCCATGGTCTTCCACTTTGCAAACCAAATTCATATTGTAACAAAGCCATCTCAAAACGTTTATGAAAATAATAGTACAGTCACTCATATCTTCTGCAACCAGTAGACCATAGAATTGTAAAATGAGTAAGGGGCCTTGGCAACGGAGGGACCTATTAGATGACTTATTAGACTGGGTAGTAAACCACTGCTACAAAATAAAGAAGAGTATGCCTGAATTCCACATGGAACGTCTTGTTAAATGAGTGAAAGAACTACATATTGACTTAAGACCATAAAATCATATCCTTATATGAAAACAACATTTTCCAGCATAGTTTTCTCTTTAATGCAATTTATCTCACTCCTCTTCTTTGTTTTTTTTTGGTTGCCCTCTTTTCCCAGAAAACCTTTATTAGCAGTTAATGTTTTCTTTTATCCTTTAACATTCATGTTTTAATGTAATTAAAATACATTTTGTATAGATATGACAGGATGAAAATGCTCAATGAAATTGAAAAATGAATGTTTTCAAATAACATAGTTGGAAGCCCTGGCTTTACCCCTTCCTTTCAAAGTGAATTATACTTGTGTGCATGCAAAATATTCAGACTAGCGATTGGCACTTCACTTCGACAATATACATTTCTTACTGCGCCTAATACATGTTAATTTTTTTTTTTTTACTTCCCAATTATTCATTTGATTTCCTCTGAGGCTTTTTTCTCTTTTCTAAATGCATACTTTAATTTTTAATGTGGTGTCTTCCTTTACATTGTTTATCACCCATGCCTTTCTTCCCTTCTCTCTTTATGGTCTCTTATTTTCCTGTCTTTCTTTCTCACTGGTGGTAACACTTTAAAGCATCTAGTTTTCTCTTCCTTTTGCTTCCTTCTTCTTTTATTGACACTGTTGCCTTCTGTTTCTTTGTCCTCTATCGTCCTTTTCCATGTTCCTGAGTTTTTCATTGAGTAGGGTAACCATTGTGTCTGTCTCTTTCTCATTTCTCACTTACTCTTTTTTCTTGTTTTTCTTGTTTTCCCCTTTCTCTGTACGCCTTTGTTATTCGAATAGATTTTTTTAAATGTTGAAACTTTCAAAGTTTTTTTATGGGTAACTACCACTTTTAATTTGTTGCATAAATACTGCTGCAAATATGCGAGAAGCACAATGTGTGCATCTTCATTTTCATCCACATATTTTGATGTTATGTTAAAATAAGTGTAAAATAATGGTTAATCATAAGCTATGTAGATGATGTAAACATCACTAGAATTGTTAAAAATAATTGGACAACACAAATGCAATGTGATGTGTAGTACAAATATTTGGTGCTAAGACATAAGAGATAAATATTTTGCATATTTGAAAGAGAAGTCGAAAAAGCATATGTGTAAGTAAGAGCAAAGTATAACCATTTATAATTATTGTTTTAGAGGAAAGAATAATTTAAAAAGAACACATATCTAAATACTAAGAAATTGAATTATATGAAGTAAGTTTAAAAACATAATACAATTCGATTAGCAAAGTCAAGTTTGAGCCTAGTTCAAGGTTGATGCAACGATTATGAGCAACAGATCAGAGGTTAGGGGGCGAAGAGTACCGTATTTTCCGGCGTATAAGACGACTTTTTAACCCCTGAAAATCTCCTCAAAAGTCGGGGGTCGTCTTATACGCCGGTATACGGTGTGCTGAAACTTCAGGGACAGGCGCCCTGTAGCTGAGCCACCGTGCGTTGCATTTGGAAATCGATTCCAAGCGTATGATGGGTTCCGCATCCCACAAGATTCAGCTACTTGTGGACACGGAGCTGATCGGTCACGCGTGAGTTGAGCTGTCCTTACCGTGTGCCGCAATCCTCGCTGGCAGTTGTCTGGACAGGCATGTATTTCTGCATGTGCTCCAGGCTATTCCACTTGCACTGTTTTATGTTTACATGTTTGATGACAAACAGCCTTCTGTTTATAAGTGACAGTTTTCCTACTAAGTACCTGCATGTCATAAGCATTTGAATTAAAATTACCATGTTAAAATCAAATCTGATGTTTTTAAATTTGTATTTGGTGTGCGTTGGAAGAGGGGTAGTCTTATACAGCGAGTATAGCCCAAACCCTATATTTTAACAGGAAAAGTAGGGGGTCGTCTTATACGCCCAGTCGTCTTATACGCCGGAAAATACGGTACATCAAATAACTGATGTGTGGGAAGGCAGAGGCAAGAAATAAAGTACAATTCAAGAAAAATAAGCCTTGGAAATGGGAATAATTTGAATAATAAAAACTGTTTGCCAATCGAGCAATTGACAGAAGAGAATAAATGGGTAGCCATAGTGGGTGTGCATTTCCAACATACTACACAATCTTGCACTGCTATTACACATGTACTTTTGTGTATATGTGATAAGTATGTGGTGTGTGCGTGGTAACTGTGCATGTTTTTATTTATTACAAACATTGGACTCCTTGTACTCTACAGCCTTAACTGTGGGACCCCTAACTTGGACATAAGGATGTTTTGATTTTGGAAGACAGTGTTTCTGAATGCACCATGACTCCTTTAACGAATTCTCCCCCTTGAACTCACACCAGACAAATGAGACGTCTTGGTACTGGGATGCGAGAAGGCAAGCTGCATTGGGGAGGGTGTCAAGATAGAACAAAGTGAACCAATTAGGGCTAGGTGTAGACTGGTTCGGTACTCTAAACACTGGACTGCAAGGGGGCTGTGTGAGGCCAGGAATACAAGCACCAGGGTGGCTAGGTATTGAAGCCTACAGCAAGACAGTAAATAGCAGGATGCACTTATGGAAGGACCATATTCACAGGGATGCATTGGGGAAGTTTGTAGCTTGAAGGGACTACATTTACCAGGGACAGCAAGGCAGGAATCATCTTAAGGATACAAGTACTATAATGCACTGGGGTGGGGTTTACAGCAGGACTACAATAACAAAGATGGACTGTGGTCAGATCTTACATTTGGGATACAAGCACTGGGGTACATTGGAGATGCAACTTACAGCATAACTACAATATTAGTAGACAGTGTAGGAGCACAATATAATGGTGTACTGAGGGGAGTCAAAAAGGACACTCACCAGCTACACTTTTGCTTCTCCTGAGGAAATAACAAATTAACATAACTTGATATATAAAACGATTAAGCATGTGCAAGCCTGGATGGAAAGAGGGCACCAGCAAAAGTATATAGAACCTTTCACGGCTAAGGTGGATAAACAAACAACAATGGTGGAGACATATAGAACGTTCCACTTGTGTATGGGATTGGTAGAGGTATAGGCATTTTAGAATGTCGGGGGAGGGATGATCCACCGTGCTGGTTAACAGCTATATTTAAAAGGTATGGGGCCTATTCACAGTCATTTGGGAGTAGACAAAGTAGTCCTCTTGTAGCACTCTTTTACACACTCTTACATGCCTTTGTTAATTGGCGCCAAGCATCTAAGATAGGATTATTATGGGAATCTTTAGGGAATGTACATATACAATTAGTACAAATAGAAAGGAATGTGCCCTCTTTGCACACTTACTAATAGTGAATTGGATGTTTCACGCATATTCACAAAGGCATGTAGGAGTACCTAAAAGAGCACTCCTGTAGTACTATTTCTCATACTAATACATATATTGTGAATTTGCCTCTATGTTGTTACTCAATAATCCGAGGTAAGCCTCAAGCAAATTGGGTAAATAGCCAAATATAAAAGAGTTCCTACACTGTAGTCTTTTTGATAGTTTAATTCTGTGCTTAGCACAGGCTAAAGAAGTGAACAATTTCCCCAATCTTCAATCGTCTCACACATCATTAGTTCAAGTTTTTATATCTTTCTACAACTTGTATAATTATTGAATTTTATGATTAATATTCATTTGTATTTTGTACAGTACAATAAAAGAATATTTGTTACAAAGAAGAGGATGAAACATTAATGACATAAGAGTTAACACAAGTCATGAGGAGTGAAAAGGTAAAGGGTGTGGTGCTGTGAAATAGTGACAGGTGACAAACTGCCTGGGAAATTTTCTTCACAGTTTGGAACACAGTTTCATGATTGCAAAATATAAATGTTTCAGATCAGTAGAATAATGTCTTTGAACAGACAAAACTGGAGGTTCATTACCTACACATTTCGTTTATCCTAGCAAGATAAAATTGAGCAATAGAAAAACAATCATAAAGATCTCTAGCTTGTACTTCTGGTTTTGTGCAGTTATCAAATGCTTAGTTTGCTAGGAAAAAAGGGCTTGTTTTTGGAATATCAATGTTTGGTTTTCTGGTGATACTGAGGACATCAAGGGCCCGATGTACTAAGCCTTTTCGCATTTCTAAACCACCGAAATCGACATTTGCGACCACAAAATGGGCATGTACGATGTACCATCCGTATTTTGTGAGTTGGTATGCAATTACCGACCGACAAAATAGGGACAGCGACTCACAATTAGGAAGGGGCGCCTCAAAGGCGATCTGTACTAATTGCAAGTTGCAGGGGGATGTATGAGTGTTTTGTGACTGCAATTGGGGTCGAAAAACAATCACAGTTACCACCAATTTCAAACTGGCGGTAACCCATTCACAAACGGGAAGGGGTCCCTAAGGGACCCCTTCCTCCTTGTGAATGGATGCCAAAATATTTTTTCAGAGCAGGCTTTTCATTTTTTTTTTTTTTAATGCAGTTTTGTTTTAAACTGCTTTATTTAGAAAGTAATCACAGACATGGTGGTCTCCTGTCCCCAGCAGGCCACCATTCCTGTGAGTGCAGCCATTCCCAATTGGGTTGCAAATTGCGAGCTAGCTCATGAATATTGATGAGGTAGGTCATTTGCAACCAAATTGGGAATCATAAGCAGTGTGAGTTACTCTGTTGTACATTTGGTTTTTCGACTCGCAAATGAATTGCAAACTGCGAGTCACAAACTCACGGTTGTACATCTGGCCCCTAGACTTGATTCTACTGCATGCCTCGTTCTTCCAACACATTATACTTCAAATCTCTTTTCTGTTTTCATAACTTTCTCTTCCCCCTTCATTCTTTCTTTCCTGCTTCTCTCTCTTGATCTGGGTCAAAATCGGATGAATGGTATTAAGAGACTTACCTTCAGTAATACTCTTTCTGGTAAAGCCTCTAACTGCAGATTCCTCACCTTTTGAATATTACTCAGGTGCCAGGCTAGATCTGGACTTTTTTCAGCAGTACTACTGTGTGCCAGTAGGTGGCACTGTCAGGCTCTGCACAGATGCTAATTTACCCCAAAAAATGATATTTGGGGCCTATATAGGCGCAACTCCCATGTGCTGACATCAGTTGCATTTGAGGTTGTCCGCGTAGGCAGACGCAGAGCACCAATAGCAATCTGTTACCAATGTGCAGATTATTAGATTTAGGATTTTATTAATGGATACAGTTCATTACACAGAATGTGGAAGATGGGAGGGTGGGTAAGGAATCTGATGTGAGACAGACACTCTACCAGAAAGAGAGTTAACAAAAGTATGCAATTTGTTCTTCTGGTAGAGACTTCTAACTGCAGATTCCACATCTTTTGAATAAATATCAAAGCAGTACCTATTTGGAGGCGGTGTGTGAATGGGCTAAAACTAGAAAGTCCTGTATGGCTGTGTTGGTTAAATGCCCCTCTCAGTGAGTCTGGGTGAGTCCAGACAGTAGTGCTTTGTTAAAATATGGAGCAATGCCCATGCAGCTGCCTGGCAGATGTCCAGGACAGGAACTCCGCGTGTCAAAACAGTGGTAGTATCTTTGGCCCTGGTGGACTGATCTTGCAGTCCTTCTGGAGGCTGCTTCCTAGCCAATGCATATCTGATCTTAATGCAGACTGTGATCCAGTGGGAGATGGTCTTTTCTGCATGGCCTTGCCTTTTTTCGCTCCCCTGAACCTCACAAAGAGGTTCACTCCCTCTCGGTGTTCTCTGGTACAATCGATGTAAAAGCTCAGTCCTCTTTTAGAGTTCAAATAATGGAGTTTCTTCTTAGAAGTGCGAGTCCGGCAGGGTGATGGTTTGGCAGATGTCGAAATGCATCAAAACGTTTTGGCAAGGAGGATATGCACATCTGCAGATCCAATTTGACTGGAAAGAAGGTGATGTAGGGCAGATTGAGATAGAGATAGGGGCATAGGTTGGTCAGTAAGATTGGAGGGTGTGAGCTTCAGATTTTCCAACAATCAGGCTTGCATATATTGTTAAAATACATAGTACAACAAGCAGGGTGCATGAGAGTTGCTTGAGGAGCCGAGGAAAGGGAGAGGAATGTGGATTGGTAGAGTGCTAGGAGAGAAAAAAACAATATTTTGTAAAATAACCAACATTTTTGACAACTTTAAAGACAGAAAGGGAGAGAGTGTGTTTTTTTCTGTGTGTATGTAACAATTTAACTGGTGAAATCCGACAGACATCTCACTGTGCCTGACTGAAAACACCTGTACACAACTATTTAACAGAAAATACACTTATTAGGGGGTTTAAAACCTTGAACATCCCCCCTTAAGCTACACCTCAGTGTAAAGAGCCTACAGATCACTCGCTGGCAGCACCAATTTCATGGCAATGAGGAACACTGTCTTGATGGTAAGAAGCCACAAAGAGCAGCTGGGAAGTGGTTTAAAGGGTAGGCACATCAGAAATGTGAGGACCAAGTTAAGGTCCCACTGTGGCATGACATTAGGAGACAAAGTGAACAAATGTTGTAGGCTTTTAAAAAAAAACACATCACAAACAGTAATATAAATAATGAGGCCTGGTCTGGCAACTCTAAAAAGACCAAAGTAGCCAAAAGGTACCTTTTAACTATGTGCAAAGCAAAGCATTGCCGGGCAACAGACAAAACAAACCGATCATCAGATAACTTGGCTTGGAGGGGGTCAATATGGCGTGTGCCACACCAAACCACAAATGTATTCTAATGACAGACATATACATTTTTTGAAACAGGAAACCTAGCTGCCAAGATGACATCAACAATCTCCAGAGGAGATTGTAAATGTGTTCAGCTGTTGCAACTCAGTCTCCGTTCATGAAGGTGCAGATTGTGAAGGCCGGGGTGGAGAACTCTGCACTTTTGCTGCAGCAGCAGGTCCTCCTGTAGGGGCAGCTTGATCAGAGGACAGATGGTTAAGCCCAAGAGCTCTGAATAGTATACTATCCATGCCCAATCCAGAATTACCAGGCTGATGTGGGCCCGTCGAACTCATAGCAGAAGGGTTACCAGTGGGAAGACATGCAGGAGTCCAGGGTTCCACTTTAGCTGGAACATGTCCCCCAGCATGAGACACCTTTGAAACTGCAATGCACAGAACAATAGACATTGTGCATTCTCAGCAGTGGCAAGCACGGACTGTGTGCCCTCTCTGGATGCCACTCATAATCTGCTAGGCATGGCCGGCTGAGATCCTCCGCCCTGTTATTCATACAGCGTGCCAGGTGGTTCACCACCAGGAAAATCCCTTGATGGTTCAGCCATGTCCAGAGGCATAGAAGCTCCTGGCTCATGGGCCCCAATCCACCCTCCTTGTTGCAATAACACATGATGGTGTTTTTATCCATAAGCACCTGTAAAAGCCTCCCCTTGATGGAAGAAAGGCTTTCAATGCCAAGCGGATGGCCCACAGCTCCAGGAGACTGATATGGCTCTGGCCCTCAGCCAGAGACCACAGACCTCTGATCTTCACTGCTCCCTTGTACTTGCCACAAACCATAAGTAAGGCTATGATATCCTCTGTCAACTGTGGGTGAAGTAGGGAGAGGGATCTGCTGCTGACCCAATCGCAGTCCACTCACCACCACTGCAGACCTTTCAATGTCACTTCCGAAATCTCGATAAGGTTGGAATTGTCTCCTTTATGTTGGGCCCACTTAGATCTCAGAACGCACAGCAAAGCCTGCATATACCACCTGGCATGCTTGACCAGCAGGATGCAGAAGGTCATCAGTCTCAGCAGCCTCAGAGTCGAAGTCACTGAAATCCAGGACAGAGGCTGAATATCAGAATCATAGCCTGAATGTCCTGGTCTCTCCTTTGAGGGGCACTAAGATGGACAGATGGTTCTCGGTCAGTTGTTCTGCGGATGGTTTAATGTGTAAAAGAGTGGAAATGAAGGGTAAGGAGTTCCCCTCCCGACTATCTGCAGGACCCACTTGTCTGATGTTATGGTCTCCAATCCTGGCAAGAATCGTTGGATCTTGCCTCCAACCAGGTGGGTATGCTCCACTAAGGGCATGCTAAAGGGGTTTGGAGGTAGAGCTTAGGACTGCTGGGCAAGAAGGAGGAGAAGGGGAGTGGAGTGAGCATAGTGGCATGCTGATCTTTGACTGTCGGAGGGTGCCACAGACCCAGCCGTGAAACTGGGGGCCTCCTGGCTGGGTCTAAATAATCTGTTGTTATGGGGTACCTCTGCCAAAACTATGAAACAAAGAGTAGGGCTGAAGCAGTGGGTGAGGTGAGACAGATAAGCCTAGAGGGCGTGCTGTGGCCCAACTCTCTTTAAACCGCTTTATTGTGGCATCTGTATTGTCCCCAAACTGGCGAGTCCTGACAAAGGGCATGTCCATAAGGGATGACTGGACATCGCCAGAAAAACATGGTGACCACAGCCAGGCGTGATGGGGAATGGTGATTCCTGATGGAAATTGTGAAGTTGGCTGCATCACAACTGTCCCGTATAACTTGTGTTAAGACAGTCTGAAGCTCTTCTGGGACATATACTACAAGAGGAGGGACAGGGAGATTAATGGTCCAGTGTACAGTCTCCCGAGTATAATTAGTCTATAAAACAGAGTACACTGTTCCAAACATAAGCAGCAGGAACACTGCCAGCGGGTAGGTCCTGAGTTCAGGACTGGCTGCTAAACTCATTTGCACCAGTCCTAGGCATGTGTATACCTAAGGAGCCGTTTTCCAAATTTGGGACGGGCGACCTTTATTGTTAGATTAACCTGATGTACAGTTTGCTTAAGTAAGTGTCTGATCCTTAGTTGACTGACTATGGAGATATATTGTTATCTGTGTGTTTAACATAGGAGAAGTTTTGAGTTTTGGTCCTGATGAAGCATCAATGGATCCTTATGGACCCTTGAGACTCAAAACATGTTGACTCATGATTAGAGGGTGTATGATAATTTCCTGCCCTTCGTCTGCATCTTGATTTAGAGAGTGATTGAGCATGATTTCTCAATTGTCACTTTCCTCTTGTTTTAACCTTGGCCAAGACCTTGTGTTGATAGAATAAATGCATGATGATGTTCTAGGTTTTGAGCCAATTTTATACTTTCCCTCTCCTGCTCATTTTTTGTGTGTGTCTGTAGGTCGGCAGTGTCTGCCACATACCTCATTATGGCAGTCACTATAAAAGATCTCTGGCAAAGAGCCCCCGTTTGTGGGGAGCCTGTCAGACATTGCAGCGCCAGTCTGACGAGGAGCATCCCCGATGCTGAAGCATGACATCCGATTGGATGTGTGAGGGCTCTTGCTCCTAACATTTAGGTTGCCCTGCCGCTCTTCTGGGACGCCCAGGAGGACTTGGCCCACTGAATCCCTAAGAGCATGGAAATAGTAGCCCAGGAGGCAACTGGCATTAAAGGACCTGAGGGCCAAACCAGTGGAAGAAAACACACTCTTCCCAAAAGTCTACACTCTTTAGGTGGAGTGGTTGGAAAATGTGTGGGTTTGTCTGACTGCCTGCACCACTGTGCTCTGCGGTGAATGGTGCTGGAACAAATATGAGGGGTTGCCTGGAGTAGGGCAATGGCATCTCATGATTTGGCAATTTACTGAGGGCCAGTGCAATGTTAGGCCTCTAAGAGAGTATCTGTGAGTACCTCATTAAAAGGGAGCAGGAGCTCAGTGGTGGTTTGTTCTCGCTAGAGGACATTTGTCACAACATTGGTTTTGACCAAGAAAGGGAGTTAGTTGGAGGTTGAGAACTTTTTCTGCCTTCCACATGTCCACTGCGAAGGAAGTACTGGCTTTTTTAAAGTTATCACACCAATTCTCCTCATGGCAGGGTTAACCAAATTCATCACCTAAGTCATAATCATTGTCAGAATCGGTTCCAAAGAGGGAATGTAGTTTATGGAATGTATGCTGCAGCCTCGGTCGAGGTTGTAGCAGTACTGGCTGAGCTGTAGACCACAATGGGCACTTTACCCTCCAGCTTTGATGAGTTGGCATCAGCACCGAAGCTCTAGGACCCAGCGTGGATCGTGAAGCCAGAGGCAGAGTCCATGGAGGAGCTGGCGGAGGGCCATCTGTGTTTTCGAAGGATTCAATTGCAGCAGAGAGTAAACTCACCAGCAGTATTCGAGATTAAAGGCCTCCTGGCTCCTTGGGCCCTGCAGGTGCACCAGAAGGAGTCGAAATGTATACGAAGAGTCAGACAGTGGCCTTGCATAACTCCTGCATCTGCTGCAGAACTGCAGACAGCCTCAGAAACTTGGGTTGTGCTGTGATGAGATGCGGGATCAGCTCTTAAGTCGAGGCCTCCAGGCGTGAGATCGAGAGGAATGACATTGCCCTTGATTTGCTGTCCCATATGGCCTGCAGGTTCATTGACATGCAGTCACTGTAGGCCTTAGAATCATGGCTCGACCCCAAACACTACAGACAAACCTGATGGGGATCTGTCACAGACATTTGCTTGCAACAATCCCTCCAAGGTTTGAACCCAGTAGTTTGGGGAGTGGACATCCCTAACGCAGCGCATATATATTTTTGAGGTAAAAGTGTCTGTGGAAGAGCTCTCAGTCCCACTCTGCCTTCTTTTTCTTTGTATTCCTGCCGCTCTTCCTTTTCTCTCCTGTCTATCCTTGCACACTACCGTGCTATGTGACAACGTTCTGTTGCTCCCTCATCCTCCGCTGATCACCCATCACGTCCCTCTTGTCCTGTTTAATTTTTTTGGGGTGGCCCAGTAGCTGCAAATTGCTGCTGAGATGCCCCTTTTTATGCATTGTTGGACATTTTGTTTTTAGTTTACCACTCTAGGACGGGCTTTCACTGTCTTGCAATGGTGAATTATTAGTAAAACAAAAATGGCTGCTGCAGCATCATGCCGCATATGTGTGCATGCATCTTGACAAATGGATATGTATATGTCAGGAAACTGGGAATGCTATTTTTCTTTACCTTTTTGCCCTTTTTTGCTGATGTTGTTGAACATTGGTAACTAACACTGGGAAAGCCAAAAGCTTGGGAAAGGTGAGACTAATCAGCTATTCCAATGCTTGTTCATCTATTTTGGAAAAATAACAAGGTATTTGGACTCCATACTCCTACTGCACAGTTTCTTTTTCAATTACCGGGGACTTAGGAAAGAATTCACATCTCTTCAGTGGACATTTTCAGACTGTGAAAGTATGGATAGACAAGAACTTACTAGTGTTAAACACCAGCAAAACAAAATTGAAACCCTCTTGTTCCATTAAGAGAGTATTTGTCAGTCGTACGCATGTGACAATCGGTTAGAAAATGATTCCATGGAAATAAAGAAAAAAACCTGGTAATCCAGAAAAAGAATCACAGAGGAGGAACACATTAACAGTCAAACTAGTAACTAAGTAACTCGTCTCTCTAGTTTTCAGTCATTATGTCAGTAGCTCATTTCTAGTATAAACAGCAATGTAACGCATTTAATTCATTTGTGTTTCTTCCCTTTCAGAGTAGATGGTAACTCAATTTCTTCAACTGAGTTCATTTGATTAGCCTCGGGGTACTAATCAATGTGCTTCCTTTTAAAATAAACTGTGCCTTTTTCTATGACGAGACTCAATTAAACTATCACAGCGGAGAAAGATCATACATTTTAAAATGTGAATGCATAGAGAAAATGCTGCTGTGAAACCCTATACAGATCACAGAGTATTTTTTTCTGAATCCTCAGGGAGTTTGAGTGTTCGCTAGCTACTGCCTGGACACTTTGATTACCCTTATCTCCTTGCTCCTCACTTGTTCGAGACACATTGTGCCTTGTCTTAATGTGTGCAAAATAAATTTTACACTTTCCCCAACGTTAATTATCACTGAAATCCGTACTTAGGAACACGACCATGGCCATCCACAATACCTAAAGCTAGATTTAAAACATTTGATTTTACTGTAGCTAAAAGGTACTGTATTAAACAGTGAAAAATATAATCATTTGGAACATTTATGTGTTTAGCACAGTGTCAGGGAGCCTTTTACTTAAAGGGTTGAAGATCCATTGTAAGAACACAGGGATACAAAGATGTGCACTTCCGGTCTGCAGACTGAAGATTCAGGAGTTTGGTACAGGGAGGCAGAGCCTTTCCCCTCTCTTGTTTGATTGTGCAGATGATTGTCACAGGGAAAGAAAACCTATCAGCTCAGGAGCTTCTTTGTTCAGACAACTGGCATAAGGATGTAGAAACTTTCATCTCCACATTCTAGTGAGAACCTGAGGAACCTCTCGCATCTACGCTTCGATTATTCAGGGAATTGGAAAAGGATACTGAGCCTTTTGTCGCTGGGTATTCCCGGGTGTTGGGAGGGAGATGCAGGGCATGTATGAATGAATTGATTAGAATGTTCTCACAGAGGAACTTTGCACAGATACGCAGGGGTTTTTCCCTCTACAAGGGTGCGCACCGAGGTACAAATCCACTCATCTCTAGAGTTCCTGGTGTAGGGAAATAGCACAATCATAGCAGCCCTTTCATTTCATGAGCAGATGTTTTAGGAGCTTGGCATAGGAACAGAGAGCATTCACATGTGGGGGTGATAGTTCTGCAGACTGGTACAAGGATATCAAGCATCTCTGGAGCTTGTGATTTAGAGATTTCACCCAAGCACCCGGAGCCTTCCACCTCTAAAGCTGATGAGTGATAAGATCTGCACAGAGATGAAGATTATTTCAACCCATTGAGTATTCTAGCATATAGTTGCAACGCTTTCAACTCAAGGGCCTGATAACTCGGGGAAATACACAGTTTATGACCATTTATGGGATTGGCTCTCGATTACAGAAGTTGGTGGTACAATGATACAAAGCCTTTCTTGGGTTTGATAGGTCTGAGGATTGTCACATGGACACAGAGTCTTTCGCCTATTTTGGAAACTGGTACACGGGCAAAAACAGATTGATCATGGAAATGGCACAGCCGCACAGCTTTCCATATTTATGAACGAATGTCTCCAGGGGCTGTGACAGCAATACAGAGTCTATCACCCCTAGGGCTACGTAACTCGCTGAGAAGCAGATTGACACACAAGGGCTATGTGCACTGGGGGAGTTGATGTTCGGGAATTTACTATGTAGGTTATATATGGTGTGCGAATGTTCAAATGCACATGACCTTTTATCTCCACAACAGGATTTGCTGTGTAGAATATTTGTGCTGGGGACTGGTTCAAAGACACATGTCCTTTCAGTTCTAGAACTCTTAAGTTAAGTTGCGCTGTTTTTGAATAGCACAGTATGCACTTTTTTCAAGGCTGCTTTTTGCTGTTGAATGTCTCAGAAATGCAAGGTGTTGCCTGCTGGTTGTTGGGGGTTATCTCAATACTGTGATCTTGTCCTGTTAATTTCCACCCAGCCTGTTTAAGTGTCAAAGGCATGCAATGTGCCCTTTTGGGCCGGGATGTATTTGGGGATTACCATTGGATGTAAGAGTCACTCATAAACAAGACTGGATAGGTCTGGGGGGGATGTGATACAGCGTTGGTAGGAATGTTTGAGTCTTGCAGTGATGTTGTAAAGTAGTGATGTGAATACACAGGGAATCAAAAGATGTAGGGCCAGATGTATCAAGCTCCCAGTTTGCATTCCTTAAATAGCGATTTTTAAGAAATCGCTATTTAAGAAATGCAAAATGGGATGTATGAAAATTGCGATTCGGTAATTGCGATTTCTTTAAAATCCCGTATCGCAATTAGAGAATGGGACTCCATTCATCCCTAGGCCCATTGGTGCAAATGGTTTTGCATTTCCTAATTTGCAAATTCCTGTTAGGAGTTCGCAAATTAGGTAATGCAAATTACGGGGTGCTGGGGGCCTAAGGCCCCCTTTGATGAACCCCAAAAAAATATTTGTGGACATGTAAAGGGCACACATGCCCTAGGGGCATGTGTGCGCTACATGTCAGTTTTAAAAATGCATTTTTAAGGCATTTTTAAAAATTGCACATGCTTACCACCAAACTTCAATTTGTGGTAATTGCATTTTTTAAATGCCAAATTCGCATTTAGGAAATGCATGTTACATGTGCAGTTGTAATCGCAAATAGGTATTCCCTATTTGCGATCATCTATTTAGGGAATCTCAATTTGCAATTTCAGGGAATCGTTATTTTAGCAATTCCTTGAAATTGCACTGCGAATTCCTTTCATACATTCTAATTGCATTTTTGCATTCGCAAACAGTGGAACTTTGCAATTCGCACCGTTTGCGAATGTAAAAATCTTTGATACATCTGGCCCGTAATGTCCTCTATCCAAAGTGATGTCTACACTGATGTTGTGCTATTAAATGTATTCTGTCCTCCTCCAAACCCCAAACAAGCACTTGATAGCCGAGGATGAATAGCCTTTAGATGAGTCTACTAATTCCCACAAAGCTAGAGCCGCCAAGTAGACCTTGAACTCCTAGCCTGCTGGCACAGACGATTTTAATATAGGCATGTCCATGTTGGCAGAAATTAACGAACATGTAACTAAGAGTAAAGGGGTCATACCCTGCCAATGGCTATTGCTCTGCCCAGAAGCCTCCTCTTCGGTCGGCGTCCCAGGGTCGGAAAACTCAATGTACTTTTTCCTAGAGAGAAAAAGATAAAATGTGGTGAAGCTTCAATGAGTAGAAGAGATCTTGTGTGTAAGGTGAAGATTATCTTGGTGGAGGAAAACATTCATACAAAGTGATTCTGCAGTTCCTAGCACCCCCCCATATAAACAAGCACAGAGGTGAAAACCAACCCCTCTTCCCCCAAATCCAGTCTCCTATCTAGAGAGACACCAGCCTAGCACTGAAAGAGAGAGAAAGAGATAGGGTGAGAGAAAGTGAGAATGTGTGAGAGAGAAAGAGATAACGAAAGAGAGAGAGATAGGGAGAACGTGAGACCAGATAATGTACTTTGAAGATGGACAGGCCAGGCCATCAGCTCGATCTTGCAGTACTGAGGATTAACAAGTTAGTAACAATTTCAGAAATCCACGAGTTGAGGAAATCCTATAGCAAGCATGTGAGGGTGACCATGAGCAAAATCCTACAACAATCAGATTGGACTCCAGGTGTGGTGGGTGCTATTGTGGCAAGCAGGTGAGACTATTACCATTATCTTGTTTCAGGCATGGTCTGCTTTATTTAGTTATTACATGAGTTTTGTAAGGGGCTGGTATGCCACCTCCTGGTTACCTCATAGCACTTGTTAAAGATTTATCAGTTCCCATGATGTTAGTACATTTGTTTTTGGGGTCATACTTCGTGCGTCCTGCTGTAGACCTCTCATTTGTAAGCAAAAATCCACTTGATGCAGCAGGTTAAGGAAAATACGATGGGGTTTGCCTTGGTCGGCTAGTGGGTAGGATCAACAAACTTGACCTTATTTGACAGCTTGAGTCCTGACCACAAAAATGGGTATTCAGTCTGACGTTTGCCAATCACTGCAACAATGCATCTAATTGATTTGTGTTGTCATGCGCACTGGTCCCCTCGAGTTTTCATAAATTGTGACCATTCTGGGTTAGCTGATTATTGTATATCTGATAGTAATAATTTAGGGTCAGATGTACAAAGCCATTTTGCCATCACAAACCCCATTATTTGCAAACTAACAGGATTTGTGACTGCGAAATATATGTTTTTATTTGCTAGATGGTGTAAGTAGTCTGTGACGTTGCAGGCAATGGTCCTTGGGACTACTGCCTACTCCCTCTAATGTTTTCCCACATTGGAAACTTTTTTTTTAAAGCATCACTAGTTTCTTTAAGGAAAAGTTTGAAAAGTTTCCCGTTTGTGAATTCAAACACAGCGTTAGTAGTCTGTTGTTCCTTGCAGGCCAATTACAGAGTGGCTCGCAAAAAGCACCTGGGTACTTCATATTCATTAGGTAGGTCGTTCTGCGACTCTTGGTCATTTGAGATTTTGCAATGAGACCTATTAGTACATACATCACATTGGAAAATGTAAGACTAGTCGCAAAATGTCTGCGTGCAATTTGGACCACTTTCTGCAGCCACTCTTTTAATCCATATGACCCTGTGTCTTGGTGGGCATAGTTTGTGGCTTTCACGATAGAGTGGCAGTGAAATTACATTATGGTTAGCATCAAGAGAATACTGATTGTTTAATGGCAGACAGGTCACACAATGGGGATACAGGTGCCCGTGGTGATGGTGCAAGGACTGACTGATAGTACTGTGAGAAAGATGCTGAGCAAGTAAATTACTGTGCAAGTAAATTCCAGTATAACAGTGCACTGGAAACTGATCAGAGTATACGGATTGTGTTGTAGTCAACAGATCAGTGTAAAGATGGTGTTGTGCCATGCCAATCATCATGTGGTACAGTGCATTAGCATGAAGGGTGGCTTTTGGGTAGTTTGTGACCGGCGAAAGACTGGAGATAGACTTATGATAGGCAAGTCTATCTAATGGTTTCCAGCATATGCAAGGATAAAACGTATAGTTCCCTGAACTGAGCACACAGTCTGTTGGAGCAAGGGTGCAGTTTACATACAGGAAGCAACACCCCACAATGGGACAACCTGATACTTTTGACCATTGACAGCTCACTTGAGAAAAACATGAAACCATAGGAGCCTTAAACCAAGACGCAGATCCATGGAAATCCATCGATGTGAAACAGACATAACCCTGTACCACAGCAAGACATGCAGTTCAGAAAGGGCCTAAAAACGGAGCAAAAAAGGCACCTTTGACTGATTGTCATGCAGAGTAAAGGTCATGATTGAAAACTGCCAGTCACAGAATCCAGCTCACCAAGCTGCACTTTAACTGACCACTTGTGCCTCATCTAGACTTTTTGTTTTTAGTGTACACCCTCAAGTGACTATTATTTAATACGCAGCATTTTATGAATCTACTTAATACATTTTGAGTGGATGGTGGCCAAAAAGAAGGGATAGTATGGGTGTGGTGTCATGGTAGGATGCTGAGACTCTTGGGGTGGATCAGTAGTTGGAATGTGAGACTGTGAAGATGGCCCTGGGAAGCAGATTGGACTGTGAGCACGGTGCTGTGGGCAGTAGGTGACATCACAATAATATTGCTGTGGTCAGCTCATCAGTATATGCAAATTGATAAATGACTGATGTGTCGAATTGTGTAACAAGTGATATGAAAAGCTGTGTAGACCCTGGGGTTGATGCTGCTGTGGCAGGCCAAAATGTAGGCATGGTGCAGTGGCCACCATATCACATTGTGCTCATGGTGCTGTGGTCTCCACATCACAGTAGAGGATGGGCTTTTTGCTGACAGGTAGCCTGTGGGGATGTTGCCACAGATAGCTAGTCACACTATATACATGGTCAAGTGGTAAGTAGATCACTCTCAAGATTTGGAAAGCAGCCACTTTAGAAACATAGAACATTATAGAGAATATGCTATCACCAACTAAGGCAGGAAGGATGGAGGTTTACTCACTCTCAAATAGAACACAGTTCTTCACAGTCAGAACTTGCTTACTATGTTTTAGCCTATCTCCAAGGACAGTCTTCATCTTTCGTCAGAATGTTTAAAACCAGATCTACAGAGCTCAAGAGACAGTTAGAGCTAGTGAGTGTTAATGCTGGTGGACCTTGTATCTTCTTTAAGCTACACCAATTATTAACCTAGGATCACTGTAGAGGAGTATGTGGTTTCCCTACAGGTCCTTCTAAATGCACTTGGAGATAGAAATGATATGTTTGAAGGGGTCAATGACAACTCTTTGGCCCAAATAATTTGTGAAGCCCAATACTTTTTTCACAATTCCAGTTGGAGAAGTATAGGGTTGAAGTTCACAAAGATAAAGGGACAAAAACTGCTTTTTCAGCTACAACATGAAATCTGCCTAGGCGTGAACTTCCTGATTACCACCAATTACCATGTGAACCAATCCTTTAATTTGCCATGTTCCTAGAGCTCTTGAAAATGCATATTTTGTACTTTCACTTTAAAGAAGAATAGGAGAAAGAACAAGCGGTACAATCATTCCCTCCATAGTACTATCACAGAACATAATAATGGCATGGCAGACCCTGGCCAAAGCCAAAGGCCATCTTGTGCACTATATGTACAACTCCTAGGTTTTTTTATTATAAATGCTTAAAAACACCTCAGATGTTCCTGGGGCATGAGAGAATTTCACCACGTGTGGCTCTCCAGCTATAGTTCTGATCGTAAAATGCTATGTAAAACAGAAACCAGGGCTTCCCTCACTCAATAAGGGACAGAGGCATTAGATTATCCATTGTCACCATAAGCCTCATTAAAGGGCATAGACATGTATTACATTTTGACATATTGATTGCATGACATGCATGATTGCATGTTTACTTAAATGTCGTTTTCTGAAACAGTACCCTTCTGGGTGTTGTTGGCTCTTAATTGAGTAATTGTTGGGCATGATAAGGCCTCTAAAGTTGTTTTGGGTACACATGTTGTTTGAAAGCTAATGAAGCTCAACTTTTGCCAAGCCTGGTAACTGATACTTGGAAGGGTGGTCTGTGCCTGTTCTTGGGAAGGAGTGTCTAACTTCCAGTGTAGGGTGAACGCTTTAATGCTGATACTGAAGGTGTAGTCACCACCAAAACTGGTCCGGCCTCTCATGCCCATATTCCTGCAATATTATTTGACTGTGGTGAACAGAAGGATGAAACAAACAGGCACCAACATTTTTATTTTTTTGTCCATTTTGGGCCTCCACTGACCGTGAGATTGTTCTTTTTGGAAAGGAGTGAACCATTGACTCAAGGGATTATGTAAGTATTGAAGAGGGAGGATCCTTGCAGGATTTCACAGATGAGTTTGCAGGCGCTCAAACTGAAGGGTGCCAGGATGACTGTCTAGGTCCTACAAGTGAAGAAGGAGCAGATCTAGCAGAAAGCAGGTTCTTGAATTCTGATTTTATGTAGCGGTTGGATGAAGATGCAGTGGAAGTCCGGGTCCAACACAGCAGAAAGATCCAGGAGGATGAGAGCTACTGTTCTCTTCTGTACAGGATCATGCAAATGTCATCTGTGGCAGTACTGAGGGTGGTTTCCGTGCTGTGGTCGGGTCTAAACCCAGAATGAGTGGTGTATAGGAGTTGGTGCTTGTTGAGATGATCGGTTTGTCCTCTGTTGATCATTTTCTCTAAAACCTTAGTCAGGTAGTTTAGCAGGGAGATTGGCATGTAGTTGGAGAGGATGGAGGGGCCTGGGGAGGGCTCCTTCAGCAAGGGAAGGACTGCTGCATGTCTCCAGGCATCTGGGAAGGTCACTCAGGAGATAAAGGTGTTCGGGATCAGCATGGGTACTTCACTGATGGGTTAGAGACCCATGGCACAAGCCTGGTGGGGGTACGGGTCAAATATAGCCCCAGAGTGGATGAACATGATAGTGGTGGCAGTTTCATCTTGAATGATGGTGGACCATTTGGTAAGTGTACGTTGTTTGAATGACATCAGCAGCCATTTAGCGTGGTCTGTTGGATCCGGTTGTTTGTTGAAGCTGCTGTATATGGTGGTGCATATGCTGCTGAAGAATTGAGAGATTGTTGCATAGGTCCTCTGAAGAGGTGTTTGAGTTGGAGGCGACACCAGAAGAGGTGAAATCTTTTACAATGGTGAAGATTTCTTTGCTTTTGTTGGTGCTGGCATTGATATGGTCCGTCGGCGTGGTATGTTTGGTGGACTGGATTAGTTGGTGGTAGCATCTCAGGGCAGATTTGAAAGTGTTTCTTTCTGTGTTGTTGTGGCTAGATCTCCATCTGTGCTCCAGTTGTTTGCAGTGATGTTTAGTCAACCTAAGTCCTTCATTGTAGCAGGAGGTTCAGGATCTGGATCTTGCTGACTTGCTGTTTTTGAGGGCGATGAGGGAGCTGGGAAAGGAAGTTATCCATTTGTTGAAATTCTTGATGGCCTGTTGCTGTGTTTGGGTCAGAGGGAGTTGAGAGATTTGTTCCAGTCCTTGTCTAGGATGTTGTTCCAGTTTCAGCAAGCTGTTCTGGCTGTGGTTTCTGTACATTGTGGTGGGTCAGGAATGCAGAATAGGACAAGGGCATGGTCGATCCAGGTGACTGGTATGAGTTCTTCTACAAGGATGTTGTCAATGAGGTGAAAACGGGATCCAGGAGGGTTACAGTGGCGTGGGTAGGTCCTTTAACTTTGGAGGTAACGCCCAGGTTTCTGAGGCCTTCACGTGGTTTTTCATTAGGGTTGGCGGGTCTTCCAAGTGGAAGTTTAAGTCTCTCAGAAATAGTTGCTTGCGTCGAGGATGAGTGATGCAACGGAGTCCGTGATAGACTCTTGTGACCTGGATTTCCCGCTAAATCCCTTTTTAAGTGTCAAGCAAAGATGCCCACTGTCAAACCTCAGGAAATACCAATGCAACAGTGGCAATATCAAAATTCTATATTCCATTCAGTAAAGAAGCCGGTAAGTTCTTTGTTGAGAATGTGTTTGAAGTCCACTGCTTAAAGAGCGCCTGGGGCTGACAGCAAGCCAAGGTCATACTAGGAAGGCTCAGCAATAAATTCCAAATCAATTTGGCGCTCATAATCTCAAAAAAATTAAAGTAAGTAATCCTGTTCATGGGAGGTACTGCGAGTACAGTGGTTAAAACTTTTAATGAAGAAGTGCTGGAAAGAAAGACATGAACACTGCCTCAGAAGCTGGATTCTAAGTGGACATTTGGCACAGCGATTTCACTGGACTGGATAAATAAAAGCCATTAGTTGTGACAATATAAGAGACAACATCCAAGAGCAGGTGGACTAACTGAACACAGTTATGGAGGTCCATCAAAAGCTCAAAATGCACTTCTGTATTTATTTCTAAGAAGATAAAAGACCTTCTTTCTGGACCACATGGATGAGGTTTTTCTGTGGACCCCTGTAACACAAAAGCTATCTAACCCTGAATTAGAAAAATGGACTTAAGCATGGAATGAGAGCCAGAGTATATGGTGTGAGGGTGGCGACTTGTATGTATATCAGAGACAGAGTTAGAATACTAGGGGGCATATTTAGGAGCCCCTGTTGCCTCATTTCTTTTTCACGCTAATGTGGCCCAATGAGGCCAAAATCACTGCGCCATATTAACCCGTTGTGTCACATTATGCCTGCGCCAGACATAATGTATGCAAAGGGGGCTTTCTCCCAATTGAGGGGTGGCGGGGGTGTGTGTGAAAAACATGACGCAAAGAAATCTAAAAGATTTCTTTGTGTAATTTTTTCCAGGATTTTTAACACCTGCTCAGAGCAGGCGTTAAAAGGAGGCTCCCGTTGGTTTCTATGGGCCTCTGGGTGCTTTGCAGGATTAGCGTCACAATTTTTTATGCCAATCCTGAAAAGTGCTGAACTAGCATAAACAATTCTGATGCTAGTTCCCTAACTACCGCCATGGTGTGCCGCATATTAACTACAGTGCACAAATGGTGGTGTTAGGGTGGTGCTAAGGGGGCGCAAGAAATGTGGCGCTTCACTAGCTGCAGCGCCGCTTTTCATAAATATGCCCCTAAATGTATGCTTACCTTGATGATATGGTGGCTGTTAATAAATCTGCAGGTCAATATTTTTTACCTTGATACTATGACTTGGAACTGGGGTGAGTATTGAAAATTGCTTTTGTTTCTTTAATAGAAACATTGCTCTTCCTGTGATAATAAACTAAGCAGAGGGAGAAGGGATCCAGTAGGATCCTAGACCTGGCAACTATTATTGGGACAGATGTGAATATGGGCCAGCACAGTGAAATGTGCCCAGTGCCTCCCAGTGTAATTTGCTGAGCCCTACGCGCCCACGCGCTGCCTACTTTGCATAATGCAGCAACAACCTGCAGTTGGGTACGGGAAGTCTCGTATTTGCAGGCCCAGCTGGCCAAACATAAAAGTCTCACTTAAAGGCCATTGGCAGGCCTTTGTTTGAGATACGTCATGCCTGGGAGCCAGCTGAAGCTTAATTCCTTAATGTCAATGCCATTGAGGAAATAGACACTCGCCTTGTCACTTCCAAAGTGCTTATGAAATAAACTATTATTTGAAGGTAGGTTTCTGACTTTGCAAAGCTCTTTTGTTATAGGTATGCATGCACTGTAACATTAGGGGTATTTGTCTGTAGGAATAACTAAATTAATGACCATTTAACACACTTTCTAATAAGTGTTTATTGCTATCCAAAATTATCCTTTTTAGAATCAGAATAACAACAGTGAGGTTCTAAAGCTATGCCTTGCAGAGTGCCTGCAGCTTCTTGGTCCGGGTTTGTAACACACAAAGCCGTACTACAAGAAGTGTAACTTGTAGGTAACAGAATGATCTCTGTAACATAAATTCAAATCTGTGATCTCCAAGTTACATGACGTTCTTTGCAGCAGGTGCACTAACCCTCAATGTTATTTTATTATGAGTCGAACCTGTTAGTATTCCGCTCTCTCCAGCAACTGGATAATAGATCTTTCCTGCAAGTGTATCTCACCACTGTTACACCCCTACAGAGATTAATTTGTAAAATGATAAGTGCCGGGCACAAAGTTTTCCTTAGAAGTCAGCCGCTGGTGCTACTGAACTTTGGCCTGCCACAAACCAGTGCTGCCTATTCTTGATTCCACCTCATGGCTCTTAACTCCACCATGAGACACACCCTTCCCCTTTACTCCACTCTTGCAGGCTCTGCTTCCTCCCCTTGTCAACATTTTTCTGTCTTTCTCTTGCTCGTTATTTACCCGTTGTGTGTTTTCCGTGTCTTACACTGGGTGAAAGTCTGGTGAGGAAAAATAAGTGCTGGTCCCCAAAACTGGGGGCTGTTGGGCCCCTTCTGTAACCACCGGCTCAAATTAAGCACAATACCCTGGATTGTGCAGGGTGTACAAAGAAGTCTACAGTAGGTACTTTAACATTGTAAGATTATTTGCAGTGCGCTCTGTCTATGACCAATTAAGTAAACCCGATCAGTTTTTTTGTTTTTGAGAGCAGCCGTGTTTTTTTAATGTATAAGTTAAATTCCAGACTTCACATTCTTTGCCCCGGCCCAATTTCCTCTGCCACTCCTTTACCCATTATGCATGGGATTCTGGAAGAACTTGTGCTACTTCCAGCAGTTCAACTGTGTAGCACTTAATTAGAGTAGGAATGCTTCCTTAAATTTGGCAAAGTGGCTGAAATCTGAATCCATACGCACGGAACACAACTTTATGTTCCTATCAGTTGGGGGTCCAGCTACATGCAAGTCTTCAAAGGCTGGCAGTTGCAGTTCTACAGCACAAGGAAAGCCCATGTGTTACAACATGAGCAGTGCAAGGTGTTTCACTAAGAAAAATATTGAGCTTTGTTACAACATTCCTGCACTGAGACAGAAATGAGACACGGCATAAGTACTGAATGAGTTACACCTCAATATTGGAACCAATATATTGAGTACAAAAATATTAACAGGTAAGTAGCTTTTCTATGCATGACTCCACATACAGTATATGTACCATATATATATATATATATATATATATATATCCTCAAAATGTGTAAATGTGGAGTTCAGATTAATAAATCTATACTTTCCTCTATGATCTTACTTTTCAATAGTTCTGTCCGCAATATTTTGGCTACAACACTAATGTATACCAATTCAAGGCTACAACCAAGTCACACATATTGACCTGCAATTTAGCAAGTTCTGGCATGAGGATTTTTACACTAAAGGTTTTGGATCCAGTCACTGTGAAAACGGTAAAAGATCATTTGGTCGTATCAAGTTTAGTAATAGTAACTAAAGCTGAGAAACCTAGTCGACGCAAGTAAGGGGCTCTGCTTGGCCCCGAGAGCCAAAGTACAAGCTGCGCTGATTTGTCACATACATTAATTCAGTTGCCTCCATCACTCGTTCACTGACACCTCAAACACACATTCAGTCGTATCGAATGCCAGTACTCCCTTAGGAACATGACAGACACTCACTGGCAGCACCACTCACAGCACCTGTCACTCACCTGCCTTCTGCACTTGCAACAGTACTTACTTTCGGCACAAACCACTGACACCATCACACAAACACACGATAATTTGTCTAACTAACCTTTTTCTATTTTACACACTACCTCTCATCTCAACCACTAACTTTACCACTAACCACATTACTCTGACATAAGTATCCCTTGACCATTCACAAAACCACTTTCACTGCACTCATGTCCAGTAGCTATTTGTCTCTGTCACTTTCCTACTAAGTCATTACACCACTCCTCTGAAGTACTCTATTTAGCACTTGCTTGTTACCGCAAAACGTTCAACTCCTTTTAATCAAATCACTCTCCTTCAGCTACGTGCGTCATTCATTCCCAGAAATTCGCAACACCAGTCATCCACGCCACCCACCAGCAACAATAGTCACAATCACTTTCTTTTACTCACACCAGCAATGAGCTGCAGCCACTCACTGTCCAACTTTCTCACACCATTCACTCATCTCAGCCATTTTAAACATCACTCACCCGTGCAATCAGTCGGATGAGCCATTCAGACATGTCTCATCCAAAGATATGCGTGGCCCTGTTCTGCCTCACACAATGACCCACCTTCATAGAAACATTGTTTCACATCTCAAATCCCAACCTGCCATCACTCAAAACTCAGCCACGTACAACACTCATTAACTACAATAAAAGATCCACAAATAACTATCTTATCTTCAGAAGACTACTCAAGAGTTAGCTGTTTTGTACATAACCACCATACCCAAACACTAATGTACAGCATAATCCCTGTGTATGTAAATAAGTATAATTTGATTATATGTATACATATAAATGTATGTGTTTATTTGTACAAGTATGTCTAATAATTATGTTTTTTGAAATATATAGATATTCTTTAGGTCTGCTTAACAAAAATATATATTTTTGTTATGGTGCATATATATATATATATATATATATATATATATATATATATATAAAATTCTAAGCTTAACATGTTTATAGGTCATTGCATAGTTGTTATGTGAGTTGTCTGCATGTCTGGCTAGTTGCTTATGGGTCTCTGTTGTATTTATCACAGTGTGTAAATATTATCATAACTTATGTACAAGTGCTTCATTACTGAAATAGTTAGGAAAATATTTGAAAAAGTGTTATTAAAAGAATTGCGTTCTAAAAATACACAAATAAATTAGCTTAAAGTAGAACAACACTTGAAAGACTGAGTTTATACAATATAACTTTAAATATCAATATATTATTTTCCTTATATATATATATATAAAAACCCTTTCTATGTTGTCATGTATCTGTATATGTATTACTTTACTCATACAGTGGAATAGAGAAAAAAAACGTTCACTCTCTCCAATGCACTAACTACCCTGTCTCACCGTATGCCTATATTAATATATCCTCTAACTCCACTCTGACTCATCCCAAACCTCATTCTACCACTATGATCACCAAAATAACCCTTTCTAGACTCTTCCCTCCTGTCTCACCCCAAACCTCAGTTCACTACTGCGATCTCCCAAACATCCCTTTCTAAATTCTTCCCTCATGTATCCATCCTTTGACTCATCCCAAACCTCACTTTACTACTATTACCTCCCTAATCCCTTTCTATAAACTCTTCCCTCCTCAATCTCTCCTTTGTACTCATCCCAAACCTCATCTTACTACTATGATGTCCCAAATAACACTTTCAAAAACTCTTCCCTCTTTCATCCCTCTATTATCCTATTTATTCCAACTAACAGACTGACAATTTCACCACTTAAATTAACTCATATTTCCCTATACTAATCCACCACTAACCCTTTTGGGTTCCGGCATAGTGTGCTTCTTGTCAAAAAGCAATTTGATGCTTCATCTGGGGTAGTAAGCATTATATAAATACAATTTACAATTACAATTTGTTTCACTTAAGTACATTACATGATTTCATTACTTTGGCCTCTGTGAAAAGTAATTGATTTTAAACATGTACTTTTCTGCACCTACAACCCCCTGACAACACTGCCAAGAGTGAACCAAAAGATGGCAGTCTGACATGTGCATAGCATATATAAGTGTTGATTGCCACTGGATAGTTCTGGTTAGGTCTGTGTTTCCATATTAACTACCTTTTAATGTTTGCTAGTAACTTTGTCGCTGTTGGATGAACCTTCACAAATCTTTTTTAAAAAGTGCTTTTTTTCGATTAGTTTCTTCATGGAAAGTTTCGGGGTGATCTGCCAAGCGGAGGTCGAGAAAAAGGGGGTGGGGTGCCAAAACACAAAATCTCCATGCATTTCCATAAACCTTTTTGCAACACAATATTTCAAAAACTGCTTAACAGAACACCACCAAATTTGTCAGAAAGCTACATCTTGATCCAGAAAGTGTGCTTTCTGTGATTAGTGTGAATTCGTTCACTAGTTTTTGTGAATTTAAGGATCCAAAATATTTGTATATCTAGACATTTGAGTTTGAAGGACTCTGAGAGTTTTTCAAACCCAATTTATGAAAATTGAGCGTTCTGATTGGTCGAAGGTTTTTTTTTTCCTTGGTCCAAATCAGTACACTGGGAGTAAGGCTCCAGTGGGAGCCAGTGCTGTGATTGGCTACCCACAACATAAGAAAAAATGTTGCAGGCAGCCATTACAGAACTTGGGGACTTAGTCCCACGTGCAGAGTTTGTTTTGAAAAACAAAAAACACATAGGAAGCAGGGCAGGGAATAACCTGCACCCTAGCCCTTGTGGACGGGGTGGGCCAGGGTCCGAGGAGCTTCATTTTTTAAAAATTGAGGAGGGGGTGTGAGTGGGTCCCCCATCCCTGAGCCTCCTTTGGGCCTGGGGACCCCATTACCAGGGGCTGAATTCACATCAAAGGGACAGGGGCATGCAACCCCTCTCCCTGTGCCTCTATTTCGCCCCAGGTACCCCACCCCTGGAAGCCGAAGCTCCGCACCTCCATGCCCAAGCCATTTAAGGCCCCAAGGACCTTCCCTCTGGGGCCCAATTTCTAAAGAAGGGGAGGGGGACCGCATGTGCCAGGAAGCACATACTATCTGGATTTAGAGCAAAACGGTCTGTCATAGTTAACAAGAACTGTCCCTCAAAACTAGGATCAAAATATTTGTATGCCTTCATGAATGGGGCCAATATATTTTTGTTCGACCAGACCTCAATAGGTCTGCAAAAAAAACAAGGATAAATTGCATAATTATGTTAGAAAACATTTTTAAAGAACAACATAAATAAGAAAAAAATCGTAGTTTTTAGTGGGGAAAAAGAGAGTTGAAACATTGGAAATAGTAAACTAATATCCCTACTTCAGTAGATTTTTTTTCCAGCAAATCAAATTATAACCTGCACTTTGCTAACTTGAACAATAAAGAGTTAGGCCAAGCAAATCCATTGCATCATATTTACGATTCCACTGGGAGAAGGCATTTTGAACAAGTAATCCAAATTTAACAAAATTAAGATCCCTCCCGTATTACTTTATGTTTAAGAATATAACCCTATTGAGTAATGCTAATGATTAAACATTTATGAAGGAAAGATTTTGATTGGAACTTTAAATTCAGGCCTTCGTTAATATATTTAGATGGGGGTATAAACTGTTGCATGCACCCAGATCGTCTCTAAGATCACTTTTTATGGAAGAGCTGTCTCACAAATTGTGTAACTACACAAAGTTTAAGAGCAATTTCAACAGAGCTGTGGAGTATTTTGATGTTAGTATGGTTATGCTCAGCACATCCGATTATTTCTCAGAACCTATTCAGAATGTCTGTGCCATTTGCTGGACGGTGGCCACTCTGTATATTTTAAACTGTACAACTCAGTATGCTCTAAAATCTCCTTTGGTCCATTACAACTTTACCTTTCCTATAGAATCTCGCACAATGTAAGATGATTTATTATGTCACTTCGTTTAGGGTATGTTCCTCTAAAAATAAATAAGGGTAAGACAGTTTAATAACCCTTAAAAGTCCATTCTTTGTACATTTGTCAAATAAGCAAGAAAACAACGTTTCACGTGCTGCATATATGTCCTGCTTAAAGAGAATTTCAATTAAGATACTTAGGCCCATATTTATAATTTTTTTGCGCCGCATTTGCGTCATTTTTTGATGCAAAAGTGGTGCAAACTTACAAAACATAACTGAATTTTCCAAGTTTGTGCCACTTTTGTGTCAAAAAATGACGCAAATGCAGCGCAAAAAAAGTATAAATACGGGCCTTATATCCTATTATGAATAGACAATACAGACACACATCAGGCTTTGATGCACTTATTCAGGAACCCGTCTAACAAGGAGATCTGTTTCTATGTTTTATGGGTTTTTTAAAGTCTTTTTGACCAATATTTTAATAGGAAATGAGCCTAGATGAAATATAGTTTTTTTTTGTATTATATATTTTTTATTAAAGTTTTTTGTGCTGTTCTTACTTATAATTGTTGATGACATTGTAGGCCTCTGCTAAGGTCATAATTTATGAAAAAAATAGAAATTTGGACAAATAGGCTAATCAAATCTGCAACTGCCCATATCCCTAACTGTTTCAGTTTCTGGAACCATTACTTGCATGTTGCTGCACCTCGTCTTCCATAACCTTTAATGGAAGGTCTTGGGAGAAGCTAGTCGCAGACTAGTCTTAGCCTTGGAATCTTCGTGAGTGGGGTACAATGAGGGACAGGATGGATGGGGTGGGGCATGGTGGGAATCAAGGCATTAATAAGGAGTCAGGAGAGGAAGTTACGACCTCTTCCTTCTCTTACAAGGGCCACCAGCAGGGATGTTTTTCTTTGGTTCATGGCGTTTTCACTCCTTGATTTGGCATGTCAGGCCAGCAAGACACGGAAGCCGTGCGGGCGGCTTTGCGCAAGCTGGGTGAGGCTGGGCGTGCCGACCTGCTCAGGACTGGAGTTTTGAATCAGGCCTGCTTATGGATGCTGGGTCCGATGCAGACCACGTCGAGCAGTGTGGCGGCCGCGGTCACGGCCTGCACTACACCAAAGGCAAAGGGAAGGGCAAGGGCAGGAGCATTTCCCCTGGGGATTTTAACAAGTCCGTGGAAGGAAGGCATAAGATCCTCCCTAGCCACATATTACATGAGGCCCCAGGCAGAAGCGTGCACACTGAGTCTGAGGCAGGTGGGACCTAGTAAGGGGCATGCTAGTGATAGTACTGCCACTGGAGCTTTGGCCATGGGGACACCTGGGGTACCTGTGGAGGGTACCTTTGGATCTTTCAGTGAAAGCAGCTGGGGGGGCAGACACGGGCTGGGGCACAGGCTTCCAGCTTAGGGGGCAAAGGGAAGCAGACTGGGGACAACAAAAGTGAGCCAAGGCTGGTTTCAGAGGTAGGCCTTGGTACGGGGGGTCAAAGGGAAGTCAGTGCTGATGTTGGTCTGGGTGCACTGAGTTGGGACTCAGTGCACACTAATGATGAGTTGATGGGGGTGACAGACAGGTAAGACTAGGGAGCGGGAAGTTCAGCAGGTGGCAGGTCTTGGATTTGGAGGCCAGGATTAGGGAACAGCGTAGGGTGGTTGTAGATACCAAAGCCCTTTGGGAGTGCCTATGCAGAGCCAGGGTCCTGGGGCCGGACCAGGCAGATCAGGTGAAGAAGGCAAAAGGGGCACCAGCTAGCAATGGGACTAGGGTTGTGGCAGGTTGGCAGGGCTCAGGAGGACATTGGCTGTGGGCCCTGGAAGAGGATGTAGAGGGTGGACAGGCAGAAGGAGCTGATGAGGTTTGTGGGCTTGGTGGCAGTGGAGAACTGCCTAGCTGGAGCTGCCTGGTGGGCAGAGAGCCAAAGCCAGCATGCGAGGTTGGCAGACGGATGACGACATCTGTGAGAGAGCATGACGGCCCCCTGGACATTGGCCTGTAGAAATAAGGGGGTTATCGACAGCTCAATTCTCAAGAGGGCAGAGTGGTGGAACGAGCTATGCCTGACGTGAGAGCATGTGTGTATGATTTGGAGTTGAATTATGAGGAAGGGGGTGATGAGTGGGGATGGTGAATTGAGTGATGACAATGAGAAAGGTCATAATGATAACGGTAGGCTCTGGGAGTGGTGTGACAATGGCCGTGGGAGTTGGTCTCTTACAGAAATCAAGTGCGACGATGGAGACACCCCTGGGTAGCAGAAGCAGATGTGCACAGGAACCACTCGATGGAGGAAGAATGCCGTCTGCCTACTGTTACGTAAGAAGAACTGGTGGTCTATGTGGAATACATAGACCGGTGATACTGTTATGAAGTCATGCAAATCCAATGACGTTGGGATGGGGTGATTAAAGGAGCGGGAGAGGCATGGAAAGAGACTGGCAACAAAAAAGTGGAAGAAAGTGCAGGGGTCCAGATGGATTCCATAAAGGCAGGGGATGAGGAAAGTGAGAAGACCAAGAAGTGGGGTGGGCATAGGAAGCAATTACCCTATATGGGGCTGGCCATGCCGCTAGGGTCTCACCTATTGGAACAAACGAAGAACAAGATATGAAAATACATGTATGTGGGTGTGTCCAATCTTTTACACAGGGACATTCAGCCTAAGGAAGGGTCAAAGGAAGAAGAGTGGGTGCTAGCATGGAGACCCATTAATATGAAGAACTGCATGTCGGCATTTTTTATATATGCCAACGTTTACTGTGAGAAGTACCCAGACACAGCGATAGCTTTATTCAAGTACATGGACATTATTAGGAAAGCACAAATGCACTTTGGGGGTTTTACTTGGCTTAGTTATGATGAGGAATTCCAAGCCAGGGTCAGCGTGAAACCTTACAAGCCTTTGGGTGATGTGGACTCTGAGTTATGGATGCAGTGGATGTCCCAATCTACGACTTCCACACATATAGGGAGTGGCCTGCCCATTATATATACGTTTTTTCAGCTGTGTCCCACTCAACAGGGAGCGGGTAACGTGTCAAGGAATGTTGCCACAGGGGTACTTCAGGGGCATGTTGGAACTTTACAAACTCATTAAAGAGGGGAGAGAGAGGTGCAACTCCTTGTCCATCCTCCCTAAATACTTTGACCATTAGACACAAAATAGGACAAGGAGGAAATGTCTGATGCTCACAGACAAAAGTGGAGCTCCACCTTAGTGGGAAACAATGCTGGGTTCTTTAAGAATGCCCTCACCCACTCATTGTGGCATGATTCATTATTGGGCTTTGCTTCAACATCCCTGTGAAAGTCAACGTCAGGAATGGAGCAATAAGGAAAGGAGTTAAACAAAACATACTCCTCGGGATCTACCCTGCTTTATCGCTGTTGTTGTCTTTTGCAGGGATCTTGAAGCAAAGCCAGATGATGGAGCATGCCACGATGAGTGGGTGAGGACATTCTTAAAGAACCCAGCGTTGGATCCCACCAAGACGGAGCTCTGATTTTGTCTGAGAGCATCAGCCATTTCCTCCTTGTCCTATTTTGTGTGTGACATGCTGGAACTTTACCAGGGGATTTTGCACCAGAAAGCCTTGCAAACTTAAACATGAGTGCTCCAAATGCAGGGGTCAACATTCCATAACACAATGTTTCACATTGGCCAGTCCATCTGAACAGTGAAAAGCGGGTAGGGGTAGGGGACAACAGGACCCTATTGGTCCAAAGGGGTCCTACGCCAATTAATTTGGAGGCTTTACTTCTGTGGCTGGTACTATACCTGGATACAGAGGTGGCATTGAGGTTGGGATGGGGTTTTCAGGAGGATTTTCGTGTAGGTTATCAAGGGCCAAGAGGTCGTAGGAGGACTGACAACTTGCCATCAGCCGAATAAATACTGTATGTTGTGGCAGCTAAATTGCAGAAGGAGTTCAAGGAAGGCAGGATTGTGGGCCTCTTTTACGACTGGCCTTTATCTGACTCAATCATATCTTCTTTGGGCTTGGTACCTAAGAAACAGGAAGGGGACTACAGTTTGATACATCATTTGTCCTGTCATAAAGGTGCATCGGTAAATGACTTCATAGCTACGGGGGATACCAGGGTGGTCTATGCCTCAGTAAATGATGCCATCATGTTGGTGAGGGAGTGTGGTCGGGGGCACAGCTGGTGAAGTGAAACATCAACAAAAGCAAACAAACACAAATATTCACCCCCAGACACAGATGTGGGTTTAATCAATCAATTATTTTGCTCACCATGCCACCCCAGTTTGGACCCAGCCATATGCAAATCAGTCTTGACCCTGTTCCCCATGGGAACAGTCCAGCCGAGCTGCCAGGCCAGGTCCTCTCTGGACTGGAAACAAGCATCCTGGGACCGGTTTTAGGATATCACCCTTCATCAGCCAGGCTAGCCTGAATCCAGTGGCATAGTGAGCACAGGACCCATGTCTGGCAATACCCGGCGCACTTAGGGCGACAAAAGCAAACAAACACAAATGATGGACGGAATGCAGAATCAATCAAACATTCACCCCCCATCACAGATCTGGATTTAATCCATCAAAGTGCAACATCAAGTCAGCATTTTGTTTGATGGAGATAAGCCCAGAAGATTTTCCCTTACTGGACATGCAATTTTATTGTGCCATATATGTAGACATAGTTTTGCCGAAGGGATGTGCTATTTCTTATGTCAGTTTTGAAGGTTTCAGCTCCTTTTTGCAATATGTTTTCATGAAGTTGAGCGGACACAGGGAGATAACACACTACTTGGACGATTGTTTTGTTTGTGGGGAGGACAGGGTCTGGTGACTGCCTGACAGCTTTGCAACACTTTGAGGACATGGTAGATAATTCTGTAGTGCTGGTGGCATGAGAGAAGATGGAAGACCCCAGTGAGGAGTTGACTTTTTTGGGTATTGAACTCGACACAGTTAACATGATTGCAACTTTGCCATGAAAGACTGTGCAAGAAATGTAGTTTTTTGAAGAAGTGATGGGTGATAGACACTTGGAGCTTCGCAAGGTTCAAAAATTGTTGGGTTTCTTGAACTCTTGCAGATGACTGGGCATGGCTATGAATGGTGCTACTTTACCTCATCACAGGATATGGATCTTCATGGTTGTGAGGGCAGATTTGGGAGACTGACACTAATTCCTTGATGACTTCAATAGTGTGTCAATGTGGTTTCAGGAGGACAGAATGGTGTGGCAGGTGCACATCCTTGATGCTGTAGGCACTCATGGCTTTTAATTATTTTGGAATGGAAGATGGAGTGTGGAGACTTGACCACCGCTTTGGTAACAGCAAGGGTGGAGCATAGCATTCTTGAAGATTTTTCTTTTGCTGGTAGCATTGGCAGTGTGGGAAGATAAGCTGACAAAAAGGACAGTGATGTTTCATGTGGATGACATGATGATGGTGGTGGAGCTAATGAACAGCCAGAGGGCTCGGGACTTGAGAAAACTAATGCTGCTTCGTTTATTCATGTTGTTGTGCCTGTAAAAGAATATTGGCCCTCATTTGGACCTTGGCGGTAAAAACCGCCTACCGCCGTGCCGACAGCCGCCAAAAGACCGTCGCCGGGGCTACCAGCCGTCCACCGGATTATGACCACAGCTGGATTTCTGCCAGAAGGATGGTGGAAATCTGGCTGTGGCCATGCCGGCGGATGGCAGTAAGGTGGCACTGCTGTCAGCAGCAGCGCCATGCCAGTAGACCGCCGCCAGCCGTATTGTGACAAATAATACGACCTGGCTGTGTTCTGCTGGCGGACGCTGCTGCTGGCAGCAGCGCCCGTCCTGTCTCCTGCCGGAGGACCCCCTGCACACAGGTAAGTGGGTGCTCCGACGGGTGAGGGGTGTGTTGTATGTGGGGGGGGGTGTATGTTTGTATGTGCGTTTTATGCATGTGTGTGTTGCGTGTTGGATGCGAGTGTGCATGGTTGAAGGTGTGAGTGCGTGTATGTTATGTTTTGTGAATGGGTGTGTGCGTGCATGTTTGTAAGTGTGTGCGGATGTGTGTGTGAGTGGATGTATGCATGCATGGATGTTTGTGGGAATGTGTGTGTGTATGTGTGTATGAGGGGACGTGAATGTGGGGGGGCATTGGAGAGGCAGGGGGTGGGGGGTAACTGGAGAGGGAGGGGGGAGACCTCTATCAGTGACAGGGAAGGAGTTCCCTGTCACTGATAGTGCCTACCGCCATGGTTTTCGTGGCGGTAAGGAAGTCACGAAAACCATGGCGGTAGGCGGGGTCATAATCCCGCAGGTGGAACAGTGGCCGCCGCCGGGCTGGAGATAGATAATGGTCGGAGTGGCACATTGGCGGGTTGGCTTGAGCCAACCCGCCAATGTCATAATATGGCGGTAGGTATCGCCATATTTCCACCGACCTCTGGGGTCATAATGACCCCCATTGTCTTCAAGGCTAATTACGTGCCAGGAGCAAACAATGTATAGCTAACTCTTCTCATTCACAGTGGCACCGCTTTTGAAGTCTGGCACCTGGAGCAGAGGAAGACAAGACTCCAGTCCCTACAGAAGTCTGGGAATGGGGGACATGAGAGTACATAGGCTGGTGGAGATGTCTTTAGCAGAATCCACCAGGAGGAGTTATCAGCTCATGTGGAGAGACTTCCAAGCATTTGACGAGAGATCAGGGAGGTCTTTAAGTCAGGAATGCAGTGACAGGGAAGGAAGGGTGATGCTTTTTGTTTTGGCTTTGATGGATAATTGTCTGTCACCTATGACAATTGCAGGCATGCTGGCTGGGTTGTCTTTTATGGCAAGCTCAATTGAGGTTTTAACCCTGCGGGAGATGAAATGTTGGGTAAGATACTAAAGGGTTGGGGCAAGGAGAGATGTCTGAGATGGAAGGTTCCTGAGAGAAGCCATTACTTTTGATTTGCTGTGTATGATTTTGGGATGCTCGAGTGATTGCTGTTATGATGAGTTTGAAGAGGCATTGTTCTGTTTGTGCATGATATGGATGTTCTTCCGGGTGTTCAGGGTGTCAGAGGTATTGAGATTAGGTCTTGAGGACAGGGTATGGCATGATGAAGTATGATTGGAACCAGGGCGTGTGGGTATCTGATTGCGGAAATCCAAAATGGACCAAGCAGTAAAATGAAGGTGGCTATGGCTGAATGAAGGTGAGTGTATAACAGCATGTCCAATGAGTGAGTGGTGAAAGTTTCAAGTTTGGTCAGGCTGCCGGCGGGAGGCGGTGTTTTGTCATCAGGATGGTAACAAGGTCATGGGTTCTCATGTCTTGACAGTCCTGTGTAGGTCTTTGGTGAACTTAGGGCACAATCCAGCCAATTTTGGGACTCACTCTGAATTGGGGCAGCGATGTCGACTGCGCATTTGGGGTGGGGTGCGACCCAAATTTGCAGGATCGGGAGCTGGAGGTCAAAGTGCTGTGAATGGTACGTGCGCAAATTAATTGATGGTATGTGTGGTTGGAAGGTTTGAGAGGGGTAGGAGATGCATTGTGGTGATGTTGGCAGCTAATCTATTTCTTTTCCTGTAGGGTGTGTGAACGGTGCAGGGAGTCATAAGGCGGTGATGTGGATAGTGGGGCATTTGTTCATCCACGAGCTTCCAAATATGTTGAGCGGCAGATTTACGGAAGGAACCTTGGATTGCCGAACAGCATGCATGAGGTGCTATGATGGGGAAGGAGTGGGATGAGATGCCATTCCTAGCTACCATGGTTCCCAAATGGGGTTGTCCAGACATGTCGGTGTTACATCTGGGAAACAATTTGGTGCACTGTTAGGTCTGACACTACTGCAACACATGCAGAGGGACTTGGAAGTATTCAAGCAAAGATTGTCTGGGACATGTTTGGTATAGATGGAATGTGTGCCTCGTAGGACATAAAGGGGAGCAGTCAAGCATGCAGCCATTGACAAGGCCCGAAGACAGCTCAAAAGAGTGATGAAAGTTTTTTGTGCGGAAAAAGACATAAAAGTGGTGGCATTGGGGGCATAAAGGGGAAAGAAGGGTGGGGCTTTTCTCTTTTGATGGGGTGTATCTTTCCAATCTGGGTTACGCTTATTATATGTTGTAACTCAGAGATTCACTGGGTGTTTTGTGGAATGAATGGGTATGGTGTGGTAGGAGTGTTTGTGAAAGCATGTGTTGCAGTAGTCAGGGGTAAAGGGGGGGGTAGGACAGTAAAACACCCTCCGGGGTTTCCTGGGTGGCGGAAGGAGAGGGGTGAACAGCCAGATGTGAGCAGATCCCCCCCTTGGGGGAAGGAATAAAGGAGTACAGGTGAAGGAAGAACTTTGGGCAGGATGCCTGAAGCAGGAGAATGAGGTGGTGTTTGGAGGATGTTTGGGAAGGGAAGTGATAAAGACGTTAGTGATAGGAGGAAGTGATTAGGTGTAAGGTACAAAGAACGCGTGAAGCATTATGGTGAGAGAACAGTGGGGTTGGACAAAGAGGGAACAAGTTTAATATGTTTAATGATTTCAGAAAATATTGTCTTAGTTACATTAGTGTTTATGCAATCCTGTCCTAATAAATGGCCTTTTGCATAAAACATTGGAGTACGGTGTGTGAATGCCTCACAATGGAGGGACCAAGGGGAAGCTAGTTACAGATTAGTCTTCTACTGGGAATCTTCGTGAGGGGGGTATAACAAGGGACAGGATCGGTGGGGTAGTGGGTGGGGGTGTGGAAGGGATCAAAGCATTAATAAGGTGTCAGAAGAGAAAGTTACAACCTCTTCCGTCTCCAACGCAGGCCACCAGCCGGAAGGTTTTTCTTTTGCCACCTACCCAGCCTGCATCAAATAACTGGTGGTTCTAATATTGGGGGTGCCACAATAGGACAGGTTGCATGGTGGTGTGCGGTGGTTGTGGGAGTGGAGAGTCATATGCAGGCAGATCCACCCCTTGGGGAGAGGAATAAAGGAGTACAGGTAAAGAAAGATCTTTGGGTAGGATGCTTGGAGCAGGAGAATGAGGTGGTGTCTTAGGGATGTTTGGGAAAGGAAGTGATGAAGACATCAGGGATGGGAGGAAGTGATTGGGTGTAAGGTGCAAAGTATGCGTGAAGCATTGTGGCGAGAGAAAGATGGGTTGGAACAAAGGGGGAACAAGTTTAATATGTTTAATGATTTGAGAAAATGTTGTCTTGGTTGCATTTTACAGTGTTTATACAATCCTGTCCTAATAAATTTCACAAAACATTGGCGTCCGGAGTGTGATTGTCTCACGATGGTTGTCGCGAGCTGCATGCTTTCTGAAATTCAGTTTCCCTAAGGTCATTTCCGAATATAGGGCATCGCCATGAGCCCTCATGCTTTCCTCATCTCCCCATCTCAAAAAAGATCCCTTAAGGGTGATTTGTCAATTGAGATTTTTTTTTCTGACTCCCATATGTCACAGGGCTCCCAATCTAATTTAATTCAAAATGAGTCCTACTCTCTTGTTGCAAATATCTGACCTTCAGTAGGCCATGCAGTGACTCAGTGACCTCTTGTGGCGAAATAGAGAAATACAACTTCACCCAATTCTTCATAAAATGTCACAAATGGCTTTGATGAAAACAGAGCTCTTAAGCCGCCTGAGGACACAATGCATATGCGTAGCAAATGGGTGCCAGTGCTGTGGCACTTCTAATAGTGAGTTAGCTGCTAACACCATTCGAGAAGAGAACATGATGGGTTAAGGACATTAGGGTATGAAAAGAGTCTAATTGAGGAGATAAAAGAGGGCAACGGTGTGCTTTGGATTTACTTTTTGGCATTTCTAGCTTTGTTTTTTCTATGATTAATGCAGGACTCCCAGAAAGAAGATTGAAAAAACAGGCCAGATTGACTAGCTTAGTTCTACCCGAAATAACGCAGGTTGTCATAGGTGGATAATTCAAGTGCTTGTAAAGTAATGTCTGTAGCTGGCGATGCTGATGTACTGCAGTGTTCTCTGAGTCATTTAGACTGAACACGATTCGAAGCGGCGTTTGTCTTGTTTACTGATTGGGAGTCGCATTTCTTCTGTGGATGTCTGTATGAAAGATGTATGGATGTATGCGGTTGTGCAGAATGTGTCGGCGCCAGCCAGAGCTGAACCGGTGATGTTATAGGAGTATTGTTGCTGTAGCTGTAGAGCAGGAGAGTGTAAAGCACATAAAGTAAGAGAGACAGGGCAAATTGGGGGCTGAGGGAAAAGGGTGGAGGCCAGGGGCTGCACACTGATGTTAGTGACCTTGAAGATGCCTTCCTACAAATATCCCTTGGGTAGCTCATAATTTAAAACTTGATATTTGTCGGGCTTATCCTGAGAGTTCTCAAGTTCCTGAGACCACACACAGTTTTTCAGTGAAAAGAGAAACTACAAGTACCAGCATGCTTAGTGCTGCTGAGTGCAACATTAGGGCTGTCTCTAATGTATCCTTATGGTTTGGAGAAAGTTCACCGCCATGTCGGCTTTGCAGCACTGACCTCAGCTTGTCTCTCCCCAGTAGCAGCTGCCGGTAGATCATCTGTGTCTCTGCATCTGGATCCAGTGGGTCACTCCAGTCCCCAAGGGTAACCGCGGAGTGTGTCCGACTGCAGCCTCGAACTATAAAAAAATTAAAAAAAACATAATGTCAGTAATATCACTAGTGAAAGGCAGCGCACAACTGCATGCCTTGGCCGTACTCCCGTACATGGAGGCACTTTGCTCGCTTTCCTTATTGGCAATCATTGCAGCGGGAGGCAGAGACTGAACTCTACGTCGGAGACGTGCCTCCCATAAAAAGGCCAAACATTGATGAGGACGCGAAAATACTCAGTCTATCATAATATCCACTGGAGACTGTAAACCTTAACTGGACAACAAGGGCCAAGGTTATCGTATTTAGAAATGACCCACACGGGGAGGCCATGCGTTTTGAGCATTTATGGTCAAGAAATGGGGCTCTAATACTTGAAGAACATATCCAGAAGGTAAGCATCAAATGAGCAGGAGAGAGGTCCTCTCTGCATGCAGAGAATACCAGGGGCCAGTGGGCACGAGATGGACTTCTCACACTGGTGATATACTGAGAGAGTGAAAAAGCATTGAGTAGGCACAATTATTAGCTCTCACACCTGGGGACTGTATCCACAGACAAATTAAGGAACAAGGAGGAGACAAGGTTAACATCATTAGAAACGGTCCACAGAAAGGGCCACTTAGAGCTTACACATTGAATGGGTAGGAGAGGTGGTGCACAGGTATACTAATGACCTCTGAGAGAGGCAGAGCATTTAATAATCAGGTAGCAAGAGTGTCAAATCTGGAGATGAATGTCAGATAGAGGTCAAAGAGTGGGCTGTAGACTAAACTCAAATGCCTGAGGAACCTGTGCAGAGCCAGGTCAAGCACTGAATGGGCAGTCGATTGTGCTTTCAGACCTAGACAGACCCTCAGAAAAGGATGTTGTGCCCTGGAATCTCTTCTTTTCAGTGTGACAAGCCTCGACGTTTCTGTCCCTTCTCCTCAGAAATACCACGCGTTGAATTCCTATGAGAGGCAGTGGTATGTTACAAAGTGTACCCATAGCCCTGGAGGCCAGCCAGTCTACGGTCTTTGAGGTGAGGGTTCCCCTACACTGCCCACGAACACCTCCGACGGCTAAACCGCAGTTTGAGGCAAATTACTGGCTTCAGGGGATATGAACCCCACCGCCGCCCCCTTCTTCCGGGGTAACTCATCGGTGTAGTGCAAGGAAAGCTCTTGTGCATATACCAGCCAACTAATGCCTCCAGCACAAGCAACCACAGAAGTATAGGCCTGGAGTTCACTAAATCCCTCCCCCTCACCCGGCGCTTCCTCAATGTCTCCAACTATGGCACTATCGGAGCGCAGGTAAAACGCGAGATACATTTATTAATTCCAAAACACTCTATTCGTGAGGTTTTTTTTCAGACAGTGTGTGAGCATTTTCTCTGAAAACGACTCCAATGTCCGCTTAATGCACCGCCTAAGCTTTAAACAATGAGTTTCGGGGTACAGTAGTATTCTAGATGGGCTGTTTTCATATTTCAGAATTTTTTCAGATTTTTACTCAACAGTCAAATCTGGTTTTATTCAGATTTCTCGCCCCCTTTGCTACTTAACTTCTTAGTCGTATCTAGTTGACACATTTGACACTTCGATTTGATAGGACCATACCATTTTTATTTCCTAAATGCATTGCATTGTGCTAGTGTTAAAGCTGAATTTATTAATGATTATTCATGTTACACCTTGAGAGCAACTCGTGCTACAAAAGGGATATTACTAGGAGCGTTTGGCAAAACCTCAGCTTGTGAAAATCTAGACTTCGGATAGAAGCTCAGCTAAAGTGCTGTAAGGTTCCAGCCACTCTACTGTGTCAGCCTTCGCACACTGTACACAGCATGGGCATCAAATCTGAGAATTGCTTATGCAAATCCAGCCCTTAAACTCTAATGTTAAACAATGACCTGCACAAATGAGATACTGATCTTTTAATTCTTAACGGAGGAGTGCGGCTTTCCTTTAAGTGCTAACAGTACGCGGGCAAGCTGCAGGCAGCCATTTGAGTGGGCATAGAGTGGCTGAAAGTAAGGGCTCACCTTGCAGTTAGACTGAGGAGAGTAGGGCCAGGAAAAGAAAGAGGAAAAACGAGAGCGAGAGAGGTCGAGAGAGGGCGGTAGAGAGGTAGAGAGACTGTGGACTCACCGGTGCAGTCCGACTGCGGAAAGGTCGACCGTTGGCCGGAGTGTGAGTGTGGACTCACTTTTACAGATTACTGTCAGCAGGACCAGCAGTGAGAGAGTGTGGACTCACCTACGCCGCGAGACAGCAGTCCCAGTTGCTACAGAGTGAGTGTGGACTCACCTATGCCGCGAGCCAGCAGTCCCAGTGGCTACAGAGTGAGGGTGGACTCACCTCTGCCGCGAGCCAGCAGTCCCAGTGGCTGCAGAGTGAGTGTGGACTCACCTATGCAGCGAGCCATCAGTCCCAGTGGCTGCAGAGTGAGGGTGGACTCATGTGAGGGTGGACTCATGTGAGGGTGGACTCATGTATGCCGTGAGCCAGCTGTCTCAGTGGCTGCAGAGTGAGGGTGGACTCACCTATGCCGTGAGCCAGCAGTTCCAGTGGCTGCAGAGTGAGTGTGGACTCGCCTATGCCGTGAGCCATCAGTCCCAGTGGCTGCAGAGTGAGGGTGGACTCATGTGAGGGTGGACTCATGTATGCAGCGAGCCAGCAGTCCCAGTGGCTGCAGAGTGAGGGTGGACTCATGTGAGGGTGGACTCATGTATGCAGCGAGCCAGCAGTCCCAGTGGCTGCAGAGTGAGGGTGGACTCATGTGAGGGTGGACTCATGTGAGGGTGGACTCATGTATGCAGCGAGCCAGCAGTCCCAGTGGCTGCAGAGTGAGGGTGGACTCGCCTGTATAACCAGACTTCAGTCAACAGGCCTCGCACCACCGAAAGAGTAAGTGCAGTTTACCTGTGCAGCCAGGGAGCAGTCAACAGGTCGATTGGTGAGAGCGAGAGGAGACTCGCCCAGGCTGTCAGGCAGCAGGACCAGAAAAGACGTGTGAATGTGAATTCATCTCTGCAGTCAGGCACAGGGCCGGCTTTATGGGAGTGCGACTGGTGCGGCCGCACTGAGCGCTGAGCTAGAAGGGCGTCGTGTTGAGCAATAACTTTCAATTTAAAAGCACCTGCTGCAGGGTTCCTTACGTGTCCTGCTTTCAGGAAGCAATAAATATGCCAAGATGACTCTTGTGATTAATGTTCCTGCTAGAGAGAGATGAAGTTTTGTCCAGAGGGCTAATGTGCGCGCTGCAAAGAACAGATCTGTATTTTATGTGGATAGCTGAGTGGATTTGTAAGGCTGGCCTTTACATACTCTTTGAAATAAATACATCGTATGTGAGAGAGGGGTGATGGAAAGCTGAGGGGCATTTTTGCATAGTGGTAGTGAGGGAATCCGAGGAGGTGGTCATGGAGGGGTTGGGCGCCAAAAATGGTTGTTGCACTGGGCGCCACCAGCGCTAAAGCCTGCCCCGGTCAGGCAGCAGCCCCGATGACCAAGCAATGAATACGGACTCACCTGTTCGGTCAGACTGCAGGCAGCATGTCCAGCGGCTGCTGCGAAAGGCCCCAGGGTGGTAGCATGGCTGCATCCGCTCGTTGTAGATACTGGCCTTGCGTAGCGCTGAGAGCCACTGGTTCAACTCGTTTACATTCTGCAGGAATGAGAAGGATATGTTACTAAGGGCTGAAGAGCTTGTGTAGTCAGAATCACGCCAAGGTGCAGACCAAGAACCAGGAGTCTTCAACCCTACAAGAACAATACACACAACAAAAACACCACCTCTTTCTCAAAAAGCCACACGCACTGAATAATATTGATCATTAGTGGTGATGGCAGGCCTGTAGAATGAATAAATCTCAATGCCTACTGCAGTCCCATAATGAAAAGGGCTCAATGTGAAGTGAGACACACGATCACCTGATTCCTAGAGCCTGCAACTGGGCGTTAGTAAACTGGATAGGCACAGAGAACAAACTACACCTCATGTCCTGGACACCATCCCTTGACAGCATTGTACAAGCACGAAGACTACAGAAGAGCCCACTGCTGTTTGCATCATCCACAAGTACAGAATGCATAAAGACTGAGGCCTTTCCTATTGCATCTCTCCATATAGAGGCTAATCAATAAAGTACCATAGTTACTGCTATCTCTCTGGAAATTATATGTACATAGAAGTCTCAATGACTGAATGACCATGGAGACTGAGGTATCTCTAGAGGTGATATCAACATAGAAGGGCCAATTACTAAACCAATAACGAATGACTGTGAAGAAATGAGTTATCTGTGCAGACAACATCTTTATAGAAGGATCCACAACTGAAATCACAACGGAGACAGAGCTCTCTGGAAATGATACCTGCGCCAAAGAGTCAATGACTGAATGATCATGAAGACTGAGATGTCTCTCAAAATACCTCTACATCGAGAGTCCAAACATGAGGTGTCTATGGAAATGACATGTGCATAGAGAGGTCAATGACTGAATGATGATGGATAGTGAGGTATCATTGGTGATGATATCTAAATAGAAGGGTCAGTGATGGAATGACCATGGAGACTGAGATATCTTTGGAGATGACCTTTCCACAGAGGGGGCAGTGACTGGAGGACCATAGAGAGTGGGTTCCTGTTGGAGATGATCTCACCATAAAGAAGGCAATAAACATCATTGGGATGGCTCAGTGAATTAAATGCTTGCCAATGGCACCTGCTGTGAACGACAGGCCATGAGTCTGAATAGTTTATTAGAAGATTTGTATAGCATGCCATACAGCTAAGGCTGTTTAAAGGTGATGGTCTGAAATATCGGTGGTCTCAGATTACTAAATTATAGTACTTTTAGTTCTTTCTTAATTTTTGCATTTTTAAAGGGGAAACAATCTTCCCCTTAAAAGTTGCAAGTTTAAAGGGTGAGAGAGTAATGAGATCCTGGGGAGTGGAACCAAGGATTCTAGCTGAGCAGCAACATGAAAAAATGTTGTAGTTGCTACTGTGAGTCAATTGTGTATGAGACATTGGCATTTGAATTGAGCAATGGATGTCAAGGGAAGCCAATATAACTTCCCTCTTACTGCTAAGATATGGTCACGTTTCCTAATCCCACACACTACTCGAACAGCAGATTTTTCGGCTCATTGAAGTTAGGTCATCTGTCCTTTTATAATGCCTAGATATAACGAACTTCAACAATCTTACTGAAAGTCAACTGAAGCTCCAACAATTAGTGCTCTCTACTTGGGAGGGATGAGACTGATACGAAGTCTCAGATGGGAAAGTTTGATAAAAGATGTTTAAGTTACCTCTGATACCTCTGACTCCATAGTGAGAGGTGCTGAGCTAGACGCCCAAATTATTAAATTTAGATGCAGGTTGGGAATGTCGTTAAACAATGCAGGGAGGCTCATGGAATGGAGGTATTGACCACCCTAGGTGCACACCCAGAGGTAATAAGCTCTGTTTTTAAGACCGTCCCTTTTAACCCACTTTGATATCAAGGGTTCAGTAGACTGAGAGCAGCTGAGATGTTTCTGATGATCACTTCTCCCCCCATAAATCTCCATCAAAATCTATATGTCCTCTTTATAAGTGTGATAAAGGAACTAGAACCCTGAAATACCATTCACGAGAGGTTGCAAATAGACATTAAACATACATATGCAGAACGGAGGACCGTGAGGGGCTCTGCATGGGAAGGAAGACCAAGATGACGTGAGTACTCCCAAGACTAACTCAATGCTACATCCTTGGCAAACTGAGTACCATTAAACTGGATAATAGTAGAACCTGGTATTTGCAGGGTCAAGAAACGGATAAAGAGCACCTGATGATCTCTATATAAAACAAGCTGTAGTATTATTATTAATAATGACAGAATGAACCAAGAGATTTAGGTACTTCGGGAAATGTTACTTTCAGGGAGAGGCCGATGAATACATTTGCACTCAATCTGTGGTCCCTTTCAGAAAAGCAGGTAACTTCACTTCAGAGAGACCAGTGTTGAGATGAACTTAATAAGTAAGGACTCTCTAGAGACGATGACAGCAATGAGGGGTTAATGTTAGACAGAAGTATGGTGTCCAATCAGGTCCTTCTTAACTTTAAAAATGATCACTCCATGGAGAGTGAGCAAAGATATGGAGGTGACTCTCTTGTGGAGGAGAGCTACGCAGCACTGCCTGGCTGATACCTCACCAGAGAGTCTATGGGACTGAGGTCTCCTCCCTCTGGAGGGCACCATTACATAAAGCCAAATGTCTGAATGGTTGTGGAAATTGGATCTCTCTCGCCTCTGGAACTTTTCTCCTAGCACGTCCAATGTATGCCAAGGCCCCTCTTTTTTTAGGAAGAGATTTCTCCAAAGGGATGGCAATAACTGAATGGTCATGGATACTGAGGTATCTCTCATCCATGAAAGTGAAGTGATCATTCTGAGAGAGGATGTGTGAAAAAAATTATGCTGTAGACTGAGTGTCCTTCCTTATCCATATAGAAGGCAGTGAGTGATTGGCCATGAAGACTGATGCCTTTCATCCCTGGATGAGATCTATCCACAGAAAGGTTAACGATTGAATGACCATGGAGACGGAGGTCTCTCATCCTTAGAAGTAATAAATGCATAGAGAGTCATGTGACTGAATGATCATGGACCCTGATGTCTCACATCCCTAGAAGTGAACCATCCATTCAGAGGCCAATGACTGAATAGCCATGGATACTGGGGTCTCTCATCTCTGGAAGAGATCCATCCACAGATAGACTAGTGACTAAATCAACATGGGAACTGTGGTATCTCCCATCCACGGAGGTGATCTATCCTATAGAGGCCGATGACTGAATGACCATGAAGGCTGAGGTCACTCTGATCCCTGGAAGTGATTCATGATATGGAGGTCAATGACTGAATGACTATGGATACCAATGGCTCTCCTCCCTGAAAGACGCCCACCCAAAGAGGCCAATGACTGAATGATCAGGAGGACTGAGGGTTCTCACCCCTGGAACCGATGTCTTAATTGAGAGGAAATTGACTTAGTGATAATGGAGACTAAGGTTAATTTTCCCTCAGTAGGGGATCCCTCCACACTAAGGCCACTGACATACGGTTATGGAGATTGTGCACCCTGGACATCTTCACTGAGCAATGTAACTTGGCGGCAGAGTCGGAGGGTACACTGGCCCAGGTCTATATTGAAGCTCTCCCCTTTCAAGGTTACATAAAGGATCTGGCGAATCGCCTCTCGCCCCTCGTCTCTCACCACATCCCCACTTCTCTTTTCAGCCCTGCTTTACACTTATCTACCTCCTCTGCCTCCTGTTCTGTGTGTATTGGCCGTGGCTTCCTCCCACTGAGAAAACATCATAGGGAGCTGCTAATTAGATAATTAAACCGATTTTTAATGAGCCCCCTCCTCCCACCCGCAGCTGTCTGATCACACTACCAAGCCCCTCTCGTCTTGGTTTCTCGCTAATTGGTACGCTCTCTAGTCTGAGGCAATCATAGTTTTCCAGAGCAAGGTTGCCAAGGCAACCCCATCTCTGCTAGTGGCTGGAGTGGAGGACCATTTGGAGAGAGGAATGGAGGGGGGATTTCTACGTCGACAGCCCTCTGGAAAACGGGTCTATTAAGATCGTCCCGAGGCAACTCTGTGAATCTTTCAATACATTATTTACTAATAATATAGGTGGTCATATAGGGCCCGACGTGTAATAAGCGCTGTGTTCACAGAAAGCTTTGGAACTGCGGAGAAGAGAGTTCCCCGGTCATTCGACAGGAATTCCCGCTGCTGAGCAGACGTCGGCAAATTACTTTTCTGCGCAGAAGTGTGTGGGATGTCCCGTTTTGCTGCGCGAGATGACGTAACATCGGATTTCCCTGAAACAAGTGACGGGATATTGCATCTCCCTACAAGAGATGGCGGGATGCGACATTTGTCCTGGGGAGATGGTGGGATATCTTGTTTTGCTGGAGACATAAAGGGAAATCGTATCCCGTACTGCTGCATGAGATGATTGTAATTGTCATTCTCCTGCAGGAGATAGCGTGATATCCCATAGTGTTGTACCGCATGATGGTAATTCTCACTTCCCTCTAGGCCATGGTGGCCTATTGGTGCACAAGATGACGGTAATTCTCACCTCGCTGCAGGAAAGGGTCTGATATCCCATATTGTTGTACAAAGATGACAGTAATTCTCACTACCATGTAGGAAACGGTCTGATATCCCACATTGTTGTACAAGATGACAGTAATTCTCACTTCCTGGGGGGATATCCCAAATTGTTGCACAAGGTGCAGTAATTATCATCTCCCTGCTAGAGATGACAGGATATTCTGCTTCCTGTAGGAGATGGTGGGATTTCCCATTTCCTCTTAGGAGACAGCAGTGTATCCTAATTTCCAGGCAGCGATTGCGAGGTAGTCTATTTTACTTCTGGAGATGTCAGAGTATCCTATATCTCTATAGGTGATGGTACAGAACCTTTTCCTCACAGGTGAAGCGTTATATATTCTTTACGGGAAATAAAGGGATACTAGGTCAGAGACACCTGTGATCTAAAAAGGATTTTGCGGGAACTCTGTGCCTTCGATAATTGAAATTCTCCATAACATAACATGGTTGCTGCAACCCAGGGTGGAAGTCCGGCAGAAACTACCATGCCACCCCCACCTTGTAAAGGAACACAACGTCGAGGTGCATGCTGGCCTTTTAAGGTGCCGCATGACTCCTTGTTGCCCGTTGAGCTGATGGAACCTAGGCAGAAGACAAACAGTATAGAGGCAGTCTTTGCCTCAGGATTCATCATCTTATGGCCCATCCACACATTTAAACTCCTTATAACTGTCAGAAACCACGACCATCACCCAAAATATCTATTTGTGCAACATTTGACAGCTTCTCAAATCTTCACAAAAGCATAAGCATCACAGAAAAACATTGAAAACTCGCCAAATACTTTCTGTTTCCGATAAAAAAAGACCCCCACCATAAGACAGATCCTTTCCTGTCGTAGCCAGCGTTTTAGAGGGCCCCGCCTCTAGAAAGCTGAGACAACCCCAAGCTTCTTTTCAGGCAAACTCTGAAAACCTGGAGAGTCACAATGAAGTACTGTTGAGCAAGGTCCTCTTTATAAAACACAAGGAACCCAAGAACAGTTTCGCACTAGTTGGGGTTCATCAGTTCACATGCAGCTTAGTTCCACAGGCAAAGTGAGCCTGGGACCCACATTTGGGCATAGCCGTTGCATTTAAAGCGTCACCCTGAGGTATACAAAAAAGCAATGGGTGGGATGCTATAATTAATCTGAGCCGCTGCCAATTGCTCATGGTCTCATCCCAGTCCATTGTTCTTTGGACCACGATGCCACTTTCAGTGTGACTCTCTAGGCTTTCAGGGCCTGGTTTTGGTTCAGGGAGGTCCTGACCTGGCAGTTCGGGCTGGGAGTTCCGAAAAAATCTGCAAAGTGACGCAGAGCAGAGTTTTTTCTCTCGCGCGGCTTGCCAACATTAAGTTGGCGAGCGCAAGAAATTGCTATGTTGGTGAGCGCGAGTGAGATTTCTGAACTGCAGGCAGTCACAGCAGGTCATGCCCGCCTGCGCTGAGAAAGCTCCGCTCGCATTGAAAATCTACTCAAGTGGCAGAAAGAAGTTAGTGCCTTCTGGTGCTCCATGTGATGCTGTTCACACTGATTTTACAGCACAGGAGAAACTCCTAGTGCTGAAAATCAGCACGAACAGCACAACTTACCCAAACTCCACCACTCGCGGAACTCCATGTGGCGCTGCAGAGTTTTTTCGGCACTTCGCGGAGTTCGGCATAGCAGAAGTCTGCAAACTTCGCCCAGGCCTACTTGTAGTTAGACTTACCACAAAGGTTCCTCCCATCGCCTTTTGTGTGTTTGATGCAATGGCCTAAGTGGCAAAGGTATTGCCAGATGTGGGTCCTGTGCTTACTCTGCCACTGGAACTAAGATACACCACACTGACAAGCCCCTATCAGGGCAAAACTAGTCTTGGGTTGCTTGTGTTCCAGTTCAAGGAGGTCCTGATCTAGCAGCTCGGGCTGGACTGTTCTTAGTGGAGCAGGGTCAATACTGATTTTCATATGGCTGGGACCAACGTGAGGTGACAAGATGAGGAAAAGAAGGATGGATTGGAATGTTACCCGGAACAATTACAGTGTTCCTCCCAACTCCTTCTGTCTCTTTTATGTAAGACCCTCAATGGCAAGAGTATGCCCAGAAAAGGGTCCAGTGCCTACTGTGCCACTGGAACAAGCTACAGCCTACTAACATGCCCCAATCAGGATGAAAACAATCTTGGGTTGCATGTGTTCCCATTCAGGGAAGACATGGCCTTGCAGTTCGGGTTGTACTGTTGCTAGTGGAGGAGGGTCAAGGCTGATTTGCCTATGGCTGGGTTCAAATTGCAGAGACATGGTGGGTAAAAGAACAATGGGTTGGAATACTACCAAGCGAATGCCAGTTGCTGGACTTATTGTAAGCATTCCTCCTAGCAACTTTGGTGTGTTTACTGAAAGCATAGGGAGTCACCACAATCTATCACAGATTGAACTCTACACTACAAGAACCAAATTCAAAGGTCATGCAGCACAAGTGAAACTTTAATGAGACAATACTTACTGGTTGTGCACTGCCTTTGGGTGTGAACTGTAGATGTAGCTCACAGGGTTACCGTATGGGATTGTGGATGTAGGACTGTATGTTCTGTGTGTTTGTGTTAGTGTCAGACTTCACCAGGGGAGAGGAAAATATCAAAGTCAATGTTACCATCTAGACTCTTGCTTGGTGAAGGACATGGACATCATTTATGGGTATGGAGGTGTAGCAGCTGCTATGGCACTGGCATTGCCTTTGCTCCCCCTTGCCTCAGAAGTCATAAAGTCAGTGGCAAGGGTGGAAAGTTTACATGATTTTAGGAGCCCTGTTTACTTAGTTAAATTTCCACCTCATACAAAACCTCAGCAATCAACAGAAAGTCATTGAGTGGCTAAGGGTGGGACAAGGGATCGTATTGGGTGCCAAATCCTGTGTGATATCACCCCTTGACCTTTGGTGAATCATCATCCACGTTGGTTAGCAATTGAGCAGATGTAGAAATGGGACTGTGCTCAGGCAGTCAGTCTACTTGTTCTAAGGAAAGAACCTTCTGTAATACATGACCAGGCTGCCCTTCTATGTCTGTGCCATATGCATCTCCACATTACCCTGGAGTTTGAGAGCGGATGCCTGAATTCCTGCCCGACCACCAAAGGAATGCAGTTATCCAAGGTGCGTCTCCTCCAAACCTGAAGGCAAGAGGCTGCTACACCCTAGTTGAGTGGGATGTGCCTCAAAGCCAATTTGTGGTGTCAAAGAGGAAATGCTGAACTACGTTTCTTGGTATAGTGCATTTGTTTTTATTTAAGAATAAAGCATCATTATCATGGCATAAACACAAATGGCAAGTGGCAACATAGGTAATGAGGAAGGGGGTTAGTGAGGATGTTGCAATACAAAGATAGTGTATTTCCTGTATCTTGCTATTCTGGTTATATGTATAGCACTGCACACCATCCCAAGGTAACTTCAAAGCATATTTTGTAATGGTCAATTCAAGGACAAAAAATACATGGGTGGAACTCTCTGGCATCTGATGGTCAAACTGTCCAAATGGGAACTATGATTCTAACCACTTATGATATCAGTGTCTTAGGAAGTCTCACCACTATTTTGCCATAGTTCCTCACTCTAGACGAAGTGCTTTGTTGCAACTCAGAAATCGGAATGACTGACTTACTTCTGTAATTCTCCTTCTGTTAGATACTCCATCTAACCTCCGACTACTCATCTTAGAATATTCCCTAACAAACAGCTGATCATAAACTTGATGATCCTTGGTATGTTCTATGTAAAAACTTAAAGCTCTTTTGCAGTCAAACTGATGGAGCCTCTCTTCCATTTTCGAGAGTGATGGGGGACAAAGAACACTGGTAAAGTGATGGATTCTTTAACATGGAAGGGAGTCATCACTTTTGGTAAGAAGATCACCCGAGTCTTCAGCGCTAATCTGTCTAGGAAAAAGGTGGTGTAGGGAAGTTACACTAAGCATGCCGGCAGTTCACTCATGCAAAACGCTAATGTAATTACAGTGAGAGGAGAGGTTCCTAAATACTGAACATAGAATATTGTGGGCCACTAACATTTGGGGCCAAATTATTGAGGGACAAAATATCAAAAGGTAAGTATGTATAGATTTTCTATAGCTAATTCTACATCTGCGTACCTTGACAATATCATCAAGGTACGTAGATGTGGAGTTAGAAATAGTAGATCAATTCCATCCCTGAGTACACTTACCTTTCAATATTTTGCCCCCAATATTTTTGTTATGATATCAGTGTGCCACAAAATTCTTATACTCAATATTCCAGAGTATAATGTGAGAAAGTCAGTCTTCAAGGTCAGGGGACAGAACGAGCAGTTATGCATCAGCTCAAAAGGTGTACACTCAAGAAATGTGAAGACTGAGTCAAGGTCCCACTGACACACCACTTACAGATTAGTAGAGAACACGTGTGTCAAAAAAATCAAAACTTTAATCTCAGCACAAGTAGGGATTTGAACAAGGCGGTTCATTTGGAAAACATAGAAATATTGAAAGGGCTAATGAATAACAATTGCAGTGACCACTGCAAGGCCTAGCTGGGGTAAAGACAAGACAAATCAAGTACATCCTGTAAAGGGTGTGTATCTCGGGCATCGTAGGAGATCACAAATCTGTCCAAGCACCTGGCATAAATGGATTTCTTTGAAGAGTGCCTAGCTGTAAGGATGACATCCACCACCTTAATAGGAAAATCAAACTAAGTAAGTTGCCAATGCTCAATCTCCATGCATGAAGACATAGGTTGTGTAGATTTGGATAGAGAACCATGACCGGCTGCTGAGACAGGGGATCCGCTTGAAGTGGCAGCCTGATCCGAGGATAAATGTTCATGCTCAGCATTTATGGGTACCACACTCTCCTGGCCCAATCTGGGGCCACCAGGATGACTTTGGCCCAGTCATTCTTGATCTTCAGAACTGGGACAGGAGAGGTAGTGGCAGGAAGGAATACAGGAGTCACTTATTCCATCCCTGCCGGAATGCAACTTCTAACAAGTGTTCTTCAAGAAACTCCAGTACGCAAATTTGTTGTGCTGTGCATTATCTGCAGTGAGGAAAGATCTAGCCAGGGATCCCCCCTCTAATGGAACATGCCCTGTGCCACATCGGGATATAAGTGGCGCTCATGATCTGCCAGATGATGTTAGGTCAGTTCATTTACTCTAGCACTCAGGGACTCTACTAATTGGCTGCTGAGATGCACTGACATCCAGACATCTCCAGAGGTGCAATGCTTCCTGGCACAGTGTCCAAAACCCCTAACAACCTTGTTTGTTGTAGTACTCCATAGCAGTGGTGATGTCTGTGAGAACCTGCTCCAGCCTCCCTTTGATGAATGGCAGGAAGGCCTTCACAGCCAGACAAATGCCAGCAACTCAAGAAGTTTGCTGTGGTGCCAGGCCTCCACTGGAGAGCAGAATTCTCTGATTTCCACCTCCCCAGGTGAGCCGTCCACCCATCAGTGATGCATCTGTCATCACTGATAACTTCAGTTCGAGATGGGAGATTGGCTTGCCAAAGGACAAACTGCAGTCCATCAGCCACTACTGCAGATCCTGAGCTGCTACCTCTGAGATCTGGATAGTGTCAGTAAGGTGGCACTGGTGTTGAGTCTACTAGGACTTCAAGTTTCAATGTGGAGCTTCCACGTGCCACTTGGCGTGGTTGACAAAGAGTACGCATGCGGCTAGGAGGCCAAGAGCTTCAGAACCACCCTGACTTGGATCCAGGAGCAAGTTAGAAACACTGGGATCATAGCTTATATCCTGGACTCATTGCTACGAAGGAAAATCTTCGACCTTCACCATATCAAAGACTGTCTCAGTGACTGGAGAACTCTGAGAGGGAAACAGGTGAGACTTCGGCTTCTTAATGGTGAAACCCAACATTGTTAGAAGTTCTGGTGTTGTGTGGAGGTTTTTCACGACTGTCTGAGGAAAGCCTGCCTTCAGCACCTAGTCGTAGAAGCATGGGAATAGAACAATTCTCAACCTCCACAAAGAAGCGACGACCACTGCAGTCACTTTTGTAAATACCAGAGGGGAGCTAGTGAGGCCAAATAAGTGTACAACAAACTGAACTGAAAATGCTCCTGCACCAGCTTAAACAACAGGTAACGCTTGCATACTGCAGGAACAGTATATGAAAATACGCATCCTACAAGTCCAAGGACATCATTAATTGCCCGGGTTCGGAGTAGATATCATCTGGGCGGAAGTGAACCTTTTGAATCTGTCCTTCTGTATGAAGGTGTTGAGGTGATGGATGTCCAAGATGGGCATGAGCCCCCCCCATCATTTTTCAAGACGAGGAAATGGTGAGTAACAAGCTGCATCTTTTGTCAGGTCCGGTGCCCTCTCTATGGCACCTTCGGAGAGCAGGAGACATACTTTTTGTATTATGATAGACTGAAGCTCATCTGAAATCTGTTCTGGTATGGGAGAGCTAGTTGGGCGGGAAGGAGAGAAATTGTAGGGCATAACCATTTTCAATAATTTGCATGACCAATCTGTCACATTTGATAGACCTTATACACAACACAGGAAAGTTGAGGCTTAACCTCATGCCAAGCTAGCCTCAGTTCATATCATACACACACATAGTGCAAGGCACTCCTATACCCTTAGCCTTAATCTAAGAGTCTGTGTTGTAACCCTTCCTACTCCAGAGTTTCCAAAAATCCTAAAGATTTGGACGAGGTGGGCTCACTTAGGTAATGTGACATGCTTCATCATCTGCTACCTCGTCCCACCCTGGTTAGATGATACTACCAGGGCAGACTCAACCTCAAGTGGGGATATCTTGAGGGATTTCTTGGATATTATCTAACTGGACAAGGAATTCAGGTCCACATACAATTTTAAAAATAACTAAGGATAAACCACAAAAAGTGTCCATTTTATTAAGGTGGTATCCTTGATATGGTTAAAATAACTCCATCAAGGAGTAAACCACAGATTTCTGATGGGTATTATGCCCATGTTGTACCCCTATATATCTATTGCCTGCTGACATGTTTCTTCCCATATGTTCTAAACCTAAAGAGGTCTCGGGAATTCCTCAGGGCTTAACTCTAAGACTTTAACCTAAAAGAACATTTCAGGAAGGTTAATTGAATATAAGTGGTGACCCTACCTTACATATTCTGCTACTTTATGCGAGAACACCACCTGTTCATGGAGGTGGGGCACGGATTGGTCAAGGCCTATAAGTTAAGGCTGTTTAGAATAGGATGCCAGGGAGAAAATCTAGGTCACCAGACACTACTCTATGACATCTGGCCAGACACCCAAAGTATGTAGGTTCTCTTCAAGCACTCTTATGTGGTCTCCTGGCACATCACACACATCCAAAGATATTGAAGGAGGACACCTCACCCACAATTCTTTGTGGCATGCTTCACCAAAGGTGTCCTTCCCCCACCCAGGTAGGTAAATACCACCTTAATGGAATCAACCAGTGATAGGAGTGGAGTTCTAATAAATTCTTATGGATATAAGCAGGGATCCAGATATCTAAAAATTCTTACCATATACCCAAAACATTTCTCTTTTATTCAGAGGCTACCCTAGGCATACTTGAAAAATTGACCAGGGGTGTTTGTTGAAAACAATGTTTCCCACATCCACTTAATTTGCCCAAAATGATTCAGCTATCTCTTCTGCCCCGTTCGGTCACTGGCCTTCTTCAGGGCTAGGGTCATTCCTACCTAGATTGCATTTAATACCATTTGAGATAAAATGTAGAGTTGTTAAACTATCATACTTGTTTTTGGTAGATTTGATTAAATGTGATATAAAATGTAAGGTAAAAACATTTCTTGTTAAAAACAATAAAATGTATTTTTTTGCCACATAACGGTATCAACACCCTTTCATCTACACTGCAAGCTACACATTTGTGTGGTACTCAGTGGTGAAGTGTGTACACAGCATAACTACTAGGCAAAGCAAGCATGATAATACAAGTGTCACTCATCCTCAATCATGCTCACTTCCTCGAATTTGGGGCCATTTTTGCTTCCTGGACATGCAGTGGCTGAAGAAAACACACGCACATGCCACAGCCATCACTCCTTTTCAATTCCCTACCCAGAGGGATGGTGGGAAATTAATTAAGATTCTCCTTACTGGTTGAGGCTTATCCAATAAGGCTCTCTGGAGCAGGGTGTTTGGAAGAAAATCTAGGTCATAGGCACTAGTCTATGATGTCCAGCCACCTGCCTGTTCGCAGGTGGGCAAGAACATGGTTTTTCACAAGTAGCCATGAGAGTATATGTGAGGGTTCAAGAACTTGCTGGTCCCGTTTGCATAATTTCTGTTAAAACATTTGTTCAATGGAGTTCAGCTCTACTTTTTCAGGTGCCCTTTAAACTATCACTGCCAATAAGGCAAACTGCTCCACTGATGGTCCGTATGGATAATCAAGCTTTGTCTCAGGATAAGTGTCAAGCCCACTGGCATTTTGTAAATCAAGGTATAAGGCATCATCAAGTTAATGATGGGAGCAAGCTATGCAATCACCATCATCATCATACAGGATATACCTTTCTCTAGTACTGGACCACAGTTGGAACCAAAAGGATAATGTAGCCTCTGCTAATAGTTGTGATGCAGTATAGGCACAGGGTTCGATTCAAGCTGCATGACAATCGGTTGCGCTTCTGCAATTTCGTAGCACAACATCTATCAAGCAATGGCTGATATTGGCTCAGGGTCTGACACAGGCCTTGGCTTTGGATCACCATCCAGCGCTGTAGTGTCAGCGTAGCAGGAACTGGAGTAGATCTTGGGGCCGTGGATTAAGTCTGTACTGGAGCCACTACAGCCACAGTAATGGTATCCAAGAGGACATATGGTACCAAGGAGGGACCTGCTAGCAGTAACCCAACAGGAGGCCACCCAGGTTCCTTGGGGCCCTGAGGTGCACCAGGCAGAGCCAGAAGTGCACTGAAAATTTCAAAAATGGCCTCTTTGAAGGCCTTGATCTGTTGTGGGGTTGAAAATAGCCCAGAAAACTCAGGAACGTATGGGCCAGCAGAGGATTCGGCTCAGTGATTGGCGACCTCAACAGAGTTCAACTTCTGCCTTTTCTTCAGAGTCAGGGTAGCGGGATAGGGTTGAGTCCTGCTTTGCTTTCTTATACTTGCACATGGACTTGAACTTATGGGCAAAGTTTGAGCCAGAGGAGAAGCACTGGCTAGAATGGTCTGTGATTGGGACCAAGTCCGGGCAGTGACTTGGAAGGGGAATGGGGCCGACCCAAGGGCCACAAGTTTTTGTGTTTGGTGACAACATGCTTCACCTCCCTGTTTCAAACTCCTTTTGGATGCATGAGGGCACTCTTATCACACAACGTACTGTCCTGTCCCAAGCCCAGGTGCCAAAGACACACTTTGTGTAGATCCATGAGTGATATCTGCTTCCTGCAGTCCTGGCACAGCTTGAATCTTGTCATATTTGGTGGGGACATCAGTCCCTGTGAAAATTTAAAAGTCATCAGAAGATACAACACTCTCAGGAGTGGAACACATTCGAAGACACACCGTATTTGTTGGAACCCTCACATATGTTGACGTATCCTGGCAGTCTGTCTTATTTGTGGGGCTTTTCCTATTGCACCTGTGAGTTGTAATACCATAATTGGAGATCTGAATAGTTAGAGACCAACACTCTGAGTCTGTCTTGCCTCTTCTGCATGTACAGAGGACAGGCTAAATATAGTATTTGTGCTGCTTTCTTTAACTATAACTACACCTAAACCATGCACTGCTTATGGTCAGACATTTTATATCACTCATGACACGTTAAATACCATCATTGATAAAGAAGTTTAACTTCACTCTTATCTTTGTTTTTTTCAGTGAATTTCTTATTTTTTTTTAACGCAAGGGAAGATCTTATTACTACATCTAACTATAACATTATTGTAAACTTTAGTTTTTCAGTGAATTTATCTGTTTTTTTATCATATTCAGCCAACATCCCTGCTGTGCACAGCCAGTGTGGGGATGGTCATTTCGCCTAGCCATGTCCCATGCAGGCCTCCCACAGACAGTCAATCCCTCCACTGTGCACAGCCAAAAGAGATGCACAGAGGAAGGTTGTCCACAGGGCCTGGCCTCTGGCCACACCCTGCCACCAACACCATTGATGGCAGCCAGTCCCCTGCTGTGTATGGCCTTTAGATGTGCACAACAGGGGTTAAACTACAAAGCCTGCAGCCAACACCTCACATGTGACCAACCCCGTGCAGTTCATGCCCGGGTTGGCCACAGGGCTTGGCCTCTGGCCCATCAAACTGATGATGATGGATAATTGTTTGTAAAGAAGTACCCTGGAGAATAATTTCCCTTTGCTATGAGATACAGCTCCAGAGAAAGGGTTTAGTGTTACAAACTAAAATACAAATGAAATTCACTAGTTACAGTATACTAAGTTAACTATAACTTATACACTCTGCAATGCACTGCTTATTACCACATATATTACACAACTTGTAACATGTTAAATGTCATAATTGATGTAACAATTACTAGGATTTTTTTTTTAAGTGAGCTAAGGTCTTATCACCATATCTAACCATAACGGAATTTTAAACATTGTGTTTTTTTCAGTGAACGTCTGGTTTTGTTTTTAACTTATGGAAAGATCTTATTACCATATCTAACAATAAAGTCACTTAAAAACTTTGATTGTTTTCAGTAAATTTCCGGGGTTTTTGATCATATTCAGCCAACTCATTTGCTGTGTACGGCCAGATACCTTGCACAGAGGGAGGTCAGCCAAAGGACCTGGCCTCTGGCCATGCTATGTATCCAAGAACATCAAAAGGGGCCAACCCCCTTTGCACATTGCTGAAGGTTGTATAGAGCAGAGGGCTGACCACAGGATCTGGCCATCTGAGAGTCTGACCACCAGCTTGGTTCTGTGATCATTGTCCCAGCAGACGGGCAAACCCTTGCTCCCCAAGGCTGAAGAAAATGCAGTGCTGGAGTTGGCCTCATGGCCTGGCTCCTTGCTAGTTTTCAAATTACTAAAGTTTGGTATGGAAGTAGTGCTCAGTGTTACACAAGGCAGAGGCTGAGCGCATCTGATGTGGGTTACAGAGGTATGGTTGAAAGGAGGTTGTAGCTTAAAGCAAAAAATCCAAGTTCCAAAAAATCAGTGAGAAAGGCCATAGCTGCTGTTGACAATAGATTATCCACCAATAAATATAGTTGTAATAGGAATTCTGTTTAGCACGTCCATTTATAACGGGTGCATGTTTATTTCCAGAGGTTTGATGAAGATTTTTAGGCATTGCAGATTTTAGAATGATATAGAATGCAAGGTGGCCCACTTAGAAGTGGTTTATCTCACACTAGTGTTATAAGCTGGCCATAAGGTTCTATGCCAATTGTGCCCATCTCAGGACTGTGTGAGTACTGTATTTACATAAACTATGGAGGGTTGTCCATAGGGCCTCACAGAAAGTATCTTTTCAGTGGTAAATTTATACATATAAACCTCTTCACTTAAAATTGCAGGTCATGTGAAGTCTGTGAAGGTTAATTCCATTAAGGTTGATAGAATATTGTCTACAGGTGTAGCGCATTGAATTACTACAAGTCCACAAACACTATAGGATGTTGTCACAATGACTGTATGATGTCATCAGTAGTGTTCTGAATGATGTCATCGGAGATGTCATGAGTGAGTTTATCACATAAGCAGAGCATGGTGGGATGAAAATTATAGTTATCTCAAGCTATAAGTGGTGAACTTCAGTGTTTTTTTTTTTTAGGGTTTTTCAATGTTGAGTAACATAATTTTAACCTTTTTCAGTGAATTTCTTAAGTTTTTTTTTTAACATAAGGGAAGACCTTATTACAATACCCAACTATAACATCACTTAAACCTTTGGCTTGTTTCATTAAATTCTGTTTTTTGTTATCATATTCAGCTATTTCCCCCACTGTACACGGTCTGTGCACAGCGAGAGGTTGGCTCAGGACCTGGCATCTTGCCAGTACCTACACCCAACCCGTGCTGGAGGCCAACCCCCGCTGATTATAGTCTTTGAGGGTGGCCACACAGTCTAGCCTCTGGCCAGCCCCTGCACCCAAAGTCCCACAGGAAGTCCACCCATGTTGCACATGGCTGAAGGCCATGCACATCGCTAGGATGTCTGCAGGGTCTGGCCTGCACCAAACCCCAAATGAAGGCAGCCAACCCCCACAGATGCTCATCCCTTCACAGACACCCAACTCACATTTTATTTTTATTTCCTTTAAAAAAAAAAAAATCTTGGCAACGCGGTACTTCTGTGGTACTGGCGGCCATGCGTCACCTCTATATCACCACGGTGCCATGGAAGCTCGCTAGCTGAAGCTTGCACAGTACCGGGGTCCCATAGAGGTGATATTTGTGGGATACGAAGGCCATGCTGGGTCACGTGGGAGCAGCACAGTACTGGCGGCATAGTAAAAAAAACTACTTTGTAATTTTTTCACCAGAGGGCGGATCCCTCAGATCACCTTCCCCCATAAGTGCTAAGGGGTCAGGGCGTCCCTACTCTGTCCCACAGAACCTTTTTTAAAAAACACTTCTTGGACATGGGGACCAAGCCCGCGAGTCCTGTAATGGTGGACACAACATTTTCTCTGGGTTGTGGCCAGCTAATCAGAACATTTAGTACCACAGTCCCAAAATAACTGACAGGAAAAAAAGCTCAATGGACAATCAGTGGCCCCTAATTTTCAAATGTACTATATGGCAGGACTCCTGCAGATCTAGCCATCCAGAAATACATATTGTTTATCCACTTCATGACCACCCTGAGCACCTCTTAAAATTCACATTTCTCAAAAAAACGGATGAAAGGATTTACACCAAATCACAAACAGCACACTTTCGGAGTACAGTTCAAACATTTTACCAAATTTGGTGTAATTCCGTTAAACCATTATTTCTTCAGCTATGAACGCTTTGTCCTATAAGAATTAACATTGGAAATCTATGTTTTGGGATCACTCAGTCCTTTCCAGGAAGGAGCTAAGGTAGAAGCTTGCTGATGACCTTTAATGTGGTGCTGCTCTCTCCCACTTTCTCCCACCTTAATCCCAATTGTTGTATAGCTATTTTAGCCATGATTTTATACACGCTATTTTAGCAACTAGGCCTGCCGCTGTGCTCTTTAGCCCAGTTACATCATATTCAGTTTCAGTTTATTTTTCTAGCATAGGACACGTTTGCAGGGATGTTTAATTTTCTTTATCTAGTTCTTCTTTCACCTAGGAAAGCATTGCATTTCTAGCAGGACATTCTTTTCTCTTTGTGCTTTGCTCAAGGCTGCAGCCAGATAGAGTTGCCGGCAGAGTGGTAGGCTGAGTCTCCAACATTCACAGAAACACACACATCCTTACGTGGGGACATTTTCTCAGAACATCAGCTGTTTTATTATAAAAATACTTCTCTGCCCCCATACACGTTAGAGGGAGATTCCAGCCAGATTACCATAACTGCATGCTGATTGCTGATTGCCAATTGCCTTCGCTACAGCTGCTTGCTTAGACTACCGGATTCCCTGGCCTACACGGGGATGGTGTCTTTCTAGACAAAAGGCTTCCTTGCTCAGGTATAGGGGATGATGTCTTCCCAGGGGGAAACCTGAATGGCGGATTAGGGCTTACCATGCTCTGCTCTAACATAGCTTAGGTAGAAACCACATATATTACTCCTAGTGACAGAACGGTGGGACTGTTTTTGTGCTTCACTCTTCTTGTCACCATTTTGCTTCTAGCGTGTTTTGTCATCCTAGTTATTGCAAGTCATATCATTTTATCTAAGATGCAGTTAATTCAATAAACCTTATTGAACCATTCCCTGCCCTCTGTTTGTCTTTGCATATATGAGATGATTGTAGCTGAGAGGTAAGGATGAGATCTGATTGACCACGATTCCCTTGAGGAGTCAATTCTGTCATGCGCCGGGTTGCCACAATCCTCCCTGCTCTTGGGCAGAGATGAGGCTCTGCTCGTTAGTTAGTATTAAAACCCGGATTAGGGCGACAGTTGTCACATGGTTTTTGTGAATTAAATTTGTGTAAAAATGAAGTTTTTAAAAGCTTTAAGAAGTGTGTTGAGAGGAGATGTTTTTATTCCAGTTAGAGAGGGTGAGCCTACTCCACCTGAGGGTACACCAGCATTTGTAGAAATGGAGGAAAAGGGAGGTTCAGCATGTCTTTGGGTAAACTAGTGGTGCAAAATAACTAAGAAGGAAGGTATCTTAGCTGTCTCCTGTTAGGGAACTTTTAATTTAAGAGTATCAGAGAATCTGAGGAGGGTGTTATATGAATTGAAATCCATTCCTAGACCTGCACAATTTGAAGCACTTGCCATTTGGGAATTAGTTGCAAGGCAGAAAAAAGCTCAGGAATTTGAGAGGAGCATGAGGAAAGCAGGAAAGACGTTGGCAGAAGCTAGACGGGATGGGGAGCAGAGAATGTGGAGAGCAGATACATTAAATACAGTGAAATTATTTCCAGCAATAACATAGGAAGGTGATGGAGGTGTCAGATCTAAAGCCAAAAAGAAATCTGCAGAAGACCTAGAACAGAAATTAGATGGGTACAAAAGGGTAACAGCCACTGAAAGTGATTTAGATGATGAATTTATAACTCAACTTTTGCAGAATCGTCCTCCACCATATAATGCAGTTGAATCAGTAATTCAGAATGTAGTTCTGTGTAATGCCACAGCCCCTGTTGTACAAAGCCAGGTTCCAATAGCTCCAAATGTATCTACTGCTGCTGGGGGGGAGAGTGGCTAGCCATCCAAGATGGTGGATGCGTAGAGGGTTGGCTCCCAGACCCAATAATCATAGCTAATCTGACTTATGGGGAGCCCCTGATTAGAATACCAATGGCATCATAATTGCTAGCTGCTCTGTCGAACTGATTGCGACAGCGGGCAGTGTCCGGAGTTCCGAGAAGAACCTTCTGAAACCGTTGGCTTTGTGGCTGCCCAGGCCGTGGCAAGTATAGAGCTGCAGGACTACCTTCCCAGGGGCTGGACTGTGCTGCCTCGTGTTGCTGTGGCTGCCTGGAGTGGATCAGTGAGAGGGGATGCAGCTGGCGTGGGCTCTAGTTGCCGCAAGAGACCTGGGGGACCTGTCTGCAGTAGTGGAGCGTATGGAACTGAGTGTGATCTGGGACTGGCCGAGGCGCGGCCTTCCCCTGCCTCCACTTTAGCAGCGACTGTCGAACACCTCAGCACGGCTCGCCGGACACCCAGAACTGGGTCAAGAATGTTTATTACAGGTTACCAAAAGGTTGGTATGGCACATACTATTAAGGAGTGTTTTTTTCCAAAAATATACCAAGTAGACAACATTGACAATCCAGCAGGGAATGAGAGTTCTAAGATGAGGATTAAAAGAGGAGCAAGTAATTCAGAGATTACTGGAAATATGTTTGGAGCTTTTATTCCATCAGTAGGAGTGATCTTAAATGACATTAAAATAAGGAAGTTATAAACCATTGTAGATAAGATGTCAACTGATTTTTCAGGTGCAATACTCTTGATGGATACAGGAGTGGTAGCAGTAAGATCAATGGTTTTGCTGAATCACCTTGCGTTAGACATCCTTTTAGCAAAGGAAGGCAGAGGCTGTACATGCATACTTGACAACAGTAAAGAGATAAGACGATGCCTTTCTAATCTGCTGAGTCTGAAAAATGACTTGAATGATCTGAAACAAACGAATATTCGGGAAACAGTGGGTGAAGGATTCTCTAAAGCAGAATCTTGGGTTGGAGAGTTAGGAAATGGATTTGTGAGAATGATCCCGAAACCTTTATTGATTGTGATGGTGTACATAATTTGTGCACTTGCACTTTACAAGTCTTATAATTTCTAGAAGAGACAAACAGCAAAGAATATCCTTAGAAGGGAAGAGACTGAAATGGAAAATATGAGAAACAGATATTACAAGACCATGAACAGAATTGAAAATTACCGCAGACCTAGACCTCTGTGTTGTCATACTACACAATTTTGAATTGTCTCATTGGAAATGAGAATGTCCTTTTGTGATGGCACAAATTGCCTTCAGAGGAGGGACTGATAGAGATCAAATTTTACTAATACATTAGTGACGCAGAAGTTAGCATATGGTGACTTATAAACCTTCATTCAATAGCCTAATAGAGAAATTAACACAAAATGTAAAAACATGCACGTTTGAATTATGGTGGACAATATGACTTACATTTGTATTTGGCATCGAATTTTATCATGAAAGATGTTGTGCATTTCTATTCGAGTGAATTACTGACATGAAATACTATCAAAGTATTAATCTTAGAAGAAAATAGTAGAAATTAAAATATATGAATAGAATGAAACAAACATGAATTAATCATACTTATACTGATTGAAATTAATTTATTAATATGAGTTACATGTTTACAGAGAAATTTATGCACCTTTAAACTATGTCCTAATATGTTGTGAATATTGTTTGTAATTATTAATTTGCTTTGCATATTTAATTCAAATTGTAAGGTGCACAATATGATATATGTGTTAATAGTCTTAATATGTATTTAAGCTTTCTTAGCTAGACTAGGCCTGAAGATTCATTTTTTTGCAGCAGTAGAGGAAAGTACCGATTCATTCTGTCTCCTTTGACCTGAATTCATTTCTAGGTTGCTGAAGTGTTGGTGAATGTCTTATTGTATTAAAGACAGAGAACATGGCTTGATAAATAACAGATGTAACAGTATTTGTTCTAACTGTCGAACAAGACAGGAAGCCTTATTAAATTTGTATGAGAACTGTTAGAATCATCCAGCGAGCAAGTTGCAATTGACCAATAAATGTTATAATTTGGGGGAAGTGTGTGAATTCATCAAGATGACTATGCATCTTCCCTGAGAGTATCCAGAATAGTTGCAAATCTGTTGTAGGTTTAAAATTCTAATTGGGTGTTGGCTAATATGCGCAAGATGGGCCCATCTGGAAGACCAATCAGAAACGCATGGACATTTCTAGTTAGGGAGAGACTTTTGAAACTTTTTTAGTCAGTTGAGTAGAGTCGAAACTTGCTGATGACCATTGATGTGGTGTTTTTTTTTTTTTTTTTTTTTTTTTTTTTTTTCTCTCTCCCTCTCCCTCTCCCTCTCCCTCTCCCTCCCTCTCTCTCTCTCTCTCTCTCTCTCTCTCTCTCTCCCTCTCTCTCTCTCTCCCTCTCCCTCTCCCTCTCCCTCTCCCTCTCCCTCTTCCCCCCCCCCCCCCCCCCCCTATGGCTGTTAGGTGTCTTCTGAAGCATTAAAATTATCCCTTCTAATTGTCCCACTTACTGATGCTTTTCAGTATTAATATGCCCAATAAATTCTGACCAGCAGACCTGCCCCATGTGCAGCTCGTGTTCTGCACTGCCCTTAATGCTGCTGTCTACTGGTGCTAAGAAACAGTGAATGCTCTTATCGATGAATCGTTCCTGTCTGCTGTCCGTTGAGGAGAGTTATAATCTATAATGTGGTTTCTCGTTCCCTTTTTAGCTTAGATGATTACACCAGTGCATTTTCATTGTGAGTTGCCCTATTTAGATGATTTCCCAAGGTATTTGTGTCTTTTGTTTTGTTTTGCATACATGTGCTAGCCCGTCCCCTCACATGCAAGTCCAAATTCGAATTAGAGATAAGGATGACCAGCTCTGACAACTGATTGTTATTAACTGAATTTGATGATCTACTGATGTCACCATCATCTGCTTTGAAATCTGATTATAATGTGCATATTATAGTTTTGTTAATTTGTGTTATCATTTTGGAGTGTGTAATAATACTGATGTTTAGTAGGCTAAATCTCTTTTGACGTTTTGGTCAACCTGTGATTTTCATGTATGCCTTTAACATAGTTTTGTGCACCATTTACATTACATTAACTTTGAGGTTGTAAGAAAGCTTTGAAACTTTATTTAGTTTGGAGTTTATATTGTGGTAGAATTGGTCATGGTGTTCAAAATTGTTTATACTTCTCATGTTATTGATCTGTGTAAAAGAATCTAATTACCACACTTTTCACTGAGTCCAAAGATCAGGTCGACTTCTAGTAGGTGGGATAAGTTATGGTGTCTCACCAGAGCACGTGCGGTTTCTGAACCCGAGGTGGGAAGAAGACGTAATTGAGCACAGTGTTCACTGCAGGCTAGAATTTGCTATAAATGTCTTGGATGCATTTATTACAACATTCCCAAAAAACAGCATAAGAAGATTGCAGCCATCATTTGCAATCATTTTGTGTCAACTGGCATATTCCAAATCCCTTTCTCCTTACCACCACGGAAAGTCAACAGTTGGGTTATTTGGGGTTGGGTTATAAACAATCTCTCCGACCCTTTTACTTAATGTTTGGTTGCTACAAAAAGACAACACTTCTCATGCACATTAGTACTGCAGACAATACAATATCTTCAGATGTCAAAGTGAGCAACATTAATGTTCTTATTCATTACACCTTTTTGTATCATATCGGTCACTGGTACGAAAAGGGCTAACGGCCCCAATGTCTAAACACAAACATGACGCTGTCCAAAATCCCTTTGTTCTAGTTCATTAATGCTCCAATTTATCCTCTGCCTATCAGCACACCCCGCTTCCACAAACATATTTCCTTCCTTGATTTATTGGTTCTTTTCAACATGTTTTATCCAAAGGATTGGAGGGTTATTGATGCCCTGACCTGGAGGCTCAAGGAAGCCTCTCATATTAAGTTGTGTCAAAACTAAGATGTAAGATGACGATTGGGTTAACAGCCAGTCGCCATTTGAGGCTAGTTGCGAGCTGAACGATCATCCAACTATTAGGTAAAATATATTATTTGTGTAGGGTCAGTGAACTGTATCATTCATTTCTTAGAGAATAACTCCCAGGTGTTACTAACAAAACAGCAAAAACAAATATATATTATTTCTCCCTTCTATTTATATTCATATGAAGGTTTGTCCTGGTCTTTTGAGGTTATGTCTGCCTGGACATTTGAAGCTGTGTCTGAGAATTTAGGATTGTGCATAGATTTTTAGGGAGTCACATTGGAATTCGAGTCCTAAACATGAATTTGGGTACTTCATAGCTTCCTTCTGGTATAACATAACAAAGCTCATGAAGCATCAGATCTGCAGCCTGGTTAATATGCAGATGAGAACAGTAATTGACCTTTAATAGGTTTTACTACCTCATTCATATATTAGCTCTTTTATTATATTCGTTATGTAGAATATCACTTCCTACCTCAGTGATAGCAGTTTCTGTAATTTCATCATGGTCAAATTTCAATTGATGCGATTTCCTGTCTTGGCACTGGGGTAAATGTCATGTGATATGGGTCTCTGAAGTCATGGGGAGGTCATGATATCACTTTTGCTACAGCTACCATTTTGGTGAATGGACGTCCACGGTGGATCTTGTTACCACAAGCCACTCACCTTACACTGGATGTACATGGTGTGGGGGAGACCCTCGTTGTCCTGGGTTATGATCTGCATCATGTTCTGCTGCTGGAAGGCGTTCTCATCCACTCGCTCAACTGCACAGATCCGGTTCACGGGGATGGAGGAGCGCACCTGCAACAAGAAAAAGGATGAGAGGACGGTCCAGCCACGGCACAGGGAAACACCTACCACAGAACTATCAACTCAAACAACGTACAACACAACAGCACTGGAAAGCACCAGCTACAGAACTATCAAGGCAAGAACACAGCAATATTAATACTGGAAAGCATCAACCACAGAACTATCATCTCAAAGAATTCATCAACAGCAGCATTCGAGCCACAGAAAGAGCAACACAAAGAAACTACCAACAGCATCACTAAGAAACACCAGCTGCGGAACTACCAACTCAAAGAATGCACCAACAACAGCCTGGGAAGCATCAGCCACAGAAAGGTTAACTTAAAGGAACGAACAGCACTAGGAGCTCAGATAAAAAACTGGAACGCTCACTATCTGCGAAAAGCAAGCAACAGGAACCTCAAATGGAAGGTGAAGCCAAACCACATAACTCTCAAATGAAGTATAATTAAAGCAGCTGAAAGGATGTAACATTTACAGGGCTAAAAATGGGCCACATACCTACAGCACTATCAGCTTAAAGCAAAACTAGGGCAGCCATGGAACTACCTGAAGAAGAATCAACCACAGCACTTTCAAAGGAGACACTAGCCACAGTACCTTCGATACAGCTGAAACATCACCCTCAGTGTCATCACAGGAAGAACTAGCCTCAGCAATACCAACTACATAAAACACAAGCACAGCTCGCTCGGGTCACAGACAACAGAAGCAACAGCATCATCAGTTCAAATTAAGCGTAAACCACAGCACTGTCAAGGTAGCACAAGTCTCAGCAATGCCAGCTGAAAGGAAGTGTCAGCCACAGCTCTAACAATTCAAATGATGCACAAGCAACAACATCTTCAAGGAAACAAAAGCTACTGCACTATATGAGTGGGAGGAGGAAGCAGTCACAGCACTAACAATACAAATGAAGAACAAACAATACCATGATGACCAAATTAAGAACAAACAGTACCAAGAAGGGACGCACCAGCCACACCAAACCCAGCTCAAAGGAAGCATCAGCCACAGCACTTTCAGTTCCAAGGAAGCACAGGCCACAGTACTATCAAAGGAAACATCAACCAAACACCAGTGCCAGTTAAACTGAAGATTAGTCACATCGCTATCAGCTCAAAGGAAGCACTGCCTCTCTGCTATGCACTCAAAGGGAGAACCAATCAGGGCACTACCAGGTTGAAATAGCAACACAACTAATTCAACGGCAGCACTAGTCACAACATTATCAGTTCAAAGGAAGTATCCAGCCACAACGCTAGAAAAGGAAGTACTACCAGGAACCTATCATATCCAAAGGAACATCAGTCAAAGCACTGTCAGCTCAAAGTAAGCAGTACTGACAGCGTCATCATCTCACAGAAAGCACACACTAGCACAACACTAGCACCTAAAATGAAAATACCCGCTGTGGTACAGGCAGCTCAAAGAAAGTGCCCTTCAGAGTACTATGAGTGCAAAGTAACCTTCAGTCATAGCAGTGTGAAAGAATGCACTATTACAGGGGAAGCCAGCCACAACGCTATTGAGGGAAGCGCCGTTCATAACAGTACTATCGGAAGCATTTACCAACAGCACTATCATCACAAACGAAGCATCCATTTCAGCACTATAATCACAAAGAAAGTATTCACCACAGTACTATCAAAGGAAACATGAGCTTAAAGGAATCACTAACTGCAAAACCATCCACTAAACAAAATCAAAGTTAACTGCACTGTTAGCTTAGAGGAAGCACCTACTATAGCTCCATCTACTCACAGGCAGCAGCCAGCAACCACAGTAATAAAAGAAAGCACTACCACAAAACAATTTGTTGAAAAGAAACAATAACCACAGTGTTATCAGCTTAATGTGAGCACCAACCACAGCCCAGTTCTCTAAAAGGAAACAGCGCTGCAACACTAGCAGCTGAAGGAAGCCTCCACAACCGCAATTCTAGATCTAAGGAGGCACTCATGTTGGAGCATAAATTTTAGTAATGCTTTAGTGGCACAGACGTCAGCACTAGGCGACATTTATATTCGCATTTAAAAGCTCAACGTAGACAATTGCACTAACATGTATTTTAAAAGTGTACACGTTTTAATTTGTGGTGAACGTTGTGCCTACCATGGCAGATGTTGTTCCTACCAGAACTGACGAAATGCTAACATGATTTAACAATGCTGAAATATAATAATCATAAAAAAGAATTATTATGAGTAGAAATTAATATGATTTATGTTGATGTATGATTAATTAGTTTAAAGTTACATATGTGCAGAAAAATAAATGCACATGATTGTCATATCTAGTGTAATGCTATAGTAAAGATTGTAATTAATATTGCAATGTCTTTGCCTATTTTATGATATATTATTAATGATGAATTCATAAGTTTGATTATTATGTATGTTTTAGTAATGACAATATGAATGCATTTAATTTCTTGTGTTAGCATAACTAGGCCTGAAGTTTTCACATTGCAGTAACATGAAATGTCGAGTCATCTTCTTTTTCTCTAGCATTAAGTTTTTCATTAGTTTATTTCATTTGAAGAGTAAAGAGTCCTATTGCATTATGTGTAAGTTTTTTCCCCACTGACCTTGACTATGGTACATCGAAAGCTGGAGAGTTGGAATCAAGACAGATCCTATCGTTTAAACTATCTGGTCTTATGAGAACCATTGGAGCTGTCGTGAGCCATGGTAAGATGTTGGAATGTATCAAGTAATGTACATAGTTGCTAGTTGTGGCCAGTGTCACACAGAAGGAGAGATGACTTCACCCAGACCTGGGAATTTTCATTGTTGTTGCAAATCCATCTCTTGTTTTAACTTTCATTGGATATTGTCCTTTTTGCATAATGTGGACTCACTGAACTGACCAATTGAATTGTTTTGCATATTTTAGAATAAGGACAGATATTCTAAGTTTTAGTCAGTCCTCTCTTGATTCTTGTTCAGTAGCAGAGCCCCTTTGCATCTTGAACTGCTAACTTGTCCCATTGGACTTTTCCTGTTTCCTATGTGCAGCCCGTGTTCTGCACTTTCCCCCAGATGGGCCTTTTAATAGATTTTGATGAAGATTCACTGCTTTCTCAACAAACCTGAATAGTATGTTGACCGCAGGAAAGATATATTCAATTGAAATGCTAATTTTGCTCCTGGTCATGATATGTTTAATTGAGTTAGCATGTTGACACCTGCCTATTTAAATTTTTCTTAGTTAGACTAATTTCGCCCAAGATAGATGATTTTTCTAAAATATTTTTGTCTTGATTTTCTTTTTGCTTTTTCCCCGCATGTGTTAGTCCGTTCTCGCACATGCTTGTCCTAATTTGCGAAAGTAGTAGGCTGCCCTACACCTTGTCTATCTAATTTGATGTATTCATTTGTGAAATTGGCTTGGCTAATCTCATCAACATATGATTTGAAGTCTGTTTCGGTTGCACAATTTTTTTCTTTGCCGTTATGTGTAATTGTTTTGGAATGCTTTATAATGCTGATATTGAGCGGATTAAATTTGTTTAGTAGATTTGGCCAGGCTATGGTTTTTCTCTATTTGTATAATCTGATTTTACGCACAATTTACATTACATTAGTTCTGTGGTTATGATAAAGCTTTGAAACTTTTCATAGATTGGAGTTCTGCTTCTGTGGCCACATTGATCATGGTGTTTACATTTATTGTTGTGTTGATTGAGTTTGGAATGATTTGTGTAGTTAACCATGCTCCTCACTGGGTCCAAATATTCCATCGACTTTGAGGAACGTGCTAACGAATCCTGATCGGGAGGAGAAAGCACATTAGCACTGGTCAAACAACCATCAGATACAGTACTATTAAAGGGTGCACCAGCCACACCATAAAAGGTCCAAAGAATCAAAGAATCACCAGTTCCAGTTCTACCAATTCAATGACAGCATCAGCCACAGCACCGTTGAGAGATACAAGCATGTTATTTTTTATGGCAAGGGAAGAAGGTTTGTACCAGCCTGAAGATATGTGTGGAATCTGGAAGACGGAGGGCTGGCACCTCTGCACATTAAAATGTATTACCAGGCCACCTTTCTCGACTGGCTCATTCAAGCTGCAACCACTAAGACTCACTCCAACCGCTTTTATCTTCAGTTGATGGTAAGTGAGGCTGATGTGAAGCTTACCTTCTTTTTAAAGGTACCAAAATTACCGAAGCATACTAGATACAAGCTACCTCACATTCTGGTCATTAGATTTGAGGAGATAAAACACAAGTTAGAGATTCCTCAATATCATCCATCTCTATGGCTAAGAGCTGCTCTCAGCTAGGGATACAGCTACAGATCTCAGCCATTGAGGCCTGGGAAAGTGTGGGGTATCACAAACTTGACGATTTTATGTTGGCTGGTGAAGTAAAGTCCAGGCAACAGTTCGTTTCCAACAATGATGTGATTGCCTCGAAATTAGCATTTGCTTTTTTACAAATTAGTCACTTTTAATGCGAAAGTGGGCAAGCATTTAGTGAGCTAGCTGAGAATATCGGTAAAGTCCATTTTGTGACCTGTCTCAAAGGAATTGGCAACTGTCAGCTGTGGTCAGAAATTGAGGGAAGAATTAGTTCCTCTACTTTTTGTCAAAGCTATAGCCTCCACAGATTGTAAGATCAACTGTTGCTTGTGGGCATGGTACAATCAAATGCCAGTGGAGCGAACTATAAAAGGATGTCTTTTTATTCGAAACAGATGCTGTATTATGCTCTGTCTCGAACCCATAAGATGCATTCTACTGGCTCAGCCACAGGCTTTAGATGTGGCAATATTAAGAGTGATTGGTTATACATTTGTTTCACATGTCCATTCCTATACCATTTCTGAGACCATATTTTCCAATTTATCATTCGTAAGCTTCAGGTCTACCTACGTCCAGACTCTTAAGGGGCATTATTTGGCATGACCTCCCCATCTAGGCAAATCACTGTACGGCAACATCAGTCTGTTTTCATTGCTTCACTAATTGCCAGATCTTTAATCTTACAAAAATGGAAATCCACTGATGTCCCTACTTTTAGCTAATGGTTAAGCAAGATGAAATGAGTGAAGCAGCTTGAAGATCTCTATGTGGCAACAATCGAAGCTAGGAAAAAAATCCGGAAAATTTGGTATGTTTTGCCTGAACTAGTCTTTTTTTTAAAGTGTGTAATGAATTTAGTTTCAGATGTTGTACGAGTTCTGTCATTATATGGATTTTGGAGCACCTCCTTTTTGTTCTTGCTTTTCCTGCTGACTGGAACTAACGTGATTCTACCTCTGCTACATCAATTTTCAAAAAGTATGCACATATAAATCCTGATAAATGTCTGTAATGAACCTTTTCTTTTTGAATAATTAAAAAAAAAATAGGTTGGAAAGCCTAAACAAAGAACTAATTTGTTTGACCAGATATCGGCCATTGTGACAATCAGACTCATTTGATCATTTCCAGTGTAACAACAACTGAAAAACCTAATAGTTACCTAACAAGTACCCCTCCTCCACACGGCATACCACTGAAACCAAAACCTGAATGTCTGAAGTAATAGTTAGTGTTTTTTAATCAACAACGGGCTGTTTATGCAGTTTTCAAAGTGAGTACTCTTTGTACAATTAAAAAACACACTTATGTCAAATTGTACAAATTGAACACTCTTGATACACAGTAAACCAACAGATTTTTGCATAGCCTAGAATCAGTGGCACCATTGCAGTGATGCAAGCCCTGTCTGTTGCCTAAGCCCTCCCGCACTTGGTGCTTGGGAGCCCTACTTTTAGAAGCATTAGGAGAAAGCTGCATGACCACCTACATGCATATCTTGCTCGTATTCAGAGCATATGATTAACATTAAGTCTGACTCTCTGAATAAATAGAGGCTTGGTGTGTATGATCGGCCCACCTCTTCAGGCCTATACATCCTTTTGAAAACTCTGGACGTGCATTGCATCCCGGTTCTGGTTCAACCTCACCTTCCACCAGCAGCCCTTCTCCGGGAAGCCAAATAATCCCTTAATTGTAACAATTGTCAAATAACTGGGTTGTTGCCTAATACAATGCCATTCTTTTTGTCCCTTGAACAAAACCAAGTCAAATGTTATGGATTTCAGATTCATTTTATTGTTTTAGTGCTGTTGGATCAAGACCAGTTTGTTTGTCTCTTTATAATGTTGTGATCTTTTTTCAGGAGGCTAATAGCTAAGGCATTGTCCCTGCCTCACCTGATACATTTCTGCATTTAGTTTAACCTTCTGGATCTGTACTGGCCCCTATAAAAGATCTGTAACCAAACCAAACCAAAACACATGGGTAAAAGACATTGTAATTTACAATGCCAATAGCTCTAACTCTCACAACTGCGAGACCTATTGCATTGCAAATGCTTGTTAACGTTTGCAGTCCAGCTCACCTGCCAGTCAGGTGACTTTGAGTATGACAGTGTTTCGCTGCTCAGCCAGAAATAGCGCTTCTTAAAGGTGAAGCGAGTAACCAGATTCACACCTTCAGCCTTGCGCTTATGAAGATATCCTTCCTTGATTGTCACTGAGGGGTGAAACAGTGCCCGTTGCTGCAGCTCACTCACTGTAACATAGAAGGGAGACAAGTGTTAAACACATAAGTACCTCCCTAGATGCTTCAGAAAAGGCTACCAACTAATGCAATATTGAGCAGAGGACCTCCTCTTGCTAACACAACTCACAAAATAGTACCCCTTGCAGAGTATGCAAGGCTGGGGTGCTTTTCTTTCTCGAGCGCGGCCAGGTGAGATAATATGAGTCAATCACTCAGGAAAGCAAAATATATTGAAGCACTGTTAAGTGAGATTAGCACAACCATTTAGGATCCACACTTTTGATCTACACTTATTTTTGATCCTAGATGCAAAAAACAGATAGTTGAGTATACAGCACAATTCATATAACCAATGTGTGGATGGAGCATATCATTTAGAGTGTAGCAGTGCTCATAGGGGGCTACTCACATTCTAAGGCATCACATGGATCCATTAAATATCTAATGATACCAAAAATGAAATTCAATAAATAAAACCTCATCAATTATGATGTATTTCATTTTGACTTAATGAATAGCGCTAACAAGGACTTTGAAGGGGCATCACTGTGAGATGATCTTTTTACTATTTCTAATGTTTGTCTTGCACTTTAAACATGATTGTGATTGAATGTAGGATAATGAGAACAAACCTCCAGTCAGGAACCAAAATGCATCGGTTCTGCTGTGCCACCTAACTAGAAAAAATAAATTAATGACCAGATTGCAGAACTGGGTGAGGTTTTCTTTTTTTGGATAATTTCCTAATTTCATCAGGAAGCCCAACTTTCGCTGCCCCGCCCATATCCCACCCAGGCAGGGGAAAGCGGCAATACGAGCAACGCAGCAGTGGGACTCATATTATGCCGCAAAACTTTTCTCCACCCTTTCAAAAACCTATTGAATGAAACACAATTTGCTGCATCAGAGCGGTGGTTGAGGGTTGTTCTGGACCGTACTACAGAATGGGGACACACTCCTGCAACGACTAGGACGTAATAGTAGCAGGCGTGTGCCTGACCTCGAGGATCTGACTTTGAGTCGGTGGTTAATGCATTATGCGGATATTGCTTGTATACTGAGGAGAGGCAGAAGCTAGGAATCTGAAGCAACACAAGTTATGTTTGACAGCAACAGCTTTGTTTCATGAACAGGCTAAAGGAATCTAGTAGCCAAGCAGTAAAGGAGTTAATTCTGTGGTGCCGCTATCATTATGGGAAAAGATTGAACAAATAGAGAAGCTTCATATGAGGGAACTGTGTACATCCTTCCTTCCTGCATTATTACATTCATGTAGGATGAGGTTCAGTGAGGCCTTCAGATCTACACAATCCTCTCCTATGAGAACCCAAATCCAAAACTGTTAAAGGAATAGACAGCTGTCCTATGTGAACGCTAACACTACTGGTAAAATATGGATGTGAAGACAATGTGGTCCAAGAACAACGTGGTCCAAGAAACCTGGAAAAATAGCTTGCCAATTTACTCCATCAGGAAATGGTGACTGTATTCATATGTGCCCTGGATATAACTCGAGAGTGGTTTTGAGGAGGATATCAAGTTGTATAAATAAATGAAATTATTATATGCCAAGCAAGATCACACCCATGGCTGAGTACTTAAATATGCAAAACCATTGGACCGAAACAGACAAACACAGGGCATGGTCTCAGTTGAGGTAAGACTGCTTTGGAGGAACCTACAGGATCCTTCCCAGCTCAACATTCTCGTCCCACTTTTGTAGACAGATTTTTTATGTCATTTAGAGATCAACAACCATAAAGAAGAACAAGAGGCGGTTGCACCATAGATGAAAGTGAAAAACAAAGAAGATGGATCTCAAACTCAGGTTATAAAATGAGATACCCAGTAAATAAACCAATGAAGTGCAACAAGGTAACTTAAAAAAGATGAGTCATGACGTTACCAATATTAATCTAAAAGACTGAACTTAAAATATGGAAGAAGAGATAATATTATGGTTAGGCCTATCGGTCTGCCCAGAACAACCCCCTGAACTATGCAAAGAGACGTATTGACCTATTCTTATTCATACATAAACTCAAACTCATGAAGGCACATGAACTTAGAAATAGGAATACCACATCTAGCAATAAATCCGTACAAACTTATAGTGACATTAATTTTCACATTGATGACGACATGCATTGTGCTACTTATGACTTGTACCTCGAAATGTTTGATCTAAGGACTAAAAATTATGATGATGATAGCATACACATACTCACTCATATGGGTATTGTGATCAAAGTGCATAGCAAGAAAGATTTAAAAAATAAATCCTACACTGTTTTCAAGCATCTTGTGATTATGTCTCTATTGACATATTTCATGACATAAATAACAGAGTTAACATACTAGAGTTGTGAGGTTTTTAAACTTAATAAAAATAACTTTTTATGGTCACAAATTAGCATTATCACATAGCATATAATTGCAAATCATTAGTTATAAAGACATCTGAAAATATAGGAAACTCAGTGCTATATCCTAAGGATACGTATAACACTGAAGCAATTAAACAACTGAATGACTGTGTGATTTTTTTAGGGTAGAGAAAAAAAACAATAAAAACTAATGGTTGAATACCATCACTTACTTACAATTTTGAAAGAATGCTGATATTGAGCCTGATGAATACAATATCCTTAACATAGGCACTTCTAAAATTCCCGTGCTATATTTATCACTCAAAGTGCATAAAGATCTACATAACACCTCTGGCATCCGTCTTTTGTAAAACGCTTCCTTGTACATATATCATCATAAAAAAGGGGGCTTAATGTCACACAAAGAGTCCAAAATCAGAGTTACACAAATTCATGATTACTAAGCAAAAATGTCATGGAACAAATGTGGAAAAAACGTTCATCCTTTATTTCTTGCTTGAAAGTTTGAAAGAGGTACAAGAACAGTCAACACATTTCGTCGCCAAACATTGGGACTTCTTCAGGACATAGTCGACAAGGATATGCCACAAGTAGCCAATATGATGGTTTAGTATAAACACTTCATACCATTTGTACTGGTGCGAGTTTCAGAAAGCAATTATTTGAGGCTTAAAATTTTAGCCATGACTCATTTCAAACCAGTTTAGCCTTGAGGTCCTGCAAAGTAGCTCAGCCAGTATTAAAGCATCCTCGATGTATGCAAAGAAGCAGTGGTGGCTGGTGACTGAAAGCAGTGATGGGGCACAAATACAAGACGGAATTGCACCTTGTGAGTGAGCCTCACTACCCACTTATTTCCATTCACCTACTTACCCACTGCCTTTGGTCGCCTACCCATTCACTCATCCACATTGTCATCCACTGCCATTCACACAACTCTTATACACAGACACCCACATGTTCTCAGCCACTCAGTCAAGCCCTGCAAATACTTATTCACACAAACACACATTGCCTCACCCATCCAGTATCCAGCAGTTTCAGTGATAAAAGCTACACGATTTATTTGAGCTGCAGATTACAAGTTTAATATGACATATCACGTCATTAGTCTGCAGAAGAAATAATACAAGCATAACTAGCCATGATAAATTACTGGAACCATTACTGCCTTTGAGAGACAAAATCACCTACAGAGGCAGTGAAGGGAAGGGAGAGGAGAGCTGAGAGAACAGATTTGTTTCTTATTGTCTGTAAAAAAGATAGAGTTCCAACTTACTTGTGTGCAGGGTTGTCTTTGGCATATTTATGACTTGAGGTCTTCAGGTCACACTCCTGTCTCCCAGAGAGCCCTGGAGGGAGTTATTTATTGTATTTATTCAATTTCTCTGCCACAGACTGCTTGTAATGGAGGAAAAGGGGATTTTGTTTGCACAATGCCACATTCTTTTAATAAAATATGACCTCTGGTACGTAACATGCTAGAGTGGGGTGTGGTCAGTAAGGCCTTCTGATCACACCCCACCATTTGAGTATATAGGAAAGGGTGGATAATAATATCGGAGTGGCATGAAGTTTTCAGAAACCCGGGCTGAACAAAAAACGCTCCAGGCTGTTTACTATCAGGGCTTCTGGTGGAGGAGGAGATAAGCCAGGGACGTCACTGCGTTCTGAGAAAATGTAAGGGCTTTGCGTGGGCAAGCCCTGTCAGCCCTACTGTGCAGCTTTCAGCCACATACTCACGCAGGTGCAGTGGGGCTTTTGAAAGTGCACAACTTTCACTCGGAAAATGCTGTGCAGAAAATGTTTTACTTTCATCATGTAATCAAATATATGCTTCACTAGAGAGGCCAGAAAAGGCTAGGGGCGCAGCCCCTTAGCCCTTGAACACCAGCCGCCCCTGCAAAGAAGAAAGCTAGATCTTTGTCTGCAGATTATTTTTTGTGATTTAGGGTATGTTTGTTCAGTAGTTTTTGAGAAATTAAGGTTAAAAAATAATTGTATATCTGGATGGTTGGTTCTGAGGAACTCTCATGGTAGTCCCTCAAACCCATTTTTTTTAAATGTACGGTAGGCGAACACACTGACTGGCTGCTAGCAACATGAGAAAATGTTGCTGGCAGCCATTACAGAACTTGGGAACTGAGTCCCCTATACTAAAGTTTAAAAAACATAATAATATATGGGGGCACGGTAGGGATACCCTGCCCACCTACACCCTATTGGGGGACCCTGAGGGTCCTCCTGAGAGTCAGAATATAATAAAAAATTGGCATTTTATTCCTGTGGGTTTCCTGCATGATTGTGGCAAAAAAAAATGGTGTCCGCCATTCTCTATATTAAATATATGGGGGCCATGAGTCAGGTCACTTTCTCCGAGTCTATTTGGGGCTGCGGGGATGTCATATTGATGTCATAGAACATGTCATGAGTGATGCAATACGTGAAGTCATAAGCAGTGCATGGCAGTTGGCGCACTTTATAGTTAACTAACTATAACTGGTGAATTTCTGTGGTCTTTTGAGTTCAAAATGTTAATTCTGTCGCTGATATATTCACCTTAGTATACTGTCAACTTAAATTTTAGTTTTTCCAATATTCGTATATATATATATATATATATATATACACACACGTATATACACACACATATAATTATATATACGTATTCACTTTTAAAAAAAAGGTTACAGTGACGTTATAGTTAGGTTCTAAATTTACTCAGAGAGAGCCATAGAAATTCAGCAGTTATAGTTATTTCAAGTAGCTTTAACTTGCACCCGAAGGTATAACTCGCGCCCCAGCCATACACAGTTTTTTCTTTTTTAAGATGACTGCTAATGCTTCATTTATATTTTTAATAAGGTTACAGAAGTTGTCATGAGTGCTGTAATATCTGGGGTAATTAGCAGTGCATGATGAGGGAGCGAGTTATAGTTACCTTAGTGTGCAAGTTATAGCTACTTGAAGTAACTCGAACTGCTGAATTTCTATGGTTTTGTGTGAGTAAATTCAGAGCCTAACCATATCGTCCCTGAAACCTTTGTTTTTTTAAGTGAATTTCGAAGTATTTTTTAATTCTATTTACTAACTATAACGTCCCTGCAACTTTTGTTTTTTTCAGTTAATTTCTATGATGTATTTAACGTAAAGTAATTTTTTATTACTCTACCTTAATCCAACCACTGCCGTGCATAGCCTTTGACCATGTGTGGTGGGAGTTGGCCAGGCCCTGCAGTCAACCCCCTATAACCATCCAACCCCATGCTGTACATGGTCAGTCCCTGCTGCCAACCCCAGTAACCACCCAACCCTGCGCGCGCATGGCCTTTGGCTTTGTGCGGTGGAAGATGGCCACAGGACATGTCTCTCCGGGTGTGAGAATAGGGGTAAGAGAGCACTTTCCACTGGTTAGTTAGTAAGTGGTACCTCGTTGGGTGAACGGCCAGTGTGGAGGAAGAGGCCAATGTGGCCCTCCTCCCCTGGCTGATTTTGGCCCCGGGGATGGATTCAATGGAGGGGGATGCATGGCCCCCCCGTCCATGGGCTGATCTTGGCCAGGGCCCGGCCTTCATTATATGGAGCGGGGTCCACGCACCCCTCTCCCTGAGCTAATTTCAGCCCTGGAGACCCCATCTTCCACGGCGTAAGATTTTTTTCTGGGGAGGGGGCCATGGCCCTCCCCGGGCCAATCTCAGCCCCGGTGGGGCCCAGTAATGTCACCTGCCTGCCCTCCTGGGTACCCAGTCAGCACCATAGGGGACCATGAGGGGAGCCTGAAGGCCCCTGTGGTCCCAGCCGGTTCCCCGCCTCCTGCAGGACCAGGAATTGCTGTTGCTGACAGGGAGCTGTTAAACATACAGCTCCCTATCTGTGAGAGCAATTGTTTCCTCTGCTTCCATGCCCACATCTCTGAAGACAGGGTAACAGAGAAAACCTCCACTTCTAGCAAGCTAGAGCTGTTTGACCGGAGTGTTTGCTCTGACTTGGTGGAGCTGTCAAAGCTCCAGCCAAGTCAGAGCAAACAGCTGTGTCCCTGGGGTGGGCACCCCGGGATACAGCAGGAGCCAGCCCTGGGTGGGTGGCGGTCCCAAGGGCCATGTATGATTCCACGAGGGGGGCTGCGTTGCCCCCCTCCAACATTGTATTTGCCCCAGGGAGGTTGTGGCCCCCAGGGGTCTGCAATGGACTCCTTCATTCTTTTATTTAAGCCCTGGAGAGGTGGCAGTCTCCAGGGCTGCAAGAGGCCGCGCCCTCCCCATCTAAATCAATGTTTGCCCCGGGTAGGTGGAGGTAGGTGGAGGTCCACGGGGCTGTAGGGGTGTCGCACCCCACCCATGTAAATCAATGTTCGCCTCATGGAGGTGGCGGTCCCATGTGCTGCAGGGGGCCCTGCTGCATCCGTATGTAAATCAATGTTTGCCCCGGGGAGGTGGCAGTCCATGGGGATGTGGGGAGGCCACACAGCCCACCCATGTAAATCACTGTTTTCCCTGGGAGGTGCCTGTCCCTGGGGCTGGGGTGGGGCCATGCGGTCTCCCCCATGTTATTGAATATTTGCCCTATGATGGTGGTGGCACGGGGCTGTACCCCCCGCATTTGTTCTTTCTTTTGCACCGGGGAGGTGGCAGTCCCCGGGGCCCAGGGAGGGCACAGGACCCCCTTATATAATTTACTGATTTTGCCCTGGGGAGGTGGTGATCCCCTTGGTAAGGGGGGGGCTTGCACCTCCCATACTATTGAAATAAAGCCCTGGGGAGGGGACAATCCCAAGGTCATAAATAAGGCCAAGAAGAGGACCCTCTGTGCCCTCCTCCTTTCTTTTCTACATCCAAAGGGACCTGGTCCACTTGGGGGCTTTCTTAAAACAAGCGTGGAAACCAAGCTTTTTACAAACATTTTACTGTGGATTCTTGACCTCGTCATGAATTTATGGCAAATGTTTTTTTTAAAAAGTACTTTTTTGCCCTGTGGTCCCTGACCCCCTGTACCAGTGCTAAGGGGTCAGGTTGTCCCTACCCTGGCCTCTTTTCTTATTTTTTTAATCTTTTTTTCTGTGACTTGGCATCAGCGGAGTGCCAGGATGGCTGTCAACACTTCCTTATAGAAGTGCTGACAGCCAATCAGATCTCAGCACGAGATCGGGAGGGTTTGCGGAGTCTTCGCGTACTTATAAATACAAATTTGTCTTTTCTTTAATATTTCAAAAACTACTTGATGGATTTACACCAAATAACAAAAAGGGCTATTTCTGGACCAAAAGCTAGCATTCTGTCAAATTTGGTGTAATTCCGGCCAATGGTTCAGCCTCTATTCCTGTACAAAATTCCTATGGTATTTAACATGGAGAAAACGTGTTTTGGCATACCCCACTTTTTTCTCTGACCCCGCTTGACGGATCTCCCCGAATCTTTCCAAGCAGCAGCTAAATTGAGTGTTATGTTTTTTTAGAAAGTTTTGTGAAGATTCATCAACCGACACCAAAGATACAAGCAAGTAAATAAGCACTTTTTTAAATAAAAACTAGGGCCCAGATTCTCAAAGCTTTAGCATCAGTTTAGCGTTACTTTTTTTTAAACTATAAACCAATGCTAAACTTTTTTGGCATTCACAAATCAATGCAAATAGGTATTTACGTTGGTTTGTGTGGCAAAGTAATTCAAAGTAGTGCGAAATGCTGCTTGCGTTACTTTGCGTCAAGGGGGCATTACATGGGTGGTACATGGGCATACCCGTGCTAACACCCTTGCTTTTTGACACTAAACCCTATTCTGAAACATCCGAAGAAAGGGTTTAGCTCCAAAAATTAACGCCTTTCAAAAGCAACCGCAAAAGGGAGAAATGTTTTTATTTCTCCCTGCTTTTCCCTCCCTGGTTTTCAAACTTTGCATGTGTGGTGCACTGTACAGCAAACATACAAAGTGGGGAAAGTATACCCTTCCTGTCCAAAACCTATGCTAGACTCACTCACACACCCTAGCACTATGGCACTAAGGTGGGTGCGTGGCGCACGGTAGTTGAAAACAGCACCAGCACTAGGAAAAGGGGAGGAGAGTGTCATTTTTATCAGAATATGGCGCTCTCCTGCTCTCTCCTTGTCACGCAATGCAGCGCAGAACATTTGGGTGCAGCGCTGCGTTGCCTACCACCTACCAGAATCTGGGCTAAAGTCCTAACTATAATTACATAGTGGCGACCATCACTAGATAATATAGATGTATGTGTGTGTGTATATCTGCGCAAGTGATGTGCCATTTGAAAAGGAAGCATGCGTAATGACAGAGATTTTTTGAAAGAGAATATCCACAGACGGTCTTAATGAACGCATATGAAAGGGTAAAAAGAAAGATACGGAACATAAAGAACTCAGGATGATTTTTACCCTCAATTGACATGTTTTGCAACAGGACCAAAAAGACTTCTCTTCAAGAAAACTCCTTGTGTTGTGAAAATTGACGCACAGCCTGCCAGAATTGACGCACAGCCTGCCCAGCAGTGAAGGAATCACTGCATCGCCAAACCAGAATGACGCAGCCCGGCTTCCCGAGTTAAGATCGATGCAGTGCCTGTGTTGCGACCGGAACTTCGCCGCAGAACCCTATTGGATCGACGCATCGCCAAGCCGGAACGGCGCAGCCAGACTTCCTGAATGAGGAATCGAAGCAGCGCCTGTGGTGCGCAGAAACTCCAACACATCGCCACACTGGATCGACGCAGCACCTGTAACTTTGCCCTGCACACCCAGGATTTCCGCGCCTCGTCCCTGGGCATCAAAAGAGCCCGCATCGCAGGGAGGATCTAAGACTTTGGGGGTCATTCTAACCCTGGCGGAAATGACGGGGGCACCGCCAACAGGCTGGCGGTGCCCCGCTGGGCATTCTGACCGCGGCGGTTCAGCCGCGGTCAGAAGTGGAAAACCGGCGGTCTCCCGCCGGTTTTCCGCTGCCCAAATGAATCCTCCATGGCGGCGCAGCAAGCTGCGCCGCCATGGAGGATTCTGACACCCTATACCGCTATCCTGTTCCTGGCGGTTCTCCCGCCAGGAACAGGATGGCAGTATGGGGTGTCGCGGGGCCCCCGTAAGAGGGCCCCAAAAAGAATTTCAGTGTCTGCTTTGCAGACACTGAAATTCGCGACGGGTGCAACTGCACCCGTCGCACCTTCCCACTCCGCCGGCTCAATTCTGAGCCGGCGTCCTCGTGGGAAGGGTGTTTTGCACTGGGCTGGCGGGCGGCCTTTTGGCGGTCGCCCGCCAGCCCAGTGCAAAACCCAAAATACCCTCAGCGGTCTTTCGACCGCGGAGCGGTATTTTGGAGGGGGAAGTCTGGCGGGCGGCCTCCGCCGCCCACCAGACTTAGAATCACCCCCTTTGTGCCAGAAATCGACACAAAACCCTTGCAGCGTGCGAAGAATTGAAGCAACATTTGTGCGCATCCAGAAATCTGACGCACACTATCCTTTTTCCACACATCTCCTCCTCTGCAGTCTTCGTGTGTGTAATTTTGACGCATACCAGGTACTCTGTGCACACAAGAAACAATTGTTGATTCTTAAAGACTTAAGGCTCTTCTTAACATTGCAAAAGTGATATTTCAACTTGTGCTTATCAAATCTTGACCATTTTGACCTTACTTTACTCAGATAAATATCTTATATTTTTCTAAACCTGTGTGGTGTATTTTTGTGGTGTTTTCACTGTGCTATTACATGATTTATTGCACAAATACTTTACACATTGCCTTCTAAGTTAAGCCTGACTGCTCAGTGCCAAGCTACGAGGCGGTGGGCACAGGATAATTTGGATTATGTGTCACTTACCATGCCTAGGATAGTGGTTCCTATTTGGACAAGGGTTTATACCTCTGCCAACTAGAGACCCCATTTCTGACACCTCCTATATGCCAAGAATCACCACTAGCATGCCTCACACAGCACACCCACATCTACCCATAAGTCAACACTCACTCGCTCTCACTATCACACACACAGAAGCACACATGCACACACACACGCAGCTACACCCAAGCACATTTGGGCATGCTTGCATGCAAAGCTGGGAACAGAAGTTAAACGTGTTTTCCAACAGTGCCTGACTGTATGGGTCACATTTCCACTTCATATAGGCCCCTTGGTCTCTTATGCTGTCAGGCTCTGGATCAGCAAGTCTGACAGTGTGCTTGACAGCACGAGGACTCATAGGACCTTGTGGTTCAAAAACACTGGAAGTGTGAAGCAAGTGAGGCAGGTGAAGGAGAGTGAACAGACAGTGCTTTATTAAATTGGTCCAGGTCACAATTGCATGCCTACTTCTTCTCATGCAAAGAACAGTCAATTAGGTGCATAGTATTTTACTTTGCACAGCATGTGTTCTCTCAACATCTAATACAGGATATATTCTGAAAGATATTGAAAAGCTGTACAGCAATTGAATTTTGCACATCAATTTGAAATTTACCAATATGGTATTCATATTTACTGTATAAGACATGCCAGATGGTGAACACCTTAATATCCAGTGCTGCAGTTATGTGCCATTTAGAGACATTGACAATGTGCATAGTATGGCTGTTTGCACAGCATGCGTCACTTTAATATTTGGTATTGCAGAGCTGCCATCTAGAGGCATCAATTAGATGCATGGTATTTTACTTGGCATGTCATGTGTTCTCCCAACATCTAATATAGGACATGTGCCAGCTGAAAGATAATAACAAACTGTAAAACAATGGAATTTTGCACAGCACATGCCACTTTAAAATTTACCAATAAGGTATTCGTTTTTATTGTATACCATATGCCAGATGGTGTGCACCTTAATATCATGTACTGTAGTTTGTACAGCATGCGTCACTTTACTATCTGGTCCTGGACGGGTGTGATCTAGAGATATTGATTAGTTGTACAGTACATTATTTTGCATAGCATGTGTCTTTTTAATATCTAATATAGGACATAGATCAGCTAAAAGATACTGAACTGTACAGCAATAGAATTTTGCACAGCACGTCACTTTAATATTTAAAATTTACTAGTAGAGTATTCGTGCTGATTGGAGAATACAGGCCAGATGGCACATCCCTCAATATCCAGTACTGTATACGTGCCAGCTGCGAGATGTTGATAATTTTCACAGCAATACAATTTTGCACAGCACATCACTTTAATATCTGCCAATAGGGAAATTATATACATTGTGCAACACAGGTCACTTTTCTAAAAAAGCACCGTTAGGGTGCCTTTCTTTATGCACTACGTCCACTGAGACTATTAAGTTGCATATAAGATAATCATTGAAATACAAAGCCATATCATAAAAGTGGACAAGTGAGATGGAAGCTGGCTGGCAATATTATGTGCAATTATGGGAAACTGTTAATTTTAAAGATGGTGCCTATATTATAATCACAGATTGTGAGAACAAATGTCTCACCAGCAGGATAACAATGTTCTTTCATTAGCTTATATATTTTAGTGATTAACTGTACACATTGTAAACCACTTAGGTGGTCATTCTGACCCTGGCGGTCTTTGACCGCCAGGGCGGAGGACCGCGGGAGCACCGCCGACAGGCCGGCGGTGCTCCAATGGGGATTCCGACCGCGGCGGTAAAGCCGCGGTCGGACCGGCACCACTGGCGGGGTCCCGCCAGTGTACCGCGGCCCCATTGAATCCTCCGCGGCGGCGCAGCTTGCTGCACCGCCGCGGGGATTCCGACCCCCCCTACCGCCATCCAGATCCCGGCGGTCGGACCGCCGAGATCCGGATGGCGGTAGGGGGGGTCGCGGGGCCCCTGGGGGCCCCTGCAGTGCCCATGCCACTGGCATGGGCATTGCAGGGGCCCCCGTAAGAGGGCCCCTACATGTATTTCACTGTCTGCTGCGCAGACAGTGAAATACGCGACGGGTGCAACTGCACCCGTCGCACAGCTTCCACTCCGCCGGCTCGATTCCGAGCCGGCTTCATCGTGGAAGCCTCTTTCCCGCTGGGCTGGCTGGCGGTCTGAAGGCGACCGCCCGCCAGCCCAGCGGGAAAGTCAGAATTACTGCCGCGGTCTTTCGACCGCGGAACGGTAACCTGACGGCGGGACTTTGGCGGGCGGCCTCCGCCGCCCGCCAAGGTCAGAATGAGGGCCTTAGTGTTGAATAATGATGCCCACATTAGAGGATTGCCTTATTTATATATTGTGTACGATTAAGTGAGAGACAAAATCGAATTTCGAGAAGTGAAGATCAATTTAATGCAATGTGCTTTGAATAGATGGGCAGTTTTGAAGCATTGTGACCTACTAAGATGGCGTGTACGATGTCCCTGGGAAGTAAACACAAAATGAGGCTACGAGGGGTTGTAAAAAGAAATGATGGACAACATGCTTAAATTGGGATGTTCGGGTGAAGCCCTATGGTGAATAAATAAATAAAATATTTCCTGTGCTGTCTGGCTGTTTCTCTCAAAAAGAGTGGTGCTGTGAGCTGTCACTGCGGTGCAGCTGTCCTTGGTTCACTAACATGAATATATATATATATATATATATATATATCAAATACAGCATGGTTCAATGGTCTTACCATTTCAGCTATCAATTAACTTCAACTTCATGTGAGTATTTCCTGTCAGTGCCAGAGACTACTTTACAATGTGTGCTTTTTTAGACCAAAATATATTAAAAAAAATTGCTAATATTTTTCATGTTGGGAAGGTCCCAGCAGCTCCCCCAGTGGTATAACAAAGGCCCCCGCAACCCCTGCGGTGCCGGGGAGCCCCCACGCCCCAGGGAGACCCCCTCAGCACAGCACCTGGCCTGAGTGAGTCTGGACGTGGTCCCTCCACGTGTTTTGCAGGGGGGCCCCTCCAGTTTCGTTACACCACTGAGCTCCCACAACCATAAAGTTTTACAAAATCCAGCGAGAAGTGAACTAGGCACTGACAAAGCCAAAAGCTTGGCAGCCAATGCAAGACCTTTTGATTTTGATACTGCTTATTTCTGTTTGATTTTAGATAATCAGACTGTATTGCAGTGGACTGTAACAAAGTTGCCCATAAGGACTTTGTTGGGAAATCTCCGAGCGACTAAAACTAATAGGATACCAGACCCAATAAACTGACATTATGATAGTAATTTGCTCACCAAGGACCTAACATGAAATATATTGTGACTAGTGAGATTTTATATTGTCCAGTTTTCATTTTCGGTATAGCAGAATGATTAGCAGATCAATGTGAACACTTTTGATGGTGAGTATCCCACTCCTGGCACAACAATATTGCATTGTACCTACTCCATTCACACAATAACTTAATGAATAGTGCTATAAGGGACTTTGAAGAAAGACTATCTTTCTTCAAAGGATTATCTTTTTCCTATTTTTTCACAGGTGCTTTAAACAGATTGTGATTTTATGGTGGATAGCGTGACCACCGTTCCACTCAGGAGCCAAAACCCATCAGTTTTGCTATGCCACCTCACTGCATTAAATAAAACATTCATCAGACCACAAAAGTGCATGGGTTTTCATATTCTGTAGTATTTCCTGATATCAGTGGCTTTTTCTTGGTCACCTACTACAATCATCATGCAGACCACAGTAAGTGAAGCCTCTAGACCTCTTTACAAGTGGGAGCCATCCTTTTGGTAAATGGCGACAGTCCCTAGCTACATGGCTACTTGACCTTCATTTTTCAGATACACTACTCTCCGTAAACCTATCCTGCTATACCTATATACATGGTGCCAGTACTCTGTCACCAAATGCAAAAGTTGTTGCATTGTGGCAAGGCATACCTGTCATGGGACGCCCAACCTCCTCTGCTAACAGCACTGCATTTTTTTTAATTATTTTCAGTACAACAGTATTCTTGTCGTACTACTCTTTTAGGGGACCACCCTTTTTCTTGGACATCGCTTGATGAATCGTTGCAGAAATTTGCATGAAGGAGCCAAGGTGGAAGACATTTTTTGGGAAAGTTTTGTGCAGTTTTGTTAATTGATGCCTGTTGGACCTGGCCCTTTTCACAGGGCCATCTCCAAAATTTTTGCCTTCCTCCTCCTATCTTTTCTGACCCCTGGTTGTTGGCTCTAGAACTCTGAGCACTTTATCACTGCTGATCAGTGCTAAAGTGCAGGTGCTCTCCCTTCTAAATTTAATATGATTGGATTGTACTTGTACTGTGGTATTCCTATATCAAGGGCCTGTAAATTAAATGCTACTAGTGGGCCTGCAGCACAGCTTGCGCCACACACAGAAGTAGCCTTTTAAACCTGTCTCAGGCCTGCTGCCTGCATGCGCACTTTACTGCCTCAGGGACCTGTCATCTAAATTTACTTGCCTGGCTTAGAACTTACCTTTTACTACATATTAGTCACCCCTTAGGTAGGCCCTAGCTAGCCCTTTGGGCAGGGTGCCATGTATGTCAAAGGCAGGACATGTGCCTGGTTGTGTGGCCTGTCCTGGTAGTGACAAACAGCCTATTTGGTTTCTCACTGCTGTGAGTGCTGCCTTGCTCATAGGATTGCATTGGAAATGCCCTACCTTATGTGTAGGTCGTTTTGTCTGATCTACGAGGGGTAGCTTAGGCATGTTTTTTAAAGTTGTAATGGTAGTGAGAAATGCTGCTTACTGGTGTAGGTGGATTTTTTATTACCATTCTAGAAATACCACTTTTAGAAAGTGGGCATTTATCTATGCTTATGACTCTGGTGTTTTGCAGCTTATCTCCAATCCAGGTATGGGCAGAGTGACAGCTAGACTTTGTGCATACATTTCAGACAGCCTGTAGACAGGGAGGGTGAAGGTGTCACAAGAGTGTATCAGCATATTGAATGGCCTTCCTGGGCTGAGAGAGGGGCACACCTGCTTTTCTAAAACCTCTGCCCTGGCCTCACACAAAAGGCTTGTTTACCCCCCACTGATGTCTGGAGCCTGTGCAGGAGGAGAGAGGGGGACATGCCTGGAACCAGTTAGTACTGGTTCGAAACCCTTCTCCCCCTTTTGTGGCGACTCCGCAAGTACAGTGGATTTTCCCTATATTTAGAAACACTAATGGATTACAGAAATGGGCATAGGATGCTGCTGGAAGGGCTCGCCAAGAACCGTCTTTGGACTGCTGCTGTTGGGCTGACCTGTGACTTGCTGGGTCACTAAGAGAAACTGCCACTGCTTGCAAACCTTTGTGCTGGCCTGCTTGCTTGGGCCCTGCCACCCTGTGCCCTATGTGTTTTCTCCAAGGGCTGGGTGGAGTGCCCCCTGTTCCCCTACAGTTTTTCCTTTTGCTCACAGCACCTGGGAGCACTGCATTTACTTGATGTCCTTAGCGCATGGAGAGTTCTTTGTCATTTATTCTCTCAAGCGTACGAACGAGCACTTAATGTAGTGCCAGGGGCCCGGGCTGGCACCTATTCTGGTGTAAACATTGCCATGCCCCGGACCTGTGAGATCACAGCTGGAGCCAGAAGGAGGTTTCTGCTGGTCGGGCAGAAGGAAGGAGCTGCGTGCCCAGAGGCTCATTGCAGCGGGATTGTGGTATCCCAGGAAAAGGTCACATGGGCAAAAGGGCGATTCTAGGAGTGTCCCCGGGGCACAACAGCCAGTGCTTAATTTGTGCTTGTTGTTTCCGGTGCTGAGTACCGGCACTTGTTTCTGAGGGCCGGGGCTTATTCTTATGCCTCAAGCATTTGCTGTGAGCGAAAGACATATAGGAAAGACGGATGAAGGGAAAAACGAAAAAGAGTCACAAAGGGAGAAAGTAAAAAGCTTCAAGAGTGAACTGAAGGGGCAACGACTGGCTTTTATGGATCGAAGAGGCCCGAGATGGCTTCAGGATTACGCCGCCTCAGTATTCCATGTTCACACATTTAATTACAGCAGCCACATGTTTAAGAGGAGGGTTTTGGGCACTGGCACCTTTGTGTTTACAAATTAAGCACTGACAACAACGCTTTTGAGTAGTGCCCCCAGACCACAGGCAGGCACCCACTTCGGGTGTGTTCACCGCCGCAGCCCCAGGAGACGGAGTGAAGTCAGTGCAACTAGTGTGGGTGGCCCAGGCCAGTGGAGGGAGACAAGAGCCGGGCCAGCTAGGGGCCCCATGAAGGTGGAAGAATCCTGTAGAGGGAGACGCTTGGTCTGAGGCTGACCTTCACTCGTCTGAGGTGGGACCCTCATATTTGGTGGCACATGTAGCAGGTCGAGGTGGCAACCCTTGACGGAGGTCCCCGGCCCTGCCATCATTAACCCTGCATCGCTGCAGGTGCAGTAATCGGAGTGCAGGAGCTCAGAGATTGGGACATGGACATCCCCGTTTTGTCCACATCGTTCCTTGTTGTGGCTCCTATTTTAGGTGACAGATCTAATCGCCAGTTATGTTGAGAGATTATCGTAAAGTGATATGTGCATTTTCTTAGTGCCTGACATGAGCCAGAGGGGAATGGTTCATTGTAGGTTCTTTCAGAATAGGGTCCTGGCCTCTGATAATGTGTTTACTGCACCATCTGTATTTTTGGGTGACATTTCATCTTAGATGCAGTCATGATGGTGCATTTTTGATAATGTCCTGGCATTTTTGGTGATATGTTTATCCTGACATGGACATACTGGGTAATAATGATGACCTGCTGTAGTGTAGCCATTTTTAATGCAGCTTTGTGCGCGTTAGCTTAACGTATTAGGCCTCTGTGCACTTTGCCCAAGAGGCATTTTATTCAACCTTGCACTGTTATTTTACAATAACCAGTTTCACGGTCTTGTTTTTATTTCATTCTATCACACTGTTTAGCTTACTTCAGCACTGTGTTCTCAAACAATACATTCTTTCTCGCTCTGTGCTTCAGTCAAGGCTACAGTCTGGTACATTGCCGGTAAACGTGGTAAAAGTTTAGTCTCTAGTGTTCATAGAAAGTACACATCCTTACGTAGGGACATTTCTTAGAACATCTGCCTGTTAGTTATAAAAACACTTTCTAGTCCTAGTACACGTTAGAGAGAGATTCCGACCAGGAACCTACAACTAGATGCTGACTGCCCCGTTGCAGATGCTGATGCAGATTACAGGCCTTTGCTCAGGTATGAGGGATGATGTCCTCCCGGGGGAACCTGAAAGTCAGGCTTAGAGCTTCACATGCTGTGCTCAGAATATAACTTAGAGACAACCTAATCTTGTTGCACTATGATAGCCTTATTCTTGTGCTTCACTCTCATCGTTACTATTTTAATCCTACTGTGTTGTGTTAAAATGCAGTTGTTTTATTTAAATCAATCTTTAAAACATAAGCTGCCTTTGTCATGAGACCGCGTTGAGTATGAGAGAACCGGTTGTGACCTGAGTGACCACGACTTCCCTGGGAAGTACTAAGATGTCATGCGCTCGGCTGCCCAATTGTCTCTTCCCTTAGGGAGAGATGAGGTACTGCTAGTTAGCCGGAGCAAAACCCGGATTTGGGGTGACAAGGGTCCTTCACCGTGGGGCAGACTTAGTCCCCCACACTGTGAACGATCTTGCCGCCCAAAAATCCAGTAGTCTCATTAGGATAATGAGAGCCTAAGCAACACTGCCATTTGGGGAATGTTTCACTTTATGTGCATTCATGATGTTGTTTTTGCAGTTATGTTTATGTGTTTACTATGACGTGCATTTTTTGTAACAATGATGATCTGACTACTGCTTGTGTTGCAGAATAATCATTAACCATTATGTTTTCCTGACTATTGCTTATTGTTGCATGGTACTAGTAAATGTGTGATGTTCTGACAACTGCTTGTGTAGCAGGGTATTACTGACGTGTTTGGTCTAATGATGTTTTGCGCAATACAGTTTATTTTTATATAACTTGGTGTTGTGTTTCCTTTGTGGTATAGTTATTGTGTCACATGTGTTGTATGTGTTGTACAATCGCTTTACACATTGCCTCTGGGATAAGCCTAACTGCTCGTGCCAAGCTACCAAAGGGGTGAGCAGATGTTATTGTGGGTGTGTAACTCCCTCGCACTGACTAGAGTGGGTGGGTTCTGCCTGGCTTAAGTGCATACTCTAGCCAACCAGAAACCCCATTTCTAACAGTGCCAAAATTGTTAAAAAATAAAAATGCTCTTCCGATGGAAACTCTGCCTTAACTATAAGTCAGCAGTGGCGACTGCCACTGTGTGAGATATATATAAAGAAAATCCAGAATAACGGTAATCCGATATTGTGGTGGTCAAAATAGTGACATACAAACATTCAGTGTTTGAAGGTTTAATACCTGTTTCAAGGAGGAGTTTCTCTCAGGTTGAACAAGCAGTTTGAAATGTTTTTGCATTTGTGACCTCTTTTGGTGCAAAGGCACGTGTGTGTGTGTGTGTGTTTGTGTTTTCCGCCACAAGGTTCTTCTATTACTGAGAGGCCCAACATACATCTTAGAGATCTATACCAGGTTTACAGAATGACCACTGGCCGTAAGATGACACTGCTGAGCCATGCTCTTTGTCCTTCAAGTCAAGGTTGAGTCAATCCTGTTTAAAGGCAAAAGCAGGTCGTTTATCAGAAGCCGAGTTCTATCCCTGGCCTTGACGAGAAAAATCGACTTGCAGCGTCTGTTCAATGACAAAAGTCTCTCTAGGGAGGTAGCCCGTTTCCGGGTTCCAGGCGTAGACCAGTTACAGGCTCAAGGGCAGCCAGTCACACTGGTTACCATGTCATGATTTTCGTCACTACTGTTCCAAGGGCTTCCCTTGCTGAGCGCCTCTCGTCCGCGCTGTGTTCGTATTAACACTTCAGGCGCACGTGTCTCAGGGCTTATAACAACACTGTTCCTTTCCATTGCTCTTGGGAGCATAGCCAGGTGTTTGCCACACATTCAGGTCATCAACAGGTGCCGTCAGGCATCGAGATTTCACTTTCTCGGGTTAAATAAATACATATACGGGCAAGCCAAGGAGCGGAAGTGATTTAGGCCTATCAGCTTCCGGATCCCTTGGCAACAACCGCTGATCGGGAAAGAAGATAAATATAAAATGTCAGAGCTCAGGAGGCTAGAGGAGGCCGTGAAAGGTTACGCAGGGGGCGCAGTCAGAATGACAGGTGAGGTTTAAAGCCAAACATGAGGAAACATGCTGGAGAACAGGAGCAAGCCGGGCCTGAACGCCGTAAGGTGTAGGGAAGCAGCTCTGTTCTGGCGTCACCAGCAGGGGGCAGCAAAGGATGTCGGACTGCAGTAGGAGCAGCCGCTCTATGCAAAATGACGCTTTCCACGCAGAATGTACCCTGAGAGTCCTACATGTCACAGATATTAATTGACCTGAATGACTGAATGGGGGACGTTGGGGTCCCATAGAGGTTTAGGGGGATATGTTATATCCTGGGCCAGAGCTGCAAATTTGCAGTGGATCATTGGAGGGAACGTCACATCACAGCTTAAAGTAGATCTTTGCAAGTGGCGCTGAATAATGTGCGCCACCTGACGGCAGAGGGAAAAATGAATGGACGGAGAAATATCCTCCTGTGAACTGCTTCGATGCAGTTTGACACATGTCCAGTGGTGGCTGCTGCAGGAATGGCTGGAGGGGCGGAGGAGGAAGGTTGAGAGGGGTGGCAGGATGTGGCGGGAGGATAAAGAAAAAAAAAACATTTACCTGCATCTGCTGGACACCACCTCGGTGCTCCGGTGCTTCCGCTGCCTCAGTGCTACTCTGCTCCCCTCTCTACCCAATCCAGACGCTTGTCTCATGGGAAGCGCTGGTATTGGCATGAGCGGGCTACGCTTGGTCTCAAATCGCCTGTGAAATACACTCGGGTCGAGAGTTCTAAGTGCGCATGTCAGTTTGGCCGGTCTCAGAAAGACGGCCAAACTGACATGCACACTTAGAGCGCACCTAGCACTCCTCCACCCTGGTGATGTGGAGGATGCTGGCCCCGCCCTACAGTCTGCGGAAAAATACAATTATAAAAAAAAACCTCTTATTGTCATTTTATTTTTCTGCCTTTCAGCAATGGGGTAATGCTCCTCCGCGATAGCAGAGGAGCCGTCCCTCAAATATCATTGTTTCGTCTTACCTGACGTACATTTTATAGTTCACTCAATTTCAATTTCCATCTGACACATTCATATACCTCCTATTATTCCACATCTGAATCTCTCAATTAGCATATTTCTCTGTCTGAATGGCTTTACCCTGCCTTCTCCCATTGCCTGCCTCCAATTTCTCCGTCATTCTAGAATTTGTAATGGACCTCACACCGATCACTTCTGTCATTAGATCTGAAGCAACTGACATCTGTTATTACCTACATTCAAGGAAGTAGCCAGAAAATTACCACCAAACTGAACCGTACTTCTAATCACACCGATCAAGGCGAGTGAGCAAGCCAGGATCTTCTTAGGAAAATTCCTTTCCATTTTCACCCTCCTTCCATACATGATTTCACCCTTTTATCTACTAATCCATTCATCGGTCCATCCATTCACATCTCATCCGTCTATCCATCCTTTTACACATATAAATGTTTGGAAAGATACCAGCCCATGCAAATGAGGGTACGGGTGGTACCCTCATTTGGGGGTCCTTGATCACACTGGCACAAATGTGTGCCAGCACAATCCATATTATAGAACGACTATAGAATCATCTGCAGCCCCTTTTAAAATACCAACGTCCCTCAGGATGCACAAAGCAGGTGCACTTGCCGTTGCGCCATCAGGGCACTTTCTGTAATACAACCCCAGCTGCCAAAAGTTTCTATTAGGAGTCAGTCACCGGCGCTACATAATCCAAAAGATTCATAGTTTTGATTCAAACTCTTCCTTCAACCATCCTACACTTCCAATGCCTTCATCTTTCTCTTGCAGGTTCGTTTTCATCACCGCTTTATCTCTGTCATTCTTTTCCTATCTTTCTCTCCTCCGCCTCCTTTCTCTCTCGTCTGCCTTTCTTGCTCTTATTCTGGGTCAACATCTGAAGATGAAAAATAAGTTTCAAGAAAGTGAGTACAGTTGCTCTTCATCTGCAACCACCTAGATCAATTAAGCACTGCTTGAGGTGGAATCGTTGCTTTCCAACGTGATTTAACTGCGTGTTTCAGGTCTAATTAGTTCATTCCCACGCCTCTTTTCTGATAATATTTGATAGAACCTGGAGTTACACTGCACAACAGAACGACTCATCATCTACCTCTTTTTTTTACAGGGGATGGCTGAAAGCACTTCTTGGGTACTGTTAGGGACAACATCATATCTTTGACAGCGTCTTCTGGCATGAAATGGAAATGCTTGTACATCTCTACACTTGTCAATGTTTCGCTCTGGAGTGAATAAACACCATGTTCTATTGGAGAAGGAAACTGGTAATTATTTGACTAAAAAAAGTGTCCCCGGAGAAACATAAAACATTCCATAAAAAGGAAAAATATTTTCTTGAGTGTAGTCGTGTTTTCCCCAGGGACACTGCCTAACAGGAACAAATTGGGCAATTAGAAAGCACTTTTCATCACATCCCTTGCTCATGCAGGTTCATTTTCTGAGAAACGTTGTATAATGGTGGGAGGGAAATTGTCAGATATCATATGCAGGATATGGACAGAAAACACTCATTCTGCTGCAGGAAATGGGTCCTTTTGGACTTTCTTGATTTACAGTTTGAAATACAGTTATTAGAAGAATGAGTGTTATGTTTCCTCCTCTAGTGATGTGCATTCTGCTAAAGTGGAAACATTTATGGTGGAAAGGGCTTTGTTGCCTGTCCCCTCAACAGGCTTGAATTTTTGGAACGCCTCTTCCTGCTGCATCTTTTTATACATTGTCCGCTTCTTGCAGCCTCACTCTGTTCATGCCCTCTTTTCTCCCCCATCACACAGACGGTTTCAGCATTGCGCTTCTATGTGCTGTGGTTTGGTGAGAAATAAAGCGCTGCAAAGTCAGTGCCAGGAAAAAAAACGGCAGCTCTAGTTTCTTCGTTTTCTGTCAATTTTATGTTACACTTACAGTGAATAATATTTTATTACTCATAATTAGTGCAAAAAATAATTAGAATATGCTGGAATATGCCCATCCCTGGCAGCTGAGGTAAGTAAAAAAAGATTTAAATCCATGTTGTGTGAGTGCATGTAGGGGAGATTATGTTTAAGTGAGAGAGAGTGTGTGTATGTGTAAATGTGTGTGCAAGTGTAAGCATGCGTGTGTGAGAGAAAGTAAAGGTGAAATGGCGTGTGATGTCACCTCCGCCACACCTGGCAGTTTGGTGAATTGACGTTCAGGGTCTTGACAAGCAATTAAGTCCAGCATGCTTGGCCGGGTCGGAGTAGGACAGAAAATAGGCCTGGGCACCAAATTAAAAGTGGTCTCTTTAAGGTGCAGACAAGCAGTATAGATGTTTTGCAAAACATGGGACACTGTGCAGTTATTTGCTGCAAGCAGTTTTAGTGTTAATAATCAAGGATGCAGCTTCGAGAGGTGGTGTTTGGGGTGTTACTCCCCGTAATAAAGGTATTTTCTGATAAATAGTTGGGTACTGGTGCTTTCAGTCAGGTATGGTGAGATGTCTTTCAGATTTCAGCAACAATATTTACATGGAGACAAAAACGTACACACAGTCTCCCGCTCTATTTTGAACGTCCTCAAAAAATATTTATTATTTTACAAATTTAGTTTTCTCTCTGAGCTGTCCTACCAATTCACATTCCTCCCCCTTTCCACTGCCCCTCGGGCCCCTCTAATGCTCCTGCTTATCGTATAATGTATTTAAACATTATGGCCCTCATTACAACCCTGGCGGTCAAAGACCGCCAGGCTGTTTTGACAGAAGCACCGCCAACAGGCTGGCGGTGCTTCACATGGGATTACGACCGCGGCGGAAGCGCCGCAGTCGCACCACCGGGACTGGTGGTTTCCCGCCACATTGGTCCCGGCGGTTGTAATCTTCCAGTTGCCCAGGGGATTGCGAGTCCCCCTCCCGCCAGCCTTTTCATGGTGGTATGAACCGCAATGAAAAGGCTGGCGGAAAGGGGAGTCGCGGGGCCATGCCCCCTGCCATGGTCCCATGGAGATTTTCACTGTCTGCATAGCAGACAGTGAAAAGCACGACGGGTGCAACTGCACCCGTCGCACCGCCGCAACACTGCCGGCTCCATTTGGAGCCAGCTCCCGTGTTGCGGGCGAGATCCCCGCTGGGCCAGCGGGGATCTCCAAATAGACACCGCGGAAGTGCGGCCACATTGGCGGCCGCGCAGCGGTTTCAACTTGGCAGTCGGCGCTTGCCGTCCGCCAAAGTTGAAATGAGGGCCTACATGTCACCCTGATTGTCGGAAAATCTGAAGATCACACTCCCCAGTCTTACTGACCAAGGTAAGCCCGTTAATATCAGAGACATCAAGAGTGGAAACGGGTGAATCAAACAGTAAAACTGTCCCACAGACATAAAACAGGCCAATGCACTGCACCTGTCATTCCAGCCTTTTGGGCACTGTCCGATTGCCCTATGGGCGAGTTCCACCTCAGGCTTTGCAGTGACCTAGCTCGTCGTCATGGCGACTGTGACCAGGAGCCAGGGAAGGTCTCTGAAGAGCTGAAGATTAGTGCATGACACAGAGTACTCACTCCATCTGTGCAGGGCCGTTCTAGAAACCAAACTCAGTCGGGCAAAAATACCCAATCCAGTATCACACTGCCCGAGGTTGTGACTACAATGGGATGATGGTGGCATGAATGGGTCAAAGCAGCTCATCTTGCTCTGAAACCGGCCAACAAGCCTGCAGGAAATGCAAGAGTACAAGAATGGCCTGTCCGGCCCTGCACGTGTGCTGTGCGTGTGGTGGTTCCATCTCAAGCAAGCTCCCTATTGTTTACCTTCTTTGTATGTTGTTTTCTCAGTTGCCTTGTGTTCTATGCACCATACAACGCGCTTTCAAAACTCTGATGCCTCCTGCTAGAGATAGCAGGAATCACAGAGCTGGGAAGGAGTTTGTCAGACACAGGAACTGGGTTCTCTGGTGACCATTAATTGTTCTTCAGGTTTCCTTCTCATATGTTCACCTACATTTGTACTACAGCTGAGAGCTTGTAGTTTTCTGATTTCTCGAAATCCTCTTGTGTTTTATTTTCTGAGTGCAGAACCCTGTTAGAAGGCAGTCCTTTCAATACCATCAGCTGGGCTGGACTGGGAACCCAAAGCAGCCCTGGTAAATGTTGTCAGACCAGCGAGCAAGCCTGACCACTACAACGGGACTTGAGGGGTTCTTTCCCCTCCAGTAAATTTGGGGAAAATGGTAAAAACAGTGCATTCTACAAAACATTTTTCATTATACATTCAATTGTATTGGTTTCTAGAGCATAGTAAATAATGACCTTATGGTGCACGACAATCTTTATTGGGTCTCTTTAATGACTCCCTCACCATCACCCTCTAACAGCGCCTCTCATTTCTCCATATCCCCTTTTGCACATGTATTTCATTTGTTTTAGAGCGCCTCTCTTACCAGAGTAGGGTGTTGGAGCACTTCACATCACACCAGTCGTGACTCGTAGCATGCGGAAGGGACGGGATGGCGCGGGGTGGAATAAAAATAAAATTAATAAAAAAAAAACACTTACCTCGCTCGATCACCGCCGCACTGCTCCATCTGCTTCTCTGCTGCACGCACAGGCTACCAGCCTGCCCTCCTGGCAATCCTGACGCTGCTCAGAGCAGCATTAGGATTGGTTGTGAGCACCCAGCCAGGGCGCTCCCAGGCAGACTGGGAGCCTGTGCATGCTCTCTCCAGCCCGGCAACTATGTTGCTGGGCTGGAGAAAGCTTACTGCGCATGTGTGTTTGGCCGACCCAAGACTGCCGGCCAAACATACATGTACACTGAAGGGGAGTGCTGTGCACTCTCTCTCACTGCTCGTCACCCCCGTGGCCCCGCCGCTTCACAAGAAGATGATAATAAACACTCTTTATTATCGTTTTCTTGTAAAGGTTTTGCAGCTGTCACTGCTGTTGAGGGAGGGAGGGCACTCCTCCCCTGCATCTCTCACTCAAACACACCCACACTGAATCGCACATGTGTAAATCAGCGTATAGAAAATATTACATAAGACAAAAGGCACTACAAAGTTTAGGATTCACATTCCATCAATACTGGTAGGCATTTTTTTAAGAGTACTTGGTCTGGAGAAGCATAAACTCGGGATTCAGAACGTAACACAGCAGTTAGGTTTGCCTTTATTAATAATACTTTATTGCTACCCAGGCAAACCCTTTTTTTTTTTAGCAAAATCAGGATAATCAAAGACAGGGAAAAACATAACTTTCTAACCTATACCATGCCGTTTGCATGCAGCTCTTTTTTGGCACTTTATAGCTCATTGTGCTAGATTACGATTGTAATTTATGAACTGAACTGTAACAAAATAATCTCTGTGACGAAAGCAATATCCCACTGAGCATTGCACATAAAATACTGTTCTGTGATCTGCATTGTACATGCTCTTTGCAGCAGGAATATTAGCCCTCTGCACTACCTCAGATGAGTCAAAACTGCCACTGGGCAAACCTCCAATCTCCAGCAGTTACATTAACCACCAGAGTTATCTTGGTACTTTTATTGTTGCCTGAAAACTGTTGGATCTACAAGGAACTCTGCAAAGCTTTTAAAACAGCTGCACTGCTACAAAACCGGGCCACAGTAACAAAAGCGCCCCCTCCCCACAAGTCTCCCTGGGAAACGCCTGATGCCCGGGACAGCCAGTCTGGCCTTAAAGATCAGTAAGGCCTTACTGCCACCTTCCGCAAACAGGTTCTGGTTCCAGACAAAGCTGTGGACATGTTTTATATTTCTAAAACGATGCACAAGCTGTACCCAGGTTCTGCCAGGCCACAGTGTAACTTTGAAAGGTGCACATTAGCACAGGGACATTTCCACAGCGCGGCAATTCGCCTCACAGCAGTGATTCAGCATGACGCCCACAGGCCATGTTAAAACTCTTTATCCAAAGATATTAACTTGCAGTGCTATATTTCCCTTGTGGTGGACTGTACACTTGTGAATTTGAGAACATAACTTTAACTAGTACTAGAACTCGTAAAGTTGAACTGGGATTTTATAAACTATTTTCCAATGCACATCAAGTAAGAACACTACGTTTTCCTGCCACGCGATTAAAGTTATATGAACGGGCTGTCTGGAAGAAGTAATCAGACGGCTCTCTCGCACTCCGCACCAGAGGACAGCTTGTTGGTATCAGTGTTGGAAGTCAATTACTCTCAGGCTAGTAAAACTCATCCCCATTTTGCAGACGTAGCCAGTGGAGGTTCCACAATAGAAGGGATGTTTCCCTGTATTCTGACACTAGGCATAAAGTACTTTGCTATACTCAGCAGGAGGATGGGTACCATGGTTAGGAAAGTCTCCTATTGGTCCCTTTTAGCAGCTGAGTTTGGTCCCTTTTAGGGGCTTCCTTTTAGGGTCCTATGAATCAAAGTTTAGGATTTCTTCCTAAAATAATATGCAGAAGACAATCTCGAACGATTTTAGGGCTCCAGGCCTTTCACATTGTTAAGAGACTCTGACTGGCCTGAGTCCTTGAACGGTGAAGATTGTTTCCAGACAGATCTGCCCCTTCCCTGACTTGATCATAAGAAAGAGCGTGATCCTTTCCAGCAATGCTTGGATTTCTGAGATTCTGAGATGACCAAATGGAGGTAATCCTATGAATTTATGCATGGTTGCTATGGACCCATTCCGCCGTCCCTTTAGTGGTAGGGGAAATTATTAATGACGATACAGCTAAAACAGTTAATCCCACTCGATGATATATTTGCAGATTTGGAGAGTGCCCTATCACCACGATGGGTGTTCTGGCACTGAATGGCACCATATGCTAGATCTGCTGTGCTTTCTCTTTTCCTGCAGGGCATGTTTTTTTTAAACTTTGAAAAAGGTCCTCGTCTTATAGAGAGACCCACTTCAGTATGTTGACCAGGGCCCTTACAAAACCTTAGACATGCCTGCCTTGAAGAATTCATCTCGTTGCTTAAGGCACCAATCTGAAAACTAAGTAGGGTACTGCTGTAGTAGCTGGACAAACCTAGCTCAAAACACTGTCATAACTCATGTGGGTTGGGTGGTGGTCCATGAAGTCCACCAAGAAATGTAGTAAAACACTGAGAAAAATCAAAAAGTGCTGAATGCCAATACTTGAATTACTTCAAAAATTGTTAATTTGGTGTGTGACTAGTGTATTTTTATTGTTTCTTGGTACACTTAGGGCATCTCAGAAGAGGACCAATGTATCTATCTATTCATGTTGTGGTATTGGTATAGGGCAAAACTACTGAGGTGGTAACAGCAATGTACAGGGGGTTAGAGTGCTAAGATATGATTCGGGGTTGTTTACAATAAGGTGGGTAAGGCAATGCAACGCAGACTCCACCTATCCTACTCCAACTGAAGTAATGTAGGTAGAACTAACAGACCACAAACAATTCGACCTGTGGTAAGCTACACTGGGCCTCAACAGTAGAGGGACTAGCATCTGCACTAACCTGTGCTTCCTGGGTGGACTCATGGAGAAAACAACTAACATGTTGATGGAAATGCTTGCATTAATCTCCAACACTGCAATTACTCTGCTTAACATTCTATTCAGTTATTTGTTTACTTGAAGGTACCACTACAGAAGAGAACCATTGCATTCAAATCAGCCAGGGGATGTCCTGCAGCACTCCCTTATTCTCTACACATATCAACCGTGCAAACCCCATACACATTTTGGCCTTGTTGGTGAAGTGCAACCCTATAAACAGTGAGCAACTGGACTCAAGCAGTGGTAGAGGGGAATGCTTAAATCAATGTTACCCAGGCTCTTACCATGGGCATCATTGTCACCGCTATGTTTTGCTCGCTACGTCATTATAGAAGACAAACCATATGCAAAATAATCTTGAGCCCCTTCTGGAATGGCAAAGGCAAAAGTTTGAGACAGGTATAATATGCAGGTCTCATGGCTCACTATGGTAAGGGACCCAGGCTGAACCACACCTTAGAGGCCCATTAGGCCATACTGCCTGTGGGGTTACCTGTGTACCCATACACTTTTTGAAGCTAGAGGAAGACTGATTTGCATATGCTTGGTCTTCATCTGTAATGGCACTATTGATCAAATAATTAAGGAATGAAAATCTGCCTACAGGAGCTCAAACTCATTTTCCTTACACGCCTTTATGTTATTGTTCCCTCATATATCAACAGGAATGAAATTGGAGGTTTTATGTGACCACCAGGACCCTCCTCACAGTGGGAACCATCGATTCTCTGTACCCACCAGCAAATGGGAGGCCATGATGGGAGACCAAGCAGCAGAGTGAGGGTTGGAGGGTGAAACTCACCATTCTCACTGTCCACGTCAATCAGCTTGTCCAGAAAGTCCTTGACCCGGCTTATGGTCTGAAGAATAAAGGGATGCAGAGGGGCCATCCACTGCTCTTTTCCGTGCCCAAGCTGCTGGCCCAGGTTCCCGATGCTCTGGACAGCCTGCAAGAGGAGATGGAAGTTATTTTAGCTGTGCACAGAAGCAGTGTAGTGCTGCTTCTTGGTCGAATTACAAAATGGAGTTTGTCTTAAAGTTAAGCGAATTTTCTGTGTGCCTCACATAAGGTGAGTAGCTATCATTTGTGCAGCAGGTATACTAGGTTCTGCTCCACATACACACTTAATCTGCCCAACCCGCACACCCTATAAACAACTGAAGCAACCAGAAAGAAGCCCTGAATAGCCCCCATCTTTATAATCCAAGCGTCCGAGGGGCATCTCGACAGTGTCTGCATTAGGAGGGCTCGGCATGGAATGCATGCAGGGCTGATTTATAGGACGCAAACGGCACATTCTGTGGTGATTCGGGGGCTGGATCTCCAGGGGTAAAGCAATGCCGATAGACGATGTTAAGGGACGCTGTATTGCACAGCTGTTGTGGTGGTTCTATTACTGGGCCAGTGGGGTGCTAGATTGCAACGGGTGCAGTAGAGTGAGTTTAGCAGGAATATAGTAAATATGTGAGCGGTAACCCCAGTAATGATTCTACTGTGCTTGCTGAAGGCCAGACCTCTGTTGTGCTTGAAGAGATGGTCTCAGTGATGATTAGGGAGAGCTTTCTGTAGGTCACCACTGAGGAAAGGGGTGCATCAGCAGATCAGAAAGTGGTGGTCTTGGAAATAACTACATTCGGCTTGCTGCAGGCTCAGGTGCATCAACAAAATGGCCCATGACAGTACCAGTAATGGTTATGCAGTGGCATACTTCAGGCCAGCCTCAGACATAGGGTGGATCAACAAGGCTGCAACAGTTGTTCTCCAGTAGCCATGCAAGCTTTAATGTACACCTGGACCAGGTTCAGAGTGTATAAACCGGGCTATGACTGTCATTCTCCAGGGATCATGCACGGTTTCCTGCAGGTTAGGATTGATGTCTAGCAGTAGAGTGCAAGTAATGGTCCCCAGAGATTGCAAAGGACTTATCACAGATCAGGGGTGAGGTGCAGTGGAGCTGTGAGTGATGGTCTCCTGTCATAGATTAGACTAGGAGTTGAGTGGGTCCGCTCAGCCGAGGGTATTGGCTCCAAGAGTGATTGTGCACTGTCTGATGCTGATCAGGCTGAGGCTCGAGGAGCACCAGCAGAGGTGTGTATTCCACACTAGCTCTCTTGACGCAATGGATACCTAAACGTTTAACAGAGCTTCACAATCAGCTTTTCTCTCATCCTATGACTGAAAATTCTCCCACTTTTCCCTCTATGGCACACCTTGGCGAGAAGCAAGAGGGTGCGGCTGGTCCTAGTGTCAGCATGCTGGTCGCGAAGGTTGAACAATTTTGGCGTCAAAATGGCAGGAGCAAAGAAACGCAGGAACAAGAATCCACTGATAGCGAGGTACTTCACATCCTGCAGATAAAGAACACAGTATATTCAGAAAAAACTCTAATGCCATGCATACGGTAAAAAAACAACACACTGACAAACTGGATTAGACAAATAATGCATTGTGAGAAAATCAAACCACCACAATAGGTAAACACCCAGAATCAGCACATACTTCCCCAGAGGAGTTGATGACTGAAGGAACTGCAACTAAACGTAACTACCCAACAGATAAACAACTCAGCGTGACTGGCACCACACGTCGTGCCAGGGGGTACAGCAGCTCAGGCTGGTTTCGCTGCTGCTCAAGTAGATTTTCTACTTGAGCGGCAGCTTTCTCAACCCAAACGGCCGTGGCTGCCCACGACTGCCCACATTGGGAAAATCTTGCCAGGTGCCCTCCTAGTGCCCGAAAATTGTGCTAGGGAATGCCATTACTTGCTTGCGCTCCCTAACTTACCATTGGCAAGCCACACCTGAGAAAAAAACTGCATTCGTCTGTCAGTGGAATTTGCCTGGAAATCCGCGTTGTGGCCAAAACTCGGCCAACTCCACCAGCAGAGCCGAACTTATTGCCCACCCCAGTAAAAACTCCAACCTGGTAGGCACAAAACAAGGACACAATAAAGACTCAGCACCCTGGAAATATCACCTTTGTGAATTAATTGTTCTCTTATTGGCTCTGGTACCACTGATGCACACTAACGAAATGATTTTTGGATGCATCTTGTACAAAAGGCAAAACAGGCTTAGGGGACGCTGTGGAAATGGAAGGGAAACCCATTCCTGAAACAGCTTCAGGACTGCTCTGCTCGTGTCTTTAAGAAGGCCAGTTTAGCTCAAAAGAAGTGATTTAAATTCAGGTTGTGAGGTTACTTAGATTTTGCATAAGAAAATGGATATCATGACATATATTATTTAGAGTGAACCAGTCTTTCAGACTATTGGACTGTGTTTAATTGTTTCTAAAGAGTAACGTTGGTAAAAAATCAGCAATATGTTGTGTACCCCAACATTTGAGTGGTCTTTCTCGTTATTTCTGTGTTGTGCAGTTACATCATTTTATGATGCTAATTTAGTCTAACCCAGATTTAGAGAAAATAAAGGCAAGGTATAGAGAGGTACTAAATATTATTAAGCAGGATCTTGAATTTCACACATGCATGTGCAACACCATTTACAGTCATATGGTGTCTAGAAATCAATATGCATATAGCACAAAGGAACTAAACCTGGCAAAAAAAGGACGGATGCTAGATATAGATGGTAGAAAAAGCTAAAGAAGGAATTATAACCATCCCCTCGGGAGGTGTAAGTGATACAGGTGGCAAGCTCAGGACAGAACTTTTGGCAATGTCCAAAGGCTTGTGAAAAGTTTTTGCCGGGCCTGGCAAGGGCAAAAAAACAATATGCAGAAACACATTTTCTGTGGCAGGAGCACCTGATCAACGATGTACATTGTTTGTAACAGCAAAATACGTTTTTACAATCTTCAAAAATTACTTTTAGGAGATTTGGAAAAAGACCTGTCAAAGGGTTGTGACCGCAGTTGTGGAAACAAATCATTGGTCAGATATTGACACCTTAAAGGGAGTCATATGTGATCTGCAGAGAGAAAGCTGCCCCTGTAGAACATCTCCTTTGGGAATAGTGTTCGAAGCTTCGACAAGAGAAGGCAGTGGTCATGGGCCCCTTGCCTACCTTCTGCAGTGTTTTCCCAAACAGAAATCATCTTTTTTAGGGTTGAGCGCGCAAGCACTTTGGCTTGTTGTAATTTCTCTGTGGGCTTTTAACCACGCCCACTGTTGCTATTCGTTCTTTGCTCTACTTGTTTTAAATGCTTCATTTTTATTGGTGCATTTTGTGAAATGTCCCTCCTTTGTGTGCTGAGTTCCCTCCCAGGTGATTTCACTACGTGAACATTCTTGTTGGCTATCACACTAGATCACGCTTCCTCCTGTTAAAGCGTGAGATGGCCCCTCGTCTGTTTTTGGTTTGCCTTTCATCCCAGTGCGATCCTTTCTAGACATTCACTCAGAGAGCCAATAATTTTCGCACTCACGCTCATGGCGGCCGTGGCACTTTGAATTGATTTCCTTATGTCAACTGTTTTACTTTTCATTTTCAATGTATGTGGCAAGGAAAGTCTAGTTAGGAATTTATAATGCTAATAGCTCTATATCGAGCAAGCACGAGACCCATTGAATTGCAAATGCTTGTTTAAAGTAACAAGTCCTGTAAATGGACACTGGCTGCAAAAAAAAAAGAAAAAAAGTGTTTCCTGTTTTTGGAATACGCATGCGGGGAAGGTGGTCTGCTGTCCTTTTCAGGCCTTCCTCTCTGAATTCGGAGCCAATCACAAGGGGGCACTAATGTTACCTAACTAATTATTATTCATTTGTCAGGTCAGTTTGCTACACCCTGCATGTTTCGAATTTGCCAAGCTACCTATCAATCTGGTGTTCGCAGCGCAAATTGCATTCACAACCCAACCCAGCCAGTGTGCAAACTAGCAAGCCGGGTTTACTGAAAGGGAATAGTACATCAAGGGCCAGATGTACCAAAGGATTTTACCCATTCTGTTTCTATGGGAAAAAGCTTTCGTACATATGGCCCCAACTCCCTAGTTTTTTTAATACAGAATCTGGCGCCATCTAGTGGCATATCTGTGTTATCTGGCTCAGCGTTAATAATAAATGACAGGTTTTCTTGACAAAACTACGTGTAGATTCTGAAGCAGGAGCACGCGGCCCTGCAAACGTGCCCACACGCCCTTCTTGTGTTGGCCCTGAATACCTACATGGAGGGGATGGGTGTTGACACACTATACTACAGAGCAGCAAAAAATGAGTGGTTTCTTAGGTGGCATGAGTGCCACTCATCAGCCATGCTAGTGATCTCAACTTCCTGATAGATCCAGATTAGTGTTTGAGAAGAGGTGATGCAGTTAGAGGCATGTAACATAGCAGTCTCGTTGACTGACGACCCTGTAAATAAGACTGTAGGGAACCAGATGAGCTGGGGAAATAACTGCAGAGCCTTTTAAACACCAAGTGATCAGGAACCTTAGGGGAAAAATCTAGCTGCAAGACAGACCAAGATTCAAGCTGTGATTAGGGATCAGTCATTATGTTCTTCGTAGTAGCAGTGCAACAGATAACAGACTAAAATCAGTGAAGGTAATCACCTGTCGAAAGAGAAGTATGGATTACACAGAGGGAAGGGAAAGATCACAGTCTGAGAGTCCTAGAGGTGTGGTGATGCAACGAGAGAAAGAATCAGACGGGGTACAGAAGAGAATACGATATCAAGGACAGGAATAAACTTAAAAGGGTATGTGTTGGAGAAAGTGGTGAGGCATATTGACTGTATATTTCCGAGAAGTAGGACGCACAGTGAGTAGGATTCTAATAGTCTGAATTCTGAGAACGTTAGAGTGAAATTATTTAGCAAATGTATTGCCCAAGACCTTGAAGGATGTAAAGCCAGTACAAGGGAGAGAGAGCGAAATGGTTGGATGGTTTAAGATTTTTAGGGTGAGGTTTTTGCTTTAGTATTTCTTTGGTCTTACCGAGGACACTCATTAGGATGTTCACGGGTATTTTATATTCCTATAGATCACTGGGCAAGCATGGTTTCTGTGATTGACAGATTTGTCTTTACATAAATGCTTGGGAGTGGATTTGAGAGGTTGATCAGGCATTCAAGGTAGAATGGGTGAAGGTGCAGATCAGACAGTGTGTCTGCAAAATGGGGCATATAGTTCCGTCAAAATCGCTGGTGGAAAGTGAATTGGACAAGTGTCAGAGACCAGGAATGGCTCGAATGAGACATGCTAGAAGGCCATTCGAACTGAATTTTTCACCTTAATATAGGAGTGCCAGCCATTGGTTTGTGAGGGGCTTGAAGGATAAGATGGATAATGCATGATCAGGCAGCGAGGGATTGAATACTGGGATGGAGAAAGAGATATCGACAAGATGAGTGGACAGGGGAGGAGTGAGTATTAGTCAGGGATACATTTTTGTTTGGCTGTTATAATTCTGGGTACAGTCACCAAGAAGAATGAATGTGGAAGAATGAGTGGGATGCACTAAGATGGAGTCAAGATGGTGCAAGTAGGATTCTTCTGGACCCAGCAGTCAACATCTCAGGTTTGTGCGACCAGACACATACAAGCTTGATGCATGCTAGGACATTATCTCTCTGACACTATGCCATAATTTTATGTTGCCCGGTAATCTGACTGACAGACCAAATGTAGACTAGCTGTGGAACTCATGCAGAACACATTCTGATGCATGCTTGAAGATTATACGCAATATAATGTCACAATGCACTAGCAACAATGCATACAGGACGTATTACCACTTCCAGGAAAGGAGCAAATGCATACTCCTGACCACCATAAGAAGTGGTAAAGACAGGAGGTAAGCAGGGAGACTTGTGGGGGGTGAGAACTATAAATAACTAGCTCTATAATCCTGTTACTAGAGATTCATTATCTGACTGCATTTAAAGAAAGCATCTAGTGTCAGGTCCCACCGCCCTTCCCATGATGGAGATAGCTGTTTAGGGAATAGTCAATATTTTGTCAGACCAAGACACAATAAAAGTAGCCATTGATAATAAAGTTGGACATCATGCCTGAAAATTAAACCAAGAGGTTTATAGTTGAAACAAGAGAACACTGTATGTTGTGCTGAGACACTTGGTGTGGGTGAGAAGGGTAGGAGCAATATAGAAGGTGCTAACCAAGCAATACAGCACACTTCATAATTAAGGGCCAGATGTAGCAAAGGGTTTTACCCATTTTGTGTCTATGGGAAAATGTGTTCATACATGTGGCCCCTGGTCTCTGAAAATCATTAGCGACAAAGGGCCTCTGTGTATGCTCCCATGCATGATCTCCAGAGCCAGTCATCATCCCTGAGAATTCTTAGGTAGTCACGGGACAGCTGTCATATTTTAGTATAAAAGGCCACCTTCTTCCCAAGCAGTCTGTTGACTCTCTTGGGAAACTGTGTAAATCAATGAAGACAGATGTATCAATTCTTTCTTATTGTACACAAACCTTAGACCACTCGAAACAAGGGTAATGTAGAGTACTCTAGCATGGTTAGGACTGTACTCCTGCAGCATACCACTGCCCTCTTATGGCAGAAGAAGTCAACAACAAGTCAACTCTATAGACATGTAGAGTCTTAATGCACCCTCATGATTTTGACGTTGTGGCAAGAAGGTACCAACCTTTGCACAAATTTAAACTACAATCGGAACTTTATAATATATCTAAGGAGATTGTGTACATTAGACACACGTCTAAAAGGGTGTTAGAGAACACCCCAGACAGAAGAGTGGTAATTAAGTATTTTAATGCCTCATCAGGGTGGTAAGTGCTGTAAAAATACAAGGCTTAAAAAGGCAAGGGATCCCAGCAGGTATGCATAAGTCAAGTACAGTGATAGTAAACGTCAGTGTATGTTGGCCAGTTTTTAGTATTTACACCTATCACCCCTTTCCCCTGGTCCAAAACAATTTCCTAACACAATTTTCGCAATAATATCTCTGGCATCAACTCTGCCAGAAGGTCAGCTATGACACAAACCCATCAAATTTCACCACAACCTCTTGGTAAACTTGGACTGAATTGCCGTAAGTCTCATCAGCCCTCCTGTACATTGCCCTGGCTTTCTAAGGGTGGGGAAAAGCTCACGGACCTAATGGAAAGGCCTTCCCTGGCTCTAAGAATGGCTCCAGCATTGGGAGCCGATGAAGGGTGATGAGAAGGTGAAATAAAGGAGGCCCTTGTATGAAACATAAGTGTAAATGTATCCCATGGTAGAGTAGACAGTACACAACGACTCTGAGCGATCGCCCAGGCTCCAAGGAGCAACTGACTAAGGCCTAGAGAACTCTCATCCAGGGATAGTCAGGAAAAAAACAAAAAAACGTTATGCAGTTAACATTCTACAACTATATACGTCTATAATACTGGGCCACTGGAATTATGCAGTAATGAGGGACTAATGATGTGGAAAAGGTGAAAAATAAGTGGCAAAGAAGGGTGATTTCTTCAACCTATTAGGAGATTAAAGAAAACATATGTGGCATATTCTCTGGTATCATCATTTTCCAGAAAAATTGGCCTTGCGAAATGCTATTTTACCATTTTACCATATATATATATATATATTAAATTAAATGTCGTAATAGGAGGTGGTATTAGAGCAAAAATATTATACATTAAAAAGAGGTACAAAATATAAGGCATTCTTCTAAATTCACAGTGCCTCACGTTTGTTTGAGAACAGTGTTTAAATATGTATATTTTTCCTTTCATGTTACAAACAAAACCTGTTTACCACGATCACCATTTGGTAAAATTAACATTCGAAGGACAAGATGCCCACTTCCATGAAGCAATAAACACGTTTACTTTTATAGTGTCAGGAGCTGTGTGGTACCAAATAGGAAGCATTTTAGACACCTTTGATCAATTTGAGGTAGTAACATTTTTTGGTGGTCCTGTACATTATGTAGTGGATGATGGATTAAGGGACAATTGTGGCAACTCCGTTATTATGTGGAAAATAGACAACTAATGACATAATTCCAGTGGCTCTTGGAATACATAATACCGGAGCACACAGGGAGGGAAGTGCCAGTGGAGTGCTCTCACCGTAAATATTAATAACTCTCAGTAGAGGACACGGGCAGTGCACAAAAGCCTCCTCAAGGTAGGTGTAAATAGCACTGATTTACAGGCTTGTACAATACTAGGTGGCTCTTACAATGAGCATTTATAACGCTTAAGCTCTGATAGTGGGTCGATTTCCGCTCCATGACGGCAAATATTAAAGGTTCACTTGTTCCCTGTGGTAATTCTTGTGCATCTGACAGATATTGTTGTTGTTTTTGTGTGTGTGTGCTCTTGTGAGAGAGAGTGAGGCAGGCAAAGAGAGAGAGGCAGAGAGAGGGAGAGAGGCAGAGAGAGGGAGGGAGAGAGAGGCAGAGAGAGGGGGAGAGAGAGAGAGAGGGAGAGAGAGAGAGACAGAGAGAGAGATAGCGAGAGAGAGAGATAGCGAGAGAGAGAGAGAAATAGCGAAAGAGAGATAGATAGCGAGAGAGAGTGAGACAGGCAAAGAGAGAGAGGCAGAGAGAGGGAGAGAGGCAGAGAGAGGGAGGGGGAGAGAGGCAGAGAGAGGGAGGGGGAGAGAGGCAGAGAGAGGGAGGGAGAGAGAGGCAGAGAGAGGGAGAGAGAGAGAGGGAGAGAGAGGGAGGGAGAGAGAGGCAGAGAGAGGGGGAGAGAGAGAGAGGGAGGGAGAGAGAGAGAGATAGCGAGAGAGCGAGAGAAATAGCGAAAGAGAGACAGAGAGATAGAGAGAGAGATAGCGAGAGAGATAGCGAGAGAGAGAGAGAGAGAGTGAGAGAGAGTGAGTGAGAGAGAGAGAGAGACAGAGAGTGAGAGAGAGAGAGATAGCGAGAGACTGAGAGTGAGAGAGAGCGAGAGAGAGAGGTCTTCTCCTGCAGCCACACCTGCCAGTGCTTATACTCCTGAGGCACCTGAAGCTGATGGCCCCGTCCTAGGCAAAACTACCACATTTCACAAAAGAAGAAGCAAGATGGAGTTTTCAAACTTGTCTTTTGACATTGCTCATACCACTAGCCGAGGCAGCTTTAAGGTAAAAGTCAAGGGCATGCCCCTGGCAAAGATATCACCGAAAAAGTACCCAGGTGGTTGCATTTTTGAGTCCTGCCGTTTTGCAGAGATAGCTCGCTCTGGCAAAGGAAACCGCCGGTTAGAAATAGCAGAAGTGTTCCTAACACACCAATACTCATTGCAAGAGGGAGGGAGTGTTAAGTGACTTCGTTGTGTCCCTGGCACATCCGACACACTGACCCTGCTGCGTCTACCATCTATGCAGCGGTGCCAAAATCCACATACAGCAAATTGGGGATCTTGGCACCGCTGCCGCTGATTGCAGAAGCAGCTGCCCTTTAGGGTTCTTGGGTCTCCCACAGGCGCAGCTAATACCTTTGGCAGGGAAACCTTATACTGAATATCTCAGGCTTGCCTCCCAACGCAGCTTGAGCCAATGAGAGAAGAGACTGAGGGTAGATGATCTAAGCCCGTCCCCTGATCGGCCCACTCCTGGGAGTTAGGAAAAGAAAGACTCCCGAAAGAGTCTGTGGAATCCCTCGATGGTATCCCAGCCGGTTACTGGCTTCCTTCCCCTCATATTCTCAACTCTCCTCTTTTTAATAAATCTTTCGGCCTGTCCTCCTCCCGCTCCTTCTTTTGACCTCTAGATTCTTCCCGCACGGTATCCTTTACACTTCTTGGTTCCAACACCTTCTTGTCGCACCGTTCTCTCAATCCTACCTCATTGGCAGGGTCTGGAAACTGGTCTTCAACGCGCTTGTGCAGCTGCTTGAAGGCCACCCTCATGACCGGGGGACACTGCTCCACGGAGTTTATGATGGCGTCCATGATGTCACTCAGATACCCTTTCAGGAGCTCCAGGCTGCTTTCTCTTATGTGATTCTCTGACAGAGAACTCTTGAATGAAATCTTCCTGGGAAATGAGATGAAAGAAAGAGTTTTACCAACAAGCTGTTTCACACTTGAATATTCTGACCTCCGACGTGAATGCTGCTCCCCTGCTTCAATAATGCAACCAACATTCCAAAGCTGAAGAGTGGGTCCTCCCATGGACATGAACAAGTAACCAATATTAGACAATGTGTATACCCTGACCTTTCCACGACGTGATCCTCCTGACTGTAATACAGCAAAGTGTTCCCAAAATTCAAGGACATTCAGAAAAGTCAGGAAGATTAATCTCTTCTAAGCAGATATCCAATAGAAGCACAAGAGCACTTTTAAATTCACTTATTTCTCACTATGCAAGCAAATGCCAGGACTTAACCTAGCTTTATATCTACAATCACATATTCCTAAAAACCATAAATGCAGCAGTGAGGTTAACTAAAGATGTGATTTGTTGAACCTGAGCTCCTCATTTCCTGACACCATTGTTTTTTATTCTTAGGCAAACGTTGATGCACACCATCTGCATGCAATGCACTTAGGGCCTATTGTATTGCACTGTAATAAGTGACATTATGTACAAATGTTCTGTTTCATTTTCCCCGAATGTGCATGTCTTTATTTTCTCTGCTTGTATGTTTGTTATGTAGGATAACTCAACAAAAGCTACTTAAAATGGATTATAAAAGCAGATGTTGGTTACTTTTTCGATATATTCATGAAGATGCAAATAATGGCAGCCACCTCTAGCTGGTGCCACAAGGTGGAGGTGCATCCAAAAGTTTCCTGGACATTGTTTCTTTTTTTAAAAAGGTGACCGTGCTAAAGGAAATCAGGGACAGGCCTACATGAAGTTTGTGATTCAAGCTCCACAAAAACCTTCCGGCAGGCCTGTTAGGTGAGACCTTAGGTCTAACAACCTGAAGCTTTTGGTATTTTCCCAATGTAAGAAGAGCACCATGGGAAGCTTACTCACTCAGGTAGGTAGGAGTTTGTATCTGGAATCAAGGTCTGATCACTGTTAAAGAAGTCTGATCCAGGCTCCATAAAAACCTCTTGAAGGCCTGTGGGGTGAGACGCTAGATCTAATAACCGTTGGTTTCTGGTAGTTCCTCACTATACAAGAAGTAACGTGGGAGACTGACTCCCTCACCTGTTAGGCGTTCACCTCTGGAATCAACTTATGATTGATATTACACAACGACACAAGACCTGATGTTATTAAAAAAAAAACTGAAAAGGTCGCTATTCCACAGGGACATAATATTTAAGGGTAATCATCACAAAGAGCGTGGCAATCCCTTTCGTGAAGGAATTTCATAAATGCCACGGACTGGGCTGGAACACCATTCATGAAGTGGCACCCTGAACTGAACAGCTTAGGTCATGACCATCTCACCTTGCCAGTTGAGGTAATAACCCCTACCTCAGTAGTTCAGACAATCCCCTCCAACCCAACCAGTCAGGCACTGACTGTCTGCTCTAATCATTTTACAGGCTTATCCTCAGACATCAAAGTGACATATACAGTCTTTCTTACCTCACCGGTTTCCTAACTAAGCGTCTGACATCAAAGGACTGTGTACTTACCCATTGACCATACCAAATCAGGTACTCGCTTTATGATTTCAGGTGGATTTTCTAGATTTCTCAGACCCTAACGGTTAAGACATTGACCGCCTGAAGGGACAGGTTTGGAAGAGACAGCAACTGACCTCTGATCTCCCAAGCTCATGGACTACTGCTTTAACCTCACCTGGTGCGGGTCTGGTCGATTTTGCATGGATCCAGTTCAATGTACTTCTTCTCATCAAAGATTCTATTCACTATTGGCTTTAAGACTTCATGCAGGTAGGGCATAGCAACAACCTAAAGGGAGAGGGAGAGAGAGGGAGCTGAGGGAGGAAGAAAGTGTGTGATACAGACCCTCCTCGCACACCAAGACTTAACCAGTTAGTGGATACATATTTTTGTGCACTTCAAGCCTGTGAACAATAGCTGAAAAAGACCTTTCTGCCACACTGAGCTCACACACATCAGATGGTACTGCCCCCTAGAGAAAAGACTACATACATAATCAGATAGACACTTCTCACACACACAGCCTTCACTTGTATGCAAGTAGAGACTATGCACACACCAAGCCTGTAAGCATTAGCAGTTACATAACTTCTTTAGGCATTAAACCTACACATATTCACAATTGAAGTCTTCCTCATGGACCAAGCTGGCACGCCAGCTGATGGAGATCACCCACATCACATGACTGAGCCCATCAGCCAACACAGAACATCCTTCGACACCGTTCCTGTGCCCATCAGCAGTTAAAGATCCTACACAACAGTTTTGCATCCATCAGGAGATTCTGCACATTTTCTAATACTGAGTCTTTGGCCAGCAGAGGATACAGAAGCTCATCAAATGCCACGTTTACACCCATTATCATATGGAGATCCTCCTCACTCACCAATCATATATTCATCATCAGATAGAGCCAGTAGGAAACCCACCTTTTCTACATGGTCACCCTGGATTTGTTGCCACTTATTATGCCCTATATTTTTTCTGGTTTTAGAATTCTGTGCACTTTATTCCTGTTGACTAATAGTTAAGTGTTCGTACTCCCACCTTTAAACATGATTTAACTGGCATATTGCTAATTGGTATATTGAACTTACTTATAAGTCATTAGTATATGGTACAAGATGTACCCAGGGCCTGGACCTTAGAGTGCCAATAGTGGACTGCACCACCTATTGTGCCATCCACTACGGTGACAGTGCAAACATAGCTTCAGGCCTATCCATTGTAGCAGTGTAAACACTGCAATTAGTAATGACAAACTAAACCACTTTGACAGGTCTAAGCCTCCCTTTTAAATATTATTAAGTCACCACCTATGTAGGTATTTTAGCCCACAAGACAGGGCACATGGCATGTAATTTGGGACAGGTAGGAATTTAATGTTAGCATGTCCTTACAGTAACTAGCACTCAAAAGCTATTTTTCACTGGCAGGCTTAGTTGTTTTGTCTAGAAAACGAAAGTACAGATTCAAATCATAATACTGAATCTTGGGAATAGGATAAGCTAGAAAAATATTTTCACTATTTTTGATAGTTATTAAAAATTCAATTCATTAATGAAGTCAAATTTAAAACAAACTACTACGGAAAAGTAACTTTTAGAAAGTTATCTTTTTCCTGCCTGAAGGTCTTGGAGCTTAGTTACAATTGCTTGCCAGCTTCTCCCAGCCAGTGACTAGAAAGTGAATAGGTGTGAAACATTTGAAAAATGCTTCTCAGGAGCAAACAATCGACTGATCTGAATGGGCAGAGATGACTGCTCGACTGCTCAGAACACCCAATATGCAGGGCCCATTGGGGCTTTGGGCATCATTTTTGGCACTACAATTTCAAATCCTGCTGGGGTGTTAAATCACTCTTGACAAGTCTGCTGGGTGTATACATAAGACTTGAGGTGCACTTGAGATGTGGAGAACTGGATGCTAAGACAATTCTTTTGTATCAACTGTCTAGTTGCTGGAGAATCCTGTCATCGTCCTACCAGATTTCTGTGTCTGGGTTTTACATATAACATTTAGGTTGCACTTGAAAGGAATGGAACAGGAGGCCAAGACAGTGTTTTTATATTCACTGCCTGGTTGCTCCTGAACTCTGCTTTTGCCCTACCAGAATTCTGTCTCTGGGTTTATTGGGGCTACAGTGGCTGCTTCAAATTGGATTTTGGTATTAGATCTGAGAGGACACTAGGATTACAACAGAACACTTCCCACACCCACACCCATTCCCATTCCCAGCCCTCAGAGTCCAAGTTTAGGTTGGCTGAAGACTTTTGCCATCTTGAAAAAGCCCAAAGTTGGGAGGGTTCGCCCCAGGAACCTTTGCATCATTGGTTATGGCGCGCCGGGTGTCATTCCCACCCACTAGGTCTTGCCAGGCCTAAATCTCCATGCACCCACTTCAGAACACTGTTGAACCTCAAGACAAATAGAAAAGCACTGGACCTACTGTCTGTGACCTGAGAGACGCCCTGAAGAACAGAACCTGTTCCCTCTTGTACCCAGGACAAAGAAGTGGACTTCAATGGCCATAAGGCTGACTTTGTGTTCAAGCTAGAGGGATGCAACAAGCTACAAGAGGACATTCCTACAAGTACCCAGCTGACCAGTGGCAACTGGACCTGGACTGGACCTTGCTGTCAGCCCCTGCATGACACCCTGTGAGTCTCTCTGTTCCTCTCTGAGAGTCTTTAGAAGTGAACTGCTGGAGTGGATTGGGACATACAGGACTAATTCAGAAGGTAAAATATTTCACTAAGACGTACCTGGTTGATGCATCTGACCCGTGTTCAACTGCAGCGAGACTCAAATGACACCTGGGTCCTAGTCTACAGCGACTGTTGACTATCATTGGCACTGTGTGCTTCTATGTGCTATTCCTACTTAAAATGTTACAAATTCTGTTATTATAATGTACTCTATTTTTTAAATTCCATTTGTGATTTTTATTCTGTTGCATTTTGACTTTATTACTGTTTTGGTACTACATAAATACTTCGTAGATTGCCCTAAATTAAAACAGTCTGCTCTGTGCCATAACTACCAGGATGTTGAGCTCAGATTAATTTTGTGCCTTTAGGGGTTCACCCTAACAAGGGCTGTGATTATTCCTTCAAGTGGGAGGTAACTCATGCAATTACTAATCTAATTTCTCGCAGATCCCACTTCCTATGCTAAGCCTACAACCCTCAGCTGACAGATGCTCCTCACATATCAAAACCTGCAATCATTGGTAGATTCAAAAGACATGTGGTACATGGCTAACGTGATTCAGATTTTGATGGTAATTGAAAATCCTCCAGTTTCTAGAGGAAGTGTTAAAACCAGAGGATAACTCCACAACAAAATTTCCTTCACCATTCTATCTCTGTGGTGGGGTAAATTCCACTAGTTGATTAGCACAAACAGAAATATGTTTTTTTTTGGTTACCACCTACGTCTAAATCAGGTCCTGTGCATTTACGAGTGACCAGAAATAGACTTCTCTCATGAGTAGAGAGCTTGCAGTAAAAAAGTTGAAAAACAATAGAAAGACAACAACGTAGAGACAAAAAAAACTATAAAAGTAAAAAACTAGACTACAAAAAGAAGAGTACAGAAAAACATTGAAAAAAGTCATTAAAAAACATAGTGTTGAGGGTAGGGTTTGAGTTCGGTTGACTTAGGGGTTAGAATTTGAGTAACCTGTGGTCTGAGTGAATGTGTTGTGATTATGACTGGAGTTCGCTTTAGTACTCCCCCTGTAAAATGGCACAGACAGCAATGTGTATGGAAAAACAGTTAGGGTTAAGGCAAGAGTAATAGGTCAATGTATGCCTTATTTACAAATGTGATAAAAGATTGACTGTTTATACTTCTGCCTTTTTAATTTTACATACACATACATATTTACCACAACTTTAGTTATTCTGCTGTTTTTGCACTCTGTTATATACCTTCAAATAGATATTACACAAATCAAAAGATACAGATATCCTACCACAGGCAAATGCTGTATATAATACAGCCCTTCCTCTAAAGCTCAGAATGTACATCATCATTGTAATCCTTCCTATTATACCAAGCATGCACCTCCTTGCCTGAGCGAGGTCCCCAAACCTACCTTCATGAACTGCTCCATGGATTTTGAGGCCAGAGAATTTGATCGAAAAAGAGTGTTCGGATCAGCTACAAAAGAAAAAGAAAGACATTTACAGATGGTTTGATACAAAACATAACTCGACCATTTGATTAATTTTCACCACATCATCATTGGCCAGGTGAAGCACAATATATCTCTGCTGTGGTATGATCCTTGAGTCAGCTGCAAGTTAATCATTTTTCCAAAACCTTTATATTTTAATTGTAGTGAGCTGGGTTATGGTTGCAGAAACTCCCCACACTTTTTACCTGTTTTTTCGATGCAACTTCGACTGAAGTGCTCTGGATTCCTGCTAACCAGGGCCCTAGTACCAGTGTTCCTTCCCTAAAACAAGACACCTGGTCACTTGATCCCAAAGTGACTAGGCACTTCAGCCCCCTGTAAATCCCCAGTAAATGGTACCCCTGGTACCTAAGGAATGGGTACTGAAGAGGGCACCTCATAATTACACCACAACTTGCGCCACTCTAAGAGACCCAACAACAACAACATTATGCAGACTGCCATTGCAGGCTGCATGATAAGGTGCTCCAAAAACTGAAAACACAACATGACACACACCTTTATGCCATGTCCCCTAAAACACTGGTTGTAAAATCTGTAATTCACCCCAACAGCAGGCCTTCAGCCCTAAGGCCGGATGCATTATATTAAAAGTGAGGGCATATATGCATGAGCAAATATGCCCCTTCTAGGTCTTTGCCAATTCTTAGTCATAGTAAGTGTACTGGGAAGCCATTTTAAATACATATGCTGGACACTGGTCACTACGAGTTCCCCAGCTACATGATGCCTTCTCTGAACCCAGGGATGTTTGGTATCAAACATCTTGTATTAATAAACCCTCACTGATTACGGTGATGGATTTATTAATAGATGCACCCAGAGGGCACCTTAGAGGTGCCCCTGAAAAACCTACCAACTACTGGTGAGCTTAATGACCAGTTCTGGCCAGTCTGCCACCAAAAGACAAGAATCTGACTTCCCAGGGGGAGAGCCTCGGCTCTCGAGAGGTCAGAAACAAAAGCCTGTTCGAGCTGGGGTGTTACCCACCCCTCCCCACAGGATGGCCTGCATTCCAAGGCAGGAGCTTTAAAGAAGCCCACCACCTTTGATAGGCAGAACTGGCCTTCCTCGGAGCAAGATGCAAACCTCCCTTCCACAGGCTTCATCTGGCATCTGGACAGGAGGGAAAATTAGCTATGCAGGAGGCTTGTCACACTTCCAGAATGGGAACACCCCTAGGGTGGTCAGCCTATAGTGGGCCACACTTTAGACTTTCCACCATCTTGAGTGTGGTGGAATTTAAAACTTTGGTTAGGGTGATGCCCACTCCCCACAGGAAGTGGTCAACTAGGGGGCTTAGTGACCCCAAGGGTAAGTAGTCCATTGGCTACTACCCTGCACTACCCTTATTGCCCCCTAAATTGAGTATTTAGGGGACCCCTGATACCAGATAACCAGATCTTTGCTGGATACCAAAGAAGGAGTGGACAAGAAGACTGCTGGAGCCAAGAACCGAGGAGCACAACTGACTTGGTGCCAACCCTGCTGGCCTGCCTGCTGCACCCCGCCCTTGAAAAGCAACTTACCTGTCCTGCTGCTGCAGCCTCCAAGAAACAGGATGAGCTGCCAGTTCTTCTCCAATCACCAGGAGGAACCCCCTTCGAATAAAGGAGCTGCTCCCCTGCATCAGCAGGCAACCAAGAAAGCCCTGAGGGGTCTGGGACTGACAAAATCCTGATGCTGGACATCACCACTGCACCCGGGCCACCTCGTCCATGTTGAAGTGGGCCAATGGTATCAGCATGGTCCCCAGGCCCTCCAGAAGAGAAGCCCAAGCTGTGCTCTCCTGCTGTAGACTTCACCATGGCATCTGCACCTGTCCGCACTAGACCCAGAAGAAGAAAACCAAGGGTGCTCCCACATCTCCCCACCTCGTGAGACCTGAACCCACTTGTTTGCTGGGTCGGACTGGATCCCAGTCCACGACTGCAGAGTGTTTCTTCTGCCCCCCGTAAATGTAAGCATCTCCAGTGCTGGACCTGATGCCAGAAGACACTCCTGCACCCATGCCCTACAGCCTGAGGAGGAGTGGACCTGTGGTGTCCCCATGTGCTCAAGGACATCAAGGGTTGAGCACCCGTGAGCTCAAGTCCATCCCTGCAGCGACTTTGTAACCCAACTGTTCTCAATAGACTTAAATGAGACACCCAATGCTGTAACACACCTCTGCACAAAGAGTGCACCAGAGTTCCCCAAGGTGACCTGTTGGTGTGGCCTTGGACCTTGCCCCATAACCCCCATATGTCCAGGAGTTTGGTCCAGTAAGTCATTGTTCTCTATCCTGGATTGCCGTCTTTGTTTTCCTCCATAGGATTGCGTTATTTTTTTAATAAATTAGTGTTGGATTTCTTTATTGAGTGTGTGTCTCACTTACTGTATGAGTGTGTGCCTTACATGCTTAGCACTAACCTCTGATATGTCCACACTACCCAAAAAGAGAGCATTTGGGATGTCATTTGTGCCTCAGTGATACATCCGGGGAATGCTTGGACTCTTTGCACAGTGCACGTCATTTTGGTCCACTATACAAAGAGCCATCTTCCTACGTTAATCCACTATGTCAGCAGTTTTATCTGACTACCTCCCTTTTTTATGAATGTCAATTACATTGATGTACCAACAAGGACCTGAACATCAGGTGGATCTCTTAATGATTTGAAGAGCGTAGAAAACTATAAGGATGTTTTTGCTTCAAAAGCCCATGAACCCAATAGAAAAACACATCTACAGGTATCACACTATGTGGAAGCTCATCTGACGATTGTGCTAACTCTAAAGGAAGTTCCAGTTGACTAGTTACAAAAAGGTTCTACTGGAGTTAATTGAATTGTTTGGCCGCGGTCAGAACAGGAAAACCGGCGGTCTCCCGCCGGTTTTCCGCTGCCCTATGGAATCCTCCATGGCGGCGCAGCTTGCTGCGCCGCCATGGGGATTCTGACACCCCATACCGCCATCCTGTTCCTGGCGGTTCGCCCGCCAGGAACAGGATGGCGGTATGGGGTGTCGTGGGGCCCCTGCAGTGCCCATGCCAATGGTATGGGCACTGCTGGGGCCCCCGTAAGAGGGCCCCACAAAGAATTTCAGTGTCTGCCTAGCAGACACTGAAATTCGCGACGGGTGCAACTGCACCCGTCGCACCTTCCCACTCCGCCGGCTCCATTCGGAGCCGGCTTCCTCGTGGGAAGGGGTTTCCCGCTGGGCTGGCGGGCGGCCTTCTGGCGGTCGCCCGCCAGCCCAGCGGGAAACACAGAATCACCGCAGCGGTCTTTAGACCGCGGAGCGGTGTTCTGTCGGGGGAACTCTGGCGGGCGGCCTCCGCCGCCCGCCAGAGTTAGAATGACCCCCATATTACCCACTGTTAAAAAAGTGTAATTCTACTATATTGACTGTACAGTATCCCTAAGAGATAATACCCTCAGCAATATATTTATGCTTCACATTTGCTATGACAGAGAGGGCACTATGCTTCACATTTGCTATGACAGAGAAGGAACCTGATGGATCAAAAATGTACTCCATAATTGATGGATTAACAACCAATTTATATTGCTGTGACATAAATACTCCATACATCCCCCATATCAGCATAAGGGTACTCTTCCAAAGTAGGATGGCAGATGCACAAGGCGTCTGTTGAGGTATGCACACACCCTATAATAACATTACGTGTCATGCCGTGCGCCCACACACATAGGGTAATAACGTAAAAGATTGAAGAATGCACACCATCACAAGAGGACAGCCACATTAAACACAATCACCACATAGTGTCCCTTGTCAGATGGGCATGTCAGAATAAGGGGTGAGTAATTTTTATCACTATCCATATAGGACAGGAGGTCAGGATTAATAATCTTGGCAGAAGAACCACTGCTACTTCAATGTGAGAAGAAAGATGAATTAACAGATTACCCTACAATAGAGATAGTTTTATGGAGTTAGGAGACCATCTCTGTCCTCCTAAATGCCCGAATCATATAGGGTCACAAAAAGTAGACACTAGCTGGGATCCTGCAAATCATAGCTGGGATCCTGTAAATTTCCCAGAGTCTACTGTTTTTGATCATGTGGTAGGTAGGGCCTAATACAACTTTATAAAAACTCCCTCCCCTACACGTTTATTCCTTTTATTAGGTCCCACATGCCTTTGCGACTAATTAGGTAATTATCCCTACTCCTTTTAAAGAGCTCCATTGGGAGCCCATTGTGGGTAATCTATTAGTCACCACGGTGAAGAGGGGACTGATGATGAAGCATGCCACCTCATAAGTGAGGGCCTTTGTCCTTTTTAGGAAGATCCTTAGCATTGGGTTTCCCTCTTCAGGGCATCAATTTCTCACTACAGGGTCCTTGATATCTTTATCTTCCTTTGCCAGACACTTTTTGTTATATGTAGTTGTGGGAAGATATATCTTGACAAACTTATTATGTCTTACCTTCTCTTCCTCTTTTTTTGTGGATTCAGCTTTTGTTTTATGCTATCACCATCAATACTCGTAGATCATTTAAATGGTCCTTGGGAGAAAAGATCATCTAACCTGACACAAAAAACATGGGTTACAGGATTGGTCGGTCCCAGGATTTGGTAGTTAACTTCAGTCCTATAAATGCCATCAGTAAGAAGATTTGTAGTGAGATTCTTTGATGATGGGCTTTTATAAAAACAGTGAAGTGAGGCGGAATTTGATGGTTTGGCAAGTAATGTTGGCGGGTCATTTTTACTAACAATGACCACTGTAATATTCCACAAAATATGAACGTTGATCCTGATGCTTATGCCCAAGGCAGATGCAAAAATCAGTTGTGTCACTTTCTGAGGATTATTATTCTGCAGTGCTGAATTTCAGAAGTGCATGGACACACTGAAGATGGCAGATTCCACTCAATCTTTTTATTCTTCATGGCTGACTCAGGGTCGGAGAATTGATGGTTCTCGAGATGCTTAGGGTCTTGACAGCTCAACAAGAGGAATGTCCTTAAAAGGTTCAGCAGGATTGAGCTGAAGACTAAGGGCCTCATTACGAGTTTGGAAGATGAGAAAAGGATGTCGTACTTGGGCCCCTTTGTCATGTACCAGATTAATGCCATAAGTTTCAAGAAAGGGGTGTGCAGACACCTTAAAATCAGCACATAATTTAAGATGGTGTTCAGAAAATCCCAGCCCAGGTACCCAATCCAAAATGAAGTCGAGTCTATTTCTTTGATGTCAGTTCTTGTTTGAATCATATGTTAGGAGGCATTTACAAGTGATGGATCAGTCGCAACACATTAGTTCACTGAATTTTCATCATGTCTTTCACCACCTTGTTACTATTTTTGGCCATGATTTTTTATTCTTGTAGTTGGAACTTCCACTAGAGCTATTTCTGGATATTCCTGCTTGGTTCTTTCCTCTTCCTTGCCCTGCTACCCTGCTCTCTCAATGTTTCTGTTCATCTCCAGATGGACGGAATGTGAGAAATCCAATTGCACCCCGCAATAAAAAGAGCCTAAGTTAAGTCTTTTGCAGCAAATTTCCGCCCATTATCTCAGTGAAACATGAAAACAGCACCTGTTACTATCAAAGACAGCTGGTGGTGGCATTGTGTTTTGGTCAAGCCAATAATAACGTCTGCAACAGTTAAAACATACTTTCTTTGGTTAACCAGAGGGAGTGGACAATATGATCTAAATAAACTATCTCCGAAGGCTGGGAAGCCTGATAAGAGGAGTGGGCTTTCATCTCAAAATGGAAGATGGTTTGATTAATTGGCAAACTATAATTGTAAAAAATATTTGCTAGTCTGCTTTGGCATAAACAGCTAACAGTATTTTTAGTGGCATTAACAACTAACAGTACTTTTGATGGAGCACTGTGATGGTAACAAGGTAGCAGCAGTGCCGGGTGAGTCCTTAAGGACTGCTTTAATAAGGTTCCACTTTCTCATTTTCTTTAAGAATATGTTTGTTCATTTTCCTGGGGACATAAACTATTGGTTTTCTCTCAAAAACAAACTTAACTGGAAAAGGTTTAGTGAATTCTGTTCTTTGCGCTTAATGCGATGCCTGGGTCAATTTTTGATTGCGACCTAGTCACTGCTGAAATCTTACGGGCGATTACTGCAGTCCTCAACGGTGTACCATCAGCAGTGTTCCCTTCACGGTGCGTTCCTTCGCTCTGGTATACCACAGTATGTTGCACGTGTGTTAGAAGCAGGCTGCCCTTTATCAGGGTTACCCTTTTCCCTAACTGTTTCACTTTTGCTGCATTTAATTAAATCTTCGAACAAGGAAAGCTGATTCTAAAACAATCATACGGAGAACTCGTAGGTCTGCTATTTGTAGGGCCTTTGATAGTGCCTGTATTTATGCCATTTGGGTGGTGGAATTGCCTAATGTAAGTCTTTATAGCTTAAATTCTAAACCCTCAAATTTCCCCCAGACAGGCAGCGGAGTATTGGTGTATTGTCCCCATGGCGGTTTGAGCCAACCCATCTATATAGGTATGAGTCCATGGGTATTTATATTCAAGAGGCTTTCTTTTTTTTTTCTATCAACTGTAGGTATAGTAAGAGTTCCTAGTTAATTAGTGTTACGCCATACTGGAACTGTATGTCTACTGCAAATTGAGTGGAGGCCAGTTGCACCCATCTCAAGCTTCCAGTTTAGGAATATGTGTCTTTGTGGCTGCTTCCATATTGTGTACTGGAGACGTAATTATTTTCTTTCTCTGTGTTGGGCTACTTGAACTACTGTCCGTTTTACCTAGGGGGTGCTAATTTCTCTTCGGAAGCAGAGACGAAATGTAATTCGGTTGCAATAGGTGTTTCCAGTCCTTCTCTGTAAAGAACATATGTGTAACCTGTCCTTGGAACGACCCATTAAGTTAGATTCCATTATTTCTGGATTGAACATATTTAGATTTGAGCATGTCTACCCTCAGTATTTTTAGACTTCAGTGTTATCATCTGCCCACTCATCCTTTGAAAAGGTGGGACATTTTTGCTGGTGCAAGGGTCTGACCTTCTGTGCATGAGGTCACTGTTAGCTAAGGATCAATGTTCTTAAATATCATTAGGGCTTGGAGTCTGACAAGTGTGTTTTAATTACATGTTTCCAGGAAGTTGAGCACCTGCTCTTTGCCCATTACTGGATAGCTCATAGCCCAAAGAATGAAGGTTCAGAAGGTATTTTGGATTTTCTGAAATGTATTTTAGATCCTTCTTCGGTCTACCCAAGTAAAATGCTTGTCACGTTAATGGCTAGTCATGCATATGTCAGCAACATATGAAACTGTTTCCAGATTCTTGCAGAAGATACTTGACACTAAAGGCGAAATTGTCATCTTAAGGCTATACTTTGACTAAAGGAACCGTTTGCCATGTCCAAAGTTGTTTAATATACTTTATGGATTAGATCTGTCATTTGCCTAAATAAGAAGTTTAACAGAGGACTAAATTTACTAAAGAAGAAACAAGCTAATACTCCGTTATCAGACAGACTATATTATTTTAAAACTTACAAAGTAGCATTATGGGAGGCAAAGCGAGCCTGCACTAACAAAAAAATGCTCCATCTTTTTCCCATTTGTAAGAAGAGTAATGCAAAAGGACTCTAGGAAAATGTCATCAACCGATATAAAGGCATTGACCATAATTCCTAATCTGATATTTTGGTAACAGTCTTGGTGCAGTATATGGCATTTTTGCACATTGTTCTCGTAGATCCAACAATTTTAGTGGTTGTATGTTAAAATATCATTGTCAGAAATATCACCTGACATCTAATATTTCGTCCTAAATTTTGTTTACAAAAGTATAGTCCCATTGTGTGTATATTATGTATTGTCAACTCCAATGGTGCAATACTTTTAAAACAATATGTAACACTCAATATTTATGTCAGGCAATATTATGACAATGATATTCTGGTACCACACAATTTGACAACCACCCGATGACTCTCCAAAAATTACTAAGTTGGTTTATAAAATTGAAAACCATATTATCACAAACAGGACTGATGTGGCTTCAGGTCCTAGGGACGCCATTTAGCACTTCAGCACTGTTTAAGCAGGATGTGAAACGATTGGCTCATGTACTTCAGGCTTTATATTTGGTATGTCTTTCTCCCTGTGCTGTCCCCAGCACTGTGTAGAGATCTATTTTACAACTAGCATAGAAGAAAAGGAAGTCTTCTGTCTCCTCAAATTAGAGCTTAATTTTCCTCACAAAGATTAAAGCCATATATTAAGCACAATTACTTCTAAATAAATTGGAGGTAAGGGCCCAAACCTGATTGCAAAGCTCCAAACACTGTATACCAACATGTGGGATACGATTAGCATTCGCTTTAAAATTGCTGTGGGAGAATCACTAACTTTCCTCCAAATTGTACACAGCACGAAGCCTAAAGAAGAGCCCTGTTGTACTACAACTCAGACTTAAAGCACCTTTTTTAACTTTAAGCTATGTTGCCTTCGTGTTGCCTAACCATCCCTCTCTCCCATACTTTTTTTCATGCATATTGCAGAGCAGCATGAGCTGCTGCGGAACATGTTTTAACCTAAAGAAAAGACTGTGGCTGCATCATTTTGCATATTTTTTTTAGTTTAAGCAATGTGGCACAGCAGCTCGTGCTGCTGTACAACATCTAAAAATTTTACAAAACCAAAAGATTTCACAGAGGTGAAACCTACTGGCATTGCCAATGCTTGTTTTCAGTGCATTCAAAATCGCAGTAATATGTCTGTGGTAGACATGCATCCAGCATTTTGGGACTGAGGCAGACGAGCCAGTTATATCCAATGTCCTGCTGCTGTTCATCATAGAGATGGTCCCATGTTTGGCAGGCGTGATTTGACAGATGGTCTATTAGTCAGCACCTCACAGTGGTCAAAACTTGGGAGTATTAAAAGACTGATTAACAGGTGGCTCAGCCTCGCTTTCAGACAAACCCTGTTAGTCGTCAGAGTCCACCAGCTACCTCCATTTTGCCCTTAAACCCCATCTTTCCATAGTGAGACGTTCAGAAACCCATAATGGCACCCAGTAATCCCCAAACAGCCCTATAAACTACCATTCGCCCCAGTGGCGTAGCGTGGGGGGTGCAGGGGGGCCGGCCGCACCGGGCGCAACATCTGGGGGGGGCGCGCTCGCACCCGCGAGTGCTAAAATCCACGGGTTAGGGGGCGCAAATTACTTGCCTTGCCCCGGGCGCTGACAACCCACGCTACGCCACTGATTCGCCCTATGAAAACACACCCCCAGCTGTTCCTTCAGCAGTTCCAGCTGGATGCTCAGAGGCCATTGACATGACCTCTAACATCAGCAACGGGCATTTTTTGGTTCAATTTGGTTTAAAAAGTGATTAGAAATCCATCGGTTGTACCAGCAGTTCAAATCATTGTGACATGCTATTTAACATGGCCTTCTATCATATTTAAAATATATGTATAGTATCTTTTCTTTCTTCTACCATCCCCCTCTGTGCATTATTTCTTACATATATTACGTCAGAGTCTAATTCGATGAGGCAGGATTAGAATGTAAAAGTTACACGCATCTCAATTTCAGTCAGACGTGGGGTGGGTTTGCCCTCACGTCAAACCGATTTCTTACGCCTAAATATTGCAAACAATAGTTGCAAGGTCAGGCAGCAGACATAGCTGTAAGGCTGCACCAGTCTTACGGACACTGGCAGCACGCAGCAGTAGGGCTGGACTGGGAACCCAAAGCAGCCCTGGCAAACTTTGTCAGACCAGCCCCATTGGGTGCATAGTGAGCGAGCCTGACTACTACATCTGGTGGTAGGGGGAAGGGCGCCTCCCCCCAAGACAATTTGGAAAGAAATGGCAAAAACAGTTCCTTGTACAACCCATTTTTCATTATATATTCAATTGTCTTCGTTTTTAAAGCATAGTAGATGATGACCTTACAGTGCACATGATATGCCAATCTATATTGGGGCTCTTCAATGATTCCCTCACCATCACCCAGTGCCTCTCATCTCTCCGTAGCCCATTTCTCACATGTATTTCATTTGTTTTATAGCGCCTCTCTTACCAGCATAGGGTGTCGGAGCACTTTACATCACATACACATACAGAGACAATTAATTATATATGTATACATCAGTGTATAGAAAATGTTATATAATACAAAGGGGACTACAAAGTGTAGGATTCACAGGTCATCCATACTTGTAGGCATTTTTTAAGAGTGCTTGGTCTGGGGAAGCATAAACTCAGGATTCAGAAGTAACACAGTGGTTAAGGTTGACTTTACTTTTAACAATCTATTTCTACCCAAACAAATCCTTTTTAGCAAAATTAACATAATCCAAGACTGGGAAAAAAACATATTTTTCTAACCTGCACCATGCAGCATGCATGCAGCTCTTTGATGGCAGTCCATAGCTCATTGTGCTAGATTATAATTGTAACTTATGAACTGCACAATACCAAAAGAATATATATGACAAAAGCAGTATCCCGCTGAGCTATGCAAAAAAAAAAATACTGTTCTGAAATCTGCATGCTACCCTCTCTTTGCAGTAGAAATATTAACTGTTGACACCACCCTTGGATGAGTCAAAACTGTGACTAGACAAAACTCAGATCTCTCTCCAGACGATACATTAATCACTAGAGTTATGTTGGCACTTTTATTGTTGCCTGAAAACTGTTGGATATACAAGGAGCTCTGCAGTGCTTTTTAGGTTGTGCGTTCAAGTGCTTTGACCTGTTGTAAGTATTGTGGGTTTTTAACCATGTCCACCTCATGCCCACCAGTTTCACTCGTTCGTGGGTTTGCCTTTCAAAAATCCCTTGATGTTATTGGTAATGGCTTGACATTTGTCCCACCTTGGGGGGGTCATGTTACCTCCTTGCAGACTGACCCTGTTACATGAATAATTGCATGATTGCCGATATACTGCAGCGTGTGTGAACTATTTATTTTCTTTTGTCTCTCCCCTTCATGCTCCAAGGCAGCAATGGCCCTCACAGCGCGAACAGCACCAACGCACACTCCATCAGCGGTATTGGAGCGCGGATCACATGGTTCACACTGTTACTTAATCAGAGTCATTTCACGCTCCATAGCTTTCCCAAAAACACTTATAATTGATACATACTTTACTAAAAAAACACAAGTCTGCAATGTGGCTCTCCCGGCACAGTGGGAGAGCTGATACTACAATATTAACTGCACTCAGGAAACGTCACCTCATAATGCCTTACCAGCATTCGTTTTCACAACATTCTTGCCCATAACTCAGCCTGTGGTGGTCCTAGGACAATACGACCACCACCAGAACGTTCAGCAAGACACACATTTTCTGTTTAGGTTGTCTCTGGGTCCCCACACTAGGTTAGTGGGGACCCCAAAATAATAACCCTTTCCCTCCATTCAGTGTCTTTTTAAGCCGTTTCATGGCTGGAACTTTTGTTTTACAGGTGAGAGTAGTTTATGTTTTAAGGGTCTTGTTTGTAATATTATTGTAGCAAGCTTGCTATCCCTGAAAATGTGTAATGCATTACAGGCTAAATATATGGTTACATTGCAATACTTTCAGTCATTTTCATTTTGTGTGGTTATGCCCTCTGGGGCTAACTATACGGCTATATGGAAGCATGACCATGTTTCTTACAAATGCTTTTTTCATAGTGGTGTTCTATAAGGGCTGTTCTGCGCATTACAGTCTAATGCCAAACGTTTATTTCTGATAAATGCTTTTATTGAGTTTATATGATAATTTTATATGTTTTATTAATCTCTCACCTTATTGCAATTATGACCATGACTCAGGTCAACTTAACATTCTTATTACACTATGACTGGTTGAACACTCTTGATATGTTTGGGTGACTCTTCTAGTTTATTTCTCTTGTTACTCCTCCGTGGCTACCTTGTTTTGGGAATTGTGTTAGCCAGCCAGCAACCCTGATTTTGGGGTGGTGAAAGTGGTATTCTATTGGAATTAGCATGGTAGATCTAAATTAGGATGCTAAATGGCAACATTTTCATTTTTAGCTGCAGATAGAGGAAGAAGGTAAATGGAAGTGCTTTAGTTATATGCAGGGCCACTGAAATTATGTGGCAGGAAAAGACCAGATTATGAGGCAAGGTTGACCAATTTATGTAGCAAGAAAAGTCCAGTTATGAATTTACAATGCCAGCAGCTCTAACTCAAGCAAATGCAAAACCCATTGTATTGCAAATGCTTGTTTAAAACTGCTGCACTGGTACAAAGCTCCCAACCCCCTCTCACCTCCCTCCACCCTCCACACACAGTAACAAAAGCACCTTCCACCCTTACAGCCTCCCGAGGGAACGCCCAATGCCAGGTACAGCCAGTCCGTATTTATGATAATGTATTAAAGATCTTTATTAAGCTACATGATGAAATGCCTTCTTATGAATCATCAAACGAGGCACAGCAGAAGAGCGCCAAGGAAATGGCACCAGCAATGCGTGCCCCCATGAATTATCATTCAAATAGCACATTTTGATATATGATGTAATTATTTTGTCCCAAGCATCGGCTTGACATTTCTTGAAAAACAGAAATATTGTTCCAAGCTTTCATTTTACGGAAGTAAATCGAATCCCAGAGACAACAGCTTGCAATTTTTCAATAAACCTTGTGCTCACCCATATAGCAGTTTTCATCTGTAGTAAATCCACGAGTTTGGTCCCCAAATGTCAGTTTGTCATTTTCATCAAATACTTACATCTTCTACAACTCCACAAGAACAGAATCTGGCTTATGCACCGATGTATCCGAAGCACACGCAAGGGATGCTCATCATATGCCTGCAGTAGCCATATTATGGCAAGATGACCACCCATCGAAAGACATAAGTGGCCACCCTGTGTGTGCAACACTGTGCCCCAGATCGCCACAGAAAAGACAAGGATGCTGACAGTATGCTAAGGGGATAAGTTATGCCATGGCAATCATCTAACAGTAATTGTCTTGATGGAATGCCTACAGTGTGCAAATGAGGGCTACCCGAACAAGATGTGTTGGCTTTTGTCAAGACCTCTGTTACGCTTATAAGGCACACATTATCTCAAAGATTGCAGTCTTATGCCAGGACCACTGCCACGCCTAGAATACCCACAATAAGGTAAAAAGGAGCACTTGTGAAGGGCCGTAATAATGAATAGAAAATTCGCATCTCTTTATCAGTGTTGCAGCCAATTCAATCTCCCAATTTCTCTCTCATATCCACCTGTGTTTTACGTGGTCATCTCCCTCCAGTTCTCCCATCTTCTGTCTCGCTTCTTTTTAGTTCTCTAGTTCAATCCTATCACCTGAAGGACCGTTTGTGCCCTACTTTTCATCATTCTTCTCTGAAAGCTTATCATCACTTTCCTATGTAATCCTTTCTACCATCCATTTCTGTTTTCCAACCATTGTCTCCTCATTTGTTTCCTTCCTTTCTAACTTCACCTCTCCACTCATTATGTCTGAATTCGGGTTTTCACCTCCTTGTCTGGCTTGCTTTTACCTTGATTTCTATTTCAATACTGTCATATTTTCTTTCTTTTCCACCTCCTCTCTTTCTTTCTTTCCAGCTTATCCTTTTTTTTAATTTCTCCTTTGTTCGTTATTCTTTCCTTTTACTCGATTTTTTCTCTTTCCTTTTTCATAACTCTTTACTGACCCTTTTGCCTTTTCTTTATTTCTCCTCTCCTTCATGGATGTGTCTTTTTTCTCCGTCTCTTCCCATTCCTCTCTTTCGTTCTTATTTCTCAGTTATTTCTTTCACCATCTTCTTGTTTTTTCCTTTTTTCTTCGTTCTCTCTACTTTTCTTCCCACTATATGTTATCCTCCTTTTCTGCTTCTCTTATATTTTACCTACCATTTCTTTCTTTGTTTTCCCACTTTTCTTGTGCTTGCTTTCTTTTTTCTATTTCCTTTCTTTTTCGCTCCTTCCTTATTGTATTCTTTCTTTCCTTTTTTCTTTCCTCTTTCTTTTGTTGTCTTTTTTCTTATCTTCTGTCATCCTTTATTTCATTTCATCATCTTTCTCTTTCCATTTATTTTTTATTCCCGTTTCTTTCCCTCCATTGCTCTTTTCTGTGTCCCATGTTCTCATCATTTTAGTTCACTACTTTCCCATTTACTTTCTATTCTTTCATTTGTTCTACTCCCATTTTATTATAATGTACTTTTTTCTCTCCCAAAACCCGTTCTCCACCCTGCCTTCTTCTGCTACCATTCTCTTTCTATACCCTTTATTTTCTTTATTTCTGTTCTTTATTTTGCCCACCTTCCCACCTTTTTCTTTTTCTCACCCTTTCTTCATTTTCTCTTTCTGTCTCTATCGCACCCCCTTTCCATTTCTTTCAATCTTATCCCTTTCTCTTTCTTTATCTTAATTTCTACTTCTTTAATTTTCTCCTTTTCTTTTTCTTCCATTCTTGCCATTCTATCTTTTCTTATTCGCTCATATTGCTTCCTCTTCTTCTCTCCTTTCACTCTTTCTCTCTCCTCTTGTTTAACTTTCTTACCCCTTTCTTTATTTTTGTTCTAGCTTGCTGTATTTCTTTCTCGTAGTTTTCTGTCTTTCTCTCCCTTTCTCCCCATTTCCTCCCCGTCTCTAATTCTCCCTGTTATCGACCTTTGTCCTTATTTCTTACTCTTTCTCGCATCTTCTTACCTCTTCTCTATCTTTCTTCTGTTTCACTTTTGCCCTTTTTCTCTTTTATTTTCCCATTCTTTCATCCTCTCTTTCATTTCTTGTCTCATTCTTTCTCCCTTTCTTTCTTTTCCTCCTTCCTTCTGCCACTCTTCCCCGCTTCTGTTATCATTTTGGGCTTATTTCCTTTATATGTTTATTTTTGTTCTTTCCTCGTTGTGCAGTTTTCCCAATTTACCCCTTACTTTCTTTCCCTCTCGCACCCTTTCTTTCTTATTTCTCTAATTCTTAAACTTTGGTCTACTAATTTCTTTTCGCTTCCTTTCATACTTTCTTTTGTTCTCCCTCACTTTCTTTCTCATTTTACTTCTCTCTTCCATCTTCCTCTAAGCTCATTGTTTCCTACTTTCTGTCTCTTTATTCTCCTTCCTCTTACTCAATCATTCTCTCTCACTTTATTTCTCCATTTCTTTCTCCTTCGTCTTGCCTCGCCCTTTCTTTGCTTCTCTTTCATTTCTCCTTCCTTTGTTTTTCTTTCCGAATAACTTTTTCTTCCGTTATTTGTTTGTTCCATTATTTCTTTCTTCCTGTCTTTTTTATTTCCCTTTCTTCCTCCTCTTTCTTCTTCTTCCTTTCCTCCTCCCAACTCTTTTGTTCATCCTAATTCAGTCTTTCTTTCCTTCTCCTAACATTATTAGTTACTTCCTTTCTCCTAACTTTTTCTTTCCTTGTTTTTTCATTAACTCTTTCTCACTTCTATTTCTTTATTTCTGTCTTCCGTCTAGCTATTTCTTTCTTTCTTTGTTTCATTCTTCATCCACCACCCCTCAGATCGGTCATGGAATCCTCTTAGTGTTCCTCAAGCACTTCTGTCTGTATACATGAAGCCAGAAGGAGGGCAACAAAGGAAAATCACTGTTTTAGAGTGAGCTTGCTTAAGGGCACCTATAGACCCTTTGGCAGCCCTTCTTAATTATGGCTGGAAGAGGATGAGAGTGTTGACACCTGACCCATTTTAATAGAGGGACAGACTGTCACAAGCCATTCACATCCTTTTAATCCACTGGGTAAGTATAACTAATCAGGTACAGAAACCAAATACACATTATTCCAAAGAGGTGAGTCGGAACAAGAATAGAGGGGGTCAACTGTTCACATACAGTGACGAGGCCATGGAGCTGATTGAGCGAGGACTGGCAGTGGATGTGGTGACATGAGAAAGGCTGAGAAAGAAAGCATGATAAAAAATCGAGAGAAATGAAACAGAGAACGTGAGGGAGAAAAGAAGTAAAATGAAGTGCTCTAGTAAAGGAGGGTTAGAGACTATGAGGGGGAGGTGTTTCTATGCTGAAGGCACTATGGAGTAGGTAAGCGGATGAACAGTAGACAAAGACAGAGAGTGAGGAGAAAGTCTATCTCTATCATTAAAGAAGGGAGGAAATCAATGCTTTGATACAAAGCATCAAGTAGGATTTCCTTGTAGAAGGAAAAAGACAATAAGTAAGCAAGTGCAAATGAACCTATGCATTTCTTGATACCATTCATAAAATAAAAGTACCCTTCATACATTATTAAATTTGACTGATAAAGCTTTCAAACAGTATTGCTAGCATTTTGGAGAATTGAGAGAAGTCATTAATTTGTCCCAAACTTAGAAGTAACCACAAGGCAGCACATTTTCCAGTTTTGTTGATACATAGGGCCTTCATGTTCTAGTTGTCAATGATCTACTGTGAACCTCTGGCAGCTGTATCTGATCTTGAAGGCAACCATCTAGGAGAAGGGAATGGTTGATTCCATGTTTTGATAAAAAGCCATGATTATTTTCTTGAGTACAAGTAATAACAACCTAGAAAATTGGATGTGATGAAAGTGAAAACCTTTTTTGTTGGAAGGCAAATCCAGGTTAGACCCCTTCTGCACATAAGTCTGATTGCTTTTTTCGATACAGAAATGTATATAAATGTGATTGACGTCTCATCTAATGATGTAAAATGGAATTCTGTGTTTTTCTTATTGCTTCTCAATTTTTGGACGTCTAATGGTGTTGCTAGATGGCATATGTTGCATATGCCTCTTCTTTGATGCAAACGCTTGTTGATTCATTACTTGCGCTAGATCTTTCTTTACCAAGCAGGGATGCAGCCAAAAACAGGGCCCAGGATTCCTAGCCAAGCACAAGTTGTTATTTCTGTTTGGTCTGACTTGACAGCACAGCTGGCTGCAGACTTACTGTTACCAGTTCTTTTACTGGTCAAACATACATGTGCAGTGAGGGGAGTGCATAGTGCACTCCCCTCACTGCTTGCCACCCCATGGCCCCGCACCTTTCACAAGGAAGGGACAATAAACCTAGGGGCATATTTATACTTGTTTTGCACCGAATGTGTGTCATTTTATTTTTTTTACGCAAATTCGGTGGAAAACTAACTCCATATTTATACTTTGGCGCTAGACCCGTCTAGAATCAAATCTATGGAGTTAAAGTCATTTTTTGGATCTGGAAACCTACTTTGCGTCAATGAGATGCAAAGTAGATGTTCCCGTGCAAAAAATGACTATCTACCCTTACCGCCATATTTATCCCCCGTGCTAAAATCACGCATGGGGGGGGAGGGGTCAAATAATTATACAAAGCTTGCTTTGCACCATTATTTAACGCCTGGGTCAGGTGCAGGCGTTAGGGGACCATTGGGCCTATTGTCATGGTGGACACCCAGGGACACCCCCACCCACACCAGAGGGACAGCGGAGGATGGGGGACCCCATCCCAGGTAAGTATAGGTAAGAACAGGTACATTTTTTTTTTTTTTTTAAGTGCCATTGGGGACCCTGAAATAGGCCCCCCTACATGGCACTGGGTGCAGTGGCCATGCCCAGGGGACCCTGGTCCCCTGTGCCGGCCATTGGGGTGGTGAGCATGACTCCTGACTTTTCTAAGACAGGAGTCATGCGGTATGGATGGTTTTGCATTAGAAAATGACGCTAGGCTGGTTAGTCTTTTTTTTTTTTCCTAACCTGCCTTCTGTCATTTTTTTGGTGCAAAACCCCCTTCTTTCATACCGCCAGCTCCACCCGGCTAACGTTTTTTTTTTTTACGCTAGCCTACCCTTTGCACCGGCTTGCACCGTTCCATAAATATGGTGCCCGGATGGTGCTCAGAAATGGTGCAAGCCAGTGCTAAACTTTTTGGTGCACAACTTCGTTAATGCAGTTTTGCACCAAAAAGTATAAATCAGGCCATAGTTTATTGTCCCTTCCTTATGAAAGGTTTGCAGCTTCTGCTGCTGGTGGGGGGAGGGGAGGGGCTAATGCTCCTCCACCCAAATGGAGGAGCCGCCACAGGAAACAATTATTTGTTTATTGGTTATTTGACTGCAGCAGGCTTTTTAATGTTTTAATCAGTGCACTTGCCTCCTAGAATGTCCTAACTGCACTGGTAAACAAGTGGCAAACTGGCTGAGTGCAGCGTTTATATGTCGGGTCAGCCTGGAACCATGCTAGAGTTATCATTTAGAGCTAGTTTTAGTGCACACAGCGTTGTTAAATATACCTAGGGCCACTGGAATTACGCAATGCTACATGCAGTGTTTTCCACATAATTATGGATTTGCCACATAATCCATCATCATCTGCAGAATGTGCAGATTTTAACACAAAAAACTGCCTCTAGCTCATAACTATAAAAATGTGGTAAAACACTACCAAACGTGTTGCTGCCCTTTGACTTGCATTGCGTCACAGAGACTAATCACTTTTCAGTTAGTGGTTGTTTTATTTCAGAGCTAAACTGATATTTATGAGGAGAAATATTTGCCCATACAGTGTGAACTCGTGCAAAGCTCACAAAATATTGAAGTACTACTGCTTCAAAATGTGCTACATTACACCTATTATTTGCCTTTTTTTGATATCTTGTTTAGTCAGCCCTGCCTCATAATTTGATCCTCCCATGCCCCATAATTCTAGTGGCCCTGAATATATCTTTGACTGGTCAGCAAGAGCAAAACAGGAAATTAAAGAATTGCACTTGTATCAAAGGCTGTCACGAGCGCAGACGTAGAAGGTTGTGTGCTCTGTACCAGTCATTGAGTTTTAGGACAGTTGTTCTAGGTCAAAGATAGAACACACTGCTCTAGAACCCAAGAATAGGCGACAAAGGGATGACGACAGTAGTGGAGCTGTGCATTAGAGGGCAGGCTTCAGCGCTGTCCCTCTCGCCCCAGGAGAGTGGGTTCCGGCAGTTTCCATGGAAACAAAGCCATTTTTAGGGTAAGATAAATACATAGCCATGATGGAAGGGGAGATAGAAAGATCACTGCTAACGTGATTAAAATGGAGAGCCAGGTTCTCAGGTCAAGATTTAAAATGTAGACCTATTCACAGCCCATTAAGTGTGAAGAAACAGAAGTGGGGGTAGGGAGAATGGGGTAAAGGAGGAACGCAGGGAAGAGAGGATTGAGGGATCCAGGAGTGGGAGCGGGAGAGAGGATGGGGAGAGCAAGAGATGGAAGTGAGAGATAGGACAGCGATGAAATGCGCGAATAGAAAAGATGGAGACAAAGATAGGGGCAGAGATGGGCCAGAGCGTAGATTAGGGAAAGTGAGGGATTGGCATGGAAAATATGGGAATGAAGGAAGAGCGGGGAAAAAGAGGAAATGTGGAGAGAGGAATTGTGAGGGGTAAATAATCAGGACAAAGGAGAGTGAGAATTAGAGAGGCAGAGAGTGGACGGGGGAAGAGAGTGATGAAGGAGAAAAGGGTGAGACATATCAAAGGGTACGGGGTCTAAGGGAACCAGGTGGGCTGAAAAGAGAGTGAGTATTAAGAGAGCAGAGGTGGGGAAGGTGAGAGACGGCGAGAGAGAAGGAACAAGACACAAAAAAGATAGTGACTGGGGCGGCAAAAACGGGTATCCAAAGAATACGAGTGGAGGAAAGAAAAAGAGAAGAGTGGGCGATAATACTGCAGGATAGAGAGACAGAGGGCGGGGACAGATATGGGACGGGGGACGCATATGAGACGAAAGAGTGTGACAGAGGGAGGTGAATAGCGGATGCACAGAGAGAGACCCTGCAGGAACGAGCAAGAACAAAGACTAAAATGCCAGTTGAAAAGTAGGGCGCTGCAGCCGGCGTAGGAATACCGAGGACGCGATGCCGCACCGGGAGGTACAGGTTGTGGAGTCCAGAGCGGGGACCCACAGGCTGTTGGGTGTGCGGGCCCGAGAGACTGCTGCGTCCACCCGGACCGCGACTCCTGGAGAGACAGGAAGGGAGAGAGAGAAGCGACGGGAGAAGGGAGAAGATTGGGAAAATGAAAGGGGAGAGCGAGGGTGAGAATAGGAGTAAAAGATTGAAATGGGAAGGGAGGATCTGATAACAAGAGGTACCGATGGGGGATAGAAGAGGAAACGAAGGAATGATATTTAGAAATAAAGGGACGTATCAGCATTCGAAGCGAGGGAAGGGAAATAGAAAAAGAGAGAAAGATCAAGAGAGAAAGGATGAGACCGGAGGTAGGTGCGGTAGGAAGGAAGAGGGAGGCACACACAGGGATTAAGAGAATGTGAGGGATTTGAAGGGCAGAGGAGGAAGGTTTATTTTCTTTTTAAATGTAACTCTGGTCCCGGTATTGGTTAAGCAGTCACGAGCGGCCGAGACTGCAAAGCGCGCTTTGCTGCAGCACTTCTCAGAGCAGTGATTGTGTGAGCGCTAGAGAATGGGCTTCGGCAATCAGACCAGATGCCTGACTGCAGGTATTCAGGGCGGTGGCTGTAGGCGGAGACTCCCCCCGGGTGCAGGCGTATGTGGAGAGAGAATGAGGCACTCTTTTTAGGATACAGGGACCCTGTGTCTCTCATCCTTCAATGGAGCACTCTTTTTAGGACACATGGACCCTGGGTCTCTCATCCTTCAATGGAGCGCTCTTTTTAGGATACATGGACCCTCTGTTTAGCGATGGATGCAACCCTGGTTCCCTCATTCATCAATGGAGCGCTCTGTTTAAGGATGGATGCAACCTTGGTTCTCTCATTCATCAATGGAGCGCTCTGTTTAAGGATGCATGCAACCTTGGTTCTCAAATTCATCAATGGAGCGCTCTGTTTAGGGCAGCATGCAACCCTGGTTCTCTCATTCATCAATGGAGTGCTCTGTTTAAGGATGAATGCAACCCTCGTTCTCTCATTCATCAATGGAGTGCTCTGTTTAAGGATGCATGCAACCTTGGTTCTCTCATTCACCAATGGACCACTCTGTTTAAGGATGCATGCAACCCTGTTTTTCTCATTTATCAATGGACCACTCTGTTTAAGGATGCATGGAACCTTGGTTCTCTCATTCATCAATGGAGCACTCTGTTTAAGGATGCATGCAACCCTGGTTCTCCCATTTATCAATGGACTGCTCTGTTTAAGGATGGGTGCAACCTTGGTTCTCTCATTCATCAATGGAGCGCTCTGTTTAAGGATGCATGCAACTGTGGTTCTCTCATTTATCAATGGACTGCTCTGTTTAAGGATGGGTGCAACCTTGGTTCTCTCATTCTTCAATGGAGCACTCTGTTTAAGGATGGATGCAACCCTGGTTCTCCCATTCATCAATGGAGCGCTCTGTTTAACGATGGATGCAACCCTGGTTCTCTCTCTCATCAATGGAGCCCTCTGTTTAACGATAGATGCAACCCTGGTTCTCTCATTCATCATTGGAGCGCTCTGTTTAAGGATGCATGGAACCCTGGTTCTCTCATTCATCAATGGACCACTCTGTTTAAGGATGCATGGAACCTTGGTTCTCTCATTCATCAATGGAGCACTCTGTTTAAGGATGCATGCAACCCTGGTTCTCTCATTTATCAATGGACTGCTCTGTTTAAGGATGGGTGCAACCTTGGTTCTCTCATTCATCAATGGAGCGCTCTGTTTAAGGATGCATGCAACCCTGGTTCTCTGATTTATCAATGGACTGCTCTGTTTAAGGATGAGTGCAACCTTGATTCTCTCATTCTTCAATGGAGCGCTCTGTTTAAGGATGGATGCAACCCTGGTTCTCCCATTCATCAATGGAGAGCTCTGTTTAACGATGGATGCCACCCTGGTTCTCTCATTCATCAATGGAGCGCTCTGTTTAATGATGGATGCAACCCTGGTTCTCTCATTCATCAATGGAGCGCTCTGTTTAAGGATGCATGCAACCTTGGTTCTCAAATTCATCAATGGAGCGTTATGTTTAGGGCGGCATGCAACCCTGGTTCTCTCATTTATCAATGGACCACTCTGTTTAAGGATGCATGGAACCCTGGTTCTCTCATTCATCAATGGAGCGCTCTGTTTAAGGATGCTTGCAACCCTGGTTCTCTCATTTATCAATGGAGGGCTCTGTTTAAGGATGCATGCAACCTTGTTTCTCTTATTCACCAATGGAGCACTCTGTTTAAGGATGTATGCAATCCTGGTTCTCTCATTTATCAATGGACCGCTCTGTTTAAGGATGTGTGGAACCCTGGTTCTCTCATTCATCAAAGAAGCGCTCTGTTTAAGGATGCATGCAACCCTGGTTCCCTTCTTCATCAATGCAGCACTCTGTTTAAGGATGCATGGAACTCTGATTCTCTCATTCTTCAATGGAGCGCTTTGTTTAAGGATGCATGCAACCCTGGTTCTATCATTCTTCAACGGAGAAGTCTTTTTAGGATACCTGGACAGTGGTTCTCTCATCCTTTAATGGAGTACTCTGTTTAATGAAACATGAAACCCTGGTTCTATTATTCTTCAACAGAACGCTCTGTTTAAGAATGAATAGAATCCTGGTTGTGCCATTATTCAATGTAGTGCACTCTCTGATGATGTGTGAGGCCTCTGGTTCTCGCCTTCAAGAGAGTACTTTCTTTTACCATGTCAGGCTCTTGTTCCTCATTCTTCAAGTGAACACTCTCATTTAGGATGTCAGGGATCTTCATCTCTAATTCTCCAAGAAAGTGCTCTTTTAAGTTCTCTCATTCTTCAAAGAAGCCCTCTTCTTTAATGATGCTAGAGCTCCTTGTTCTCTCATTCTTCAAGGGAGCGCTGTCTTTTACGAAGTCAGAGTGTATGGTTCTCTCATTCTTGAACAGAGCACTCTCTTTAAGGATGTCAGGGCTCCTTGTTCTTTCATTCTTCAAGGAAGCACTCACTTTAATTATGCCAGAGCACCTTGTTCTCCCATTCTTCAAGGAAACACTCTCTTAAATGACACTAGGGCTCCTTGTTCTCTCATTCTTCAAGGGAACAATATCTTTTAGTATGTCAGAGCCCATCGTTCTCTCATTCTTGAATGGAGCACTCTTTCTAAGGATGTCAGGGCTCCTGATTCTCGTGTTTTTCAAGGGAGCACTCTCTTTAACATTTTACAGACTTCTTGTTCTTTCATTTTTCAAATAAGTGCTCCTTGTAGTCGGAAGCACTCTTTTTGAGGATGTTAAGGCTCATGGGTCTCTTTTTCATTAAGTAAGCACTGTCGTTAAGGACATCAGGCCTCCTTGTTCTCTTATTCTTCAAGGAAGCCATGTCTTTAAGGGTGTCGGTGAACACTCTTCTTTCATTTTTCAAGGAATCACTTTCTTTAGTGAAGAAAGGAGTCCTTGTTCTCGTGTTCTTCAAGGAAGCACTCCCCTTATGGATGTCAGGGCCCCTGGTTATGAAAACCATTCAAACTATGGGATTTCCATTGTGTAAGCTCTGACAGTGGTTCCTAACTCCATTCCTGAAGTTCTATATTGTGAGGTATAGTGGCAGCAGGTAGATGTTTGTGAGCCAGAGGAAAATGTAAACATAAGTTCATTAATCATTTAGGATTTCTTAGATTAAAAATTGTACATTTTTATAAATGATTAATGCACTGTGGGTTTTGAATGGTGTAATTTTAGTATATTTCTACATTACAATATGGCGGAGATATAAAATGAATGCTGGTTTTATTTTCTTAACCGGTCGCTGGAATGTATACACATTAATTAATGCTATTTCGGGAACACGTCATACGCCTGGGTGAAAGACTATACACTTATATCCCTTGGGTGATTATTGAAGACCCTCCTCTGTCCAATTGGATATTTTGATAGTTTATTTTAAGACATATAGGGGGTCATTCTGACTACCGCCGGCGGCGGTAACCGCACGCCCGGCGGGAGCCGCCGAATGACCGCACCGCGGTCAAATGACCGCAGCGGTCATTCTGAGTTTCCCGCTGGGCTGGCGGACGACCGCCAGAAGGCCGCCCGCCAGCCCAGCGGGAAACCCCCTTCCACAAGGATGCCGGCTCCGAATGGAGCCGGCGGAGTGGAAGGCGTGCGACGGGTGCAGTTGCACCCGTCGCGATTTTCAGTGTCTGCCAGGCAGACACTGAAAATCTATGTGGGGCCCTGTTAGGGGGCCCCTGCAGTGCCCATGCCTATGGCATGGGCACTGCAGGGGCCCCCAGGGGCCCCACGACACCCGTTACTGCCATCCTGTTCCTGGCGGTGAAAACCGCCAGGAACAGGATGGCGGTAAGGGGTCGGAATCCCCATGGCGGCGCTGCTTGCAGCGCCGCCGTGGAGGATTCCCTGGGGCAGCGGGAAACCGGCGGGACACCGCCGGTTTCTGACCGCGGCTGTACCGCCGCGGTCAGAATGCCCATGGAAGCACCGCCAGCCTGTTGGCGGTGCTTCCGCGGTCGTTGGCCCTGGCGGTCCATGACCGCCAGGGTCAGAATGACCCCCATAGTAGACTCATGTGCCCTAACTATCCTTTATTGGACCCCCACCTCCCCCGTGATTTTGAGAAGCTCTAGGTTTTACAAGAAATACCTATTTCTTCTTAGTACACATAACTGAGGAATTATCTGGCATCCTATTGCTTTAAAGATGTGATGTCTAATCTCTAGCTTCACTGAGACATTTGTGCACTTCAAGCCGGGACCAGCATAGGGTACATGGCAGACGCCAATAGGAGGAAAGCCTGCAGACATTGCAGCTGGAGGCGACTATAAATTGAGCATCTCTGTCAACAGCACTCTTGCAGATGCTGGGTCCACCCAAGCCCACACAGGCTCACCATTGGTAAAACCAGCATTCTTGACAATCAAAAGAGGTACAAAATGCGAGAGGTGGGTAGGTAGGACAGTTGCCAATTTTGTTTGGAGGCAGTGCCTTTAAGCCCAGCTTTAAATGATGCACTGAGTTCACTTACTGCATAGTGATAGGTAAGCTTTTTGTTTTTTGATTAGTGTTTTAAAAAATTACGAAAATTATAAATTTATAAAAACGAAAATTGGGATTCAATTTCTTTTTTCTTTTTTTTTGTGATTCCTTGACATGATGCTGAATGAATGTGTAGCGTCTATTCGTCATAGGCTCTTTACAGGTCCGTTTCACTTCTATCCCTGCCACTCCCTTCATATCCTCTAGGGACAGGGTTTGCAAGAGCTGTGCCAGGGATAGCCACAGGCACCCTTTGCTATACCCATCTACCCCAACTGACGCCCAAGAAGATAGGTCGAGAAGAAACAGTCCAAAAGTCAAGGCTTACTTTACCTTAGGATGCACTGAGTGGTGTCAGCAGCTTGGAGAGTGGTGAGTTCAGTGCCAATGGCGTAACAAAGGCCCCCACAGCCCTTGCAGAGCTGGGGCCCATAGAACTCCAGGGGGCCTCCTCAGCACAGTACCTGGGCTTGAGAGCTCCTGAATTAGTCCAGAGAGGGGGGCTCCATGTACTTTGCAGGGGGAGCTTAAGTTTCATTATGCCACTGTTCAGTGCTTCAGCCTAGTCTGAAGCCTGTTGTAACAAACCTGTCAACAGACCAGCAACGCAGCTTTTAATAGTCCCGCCCAGGAGTGATGGGCTTTTACTAGTGGGGTAATTATAAGATCAGTTTTAGAAGAAGAGCTACTGCTAGTGAACTTAGGGCAGTGCAGGACAAGGTTTTGAAAGGCTGACCCATGGTATCTGGTGTATGGTCTGTTTGGTATGTGAAAGCCCTAGGTGATGCAGTGGTTCTTTGGAGACATTCAAGGTAGAAATATTGAATTGTTACATCCCTGCGGTAGGTCTGTATGTTGCAGTGCTCCTCACGTCTCCAGAGATGACAGTGACATTTGTGTTCTGTGAACACTGTTCACAAAGAATTCCACAAATTATAAGCTTTTGCCACACTGTGTGGGTTAACTGTGAGAGAGTGTGAGTTCAAAATGTGTTTCATCAGTTTAAAATGTTTCTTGGGGTGATTTATTTTTGTGACAGTGTGGCCTCGAGGTACTAGGTTTGGTTCTTGCTGGTGTTACTTTTGTACACTTTCTAGTGTCTCCTTATTTGACATAGGCCTTGCAAAGGACTTAGCGAACATTAGCTTTCAGTAGGTGGAGCAGGTTTTCCCTTATATATTAACTCAGTTGAACACAGCTGTGCAGTTTGCTTTGCATTTTTAGGTCTAACATATTAGACAGTCCATTCACTGTCTGTTGTGAGGCATATTGTGGCTTAAAAAGAATACAGGGAGACTTGAAGCCCAACCATTGCTTACCACTGGTTGACTTTCCTGTCACTCTCTTTTGCCTGCTTCTTATGCATGCCTCAGCTTGTCAGTCTTGTACATGCTCCTCCCATGAATCAAAGCCTGTTTACCATCACCTGATTGGTTACCATCTCTGCTTCTACTGCTTGCTTTGCAAGCACTGCTCTTTTTCAGTTGAGCACTCCATGAAAGTGCATGTATTCTTGAACTGTCGCCCTTATGTACATCTTTTCCCCTGCAATCCCAGTTTCTCTCTGTCACCGAAGTACTTCTCCCTAACCACTCGTGGTTGCGTTCACCTATATGCTTTTTCCCATTCCTTCCCCACACCCTCCATGTGCTTTCCAGTCCCTCCCGTTCTCCCCTGTGTTTTTTTTTTGGGCTTCCTCTCTTTCTCCTGCACACCCGTGCACCCTTTCTCCTGCACATCTGTGTTGCTTCGGCTCCCCCAATACCTGACCCCACTCTGTTGCTTTGGCTTCCCTCTCCCCATTGCTCAAGTTTCCACCCCACCACGCTTAAAAAAAAAAAAACACTTTGCATGTTTTATTTTCTTCTTAGTTACAATCCAGCTTGGATTTGGCTTTGCCAGTACATGTTAAGGTAGGTGGTGGCAGCTCACCAACAAAGACCATTTTTTGCCCTATGGTAGATAAAAGTAGTAGAACTCAGAGGAGCTGACCTGAGATGACAATTCTTTAAAATTCGGCTATATCCATTTTTAGGTCGAGCGTGCAAGCGCTTTGACCTCTTGTAAGTATTGTGGGCTTTTAACCACGCCCAACACTTTCACTCTTTCATGAACTTGCCTTCCAAAAAGTCTTTGTTTTCATTGGTAAATGCTTTACATTTGTCCCTCCTTGGGGAGGTTTTGATACTGCCTTGTTTATAATGGTGTTTTGAGAGAGTGTGAGGTGCTCACAAAAAGAGGTTATTTAGAGATTGTTGGGTAGACTGCTGGCCCAATTTGGAGTGTATGCCGGCAACTACGCTCTAAAAAGGATGGACTGGACATCTGCCATTTTTTGCCAGATGTCCTGCATCCATAAAACTCTAAAGAACCCCCCAAAGTGTTTTATGTTGAAAAAGTGGGTAAAGATACATGATTCCAAATCTACTTCCTCCCTTCATTTTCACTTACATTAGCTACCTTGTGTCCTTAAAGATTTCACTTATTTTCCCTTTAGTCATATATCAATCAGCTTCTACATAGGTCATAATCGTCATTATACTGTCTTGTAAACTCCTTAATGCCGCAATCCTAGAGGACTCTTCACCTTATCTTTCATAACCAGACACTGAGTGCGTTCTGACTCTGACCCGCACTAGTCACTTCAAGTGCTTCATCGTTGAGTTTGAACTCATTCACAAACTCTCATTGAAGTCTGCAGTCGGTTATGTGTCATTATAATGCATACAAAGACATTGGGATTCGCTACATTGCAACTACAACATCAGGAACGTACCTACTTCAGAACACTGCAGGTACGATTAATTTATTTTAAATGGCTTTATGTGTGGGGGGAGGGCTCGGAGGGAAGGGTGGGCGTGTGTGTGATTTTGTTTGTGTGTGTACTTTTTATGGGAGGGTGAGATAAACAACCCCAAACCACATTTCTATATATATAAATGTATATTTTCCGCTTGTTGGGGGTAGGATCCCTCCCTCGAATCCCCCTTTTTTTACCTCTCTTTTCTCTTAGGGGTAAGCAGTGTTTCTGAAGTAGCATAACTAGGATGGAAAGGTCTATGCACGAGTCCTTCTGGTATGTTATAAAACATTAATCTAGTTGCTTCGGAGGGAGATTGCACTTTCATGTAGACAAACATGTTGATGTGTTCTTGTCCATTTTGATTCTCCCTCCTCTTAAAATAACCTTTCATCAATGCACGTGGAATGGCAATTTAAATACCCCTGTTCTGCTGTCCGAATCTGCCTGTTTGCAGTTTTCGCGCGCCCCCAGGTATGTATGGCTCGTAGGTGGGTCTCTAACGGATCTGCTTCAGAATTACAGGAAGTAGTGGTAATTGGTCCTTCTGCCAATTCCAGGATTGCTGCTATAGGAAACAAAGCTCTAAAGTGGAATAGTTGAGAATCCAGGCTGCAGTGGCCCTGGGTTAAGTTCGGATTCAAAATTGCAGAGTTGTTGTTAGTAAAGACTAATGCATCTTATCTATTTCCACACATAACATATATGTCAAAGTGAATACTGTGCGACTCCTAAGAAATGCTGTTAGAAAGATGAGACAAGAAGGCTGCTGGTAGTCTCTGCAAGGTTCACCTTAGAAAGGTCCATTATTATTTTACTGTGATGGTGGCAGTGGTCCCCATTTATCCATCCAACATGGTCACTGTGGACCCCTTCTGAATCTGTAACATCCATGCGAATAAAGAAAAGTAACCCCTTGCCAGTGTATTTCAACTTTCCCTACTCTCGCTGTGGTAAAGTAATCATCAGACAATTCTTCCACTGATACCATTGGCCTGCCACCATCATCACTCAAATAAGCTGCAGTTTAATCTTTGAGTAGATGGGGTTACTTCTACAAAGGTGATCAGGGAAACTCTGACTAAGGGAAGCAGCTTGAAGTACGACTTCCTTGTTCGGGGCCTTAACCACGCATGTGCTTAACCACACACATGCGGGGTTAAGGCACAGAAGAAGGGAGTCGGCTGAGGAGGAGGACACGATCAAGGAGGAGGTAAGTGGGGCTGGAACTGGGGCTGTTTTAGGGGCGGGTATTTTTAGTTTTAGGGGCGGGGGTGGGTTTCGGGGTATTTTTAGTTTTAGGAGCGGGGTGGGGGTCTGGGGTATTTTTACTTTTTGGGGGTGGGGATTGGGGTAGTTTAGGTTTTAGGGGCGGGCGGGTGGGGAGGTCAGGGTATTTTTAGTTTTTGGGGGTGGGGGTTGGAGTGGTTTAGGGGCGGGGAGGGGGGCCAGGGCATTTTTTGTTTTATGGTCGGGTGGGGGGTCGGGTATTTTTTGTTTTTGTGGGTGGGGGTCAGGGTGGTTTAGGGGCGGGGAGAGGTGTTGCAGCATTTTTTGTTTTAGGGACAGGGGTGGGGGGGTCGGGGTATTTTTAGATTTAGGTGAGGGGTGGGGGGTCTGGGGTATTTTACTTTTTGGGGGTGGGGGTTGGGGTAGTTTAGGTTTTAGGAGCGGGGTGGGGGTTTAGGGTGGTTTTAGGGGTGGGGTGGTCGCTGTAATTTTAGGGGGTGGAGGTTGGGGTGGTTTTAGGGGCGGGTGAGGGGGTGGGGGTGGTTTTAGGTTTAAGGGGCGGGGTGGGGGTTGGGGTGGTTTTAGGTTTTAGGGGTGGGGTTGTGGTAATTTTAGGGGCAGGGGGTTGGGGTGGTTTTAGGTTTCAGGGGAAGGATGGGGGGGTCAGGGTAATTTTAGGGGCGGGTGGGAGGTTGGGGTGGTTTTAGGGGCAGGCTGTGGGGGGTTGCGGCAATTTTTAGGGTTGGGGGGCCACATGCTGGAACCACGCATGCCATTCACTAATGCCTTTACCAGAAATGCCCTTACAATGAAAAATCATTGTTAAGGCATTCGTGGTAAAGGCATTAGTGATAACAGCGCGGTCGTTGTTCCAACTGCATTGTTTAGGCATGCGTGGTTCCAGCATGCGTTGTTGCGACATACATTCTCTGACTAAACTTCCTACTGAAGAAGCCTTGCCTCTTACCTGGAATTTGAGGCGGTGGAAGAGGGGCCTAAGGGCAGACTGTCTTAGTTTAGTTAAAAAGTCGGAGGTAATAAGTGAAATGTTTCAGTGTAGAGCAGCTATGACCATGGCTATATGTTTGGCACAAGTGGTCGATGATGAGCAAGTAGGAAATCGATCTCTTGTAGCTGGGAAGCTGCATTCCTCTTCAACAGAATGTTGTTCCTCCTCTTTGGTTCCTTGAGAAGCAGGAATATTACTGGGTCACTGGGTAGTGACGGAATTATCATACCCAATGTTATCTGTAGACCCAGATTTACTGTTCTTTCCAAATCTGGGGTTGTCAACACTTCAAAAACGAAGGCGTTATGTAGAACAGAACAAGGCCATCTTCTCTATTTCGACAACATTCCTACACCAAGAGAGGATTTAGCTCTTCAATGGAAACCCTTGTGCTTGAAAAGAATGAAGACATTACAAACTGCTAATCTAGGTAATGGCATGTTGGTGATTACTAAACATTTTGGGACTCACAAAATCCCATTGTTTTTCTATCTATGCTGAATTGTGTAATTTTGTACCTTGGCCTTTCAGATGTCTGCCCCCTGTGCACCTGGTCCTAAACATCATTCTTCCTAATTTTCCTTTGTAACTTACACCACAGCAAAAATCAACAATGTGCTTATCACAGTGACACTCACATGTATGTCCTCACAGATCTGCAAATGTTTTAGAGTGGGTATTACAGTGTGGTTTACCAACCGTTGTTACTGTAGAACGAAAGTTTGTGGGTGAGAGGGAAATTGTGCCTACCTGTTTTGGTCACTTCGCTCATGTTGAGATAGTCCAGAAATGGAACAGCTAAACCCTGGCCCAGGAAGATTTTCACCAGCTTCATGGCAATCTCTTGACGGCTTTCCACAGAGCTGATCTCCTCCAGCATGGTCAGAGGTGTGATGTCTTCATCCTGGACATAGCATGAGAGTACAGTATAGAATAAGATACCACCCTACAGAGGACTCAAAGGCTGTGTCATCCAATACTGGGAGTTGGTGCAACTTTACCCCTCCTCCCAAAACGGAATGCCTGACACATTGAGACAGGAAACAATCCTATCACTTTAATCCTGATCTGTCCAGCGCTGAGCTATTGGCATGCCTCTACATTGCTAAGCTCCCTCTATTTCACTATAGCAGTGGACAATATCTTTCTCTCATGGATTCGGAGTCACCTTTAAGTGGGTCAGTTTCCATTCTTCATACACTGAGACCTGTTCAGTCCTACTCAAGATCTGCTGCCAGGAATGTCAAAGTCTCAAGCTCTCTCTCGGAGAGGGATACGACCAGCTATTGTATACCATCTAAAGTCTTTATTTTGAGTAAAAAAAACTTCCTGATCATGATGTTACGGAAGGAAATAATGTGAGCATTCCATTACAATCTCATGTGAAAACCTAAAGCTATTCTGCTTTCTCAGAAGCACCATCGATTCATATGACTATATGAATATATAAACTAGAATCATACCATCAAAACACACAATAAATGCACATTGTGGTGCAATAAGAAAATAAATGCATAATCTATTGCAAATTAGTAACAATTTATATGACCAAGGCAGCTGAGCAAATGCATACCATGGTGGTATGTGGGGAGCTAAAAGGAAAATATATGGTAAGCAGAAGTCTATGGATCATTCTGTTCCAGGGTGGTAGAGATCAGTCTTTCTGTCTCCTGCCTACAGAGTGACAGAGGATCAGCAGCATGGTGGTAGGATTCGAACCAAACAAAGACAGCAAATACCATAAATGCTGTTACATCACGACTCACCTCTGCTGGGTACAGAATAGACTCCACCAACAGTTCGATAAGAGGCTGATAATACATGGATGGCAGGATCCGGTCCTCTGCTAGACGAACCTTCAGTCTCAGTGCTCCCAGCTTTCCACTGGAACCAAAAGACGATAGATCTGTATAAGCATCATAATGTAGGTTTTCACAGACAGACTTTCAGGTAAATACACATGATCATCATGGTGGTTTCTATAGGCACAGATCACTCAGGTGTATGCATATAGTTGGTTATCCAAAATGTCTATATAGACAGTCACTGACTTATGTATAGGTTGTCATCAAACAGGTTTTAATGGACACAGACCAAACTGGTATGTATATTTGGTTGGTCGTAATGGTTTGTCTTAGGGTGACCACCTCTACAGCCCTGAACTTTTCACCTTCAAATCATTGATGTCATGTGTATCTAATAAGTTGAATGGAAGCAAAACAAGACTACAGCTATCCAGTTCTAAACAGCATTGAATGTGTCCTTTACCTATTCTGGATCATATTCTCTTGCTGACAGCTCAAGGTAACTGAGCTGCCTTTGTCCTACTCAACCTGTCAGCAGAGTTAAACAGACAACCACATTCTGCTGTCCCACCTTTTCCAATCAGGCCCTTGCTTGGTTTACTGATTACCCTCATGACGACTCCCAAACACCAACTACCCTTCTCTGGGTGCACTCACTGATGTCTAATCCAGAGACCAACAGGGCTCTTCGCTCAGCCCCATACTTTTCAATATTTATGTTTCTCCACCTGCTCTTCTCAGCTGCTCGTTCAGGTGCTCTTTCATGACATATGTGCATGACATGCACATTCTGCTTCATCACCAAGCATCTTCCCCTTCCAGTCATATCAACTATCAAAAGTGCCTCAGATACGCTGGCTCATGGATGAATCATAATTCATTAAAAATCAGTACCTACAAAACTGAAATCTTGATCATTGGTCAGCATTCTTCTGTCTGTTGCTTTAACTGGCGACCGTTGATGTGGGTCGACCATCAACTCCTGTACAAGATGTCAGAAACCATGGCTTCTGGTTCAGTCACAAACTCTCTTTAATCTCTCAGACCAATAACATCTCTTCATTCCATTTTCTCTATTTGCATCTTTTGTGCAAGATGATTCCTTTTCTCAATTTATCTTCAACGAAGACAATTGTTCAAGCTGTCATACTATGAGATCTGACTACTGCAATTTTCTATACCTTAGTTTTCCTTCTTATGCCGTCAACTATCTACTTTGATTCAACATGCTTCTATTTGCTAGATATTTAACCTTCCCAATGGTCCTTACATCTCTTCTTTTCTGTCCTCTCTTCTCTGGCTCCCCGTTCTTGGGTGCACTGTTCTCTTTGTCTGCTTCTCTGAGAACGACACAAACCTGTGCCCTATTTCCTTCAAGTCAAATTTTCATACTTTTCACCATCTTGAACCCTTAGCTCAGCTTCACTGAGGCTTCTCACAGCCCCTCGTACTAGTCTGCTCCGGAGGCTCTTTCTTTTAAATTCTAGTTAGTAAAAGCATGGCACTCTTCTCTCTCTTTCACTCTCTCTCTCACTCGCTCCAACTCATCAACAGCCATCTTTCATTTTGGAAAAGTATGACTGCGTTTTTCTAGATCTGTTTAATCCGTCCTGCTAATGGTCTCAGCACCATGGTACCTTGTTGGGTGACAGTTCGTGCTCAATAGAGTATTCTTCATCATCATCGTCATCATTATATAACACCAGTAATGAGATGAGCCATCACACAAAATTCCAGGACTGGAAACAGTGTCTCCAACAACCTGAAGGAGGTGGTCACCCTAGTTAATATAGCCATGTTTCGTTTATGTAGAAACATAATAAAAACATATGAAAACACATTTTCCATATGTGAGTAGACCCACAAGCCATACAGTTAAGTATGCACAGGTAATTACCATCCAATTAAGGCCTAACACACACACACCACGCCCAGATTAGGATATCTTGCAAGTACATGTAAAGGGACAACATGAAGACATGCATGGACAAACACGTAATCCAGGGCAAGTGTGACAATATGCCAACACACATTTATCTATTTGATATACATTGACAGCATGCAGGTATGAATAAGTATATATAGATACATATACATGTGCATGTCACAATCATGCACGGGCACACACCAAGCAGGTAACTTACTCAAACTAAGCTAAGGCATTTTCATATTCCTTGAATGTGTTTTAAACATTACCATACATACAAATTAATCATGTAGGTATGTAGAAACAGAGATATCCTCTATGAGCTAGGACTCATATATGTATGCCTAGATACACGTATCACCAAGTTATATTTAGACCTATGCAACACACATGCCTGAAGCTTCACATGTATGCAAGGAGTCACAAACAATATGTGTAATGTAACGGTATGTATACAACATACAGCAACAGACAGGCTAATACAAGCATGACACAAACAGCTAAGCATCGACACAAGCGAAATATTTTATAGAAATCTATCAGATGTAAATACAAGACAGCTAGGGACAAAAATATAATACATATAACATATTGCATTATACATGGAAACGCCTGTACTGTAGGTGTTGAAGGTGTACTGTAGGTGTTGAAATTTAAGTGGCTTTGGTCACAATACAAACATCTAAGTAGTTTCTATGCTGTGTTTTTCCTCCCCTAGTTAGTGTCACATTAGTGCACCCTAACCAGAGAGTCCTATCAGATCATTGTATATGTATATGGGATTCGTACAGGAAAAAACCTTTGTTTTCTTCACTAAAAAGTTCCAATGACTTTTGAAAATGCAGATTTAAATCGGACAGTATATACGTTAAGTGATGTTTTGTTATTTCTAAGACCACACAAGTTGAAATTCGTGATGTTGCTGGGTGACACAAAAATAACACCAAGTTCTAACAACCAACAAGAGAGACGAGAATGACATATAATAAACAAAACCAAGACGAAGCTGGTTTGTAAGAGATGCACTTTATATATGAAAAAAACAGGTCTTCAGGCGTTTTCTAACGACCATATTATGTACTGGATTCTGTTCGTAAACTGCATGGCAGTTCAGGCAAGGAATTCTAGGGTGAAAAACAGAGCTATCTCACAGAAAAAGAACTGGAGGTAAAAAAAGGGAGGGCACATATAGATGTCCTTCATCACCTAAATTAATGATTACCTCAAAAAATGTACTTGTAAAACATGTTATCATTGCATACAAACACATACACACTTTACGCAGTACATTCAGAGATCCAGGTCCTAAATACAAACACCATGCAGGTATACCTAGGTCATTGCATCACGTGTGCGTTGATAGACATAGACACATAGGCAGGCATCATAAAAATGTAGAGTGTAAACATACTTTCAATTAACCCAGACACAGTTCTTCAAATACCTCCAGCTCAGACATGCCCTGAGGGTTCACCTACCATCCACCAGCCCTTTACCGGAATTTAACCCCCTTGAGGCAAAACTACTCATGGGCAATCTGATGGGGAAAGGTGTCTCCCAAATATACAAAATGTTAATCAATAACTCCCCCCAAAACCTGAACTCCACCAGAATAAAATGGGAGTCATGGGTGGGTGCCTTAGAGGAGTCGGAGTGGAAGGAGGCCTTGATGGTGCCCAGGGAACTTGCAGTGTCGGCCAGACTCCGCACCATCCAATTTTACTACTTACACAAAGCCTATTTATCACCATCTAGACTGTACCGGGCGGGCTTACGCCCCTCAGCCCAATGTCCACGGTGTGGGGGAGGCCCTGCGGACTTCTTTCATATGGTATGGTCCTGTAACGTGATACAGATATATTGGGGCCGGGTATTCCAGGAGATCGGGGCCGCCCTGGGGCGGGAGATTCAGAAATCTGCTAAACTGGCCCTACTGGAGGTAATGGAGGAGATGGGAGGTCCATGGGTGAAGCGAGCCATGGCTGCCACGGCCATTTTGGTAGCCAAAAGAGACATTGCCGCCACCTGGATCTTTCCCGAGGGCCCATCAATCCGAAAGTGGCGAAGGGGCGTAGACTGGTGCGCCAACCAAGAGAAAGTGGTGTATGAATCTAGAGGCTGCCCCCAGAAATTTGAGAAAATTTGGGGGGGATGGATGGATGTATCATCATGAAATGGGGAAAAGACAACAGGAAAGTGGTACTGAAATTTATACTGAATGCTATGGTTAATCCACACTTGAATTCAAACTGTCTATTGGGGTGTTCTGTCGCTAAAATGTATTGCCCTATAATTGTCCACTGCTGTGCTTACCTGCTTTACTTAAAGTTCTTCCTATGCTTTATAAAACAAACAAAAAATTTGCTTATCAAATTTTTTTTAGAGAGCCTGTTAGAAATGGGGTCCCTAGTTGGCAGTGGTTTGCACCTTGTCCAAGTAGGGACCCTCACTCTAGTCAAGGTAAGGGAGTCACACAGCTAAGATAACCTTGCTCACCTCCTTGGTAGCTTGGCACGAGCAGTCAGGGTTATCTCAGAGGCAATGTGTAAAGTATTTGTACAGACACAAAGAAACACAATGAAAATACCACAAAAATACTTCACGCCAGTTTAGGAAAATAGCAAATATTTATCTGAGTAAAACAAGACTGTAACGAAAAAAATCTGACAAACACAAACAAAGATATCACTTCTGAAAGATTAAATGCAATTGTAGTTCCTTGAAATCAATGAAGTGCGTGATTGAGGCAAAGTATTGGAGATGGGTCAAAAACAAAGACGATGCGGGCCACAGGGGAGGTGATGCATCGAAAGAGCCAGAGATGCGTCAGATCCTTACTGTTGCAGGGGAGGTGATGTGTCGGTTTCTTACTGCCACCGGGGCGGTGATGCGTCATTTGCAGCGTGAAGCATCTGCTCCTTTCTGTGGTGCGGTGTTGATGAAGGAAATGGTGCCCAGGGATGATGCATTAGTGATGCATCAGAAGTCAAGCCGCAATGTGTGTCAATCTCACAGCGATGAAGCAGGCACTGCATCAGAATCAGGGTGATGCAGCAAGGACTCCAGTGATGTGGAGCTCAAAACTCACACAGCAGCGGTTCTTCTGACGCACTGCGACAGAAAGCTGGGGCCTGTGTGGAAAACTGTGGTTGTTGCATCAAGCGGGGATCACACTCCGGTTCAGGCAGCAGCACTGCATTGAATTCTTCCAGCGATGCATCAGTTCGGAATCGTGCAGTGAGTTGATGCCTGTATTTTCTCCATGTAGCACCTAAAACCTCCTTCAAGGGCAAAGACTGGATTTGGCACCACTTGGCAGGACAGGGATCTCAGCAGAGGAGCCCAGGTGCTCACAGATGAAGTATTTGATGCCCCGGAGACTTCTTAACAGGAGGCAACCTCAACTCAAGACCTTGGAGAACCTTGGAAAACAAGATATAGAAAGCAAAGTCCAGTTCTTTCACTCTCAGGACAGAAGCAACAAGCAGCAGGCCAGCACAACAAAGCAACAGGCGAAGTGGCAGTCCCTCCTATAGCATCCAGCTCTTCTTCCTGGCACAATGTACTCAGTCCAGAAGTGTTCTAACTTTGTGGGCTCAGAGGTCCAGTACTTATACCCATTTCAGTCTTTGAAATAGGCAAACTTCAAAGAGAAGTCTTTGTAGTACACAAGATCCTGCCTTTCCTTCTCTGGCCTCAGACACACTCCAGGGGGTTGGAGACGGCTTTGTGTAAGGACAGACACAGCCCTATTCAGGTGCAAGTGCCAGCGCCTCCCACTACTCTAGCTCATGAAGACCCATCAGGATATGCAGAGCACACTTCAGCTCCCTTTGTGTGTCTGTCTAGAGTGAATTCACAAACAGCCCAACTGTCATCCGGACCAATGTGTGTTCCACAGCCAGGCAGAGGCACAGAATGGTTAAGCAAGCAAACGCCCACTTTCTAAAAGTGGCATTTTCAAACTTACAATTCAGAAACCAATTTCACCAAAAGAAGCATTTTTAAATTGTGAGTTCAGAGACCCCAAACTCCATATCTCAATAGTAGCAGTATTTCACTATTAGGGCATGTAAAACATACCAGTACATATCCTACCTTTTAAATACACTGCACCCTGCCCATAGGGCTACCTTGGGCCCACCTTAGGGGTGACTTACAGGCAATAAAAGGGAAGGTGTGTGCCTAGCAAGTGAGGCCAGAGAAGGAAAGGCAGGATCTTGTGTACTACAAAGACTTCTCTTTAAAGTTTGCCTATTTCAAAGACTGAAATGGGTATAAGTACTGGACCTCTGACCCCACAAAGTTAGAACACTTCTGTACTCAGTACATTCTGGAAGGAAGAAGAGCTGGATTCTTTAGGAAGGACTGCAACGCTGCCTGTTGCTTTGTTGCGCTGGCCTGCTGCTTGTTGCTTCTGTCCTGAGAGTGGCCTACAGTAGTGGGAGTAAGCTTTCCTACAAGCAACTACCATGCATTCAGTCATAAAATTACAAATATATACAAAACTACAGTTGGCAAAGTACTTTCTCTCCTAAGACGGCCTGACAGCCTAACTGGTATTAACATGGTGCATTTCTTCTACCCACAAGATTTGTCAGAGGGTGTAACGAAATCCAAAGGCCCTGCCTACTATGGTAATCTGTGAAATTCCATGTAACAAAGTATCTCTCTGCAGGCTTTAATACAGAATGATAAAAATTCATTCTAAACAGCCTATAACTTTAATTCATACTTTTCACAATAAACATGTCAGTCCTGCTGCCTTTATCATAATAAACAGACCAGGCTAAAAACTGTGATCTTAAGCTTTCTACCATAACAAACTCTTTCCTGTTGGCTTGAGCACAGGCTCTCACACAAGACGAAAAATGCAATACAAACACTCCTTTTTAGTGGCACGCATCTTCTGTTCAATCAAATGCTGTACTCAAGGACATCGAGATATGGGTGGTGCCTAATCTCATCTCTCAGAAGTAATTCTGAAAGCTTTATTTCTGTTGATCCTTTCAGGTGGGCGACAGCTTCGCTGTCAACCCAGATCTAACAAAGTGTCAGTATTATCACAAGTTGTACTTTTCCATGTCCAGATTCGCCTGCATCAAACATGTTAACTGAAACATAAATCATACGTCTTGTGTGGGTTCTGTGTTCCATCTAATACCTCAGTCAGCCTGGATTGTAGGTTAAGTGTGACTTACCTGCTAACAGGTATTGAGGAAGATAACATTTGTACAAATGCACAATCCTCAGATGGTCTCTAGCATAGAGGGACTACATTTGGGATCAGTGCACTTCGTTACCACCATCAGTTAAGTTTTGCTGCCCTTTTCTGTCTTTTCTCCTTTCACGGTCCGTCCATAATGACACCAATACTTCGCCCCAGTGATGTGCTATGGTGCACCTTCACTGTCCACTTTTCTGTTCCTCATAAAGAGCAAGATCCACCTCTTCAAATTCGTCCTCCATTTGCTACTGGGAGGTGGCTGTACTGATCTCCACACCATTGGTATGGCCAATTTGCTAACAGGAGCACTAAGTTAAGCATAAACAGCATTTTCCACCTCAGGTGGCGAAAAGGTCGAAATAAATAACTTTCAGTAATCCCTCTCTATGCAAGGTACTCGCTAGGTGTTCAGTGATGCCTCTCCAGAAGCAGTTTATTGTTGGATATTCCCATACCATATGGAAGAAATATGTGTCCATGTGTTTTCATCTGGGGGAGACCACTGTGTTACAGCCACGCATTATTTTATTTTTTTCAGTGTCAGGTATGCCCTCTAGAGATAGTTGAACAAATACATATCTTGCGTCTGTATATAGCCCTATAGGTCACAAATACATGTGTAATAATGTACATACATATTTATAAACAGCCATATCACCACAGTATGTTTAGTCATATAAAAACTTTCATGTATTTGTCAACACAAAAATTATACAGGGAAGTGTCACCAAGAGTTACCTATGTTTTAGACGTGTCAAAGTTCAGGTTCACAACTAGCCTGAAGTTTAGAGGTGGCGGCTTTGGCTACGGGGCGGTCTTGGGTTTTTGATCACATTGCCTGTTACCTGGCCTTCGAGCAGGTGTTATCCACTGGCTTACCCTATTGATCACTGCAGTACAAAAAACACCAATAAGAGAGGTGCGTTGAAAGGCCACATTCTCCTGTTGCCAAACTATTTGTGTTAAAGCAGTGCGCGAATGTGAGCAAATGGTATCTTATTCAAGCATAAGCTGCTAAAATGTATAAGGCTAGATTTACACGGCCCTAGAGCCACCTTGTGCCTCATTAGCGTCATTTTCTTTTACTCTAATGTGGCTCAACGAGGCAAAAATCACTGCGCCATATTTACAAAATGGCACAATGCATGCATTGCGCCACTTTGCGCCCCCTTGCGCCAGGCATAATGTATTAAAGCGGATCATTTCGGTGTTAGAAGGCCCGCAAAAATGGCGCAATGAAATCTACAAGATTTCATTGTGCCATTTTTGGTGTCATTTTTAACACCTACTCAAAGCAGGCGTTAAAAGGATGCACCTGTTGAAGTCAATGAGCCTCCTTGCACTTTGCTGCACTAGTGTCAGAATTGTACATCCGGGCCATTGTTTTATAAGAAATATATATTACATGTGGAAATTTCACATGATATTTTGACTGCCCATCATTCAGCAGTCGAATCTAGTTTCATTCGGTGCTACGATGCCAGACAAGCCATGTCACGCTGCTTTCCATAGATATGGGTTTGACTGAAATCCTAAGAGTGTTTGCATTGTTTCTGCCCCATTGGGCCACCTTTCCACAAATTACCAAGTGTCTGTTGCTACCCGATGCATTTGGTGATGCACTTGCATCAAGTTTCGGCACAGAAATTATTTTTCGACACAGCTGATCAGAGTTACCTTTTGCGCTCTATTGCATTGTTATGCACCACTTCGTGTCACACAAAAGTCCATGCTAATCATGCTTATTAATACTAATCAGGTCTCAGGACTCCCTTCCAAGTACCTCTCAAAGAGGGGGGTGGTGTTCCACCTCCACTTAGCTGGAAGTTGTAGTAATTTCTGCCATACAGTCATGTAAATAATTACTTTAATCAGTGGTGAGCAAGGAAATTATGAACTGTAAAATGGGTGTTTGGTAAATTTGTTTTGCACTGGAATATGACCTTCCATTGGCAGAACACATTTGTGGAGGAAGGACAGATGAGTTACTTTCTGCGAAGTGTTATATAAGTATTTTTATTGTGGTTTACCAAATCTCATGCTGAAAATAGGCAGCCAATGATGCACAACAGTTTACAAATACTTATCTTCCTGCATTCCCCACAAATAAAAGTTAAACCTGTCACAGTTGTTCATATTCACTGAACTATACAGGCTTGTGATGCGGGGACCTTGCAGGCCAATTCCGAAGGCTATCCTGTTGCCACCATTAGCCTCACATGATCAACACCCTCAACAGATGCACCGGATTCATGACCTGTGTGAGTCACCTTGTCTATTACACCTTCCCCTTCGTTTCTCTCAAACCAGCACTTCACACTCTTGTCCGTCTCATTGGCCTCATCGAACAGTCAGGTATTGTGACCTGTTCAGACTTGTCCACACACTGAAGGCACTCTTCTTTATAATTGCCTACACATGAACTATCCTCTCAGGACAAGAAAGGTATAAAAGGAGCAACCCACAGGATGGACTAATTTGTATGAAAGCCCCCGGCAAATCCTGCAGGACAGAACCACAGTTCACACCACTCGCCAGAGCTAATTGACCTTCTTCCTGCACCATTCCATTTTAGTGCTCAAACAAACCATTACTCTGTGCACAGTATACCTTTTTTGTGTGGTTTATCTCATTTTTGCTTCGAGAACAATTTCTTCATCTCTGAGACTAACTGAATGTCATGGTCAGTCACAAACCATTTTAACTAGCTTATTCGGGATAATAAGTCTTTCAAAAACTCTACCGAAACACGGGTCATGACCTGGTCAACGCATCTTCCTCAGACCAACACAACTAATGATCAATCAAATGATGACTTACTATACTTCTTATGAGTTATTTCATATCACCTTATATTTCGAACTTCAACTGGTTTCAAAGGGTCATTGACTGATCTCTGTGACTTGTCTCTCCCCACACCAGAAACGTAATTACATATAGAATCTTTGACTATATATTCTAAAATGGCTATTGTCCCTAGTACCTGGTTCCACAATGCTACATGTGCATCCTGGACCAAATGTAACATCAACTACCTGGCCTCATGTTGTAGAATCACAGCCCAAAATCTAATTTGCATACTCTATGACCGTCACAAAGTAATTCACCAGCCAATTTACAATCATCAGGCCCTAGGAGCAGCCTTTTATGTTGCGGAGCTGCGAGGCCATAGGGATGTGTCTGCCCTGACGCAGTCAAAAAACGATACATGCTTCAACTGACAGGACTCCCTATAATCCCCCCTAATCCCCTGTAGATTAGATCTGGGGCTCAGATCAATCTCTGATATGAGAGGAGTGAGACCTATCCTGTATCGGAGATCTGGGCCACACCCGAGCTATGTTCCTATCAACAGGGTCTAGAAGAAGTGCTACGTATTCAAGGGTCGGGTACGATTTCTATGGATCAGGTATATAAAAAGACCCTCCTAATGGTCGGGAACAAGAGACTATAGGCTGCCCCTGGGGATCCATTAAGTCCAACTATTAGCAATATAAAACGGGAATCGTGCAGAGGCAGACTAATTTGGATCTCCTGGCAGGCGCCTTCCTTCTGTTGAAAGACAATTTTGCGGAAGACCAGTCCATGGATGAGATTGCACCTGTAGTTGCCAGGAAATTGTTCCTGCAATTTCCGGTATGGGACTCTGCCACTCTGTTCTTTCACTGCTAAGTGGGCGCGCGATCCCAATCAAGTAGATTGGCAGTGCCCACCTTCAGAGAAACTAAAGAAACAGTTGAGCACGCCTTATTCTTCTGCCCAGCCTATCAGAGAAGCAGGAAGAAATGGGCATTACAGCTGTGCTGTAATCTGGGTTTCAGGGAACACAAAGAAGAAATAAGGATTCTGAAATCAGATACAAGGCAATGTATAATCCTTGCAGTTTCTCTGTTGCTGATGTGAAAATGAAGAGTGAGACAAAAACGAAGTTCCCCGCTAGTACGATAGGGCATTTATGCTGTACTAATATTGTGCTGTATGCTTTATTGTTGCCATTGAACACAGCACTTAATTGAGTGAGGATATATTTTAAGACCCTTTAGGCCTGTTATGAATTTTGCACAGACTTTATAGTTGTTTTAACGAATTGGAATTGCCTACGGTTGCACTTTATGGTTTTATTTTCATATAATTATTCTATATCTATTCTATTTATTGTTCTAATTTTATTTTTATGCGTGGCTGTGGTTTTATATCTACTTTTATGGCAAACTGACGAATAAAGTATGAACTAAACTGAATTCGCCAGCCACTTTGAAGCAAGGCAGCATATCCTCCCATACTTTGTCTCTTTAAGGTCAAAGCCACAGCTGGCTACTTACGATCCTTATTCATGATTTCATCACAGCTCATGCGCTCCTGCCCTTCCACGTGAGAAATGATGCCATTCACAATCTACATGATCCTGCCCCACACATTTACAGTTTTTCTTCATCAACTTTACAACTCAAAAAGACACACCATGCAAAATGTGTTGTAATGTTCCTCCCCCTAGACACATACACTAACACAGAAAAATTAAGTTCATCCCCTCAACTCGTCCTTGCATCCTAAATAGCCATATGCTTAACGTTAACATACACTTGTATCGGAACAGCTCCAGGCTGCAGGCACTGATATCGGCCACTCTTATAGTTTCAAAAGCGAAGGCACCAGGGCCTTCCTTGGTGACACACACTACTGTTTGGACAGTCTGAAATTCCCAGTTTCATGTCAGGTGGGAGTTCGTCCACTCATTTATTTTCTTTAATTGCCTACAGTGACTTGTAGTTCTGCTATATTTACTGTAGACGCAAAATATTCCCCAGAGCACTGTGACCCTCGGCAATGCACCCCATGTGATTACATTTCACTCTAAGTTTGACACATCAGGCATGAAAACATCACGTAGTGGTACATCGCAAACAGAGAATTGTCACATAAGCACTCAATAAACTCAGAAGCTCTTCATGTAACATTATTTAGTGATATATATATATATATATATATATATCACTAAATAATGTTACATGAAGAGCTATTTATATATATATATATATATATAGGAAATAAAGCTTGACTTGAGAAAATATTTGCCTCTCACCAGTGAAACTTCTCTTCGGGCTATGTTTGGCAGTTTGCCTAAATATTAGCATTAAAATACCTGAGATTACCACACATGCTTCAGGTTTCATTAGATTTGCTCACTAGAACAAGCGGTTCCAAAGATTAGGATGCCTGGATGCCATCTAGACTATCCATTTGCATTCTTTGTTTAACTCTGACTGAAACGCAGATAGGCACCATATGCACAAGCCCTTTGATGAGAATGATTTGTGCTTGAAAATCAACAATTTAAAAAAAATGTATCACTGTACACTTCTGGATAGTCTCTTGCACACCTTGGCACAGTGACAGGAGTAGCTCCTGTACACAAAAGCATCCAATCAAGTGATTTAGTTTAAGTTTTGTATTGTAGTCATAAGGTGGGGTGCACTTGGAATTTCACCTGAATGCGGAAAAATCTGTAAAATAAACTATAAGAGCGGAGGGGGCTGAGGATTTACCCAATATAAAGGTACAGACAACACCAGTCGAATACCTGGGGATGTATTTAAGCTCCAGCATGACCAAGACATATGGCTCGAATGTTGGTGTCCCCCTAGATGAAACATACCAGAGTGTGCGCAAATGGTTGTGATTCCCTAATAGGACATATAGCCTTAAGCAAGATGATCATGCTACCCCGAATACTGCCTGTGCTGCAACACAAGCCAATGCATAACGCGGAATCTTGCTTCCACTGATTGGATGAGTTACTTAGATTGTTGTACTGGAGGCATGGAACGGCACACACATTAGCTTAGAGGTCCTGATACTCACATACGACACTGCAGGGCTACAGGCACAGAACGTTAGGCCTTACTACTGGGCAGCTCATGTCCAACATATGATACTGTGGTTTCAAGAGAGGGACACTGACCCTGTCGCTGTGATTCTGGCCAACCCGATCCAGCCTCAGATACTCTTGTCGTTGCGTGGCTCTGTAGGAATAAATCAGGACCCTCTTCAATATATGGGAACATTTAACAAGGTGAGAAAATGAGGAGTATAGCTATGTACAACTGGTTCCTTTGTACATTGCAGTTAGTCCCCCGGTGCCCGCTTTCCTTGGGCACATGGGGGAGAGGGATGTCCTGCACTGCTTGGGGGACCTGTACGAGTATGGCTGGATGGCGGGTTAGGTGGTCTTCTGTACTAGACGGGGCATCACAGGCAGCTGCTTTCTTGTGTCGCTGGCTTAACTGTAGCTATTTGAAAGGCATGGGTGGGGCTCCCACAGGAACCGGAGACACACGTGTTAAACCAGACATTACTGGATATGGGAGGAGAGCGCCACCTTATTATGCGTCTGTATGCCCTGCTCACATGATGCACGGCGACACTGAAAACTCAAAGGGAGGGAGATATAGGTGAGAAGCTAAGTGACCATGAATGGTCTCCATTTTGGGTATTTGCAGAAGAGTGATCAGTAATGAACAACTGAAATTGATACATTATAAGTGTGTCCACATCTCATATCACAGTGACTACACAAACTAGATTCCTCCAAGTGGGAGAGCTGCCCAAAATGTAGATCTACTGCTGAGGCCAATATACATATGTGGTGGATATGCCCGTGCATGAGAGCCTTTTGGGGTGAGGTGCTTCAAGTATTGAGGGTTCTGATTGAGATGCCACTGACCCTAATGATTCAACTATGTCTTTTGGGCCTCGTAACTGGGGCTAAACACATTAAATATGCAGAGAAACTATTGGAACTGGGCTTGGCTGTGGCAAAGAGGTGTATAGCGCTGAGGTGGCTGGCCAGTCAAGCACGAAATATGAAACAATGGCGTGAGAACTAATGAGATGAGTACAGGTGGAATGTGGAGTGTGATGCAAATTGGTGTATAGTGGGACTGACCCGGGGAGTAGGATGGAGTGTGACTTGGTAAAGGTTCAATTACAGCAGGAACTTGAGGGGCCTACCGCAGAACCAAAAGCGGATCCTGGAGGTGACTGATATCTGAATGTGCTTGGGGATGATGGGGGGGTAAATGATAGTCTGGAATGGACACCTCCCTGTGTATTACTTAAAGCTTATCTACATTGCCTGGATGCCATCTGCAGATTAATAGGGAAATAAGTATGCAGGGATGCACCTCTCTCTCTCTGGATCTGAGGAGACTTGGGGGATGTGGGAGTGCTTCCGATTTGTATTGTTTAATTGCAAACTCAATAAAAGAAATATAAAAAACGTTTTGTATTGTAATTACATTGCTGACCTATGTTCAAAGGCACTATAATTCCCGACCATGAAACTGTGAGTGCTGTATCCCAAGTACTCCTAAAGACAATAGGAAGTATATTATCACTCAAATTTATAACATCACAAACTTTTGGACAGACTCTATTATCCAATAAGGTTGTATGGCGACACCCAGTTGGCTGACATGTTTAACTTCACAAAGAGACACATTACAAAATGGAACCATGCTCAATTTCTTCTTCATTTCCAAAACAAAATCCACTTCATTTCTCTCTACTACAGATCTTATGCCCAACCTTTTTAGGTCGAGCGTAAGCGTACAGCCTCTTGTATACTTTTAAGTATACTTCTCCTGTGGGCTTCCAGCTATTTTATTTGTTAATTTCAGTGTCATTTAAAAATCCTTGCTTGCTAGTGGTCAGTCATGCCTCTTTGTCCCTCCTTCTTCTGTGTGAGAGCAAGGACCAACTACTGTATAATTACTCTTTGTCCTATTTATCTGGTCTATAGGGGACTTTTATTATTTTATTGTATTTCCTGCTCCTCTCCAGGGAAGCTTCCCTTTTTATTTGCAGAGCATTCTTGCTCCGAGCTTACCTGTAAACAAGGCTATTAATAAGGCTGGCATCTTGGTCACATTTGGTCTTTGTAGGCTCTCTGCTCCCTCTCTAAGCTGCCTGGCCCCCACCTTTCCTTGGCTTGGATTTTCTTTACCAAGTGTGCCTGTCTGTGGGGTGCTGAGAGTGAGGGCTGAGGATCACTTGCTATTGCTTATAGCCTAGGCACCCAGCTCTATCAGGGCTCTGCAATCCTTAGAGACAGTGCCCACTTCTGCTCCCTACTTGGATCCCACTCACAACTTCATCAGAGCACCTCAGTTCACACACTCCAAGCCCTTAGCTGTGCCATTGCCAGGACCCCCACATGCATTGTCTGCCAGAGCGCCTCAGTTCTTCCAGTCAGTACACTCTGCTGCTCCAGTACTGGGACTTCAGGCACAGCTCCATCAGTGCACCTCATTTCAGGAAATCCAAGCCCTCAGCCTTGCCAGTGCCTGGAACCCCATGCGAGCTGTCTTCAAGAGCACCTCTGTTCTTCCAGTCAGTACACTCTGCTGCTCCAGTACTGGGAACCTCGGGCGCAGCTCCATCAGTGTGCCTCAGTTCATGAAATCCAAGCCCTCAGCTGTGCCTGTGCCAGGAACCCCACACGTACTGTCTGCCAGAGCACCTCAGTTCTTGCAGTCAGTACACTCTGCTGCTCTAGGGCTGTGATCTCAGGCGCAGCTACATCAGTGCGCCTCAGTTCACGAAATCTAAGCCCTCAGCCGTGCCAGTGCCAGGAACCTCACACCTGCTGTCTGCCAGAGCTCCTCAGATCTTGCAGTCAGTACACTGTGCTGCTCCAGTACTGGGGCCTCAGCTCAGCTCCATCAGTGCATCTCAGTTTATGAAATATAAGCCCTCAGCCGTGCCAGGAACCCACACGTGCCGTCTGGCAGAGTACCCCAATTCTTGCAGTCAGTACACTCTGCTGCTCCAGTACTGGGACCTCAGGCGCAGCCCCATCAGTGCACCTCAGTTCACACACTCCAAGCCCTCAGCCGTGCCAGTGCCAGGAACCCCACACATGCTGTATGCCAGAACACCTCAGTTCTTGCAGTCAGCACACTCTGCTGCTACAGTACTAGGACCTCAGGTGCAGCTCCATCAGTGCACCTCAGTTCACATACTCCAAACCCTCAGCCATAACAGTGTCAAGAACCCCACTCACGCTGTCTGACACTGCACCTCAGTTCTTGCAGTCAGTACTCGCTGCTGCTCCAGTACTGGGACCTCGGTCGCAGTTCCATCAGTGCACCTCAGTTCGCACACTCCAAGCCCTCAGTCGTGCCAGGAACCCCACACGTGCTGTCTGCCAGAGCATCTCAGTTCTTACAATCAGTACACTCTGCTGTTCCAGTACTGGGACCTCAGGTGAGGCGCAGCTCCATCAGTGCACCTAAGTTCTACCGCGGCAAGGTCACTTCCTTTCCTACACTGGTACCCGGATCACATACAGTTCCATTACAGCAGCTCAATTCTAATATTCAGTCCCACTGTCAAGCCAATACTGGACCCAAAAGTGCAAAACACAGCTTAGCCAGTGCACCTCAAATCTAACATCCAACGCCACTCTTGATGGGAGCTGCCACATCTCTGCCAGAATCCATCAATTCTAACATTCAGTGCACATTTCTTCTCAGGACTCCTCGCTTCTGTGCTTCAGAGGCAATGCCACTCCCATGCTGGGCCCCACTCGCAGCTTTAACAGGGCACCTCCAGGCTAACACTTGGCAACACTGGCACGCCAATACTATGTTCCGCACGTAGCTCCATTAACATACCTCACTTCTGACCTTGTTTGTCGGTTACTATTCCAGTACTGCAGCCCACATGCAACTCTTTCAGTGCACCTCGACCCTAACCTGAAGCGCCTCGTTTTCCCAATACCAGGAACTACATGGCCCTCAGTTTCTCATTCCTCACCCGCTGCCTTTCTATTATTCCAGCACTGGGCTGGGACACAGCTCTGTCTATATCCCCAATCCTGATGTGAAGAGCCCCAATATTCTATATTGGGGTTCACATACAACTCTGCTAATGCGCCACCTGCTGTTCTCAGTGCCCCCTGCTGTTCCACACTCTTACTTTTGTTTGAGGACATAGGGGAGCCAATTAAATCTATTCTTAGCTGCCATCTATATTTATCTCACTCTGTTCTTTCCTTTACTCTGTTTACTCTCAATGTTTTTTTTAACTTTCCAGGTATTAAAATCCACATTCACTGTTTTTTTTCAACTCCTCTCCCTTTTTTTATTTCCCTCTTCCTCTTCCTACTTCCTCTTTCAAACTCACTAAAACCTGGTTATTTCTTTCCTTGTTTCGCTCCTCTCTTTTTTCTTCCTCAGGCATTCATTCTTTCACTATTTTTTTTTCTTTTCCCTTCATTCTGTCTCTATCTTTTTTATTTGCTCTTTCCTTTGACTTAGTATGCGTCCTTTCACTTTTGCTTAGATGTTTCTTCCTTCCTTTCTCTGGTGTTTTTCTCATCTCTTTTCCCATCTGTATGTGAAAGCTACAAGTTACTTGTCAGGACCCGAAGTGTCAAAGTGATGTTCCCTTCTGTGTCTGTGGGAAATGTGTCAGTACATACATGCCCTAGTTCTTTAGCTGCTTGTTTCTTCCACCTTCTCTCTTTTTTTCTCTAATGTTGATGATTCTCTTTCTTTTCACACTCCTTTCATAATGTTTTCCTCTTTATTTTTCGTTCACTAGCTTCCTTCCCTTTTTTCTTTTGCCTCACACATTTGCTCTATTTCTTCTTGGTTGTGTTTTCATTTTCTCATTCTTTCTTTCCCTTCTTTCTTTTATTTCTGTGCGACCCCTTCTCTTTCTTGCTTTTTTTCTGCTGTCTTTTTTTCTTGCTTTTTCTGCCCTGTCCTCTTTCTCTCATGAGCCTAGCTATCAATGGAGCAACAACTGCAGTGGCAAAGGGGCATAGAGACCTCACTCAACTCTAATTACTGCTGTATTTTCCTACCAAAATTCCAGTTAACCATATTTATTTCGTGCTTCAGGGCCCATGACACCATTACTATGCCACTTGTCCTCTCCATCTTTACTTCGGACTCCCTCTTTCCTTCTACCCACCAATCCATCCAAAATTATATTTTTGTTAGTGTGTTTTGAGCATTACACTCTAGTTTCAAAAGTGTATTTCTGATAAAGGGTTATATGATAATTGTATATGTTTTAAGATAGAGGAAGAAGGTAGATGGAAGTGCTTAAGTTAAATGCTGGGCCTCTGGAATTATAGGGCAAATAAAGACGAAATTATGAGGAAGGGTTGACCAATTTATGTGGCAAGAAAAGTCCAGTTATGAATTTACAATGCCAATAGCTCTAGCACAAGAAAATGCCAGACCTATTGCATTGCAAATGCTTGTTTTAGTTTCATGTGTTGCAGACTGGAGCAGATTAAGCATTTCTACGACTCTCTCTGAAAAGTGATGTAACAACAGGACATTATGCCTTGGTGAATGCTTTTTCACCCTGTATCAACCATAGTGGAAGCCTGTATATCCTTATGTCTAACAATTTTGCTGTCATTCTTTTTCTAACCAAAGATGCATCTGCATTTGGCAGCTATGCGGACAGTCTCCAACTATTCTTTTCTATGCACTGCTCTTTGAACTGACAATTCTTTCACCACTTCATGCTATGTCTCACCATATGATGCATGTGTAACTATCGTGTCATTTTTATCCAGTTTGTCCCGGATCATTTCATCATAAAACTCACAGAAACTACATTTGAAACAGGACTGCTGTATCGTAAACCTCCCCTGGCAACCGAGTGCATACAGAAAATCAGTGTCACAATGGCACAATTGGCTTGAGATATTATCCCAGTCACAAACCGGGGATGTGCAAATTGTACAATGAAAGCTTTGCGGATAGGGATGCAACTAGTAATGTAGCCTATGTGCTAATAGATTGTATTGCAAATTTCCTACCACATAAATAATTTCTTAATTTCTATAAACAAAGCAAGTCATAATAAGAAACTACCTGTAATTGGTCAGAGTGACAGCAGAGCTCCATCCCTGCGTTCACATTCTCAAACAGAAAACATCAAAACAAACAAAAAATCAGCTTGTGGCCCATAAAGAAATAGGTGCTGCTTTTAAACCCGTGCTTTCTGTTTGGGAAGACGTGGAGAGGAGCACAAAGCGTCCCCTGGATCGGTGTCTGCTCCACTCAAGGCCGCCTGGCACCTTTCACAAAGGTGGAAGCTGTCTCCTGAGGGCATCTTCCTGTTTTTTGTGACTCAGCAACCCCATGATCCTTTGAGGTTTCAATAGCTGATCAATGCTTTGCGACCGCAGATGCCATCCCCACCATTAATACACAGCATTGCGACTTGCAGTTAGAAGGGGACATCCCTTTCAGTCCTGCTCTTATTGAGATGTGCAGTGGGCCGCTAAATGCATTTTGAAAGTTGTAAAGACTGTTCCGACTTGAAAATGGACGCACTACAAATGCCATTTTTTTATTTATTTTAGCACAGGGTATATAGAAGTGTTTAGGACAATGGCCCCTTTGTTCTTTTTGTTGTCACGCTGATCTAACGCAAAGCTCGAAACTCATCCACTTTCTCTTCTCCCTCATACTGCATAATGTTCCTTCAGCACCACGAAACTGCTTAAAAAGAGCAAACTACACATTTTCAACATATGCATCTCTGCGAAATGTTTCGGAATATAAATAAAAACGCTAGTTCCACTGATCTCCCTGGAAAGGTGGTTCAACAGGATTTTGTTTCTAAAAACGGAGATCTAGTGGCCGCTGTTCAATGTACTAATGTGACCACATGTCCCCAGTCTTTAAGAACTGCGTGCAGTAAACTCCTCTATGAACCCCTTGTGGTCCATCATGGTACATTTTTGATGATACAGAGCATGTGCACAGTACAGGGAAACCACGTGTAATAAAAGTTCATTGTTTCTCCTGGACCTGTATCTCTCCTCCCTGGCCTGCACACAGCCTTGTGGTTGGGTGTTTATACCATGATAATGTGTAGCTCAGTACAAACTGCTAGAAAAGTGCAGTTAGCAAATTGCTGCGCCCACAGCATGATGCCTTTAAGATCCCATGGCATCATTTTTGACCTATGTGCTTTTTAGAATTTAAGAGCACTGGTATCCCCCCAAAAATCATCAATGTTGCCAAGCAAATACCATAGTGATGCAGTGGATTGATCTTCTAGCGCTTGCCACATGCATTAGGTATTTTTGATTGACAGTCTAGATGCCTTGGGTCACTGTATTCCGGCTGTATCTCGTTGGCCGGATGACGCCACACTTCAAGATGAGTACACACAATGTACTGCTCTAAACTTCTTACTCCCACCAAATGAAAAACAAGATTTGGCATGATTACAGGACCATGTGTGCCATAGGCTACCTCCACGCCAGGATCTTCCAGCCCATCAACTGCAAGATGAAGCAAAGCTTAGTCTTAAGGACACAGATATCATCACAACTCCTGGAGATGATGAGTTTTCCAAAGTTCTCTCACCACAAAACAGCACAAGAAGTGGCCCACAACAGACCATGTGCTGTCAGGTCTCTCCGCAATGGTATTCTCTGCTGGAGCCCTCGTTAACCAAGCATCACTGAAGTACACCATGTGCACTGGACTACTCGATCATGTTAAATTTACAAAACCAAGTCTTTCCTGATCATCCCCTGACCTTACAGTATTCCACCTGTACGTCAATACTGGTTTATGCTTTTTCAGCAATGAAGCAGATGGGTTGAAATCTGAACTGGTTTAATTTAGCCCCAAAGAGTTCTACAATGATGTAACTATAGGGTATTGTTCCTCGCTTCTTCTTTTTTTTTTTTTAACTACCATTCCACATATGCTGGCTTAAAACATCCAGACAATATGCAGGAGGCAACTACTAAAACATTATTAAAGCACATCTCTGCATTCAACACTCAAGTGACGTGGCATCTAGATCACATCCTTCAAATGAACCCCAGCAGCTTCTGCACTGTTTGGTTTAAATGCCCCATGACAGGCATTCTTCTTTGTCTAGTGTTGGGTCTGAAGGCACACACTTGGGAGAAGAAAAGCTACTGTCACCAGTTTCACTGCACAAACGACCTAAAAGCTTCAGTGCTCCCGGCAACTAACCAGTAACTGGTCTGGTCTGTCTAGAGCAGTTTGCCTCTTTGCCTCCTCTGCTACATTGTTTTTGAGACTACTGCAACTTTTCAGATTCTGCGTAAACTGCAATCTGGATATAAAACAGAAGAAAGCTTTTTGTTTCTTATCTTTCTGTTAACCATATTTCTTTGTAAATTCTTCCATTCCTGTTTTCCAGATCCACCGCTAATTTTGCACATTCCACTAGACGACCAGACCAGTTAAGTTGAATTGCATGTAATGTTAATATGGTCTCACTGGTAGTGTCCACTTGATAATGTACGACCATGAGTACTTTCAAGCTAGTTAAAGCTGTGCTGACGCCCATCCCTAGCGATGCATAACTGCAGGCTACCTTATTCTGTGCATTACTTGATGACAATATATCACTGCCTTCGCTTCCATTGGCACCTGCTGTAAGAATTGTGCTTGGTATGCCTGAATCTTGAGAGCGCATGGGTAAGGAGATACAGACAGTACAAGAACTGATGATTGATGGGAAAGCTTACCACCCAACAGAAATATCCTGTGGAAAGGAAATGTGGCTCTTTTGTCTAAGTGTAACCATCCCTGCAAAACAGGATTTAACAGATTTGGTCAGAACGTGACCTGGATGACACGAAAATAGCTGTCATCTGTGGGAAAGTCATCCTTTTTGCCCTAGTCACCCCAGAACTGTGTGACTGATATGGGTGGTTACTGACTGTCTGTGCGCTGGGCACTGCTAACCAGTCACAGTGCCAGTGCTCTGTGTAAAATGGTGTATGCAAATTAGACCTAATTTTTATGCTTTGTTAAGAAACTTCTATAGCGCATCGAATGTCCGAGGGCATCTTGGCACTAACGACTGTAGGTGAAAAAAGCTAGCAGAAATAAAAACCTAGAAAAAGGCTACATATTGCACCAAAACTACCAAGTCTTAAGTGATTTTTCTGAAAATCAGGAGATCTGATTCATTTCATAGCTGGAACAGCAGTTGGTTCCATAGTTTGCTTGCAGAATAGATGAAACTTCTCTTGCCCTAGGAAGTCATTTGAATGTTGGGTGTCTTAACTAGTTTTAGGATAGCTCATCGAAGACCCCTACCTGGACATAACAGGCAAGATTCTTCCTGAGATATTCTGGACCTATTCCATGGAGTGCTTTATGTGTCAAGCATAAGGCCTTGAAGGTCATTCTCTTTTTTATAGGAAGCTAATGAAGATCCTCTAGGGCCTGTGAGACCAGGTCAAACTTCTTTGTCTGGGTGATTAGCCGGGCTGCTGCATTTTAGACTCCCTGTAGTGAGAAGTCTGCTGTAGGCCTAACCATAGGGTACTGCAATAGTCAAACCTCGACAACTATTGCAGTCGGGCCTCAACTTTTGACCTTGCCCCGGTCAAGTGAACCTAGATGTCCCCGGTTGGCCTTTTGGTTTTTAGGTTCTAAAAAGCATTTTTTTCATGTAATCTTTAAAAATTCATATCTCCGGTTCCCTGCATTAGATGTTTGTTGTTTCGGTGTCATCTTACAGATAAAACTATGTCCTATTGTTATAAAGTAGTGTTGGATTTTTATTGTGTGTTGTGTTGTAATTATTTACTATTTTGTTGATATTAAATGCTTTATACCTGGTTCCTAATTTAAGCCTAACTGCTTGTAAGCCAAGCTGCCAAGGGTTGACCAAGGATTAATTTACTGAGACCTTTACTGGACCTAGTGGGGGTTTGTGGCCTATTGTTAAGTATAGGTACTTACCTGCCCTTAGCAATAACCCACTTTCCAACATTGTCAAACAGGACAGAACCTGAAAAGAATACAAATCACGACTCTGGAATGTATGTATCCCACTCACTGTATTTAATAAAGGCAAGCAATGAGTAGGGGTGATAGTAACTCCTGGACAGGAGATGTATCCATTAAATACCACTTCCCAGCAGCAGTACTGGTATAAACCGGGAGCACAATTACATCTGGGATTCCACAACTCAGGGAATGAGCAACTCAGTTGACAATTGAGAATGTTCTGCAAATGTCCAGCTTTATTGAACTCTATAATTGACATTCTGTGTTGTTTAACCTTATGGGATCAACTCAGACCCATTTCGGACATAAAGACATTGAGAAAATTTAATTGGAATGTCGAAGATGTGTAATGTGAGAAATGTGTTGGCTGAAAGTTTCATTCATAAGCAGACAAAGAAAAAGTGTTGAAAATAACTTAAACAGTATAGGTGATAACAGGTTAGTACGCTGCTTTTCGACACTGTTCCACGACACAGAATTGTAAATCCTCCCCCAGCAGTGTCTTCTTTAGCTGTAAGTCATCAGGTTTGTTAAAACCATGCAGAACTTGTTTTGCTAAAAACAACCATCAAAATGAAGAATCGCCCTGACATTCATTTTACATGTTTTTTTAATGTACACACAAGAAACGTTGCTACATTAAAAATACGTCAATTTTCAAATAGTCACATTTTTTCGAAGATGAATGATGACAAAGTAATTTGACAATTTGTGTGGATGGTGGGAAGTGATGACAAAATAACTGGACCTAAGTGATTAAAAGGAACAGGTTATTGTGTTGGGCGTTGGTGCAGTGTTTATTCCATCTTATGATGCGTTTGGCTGTTGCTACTGAACAAAATGTCGTGGTTTCAAACCCAATAACTGATTAAGATAATGTCAACCCGTATTTTCCCATTGTTATTAAAATACTGCCATTCTCCTGAATTACGGGTTGGAACCATAAAAAGCAATACAAGCATTGCAAAGGGTAACAACTGAAGCCTGGTGCAGTGATGCAGACTGATGTTTCTGGTGAGTGATGACATTTACCTACCAATCAGCCTTTAGCCTTGTGGTTTGTCATGCAGGAGCCAGCCTGATGGTTCTTGCAAGACTGTTGATGAAATGGCCCCTGATTCATTTGTCATATATTGGACCAGGGCCCCTGTAGTGTGTTTCTGACGAAGACGCAATATTCTGAAATGTACATGTCTCTGTACCCCATCCCACTATTACTAAATAAAAAAATCGTATTCATATTTTTTGCAACTCAGTGGCTAACTCAAGTCACATGTTTACACTTTGCAAAAGAGCCTGAGGCATCTGCTTTTATATGAAATACGCTCTGTCGTGCCCTAGAGCCTCCCTGCAGCTACTTGCTTCAAGCTACTTCTATGCATATATATCAAAATGTCATTATTTCATGCTTTATATTCGGCTCCATCTTTAAGCCTAGTCATACAGACACATATGTTGGTAGGTCAGAATGGTGTCGACCTACTCCTGGCTACCTGAAATATATAAACTAAGGCAGAACTCACGGATACTCCAGAGAAATTGAAATTCACTTTAAAGCCTAGGAGTGGGACTAGAAGAAAACAGTGCAGTGACACAGTAACACCTTTATTTACCACATGAAAGTGTCCTCAGCCTCACTTTCCGGTGACCCGATCAAACCAGAGGCTGATCTCATGGGTCAAATACCTGGTGCTCCACTGCATCACATATGACTGGTTTCCTGCTGATTTGGGACTGCAGCACCGCACGTGATGAGCGTCGCTGTCATGCTCCCTCCAAAGAGACCACACAGAGGCTTTATCAGCACAACTGAGTCGAGGGTCCTCCAGCCCTTTAATCCTTTTGGTGGGCAACCACTTTGATACAGCAGCTGTCATTCATTGTGAATAACGTGTCTCTCTTTTTTCTGTGCCAGACTATCTGGGCACATGAGTGATCACGGTGGCACGTGTGGTGTGGAGGGGGGCATCCCGCACAAGCCTGTGGGTGGTTGGTATCTCACTCATCCCTGTGTGAGATTAAGGCACGAGGGCAGTACGTAACTCATTCACAACATCGAATGAGTTTCAGCAAAATAGCGGTCACTTTTGCACATTCACAGTCTGTTACCTCTCACTACAGACAAGGCTTTTGTGGGGAACCAACATGTGTTACCCAAGCAGAGAAGGCTCGTGAGTTCAGCAGCAAGGAATTGCCTTTGGGAAAAAAACCTTTTGTCTATCTCAAAAGAAATTAGGACACAGCTAGTTTCTTTTTATTGTTTCAACATAAGATCAACTGAAATTTGAATGTATACATTCAATATATTTCAGCGTCAGTGGCTTTAATAAAAAAAACACATTCTTCTATGCATTTGGCAGTGTACCAATTAGCGACTGCACATACATGGAAGAACATACTTGGCCTCAAGTGATATATGACTCCATTCATACCTTAGTGGCTAGTGAATGATTTTAAGAAGTTCTGAGCTATAATAAGCGCATTAGGTGCATGAATGTATTGTATTGCAGAATTTGTATAGCACTTACGCACCAGGATGGCATGCTAAGCCATGTGGAGTGTGAGGACTGGAGAGCGTTGTTTATGTTCTGAGCCCTTGTGGGAAGTGTTTTTATGTTGTGCATGATAACCATGAAGGTGTGGTTATCTTTTTATAGGACGCGGCATCTGGCTGTGTGGCATGTCCGCGTATGTAAAAAATAGACATGCAAACTATAATTATAATAAGGCCTAACCAGCTTAGTCACTGGGGCTGTAGGATGCTGTATGTTTGTACACTAAAAGGGGGCGTGAGGTAATCAGTGAAGTCCGAGTAATAAAAACAACATGCGATAAGCAGAGATGCTGTTTAATGAGTAAAAGAATACCAAAAGGGCAAACATGGCAAAGGGCGAAATAAGCAGTAGCTATGCACCATTTTATTTAAAAGGCAGGGACATGGTCAACTGTTTAAAAGATGAACCCCATGAAGAAGGAAGGATGTGAAAAAGTAATCAAGGGTGGCCACCTGAGCAGAAACTACACAAATCTGAAAAGGCCTAGATTCCACATACTCCGGCTAGGTGGAAGGAAGCCAGGCCGGGGCAGGGGTACAAGCCCCAGATCGCTCAAAGCCAGATGTGCCCAGTCAGGTGAGTCCCAGTCGGGCACTAACCAGATCCCAGCTAGAATGGCACCCTCCACATGCGAGGGTGAGAGCAAAGCACTTGATACCTTGACAAGGCAAGAGCGAACTGGCTTGTCGTGTGTTACCCTGGTGTCCTCACCCCGCCATGCATGCCCAGTACTTTTCTTGGATCCCAGAGACCCTTGTCATGTCTAGTTTACACAACGAGGCATCTCCCTGACCTTCTAGAGCTCCCTTCCAAAACTCCTACTTTTATTTTTAGTAATGAATGACATTTCAGAGTAAAAGGGAGGTGAAAGAAGACTTACCCATTGGCTAAGACAGTAGTATGGCACCAATTTGGCAGTTCTCAATTTATTCCATCTTAGCTCAGCTCTTCTCCTACCCGTGCACCTTTTGAAAAACACTATTTATATATGCCTCTGCACTCTCCTCTAGCCAGAGGCCTTTGAACTAAAACAATAGTAGATTATAGCTGTCATTTCTTGTCCTTCACAATGCTGTATTGAACTCCTCTCATTGCTGGCTATGGCCAGCAAAATGTGCTGATTGAGCCCACTGCAGCTTTGATCTGCTTTGGAACAGCACATCCATTGCCTGCCTAGTTCGGTCAGAACTGGCTTGGGCCATACAGACACATTAAGTGGAAAGTTAGACTGCTCCTTGGTATTTTAAGGCTGAATGCTTTGCCTCAGGCTAGCCTCACTGATTCACAGGAACTTGAAAACATCCTGCTGGCCCTTCACATTGCATAGATATGACCTGCATTCTGCCATTAACAGCATTAGAACTTGCAAGTATGCGGAGGCCGCCAGCCAGGAAAAAAACAAACTACCACCTACCACATTAAGGTAGGTCTAAATGTCTTGGGCTAGCCATGGTGATTCCTGGGCGCTTTGTCCCATCGTGCTGACCCTTTGCGTTGTGAGGATATAAACTGGTTTGAGCCTATTTGGTGAGTGTTTCCATTCTGTGCGTGAAGATCACAGAGGTGAGGTTATCGCGTTATGGGATGCAGTGCTTCTCATTGTGATGGCTGAGAGTATGTGAGAGATAGATGCACAAATTATAAATATAAGGATTAGTCAGTTTAGCCACAGTGGCAGCGGGATGCTGTGTGTCCATCATGTGTGTGTGTGTGTGTGGGTGTGTTTGTGTGTGTGACAATTTCTTTTTGCTATCAGGTAATGTCTGATAACACTACTGAATGAAACACTGAAGGATTTCATGCAGTATTTGCATACATGTATTTTCTCTTTTTACTTTAATTCACTGTTTTCATCCTGTGTTAAAGACTGATTGTCAAGATTTTCTAATTCAAACACTGTTAACATCAATGTTTCTCTTGTAGGCACCGTAAAATAACTAGTAGATGAAGATAGTTTAGTAAAGGACATCCTACCGTCCTTGGCCTATGTTTTTCATCATATTGCTAATATTCATTTTTGTGATTAAATGTATGCTATATGTCTCATTTAGTCTAGAATATTCTTAAATAAATTTACATTTCCGGAATAATGTATGCTATCATACAGTTTACCAAAATGCTCTGAATCAAAGTATGTATTTTTTCATATTGATATTGGTTCATAAATGCTGAATATGCTGCTTGGGGTTAAAATAGTGTGTTACTTTGTTCAAATTAAAGTTAAAATGTGTACATTATGACATTGAGTTAGTATTGTAGAATCCATAGGTGCATAAACACTAATGCTCTTTCCAATTAGCAGATGATCTTCCTCACTCCTGCAAAGTAAGAGGTGTTAACTGTGAGTCGCATGGATTTGAACTAGCAGAGGCACTCACTAAACAGTATTCAGTAAGAGAAGATGTTGATGCTTTTGCATTAACACACAGATAGCCTCAACCTCCAGCCATTTCTACAAATCTTGTTGCTGGTGCTCAGCAGCTCTTTGTTGTAGCTTATTCGCTATTGGCCTCCTAGCATCCTGTACCACCAAGAACATCCTAACTGTTGCCTCTGTGCTCACGGGAGCCAAACACGTTACTTGTGACAGACAATGCGCCCTGGTGTACCATGGTGCTTTCTGATCTGCCTCAGGTGGGCAAGAGGGACAGCCATTGCAGCGGCATCCAATGGGAAAGAGACCATGAGTGAAACAGAATGGCGTCCTCCATGTACTGATGTCTTCCACGCAAAGAATACGCTGAGAGGAGGAAGGCCCACAGGGCAACTACCAGTCTGCACGGTGAGCCAGGAATGTTATAAATTGGGTGATAGAAATATTACTGGAAGTAATGGATAATGTCTGCAAGGGAGTAAGTGAGCTCATTACAGCTGAAGCAAAGAGTACCATACCATAAAATTCACGCTGATGGGGTGACACTGGCAGTGTAATTACCATCCATGGTACTAACTGCCTGGTTCTGGGTATCTATAGAGGAAATCATCTTGATAGGGTTGCTTCTCTTTTTCTTCTCTCTAAGGATATAGTCTTTGGATTATGAAAGAAAGTACCTCCAGAGGTTCTTAAAAGGACTAGAGGTTAAGGAGGCTGATGCTCTTCCCCCACAGAAATTTCAAATCCAGGTTTGTGAATGCTGATATCAATCCAAAATAAAGAGTTCTACAAGTAAAATTTGAGTCCAGTATGTTCTGTAATTGCATGACAAGCCTACAACGGAAATTTTAAACTTAGAAATGACCTTGATCAAATATTCCACAAAATGAAATACTCATGTAAAAGCTACACCATTAAGCATCAAGTATGCTTTTTCAATTCACCTGATTATTTAATGTGCTAGATTACACAATCCTGATTATTGATGTTTTCTTAGAAATATATGAAAAGCAATTCGAAAGGTGAAAGGAAAGGTTCAGGGCAGAAAAGGTTGGTGAGCAATTTAGACTGAGGTGAGAGGGTGAGAGTAATAAACCCAAAATCAGATCACCAAGTCCATTAAGGTTAGAATGATCCACAGTTCAAGATGGCGGCAAAGAATGGGGTTAGAATCACGACTTCTTCGGCTTATATCATCAAATTCGAAAACATCAGCACACTGGGGTTTAAAATGTATGACAAATATTTAATTTACAGATGATACCTGTTGTTTTAATATTACAAACATTTATGATCTCAAAAAGACAAGTAGGAATTGATATAGACAGAAAAAGGAATGGGCTGACATCCACACATGGCAATACCCTGTCTCCAAAGGAAATAAACATGATGCAATTTAAACAACTATTGAGAATCAAAACAAGTGCAGATTTACAGGCAAAAGTCATTACATCAAGAACATAAATTCAACAGGGCATCACTATGTTTACCGAAATCAAGTGCAATCTTAGAACGACTTGATGTTAGGGAAGTGGTCATTGACAATGTCCTGTGGCATTGTTTTTTTACCACCTGTAGCAATTGTTAAGTTACACTGTGAATGGTTAGAGATTGTAATTTTTACTATTTCACCAAGTAAACAGTAAGTGCATTTTATACTCGTTCATCAAATTCGCATAATCGTTTTTACTTTTTGCAAATGTTTTATATCTAAAGGCAATATGAAAAATTGAATTTGAAATAGATGGTCTTTTTGCACAAAGTTTAAAACTTGTAATGAGGCAATATTTCGATTGCACTATTGCTCTAAGCAATAGGGTGTCTATTCTTTGTATTACTTTTAGTGTATATTTTCATAGTAGGTTAAAATGAGCATGCCAAAGAAATAGTATAAATATGAAAGTGCACTGCATTTTTCACACAAATAGTATTAGTATTTCCATTTTTCAGACAATCGGTGATGATACATGCACCATCCCTCAGCTTCCAGGTACCTCATATTTTCTATGAATGATGACTAAACAGACCTTCAGCAGAATATATCAACTTAGAATCCTCTACCCACGAAAAATGCCAAAGTACTCATCAACAGTACTGACAGAAGTTCTCCAAATCGATAATACTGGAAACACCTTCCTTGTTTATCCCGCTTGTAATGCCCAAAGTCAAACAAACCGACGTAAAATTTTGGATACAATACTTTTGATGACTGTAATGAAGTGAATATGCCTATCACAATTTTAACATAACCCGATCCACCACAAACTTTACTTAAACAAAAGTTACTTAAAGCTGCTTTTGGGACCAGGAGCCCGAACCACAACACTCGGCAACACTCGCAGCAGAGGGAGGCCGCCCGCTAGCTTTTTGCGGCAAGAGGCGCTTATGTTGATGACATAGGACCCGCTGCGTGGGACGCTGCTTTTGGGACTGGGGGGCCCAGACCACAACTCCTCGCAAAACACGTGCGGCACAGGGAGGCCACCTGCCAGCATTTTGCGCCAGGAGGCGCTTATCTTGGTCACACAGGAGCCGCTATGTGGGACGCTACTTTTGGGACCAGGGGGGCCAGGACCACAACTCCCAGCAACACTCTGTGGCAGTACATTCATCAGCTTTTCCCAGTTTGAGTTTTATATAGTGCACATTACATTTAAACCATTGTTACATGATGACTAGCAGGTTGTGTTATATAGCTCTTTCACATGGTTTTCGAGGTACATAGTCTAGTCATTATTCCTACACTGAAGTCACACAAATTTGATGTTTAGACTCAGTGTCTTGTCTTTTATATTTATTGAATGCCATATGCGTGTTGTTATCACTAGCATTCCAGAGAAACAAGTAGGCAATTTAATACTGGTGGTGTTTAGACTCTGTTTAGATGTTGTGCAAACAGGTGACTCTTGAAATATTTTCTGAATGCTGGCGGGGAAGGCTACATAGTCAGCTTTTCCTAAAGTCTCCTACAGGTAGCTGGAAGCAAGTGTAGGATGCTTTGTTCGGCATTTGCAAGGGTGCCTGAGTGTAAGGGGCACAAGTTGTTTTTGAGCTGTGGCAGAAAAATCTGTACTTGAGGTATTGTTGGTTTTCTCAAAAGATGTATTTTGTTTGTGAAGGACAGGAGTGTGAACACAACTGATGCTTTCACTCTCAAACCCTTCAGAAGCCATTGGATCCTGGTGGGCGTGGTGTGGGATTACTTCTTTTTGGAAGTCAAATGTTCAGTTTCTTTAGAAAGCCTGTTATTAGCATGTTTCAGTAGTTCAGTTTTGCTCGCTTTACATAAATATGGGAATATAGGCGACATATCAGCCCTTTGTCCTTTCTCTTGCATTCCTCTTGTCTCTTCTTTATCATAAGGGTATGCAACATTTACCATCAAGCTTTTAGTGCGAGAGACGTCACAATGCAGGTTACTACAATGTAAATAAGTACGACGCAAGCCATTTTGAACATGTCTGCAATGTGGTAGAAATGACACATCTGAAATGTCATTTAAAAAAACGGCATATTTATTGTTTATGAAAAGATTTTTTAGGGTTCAGGGGTGGATAGAAGTAAGGGTTTTTATGGTTTATGGGTGGATAGAAGGCTAAATCTTGGTCCAGAATGTGTGCTTTTTGTGATGTGGTGTAAACCCCTTTGGTAGTTTTTGAGAAATTAAGGTACACTATTTATGTATATGTGGGGGGTGAGGGAACTGAAGATCCTAACAATCAAAAAATAGGGTCTGATTGGCCACTACCACATTAACAAAGATGTGCCAAGAGCATACTGAGTCCACTATGCTGGAAAAATAATATATAAGACATATAAGCGGGGCAGGGTAGGGATATAAATACTACATATATTTTTAATGTACAGTGGATCTGCGGTACCACTCAGGTGGACCAGGGCCAGAGTTGTTTAGCCTTTTCAAGGTCCAAGGACCCATTACCCTGGGCTGATTAGTTTTTTTTGGGGAGGGGCATATGGACCCCCTGCCCAAGCCTTTTCTACGCTATGGGCACTCCACTCACAGGGCTGAATAACTATTTTTTGGGGAGGCTGACATGCAGAACCACTCCGTGAGCCTCTGTAAGGCACTGGAGACCCCTTGTCCCAGAGCCAAGTTATTGTTTTTGGAAAGCTAGGTATGGGACTTCCTCCCAAAGACTTAAGAAAGCATCGATGACCCCATCCCCAGGGGCCAGTGTTTTTATGGGGAGAGGGATATCAGGTACACTCCGCACATGGTACAACAGCCAATGCAACAAAGAGGGCAGTGCCCCTGGGTCCCAGTCCCCCAGGACACTGCTTTTCCCCTCATGAGAATGTGTGGGCGGGAAATACAAACTTACGCCCAAATTTAGGAAAAGTGGCACTGCATCATATGCAGTGCTACTTGTGTTGCACCCATCAGCGCCACCATATGTGTGCCACTTTAAACTTATGGTGCACCACGGCACAGGTTAGGGACAACAGCGTCATAATTTTTGGCTCTTTTGAAGTACATTGCAGAATTAGTGCCAAAAAAATTGGCGCAAACCCTGCAAGGTACATAGGGGCCCATTAAGAATAATGGTATGCCCCCTTTAAAAACCTGCTGTGTGCAGGCAGTAAGAATAGCCTCTAAAAATGTACGCTACTCCACTCTAAAACACTGCATGACACGCCATTCCGCTGTACACTATGACATGCTACTCCACTGTACACCAATCTACTCTACGCCTCTACTCTATGACACACCACTCCACTCAATTCTATGACACGCCACTCCACTGTATGACACGTTCCTCGACTCTAAGGTACTCCAATCCATGCTACTCCACTCTATGCTACTCTATAATACTCTAGTCCACTCTATTGCACTCTACAATCCTTCACTCCACTCTATGACACACCACTCTGCGACACTCCACTCTCTGACATGCCACTCAACTGTATGCCACTCCACTCTATCACACTGTACGACACGCCCCTCTATGATCCCCCACTCTACTCTACAACATGCAAGTCCACTATCAGCCACACCACTCTACGTCATGCCACTCCACTACATGCCACTCCACTCTAAGACGATCCACTTCACAACATGCCAGCCCAGTGACTGACATGCCACTACACTCAAAGACATGCCTCTATACTCTACGTCACTTCATGCTACAACATTCTACTCCACTCTATTCCCCTCCAATCTACTCCAGTCTATGACACACCACTCCATTCTACACCTCTCCATTCTACACCACTTCTCTGTAAGACACTGTACTACATGCAACTCTGACACTCCACTCCATTCTACTATATGCCACTGCACTCTACAACATTCTACTTCACACTATGACACTTTACTCCACTCTACGCTAGGCCACTCCATTCTACTACACAGTACAACACTTTACTCCACTGTACACCATTCTGTGACACTAAACTCTATTCTTCCCCACTCTACTACACTATATTCTACAAGATCCTACTCCACTCCATGCCACTATATGCCACACTACTCTACAACTCTCTACTCCACTCTATGACACTCTACTCTACAACACTCTAAGCAACTCACTGTACCCCACTCCATGCCACTTTACCCCACGTTGCCTATGACACACTACTCCATTTTACTTCACTCTATGCCATGCCACTCTACGCCGCTTCGCTCTAAGACACTGTATGGCACTCCACTGCATTCTGTTCCATGACACCTCATTGTACGACATGCCATCCACTGTACAACACTCCACTCTACGCCCTACCACTCTAAAACTCTCTACATGCCACTCTATGATATGCCATTCCACTCTACAAGATGCCACACCATTCTAGGCCATTCTACTCTACTCCACTCCATGCCCCTCCACTGTACACTTCTCTACTCCACTCTGCAATGTGTCACTCAACTCCACTTTATAACACTCTATGCCACTCCACTGTATGACATGCCAATTCACTGGACAACACACCACTCCACTGTACAACATGCCGCTTCACTCTACACCATTCCACTCTACAACACTATACTCCACTCCATGCCCCTCCAAAGTATACCTCTCTACTCCACTCTGCTACACGTCACTCAGCTTAACTCTATAACACTCTATGCCACTCCACTCTACTCTACAATATGTCACTCCACTCTACAACATGCCACTTCACTCTACAATATGCCACGCCACTATACCACATGGCAGTACATTCTATGACACTCCACTCAACACCACCCGACAGTACAATATACCATTCCACTGGAGACAGGTCACTCCACTGTACCACATGCCGTTTCGCTATACACCACTCCACATCCTTCCACTCTAAAACACTCTGAGACATGTGACTCTATGCCACTCTACTCCACCGTACCCTAGGACATGCCACTCCACTCTATGACACTTCTCTCTAGGCCACTCTATGACACACCACTCCGATGCACAACACACAGCTATACTTTAGGACATGCCATTCCACTCTATGCCACTCCGCTGTATGAGATGCCACTTCACTCTACGACATGCCACTGCACTTTACCAGACACCACTCAATTTTAAACCACTCCACTCTACACCAATCACCCCACACCACTCCACTCTACACTCCTACACTTGAACACACTCTACGACATGCCACTGCACTTTACTCAATGGCACACAATTCCACTGTATGCCTCTCAACTCTACAACACTCTACTCCAGTCTAAGCCCCTCCACTCTATGTCACTCTACGACACTCCACTCCTCTGCATTGTACAACATGCCACTCTACTCTGTGACACACTGCTACACTCTACAAAACTCCACTCTGCACCACTCCAGTCTATGTCACTCTGATCTACACCACTCCACAACACTCTCCGCCACAACCCTCTAACTCTCTACAACACAACACTGTATGAGACTCCACTCTATGCTACTCCATGTAACTTCACTGTACTGCATTGTATGACACTACACTTCACTCTTCAACGCTCCACTCCACTGTATGACACTCCATGCCACTCCAATGTACAACATGCAACTCTACTTCATGACATGCCACTGCACTCTGACACGCCACATCATTCCACTCTACACCACTCCAGTGTATGCCTATCTACTCTACGCTGCTACACACTATCCCATGACACTCTATGACATGGCACTGTATGAGACTCGACTATACACCACTCCACTCTACACTACTCCAGTCTATGCCTATCTACTCTACGCTGCTACACACTATCCCATGACACTCTATGACATGGCGCTGTATGAGACTCGACTATACACCACTCCACTCTATGCCACTCCTCTATACTCCATTGTACTACATGCGACTCCACTCTAAGACACTGTGCTCCACTGTACGACACTCATGCCACTCCAATGTACAAGCCACTCTACTCTATCACACACCACTCCACTGTACACCCCTCCACTCTACACCAGTCCAAACTATGCAATTCCACTGTACACCACTCTACGCCACTCCACTCACACCAGGAGACACTATGACACAACACTGTATGCCACAACACTGTATGACATTGCACTGTCTGAGACTCCACTCTAAGACACTGTACGACACGCCACTCCACTCTATGTTTCACTACTGTATGCCACGATACACTATGACACTATACTGTACATCACTCCACTCTATGCTCCTCCACTCCACTGTGTAACACTCCACTCTATGATATGACACTTCACTGTATGACACGCGACTGTACAACACTCCACGACACAGCACTTGACGCCTCACCACTCTAAAATTGCATATGATAGGCCACTCTATGAAATGACAATCCACTCCAGTATACTCTATGACACACCACTACAAACAAAACCTCTTCACTCTATGACATGCCCCCCACTCTACACTAATCCACTCTACACCTCTTCACTGTATGCTATGACCTTCTACGACATGGCACTCTACACCACAACCGTCTAGGCCACCACCCTCAATGCCACAACACTGTATGACACTACATTGTATGACACTACACTGTACGCCACTCCACTCTAGATCCCTCCACTATACTTCATGGTAAAACACGCCAATCCACTCTATGAATCACCACTCCACTGTATGACAGTCTACTCCACTCTATGACACTCCATGCCAGTCTACTATATGACTCTCCATGCCACCACGCTACTCTATGACACGCCACTCCACTCTGTGACATGCCACTCCTCTCTGCGGCACTCCACTTGACACTCCTCCACTCTAAAACACTCTATGACATGACACTCTATGACACCCCATGCCACACTACACCACTCAACTCTACTCCACGACATGACACCACGCTCTACTCCAGTCTACACCTCCGCACTCTACGCCACGACACTCTACGCCACGACACTCTATGCCACAACACTCGGGGGGTCATTCTGACCCCGGCGGTCTAAGACCGCCGGGGCCAGGGTCGGCGGGAGCACCGCCGACAGGCCGGCGGTGCCCCGCAGGGCATTCTGACCGCGGCGGTTCGGCTGCGGTCAGAAGAGGCAAACCGGCGGTCTCCCGCCGGTTTACCGCTGCCCTTAGAATCCCCCATGGCGGCGCAGCTTGCTGCGCTGCCATGGGGGATTCTGACACCCCCTACTGCCATCCTGTTCCTGGCGGTTCGCCCGCCAGGAACAGGATGGCGGTAGGGGGTGCCACGGGGCCCCTTGGGGCCCCTGCCGTGCCCATGCCAATGGCATGGGCACGGCAGGGGCCCCCGTAAGAGGGCCCCGAAAAGTATTTCAGTGTCTGCTAAGCTGACACTGAAATACGCGACGGGTGCAACTGCACCCGTCGCACCCCTGCGACTACGCCGGCTCAATTCTGAGCCGGGGTCCTCGTTGCAGGGGCATTTCCTCTGGGCCGGCGGGCGCTCTTTTGGAGAGCGCCCGCCGGCCCAGAGGAAATGTCTGAATGGCCGCCGCGGTCTTTTGACCGCGGTGCGGTCATTCAGCGGCGGTACCCTGGCGGACGGCCTCCGCCGTCCGCCAGGGTCAGAATGAGGCCCTCTATGTCATGACACTGTACGTCATGAACATAGATCACAATACAACACAACACACTACAACACTCCACTCTATAACACTATATAGTCTACAACACTCTCCATCTGTGTACACTATGACACTTCACTCAACACTCCACTCTACGATTTGAAACACATTTTGTTGAAAAAAATAATTGAAATTCAATTTAAAAAACAAAGTTTGAGGATAAGTTATAGTTAGGAAAACGTTATTAATAATTTGTATACAAAACCAATTTAAACCACATAAACATTCCAAATGCTAAAGTTATAGTTATAATTTGTACCTCACTCAAAATTTACTATGACTCATGCACCTCTGTACAGTGTTGTGAACTCGCTAGCCAGAATACATGACCTATAACTCACAAGATCCCCATGCACAGTTTATACCCTTTCATATTACATCAGCTATACCACATTAAATCATAGCATTTAAAGCAACACTTGTTAGATTTCAAATGACATAATTTATGAGAGCACTGTGCAGGGTTTGTTCGTAAACTAAAGCTTAATTTTTTTTCCAATTTTGTTCCTAGGACCCATATGTTGAAAGTAAACCAAGTATATCTATGTAACAATTAAGGATTTGTCGGACATACAATGGTGGACATCTATAAGGAGGTCGCGACTTTGGAAATAGAGGATATAATTTATGAATCCAGAAGTTGTATCACGTGATGCTGACAAGGTGAAACAGTCTAAGTTTCATAAAAAATTTAATAGACTTGAATTAAAAGCATTTTTAGATCTGAAGGCTGATAAGAGTGTTATTGTCAGAAAGGCGGATAAGGGGCGCAATGTGGTTCTAATGAACTTTGTCAAGTATGAACAAGAGGCATTGAGACAAATGAATAGGGATTTGGACTATGAGACAGTGGACATAAAGAAAAGTCAGGAATGTGTTAATACATTATTGGATAAACTGAAAGGATATTTTGACATGGAGTTACTAGATGAAAAGGACAATAATATTTATGTGTTGAGACCTTGAAGATTCCTATTTATTTTCTTCCAAAATACACAAGGGTGGTAATTTTCCTCCATGTAGACCCATAATTTCCGGAATAGGATCATGTACTGAAAGGGCGACGCAATATATAGAATGCATTTATCACAATGTGTCAAGTCCCTACCATTCTTTATTGAAGATACAAATGAGTTGTTGAATGAGGTGTATGATATCCCATGGAATCCAAATTATCTAATACTTACTATGGATGCCCTGACTTTTTACACTAATAATCATGAACAAGGGCTGAAGGCTTTGGAGGGCTTTTTATTGACTAGATCGGCGAGTATTTGAAAACATACTCAAATGCTTTTGGAGCTGACAGAGTGTGGCTGAAGAACACTTTTTTCCTTTCCTTTTTTTGGACTTTATGTATCACCAGAAGAGGGGTTTGGCGATGAGGTCGGATTTTGCCCCATTGTATGCTAATCCCTTTATAGGTTTGTTTGAAAAAACATATGTTTGGAACGATGACCTGTATTGTACGATTGATAAGATTGTCCAGTGGGGATGATATATCAATGGTATTTTTCTGATGTGGAACTGAATTTCTAATGAAGAGGCTGAGTGTGACAATTTTTAATAGAAATGAATTTAATATCAAGCTGACACTGGAGTTCAGTACAACTAATATTGTGCTGCTGATTACAAAGTAGAGTATATGGGGAAAACTGCAGCATACAATACCATTCTTCTTGCTAAGTCATGCCACTCATGCCATCAGGTTATGAACATTCATTATAGGTAAGTATTAAGAATCAAGAGAAACTATAGTCAAAATGAAGTCTCTGTTGTGGAAAACATGGATGCATTGCAGAAATTCAAGACAGAGGCTATTCTATTGAAGGCTAAAACTAAGGCAGATAGGTTTGACCGCTCAAACCTTTAAGGTGCAAAAAATAAATCAGATACTTGTCAGGATTCTGCCATCCTGCCACTAAGTGGCCCTCACTATGGTCCACTTGTCCCCTGCCTTTACAAATATGAGGTTATGCACTTCTACACCTGGCCTTGCCAGTTACACTTTGTACTCCAGTCCCGGCTTCCAGTCTATCGTCCGGGCGCACCGTGGTACTTGTAGTTTCCTGTCTTCAGACCTTTCCTAGATCACATCCTAGTTGTGGATTCTTGTTTGCTACATTTGTTCATGGGTCCTACCATCATTTTGAACACTTAATGTTTGTATTCTGGACCCCATTCCTCATTTGCTCGGATCGACACTCCATTACAGGTTTTCCTATTCCCTATCTAGTGTCTCCTGGTTTCCTTGGTCTTCCTTCCTACAAGCCTCAGTTCAGCCTTCCCTTAATTGGTGGTTCCCTGAATTCCTATATCTCATTAATGCCTTGCATCTGTCTCTCTCTCTTTACCTGTGCACCTCCCCTGAGCCTCCAGCTATTTCAGCCTTGCGAGCACAGAGTGTACAGGATTGCAATTGACTCCTGTTGTGTCTCCTTCTGCTCCGTTTTCCTGCTGCTGTTACTACAGGCTTGTTATTTGATTATGTTTCACTTTTTCTCTGAACCCATTGTTTTGTTTTTGGCTATTTGTAGTGTCTGTTTCTGTCGATTGTTTTCCTGCTTCTTTGTTCCTATGCTAGCCATAGTTCATAGTGTCCTGTTTCTGTTCCTCATTTTCCTACATCTCTGTTACAGTGTTAGCCATAATTCATAGTCTCATGTATGCACTCCTCTTGATATGCCCTTTTATATGCAGACTCCCTGTATTGTATTCTGTGTTCCTGTTTGTCTGCATATTTCCTTCTTACCTACTTTGACTGCAGAGCTTTCCTAGCATTGTCCTCAGAATTTCAGGCCTGCTCCCAGCTCTGAATCTAGTCCTGCTTTGCCTGAGCCCAGTTTCTGCTTTGGTGTTCCTTGTTCTGTTCCCCGTTGTTCTGTCTTGCATTGTTATCTTGATGTTCATTGCTTCCAATGGTGTCAGTTAGATTCCAATGCTTGTGCCTTTGGCACAGAGAACCACTCTGTACACCTTATCCACAGGATCTGCAGGGTATCTCCCAAAACTCTCTGTGATTAAATTACTCCTTGCTTTGGAATAAATCGTTTCACTTCACAGGGAGATCATTTCCGAGGAGCAAACAAACTATCATTTATTTATTATTTATGATAGTTTGTCTATTGTTTCCCTGATTTATATTCCTGTTTGTGTACTTGTGTTTTTCCTGCAGACTTCCAGTGCCCTATTCACAGCCAGTTCTGAACTGCTTCAGTCCTCTGCTTCTTTTCTGCTTCCCTTCCAGTCTTCTGGTACTCTCTTGTTTGTATTCCCTTCAGAGACCACACACAAACCAGGTATACAGTCTTGTCCCAGTCTCACGCAGCCAGACCTGTGACTGATCACCCCTCTAGTTCCCTGCTAGACCTGCAACAATACTAATCAGGACCAACCAATGCATAGGATTTATAACAACTTTTTCAATGGAGAGTAGATTAGTAATGCATATCCTGATGAAACACAAGAATCTTTTGAAACTTGATATTGGTTCAATAAAACTGTTAACAGACAGACCACAGATTACATTGAGGAGAACAAACCCACTACAAAAGACGCTATCAGCTACAACAAACAACCACCAGATAAAGCCTGGCTGCCCAGTCTTTCAAAGGCCTTTTATAAATGCCGTCTTGTACTTGCTGCATGCATGCAATGGACAAATGTGTTGAATTTGCTGACATGACTACTAATAAAGCACATGGAATATTATCTCTTATGAATTGCACTTCAACTCATTGTGTATAAAAAAATGTTTGTTTATGCCATTAAATTTATGTTGGTTCTACAAAAAGAACACTAAAATCACATTGGAAAAAATGTTTAGGAGCACTTTTTAGCAGGGACAGGGCACACCAGTTTATGAATCACTTTTGGAAAAATCATGAGAGTCGTGAAATTCCGAACATTAGATTTGTAGGAATTCAACAGGTGTATAGTGATAGAAGATGAGGTGACAGTTTTGACCCGGGAGATGCAAGAGTAGGTGGATCAAAAGATTGAATTCTGTTCATCAGCAAAGGCCTGCTGCTCTTCACTGATCAAAGGTTAAATCCAGAAACACGTGTCTAAAGATACAAAGCACTAGCTGCACCCACAAGGGTGAAAAACCACAGACTACCACTGAAGTAAGAGTGAACTTGTACTGCATTTACCATAATGCATTGGGGCAAATTGAATTAATTGAATGCTGGGATGTGAGGCACTGTGCTCCCACCCTCCTTCTGGATAAAAAATTATTGTTTTCACGGTTATCTGTTCAAGCCTCCACTTTGCAGGTATTTTTAGGACTGAACCAAACAGTATGATAATTTTCTTTATTTCCTTTTTGCCATTTTAGTTTTGGCTGGTTGGCTTTACGTTTGTAGCTTTAGCCAATAAATTGTGATCAGATATTTATTTTGGAACATAAGGAGTGATGTGGGCCTATCGTTGGCAATTGTAAATATTTGTTTCAGTTATGTTTGCTATTTGGTTCTGAAGTAGGTTGACGGTCTAGAAGCCCTGAATGGGAGGAAGGTTTTGTCAATTCTGATTGGTTAACTGGCAAATTTAACCCAGGCGACAGTTTGCTACGTGGAAAGACATGGATAGCAGAATAACATGTGTGGCTTTATTTATTTTTTCACCTGGTTTTCTTTAGGTTGTTTCTTGTAGCAATGCGTAGTGGGTGTCACAACCTCACTATTATGGATAGAATGTATAATCAATATATTGAGAAACTATACAGAATTGTGGTAGCTAGGTGAGTTCATCTTTCAATTTAGTAAAACAGGTAGGATGAATCTGAATGTTTTTAGTGATCCCCTTTATATTTCAATTTGGGGGAGCAACAATTAAAACTGTTTATAGAGTATAGACTCTATTGGAAATGTATGTGTTGAATTTTTACTACTATGGATTGGATGTATTTTTCTGTGATATGTGATTATGATTTGTGTGATACATGTGTTGAACTTTCTTATGTATTGTCTAAATTCAATTGTAGTTTCTTGACCTGCATATCTAGTTTCGAATGGATAGTGCATGACTCAAATGTAATACCACCATGTCTCATATGGTATCCTTCTGCTTATAAAACGTTTTTTGTTAGCTTTATTTTTATTTCAGCTCCAATGAAGTGACAGGATTCGTGAAACGTGTGACGGCTGGCATTATTTGTGTTTTATGTTTGTGCCCACTCAACAGAGTTGAAGTCTCTACTACTGGTTATTTTCACCTGTGAATTGTACCTTAAGAGGAAAGGGGTTGCTGTTTTTATATGGTGATGGAATAATTCTGCTGCAATGTTTATTTTTAATTGATGTCTGTATATTGGATTAGGTTGTGAATGAGTTATGCTCTGAACAAATTGAATATACTTTGTTCTGGCAAAAACATGATGATGGATGTATATTGTCCATACTATTTTTGTATATGAATAACACATCTGAGATTTGGTATTCAAAAAAACTGAATTTGAAGAATTATTGTGGGGTTCTCCTCCTGTTAGAAATTGTTGTTTATACTTCTGATAATACTGGGCAGCTATTATCTTGGGGTGCACCTTTACGGTGGACAGATCCTCCCTATTACTTGCCCAGCTTTATGTTATAACATGTATATATATATATATATATATATATATATATATATATATATATGTCAGTTCTCACAGCAGAATGTATTGTAAACGCTACACGTTGCAAACATCTATGGCAAGTGGTTGTGTTGTAAATAGCATGCATTGCAATAACTGATATTCTTTGCGTATCTACCAGTGGTTTTGCTAACACATCACTCAGTGCCCTACACAAAGCTGAAGCTTCCTTCCTCCAGTTGGTTTATGCATTCAGCCTCTGGACACGTTCTCCGTTGTTTCCTCTCAAATCTCCTTACCCTTGTAATTTGCATTTCATGCTTGCCTACTTGTTTGAGACACAGTGCCTTGGCATGTGGACTAAAGCAAATACAAAGCATTCATAGAGATGGCTCGATGCAAATAGTCGTCAATGTTACATCACTGCCCATCTTTACTGATGAGTGGTGAACTGATGTCAATTTTATCATCTCATTTATGTAGCAATGGAAGGTTTACTGATTCCCTTCAGCCTTTCACCTCAGTTAAAATCCTCAGTTTTTCTGCACATATTTTGTCCCTACATTCCCTAACTTCACTGGTCCTTAATTTATAAAATGCCTTCCTATGGTTAGAATCTCTATTTAACACATTAAAGAGCCAACTTGGGACTCGAGTGGTGATATTTTAGCATGCCTCAGCCTTCCCTTTCTTGCTTTTAATAATACTACGGTGTGGGATAATTTCACAGATGTCTCCGCTTGTCTGGGTCTGCTCATTTGGAATCAGATAGGGCGATTAAGCTGGCCACCACCATGACATCTGCAGTGATGGTAAAGCTAATTAATGCATGAAGAGTGGCTGCGAGCTTCCCAGCCGCTTCCAGACCTGTCTATTTCTTTTGTTGCGCGCTGATAACGTCTAAAGACGCATCATCTCTCCTCGTTGCACCCCCACCATGAGATGTTTCCCAGCAAATATCTCGCATGTAATTACATTTTATTCTTTTGCCGCTGTGAATTTTTACGTCTTTCTATATTTAGTAGGGGAAGTGCATTAAAGATAGTTGACACTTGATTGGGAAAGAAGCCAAAATAAACCCCGAGGGGCTGGCAAACAGAGCCCAAGCTTCCTTGAATGCGAAGCACTTTGTGAGTTTTGATTATTTTACTCTTCTTGATAAGGACCGCCCGCAGGCGCTATCACGGTGTTAGCAAACAGACGTGGAAAAGAGCAATCGCTTGTCATTTCGCTGATGTCACCAGGATTTCAATGGTATTGTGATAAGTAATGTCAACAGTGATATGATCGATAGGGCGTGGCCAAGATGGCGGCCGGAGCGGACGCTTGAGAAAAGAGCTCCGCTCGCGGCCCTCCTTCTTGCCGAATATCCTGGTCCCTGGTTCCCGGTCGGCCATAAAATGCTGAGGCTACCCCCCCAGTGCCGGGGGCAGCCCTCAAGGACACAGAAGTAGCTGCGGATGGCCCCGTGATCAACTGCTGGATTCGAGGAAGCAAGACGCGCCTGGTGCTGTGGATCGGGAGGTGAGGCGGCCCTCCCGCGGCCGGCGAGACGTGGGCACGGCGGTCGGGTCGCCCCGTTCGGCTTCCCCGTGGGATCGCCGGGGGGGTCGAGGGCTGTTGGGCCTGGACTGCGGTGGGCCCTGGGAGCGGGCCTGCTGGCTGGGGCGCGGCCTGGGGGACGCCGCGGCTTCCGGTTCGGCCGCGCTCCATCGGAGCAACAAGAAACACGGGGGCGCGCGGCAGTGAGCGAGCCCCCCCTGATATGGCTTAGCATCCCTACAGCTCCACGTGGCCCCCCTACCAAGAACTGGTAGCAGCGTCGTGCGGTGACGCTGCGGCGAGAGCACTGGGCGGTGTTTCCTTGCGGGGTCGGGCCTTGGACGTGTCGGCGCCAGGAACGGGCGTCTGGCTCACCCTGGCACTCCGCCCTTGATCTGTGGAGGCGGCCGGCGGACGCGTGCTCGGGTGGAGTGGGGGCCCCGGCGTGCCTTTGGTGGAGTGTACCGGACCGGCTGAGGGGACCTTCGGCCTCTCCTCCCGTGCAGGGCACTGGGCCAGCGACAACGACCCTCAAGCACCAGCACCCAGCACAGAAGATAAAACAGTGGGAAGCAGAGGCGGAGGAGTGGGAAAGAAAGGAAGAAGGAAAAAATTTACAAAAAATAAAATAAAAATACATAAATAAAAAAGAGAGGAGGAGCCAATAAAATCAGAATAAAGGAAAAAAAGAAATAAAAAAGAGAAAAAAAAAAAAAAAAAAAGAATGAAAAAGCGCTGGCACAGAATAAATTAAACGCACATAAAACAACCACGTTGGGTCACCAAAGTATCAAGCCACAAGCAAATAAGTGAAAAACCCAACGCACCTGTACCAGGCCAGTGGCATTCAGCTCTCTGCCTTGCAACGAGGAGGGCCTCAGTCAACAAATTAACATACTAACTCCTAATATCCCTGAAAATAAGCAACCACGCCTGGACCACTGATAACGCTAAAATCACCCACTTTGACGTGCATGGCTCTGCTTCGCCCCACCAGTACACATAGCTGATTTCATACGGCATAATTCTCCCCGGTCGCATAGTGGTCACAATGGTCAAGCCTAAGCATTCCAAAACAGGGACTTCTGCGGAGGGAGAAACCCCCCCCTCCATGGGCCAACTGGACATGCAAAAGGCAACGCAACTTCAACTGAGCGAGACGCTACGCGCACACTCCCAGCAATTTGATAAAATTATGCAGGCAATTATGGAAACCAAAACTTCGCTAGAAGGGAAAATTGATGCCGCAGTGCTGGAGGTCTCCCTACTCCGAGCTGACCACCGCAAACTGTCTGACAGAGTGCATAATGCTGAACTGTCGCTAGAAACGGTTCACCCGGAAATGAAAGACATGAAAAGCAAATTCAAACAGATGGAAACTGAGTTGGCACAGCTACAACGCCGAGCTGAAGAAGCAGAGGGGCGCTCAAGACGTAACAATATCAGATTCATTGGCATCCCAGAACGATTGGAACTACCCAAAGCCGAGGATTTCTTAGAAAACTGGCTGAAAGAAATAATGAAAACTCAGGATGCCACAAAATCACCAATGATAGAAAGAGCCCACAGAATACCGGGCAGACCCCCTCGGCCTGGAGCGCCACCCCGACCCATGATAGCTAGATTTCTTAACCACAGAGACAGAGATTCTGTTCTTCAACACTTTAGATCTTCCAGTCAAATCAGCTTGGAAAATAATAACATATCTGCATACCCGGACTATACGCTGGAAGTACAACGTAGAAGAGCAACCTTTGTAAAGATCAAACAAATCTTGCGACAAAATAATATAACTTATTCTCTCATGTTCCCAGCCCGCCTGCGTATCACCATAGATGAGAAAACGCTCATATTCCCTACCCCAGAGGATGCATGGACTTGGATTCACGCCAAAGGTTTGATCAGCCCGCCAACGGAAAAGACAACAACTGAGGACTGGATAACACCCAGCTCCAGGAGGAAAAAAAAACAAAGCAAGACCACATTGCGCCCAACGAAATCGCAAATGGAATCAGAGCAAGCTCAAATATTAAGGGAAACTAGCTCCTTCACTCGACCACAATCCAAAACCCGAAGTGACACAGATGCTACAGACAGCGGATCCCCAGGAGGGGAATCAAGTGCATCCTCCTCCTTCCTACTGGCCGGCCCTGACCTTACACCGCGCGTTGCGGACGATCTCTAGACCTCGTGAGGGAATATGAACTGCGCCACAGACATGAGTCCGGCGTTGGGACACGCGACCTCCCGCCCTTAAGCGGCCTAGAGCGGTGCTTGGTGGTTTCTTTGGGATGGGATCTGGCCGCTAGCTTCCTTGACTGGGACTAACAGGGTAACCAAAGCGGTTGTACTTACAATTTGGACCGAGCAGGGACAAAATTATCCTGGAGACGGGTCGGTTCCCGCCCGGCTATACCAAAACCACGCTCTCCGACAACCAAGTCACTCCCGAATGGAACTTAACTTCGCAGTTTGCAGTTTAGGCACCAGTTGTGCCATTATGTTTATCTCCGGGCTTTACCCGAAATATCCTTTTGCCTATTATTTCTTTTGCTCTCATTTTTATTATTCTCTTTTGATAATGTTGTTTTGTAGGACTGGGGGGGCTGGCGGGCGGGCGCTGGTGGCGGAGGGGAGACGTGGGTGGGCGGCGCGCACTAGACTAACAGCAGTCTCTGGACGCGTCACGGGATCGACCCAACTGTACAAAAAAATAGGTGTGCAACAACCTAACTTAACATGACAAAAAAGGAACCAACATATAATATAATGACGTGGAATGTTAAGGGTATGGCGGGCATAAGAAAGCGCAATAGGATACACGCGCACCTAAAGCGTCACAATATTCATATAGCCATTCTCCAAGAAACGCACATTACCCCTGTAGATATTCCCTGGTTGGAAAGAAAGTGGGGCGGGCAGGTCCACGGGTCGGGAAATTCATCATACGCAAGAGGGGTTTTGATATGGATAGCCCCGGGGGTCCCGTACACTGTGCGGCGCGGCGTTTTTGACATAGAGGGCAGATACATACATTTAACAGGCCACTTAGATGGGGAACCAGTAACACTGAACGGACTGTACGTCCCGAACGTCGGACAAAGTGAATTCCTACACAAAACAATCTCACACTTCTCAAACGACCTATCCTCTACATGTATCTGGGGCGGGGATATGAACTGCGTTCCACATATAGATACGGATAGATCACACCCCCCCATAACAGCCTCCCAAGCAATCAAAAATTCGCAGATGCTGCGTCAATGGATGGTAGACCACCGTCTCATAGATACCTGGAGGCATATACACCCCCATGATCGCGAATACTCATACTACTCCCCAGTACACCTCCTCCACACTCGCATAGACCTTATCCTCATCTCCCAAGACATCACCCACAAGATCACTAGCGCTGATTACACCGCTAGGGTAATCTCAGATCACTCCCCTCTCATCGCTCATTTCAGATGGGGCAGCCCGCGCGCATGCATCCCAACTTGGCGCCTCCAGACCCGATTGTTACAAGACCCCCCTTTCCGAGATGAATTAGCCATACACATATCCTCTTACTTCATCCAAAACAAGGGGACAACGGGCTCTAGATCAACAGAATGGGACGCACATAAGGCAGTCATACGAGGAACATGCATCTCAGCAACAGTCGGCGCGCGTCAAACACTAGCACGTGAGCTTAGTAACTTAGAAAAGGAAGTACATTCTTTTGAGAAAGACTTCGCCAGGGGCGAGATTACACACACAGAACTAGCTGGAAAGCGCGCACAATGGTACGAAGCTGATAGACGACTAGGTCTGTTTGACCATCGACACTACATAGCTCGTAACCACGCAGAGGGTGACAGATCGGGTAAATTACTGTCATGGCTCATACACAATGGTGGCCGGAAATCCCCCATAGGAGCCATCCGATTAGAAACAGGACTAATAGTAAATGCACAGGCCGATATTAACCTAGCCTTTAAGGAGTATTACAGCACACTATACAAAGCTCCCGTCCCCCCACCCGAAACATCACTGAGCGAGTTTTTTACTGTTATCGAGCTGAAACAACTAACGACCGCTCAGGTTGCAGACCTGGAAAGACCAATTGATATCAATGAGATACAGCAGGCCCTAAAACAATTGCCGCATGGCAAAGCACCAGGCAACGATGGACTGCCTATTGAATACTATAGCATGTTCCCGACTCAAACACAAACCCCATATCTAGAGATGCTGACGGAGGCGCTAGAGCGTGGACAATTACCAGACACATGCCGTGAAGCGCTGATAGCAGTGCTACCTAAGCCGGGGAGAGACCCATTGGATGTACGTTCATATAGACCACTATCACTACTGAACACAGACTGTAAGCTACTCGGTAAACTGCTAGCCAACCGTTTGCTCCCATGTATGCCGGACCTGATACATCACGACCAGGCTGGATTTATACCTGGCCGGAGCACATTTAGCAATATCCGAAACTTATTGCGCCTTATGGCGAACTCACGAACGGATGACTATGCTCAAGTGGCAGTATCACTGGACATAGAAAAAGCATTTGACACGCTGGGTTGGCCCTTCTTGATGGAGACGTTGCGCCGTATGGGCTTCGGTCGAACATTCATCAGATGGATAGAGGTACTCTACACTAACCCTTCTGCAAGAGTCAAAACGGGCGACACGATTTCGCAACCGTTTAAAATAGAGAGAGGAACCAGGCAGGGCTGCCCATTATCCCCGCTTTTATTCGCCCTCGCAATCGAACCCTTAGCAGCTCACCTACGAGCGGTAGCCCCTGCATGGGGCATCCGAGACGACCACACACACCGTATAGTGTCGCTATATGCAGACGATGCACTTATTTTCTTACGAGATCACCAAAAATCCCTACCTGAAGTGCTGAAGTTACTGCACAGGTTTGGCACGTTGGCCGGACTCAAGGTAAATTGGTCTAAGTCGTGCATATTCCCTATGTGTCCTGTCCCTGAAGCACACAGATTATCCTCCAACCCTGGCGAACTGAAATGGTGTTACACCACTTTCAAATACTTGGGTGTAAACATATATCACGACGCACGAGATCTCAGGGACGGCAACTTGGGGCAGGCGATTCGATCCATTAGAGGCTCCCTGCCCTTCTGGTGCTCACTCCCTCTATCACCATTGGGCAGAGTAGCCATAGCGAAGATGGTGATCCTGCCCCGATTGTTGTACTTCTTCATGGCCCTCCCACTGACTCTCCCAGCCTCTTTCTTTAAACCTCTGAATAGCCTATTAATAAATCTCATATGGGGCAACGGCAGACGCCGAGTGGCACTAACAAAATTATACCACCCACTAACAATGGGTGGAATGGGAGCGCCTAGATTCGAAATGTACTACGCAGCTTCCCAGTTACAATGGATCTCATCCTGGCTAAGCCGTCCAGACGGAGCTGAATCACAGATGATCCACTCGTCTTTGGGGAACAGGGGCTTAATACAATACTTGATGAATCGCGAATCCCCCAAACACCCACGCAACATACTACTGAAAATTGCGCACTGGATATGGGGCCACCATGTGATCATGAACAATAAAACACCACAATATTCCCCCAGGCTTCCATTTTTGGCCATCTCGAAAATAGCCAACATAGCAGCTAGAGTTGGCCTGAACAGTTGGTCAGAAAAGGGAATACGCACCATCGGCGACATCTATAGTGAAGGACGCCTCCTAACTTTCAATACACTAATTGATAAATATGAACTGGGGCGCGGAAGCTTTATAGCATATGGAGCTGTACGCCAGACACTAAGGTTTTGCTGGGGCAATGAAAACTCAGAACCAAATATCTCCCCTAGATTGCATGAGTTGCTAGGTAGCATAGAAGATTCAATAAATGTGTCAAGAGCATACATAATCTTAACTTCTTGCGCTGAAGATAAACAAGTACAATCAAAGAACAAGTGGGATGCAGTGCTAGCAGAGCCTCTACCACAACCCGCTTGGAATCAGGCGTTGACAATGACAAAAGAAGTATCACGCAACCCGCGTTTTCGTTATACCCAGTTTAATTATTTACATCAAACATATTTATCACCTCATCGAATAACCCGTATTTTCCCCCACTCAAAGCAAACATGCCCTAGATGCGCCACTCCCGAAGCCACCTTTTACCACATGACCTGGGAATGCCCCCCAATCCGGAAAGTATGGGAAGACATAATAGTACTGCTTGTTGATTGGACAGCTGTTGAAATGTCCCCCACCCCGGAGCTGTGTTTGCTGGGTGTAGGTCCAAGCCTTAAAAGACGGAAACAAACCCTAAGATGCATAGCGCTGGCACTGGTGTTGTACAGACGCCTCATAGCCATGCACTGGAAGGCACCAGCCGCGCCGAGCATTGAACAATGGCGATCGGAGCTGCGGCGTTGGGCCAGGGCCGAAGCCGACACGCTTCAGCTCCTATCAACAAAGGGTGTTCTGGTCAAAGGTCTTGACACCTGGAACTCTTTCGTAGCAATAATAGAAAGAAAAGATGACGAACGCCCGCCCTGAACGATCCCCCCAACGAACATTAAAATCTGCATTTTATAGTCCTAAATAGCTGTAACCCCCCAGTGATAGCGCGCAACCACCCTTCATCAGGCTCGAATCAGAATGTCAAATAGAGGAAGGCGGACAGGAGCTGGGAGAGACAACATGAAATTGTATAACCTAACAGGCGGTAACCAACTAGCAATAACACCAGCACACAAAGGGACGCATGACCCAATGCTCGCGCGCGTGCCTTCCTTTCCTCCTCTGCCCCCGCTTCCTCCGTCTTGGGGGCCCCCCCCGGCCTTTATCCCCCCCCACAGTATTTCCCCTCTTTCTCTTTCTTTCTTTTCTCTTTTCTGTTTTTTTTTTTTTTTTCTTTCTTTCCAATGCAACAGGATGCTTTAATATGATGCCCAGTCAGGACTATTCCCCCCCCTGCTCCAGCCCGTGGCAACACGTTCTCTCTGGCAGTGGCGCGGAAGTGGGCGAAGTACAACATAGCCCAGTCATGGTACATAAGCCGTCTAGGGTGATGTGATGAACGAACCTGTTGCAAATGTTATTCTTATTGACAGCTTTCATTTGTGTAATTTTGTTGTGTGATAATAAATAATAAAAACACATTTAAAAAAAAAAAAAAAAAAAAAAAAAAAAAAAACAGTGATATGATCGATTGTCACTTTTGATGCAATATGTTTTTATAAGTAATAAAGGTTACTGAGCACTCCATATCCCCGCAGACACTATTTGTACTTGGATGGCCGTAAGACCACTGCCCAATAACAAATGAGCTTTCACTGGATACCCATAAAATGAAGGCTGTATTTCTACTGTCTGCATATACACATACGAAAACAAGCATTGGCAATCCCAATATGGCTGTGAACGCATGTTAAACCAGACCTAAAAATCCAGGTAGGGTAATGACAGCCGCCCTCTCATATCTGTGCTGCTACTAGAGAGAAAAAACGTAAATTACTTAGTTATCTAAGAGACTAATAGCATTTCAGCTGCATGTGGGCCTCCCTTAAAGTTCAAGCTCAGGCGGGTGGCTAAATACACAAAATGCTCACAGCTATGTAGAGAGGAAGCCCTTTTTTATGGAAGCACATAACTTCTGTCGAATCAAAACATGTACTTCTAGCTCCCAACATGTGGGTGGAGTCAAAACCCCTCTCCTGGTGGTTCTTACAATTGTCTGGAGACAGTTGCGCTGTCAAGCAAGACCATAAAAGCAGAACGTGTGCTGGTTTTGTTGTATTAATCATCTGAGGCTGCACAGAGAGCACAAGTTTGTGAAAAGATTTTCATTTTAATTTTCTCCCATTTAGAGTGCATGCCTCCATGGCAGCTTATTTTCTTCTTTTGTTGTCTTCTTCTGCGATGGAGGAGAGACCACTTACAGCATTGTTATTGCCACAGAGGCTGGAGGCGGGGACAGCAGTCATTTATAGCAATCCTACCGTATCCAAATAGGAGTGAAGCATACGTTGCTCCCAGCTCTTGGACAATGATGGGGAGCTCTGGTGAAATGGCTGTCACAACTGGAGTTCCACTCCTGGGTGAGGCCAGCAAGCAGGCCAAAGACCCCAAAGTCATTTGCAGCCCTAGAGGGCTAATTTGTTTGCAATGCCCCAGCTGCCATTGTATGGGTGGAAAGGTATGGAGGAGGCGCAAGGACCTGGCCGAAGCCTTTCAGCAACAAATCCTATCACTTTTACCATCCCTCATGCCCTTCCCCTACCTGTAGCACTTTTTAGGTCTTGAGTAAAGGCAGTCCTACTGTTTCTAATACATAACATATAATTAGAGTGGGCTTTGGGTCAGCCCCTTTCTCATAACTGGATGGCTTTGTTGTCTATATCGGTTGTATCCTTTTGATTTGATGGCTTTCCTCCCTATTTTTGTCTTTGTCCCACCAACGAGTGTTTCAGTCTTATGGTGTTCTTGACTGAAGGGGTTGCATTCTTCCACTGCTTATTTCAGGGAACTATATTCTATTTTACTTTAGCACTTCATCGGAAGGCATGTGTTTTCCTTGCTCTCTCCATTTCTATTCTCTCCCTGTGCTCTCCTTCAATCCTCTCCCACTCCCAAATGCTCCCTGCTTTGCCCCCATCCAGCTAGACAGCAAAACACATTGGCAAAGCAAGTAGCTTGGCAAAGCTAATGCTTGTTAGAATAAACGTTTGACATGCTGATTGGTTAACCCGACTTATTAGTCATGCAAAGTTTGTTTATACTTAGTTTGATAGTTGGACTTGTGAACCATGACTACTTGTTCACGGAGCAGGACTGGCAATTTTCAAACTCGTAGCTGAAAGGAAAAGGACCTCAATAAAGCAAAAATAACTTTACAATCAAAATTTGAATTTGTTAACCTGTTGATGAAGAAAAAGGTCACAGTATATGCTTTTTGCATTTTTTCTTCATTGATGTTCTCAAAACCTATGGAGCTAACCAAACCAAGCAAAGGGGTTAATCTGGACTAAGCATTATCTTCTTGTCACGTCCTGTGTAATTCTTTTATTCAGAAAACGTTTTGCAAATGATTCATGCATATCAGATTGAGCTTTAAAATCTCAAGAAGAATGTTCACAGGGGGAACTTGTAAACATTTTCCATAGCAATTTTTGCACTCTGCTACAGTAAAAATGTCTGGAGAGAATAACACTAAGGGTCTGAGTTAGAACTCAGCAGATGACTTACTCCATCACAACGGTGATGAATATCCCTCCCAGCAAAATGTAAAACCCATAGGACATAATGGGATTTAGATTTCGGAGGATGGGTTATCGGATGGGTTATCGGTCACTATTGTGGCAGAGTAACCTGTCCCCAGAGTTCTAAATCAGGCCCTAAATATCTTAGGAAGGTAGTATAAGTAACCCGCATTGCTTGGTTAGGTGTAAATCCCTTCAATAGTTTTTTTTTATTACACAATAAAAATGAACTGCTTCACAAACTAAGATTTGAACAATAATTCACTAGACATCTTCTTGATACACTAGCCTACCTGAGAGTTACAGGAACTTACCCAATAATTCTTAAAGGGGAGGGGTCATGTTACTGTACTAGTGCTTCAAGTTTCTTCCCCTTCCTCTCCTGAGAGAATGTCCAATGAATAACATTCCAATCTGAAGTCATGATTCAGAATCATTGTGGCTGATGTTGTCAGATATAGGGAGTCAAACTCAAGCATAGGAATGGTGGAACAACCATGCACATTTGCAATGAGAACTCTTGGATGGGACCTGAGTAGTCTGGGTACATATTTTAAATGCATTGTATGACATCAGGCTGATGTGTAATGTATATAACATTGAATGGGGAAATTGTGGATAGTGATTACGGTTGGGCATTATACTATTTCAAAAAGGGCAAATAACAATATGTGTACTGTAGAAATATAAAGAAAATAGGATAATGGACTATGCAAGAATCGGAATGGTTATAACAGAAACAATGAAAGAGCAGCTCTGTGCTAAGAGGATAACATCTAAAGTAGCATTATAGAATATATTGTTATGTATCCTTGAGCCACTGTATCAATTCAAGTCTTAATCCTAAGCAAAAGGAGTTTGGTAATTGATCAAAGTTGTATTGTGTTGTAGAAAATTTGCATGAAAGTGTTTTTACACATGTACAAATATTCTTCCTGGGACTACGTCGGATTCCATATCGTTGGCATATATTGATTTCAATTGTATTGGAGAAACAGAATATTTTTATTAACTTGTTACTGCCATAAAGAATTTCCGTGACAGGAATGCTACACATTGGCTGCTGGATTCTACTTAAAAAAAATGTAAAGTTAAATAAAGAATTGTTTGTGGACGTTTTAACATTTGGATGATGACAAGGCCAATTAAAAGATCTTCATGCGACATTTGAAAGGATTGAATATCCCTATTTACTAATATACATGTAGGTAAAGTGCCCCTCTAATTTTAAAGGCTTGAAGGGGCACATGGTATCATGCACACCAACTGGGTTATAGGCAGCAGATCATGTGGTAGGCAACTCCAAGTAACCAATTCGACTACAGAAAGTACTCAAAATTAACCACAGCTGTCCACAAGTTGTTTGTGAAAGAAGAGAAGAGTACGGCAGAACACTATGAAAATGTGTGGCTAAATATGTTATCTGGTTTGAAACAGTATAACCAGCAGGTTTGAACGTGGAAGAGAGATTGCATGTCCACTTAGATTGATTTATTCAATGCTTGAATCCATGACATCAAATGGAACTGTGGAAATTAAAAGCCATAAATAGCGAGGCAAGGAAGGCTCAACTGAAATTTTAAGCAAAAAGAAAGGTGAAACAAATTCGCTCCCCCACTTATCACAATGGTATAGAACCAATTTAGAAAGTCAAGAAAATAAAGTGAAAGCCCATTGTGGAGCAAAACTAGAAAAGAACATTAAATTGCCATGTCAGAATGTACAATCTAGGTTCAAATGAATCAAACTCCGAATGCCAGATGGCACTGGGTGAGAGTGTGTAACATAGGGGCCATCGACTACCTGAGTGGCATGTAATACAGGAAAAGTAAAGAGCTAAAAATACACATGATTAAGAACCCTGACTGCTCAAAATGCATCAGGAGAAAATGTAAGCGGACACATTTTTTTTATGGAGAATAAACAACTAATTCAAGTAACTTTCAAAGGCTTACATCATACTGGGAAAGGAAACATCCTTTATTACGACGTTTTATTAACAAAGTCGTGGTTAATGAAAGCGCAACAATGCTTTTTTTAACCACGACTCCGTTATTTTGTGCCTTAACTACGTATGTTCTGAACTACGAACATGCGTGGTTAAGGTACAAAGAAGGGAGTTGGCAAAGGAGGACGACGCAGGTGACAAGGGGTCGACTAAGGTAAGTGGGGGGTTTTAGGTTTTGCGGTGGGGTTGGGGTGTTTTTGGTTTGGGGGAGGGGGTGGGGGTCAGGGGGTTTTAGGTTTTGGGGTTGGGGTTGGGGGGGTGGGGCGTTTTTGGTTTTGGGGAGGGGGTGGGGGGTCAGGGGGTTTTAGATTTGGGGGCGGGGTTGGGGGGTGGGGCATTTTTGGTTTTGGGGAGGGGGTGGGGGATCAGGGGGTTTTAGGTTTTGGGGCGGGGTGGGGCGTTTTTGGTTTTGGGGAGGGGGTCAGGGGTTTTAGGTTTTGGGGCGGGGTTGGGGGGTGGGGCGTTTTTGGTTTTGGGGAGGGGGTGGGGGGTCAGGGGGTGTTAGGTTTTGGGGCGGGGTTGGGGAGTTTTTGGTTTTGGGGAGGGGGTGGGGGTCAGGGGGTTTTAGGTTTTGGGGTGGGGTTGGGGCGTTTTTGGTTTTGGGGAGGGGGTGGGGGGTCAGGGGGTTTTAGGTTTTGGGGTGGGGTTGGGGGGGTGGGGTGAGGGATGTAGGGTCAATGGTGCCTATTAGTAATGCTTTTATCAGGAATGCCTTTACAACGAAAATCGTTGTTAAGGCATTCGTGGTAAAATCATTAGTAGTAACAACGAGGTCGGTGTTCCGACCTCGTTGTTAAGGCACTAGTTGTTTTGGAAGTCGGTGTTCCGTCGTACAACCTACTGGGAATTGTGAACTGGCAAGAAAACTCTAGTACATAAACCAAATATTTGTTTTCACAAGTTCTCCTTCTCAGAATATGCAATGTTTTTCCATTTTAATCTAGGCAACCTTTCATGTTCAACCCCATTTTACAGGCTTTGCATTTCTTGTATCCCCCCAAAAAACTATTTGTTTTTCAATGACAAAGTGGCTTTTGACGACTTGGGTTTATTAATGTTTTGGCAGATCAAGAGGGATGTCTTAAACTTGTGGTTCTCCTGCCCAGGAAAACCTGCTTGACCCCTTACTTTGTTTACATGTTTGCTTACCATTGAAGAGCTTCTGCTGGCTCTGTCCGCCACAGGACCTGGGTCACAGTGATGGTTGTCCCACCCAATTGAGCGTGGTGCTGCTGTCACTCATTTTCTCAGCGAGGCATGGCAGAACCAGGCAGGGAAAATGCTAAATGGCCCTTACATGCAGGAAAGAAAGTTCCCTGTGTGTCACAGCCAATGGCTTTTAGCTTAGAGAGAACACATTCCTTTTTCCTCAACAAAAAAAGTTTGCAGATCTTGGGCTTTAAACATGGCACCAGATTGACAAACTTTTAGTGTTGTCAAAGGAGCCATCACGACCAGGCAGGCAGGAATTCTGAAATACAACGAACTGTGCTTTGCCTGGGTGGCAGAAGTTACGACCTTCACCCCACTAGTGAACCAGAGCACTGTTTTCCAAGTTCTAAATAAGGCCCTTTTAAGCAATATTCCAACGTTTGAAAAAAGATGTGTTAATATCATTGCTTTCTTTTGAGCATGTTATCATTAGTCTTACTTTTTCCTCTTTACTGTCCAATAAATGTAACTCTTCTTTTTCCTTTTTATTTATTAAGACCTTCCTTCAAATGTCTGTTCTGTTTCCATGGTGTGTTTTAAATAGTCTTCTGTTCAGTAACTCCTTCTGCTACCCTTTAATTACTTTGATGGAAACGTTTAGCATGGGGGGGGGGGGAGACTACCGACTCTTTTCGGTATAAAGTGATTTCAGTCCTGTTGTTTACTGTCTAAATAATCATATCCATGAAGCATACTCTTATAGCGGTAAGTACCTCTTAAGGTCTAATCACTATTCTGTAAAACGTGCGTTCACTCCTCGCGGGCCTCTTAGCACTGAATAATAAACACTGACTGTGAACCAACTCAATGGTACTCATAGTATCAACCTCATAATGATGAAAGGCGGAGTGGACCCACTGTGATCGAAAAATGTGACTCTGAGGTTGAATTTCTGGTTTGGATGCATTAGTCCACCACTCCCTTGAGTGTAGAGGAAATTATTAGGGTACCCTGGATTGTGCCCCGAGCAGTCTGTAGACAGCCCCTTTAGGGGTACAGTAAAGTCGTTCTACTCCACTTCTGATATTCTGCCATCAATCTCGAAGTATTTTCAGAACCAGACAATGGAGATTAATCTTTTGGGATTAAACTGGTTTGTAATGAGGGTGTCTCACCTAACCAGCCAGAATTTAGAGGTGGCTTCCTACATCGGGGTAGCCGCCTGGGTCAAAGGTTACAACCTACAAGGTGGATCTTTCATAGGAAAGTAGAGAAATGCATGGCGGGACAGCTGTGGCACTCGGCTCCGAGTTTTCGTCCATACAGTGGCTTTCTACCGCACTCTGCATTTTGGGTCTCGTGGGTAAATGTGCGGCCCTGGCCGCGGGACAGGTTCGTTCCTGGTCAGATGTGAACAAGGAGTAAACAACTGGATTACGAGAAAGGACATCATCGGCAAGTGGCAGGCCCTTTGTTTGGAGCAGGGCCAGAGACAGGCCTGTCCAGAATATGTAGAGCGCAAATAAATCAAATGTCTGCACTGCACATAAAAGAATAGCAGATAACTGCACTCTGAAACAAATGCCCTAAAAGCTGAACTGTTTGATATTTTTGTATTATCCAAGCTTTGTCAGCAGCACCTGAAACACTGCTCTCCGTGTACTATGCACCGACTCTCCGCTCAGCATCCCTAAGTACTACCCTGCCCACAGCACGCACATCCAGGATGTCCCCGTGATGGACGCCCAAGGACATACCCATGAAACACGCGTGACTTCTAAGAGATGTTTTTCCAGCACATCCATGCATTACCAGAATCAGTATATCCAAGCAGCACCCAATGAGGAGATACAAGCACTCCTCTCAGCCGCATCCCTACACCCAAGTGCTGCCCTATCAGCACAGCCAAGCAGTACCCACCTACTACACCCAAGCATCTCATAGCAAAAGAACTCTTGCACTATTACTATGAGCAGCACAAACAATAAAGAACAGGTACAGTCATGCACCCCCTATCAGCAGGGCTCACATGCTAATCTTTCCCAGGACACCCATACACGACCCTGCAAGGACCTCCAGGAAGGACACCCAAGCACCACCCCATCAGCGGGGCTCCTATGCTAATCCCTCCCAGCATTCCCATGCACGACCCCATAAGGATGCCCAAGCAGTACTCACCCAGTATACCCATGCACCACCCTATCAGCAGGGCTTCTATCATAATCCCTCAGCACATCCATGCAGGACTGTGTACGACGCTCAAGCAGTACCCACCCAGTAAACCCAAGCACCAGCCTGTCTGTAGGATTTGTGTGCACTGCTACCCAGCACAATATTGCACTACCTCCTATAGGCACACCCAAATACTGCAGAACCAGAACACAAAATTACCACTAAACTATCCTACCATCTGCACCCCCTCAACACACCCATGCACTCCTCTAGTTCACACCCACGTACCACAAGGAAGCCTGGGACCTACCCATCCAACACTCCCAAGCACCACCATCACAACATACAAAGCGCAAAATCACCCACCCACTAATTATCCTCTCTACCCATCTAGGTACCACTCTCCTATCACTGCTCTTCTAGAAAACCCAAACATTGCACTCCCAGGTCTCTCTGAACCCTCATAGCATACCTGTGTACTAGCTCCCAGTAAAACCCTCCCAGCACAACAAAGAACCACCCTTCACATATCGAGCATTACTTTGTTCATAACCTCAGCCACAGGAGTACACCCAAGCGCCACCCTATAGCAATCAGTAGCTTACAGACACACTAAAGCACAACCCCTTCTGGTGCACCCACTGCCCTGACATGTTGCTGTCCATGTGTGACCAGCTACTCAAGCCCAAGCATTTTTCACTGAATTATGGTGTTTGTTTATTTCAGGATAATACCAGGTCCATGTATCCCAGAATTCTAAAATACCTAGACGGGAGCAGCTCATTATCCATGCATCTGCAAAACGTGGCAGTTACGTACACAGCATACCCAAATACTACTTACTCTATTCACACTTCACCCAGTCACAACACTCTCAAATACTGAATTCCCAACTGTACCCTCCCAACAGACTCCAGCAGCATCCGATCGATACACCCAAGTATCACTTTCCCATGTAAGTTATAATGTTAGAAGCGTTTGTACAGCACACTAAACCCGAAGGCATCAAAGTGCTAGCAGAGACAAGCAAGCCAAGAAACATTCATTCAGAGCAATACTGAGTGAAGAGCCAGGTTTTCAACTGTTTTTTAAAAATTGAGAAGGTTTCTGTATCCGCAATGTGGGATGGCTGGGTGTTCCACAGCTTGGCTTCTACCAAAGAAAAGGCCCTTCCTCCCCATCTGGCTTTACAAAATCTTAGAACAAACTACTGGTTAACGAGAGGAAGATCTCAGAGGTCTTGCTGGAACATACCAACAGAACATAGCATTGAGCTGTTCAGTGTTCTGGAGCGGAAGGGCCCTGTGAACCATACACCAGACTTCGATAACAATTCTCTTTCTGATAGGAAGCTAGTGAAGGCCATGTAGACTTTCCTTACCGCTACCTGTCTAGGAATGTTCAGAATGAGCTGTGCATTCTCATTCTGAACAACCTGCAAACGTGTTGAGGTCTATCATATTTGTGTTCAAATATAGGGAGTTGCAATAATCTAACTGAGAAGTGCGATGACTGTCACCTGATGTAACCCCGTAGGGAGAAAAAGGAAAGATCTTCCTCAGAACTCTAAGGATATGAAAAGAAGTACTAGTTGTACGGCTAATCTTGTTGCCAAAGCACAAGGAGTTGTCAAATAAAATACCCAGGTTTTTGGCAGATTTCACAGGGGTGGGAAGAGCCCCACATTCCTCAGGCCACCAGATTTTAGACCAGATTGAGTTGTCTTTCCAGCATTAAGTTTAAGCTCTTGTTGTTCATCCATTTCTCAATGCTGGATATATAGAGCCTAATGGACTTGGCGACGGAGGCCACATCTTTGGAGATTGAGACAATGATTTGAGTGTCGTCAGCATATGACTGAACCTCAAAGCCATAAGAGCTCACCAGAGCCGCCAAAGGCGCCACGTAAATATTGAAGAAAGTGGGACTCAACGTGGAGCCCTAGAGAATGCCGCAAGGAAGACTGAAGGCCTTTGCTTTAAAACCCACACAGCTAACTACCGGGACTCTGTGAGGAAGGAAGATAGTAGACGGAGGGCAGAGCCTCCGACCCCAATCTCCTCTAGCCGTTGAATCATACATGCAGGCCATACGTGTCAAATGCTGTGAACAAATCGATCATTAGAAGTATGGCCGCACCCCCCTGATCAACGTGGTGACGGATGTCAGTTACTGCCACAAGTGCTGTCTCTGTGTTATGACCTGACCAAAAGCCATTTTGTGAAGGGTCCAGGGAAATTCAATGAAATTTACAAGTTCATAATTTAAGACTTTTTCAAAAACTTTAGCTAGCAATGGAAGCAAAGTAATCAGACAATAGTTTTTAAACTTGTCTGGATCTGCATTGGATTTTTTCAATAAGGGAGTAGCCATGGCTCTTTTCCAAGAGATGGGAAAAATTCCAGATTAAAGAATACACCTAAATGTATTTTGCAGAAAATCAGAAATAGTTTCAGGAGCCAGATGAAGTATTTGGGCAGAGCACGGATTTAACGGAGACCCAGATTTAATACTCAAGAGCAGCTCCTTAGTTTGCTGAAGAGAGATTATGTGAAACTCCAACAGTTTTTGTCCAGAGGAGCCCACAAGAGCAGACGGGATGCCTCCATCTACTGATAGATCAAAGGTGGAAAATAGGTCCTGAATCTTATTTTTAAAGAAGAGTGCCATGCCATCACAAAAAACGTGAGAGGTAGAAGCCTGGTTCCGAGAAGGGGGAGAGGCCAGGTCTTTCATTACCTTAAAACAGAAGTTTGGAAGAGTTGCTTGCCTCCTGATTTTTTTGTCTGTGAAAAAGGTTGTTTTGGTGGACTTGATTGCCATTTTATATTGTGACAGCATAATCTCATGCTTGCTTTTTCAGTGAGTTTTGCTTCAGCATTGGCAGTGAACAACCATCTGTGCTCTTGACGGCAACATTTCAAGCGTTGCTCCTTACGTTCAGCTGAAAACCACGTTGCAGATAGTTTCGTCCTGGTCATAACTCCAAGAACAACCACACATGCACACCAAAGGCTACCCTAGACTACAGGCCTGCACATCCCCTCGTACAAACACACTCTGCACCCTAAAAGCTTCCACAGACCACAAAGCTATCTTCTTAGCACACTCTTCATGCCCTCAGCACCATTCCATAAACACTAGCCTCCAAGATCACAAAAGAGGTTCCCTCCAAGCAAACCCAATCATGACCGCACCAGCACATCAAAACTCTACCCACCTCACAGGCCTATCGATCACCCTCTCAGCACACCCAATCACTATACTCCCACCACACCTACACACTACCCTTTTAGCACACCGAGGAAGTACCACCCAGGCAGACCCAAACACTATTTTATCAGAATACGCAAGCAATGCTAGTCTTATCCCCACGTATAATTTAGCGGTCAGCCCTGTTGCTCATTTCCTCCACTGTTTTACTGTGCTTGGCATTCTGCCCTGTGCAGCTGGATCTTTTTGTGGACGTGTCTAAATTTGCTGAACAAACGAGGTCCCTTTGTCCAGGAGGAATGCACAGATAGACGTTAAAAAAAAGTCTGCCATGTGTGTCAGTCCTAGGTCAGGTGTTTTTTTTATGAGCCAAGATAAGTGTTGTGATAGGACTGGAATAAAGTAGGCACCTGGCAGAAGGCTGGTGCCAGATCCGCATTCCATACTGTATGGATCGGGTAACTGGAGACAGTTGCAACGGTAAGAAACATTGGCAAAGCCAATAGGTCTAGTGATGGCAGCCAGACTTTTGGCTTTTCAATGCCTGTTTTGCTGAAGTGTGCTGCCCAATTGTCCTATGCTGCACGCTCTAGTGGGCAGAGGGAAAATTTGAATGAAGCAACAGCAGACCAATGAATGAAGAGGTTTAAAACTCCTCAAACTATGGATTATATATGACATTTTGCTAAAATCAAAATGTCTTCGCTAAAACCTGACCTAAAAAAATATTGCCTAAAAGCAAACAAATTTTTTGGTCTCAAAAAGATGACGCTGCCATAGTATCCCATAGCTCTTGAGGTAACTACTTTGCATATGGATGCGCCCCTTGAATGTTAATTTCACTTACAGTGAAGTTAGCCAATGGCTAAAGTGTACTGTATGGCAGCCGGAATAGAGAGGGCTGGATTCACTGATAAGGCAAGAGTAAATGATGTTGTGAAAAGAAAGTCACACCAATGGATAAAAAAAGGGACAGCAAGAGATGGGCTAAAAAAACAGGGACAGCAAGAGATGGCCTCAATAATTGGAAAGCAGTTTGGAAGAAATAAAAAGGGGTGACCAGTCGCCAGCAGTTAACTGCATGTAATGATGACCATGATTAGGAGGGGAATGGTGAACACATGGAATAATGAGTGGAGACACGACCTGGGCATGTCAAAGAATTAATACTGATTATATTCAGCAGTGTGCATCTGCTGATACATAAAGAGGACGAGCCAAGGTCAGAAGATTGGCAGCCGGGTGGGTAGTAGCATCTCAAGAGATTGCTGGGAACTGAGTCCACCTCTTGCTCTGCTCCCCAGACTTCAGCAAAGGCCCATTTTACCATCTGAGGGTAAAGGGGAGGCCCTGGGGGTAGAGGTTTATCACAACAGCGACTGGCAAAATATCATCCTGTAGGACTATGGAGTGCACAGTACCAACTTCTGATACAGCATCAAGGTAAGTATGTATAATTAATGGTACGTTTGCTAATCTGAACTCCATATCAACATAATTTAAAGATATATATGTGCCGTCAAGGCACACAGATGTGGAGTTAAGGATAGTAAGTCTATAATTAGTTATATAGTTAGCTATACAATCTTTACGCTGACGATGTAGTGTAGTCGATATGCTGCACTCAAATCAATATTGTTACAGGATGACATAAAAAGTCGGTATTGTGGTAGTGCACACCGGTTACTGGCTAGAAGAGAAGTGAGCAATGCAACACTGGCCCACTTACTGCCTACCGTTGCTAAACACTAACCAACTGCAGTGCTTAATTTGTGCTTGTTGTTTCCGGTGCTGAGCACCGGCACTTATTTTTCAGGGCCAGCACTTATTCTTCTGCCTCAAGCATTTACTGCGAGCAAAAGACACATGTGGGAAAGACAGAGGAAGAGCAAAACGAAAAAGCCTCACAATGGAAGAAAGCAGAAAGCTGCAAGAGTGAGCTGAGGGGGCAGGGAGTGGCTTTAAATGGATTAAAGAGGTCCGAAATGGCTTCAGGATTACGCTACCTCAGACTCCTGTGCTCGCACATTTAATTGCAGCAGCCGCGTGTTTAGGAGGAGGGCTTTGGGCAGCGGCACGTTTTTATTTACAAATTAAGCACTGACCAACTGACAAAGATGTGCTAATCTTATACTACTATCACACCAGAGACCAACAAGCAAACATTCACACTGTTTTACCTATCTACCAACTTCGATTTATCTCTAAAAATTCTTTCTAGTTAGTAACTCAAGCCATCGTCTATTCATTTCAGAACCCTCAACACCTGGAGCGTCTAGGCGAAACCCACAGGGCCAAGTACCATATTAGAGAACCTGACACCGGAGCTGTCTATTGAAAATAAAGGTAGTTCAAAGAGAGATGTGGATGTAATGGCCAAGAAGTATAGCTTTAGGAGTCAGGCGTAGGTAATCACACGTTATTGAAAAAGTAATACATCAGTATTGGAGACACTGTCATGGCAGGTTTCAGATAAGGAGACAAAGAAGATAAATCTTTGCGGGTAATCAATCGAGGAATACGAACATTTTCCTAATGTAGGCCTTAGGCTGCAGGGGGATGGTATAAAATAAAGGGGCCAGCTACAGGACCTGGAGAGTCTCCATAGAAGAGAACAGTTAGAGTGTGCTTCAGTGAGGCAGACACTTTTTGCAAGGTTACAGTAAGACCATGCATCAGTGAGGCAGACACCTCGTGCAAGATTACAGTTAGAGCATGCATCCGTGAAACAGACACCCTGTGCAAGAGAGCAGTTACAGCCTGCATTAGTGAAACAGACACCGTGTGCAAGATTACAGTTAGAGCATGTATTAGTGAGATTGACACCTTGTGCAAGATTACGATTAGAGGACGCATCAGTGAGGCAGACACCTTATGCAAGATTACGGTTAGAGCATGAATCAGCGAGACAGACACTTTTTGCAAGGTTACAGTTAGACCATGCATTAGTGAGACAGGCACCTTGTGCAAAAGAAGAGTTAGAGCCTGCACGGCCTAGTTATCCAGAGAAAAAAGACACTGTGCGTAAGAGAACAGTTACAGCAGGCATCAGTCAGACCAACATACTTGAGCAAGATAACAGCTACGTCATCCATCAGTTAAACAGACACCCTGTGCAAGAGACCAGTTAAAGCATGCATTAGTGAGACAGAACACCTTGTGCAAGATTACAGTTACGGTGGGATAGATACTTTCTGAAATATTACAGTTAGAGCATGCATCAGTGAGAGATAAACTTTCTAGAATATTACTGTTACAGCATGCATCAGTGAAACGGGAATCTTGTGCAATATTACAGATACAGCATGTACCTATAAAACAAACACCTTGTGCACAACAACAGTTAGAGCATGCATGAGTGAAACAGACACCTTATGAAAGATTATGGTTAGTGCATGCATCAGAGAGGCAGCCCCCCCAAGCAAGGTTACAGTTAGAGCATGCATCAGTGAGGCAGACACCTTGTGCAAGACAACAGTTAGAGCATGCATCCATGAAACAGACAGACATTTCGTGCAAGACAACAGTTAGAGTAAGGGTCTCCAACCTTTTCTGTGATAAGAGCTACTTATGCTCAATGAAAATCACCCCTAGCTACTAATATTTCTGTTGTAATAGTGACCACCCCTTCCAAGATTTCCAGCACTGATCACATCAGTGCATGAGGCAGGGTTTCCCACTCTAATGTAAAAAATGCTTTGACAATTTGAAATGACTGTCCATAGGTGTTAGAAATGGGGTCTCTAGGTGGCAGTCGTTTTGCACCCTGTCCAAGGAGGGACCATCACTCTAGTCAGGATAAGGGAGATACCCGCTCAGATAACCCCTGCTCAACCCCTTGGTAGCCTGGCACAAGCAGTCAAGCTTATCTCAGAAGCAATGCGTAAAGCATTTGCACGTAACACACAGTAATAAGCGAAAACACTACAAACGGACACCACACCAATTTTAGAAAAAAAGGCAATATTTATCTATTTGAAAGAAGACCAAAACGATAGAAACCCAACATACAGTGCTAAAGATATGAATTTTGTAAGATTTATCTTAAAAATACAGTTCCTTGAAGTCGATAGCTCCACCTGGGACTATCATGGCGTCGTGAGCAACAAAACCAAGAGTTCAGGCCGGCCGCAGTGTCGCAGGCCAGATACGATGTCGGCAAGGCCTGCAATCAGCACCTTGGATTTGTAGGGCGTCGTGATCCTTGTGGTGAGCTCCGGAGAGTGGTGTCGCTGACGTTGTGGTGTCAGTTCCAGAGTCTGTGCATGAGTCGTCGGGCCCTTGAAGTCACACGCCTTGCGGACTGAACTCCGGGCTGATGAAGTCAGGTGCGCCGGCGTTGATGGCGTCGGGGCTGCGGTTAGCGGTGTCTACAGGCCACAGTGCAGGCAGCGGCACCAGTGTCAGCAGGAGCGTCGTCGACGGGGATGCCCAGGCTGTGGTATGAGCAGGCCATGCCGGAGTGCGGGGCCCACAGGTCACAGTGCGAGCAGCGGCTCAGTGAAGTCGTCCGATGACGGCATCAGTGAGACCAAGGTTGCGGTGTGAAGCGGGGCAATGCGACTCTGTGCGGCGTCGGCAGGTCACGGTGCAGGCCAGTGGCTTCGTTGGCAGCATCGTGGTGGTTTCTCCTCTTGAACAGCACAAAACACACAGTTCCCAGTGCTGCAGGTCGAAGAAACTGAAGTCTTTGGTGTCCCTGAGACTTCCAACAGGAGGCAAGCTCTACTCCAAGCCCTTGGAGAACTTTCTCAAGGAGGACACACAGCAAAGTTCACCCTTTGCACTCTTTTCAGGCAAAAGCAGCAACTGCAGGCCAGTCCAGCAAAGCAACACAGCAAAGTACAGTACTCCTCTTCTAGCTCTCCAGCTCTTCTCCTTGGCAGAGGTTCCTCTTGATTCCATAAAGATTCTAAAAGTCTGGGGTTTTGGGTCTTCTTCTTATACTCCTTTCTGCCTTTGAAGTTGGCAAACTTCAAAGCAAAGTCTCAGGTGTTTGTGAGATCCTTCCTTGGCCAGGCCAGGCCCCAGATACACACCAGGGGGTTGGAGACTGCATTGTGCGAGGGCAGGCACCTTCCTTTAGGTGTGAACGACCACTCCCCCCCTCCCCTCTAACTGTGTCATTCTCTAGAGAAGTGCAAAACAGCCCAACTGTCAAACTGACCCAGACAGACAATCCACAAACAGGCAGTCACAGAATGGTTTGAGCAAGAAAATTCCTACTTTCTAAAAGTGGCATTTTCAAGCAGACAATTTAAAAACCAACTTCACTAAAAGATGTATTTTTAAATTGTGAGTTCAGAGACACTAAACTCCACATTTTTATCTGCCCTCAAAGGGAATCTGCGCTTTAAGTTATTTAAAGGCAGCCCCCATGTTAACATATGAGGGAGATAGGCCTTGCTACAGTGAAACCCGATTTTGTCATCATTTCACTGTTAGGACACACCAGTACAGGTTCTACCTTTTAAATACACTGCACAATGTCCATGGGGCTACCTAGGGCCTAGTATCTTAGGGGAGCCTTACATGTACCAAAAGGGAAGGTTTGGGCCTGGCAAGTGGGTGCACTTGCCAGGTTGAATTGGCAGTTTACAACTGCACACACAGACACTGCCATGGCAGGTCTGAGCCACATTTCCAGGGCTACTTATGTGGGTGGCACAATCAGTGCTGTCGGCCCACTAGGAGCATTTGATTTACAGGCCCTGGGCACCCCTGGTGCCCTTTACTAGGGACTTACCAGTAAATCAAATATGCCAATCATGGATAAACCAATCAACAGTGCAATTTACCAAGGGAGATCTTGCACTTTAGCACTGATTAGTCGTAAAGTGAGCAGAGACAACAAACCAGCAAAAACAGACCTGAAAAAATAGTAGGAAGAAGGCAAAAAGTTTGGGGATAACCCTGCAACAAGGGCCATTTCCAATAATAGGTAATACATAAAAGCCATAGCTGTAATTCCCCCCTGGCACTAAGGTAATAATATGAGCAATAAACCTCTCCAACTCAATAATAGCTTTAAATACATTTTGAAAATTCAACCATTTTTCTCTAAACATCAGCTTGAGTTCTGAAAATACACACATTTCCCTCTCAAATACATGCTTCCAAATTTTAGCGTATATATAATAATTCAACCAACCAAAAGCTTTTATATTAGTATGTTTGGCTGCGCACAGGAGAGCTACTCACAGCTAGCTGGAGAGTTACTGGTAGCTCAAGAGCTACTCATTGGAGACACCTGAATTATTTCATGCATCAGTTAGGCAGACAACTCATGCAAGATTACATACAGTTATGGCATGCATCAGTGAGGCAGACACCTTATGCAAGATTACGATTAGAGCATGCATCAGTGAGACAGACACCTTTTGCATGATAACAGTTAAACTATGCATTAGGGAGACAGGCGCCTTGTGCAAGAGAAGACTTAGAGCATGCATCGGTGAGACAGACACCTTTTGCATGATAACAGTTAGACTATGCATTAGGGAGACATGCGCCTTGTGCAAGAGAAGAGTTAGAGCATGCATCAGTGAGACAAACACCTTGTGCACAAGAACAGAGCATGCATCAGTGATACAGATACCTTTGAAAGATTACAGTTACTGCATGTTTCAGTGAAGGCCCAGTTATTCAGAGAGAAAAGCAGCCAAACACCTTGTAAAAGAGACTACAACCACAGCACTCAGTTTAACGGAACAATAGAGAATCATGAGGTCATGTGAGTCTCAGACCCATCTGTCATGTATTTCAAAATCTTCTTTTTTTGCGAAATGTCAGTCCAAATCATATTTCAATACAGTTCTTCATTTCAGTTGTTAGTGTACATGATATGCACTGGCCATATGTCATATTACTACCAAACAGAATGTTTAAATGCCTGCACCAAGTGTGACATAAAACTTATTGCAAACAGATAGTGCAATGTCTATACCAAATGCATATATAAGCATCCTCACGTGGAATGTAACTTGCATAGAAACAAGAAAAAAATAAATAAGAAGTACCCATAGTTTGAACTTAAACGAACGAATTATGAAATCCAGCAATGTGGTAAGCGTACTTAAATGCACCAGGTCCCCGTGATATAAAGCAGAAAAAAAGTATTAATTAGATTTATATTACTGACCAGCAAATCTTTAAAAGACCAATTAATCATGTGGTCATAGCCATAATCTATCTCCGTTACGCGTCAATTTATGCGTGGGATCAGTATTTTCCAAAGGTGAGTCCAACAGATACTTGGTATTTGTCATCAACGAAAATGAGTGTCTCCAGAGTTATATTGTAAGGGCCATGATACGCCCAATAATCTGTTAGTGAAAAAATATAAGATATATGTGTTTTATTGACCACCAATACCTAGTGACAGCCGATAATAATGTTCAAAGAACCTGTATCATTTAGTATGCACACGAGTCAGTCATGATGCATTTTCATCTTGTAATAAGCGCCCACAGTAATGCGCAAAGAAACCACATATATCCAAAACTGGAAGTATAATGTCCTTAGCAGTGGTCTGAGCCGATAGTGAGGTGGAGAGAACCAGTGTCCAATATGCCGCAACAGGTCCAAATAATGACCACAAGTAATGCACAAAGAACTCGTAACATGCACTACACACACGAGTCATAAGGTACATCCGTATACGCCCGCCCTCCACGTAGTTCCAGTCAGTACCATAATATGTATTCATTATGAATCTGCACATGTCTAAATTCATAATATGCAATCCCTCTCATAATAAATGCCCACCGTAATGCATAAAGACACCAATGTATCTGAACTAGAGGTATACTGCCCTTAGCAATAGTCTAAGCCAATGGTAATGCGCAAAGGGACCGTATCGAATAAGCCGCAATAGGTCCAAATTTGTGGCCACAACAAATGCCTAGAGAATTCTTAGTGTGCAAACCACACATGAGTTGCTAAGTAAGTCCATATGCGCCCGCCCTCCACGTGGTTCATGTCAGTACCAATATGCAGAGAAAACACAAAGTTACCGGACTGTTAGTGCGCCGTGCTTCACAAAGTGCACGTAACTAGTAGTACGCAATGTTACTAGACTACTGTAACATAATCCTACATAAAGTATACACATAAAATACACGGTGTATGAGTATCCATCTAGAGTTCTACCGCATCTTTTCGGAAACCATTGTAACCCAGTTCCCGGCGCGTGTTTTAATAGAAACTAGCATCATAGTAGAAATAGACCAAGCAACAATGTCTACAATGGCGGAAATCTTAAAATGGGGGACTTGCACGCAACTACCTACGAGACAAAATCATAGACTGCCCCCGTCTTACTATATAAAGACTGAAACGAGAGTGTACTGGAATCACGAAGGGTGCCAAAAGATGTGTAAAGCAAGCAGTACATACATACTATGATGTTAGTCAACCGCAAAGTGAAAAACGCCAGTGAAATCCCAAGGATATTATATAGTCTGTACATATCAATCTTGAAAAATGTATATATAAAAGTATATTCTGGTTAGAGTACATCAAAAAAAGGGGAGGGGCTTACATTGGCTCAAAATACAGACATAATTCAGGAAAGAAATATAATGGAACATGTTGGATATTCTCTTTTGTTAAATAAACATATCAGCGTGAACATGATCCACTTTAACACAAATTCATATACGCAAACTATCAGATTGCAAAAATCACCAAAACAAATATGTAGAACTTGTATATCTAAAAAAAAAAACAATCCATTAGTCCAAGAATACATATAGGGCCAGATGTAACAATATTGCAAATTGCGACTTGCAATTTGCGAGTCCATCCGACTCGCAAATTGCAAGTCGCAATTTGCAATGCAGAACGGTGTCTCAGACACCGACTGCGACTCGCTATGGGGTCGCAATGACCCACCTCATGAATATTCATGAGGTGGGTCGCAAATTGCGGCCCCATAGCGAGTATAGGCACTCGCAAACATGGAGGCCTGCTGTAGTCAGCAGACCTCCATGTTCGTGACTGCTTTCAATAAAGCAGTTTTTTTTTTTTTAAGTGTAGCCCGTTTTCCTTAAAGGAAAACGAGCTGCACTTAAAAAAAAAAAACGAAACCTTTAGTTTCGGTATTTTTTTCAGGGCAGGGAGTGGTCCCTAGGACCACTCCCTGCCCTGAAAAAATATTTTTGGGTCCATTCACAAAGTGGAAGGGGTCCCATGGGGACCCCTTCCAATTTGCGAGTGGGTTACCATCCACTTGAAGTGGATGGTAACTGCGATACGATTTGCGACCGCGTACGCAAATGGTATTGCATACCACTCAGACTCGCAAATAGGAAGGGAAAACCCCTTCCTATTTGCGAGTCGGAAATGCATTTTGCGAGTCGGTTCCGACTCGCAAAATGCATTTCTGCATAGGAAACTCCGGTTTGCGACTCGCAAACGGCAAATTTTGCCGTTTGCGAGTCGCAAACTGTTTCCTACATCTGGCCCATAGTTCCCCGTCCACATTTAACCCATGATCCACAGCCCATAATTTAGTAATCCATCTAGCTTCCTGTTTCCTAGCATCCTGCAGCACACAAAGAACAACCAAATCATCTTTTTTGTATGATTGTTTATACGTAGGAAGGGACAACTTCCTGCACATAAACAGTAATTCATGGCCTTTTCCATGTGTGCTTGCAGAATGCAGCACACATGGAAAAAGCAAAAACAAAGAGGAATAAAAGTATTCCTCCTCGTTGCACCATGCTAAGGCCAACCCTGGAGTGGTGTTAGTTTTTGGCGCTGCCACAGATTTACACCTTCTCGTGAATCTGAGGCAGCGTCAAAAGCAATGCGTGTTGCGGTTGAATGCCCACAGAAACACCCATTGCATGCACTCTGACACAGAAAACTGCATCAGAGGGGCCATATTTACGAGATGGTGTTAAGCCATAAAAAGTGGCTTAGCACCCCCTTGTAAATGTGGCACAGTGCACAGTGCACAGCGCCACCGGAGCGTCACAGAAAGTGATGCTCGGTGGTGCTAGGGCCTTGTAAATCTGGCCTAGTGTTTCACAATAACTGAATGACATAAATACCAGACTCCTGTATATTTTGTAAACGTCAAAAATAAAGTGGCTTATTATTCCTTCTATACCCTTTCTATGAGATAACAAGACAAATTATCGAGACAGCAAAGACCAATTGTCTTGAATCCAAAAGCAGGAGAATATAGGGCCAGATTTAAGAAGCCCCTGGTGCCACCTTGCCCCACATTAGCATAATTTTTTATGCTGATGTGGTGTTAGGTTGGCAAAAACACCGTGCCCTATTTACAAAGAGGCGCAATGCATGCATTGCGCCACTTTGTAAAACCTTGCGCCACATTATGCCTGCACCAGGCATAATGTATGCAAGGGGGGCGTTCTGGCGTTAGGAGGCCCAGAAAAATGCCACAGTGGAATCTAAGAGATTCCACAATGCCATTTTAAGGTCATTTTGGGGCCCCTTTCACTTTGCAGGATTAGCGTCAAATTTTGGGGGGCTAATCCTGCAAAGCGCAAAACTAGTGTCAAAAATGTTGACTCTAGTTCCCTAACGTATGTCATGGTGCGCCGTATCATAAATACAGCACACACATGGTGGCATTAGGGTGGCGCAATGCGGCACAAACAAAGTGGCGCATCATGGCATGATGCTCCACTTTTCATAAATCTGGCCCATAGTTTCTATCTTGTACACTGGTGCTTTTCAATTCCCCTTCCCCACGTGGCTTCTTCCCTGCCACCCCCTCACCCTTCCGTTGTCTGTGTTGCTTCCTCACTCTCACTCCTACCCTCTGGTTGTCCATGTTGCCTCTTCCCTTCCAAGTTGTCCATGATGCCTCTTCCCTACCTTGCCCCACCCTCCCGTTGTCTGTGCTGCCCCTCCCTCATCGCCAAAGGGGAAAAAAACAACAAGATATGACACGGCCAATGCTGGTTGCATAATTATACAATTTTTTACCTTCTTGCATCATAGTGCTTTTTTAAAAACATTATAGTGCTTTTTTAATAACATTTAGCTATGCTGCACACCAACCATACTGTTCTACAGCATGGCCAAAAGCAGGTGGGGAGGGGGCTTATCAGATTTCAGCTGGGCCCATAACAATGGCAAATGTGAAGAGGCCATCAGGCCTCCTTTCCTTCGGGTATCCTGGCTGGGAGCTATCTGCAGCCTCACACCTAAATGTAATGGAGGGGAAACAATGGCACACAGATTACTTCACAGATACTTAAGAGCTGCACGCTTTTGATTTTTTTCAGTCCCTTCATATGCATGCCCTAAAAGAATGTCAGCTGTGTTGGTCTGTCCCAGTATTTTGTTTTTATTTCTTTTATAGTACTACACATCCCAATACACGGTGTCAGAGCACTTTACATCACCCGTACACATTGGACATTGACAATACATGATCTGTGTCTAAATCTGTGTAGAGTATGTGTTACATAAAACAGTGAGAGTTACAAAGTGTAGAAGCCACAGGCCAGACGTTAATAGATGTGCTATATGAGATGGATTATGGTTTGTAAACTGCAAGTAACAAAAGGATCTGTGTGATAAAAGGAGTAACCCACTTACTCTTTTACAGAACATAAAAATCTGTCATCTGTGTGTTACATAATGTGCTTTGCAGGAGACATATTAAACTTCTATACTACTTTGATTCAAAACTGGTACTAGACCAAATACAGATCAATCCAGCAAATTTGTTAACCTCAAGAGTTATCTTACCGTTATTATTCCTTGAGAATTAGTTGGCCCACAAAGACCTCTGCAGCAGGTGCTTTAACCCCATAAGATATTTTAAAATGCAGATTTTGCAACCAACACAGATTTACTGTCACGTTTCTCCTTATTGCCAATTTGTGTAGCAGGGTTTTTAAAAAATAAATGTATAATTTGAGGCCAAGCTTTTGCATCAAGAATGCGTCACTTTTTTGGCACAACCTAGATGAAAAATCTCATTTGGTAAATATTGTAATGCAGTCAAATGTACTCATGATAGACCTGCTAAACATGTGTGAGGTCCTAAGATCTGATGTCACTTCCTATGAGTTCTTGGGTTGTGAAGCCACTTCCTGTGATACTACCTGTGATGTCACGCATTGTGATGTCACGCACCAGGATGCCACACACCATGATGCTACTTGCATTCTGCCTAACTTGGTTAGTTCCCCTACCCCTCTTTATTTTTTGGGACTTGTGCCCTTGCTAAACGACACTGGCAAAACCCCGTAGGTCTCACATAGGGTAGACCTATTGGCTGGGCACAAGTCGGGGGTAAACGAGGGTGGAGGCGTCCAGCAACTATTTTAACAGGGTGGACCCCAGCCACCCTACCAAGAAGAAGCTGGGCGTTACAGTAAAATGCTGAACGTGTCTTGGTGTAATTTTCAGACACTGAGACACATTGAGCAGCGCCTGCACGTTGTCAGCTTTCGATCGGAGCAATGACATGCAGGTAGTGAGGAGGCTTTCAAAATTCAAACTCCAGCTAGGCCCATAACAGGCCAAATTTAAGGGCTCATCGGGACTTCTTTTGTTGGAGTATCCTGCCTCACGCCTGTTTGGAGCCTAACCTCTACATGTAAATGAAGGGGAACTAAAGGCTCACAGCTTGCTAACTAAGAGAGGCACACTTAGACTTTGTGCAGTCAGTGTATATGAGTGATAACATGCACTGTAAGAATGTCAGATGCTTTGGTCTGTCTCGGTATTTACACAAAATAACAATTTAAATACTGCTATTTTTTTATTTCCGATATATAGCGCCACTCATCAAAATGCAGGATGTCAGAGCGCTTTAAATCAATCACACGATTGTAAATCAGTGTAAGGATATGTCACATAATACAGTGAGTGTTACAAAGTTTAGGAGTCAAATACCCTTCATAGCTTCTTAGCTCGCAGTGATATATTAGAAGGATTACAATTTATGAATAGCAAGTAAGGAAATAATCTTTGTTAAAAACAGAAAACCCACTTATCTATCTACATAAAACAATAATCTGTGCCCTGCATGTTATATGATGTGCTTTGCACATTAACCCTGTATGTTACTATGAGTTAAAAGGGGCACTATACAAAACACACATTTTTCAAAGAAATGCGTTAACCACCAAAGTTATCTTACCATTAGTATTATTCCCTCTGACTTATTGGGAACCCAAGAATCTCTGCAGGAGGTGCCTTAACCCCATAAGATACTTTAAACATCAGACTTTGCAACCAATTAAGCAGAACATATTTACAGTCCTGTTTCTGCTTGTTGCCAATATCTTTGTGGTTTTTAAAAACAAATGCATAACTGGAGCTGCAGATGTTGCATTACGGTTGTGTCAATTTTCTGGTGCAACCCTGATGCAAAATCTGTTTTGGGAGTCATAGTGCCACACAAATTCTGGTTGAGTTTTTCTTTAAAAAAACAACAACAAAAAAACGCACAGCAGCATTGCATTACCTTGTGTCAGGTAGGCATTACATGCGAGGAGTTTTTGTATGCATACTCCGCTCAAATGTACTTATGTTAGATCTACGATATATGTGTGAGGTCTTTAGATCTAATGTCACTTCTTATGAGGTCACTTTCTATAAAGTCATGGATTGTGATATCACTTCCTGTAGTGCCACACGCAATGTCACGTACCACGATGTAACTTGCATACTGCCTAACTTGGTAGTTCCCCCAGTTCTTTTTCTAGGACTTGGGCCCTGCCTACTGGCTTTGTCAATACTTGTTTATATTTTATGCTGCAAAACAGCACACATTCTGGAAGGAATGTGCTCGGCCACATCCGAGCACAAAATATGTGTATGATCTTGCACTGGTCTCTGTGTGTTTGTTGTTTGCATGATTGTTTGTGAGAGAGGGTGAAAAGGAAATTGACTTTATGCCCGTGTGTTCGTTGATGCATGTGCATTTAAATGTGTGCCCTTATTTGTGTCTTTGTGTGTGTATTTGTGTAAGAGCATGCATGTTTTGCGTGGGCTTAGGAGAGGACTGTGTTTGTGTTTGGATGGTGTTGTGGTTGTGCATCTGTGTGAATGTGAGTTTAACTTGTGCTCATGCAAGTATGACTGAGTGTCCGAGAATGTGGAGTTGTGTTTGTTACAATGACGAGAACGAAGATCCTGTGAAGTGTAAAGGCATAGTGTTTGTAGTACAGAGCAGCATATGTGACACAGGCCGTGCCGGGATCGGGTGTACAATGGCTTCCCTAACAACCAATCATGCCCCAGTCACGTCAGCCGTGCAGCACTCCACGCGCTTAACATTCTAAGGAGGCATCAGAAACATCACAAAAAACATATGACGCGGAGTGATGCCAGGCCAGACAGCATCCTCCTAAAAGTGAAATTATAATTGTAAACCAAATCGAAATAAAAACAAAATCTAAATGAGCAAATACAGTAGAAACTTGAAAACGGAGCAAAACTTCGATTTAACACAAAGGCAGATAGAAAATCTGGTCCCTTAGTAAACTTGGTAAATATTCGAAGTGCAAATGACACCTCCTGATAGCTGTAAGTTCCATGTACTCACCACTATCAATAACCTCTGATGAAATATTCCCATTCACACGGGAAAATCCAGACACACACACAGAAACATTCTGCATAGGGTTAGGCACAGCATAACACTCGTATCAAGCACCATTATTAGAACCATTGTTGCACCCCTCCTGCTGAATGGTAGCTCCCAAGTTACGAACACCCACAGGATATCTGAGTGAAGGAACATTCGGACCCTGTTTCCAGCTTTAAGGCGTTCAGAATATGGCAGCATGACTTGTCATGAACTTCAGGAAATGTGTTAGGGTCTCTGAGGTTTACCATTAAGTTACACTAGTTGATACTTTCCAGAATAATCCATTAAAAGGCGCTCCGGTTAGCCCCCTAAGTCTATTATGAAACAAGCCCCATGCTGCTAATGTGTTTGCTTACAGGTCAGAGCAATCCCTTCATTTTAGCGCTTTCGCCTTCCAATCAATTCCACAATTTGGAAAGGCTCAGTGGGGGGTGTGAAGGGTTGGGGAGTGAGATTTGATGGACGTGTTTGTCATTTTGTTGCATCTTCTGTCTGTTTTGCACGTCCTCTTAGCCTGCCCAAAATAGAGGGCCATTCTATGTTTGGGAAGGCTCTTAAAATTCATCTATTTTAATTATTAGCTTAATATTTTTTCTAATGCTATTATTCAGTTCTGCACCAAGATGCCTCAGGCCATTCATTGCACTTAATAAGTAACAACTCAACTCATATATGTAATGTACAGGTTTTCAACATATTTAGAGGGAGCCCTCAGGCACTAAACACAGGTCTGGTTTCATTTGTGGCTCTTGTCCTTTGATGAAGGAGCATTTTCAGTTAAGGGATAGCGAAGGTATCAGACACCTGACTTATTGGTAGACAGATCAGCTGTGTGAACCCTGATCATATAACTTCTGTCTAACCAGAGGTGTACCTCTGCGCTAAAGCAGATGCCTCTAAGATCAGTCTCCCAGAGTGCATTGTAAGACATTTGTAGAATTTGTTTTAATGTGTACATTGTGTGTTTTTTCTCTGGGATGGTATCTATGCAGAGGCAGTACTTCCACTTTCCCCTTGTGTAGGCATTGCATTGCTGTCTCCTACCTCTTCAATCTAGTACATTGTGGCGGCAAAACGCTTGTGAAGCCTAATTCTACTGTCAAACTAAGCCTGGGTCTTTCAACAGCAGCATAACTCTTATACTGAATATCATAGCTTAGAAATGCAAAAACATTTCACACAATGATCACTACTTTGTGCTCCACTTGTTCCAGCTTTACAATGACAAACTTGGTAACCATGTTGTCTGATTGGGGTCTATATCCTACCCCATTCACATCCTGGCCTGGCTAATTGCTATAATTAGTGCAGACATTTAAGAACAACCATTATGGAGAACATGGTCATTCTTCTTAAAGGAAATTTGGAAAAACCTTGTTGCAAATGTTGCATTTTATAGTGCAGAATCGCCTTTCGGGATTTAAAAACAACATTGATACTTAAGTGAATTTCACCTTTTATGTGCTGGGGTCTTCAGAACAGAATTTAAAGCATGGCTGTTGGTATTACAACACATGCTACTAACAGGCAATATTTCTGTTTCTTTTGGGATGATCTTTTTGCGGGACACTGCTCATCAGCCACACAATCTATGTGTTCTGGAGCTTGAAGGAATAGCTGTATACTTTGCAAGCTAGAACAGTATTTGTTGCCAAGTTATTTCAAGGCAGCTACCCTTGTTTGCCAGTTCTTTAAGCCTGGTGGGTTCCTGCATGGAATTAGCTCAGTCATCTCGTATGAGAACTGCTACATGTGGGGTGCTAACAACAACTATTTTATTTTGTATTAGAACAGCACATATTCCTGCCAAAGTAATTAGAAAGAAGTAATATTTCTAACTGATTGACACTCACTGATTCAATCTCAGAAGGGATTAAAGATGAATTAGGAAGCAAAGCCAAGATCTGGCAGCCCCATATCCCAAAGGCAGGTGTGTTAACCCAGTCATCTCAGTATTCTGCGACAAGTACATGTGTGTGGCATTAAACAAGCACATGCTGCAATGTCCTGATGAGCAGACCTCAAAACGCAACAGTCAGAAAGAACCGTCAACAGTTGGAAAAAAGAGCCTCTGTGAAGGTGGAAGTAAAAATATTTCATCAGCTCACTGTCATTTTATAGAAGGGATTTTCAGACATTTGCCACAAAGGATTTGTCGTCTTGAACTGACTTTGTGATAAAAAGATGATAAAGTGTTTTGCGCTGAAATCTTTAGAAGCTATTTTTTAGTTGTTAAATCGCTCATTCTCCCTGTTTTCAGTAGTCCACACATATTGCCTAAACTCACTAGGTTTGCTGTAATCATAGCAGGTTTAACCATTATGTTTAAAGTACATAATTTATAACTCTTATTTTCTTGTAATGGTTCTCAGGATTGCTACGCCCCCTTGTTTGAAGTGCTAACCGTGCCGCCATTGGTTGACCTGCTAACTACCCTCCCTCCCCCTCCCTCCCAAGTCTCCCCTATGTCATGTAGTTTAGGTCTGATTGAGTTCCTGAGAGGAGAAGAGGAAGCAGCAGACAAGGGAGAGCAACACGTGAGGAGGGAGAGAAGCAAAAGAGCAAGAAAGCAACATGGAGTGCTGAGAAGGATGAGAGTTTGGCACGGGTAAAGCATGGGATCACTTGCAAACCGAGAGAGACAGTTACACTGATTGCAGTCGGGCATTTAGCAGGGGAGTGTAACACGCTAGGGAGCAGTGCTTAATTTGTGCTTGTTGTTTCCGGTGCTGAGCACCGGCACTTATTTTTGAGGGCTGAGGCTTGCTCTTCTGCCTCAAGCATTTGCTGCGAGCAAAAGACGCATATGGGAAAGACGGACGAAGGGAAAAACGAAAAAGCGTCACAAAGGGAGAAAACAGCTGTAAGAGTGAGCTGAAGGGGCAGGGAGTGGCTTTATATGGATTGAAGAGGCCCGAGATGGCTTAAGGATTACGCTGCCTCAGTATTCCATGTTCACACATTTAACTGCCGCAGCCGCCTGTTTAAGAGGAGGGCTTTGGGCACCGGCACCTCTTTATTTACAAATTAAGCACTGCTAGGGAGAGAGCTGGAAAACACGTATTTTTATGGAGTGCTTAAGCAAAAAGAAAAAAGTACCTCCCTGAAAGTGAGTAGTGACCTCAAAAAGAAGCAAGCAAATGAGAGCGACAATAAAACCGGCCAATCGTAGGCAATAGGAGGGCTGCAAGCCCTTTTAAATTCATGGTAAGCCCACAATACTTTTTTTTGTTGCAGCCAGAGAGCTTGCACTGTCTGGTAGGTGAGACATAAATAGGAAAATTATAATGGCCTGCAAGACACTTTAGGGGCTAAGAGAGGATTATGGAGAAGGTGAAGAGGGAGAAATGGCCTCATGGACAGCATTCACTGACACTCCCTCACACAGACAGATGCAAAGACAGACAAATGCATGCAAAATGCAAAGAAATACACATGCAAGGGCAATTTCGACAATATAAATAATATCTGTCAGACACAGGGAGTGCTATAATACAAGGAATTCTTTAAAGAAATAACATGAAAATGGAGAAACACGACATTTATGCACACACATATGCACACACACTGCCATTCAGGAAATACAGGCACACAGGTAGACGGACACACAAAAACAAAAAACATCTCCGCAAGTAAATACTTATGCACAAAGCAAGTGCATGTATGGACATGTACACATGAACACACAAACCAAAAGGAAATTAAAGGCAATCAAACAGCAGCCGTCTTTCGTAGGTAAAGGGTTTGTTGCAGGAACCAGAGAGCCCAGAGCTTTAGACCATGTGGAAGGAATGCAGATAGAGACTGACAGTGGCGTCTGGGACAAACTATTGAGGGAGATTCCCTTCCTGGCAGAGGGTCCAAGGTTAGGGGATCTTATGAGGGAATTTTAAACCATAAAAACGACTCACTGTGATTGGGCGCTTTTCTGCCTCCTCTTTGATGACATTATAATGGACCAATCTCTCAGGTCTTGTCACTTACCCGTCATCCTCCTCTACGTTTCCAAAGGGAAGGAGCCGGAACCATCCCTTGATGGCAGGTAATTTCTGGAGGGCATCCAAAGGAAATTCCACCTGTGCAAATAAACAGAGATGTGTATGTCGTCTCTTGTTTTAGGGGGTAACATTTTCGGTGAGGGCACAAGTACGCAAATGCCACCTCCATCTATAGTTATAATTCCCCCTCCTCCATTCACATCAACACCATATTCATGGTTTGCATCTCTCACTAAAGATGTGCAGAAATTCTATTCCTCTGATGTAATTCACCCTTTCATAATACTTCAAACTTTCCAAAGTCTTACCCTCAATTTAGTAAGTCGCAAATATATTTCCTAAAAGTAATTTTTCCAGAATATTATGTGAAAGTGCTGCATTTCTAGGTGGTGGTGGTTTGGGGGAAGAATTATTGGGAAATTGTGTTGTGTAAATGGACTACAAAGAAATCCAAGATGCATAATATTTATTCAGAAAAATGTGCAAACTTTAATTTTTCTGAACATAAATGTAAGCAGCATTAATGTGCAGAACTGTAAGCAAACTAAGCGTAACATATGCGTCTACATGACCCCCTCGCAGACATAGTCAGATCCTAGGGACGCAATATAGTCTCCTAAGCTGACGAAATTCAACTATTACTCTCACTGACAAAGGCACCTAAAACGCCAAAGCAAGCATCTGCAACACCATGACCAACGTGGCAACATGGATGAAAAACAGCTGCCTCAAACTAAACACAGACAAAACTGAAGTCCTCATCTTCAGGAAGAACACCTCCATATGGGATCACTGCTTGTGGCCAGTAGAACTCAGACCATTGCCCTCTCCATCAGACCACGAATGAAACCTCGGCATCATCCTCACCTGCCAACTATCCATGAATCGACAAGTAAACTCAGTTTCCTCCTCCTACTTCTACATCTGCCGTATGCTCCACCAAATCTTCAAATGGGACCCTACGGACACCAGAAAGAGTCACACATGCCCTGGTCACAAGCTGCCTCGATTATGGCAACTTTCTCTATACCAGAGTGCCCTCCCAGCTACTTAAAATCCTCCAAACTCTACAGAACACCACAACCAGACTCATCCTCATCCTCATCATCCCCAAGTGCTCAAGCATCACCCCACACCACAGGAACCTCCACAGGCTCCACCATCCAGAAAAGGTGCCAATTCAAAATCCTCATACTCGCATACAAGGCTCTCCACAACCTAGGGCCGTCCTACATCAAATATTGTCTGAGCTTCTACATCCCAGCAAGACAACTATGCTCCACCTCTCTAAACCTCATGCACCCCCCCCCCGCATCCATCGCAGCAGAGGCTGCTCCTTCTCCTACTTCAGAAGGAGACTCAAGACGTGAATTTTCAATGGAGACATGGCACCCTCAGTGCCCAGATACCCTTTAGGGGTGATAGTGCTACACTTTACAAATGTTATGATTGGTTGATTGATTGATTGATTGAACAGTTCTCAATTGTCATTTTCACACAATCATTTACAGATTTTTGTAGACTTTCTGTTCCATTTTCACTGGCCAGGACAAGAGGCCAGGTGTTAATAATATGTATGTGTTGTAAACTGCATCAGATATGTTAGAGAGATTTGAACCAAAGGCATGAGACTTAAAGAGAAACAAGAAAGGAGTGATGGATCCTTGCAGCAAGAAAGGTATCTAGATTTAATAAGTGTTCTGCTTTGCTTCAAACTAAGAGGAAAACAATGCCCAGGAATGGAGCAGTCTTAGTTGGAGTGATGAATTTATTAAGGCACTTACGAGAAATCAATTATAAGCACACAAACAGATGAAAATAAGCATTTAACTCAAACAGAATAGAACACATGCATATACAAGAATAATTGCAGAGAAAGAACTGTGCAGTGCATAAATAAAGCATAAACATGTATACAAGCTAAATAATTAAAAGTTAGAATGCATCACGATGGGGGTCGAATCCATCATCATCCTTGCCAACAATAAGCCGGGGAACCCTGAATGGCTGGCACAGGAGAACTTCACCAATGGGATCTGTTTGGGCAGTACCTCCACTCACAAAACGAGTTCCCCTGTGTCAGTGTAAAGTTTTCCACGTTTTATATAACTTAAATTAACTCAAGAGGAAGATTCTAGTAATCGACCCCTCCCTTCGGTTACTGACTTCAAATGTTGGCTGCACTTGGTCTGTGTCAAAAACATGCAAAAGAACTGGCCAGGCCCAAATGAGCATTCCTGAGACAGAGCTGTACCTTTCTCTGCTGAAAACATTCTCACCCTGGTACACTCTTATCACCCCCAAATCCCCCACAATATGTTCCCTGCTCTCGTGAGAAGAGCGAAAACACGTTCAGTGTAGAAATCGAGCTTTGTGGACAAAATACCTGCACCACCACTGTGACGGCAACTAAAGCTGAGCACAAAATGGAGTCAGTGGTCAAGATAGAGAGAGCGGTCAAATGCAAATAGCATTACAACAAGCCAGTAGATGGACGCTCTTCAAACGCGAGGGGAGAAGCCCTAGTGGGGCTGTAGTCACATCTAATGAGCACAGGACGAGAAGCTTGGCTTGATGTTCCTCAAATTCCTTTGGTGTCTGTCTGTAGGGATGAGCACAGAGAAGGTTTCCATCATGAGGGTCTTCTGGGATGCAAGGAATCAACTAGTACTGGAGTAACCATTGTTCTCCTGCAACACGTGTCCACACTGGTGGAACAGCAGGGATCTAGAGGAGCTTGTGCCGGCACTGTTGAGTAGGCAATGAGATGCATGTAGTTCAAAACTGCAAATTAGATCCTGGGTAGCTCTGCTGTTCCTGGTGTCAGCCTGTGAGCTCTGTGATTTGTGCTAGGTGTCTGCCTGTGATTTCTGTATATTGTGATGGATAGCTTCGCTGTTCCTGGGGTAAGCCTGCGAGCTCCATGTACTGTCCCAGGTTTCAAACTGTCAGTTCTGTATATTGTGATGGATAGCTCTACTGTCCCTGGTGTCAGCCTGTGAGCTCTGTGTATTGTGCCAGCCTGTGAGCTCTGTGTGTTGTGCCAGGTGTCTGCTTGCGACTTCTGTATATTGCGAAGGATGGCTCTGCAGTTCCTGGTGTCAGCCTGCAAGCTTTATTTATTGTCCCAGGTGTCGCCTGTGAGTTCTGCATATTGTGATGGATAGCTCTGCTGTCCCAGGTGTCACCCTGTGAGTTTTGTATATTGTTATGGGTAGCTCTGCTGTCCCTGGTTTCAGCCTGTGACCTCTGTGTATTGTGCCAGGTATCTGTCTGTGAGTTCTGTACATGGTGATGGATAGCTCGGATGCTCCTGGTGTCAGCCTGTGAGCTCTATGTATTGTCCCAGGTGTCAGCCTATCAGTTCTGTATATTGTGAGGGATAGCTCTACTGTCCCGATGTCAGCCTGGTAGCTCTGTGTATTGTGCCAGGTGTCAGCCTGTGAGTTCTGTATATTGTGATGGATAGCTCTGCTGTCCCTGTTATCAGCCATAGAGCTCTTTGTCTTGTTCCAGGTGCCAGCCTGCGAGAACCAAGTATCATGGGAGTTAGCTCTATTTTCCAGGTGTCAACCTGTGGGATACGTATGTGGTAGAGCTCTGATCTCCCAGGTGTCAGCCTATGAGTTCTGTGTATTGTGAAGTATAGCTCTGCTGTTTCAGGTGTCAGGGTGTGAGAGCTACGTATTAGCTCAGAGACATACGTGAATCCTGAATGTATGGCTCCTTTCCACAGAGAAAAAGCTGTTGTTCAGTCTGAGTGTCAAAGATGTGTAATCCTCGGCAGGCACCTGATGCCTATAGTCTATCACATCTCTCTTAACATGATAGTAGTCCTGCTGTCTTAGGCCTCTGTCTGTTGCATGATATCTAGTTAGCATGAGAGATAGCTCTGCTGTTTCAGTTCTGCCTGCCACTTTTCTTTAACCAGAAGCTCCGTTTTGCTAAGCTGCTTTTCTGTCACATAGTTCGTACGTGAGTGATGGGTCTGCTGTCTACACCGCCTGCGTCTCCTATTTCTTTGGTATGAGGGTAGACCTTGCTTTCTAAGGCTTTTGTCAAGTACATCACTTTAAGATGTCAGACTGCACTGCTAAGCCATCTGCCTATCACATAACTCTAACATGAAAGATAGTTCTGCTGTTTGAAAATCCTATTCATCATATTTCCTTTCCATGAACAGCAGCGTTACTTTCTAAGGCATGTGCACAGAAAATCGCATTAATACGAGAGATGGAGATTTTAAGGCCCCGGCCTTTCACAGGTCCAACATCAGAAATAACATCAGAGATAGATCTGCTGTCTAAGGCCCTCAGGAAACTGCTTTCTTTTTGATGATAGGTAGCGAAGCTGGCTGAATCTTGTATCTATACAAATATTATAACCACAGAGATATCATTTATTACAGGCGCAAACTCTTGCCAGCCGCATTACAATAAAGGGAATCTGGAGTTTAAGACCTCGCCATGTACATACAAATGAAAACATGTGGGCTCCAATCAAACCTCGCAGGCACAGCCTTTCATCCCACTGAGGCTGGTATCAAAAGAAGCAGGCGCAAAAAGCGCTGCTTTACATCCTACTGAGGCTGTGAGGAGCAGGCACAGAAAAGCGCAGCGTTTCATCCCACAGCGGCGGATAACACAAGAAGCAGACACACAAAAGGCAAATCCTTTCATCCCACTGAGACACGTAAAAGAACGAAAAGCACAGAAAACACTGCATTTCAAACCACTGACTCACGTAAAACAAGCATTGGGAAATGCATTAGGTTTCACCTATGTGATTATTGATATATATTTTTGTATGTTTTAAGTAGGTAAACAGTTGTGCAATATAAGTTAAAGAAACTCCATGAAAGTGAGGATAACATTAATGGAAACATCTAAACCGCGCGGGGAAGAGGAGGCAATGAGGAGTGAGGATAGATAGCATGCACCTCTGATAGAACTGAGCATACTGGGTTGGCAGAATGGCACACGCTGGGACAGGAATGGCGGCTAACTGTAAAACATGGGAACAAACATGAAAAAAAATGCCATACTTTGAGAGAACTTAGCTGAACCTATGCACTGCAGCAACTTCGCGAGGGCCCGGTAGAGCATGCCAGGGCAAAGTTACAAGGACTGAAAGATGAGGAAACTTCCTCGCAGTGCAGAAATAAGTACTGCAGGGTCCACTAAGCAGAACAACTACCACTCAATATCAATGCCAAGAAAAGCAGCGATTACCCAGAAGCCGGTATGGTACTGGTGCAGAAATATGGTGAACATGCACATCTCTGTGCGGGCAATACGGGAACTGGTTGTTAAAATGCTATTGAGCTAAACAGTGGGCAGCAAGGTAAAGGGAGGAGGACAAAATAAAAACATGCACCTGACAAGTATGCTTGAAATGGGCGCAGCTATGGGGAGATAGGTAAATGACGGAGGAAAAAACAAAGAAGCACAGTCTAAGCGCTGTGCAGGCAAAATAAAGCCCAGGCCCTTGTTCATGGTGTTTTAAATCAAAAACCCTCATGAGAACATGACAAAGGTTCTGAAAGCTGACTGTTATTTCTGTGCACATCAGGCAAAAGCGATTATGTCACTTGGAATGCAGCACAAATGGGGTTTGATGAAACTAGAAAAGCATGTGGAGATAAAAATCACTCTCAGATGGATTAAGACACTTCCTGCCACTCTGCAGATGCCATGGAGCTGCCCTCCTCCCCAGGAGAGATGATTCACCTGGAAGGGGAGCGGGCCAAGCCAGATGTGTAGGAAGCAGCCTGAGACCTACAAGCTAACACTGTCTCGATAGGTAGGCGAAGTGCAAGCAGAATCTAAAAATGGGTTGTTATACTTCTATTTTCCCTTTGAACCAACATGGGAAGCCCCTTTACACCCTTTCTGCTTCATTTTTGTAGGTAACATGGGAGAATTCTAGTTCAAAGTGAAGTACTGGGGCAATCCCAAAACCCTACTTATAACCTGTACGAGAAGCAAGTCAAATGATTTTTGAATGCATGAAGATATCACAAAGCACCATCTTAAACAGAAGGGATCCAGCAAAAGTAGATGCTCTGTGAGGCATTACAAATAATTACTTTGGAATAGCTAGGTGATCGATGCAAGGGACACATCCATACAAGAGCTTCAAGAAAGTGGGTGTGAACGAGGCCGCAGCCATTAGGTCTGTCCAGCAGCCCCACACAGTGTTTCAGGTATCTTGCTTTAAACCCTCCCGTATCTCTGTTGGTGGTTATTATTTTTAAGGAGTAAGAGATCACGGAACATACCAATAAGAGATCATGGCATTGATGATTCAGCACAATGGAAACATGCAATGCAATTTATAGTTGCACAGCAGTAGCACATGCTGCTACCCTACAAGTCTAGTTTCCGAGGCCTGACAGAACATCTCTGTGTACTTTTAAAGTGGTCACAAGTGACCATCCATCTGACAACAAGCACAAGTTGCCAAAGTAGAATAGCAGCAATGAGGTTGAAAAGATGCTGAATTTGAGGATGACAAAGAAGCTCAATGGTGCCTGTATACCCCTCAGAAGGTGAATGCGCTCTATAAATTCTCATAACATAACATCATAACAATGGTACTGGGAAAGGTGCCACAGTCACCAGAAGCATGAGGTACCGGAGTTGGGAAGGACACGGGCAGGGTATTAAGTGGGATGCAAAAAGTGTGTGTGGAGGGGTGGAGACACTCAAGAAAGAGCCTGTGTAATTAAGGGCATGGCTTAAATATGTAAACCAAATCCTAAACGTGTGCCCTGATGGAAGAGTTCTTCACTTTTCTGTCTCCATGAAAGAACAGTTCATCCAATCCTTTTTAGGTTGAGCATAGCACCGTGCAAGCGCTGCTTTATCGATGTGTTGGTTTGTGTCTGGGCCTTTAACCATGCCCACCGCACGCCCATCACCCTCACTCGTTCATGGGCTTGCCCTTCAAAAATACATTATTCTCGTTAGTAAATGCTTTACGGTTGTCCCTCCTTGGGGCGGTTTAGTTACCGCCTTGGACATCCCCCCTATTACATGGCGAATGGCACTTTTGCCGATATGTTTGACTGCGAGCTAGCTTCTTTTTCCTTTTGTGTGCTGCTTCACGCTGATGCCGTGGCACTTTGATTCGGCTCGCTTATGTGAAACTGTATTACTTTTAATTTTCAATTTATGTGGCATGAAAAGTCTGGTTAGAGGTTTATAACGCTAATAGCTCTAACTCAAGCAAATGCGAGACCCATTGCGTTGCAAATGCTTGTTTTTATTGCATTCTGGTCCCTGTAGTTTATTAGTGCCATTATAGAATAAGGAATACAGGTTCCAGAATGCAAAGCTAATGAGTCAAAAGATGAGCTACTCATTCACAAAATCAGGAAAGCTGGCAGCTCTGTAGGTTTAAGAACTAGTGTTTATTTTTCACTGTCTCATGAAAATGAAAAAAGTCCATGACATCACGCATTTTGAAACCATTCTGATCTATATAAAAAGAATTAATGCCATTCCCTACCCAAAATCCAGAGACCCATGTTTCTTTACTGAGGATGTATTTCACTTTCTTAACAAAGTGCTGCTGTTCAGGGAACAGAGTAAGATTTGCAGTGACTGATTCTCTATACCAGAATATGGACAGAAGAGTCCACGAGAGGGGGGCAGGAAAAAAACAGACATGGGAGGAGGGTAGGAAGACCACCAAAGGCGCGAGGTGAGGGTGCGGGCGAAGAAGTTGTTAGAGTAAACAGGTGCTTATAGCAGGAACATGTGGGAAGAGTGCGACGGAGGAGAGGAGATGGCCTGCTTGTTAGCACATGAAAAATCATTGCCAAAGTCAATTGAATGTGCATAAGCAAAACCTATTGGCTTTGCCAATGCTTTTTTTCTGAAAACTTGAGCTCCAACTGGCTTATCTTCTCTGTGTAAAACGAGGATTTACTCAGACCAACACACATGCATTGTTTGTACCTGCTTGAGAGACTTTCTGAAGCAAAACTAAGATCTAAGTAACATCGCTAGAACAAGAGGTGTCAATCATGGTTACCTACCTACGAATGGTTAACGACTTACACAAAACACCTGAAAGAGTTCCTACCAACATCTATTGTGGATTGCAAGTCACACGACTGAAAGCCGGCAAGTGCAAATCAACCAACAATCCTTCCAAACTGGTACCATTAAACCGAAGAAGAGGAACACATACTATTTACAGCACACGGAACGAGCAACAAAAAAAATCTAGTCTGGATGAGGTTTCCAGATTTCTCCAGGTCACCAATTAGCAGCGTTCCACTACAGGGCGTTAATAAACCATTGTTTTCATCCGTTTTAATTTATGATGCCACCTTGAACTACAACTTCCAGAGTGCACTGCTGTTAAAATGAAATTAAGAAGTTAAACATCCCCTACTTCGTGACATGGTGCCATACAGCACCTTTCAGTGCGAAGAGTGGTGACAAAGTGTTATCATAGCTGTGGGCAAACCACTTTACGTGTTGTGCATGAGACAACGTTTATTGCGACTGCATGACAAAAGACAGATTCCGTGCGAACGGTCACTCACTTCGCTTGACTCCTGTTGGAGCAATTACTTTCTGTTTTTTCATTGCAACAGGTAGAAAGGCAGAGCCTGAGCTGTAAATGGGCTACAGCTGGAGAGGTGATACTGTCAGGTAAACACCATGACAGAAGTTAAAGCCCAAGGCTGATACTAACTGTAAGCAGAGGCAGAAGTCGGTTTCAGATACCAGCGGGCCTTGCCCTGCTTCCTAGGCGAAGGTGGGAGGAGTCGCACGTCTGACACCTCGGGAGAGCTGTGATGGATAACAGACTGAAGGAAGGAAGCGAGGGAGCGCGGAGCCCCGGAGCACGGGAATTTTGTTTGTGATAGAGCAGCGGGAACGACAAAAGGCTTTTGGGACGCTCGTGCATTTAGCACACTGCTCATGCCTCTCTAGGAATTGCGAAGGGTTGAATAGATCGATGAGAGCGCCTGCCGGCCGCTTGTCTCGAACTGCCCATTATATTTGTGCAAACTGTTCTGGGGTAACAGATCGGTGCTCAAACGTGTTGCTGTTCGTCTGTGGTGCTCGTGTAACGCGCTCTGAAAGGGATCGTGCTACGCAAATAACATTACCTGTGCAGAGGTGCTTGGGATATGTGGGAAGCAGCACGGGAGGTCAAGGTGCTGCCGGGGGAGCTGGGGACAAGCAGGGGGGCTGACACGCTTGCTCAAAAAGATGTTTGACGGGGATGAAAATGAGTGCTTGGGCCCAGGGATACTCATTAAAAGAACACACGAAGAGCCACAGGAAATGCATCCTACAACCAATAGAAACAGAGGGAAAGTATGTGGCAAGAACACCAACCAATGAAAAGGAAGGGCGGGATGTTCCCCCTTTTATATATGAACAATATATTTCACAAGCACAAGCGCTGTGCAGGCGAAACCTAGAAAAGGAGCAGGGACAAAAGAATAGCATTTAATCCTACCCAGACACGTAATATCAGGAACAGCAGACGCTAGAAGTACATCCTTTCGTCCCACTGAGACAAGTGATACATGGAGCAGACACAAAAAGCACTGACTTCCATCCCACTGAAGCACGTCATACCACGAGCAGACACACAGAGAAGCACAACCTTCCACCCCACTGAGGTGCGCAATACAAGGAACAGATGCACAAAAACCACATTCATCCCACTGAAAGACGAAATACAGGGAGCAGGCACACAAAAAAACACATCCTTTCATCCAACTGAGACACGTAGTAAAAGGAGCAGAAACACACAAAAACCACATCCTTTCTCCCAACCGAGGTTTGAAATACAGGGAGCAGACACACAAAGAAGCACAACCTTCCATCACACCGAGGTGCGCAATACAAGGAACAGATGCACAAAAAACACTTTCATCCCACTGAGATACGAAATACAGGGAGCAGACACACACAAAACACACCCTTTCATCCAACTGAAATACGTAGTAGAAGGAGCAGAAACACACAAAAACCACATCCTTTCTCCCCACCGAGGTTCGAAATACAGGCAGCAGACACACAAACAAGCACAACCTTCCATCACACCGAGGTGAGCAATACAAGGAACAGATGCACAAAAAACACTTTCATCACACTGAGATACGAAATACAGGGAGCAGACACACAAAGAAGCACAACCTTCCATCCTACCGAGGTGCGCAATATAAGGAACAGATACACAAAAACACATTAATCCCACTGAGATACGAAATACAGGGAGCAGACACAAAATAGCACAACCTTTCATCCAACTGAGGCACGTAGTAGAAGGAGTAGAAACACACAATAACCACATCCTTTCTCCCCACCGAGGTACGAAATACAGGGAGCAGACACACAAAGAAACACAACCTTCCATCACACCGAGGTGCGCAATACAAGGAACAGATGCACAAAAAACACTTTCATCCCACTGAGATAAGAAATACAGGGAGCAGACACACAAAGGAGCACAACCTTCCATCCCACCGAGGTGCGCAATACAAGGAACAGATACACAAAAACACATACATCCCACTGAGATACGAAATACAGGGAGCAGACACAAAATAGCACAACCTTTCATCCAACTGAGACACGTAGTAGGAGTAGAAACACACAAAAACCACATCCTTTCTCCCCACCGAGGTACGAAATACAGGGAGCAGACACACAAAACACATCCTTATATCCAACTGAGAAACGTAGTATAAGAAGCAGAAACACGCAAAAATACATTCTTTCATCACACCGGGGTAGGAAATACAAGAGCAGACACACAAAAAAACACAGCCTTGTATGCAACTTAGACACGTAAATACAAGGAGCAAAAACACATTTTTTATCCCACTGAAGTACGAAATACAAGGAGTAGACACAAAATAGCACAACCTTTCATCCAACTGAGATACGTAACACAAGGAGCAGAAACACACAAAAAAACGCATCCTTTCTCCCCGCCGAGGTACAAAATACAGGGAGCAGACACACAAAAAAGCACAGCCTTGCATCCAACTGAGACACGTAATATAAGGAGGTGACGCACAAAAGCACATCCTTTCACCCGCTGGGAGATTAGGAAACGGATTGGTTCGAAGACATTAAAGGTGGTGGTGGATAAAGAGGTGCACTTAACAAGAGTTTGGTCCACATAAGTTGCATGGATGAATGTATGAGTGGGTGAACAGGCGGGTCGATTGTTTGGTGGTTGATTGTTTCATACGACAGTTATAGAAAGAGATGTACGGCTTGACAGACATCTTGATAAATGAAGGTCGAATACCTGAGTGTGAGAAAAGAAAGATACATTGATGAATGCAAATATAGATACATGGATGAGGAGATACATAGATGTGAGTATAGGTGGACGGACAGATATCCAGGCGAGCGTATGGATGTGCAATCACATGCATTATCAAATGTGTTTATGGATGGGCAAGAGCAGGAAAAATGCACCGGTGGGTGCACAGGTGCACGTCTGAATGGATGGTTGAATGGGCAGACACAAACATTTATGGACGGACAGATATAAAAGTGGGTAGATACATTCATGGCTAGATGAATGGATTAATAGCTGGGTGAATGAAAAAATACAAACGACGTATATAGAGATTAGTAGCTAGAAATGAATATACATGTAACGATTGAAACAACACAGGATAGGTGGAAGGGCAGGTACACGGATGAATAGGTGCATGAATGGAGGGATACAGTGATACTGATATGTGTGTGTGTGTGAGAAAGAGAGAGAGACAGAGAGAAAACGACAAGCGAAGCAGATGGGAGTCCTGATGGTTCGATATCAATGTTTTCACGGATGAATGGATCGATGTTTACACTGTTTAGACACATAGGTTGAAGGGTGGACATGTATATTGTATGGAGAAACAATTGGTGGAACAATTACTTTGACGGTCGATATATGGGCAGATGGGTGGATGCACAGGTAAATGGATGAGTGCATGGGTGCACAGTTGTGTTAGTGGGTAGATGCTTGTATAAAAACATGGGTGGGTAGGTTAATGGACAGTGACAGCAAAGTGTCCGAGCAGACAGGTCAGTGCATGCATGGATGAGTGTGGGGATGCTTCGCAGATGGATTGCCAGATGGGAGTAAATGTAGGAGACAACACGTAGGGAGAGACTAAGATTGATCACAGACATGGATAGGCTGGCAGGACAGGTGAGGGGTAGATGTAGGGACAGGGACATGGATGGACTGACCGGACAGGTGAGGGGGTAGTTGTAGGGCTAGGCACATGGAGACGGGACATGTGAGGGGGTAGATAGGGGTCAGGGACGGCTCTAGGGCGGTTCGACCAGTGCCACTGCACCGGGCGTTGACTTCGGGTGGGGGCGACAGGTTATGGTTTTCAAAGCACCTGCTTCCACCTTTCTTACCTCTGGCTATTTTGGACAGTTAAAATGTCAGTATAACTGCAGTGATTAATGGACCTTCTGCAGAGAGCTGGAGTTTTGTCTAGTGGACGTTTTAACTCATCAGAAGGTAGAGAAGAGGGTTAATATGCCTGCTGCAAAGAATGTGTACCATGCAGATCACAAATTGCATATAAATTAAATAGGTCAGTTGGTTACTGCTTTTGTTGGGGCAATACTTTAGTTACCTGCAGTTTATAAATTAAAATCCTAACATAGAACAGTGAGCTAGAAACTGTCATCAGAGAGCTTTGTGTAAACTGCGAGGAATATAGAGCATGTTTGTGTTTTTTTCTGTGTCTTTCACTACCCTAATGTTGCAAAAAGGGTACATTTGGGTAGAAATCAATTCTTAGTAGTAAAGACAACCCCCACCTCTGTTGATATTTTTTACATTCTCAGTTTGTGCTTCTCCATATCAAGCACTATTAAACTATACTGCCTACCAGTATGGAACACATGTGACTCCTACACCTTGTAGTCCTCTGCCTGATATAACATTTCGTATACACTAATTTATACACATATAAATAATTGAATCTGTGTAATGTGTGTGTGATGTAAAATGCTATGACACCCTACACTGGTATAAGTGGTGCTATAAATATAATTAAATGCCTCTGAGAGAGAGTGGTTATGGAGTCTCGAGGGGCACTGCTGAAGGGTGGTAGTGATAGAATCCATGGCAGAGGTAGTCACTGGGGGGCGCCAACAAACATTGTCGCACAGGGTGCCACCAGTGCTAAAGCCGGCTCTGGTAGGGGTAGGCACATGGATGGACTGATGGGACAGGTGAAGGGGTAGATGTAGGGATAGGTGTGTGGATGAACTGACGGGACAGTGTGGGGATAGGCACATGGATAGACTGACGGGACAGGTAAGGGGGTAGATATAGGGATAGGTGCATGGATGGACTGATGGGACAGGCAAAGGGGTAGATGGAGGGATAGGCACATGGATGGACTGACGGGACAGGTGTGGGGATAGACACATGGATGGACTGACGGGACAGGTGTGGGGATAGGCACATGGATGGACTGACGGGACAGGTGAGGGGGTAGATATAGGGGTAGGTGCATGGATGGACTGATGGGACAGGTGAGGGGGTAGATGTAGGGATAGGCACATGGATGGACCGGACAGGTGTGGGGATAGACACATGGATGGACTGACTGGACAGGTGTGGGGATAGGCACATGGGTGGACTGACGGGACAGTTGAGGGCATAGATGGAGGGATAGGCACACGGATGGACTGACGGGACAGGTGTGGGGATAGGCACATGGATGGACTGACGGGACAGGTGAGGGGGTAGATATAGGGATAGGTGCATGGATGGACTGATGGGACAGGCAAAGGGGTAGATGTAGGGATAGGCACATGGATGGACTGACGGGACAGGTGTGGGGATAGGCACATGGATGGACTGACGGGACAGGTGAGGGGGTAGATATAGGGGTAGGTGCATGGATGGACTGATGGGACAGGTAAGGGGGCAGATGTAGGGATAGGCACATGGATGGACCGGACAGGTGTGGGGATAGACACATGGATGGACTGACCGGACAGGTGTGGGGATAGGCACATGGGTGGACTGACGGGACAGTTGAGGGCATAGATGGAGGGATAGGCACACGGATGGACTGACGGGACAGGTGTGGGGATAGACACACGGATGGACTGACGGGACAGGTGAAGGGTAGATGTAGGGATAGGCACCCAGATGGACTGACATATTGATGAAAAAAGACAGAAGGATGGACAGGTGGGTGGATGAATACACAGGATGATTGAGACAAAGATTGGAGCAACAGGTCTACAGACAAGCGGCCTGACATACTAGTGGACAAACGGACGTGTCTCCAGCAGCTGGACAGCTGAACGGACCGGCTGGTGTATGGCTTGGTGGGCTCATAAAACCTGAAAGATGGGTTCTGAGATGAACAGAACGAGGGCTAGGCAGGTGATTGGATTCGTGCACAGACAGACACGGTGACTTCCTGAAAAGAGCATGTTAAGAAAGAGGGATGAAAAGCGGTAGCAATGGAAGCACGATTTATGGATAAAATATGTGCCCACATACCAATGTACTGATGAATGGGAATCTGCGTAGGTGGTGGGAGGGGGGGTTGACATTCATAGGTCTAACTTGAAGAATGGATAAACACATGAACAGGAAGAGTAACAGAAGTGGATAAAAGGATCAGTGGAAACATCCATTAACAAAGGATTTGCACAGTGCCAAAATAGCCCCCACAAGGCTTTCAGAGCACCTGGACAATCCAGGGTTAAATGGAATGCAAAGGTGAGTCTGGCCTACAGATGAACTGAGTCTGGATTAACACTCTCCTTAAGAGTAAGACCATGACTTATTTAAATGTACCCTATCTTGAAATGTTTGTCTTCAGACCGGGCTGTTTTGACAGGGGTAGTATTACTCTGCGCCGGTTTACACATGCAGGCAGTGTCTTGAAACATATGTAGTTCAGTCAGTGCCAGCTTTCTTGCTCACTTACCCCCTGCCGGCCACCCTCTTGCTGGGGCAGTTTCATGTGTGATGGCCAAGGGACAGCAGTTCTGATGACGTTAGCGAATGTGGATTGTTCAGCAGTCAAGTGATGAGGCAGGAAGGAAGAATATCGAGAATCCATGAATTCAACAGGGCATGGCCAGCTAGAGAGATGCTCCTGTGTCTATTGTTACGCTAGGAGGTGAGTTGTGAGACCAAGTTTCCAGGAGGCAGAAGTGCCTCGGATAATAAAGATACTACCTAGATGAGAGGTGACTGGAGCCATCAGTACAGAGCTCTGCAGATCACCTTTTCTGCACCTTTATTCCAAAAAGATGTGCCAGCATACCTTCCCAAAGGCCTGCCCATTAACTATTCTTAGAGGAAACAACAATTAATTAATGGACTCTTCACCCAGGTAACCTTTTGCGTGTTTCATCTGATTAGCTATAAAGGGTGGCAGCCATTGCTAGTCTGCAAACTAATACTCTTTCTCCAAAGTTATTGTATAATTGAAGCAAGGAGATTCCTTGACATCTGGCAAATCCTAAGAAAATGTGATCTTTTCGTAGTTGAAAGAGGAACACGTTGAAGAGCTTTCTTGAGCTTGTAGCATAGAGAAGGAACATTGTGCAAACGACCCATCACACAATGGACCGAGGGACTGGTAAACAAGTGGTTAGACGCTTATAGCTAGAAAGGTAGATAGATAAACAGACGGTGAAACAGGCAAAGACATGGCAGAATGGGCTGGGAAAACAGGCACATGGGCAGGCAGATGGACAGAAGCGGGGCGGGTGGATGCTGGTCAGGCAAATGGTTGAATAAAAAACAATTGTCTTACCCTGCCAAGAAAATCATTCTTGCCCACCATGTCCCAGTCCCAGACTTCCACACTGATAACAGCATCCTCGGTCAACTCGCTGGACTCCTCGACGTGTCTGTCCATGTCAAACTCCAGAACTTCATCCCAGTGTGGGAAGCGGGTCTTCTTAATGATCTGCAATATCAGAAAAGGACAAGGAATAATCAATCAGTCGAAAAACAGGGAGGAGGGGACATTCTAAACTATCAGCCAGGATTGGAACTCCGGATCTCATCAAATAATAATATTGATAATATTATTAACCGAGGTGGCAAGGTAACACTGGTGTATTTCCAAAGAGATGCCATGAAAGCAGGAATAAAACGGGAAGACAACAGGCTACTTACATCTACTCAAGAACGCCTTGTGGCTTTCCCCCCTTCCATTGCTTGCAAGGATGACAGAATCCACTGATACATATCAAGTGTCGCCTTAAAGGTAAGGGACAAGCCCTTTCAGTATATACCAAGTTTCACAGACTCTAGAGAGGTGTGCAACGTGGACCAACATCCGCTCCACTGGTGATCAGGAGGGGAGGACACTTTGGGATGAATGTAGTGCAACTATTTTAGAGTGAGTGGAGAAATCCCTTAGAAGTTTACCACATGCCACTGGTAACAGCAAGTAAGAAACCACTCTGAATATGCCTAGTGTCAACAGTCATGTCTAAAAGGAGACACAAAACACCTGGCTTAAACTATAAATGTTCCAGTAGTATAGAAAGGGAAGGACCTCTTTGGATATGCCAAATGTCAATGTTTATAGGCAGCAGAGAACTCCTTGGCATACATCAAGCGACTGCACGTAACAAAATGAAACTTCTTCAAAGGCACTGTATGACTCCTTTCGAGGAAAAAACATTCAGATAATGGTTCTTTGATTTTTTTTGCCACAAGAAGCACAAACGTAAAAAATACAGCTTCAAGGCACCATAAATAAATAGATAAGTAAAACATGTAACATAAAAACGACAGATGCAATCGTAACATAGTTGCACTAAACAAGTACTCGCCCTATAATAAAAGAAAAAAATCTAATAAAAAACAAGTATAGCAGTCTTTTGGTCTATGACGGTCCCAACACATAGGTATGTACTTGAAACACATGTGCTTTCCTTTTGCTTTTCAAACATGAAGGAGAGCCGACCTCATACACATTTTGTGAAGGGAGTGCAGATTCTCAGCCAAGCACGTAATTGTTCTTGCCCCCAAATGGACTTTGTGGTGTTCTGTCGTTTATAGTCTTGAGTCACAACTTTCTATTAGGAAGATAGAAAAAAATGGCATTGGTAGGGTGGTCAGAGAGGGGACTTAAACCCAACTCCAAATCTGTGTCTGGAGCCCAGACTGCACAGCCTAGACTGAATTTGGTAGACCACACTTAAGCAGTGTAGATTTTGGCACCATGGAATCAGCCCTTGTTGCCCTGTTATGTGCTGATTGGGATTTATTAAACACTTTGGTAGCAACATTTAGATGAACAGCCATGCAATCCTGAATGTCTTGGATGATCCATGCCTGTACCATAAGCTGTCTACGGTGAGGGTGTGTTTGGACAGGATATATATGAGTGAAAATAACGAGAGGCCTTAATGGCTGATTGAAATGAAGTGTTCCTGAAGGCCATTTAAGACTTTCCCCTGTCTGCCTGGGGATTAAGGCAGCACCAAACTTGTACAATGGAGTGGAGGAAAGAGTGGGTTGACTCAGCTGAGAAGCAGAACTTCAACCTGCCTCTCCATTCATGCACAACAATTTGACCAGCATCTTTCGGTTCAACTCACCCAAACACCCTCTCCTTCCACTGTTTATGCATCCTCACAGTCTCCCCGGAATTCCAATAGGATACATGAGTCTTCAACATCCAGTTCACCCTATGGATCCTGGTTGTCCATTGGCAAGATGAAAGGATGTTCAAAAACATGGGGGATAATGTTAAGCCTCATGGAATACTGCATGTCATAAGCATCGGTGGTGACAAAAGCTGCAGTCAGACGAGGGCAACTGGACCACTAGCCCTGCCCCTCAAATCCAGCATTTTCCATCTGACATCCAAAATAACCATATCTGAGCCTCGTTGTGACTGAAATTCATACTACAATTCTGCGATAAAGCAATTACGTCCAAGAGCTTGTACCTGGTTTTCATGACCTTACAGATTTTAGGAAGATTTAGAAATGCAAGGCCCAGTAACTCTTATATGTAATTAAAATGATTAGACAATAATGTGCTTAAGATCATTTGTATAGCTGCTCCCCTGTGACGTGGTATTACATTTCATTGACAAGTCCCTAGCCTCTGAAATACTAGTTGTATTTGCCTTAAAGGAGTGGGTGCTTGGTATATACAAAATGCCACTACTTCACCTATCATAAGAGCAGAACTCTTTGGACTGATGCTAACTGTCAATGCTATTGGGTGGTTAACTCATGGGATGTACCACGTGTCACTGATTACAGGCAGCAAAGAACCCTTGTTATATATTTATTGATATAATCACTTTAAGACAGCTGCTAATTGTATGATTTGCTTAACAAAAAGTAAAAATTAACATAAGTGTCCCTGTTAAGACTTCGTTGAGGACCCCTTGGGGGATACCTTATGGCACTGCTTAAACAAATGGTAGAACAGCTTAGAATACACCAAGTCACTTATTTCGAACTTGGAAAACGGTGTAAAAATTGTACTAAATGTTCAAAAATAGATTTCCCTTCCATGTTATTTTGCTTTTAGCAAAAAGTGGTATTGCTGCTTCAAAAATGCAGCTATACTATTTCTCTGCTTTGGAAATTCCTGCTCTTTAGTACCAACAAAAACTGCAGAAAAACATACCAAAATAACATTTACATCTAATTTATGCGGATGTCGCGATTAACGGTTGAGGTAACACAGTTACCACAAAATGGCCAACATAGCCTAATGAGGATCTGCTTGTTAATGCATGAAAATTGGGCGATCATTTTGGCATTTATACCGTGCTATTGCTCACAGGCATGGCCTAGCCCCACGGGTTATCACATGATTCACTTAGATCGAGAAGTAACTCCTTGGAAAACACAAGGGGCCATAATATGCAAAGTGCTCTGGGTCAGCAATGAATGTGTGCACCTACTTTGTGTGTCCGGAGGGTACTTTGGTATAAGAGAAAGGGCCCTACAGGCCTGTGCGACCCCTTCTGTAATACTGATAGCACTGGTACACATGTAGCACCAGTGCTATTGTGAGAGGGCATTCCCTTATTTGCGTGGGGGTGTGGCACATGCAAATGATAGAATTACTTCACTTCTACGCCTGCGTCATATCACATATGGACACGAACGCAAAGGCAAACATGTCCATAGAAGGCGCACTAGCACACTGTTAGTACACTCACTTGTGACAGCCATCTGGAGGGGGTAAACAACAGTGTGCCCTATGTACAATACAGGCCCTGGAGTGCTCATCAATGGCTGGTGCACAAACACTGTGCAAAAACATTTGCAGGGCTGTGCTCCAAGTTCAGATTTGATTTTACAGCAGTACAGGCAAGATTTTTATTCTCAATTCTTTCTTTTTTTCATATTTTCTATGTATTTTTATTGTGTTTCTCTAGTTTTGCATGTGATCCAATATAAGGGTATTATTAAGCACAAACTGGTGCAGCACTTCAAAGTAGAACATATATAATTTGGCCAATTTGTAGCTCTGTGTCTGCCTCTAAATGAGCAGCAAACAGCCTCAGAAATGTACCAAGACCTTAACTACATACTTGTGCACTTAGAAAAATAAATCTATCTATCTATCTATCTATCTATCTATCTATCTATCTATCTATCTATCTATCTATCTATCTATCTATCTATCCATCAAAGTGTGTGTGTGTGTGTGTTGGTGGAGAAAAGAACTAGACCCATCAAGGCTGCTACTAAATGTCTATGGGCAAAAGAGATACAGGACTGAAACTAGCATAAGTAAGTACCCAGGGAAAGAGCAGAGATGGCAAGAAGAAGGCTACGAAAAACCAATATAAAAGGATTTGAAGGCCTTTAATAATACCATTGTTGAACAGGAGTTCTATAACGTCTTTCTCCAAATGAAGTTTTTATCCCCTAGGTACCCCCAACATACATTGTTGAAGGCTGTGACAGTCCAGGACTCGAGGAGCTCTACTTTCTGGCAACTGACAAAGGAACCTAATTTTTGTGATCATTTATAAATTCATACCTTCATGTTCCACCTAAACTGCAGTGTTCTCAGCAATTATGTCTCACCTTTGCGAATCATGACACTGAAAACATGCAGCGTCTTAGCTTGTGGCTCCAGTGATAGTTAGAAGCCTTTGCTTCATCTGTTTGAGGCAGGGTGCATCACAGCTGTACTACATCTGTGCCACCAATATTACACAAACCCCTCATGATCGGCTGGAGAAGAGGGGGTAAGAGGTAATTATTTTCCCCTTCTCTATCTCTAGACACATTTGTCTCATTAACAACATCTTCTGCCAGTTCATTTGCATCTGAACGGCTACATCTGCCCTCTTTTTATTTAGTCATTTTTATTTTTGCAATTTTGTGTAGCGCGGACATTGCCCAAAGGCTTCAGAGTGCTTTACAACAGTAACATGATACCTGGGTTACAGACAATTTCCAGTTACAGTAATCAAACTCAGACGTTTACATTGATAGATGGGTGCAGGAGTTACCACATGAGACAATTGCAGCAGTTGGTCAAAGGTCGTAAAAAAACATTAAGTATTGATTTAGATGATTGGGTTACATAACAAAGGAAGTTCAGATCCTGGTGGAGTACTTAAGTATGGTCCAGGGTGATCAACCAAGGTGTGTGTCAAATAGGACAATCTTGAGGTACTTTTTGATGGTGACTAGGCTGGTGATTAAGTAGAGGGAGACAAGAGTTCCAGATTATTGTGGCACTACCAGAGAATGACTGGCTCATGTAACGTTCTCGACTGAAGGTGGGGGTTCCAGGAGCAGGGATTGGGCATTTCTGAAACCCTCATCTACTCCAGAAATTTTCAGTTTCTCGTTTAGATATGAGGGTGAAGAGGAGTGCAGCTCCCTGTGGGTAATGCGGGTGGTTTTGATTTGGGCCCACACTTTGATGGGAAGCCATTGGAGGGGTAGCAGGGCAGAGGCAATGTGATCACATTTGTTGAGACCTAAAGTGAAGCATGCTGCTCCATGTAGTGTTGCTCTCAGTGGACCTTGGTGCACCTGGGGAATGCCTGAGATAAAGGCAATTCAATAATCTAGTCTGGAGAGAACAAGAGACTGCACCACTGTTTTGAGGTCTTATTCAAGATCAATTATCGGATGCCCCAATCTGCCTAAGTTGGTGTTGTACACTTTTGGCCATGGCTGCGATGTGGCAGTGAAAACTAAGATGATTATTAGGGGTGAAACCAAGTGATCTGGCACTCTGGGCAATGGTGGGGCAGCCGTCCAGGGCGGTAAGGTTATCCATCCTTTCTTGAACTGGAGCTGTTGCTTTCAGAGGCAAGATGAAAGAAATTCTGTTTTAGTTGGGTTGAATTTTAAATGGTGGTTAGACATCCAGTTTTAAATCTTTAAGTGTGTACTTGAAAGCAGTGCAATGTCTTCTGGGGATGAGATTTTCTGAGAATCACATAAGTGGTTCCAGGTAGAGGTTAAAGAGGGTTGGTGAGAGGATTAAGCCTTGAGGGACCCCTTCATAGATGCTGAATGGCCTTGAGAATGGGTTACCCATTTTCACAATTTGAGAACGGTTTGTTTGGTATGACTAGAACTAGTTGAGGACTGTGCCTCCACATCCCACGTGTTGCTCTTGAGTGTAGAGGAGGTCCAGTGTTGAATACATCCAGGAGAACCAGGAGGCAGGAGTTACTGGAGTTGAGGATTTTAAGGAAGTCATCGACAATTTGGAGGATAGCTGTTTCTGTACTGTGGCTCTGGCAGAAACCAGATTGGAGAGTGTCTAGGAGGTTGTTTGTTCAAATGTGAGAAGCGAGTTGGACGTTATACAACTTTCCAAGACTTTGCCTAGAAGTGGGTTTGGAGACTGGGTGGTAGTTGTTCATGCTGTCTGGATCGAGAGATTGTTTTTTCAAGAAAGGAGAGGTTTGACTCAGTTTCAATCATTCTGAAGATAGGTTCTCTTTGAGAGAGGAGCTGACCGTGGTGGTCCATTTGGGGCGTCAAAAGTCTTAAAGCCAGGATCTACATTTTGTTTTGCATTTCACAGCTCTGCACTTTGGCACTACGACACAGCATACCATCATCTGCTTTTTTCCAGCCAACAGCATGTTTTCTGGGGCTTGTAATTTTGTTTCAAAAGTTTTCTTATGGACTCAAAACCCCAGCTGGAGGTGTTCTACGTGAAATGGGGTCCGATGTGAGCTTTTAAAATTTTACACAATTGCCTACTCAATTTAAAAAAACTGTTCATTTATTTCATAAAATAGAATGTAACTCTGCTCAAATATTTTGTGAGGGTTCACTCTTTCACTCATATCATGTATTAGGGCAAACACTGGCAATGTAGAATTTTTTCTTATGTATAGTGGAAAGTTTTATCCGAGCTTCAACTTCCCTAATAAAAATAATACGTTGAGGGCAGATGGCAGCAGCACAAAGAACATCATAAGATTCTCTCACACATACAGGACTAGTACAACACCAATAGCTAAAGCACTAAAGAGTGAGTGAGAGGCGTTATAGGACTGTTGTATAATTTTGGCAAACAGACATTAACATACAGGAAGAACAAAACAGCCTCAAAAAGTAGCCAAAGCTATGATAGAATTTACATATATTCATGTACTCAAATAAGATGATGAACACTCACCTACCTAAAGTGGTATGCCTTATCAGTGGGTTCCATACCTTGTATTGGGAAGCATTCAAGTCTACTAGTATCCCCTAGTTCCACCATATCCTAATTTTTGGTTTTCTAGTTTGGGTGAGTGTTAGATCTGTCAGCTCTTGCATTGGTTTCCCATGTCTTTTGGCTTCAGGCCTCCTGTTTTTGATCCTTCGCTGAACTTAAAGTGTAATTTCCCATTGAGAGCAGATAGAGATGTGGAGTTTGGGGTCTCTGAACTCACAATTTAAGAATACATCTCTTAATTAAGTCGGTTTTTCAATTTTAAGTTTGAAAATGCCACTTTTTAAAAGTGGGCATTTTCTTCCTTAGCCCTTCTGGGCCTCCGCCTGCCTGTGGAATACACATCTAGATCAGAATGACAGTTGGGCTGTTTGTGAATTCACTCTAGACAGTCACAAAAAAGGGAGCTGAGGTGTGCCTTGCATATCCTGATGGGTCTTCCTGAGCTAGAATGGTGGGAGGAGCTGACAATTGTACCTGAATAGGGCCGTGCCTGTCCTTACACAAAGCAGTATTTAACCCCGGGAGTGTGTCTGGGGCCAGGGCAGGAAAGGCTAGGTCCTGTGCACTACAAATACTTTTCCTTTGAGGTTTCCCTACTTCATAGACAGGAATGTATATAAGTACTGTACCTCTGACCCCACAAAGTTAGAACACTTCCGGGCTGAGGAAATTCTGCCAGGAAGAACAGCTGGATGCTGTTGGAGGGACTGACACTCTGTCTCTGGCTTTGCTGTGTTGGTCTGCTGCTTGCTGTTTCTGTCCTGGGATTGAAAGGACTGGACCTTGCTTTTTACATCCTGCTTTCCAAGGTTTTCCAAGGGCTTGAGTTGAGCTTTCCTCCTGTTAAGAAGTCTCAGGGACATTAAAGCCTTCATCTGCCAACACCTGGGCTCCTCTGCTGAGAGCCCTGTTCTGCTAAGTAGTGCCAAATCCAGTCTGGGCCCTTAAAGGAGGGTTTTAGTGCTACAAAAAGTAAATTCACATATCGACTCACTGCATCATTTCGAACTGACGCAACACTGGAAAGATTCGATGCCTCGCTGCTGCCTGCACTGGAACTTTCCATCACAGAACATCAGAAGAACCACCGCTATGTGAGTTTCAAGCACTGCATCACTGTGGTCTGTGACGCACTGCCCTGACTCTGACGCAGCACATGCTTCATCTCTGTGAGATCGACGCTTCGCGGTTTGACTTTTGGTGCATCACCAACGCATCATCCCTGGGTGCCGTTTTCTTCACCGACACAGTACCTCAGTAAGGAACCAACGCTTCAAGCTGCAAACAATACATCACCTCCCATGTGGCAGTAAGGAACCGATGCATCACCTCCTCTGCCTAGCAGTAAGAAACTGATGCATTACCTCCCCTTCGACAGTAAGGAACTAATGCATCTCAAGCTCTTTCAACACATCACCTCCCCTGCAGCCCCCAACGCCTTTGATTTCAACGCATCTCAGGTACTTTACCTCAGTCAAGCGCTTCATTGATTTCAAGGAACTACAATTCCATTTAGTCTTTTAAAAGTGATATCTTTGCTTGTGTATCTTTGATTTTTGTTGTTTTGGTCTTATTTTATTTTTCTAAACTGGTGTAGAGTACTTCTGTGGTGTTTTCACTGTGTAACTGTGTGTGCGTACAAATAATTTACACATTGCCTTTGGGATAAGCCTGACTGCTTGAGCCAAGCTACTAAGGGAGTGAGCAGGGGTTATCTTAGCTGTGTGGCTCCCTTACTCTGACAAGAGTGAGGGTCCCTCCTTGGACAGGGTGCAAACCACTGCCAACTAGACACCTTATTTCTAACAGTGAGGTTCTGTCACTTATGTTGACATTTATATACTCCCCCTGTAATACTGTCAGACCTATATTAATCTAAAAATGTTTTTTACTGGGCTCTCCTTACCATGGTTAAAAACAGAAGGGCTGAGCAATGGACACTTTCTCATTTGCATCAATATCTTTTGGTCCATGAATATTGCCCCTTTGGGCTCAGGCATCTTCCCCAAGACAATAGGTATCTTACTTCAAATACCGTGAAGCAATCTCTACTTCACAGGGCATGTTCCCTATTGTCAGAACGATGAGGGTCAAATGTGTAGACCTCACAATAGACTAATGGCCAGGTTGTCGGTATGGAGCATGTTTCCCAGGGTGACTCCTTATAATCGCAGCTTGCATAATGCACTGGTTGTGAAGCTACACTCAATGCTGACTGGTTGAATGCAGCAGGAGTACATAGGCCTCGAGGCTGCAAACTATACTCCCCACGACAAAGAATATCCTGCCCAACTGCAAACACCAATAAGGAAGTGGTAGTGAGGCAGTGACACCAGGTTGCATACGTTTCTGCAGCACCATCTTGGTTGCATCCTGTCTGGAAAAGAAGAGCTGTGGATGCTTATGGGAACAGTTCTTGGCTCACCATGGACCTCCTGCTCTTCTGCAGATGTTAATGAGCATGGTACAAACTTTTACATAACAAGTGCATTTTGGATTGTTTCAATTTAACACCTTAAATTACATCACTGTTTTGAAAGACATTTACTGAAATTAGTGAACCATACCCTTCCTGCTGTGACAATGTTATTAATGAATCAAAAGGCAGGACAGTTGTCTTGCTTCCTCCTAAATAAGTCTTTCATTTTTATAGATGGAGCAACGTTATGGTTGATTAAACTATACACAAGAGAGTTTGTCATACAATGTGCATCCTGAACTATTTCAAAGTGCTTTCAAATGTGGTAATTACGAAAAATGAAGCACAGTGGTAAAACGTAATTGGCTAGAGTCACGCTGTGTGGCCAAGCTTGCAAGCTGGGATTGAAAGCAGGTTTTGTGATTAGACAATTCAGATCTTGGATTTCACATCCTTTCCCCCTTCCGCTCTGATGAAAATGTTAGTAGTGACCCAGGAGGCAAGTCAATTGTCTTATGACTTCTTTACAAGGACTTTCATGTTTGTCCTAGAAAAAGCAACATTATGGTCTATTAAAAGATATGTAAGAGAGTTTTTTGCACAGTGCACATTCTGAACTAAAATATTTCAAGTTGCTCACAAATGTAATGTAATGTAAATTCATACTTGTAAAGCATACTCCGACCCTAAGGTATCGAGGCGCTGAACACATACCGCTGTGGAACCCCTCCTGGTTTTTCCCTGTGAGGTGCCCACTCCTGGGCAACCCCCAAGGTGAAGCCAGGCATCCCAGCACTGTTGGGGCCGTTGTGGAGATTAAGCAAGCTATTGCCCAGAGTTGCAGAGTGAGACCCATGAATTAGATTAGGCACAGAGGCAAGAAATATCCTGTCCAGGGAATTTGAGCCCACGAACTGCCGAGGCAGGAATTGAACCCTGGTCCCGGGCCAGATCTCTGCATAGGGTCTGCCTCTCTGACCATTGTGCCACACTTCTCCACAAATGTGTTGATCACTAAAAGGAAGCAGAGGGAGGTAGAGTAATTGCACTGGATCTGGGTCATACAGTTTCGGCAAGCTGGGAAGCTGTGATTGAAACCAGGGTCTCTGGGTCAGGGCCTCAAACCTACTGATCTATACGTCCAAAAAACCTTCACACTGGCCTGGGCATGTTATGCAAGGGCATTCAAAGTATCCTTTGTTTTTTTGCATAAGATCGGGCAACAGCAGTGGTACCACCCCTCTTCATAGAACAGCAACAGCTAGAGAGCAGCTACACCTTTGGCAGAAACAACGCAAGCATCCCTCCTTCAGAAGACATGTACAGCTTGCGTAGCATTAGCACAAGCAGGTACAAATCAGGCAACAACATTACAAGCTTCAGTTCCTCATGGACTAGAGAGCATGGAAATAGCAAAGCAAAGGTCCCTCTCTCATATAAAGTAGTAAGTGCAATCTTCTATTTCTTCAGAAGAGATCCAGCATAGCAGAGTTGTACACGCTTTCTTCGCTCATAGACAGGGAGCGGTTAAGGCATGAGTAGTAGGCTACATACGAATGTCGGAACATGTGCTCAGCACACTGAGAAGTGTATAGATAGATTAGTGAGTCGATACGTCATTTCTGACACTGTTCTCACTAAGGTGATATTCCATGTCATCAATCTGGAAACCCTGCTGCTGTGACCTGTATTTATTGTTTCTTTGTTTTTCCATGTCATTCTTATTTAAAACAGCCTCACCATAGCCTACATAACTATGCTCTAGACAGGCAGAAACGTGCCAAACTCTTGGAAAAGGTTTTGACTGTGCGTGAGTCCGGCTGTGTGCAGTCCCAGCCTCGGTGCTGCACCTGTCCAAAATATTGAAGGCCGCCAGTGTTCAGAATGAAATACAGCACTCTTGTTGCAGGCATAAATTAAGAAGTTGCTTTGTTTTCAGTTCAATAATTCACAAAAACATACGTATCAACTTCTTACGACCTTTGCACAAGAAGCAATGCTTTAAATGCTTTAAATTTACATTTACTGTCAGGTACTGAGGACCTGAACTTATCTAATTTGAAAGGAAGGATACCTGCCCTTCCCAGCAACTGTGCAATACTTGTAACAGGAAAGTACCAGAACTTCCAAGTAGCAAACAGGCACACTAGGATATTGAATACCTGCACTTTTATTTTTCTATTTCACACACTGAAGAGGAGTGCATGCACACCTTCACAACTAGTTCATCGCCCTTCCTCGTGGTAGGAAGAGTTGAAAATGGGTAAAGAATGGACTAAAATGATAGCTGGAAAAAGACCCAGTACGTTGTTAGGGAGGCGGCCTTGTACACGACTGAGAGAATATGGAGTACTAGAACACGGCCGCACTGGAAGAGGACAGACACCAGCAGAAATAGAAACTAAAGCAGGTGGAGTCAGAGATCCAAGAAGTTTAGTTGTACCTCATCACTAAATTGATACCAGAGCTTAAACCAGGCCCACATTGAAGCAGTACATATCAATGCATTTTGTGGTTATGGGTTCTCTGTGACTCAGACATCAGCTTCGGTAACTCTACAGACCATGTTGGCCACTCTGCTGTAGCGCACATTAAGCATTATGTAGACACTTCTAAAGAGTAGGGCCCAGGAATATCACTCTCAGCTTACATGGATTCCCAAAAAAGTAACTTTGAAAGAAGAGACCTTTTAAGGCTAGAGCATTGGTACCTTAGTCACAAAAATAAGGCCCTGCCTCTGCATGTATGTCATGTATGATGATAACAAGTCATTGCGGACATACTCGCTAACCAGACTTGGTGTTTGGACGTTCAAGAACATTACATTCTGTAGAAAGGTAGTGCACTCCAACTTGGAACACGAAGTAGTCATCAGACATCTTACGGTCACCATTATGGTCAACGCTGAAAGCAAAACCTTATAAAATACAAAATACAATCCCAGACTCAACAACCGAATGCCAGAATAATGAGAAGCACTAGAATCTAGAAGTTGTTCGCACTACACAATATTTATTTTACGCATATATAAATGATAAAAAGTCTGTTTGAATCTTACCACGGGCTGAAACATGTCAACATTTTCGATGCTGTTTATCTCAATTGTATGGCAATTAACCATGTAATGTGCATGTTTGCACTACTGTATCTATGCTTTGTTGGTCATTTTAGCCATCCTTTTCCACTGACATGGGCAGTTATCGTACACAGCTGACTGTGCTGTTTGATACAAGTGATACATTCAGGCTACACCTGCAAACAGGTGTATCTGTATTCAATATTTCTCTGTGTTAATAAAGGCATTTATTATTTTCTTAATGACTTTTGTGCTGTCTGATTGTTTGGCACATACAATAGTTGCTTTATGAAGTCATGAATATTTGGAACATACTGGCTAACCATACACACTGATCTCTGTTGAGTCCACCAGGTCTGTGTCTGTGTAGGCCTCATGTTTATGTGACTTGGGTGAGGTAAGCCTTTGTTGTTTCTTATTTTTAGCATTAGCACCTCCTTAGCAAGAGCACTTCTCCCCTAAGAAGATCATCGTCTTTGCTATGCATATGCTCACAGTGTTACCTATCCTGATATGTTCATTGCAATCAAGCGCTATGAAACAGCCGGAAAAGGTCATGGATGCGGTACGCAAAGCAAAATACAATTTATGACAGACCTAACCTCAAAAGGATTATGAAGCACTGTACACAGATCAATAAAATGTAAAAGTACACTCAACAATAACAATGAAACACGATTTATTTCAAATGACGAGAAAACCTTTCGAGTGACCTTCAAAACATATCAAAAGGGGAATCAGAAAGGCAAGACACAAATCAGAGCCAAGCTCAGTGCATCTTGTTCTAAATGCTAATGGGTGGAGGCACTTTTTCAAAGCCTTCAAAAGGCCACCATTTGAACTTTGGGTAATAATCAGATTTTCAAAAAGGAGATGGTTACAGACAATATGTCTCGCCCACATAAAATACTTGGGAGAAAGGTTTTACATCCGAAATTCTGGTATCTCTAGAGGTAAAATTAACAAGCATTTGCAATGCAACGGGTCTCGCGTTTGCTCATGTTAGAGCTGATCGCGTTGTAAACTCCTAACCCGACTTTTAACCCAGAAAAGTGAAATTAATTGTGTAAAGCGCTCGACTTCTGCCAAGCATAATACATAAATGTTTTGCTGTAGAAATGGTAAAAGACTTTCTCCCTTTCAAGCTCGGTGTGGACGGCACTGTGCTAATCCTATGCTAAAAAACTTTGCTAGAAAAACAAACATTTGAGGTGAGCAAATCTAGAGTGCCACTGGTGTTGCAAGGTGTTGCAGGGTGCTCCTTCCTGGAGCTGCTCTCCACCTAAACTTGGGAACTTCCCAGTGTTCTCTCTTCTTTTTTTGCATAATTTGTGTCACTTACGCCCCCGCCATGCACAGTCTTTTCTTCAATAATTTGACTGCTACTGTTTCATTTATAATTTTAATGACGTTATAGACATTGTCATGGGTGCTGTAATATCTGGGGTAATTAGCAGTGCATGGTGAGGTTGCGAGTTATAGTTACCTTAGGTCAAAAGTTGTAGTTACTTAAAATAACTCTAACTATAGCTGCTGAATTTCTATGGTTTTGTACGAGTAAACTCAGAACCTAACTATAATGTCCATATAACCTTTGTTTTTTCAGTGAATTTCTAAGTTTTTTTTTACGTAAAGTAATTTTCATTACTATACGTTAATTCAACCACCAAAGGCTGTTCGTGGCGGCAGTTGGCCACAGAGCCTGCAGCCAACCCTGATAATCACCCAGCCCTGCCCTGCACACTGCCCCTGCAGCCATGCACAGTGGGAGTTGGCTGTAGGGGCTGGCATGCAGCCAGTCCCTGTGGCCAACCCTATAAAAACCCAACCCCACACAGCTCCTCTCCCCAGGTCGATCTCAGCCACAGGGATACCATCCCTTAATGCCCAGCCTAAATATGAAATGTTATTGTGGGGAGAGGGGCCACGCCCCTCCTTTCTTGGCCGATCTTGGCCCAGGGATCCCCCCACAGGGCACCGCCTAAATATTTATTTTTGTGGGGGAGTGGGATAGCCGGGCAATCCACCCCCAGGCCAATATCAGCCTCAGGGATCCCATCCCCCAGCGCCCAGCATAAACATTTAATTTTTTTTAGGGGGGAGTGGGGCCATGTGGCCCGTGGCCTCACTCCCCAGGCCTATCTTGGCCCAGGGGACCCCATCCTCTGGGGCATGGCCTAATTATTTATTTATTTTTGGGGGGGGAGTGGAACCACACGGGCCCGGCCCCAGGGACCCCATCTCCTGTAGCCCAGTCATGTGACTTGGGTACCCCACAGGGCACCCAGTCACAATGTTGAGGACCGTGGTGGGAGCTTGAAGGCCCCCACGGTGCCAGCTGGCCCCCCACCTCCTGTGGGAGCCAACATTGCTGTCACCAAAGAGATGGAGCTGATAAAGCAGCTCCCTCTCTGTGAGGACAGCTGTTTCCGCTGTCTCCCTGCCTGCATCTCTGCGGATAGGGAGGTAGAGGAAGCCTCTGCTTGCGGGGAGGGAGAACTGTTTGACAGCTCTCTGCAAGCAGAGTGTTTTCTGTGGCTTGGCTGCAGCTGTAAAGCTGGGGCCATCCCGAGATGGCCCTGGGGGGTGGCAGTCCCCAGGGCCATCTTTGGATCCTCAAGGCGGCCGTGCGGGCTTTCCCATGAAAAGGGCCCTGGGGAGGTGGTGGTTACCAGGGCTGCGGCGGGGCAGGGCGGCACCCCCGCATGAGTTTTCATTCATGCCCCCCAGAGAGTTGGTGGCACCAGGGCTGCAGGGGGCTGCAGGGGGTCACGCAATTACCCCAGCATTTAATCTAACAATGGCCCCAGGGAGGTGGTGGCCCCTGGGGCTGAGAGGGGCCAGGAGGCCCCGATATTAAAAAAACAAACAAAAAACAAAAAAAAACAGTGCCCCCAGGACCCAGCCCACCGGGAGCTTATGAAAAAAAACAAGCACAGGAACCTGTGATTGTTTTTTGTTGTTGTTTTTTTTAAACTTTCCCACAAATTTACAACAACATTGCAATGTTGTTTCATAATTTTTTTAAATGCTTTTGTGCTCTGGTGGGATACCCTGGGGCCCCAGCACCAGACCTAAGGGGTCAGGGTGTCTCTACCCTGGTCCCTTTTGTTTAAAAAAAAAAAAAGTTATGGGACTCACTCAAGCCAAGTCCCAAGATGGTTGCCAACACGTCCTGATTTGAAGTGTTGGCAGCCAATCAGAGCTGTGCATTTTCCTGCACCAGCTTGCCTTTTTCATGAATCATTGTGAAGGATACGCAGCCCTAGATTTACAAATTTATATTCCCTTTAATTTCTCAAAAACTGCCAAACGGATTTACACCAAATAAGTGAAAGCGTAATGTGGGTACCGGAAGCTAGCTTCCTCTCACATTTGGTGTAATTCCATCCAGTGGTTTGGGCTGTAATCATGTCTAAAGTTCCTATGGGAATTAACATGGGAAGCACAACTGTTATGACCTCCCCTTTTTTCTGGGCCCCCGATTGACAGATCACTTTCCATGTGCAACAAGAATCACTGGGGCACTTTTTGGGGGGGGAATTTCATCAAGTTTCGTCAAACAGTGAGTGCCAAAGATATAGGCAAGTCAAAACATGCTTTTTCTATGGCAACATGGGCCTGACTATAAACTGCCTAGTGGCGACTACCTGAATATATAGGTTTCAGCCCTTCCACTTGTATGGCCTTTGATAGTGTCTTGTGCACATCGTGGCCCACCGCATACAGGAGCAGTGCAAGGGTGTTCAGCACTAAAGGAAAGATGTCATTTGCCAGTGGAATGTTTACCATTCACTTACAAAATTATCTTGTGGTTGCACCCTAAGGTCTCCGCCTTACATCTACATATTGAAGCATCATCAAACTGTGAAACTAAAACCATGACAGTGTATGTTTGACATCCTGAAAGCATTCAGCTTCTAGGAAGGAAAGATAGCTGATTCTAGTTGCATCTTCAAGGTGTCAATTGGTACCTCTTGGCTTGATCTGGGATTTTATCTTTTCTTGTTCCTGCTGTTGGACTCACATAGTCAAACATCTAAAACACCCATGCCTGCCTGGGTGACAAGCTCACAGCCTTCAGCGGCTCTTGACACATATACATCAGGACACCATCAGACTGGAGACAAAGAAGTGCAAAAAAGAAAAAAAGCAAGCCAACAGGCCTTTTCCTATTTCACTTCAAAGATCTGGAACAATATCCCTCTATCCATCCGGACCATCCCTACGGTTCAATTTAAGAAAGAGTAGAAGATACACCATTTCAGTACAGTTGGCTTCCACTCTCATACGCACCATGGAGTTATGAATAGAATTCACCAGCATTGCCCTTCACTGGTTCTCTTTCTACCTTTCCCACAAACACCAATTTATTCACAAGGCACCTTCAGATCCCAAAATATCCCTATCACCCCTTAAGAGACCCAGAGGTCCATAGTGTTCCTTTTCATCTACAACCTCTATGTGGAGTCTCTTGGTGCTCTACTCATACATAATCACATCATGATTCAGCAATATGGCGATGACACACAACTCTATGTGAAAGTATCCTCTCCTTCAGATGTCCAACATCTCAAACACCAGCACATCATCTAGAATTGGTTGTTCAATGCTTACCTGAAGTTCAGCCTAATCAAAACTGAATTCCTGTTATTTTCCAAGAACAACAAACAAGAAATAGTACAAACTTGGCACAATGTCAAGAACCTTTACAGCTTTCAACCCCAACTTTCACTGAATGCAAAGTCACTTGGATACCCCGTGGACACCACCCTCAAGGAACATATTGCAAGAAAAACAAAGCCAGCATAGTACCAGCTCTCTATTCTAAAGAAGTTGAAACAGTTTTCTCCAGAAACCAACTTTAGAATTTCTGTTCAAGCCCTAATACTCTCATCTCTGGATGGTCGTCGTATGCTGCTCCATGACCTTGCTGAACCCACACTGGCACCTTAAGGGCATTCTGCATGCGGCCGCATGTCTCATCCAGGCTCTGAATAAATATGATGACATCACCTCCACCCGGATAGAACTCAATCGGCATCTCTTGACACCCTGCACCACATTTAAATCCAGTTGCATCATTTACATAGCAATCATGACTGCTAATTTTGCAGACAAACTCACCGCAGAACATCAGACTACAGACTTAGAATTGAAAAAATAAACAAGGCAAAAACAAGGAAGCTTTTTCATCTATGCACCAAGGATCAGAAAAAACATCTCTGTACCCCTTAGGGCCACCTCATCGTTGCTCCAATTTAAAAAAGTGTTGAAGGCACTTCTCTTCATAGTCACTACATCAACCTTTATTCATTGTCCACAAACCAGCTACTTCTCTTATCACTTGTTGACTTTGGACTTGTGCTTGACCCCATGCAGAACTCCGCTGCATGTGCTACAACGGTCAATACAGTTATGTGAAAATTGCTTCATTTTGTTAATGGATGGAGAGGTGGGAGATGTTTCTTGAGATGCCTCAGTATCAAAAGGCAGAAAAGGTGGATGAAGTATACTTATAAAGACATGTTTCAATAATAACTTTACCATTTATTTTATCTTTAGTGACATCACATTCAGAATAGATATCCTGAACAAAATTGATCTTAAACTGACTTTTCTGTACATAGCATTTTTGAGGGCACACCCCGAAAACAAAAAATACTCAGTAATATGGTCTGACATTAATGAATATCTTCCAAAACATACAATGCATGCATAAGGGATACTGCTGGTTCTTAAAGGGCTAGTCCCACAGTATGTTTACCTATCTCAATCTCTACACCAGAAGCATTATTTCATCTGTAAAGTTGAATGTGATTTTAACGTGGTCAGCAGTGGGCGATAGAGTCTACTCTGCCAGCAGAGTTGGCGGAATTTTGGTCAAATCTCACCAACCGCCACAAGGCAGAGGTTTTTTTTGCACACTGATCGGCAATGGTAAGTTGGCAAGCGTGAGCAACGATTGGCATCTCCTAGAGTAATTTTCAGGAGGTAAGGGAGCACCCAGTGAGATTTTTTTTAATGCAGGCGGTTGCAATTGTTTGAGGTGAGAAAGCTGCAGTTCAAGAAGAAAATCTACTTGAGCGGTAGAAAAATCAACTTGAGCAGCAGTGCCCCTGACATGCTACGTAGTGCCATTTCCGCTCATTGTTCAGCACAGTGCATGTTCCTGGCGAGAGAAATCACTTGATTGCAACGTGCTGATTTCCGCCCATTTGCAGAAGTCTGCAGAATCTCACAGTTTTCATGCAATTCTGAAGAATTTCACAGAGTGAAATTCTGCAAGTTCCACCCACCCCTAGCTGTGATCCTTTCCACTGAGTGATCCTGCAGTTCCTCTTCCATGATGGTCATAGGTGGACTGCCACAGAGTGCTATGTACACTGTGCAGTATATGGTTAGTTCAGGCATTTCAGTGTACAAATCATTTTTAGCAGGTTTGTAGTCCTACTGGATGAGTATCATCTGATGTGGCAGATTGCAAAATGTCTGCAGCACTAGCTCAGAAACAAGAGGCACTGGTTTCCTAGGTACCAGGTGCTGCTTCTTGGAAGGGTGGCAAAGGGTATTGAAGTGCGTCGTAGAAGTACCAGCACCGCCTAGGGGATGTCTCATATTCTAACGAGTGGGACTCGTAAAAACGAATGCTGCCTGAAACTGGGCTGAATCCTGAAACTCCACTTTTTATCTTATGGGAACAAATTTACAACTCTAGTACCTGGTCACAAAAATAAAAAAGAAAGTAAGGTTGCACATGGATAAATAAATCTACAATAACCGTGATGCAGTGTCACTGTGGGAAAATGATAAAAAACATTTCTCTTCTCGGCTCTCTCTTAAAATGAAAAATCCAATACACCATTAGAATTTACAAACCAAGACAATCAATGTAGCAAGGCAAATGCAAACTAACCAAAAATGTGTTATACACCATGCTTGCACACAACTGTGGCATGTGTCTGCTGCTTTATTAACAGATAGATCACTCTTAATGAATATTCTTATATGACACACACTGACAACTTATTCCTATGCAGGAAGTCCAAGTAAGGGAGACATGGCAATTTGCCTTTGTTCACAAGTCTGGCAAACTGAGGGAGCTGTAATTCAAACTCAATACACTTATTGGTGACACAGTTAACTCAGTTACGAGACTTGACCATATCATACCTTTGCCCCACTCAGCTGACCTTCCCTTCACTGGTGAAGGCAAAACATGAACACATTGTCCCGTGTGTACGACAGAGTGGAAGTAGCCAGGTATTGAGATGGGCGCACTGCCTCTCCAGCCACAGTGTTCATGTTTACCTTTATTAAAAGAGAACTTTGTATTTTTTACAAGACTAGTATCTCAGACTTGGTACTTAACTGTTCCTTGAGCATGGACTGCCCTTGCTTCTAAATATGAGTACGAATTCTAGGGTAATGTTAGGAGTATTAAAATATTTAAAGAACGCAAGGAGCCTTCTCCTTTACAACTCTATAATTGTATAGACCAAGATAGCCTTAAATGTGTTTTAAAATGCCTCATTTGACTCATTTTCCTTTAACGCTGCTTTAATGAAGATAAGGCTGCTCGCTGCACTCAGAGACATATAAGGCCTCCTTTACTGAGAGTTACATGAAAATTGCTCTGACTTCGCTTTTGCTCTGCAATTAACCCCAGTTTCGAGCTGGAGGTAGGTAAAAGAGATGGTAAAACGGGTTTACCTAATGAGGCTGTAAAGCCTTGCACAGTCAGAAAAAGTGCCTCGGGGTTTTTACTGCCCAAGTTATAGCGAAACGTTACTTGATGCCCAGAGACTTGAGGTGTCCCAGATTTGCCTTCTAAAAATATAATAACCTTGCACTGGGTGCCCTCCTTCCTGCCTCCCTCCTGAGCAAGTCACAGGTTGATGCAGGTGCTCCCGTCAAAGTGATGAGATGCTGCCCTTGCGTGGCTGCTGCTGCCCCACGCCTCTGTACTCCATCAGACTGCACGGGTGTGTAGTGAGTGAGGATCTTTTTGTGGGTGGGGAACTGCAGGTCATTAGGTATAGGGCAATGTTTGTAGTGGGTGGCAGGGCGACTTGGTATGGGCCGTATTTAGGGGCTTTGGGTGTGGCTTGGCAACCAGGTATGGCTGCTCGGCTGATCCTGGGGTGTGCACTGCCCGGATGTTGTGCTCCGGGTGGAAAGAAGCAGCGCTGCCAGTGGTGCGGAAGGAAGTCTGGTGCTGTTGTATTGTATTGTAGTGTAATAGTATTTATATAGCGCTTACTACCCATGACGAGGCGTCGCAGCGCTTTTCGGGGAGTAGCACGCTACTCTGGAACCCAAGAGGAATTAGTGGTGGATTAGTATAAGGAAATAAGAGTTCAGTTTTAGAAGTTAATTTGAGCAGAGGATATGCGAGTTTATTAGTTGGATTGACTAGAGTAATGGAGAGATAGATGAGGGAAGAATCCAGAAGTGTTAATTGGGAGTTTATAGTAATAGGATGAGACTGGGGATGAGTAAAGAAGAGATGGAGGAGGGAAGAGTCTGTGGAAAGGGTTTGGGAAATCATAGTAGATGGTGGGGTTTTGGATGAGTCAAAGGTGAGATAAATGAGGGAGAAATTAGTAGGGTTGTTTGGGAGATTAGGGTAGTAAAGCGAGGTTTGTGTGAGCTAGATGTGGAAGAGGAGGGAAGAGCTTAGGCAGGGTTATTTTGGAGATGAAAGTAGTAAAATGGGTTTGGGATGAGTCAGAGTGGGGATGGAGGATAGATTGATAGATACAAGACATGGTGATGGGGAGACAAAGTAAAGCTTACAAGAGAGTAAATTTATATTATTTGTATTTATTTATATTTTTATATATATACACACACACACACACACATACGTTTTACTCATTATTTTTATTTAATTAGTTTATTTATTTATTTTTACTTTAATTTACTTATTTATAATTTGAAATCTATTTTCATTTATACACACACATACACACACACACATATATATTTTCACATACATATACATATTTAATCGTGAGTAAATATACATTTGTTAAACAGGTTTAAATAGTATGTGTGTAATTTATCGTTATGACATAGTAGCGATACATATTTCCTAAAGAACTATCCATATCTAGAAAATACACATTTCGATTAAAGATATTTATCAACACAGGCATATGCAGTCTATTGCTGTTTGAATATGGTGGTTATGAAGGAAAGAGCCAACTCTTGAGTAGTCTTCTGAAGACAAGATAGTTTTCAGTGGATCTTATATTTGGGGGTAATGAATTCCATAGTTTGGCTGCTTGAACAGAGAAGGATGTACCACCTATAGTCTTTTTCTTGCATGGTGGTGTTCTAAGGCGGGGTGCCAATCTTGAGCAGAGGTTTCTTTGTTGAATGTATTTGGTTACTTTGTCTCTGATAAAAAGTGGTCCTGTTCAATGTATAGCTTAGTGGGTGATACAAAGCAGCTTGAAGGTAGATCTGTACTGTTCTTGGCATAGGCTTGGTGCTTTAAATGGGCAGGTACTATCCGGTACTGAGTACCTAGACTTCTTTAATTTGAAAGGGAGAGTACATGCACTTATCTGCACAGCTGCAATAAATTTAATAGGAGGGTATGGGTACTTTTCAGGACCAAGCAGGTACTCTAAAAAGTGAGTACCTGCACTTCTATATTTCCATTTAAAGCACTGCATAGGCTTAAAAACTTTACCACAAAGGGATGTATAAAAAAAATGTTTTCCGGCTTTAATTTACACAGTTATTTGAAAGTGCTGAAAAAGCAAATTCGTAAGACTGAAAATGACGCTAAGCCAATTAATTTGAAGTAAAATAAGGATCTAAAAAATGTATTTGTGTCTAGCAAAATATGTCACAAAGTTTTGGGCAGGGAAGCTGGTCCTTAGCCAAAAGCACCTTGCATTCTGGCATGTTTCCACCCACAATTGCAATGTTAAAAGTTAAACTGCGAGTTGTATGTGGCCAAAAGCCAGGGCTGGCAGAAAGGGTCACACATGGCATGGACCCTATACAGAAACATCTAATAAAGACATTCATCTGGTCTTTAGGCACCCCCGTGAACCAGCAAACACTGACCTTAGTGCTCAGTAAAGAGTGATTATTCTAGCATCTTTGTTTGGCTCTCTTCTCTCATTCCTCTTTCTTTAGGTTCACGCTTTAAGAACATAGCACTATTGTCTATGATTGACTGGAGTTACAGAGAAGTGTGGAAATGTACCCCCCCCCCCAACACCACCCCGAAAAAGTAGGGATTCCGCAGGCATGGAATCTTGGAGTCTGCTCCACTGAAGATTCAATTTTGCCCAGGAAATCTCAGATAATGCCACCTCTAATCACACTTCTTTGCTTTATGGAATTCTTATCTTTCACAACATTGATGCACTTACTCTCTTCTTGCTATGCTGCTTTGCCCCGGGTTCCTCTATTGTCATGAGGAAAAGTTTCAGTCCCTGTGTTACTGTGCTGGGACGGAGGATTTTTAGTGTCTGTTTCTACAAGGAACTTTTGAATGCCCATTTTTTGCATCCGTTTGAGCTCTGATGAATATTTCATGCTGTCTGCTCATGTGTAAGGTAGCGCAGCCTTAGAGGAATAACTTTCGAATAACTTTACACTGTGTATCCATGACTAATGCTCATTTGCATGCATTAGTGTGATTTCACGCATCACGTCCCAGCTTTGAATAATGCTGTGGTGGCAGTCCAACACTAAAATGGTTGTGCGTGCCTTTTTGGGTTCTTGCGAATGAATGTAGGGTGATGTGCGCTTTGCACGGTGTTTTCCGCTGCACATTGTGATAGTGTACACCCTAGCATTCCAGTTCATACCATCAGTGGTACAAACAAGCCAGTGAACACACTTTCTCCCAGGAACCTCTCCATGCACTCCAGAACCCTGATGCCAACCTTCCACTAAAGTCCTCTGCTATTCTCATACTGCTTCCTATCCTGCACTGGGCGGACAGCTCCTTCACTTCAGATACATATAGACAGCAGCGGCTCCTCCACTATGGCTGAGGAGTTGCAAACTTGAAAAATAAAACGATAATAATCTAGGTTTTTTACCGTTTTATTTTTCGGGGGCGGGCCATGGGGATGACACGGACCGGGCGAGTGGTAGGTATACTCCCCTCAGTGCGCATGTCGGTTTGGCCGACCGTGTCAGGACGGCCAAACACACATGTGCACTGAGCTGTCTCCAACCCGGCACTGTGTTGCCGGGGTGGAGAAAGCAGGCACAGGCTCCCAGTCTGCCTAGGAGCACAAATCGAGAGAGCTCAGGACAATCCTGATTCTGTTCTCATGTTGCCAGAAGAATGAGAGCAGCGTTAGGATTAGCCGCGGTGCTAGCTTGGAGCCTGTGCCTTCAGTGAGGGACCCAGAAAGCGGCGAACTGGCAGTGATGCAGCAGGCAAGTTTTTGTTTTTGTTTTTTTGTGTGTCTTTTTTGTTTTGTCCCCGCCACTTAGCCCTGACTCCAGCCGACACTGCATATACAGAAATTTTCAGAGCAGCTACCATTGGTCAGACCTTGGAGTAGGGCCTTCAAGAGTGTTATCGCTAACACTCTGTAAACTAGCACCGATGTCACAGCTCTGCTGAGGCCGGGAGGCTGATACATATCTCTGACCTCTTATCCACAACTTATGGCCCAGCTCTAGAGACACTCTAGTGCCTCCCATCTCTTCTTGATGGGACAAACAATGAGGTAGAGAAGCTCTAGCAGAGCCGGAGCAGGAGACTGGCCACTGCTTTGTTATGGACAAGCACTGGTAAAGCCAATTGGTCTTGCCTATGAAAGAGCCATTGGCTTTGCCAATGTGTTTTAGCCATGTTGCTCACCAGTGTAGCTGCTGTTCAGCACAGCTTAGGGTGCATTGGTGTAGAGTGTTACAGAGTACAGTGGGGTATAGTGCAGCAGCATTGAATACAGTAGCATTAAATTCAGGGGCATGCAATGCAGTGTCGTAGTATGCATTGGTGTGGATTAGACTAGTGCATATTACAGTACTGTGGTGCAGAGCGGAGTGGCACGGAGTAGAGTGGCACAGAGTAGAGTGGTGCAGAGTAGAGTGGCACAGAGTAAAGTAGAGTGGCATAGATTGTAGTGGTGTAAAGTGCACTGGGATAGAGTACAGTGGTGTAGAGTGATACAGAGGGCAGTGATGCAGAGTAGAGTTGAGTGGCACAGAGTGAAGAGTAGAGTCGAGTGGCATAGAGTGCAATAGAGTAGAGCAGAGTAGCGCATAGTAGCATACAGTGGTCTAGAGTAGAGTACAGTGCCATAGAGTGCAGTGACAGAGTGCAGTGGCCTAGAGTGAAGTAGTGCAGATAAGAGTAGCGTAGAGTTCAGTAGCTGACAATGCAGTGTTGCAGAGTAATGTATCAGAGTGAAGTGGAGTAGAGTGGTGTAGGGAGCTGTGGCGTAGAGTACAATAATGCAGAGTAGAGTGCAGTTGCATAGAGTGCAGTGACAGAGTGAAGTTGTGTGGAGTGCACCGGCATAGAGTTCAGTGGTTAAATGTTTAGTGGCGTAGAGTACAGTGGCACAGAGTGGATTAGCGTGGAGTAGAGTGCCATGGTGTATAGTAGATTGTTTCAGAGTAGAGTGAAGTGGCATAGAGTGGATTGGTGCAAGGTAAAGTGCAGTTGCGTAGAGTGGCATAGAGCCAGAGAAAGAAAAGTAAAAAAGCACCCTCGGAAAGATAGCGCCTGACGTTTGACCTCGGTCTTTGAATGCACAGAAAATGTGATGAGATAAAAAAAAAGATTAACTGTCCTGTTTACAAAAAGGGAGCACTCAGAAGGATATTGTCAATGAATGAATCAATCAGGCATTATTTCTATAGCTCAGGTTGTTACCCGAGTGGATATCCAAGTGCTTGTTGCAGGTGTTTATTCGGAAAGCCAGGTTTTCTGTTTCTTTCTGAAGTGGGTCAGAGAGGGTGCCTCATGGAGGTGGAGGGCGTTTTATGCTTTGGTGGGGAGGTGGGAGAAGGACCATCCTGTGGCACGGCAGCGACATATGCATGGCACCTTTGTGAGGGCGATGTGGGCCGAGTGGAGGTTCCTGGTCGGTTGGTGGTAGTGAAGGCGGTGGTTCAGGTAGGCGGGTCCTGGGTTATGGACGTCTTTGTAGACTTGGGTCAGGAGCTTGAAGTGGCATCTTTTGTGGATCGGGAGCCAATGGAGGTCCTTCAGGTGATGGGTGATGTTGGTTCTCTTGGGCAGGTTGAGGATAAGCCTGACAGCTGCATTCTGGATTGTCTAGAGTCTTTGCATGACTTCGGTTGTGGTGCCTGAATAGAGTGCGTTGTCATAGTCCAGTTGGTTGGTGATGAGGGCCACTGCTTTCCTCATACAGATGGGGAGCCACTTAAAGATCTTGCAGAGCATTTGGAAGCAGGCTGAGGAAACGACATTGACCTAACGTTTCATGGAGAGTTCACTGTTGAAAATGATGCCAAGGTCGTGGGCGTGATCTTTCAGTGTGGGGGGTGGGTCCAAGCTCTGCTGGTCACCAGGAGTCATTCCAGAGGGTTGAGTGTCTGCCGAAGATCAGTATCTTCATTTTGTCTGTGTTGAGCTTCTGGCAGCTGTCCTTCATCCAGACGGATACGTTCGTCATACAACTGTGGTAGTTGGTCTTTGTCTTGGTAGAGTCTGTTGAGAGTGAGAGGACGAGCTGCATGTCATCAGCGTAGGAGATGATGTTGATGTCGTGGATTGCACAATATCTGGAGTTCTGTCATGTAGAAGTTGAAGACTGTTGGGCTTAGGGAAGAGCCTTGGTGGATGCCGAGATGGTGTGCTTGACCTGTGAGGTGAAGGGGTGAGATGGACTCTCTGGGTGTGTCCTGTGAGGAAAGATGTCATCCACCCGAGCGCATCGTTTGTGATCCCAACCTGGCATAGTGGATTGAGCAATATATATGGTGGGAGATGATGTTGAAGGCAGTGGAGAGGTCAAGCAGGATCTGGGTGGCTCGTTCTCCACTGTTAAGCAGGGCTCAGATGCAGTCTGTTGCAGCGATCAGAGCTGTCTCAGTGCTGTGATTGGCTCTTAAGCCTGATTGGGAGGAGTCTAGTAGGTTGTTTCTCTCCAGGTGTTCAGTGAGTTGGAGATTGATGGCCTTCTCCAGGACTTTGATGGGGAACAGGAGCAGAGAGATCGGGTGGTAATTCCGGAGCTCGATAGGGTCTGCAGAGGACTTCTTGAGGAAGGGGTCTGATCTCTGTGTGTTTCCAGGCTTCTGGAAAGTGGCCATGGTTAATGAGGCATTGAGGATGGTGGTGAGCTGGTGACTGATCTTGTTTCTTCTGAGGTTGAATATTCTGTGGGGGCAGGGGTCAGTGGGTTCTCCCAAGTAGATGGAGCTCATGTGTGTGATGGTCTTTGGTGTGCTGAGTTGTCCCCATGTGGTGAGCGGGTGGCCAGTGGTGGAGGTTGATGAGACGCTGGAGAGGTCAGAGGGTTGGGGATCAAAGTTACTGTAGATAGTATCTATTTTCTTGTGGAAGTGGTCTGTGAGAGCATCGCAGATGTCTTGTGAGGGAGGAATGGAGTTTTCGATGGCTGATGGTCAGGCATACTCTCTGACGATGGTGAAGAGTTCCTTGGTTTGGCTGGAGCTGTTCTCAGTCCGGTGGGCTAGAGCCTCTTTTTGCAGCTTTGATCTGGCAGTGGTAGTCGTTGCGGCCCATTCTGAAGGTGGCTCCGTCAGCATGGTTCTTGCTGGTGTGCCATATTTTCTCCAGTTGTTTGCACCTGCGTTTTGATTTGCTGAGTTCTGGGGTGTAAGCCGCTGGCTTTTTGGTGGTTCTGTGGGTCTTGGATGGTTTGGTCTGGGTGACCAGTTCAGCAGCACTGATGATCCAATTGTTAAAGTTCTGTACTGTCTCATCAAAATTGGTGGTGACGTTGGGCTATGAGGTGCTGAGGACGTCTGTCCATTGCTGCTGAGGGACCTTGGTCCAGCCATTGCAGATGGGGATGGTGCAGGAGGATCCAGCGAGGGTGAAGTATACGATGCAGTGGTCCGACCAGGTGAGTTCCATGGTGTAGCTATAGCTGATTCTGTTGCTGGACGTGAAGATGGAGGTCCAGCGGGTGTCCTGCTTTGTGTGTGGGGCAAGTGACCAGCTGGTTGAGGCCAGTGTTGTCCAGTCTGTCCAATAGGTCAGTGGAGTTGGTGTTGGTGGGGTCGTCCAGGTGATAGTTGAGGTCTTCCAGGAAGACGTAGTATTTGGATTCAATGGCAAGCGGGGTGATGAATTCAGTGATGGTGTCGCTGAGACCGGTTCTTTGTCTTGGTGGTCTATATTCGAGGGTGCCTATAATGGTGGTGTTGTCAGCGTGGAGCTGGAAGTGCATGTGTTCCATGATGGGTGTGGTTTCAACACTGGTGATGGTGCTGGTGATTGATTCCTGGTGTATGATGGAGATGTCGCCTCCGTGTTTGTTGGTGTGGTTGCGGTGTTTTATTTTGTGGCTGAGGGGTGTTGCTGTGGCGATGTCCAGGGCCGAGACTAGGATGAGCCAGGTCTCTGTGATGAAAGTTACATCAGGGGCGAGGGTGGAGGTGGTATCCCAGACTTCGGTTGCATGTTCGCAGAGTGATCTGGCATTGAACAGGATGCACCGGAGTTGCTCCGAGGCGGTCTAAGTCAATGGGGATGGTGAGGCGATGTTGGCAGTGATGGCAGTCAGTCCTGGGGTGGAAGAGTATCAGCACTGGGTGAAGGTGAATGGTTCCTCTGTGTGGCGGGGTGATGCAAGGCAGAAGTTGTTGTTCCATCTGGGGTCAAGAGCATGGAGATCTGTGGAGAAGTATCTGTGGGGGTGAGAAGGGCCGGGGCTCCTGGCCCTGGGAGTGATCCAGGCATGGACAGCCGCAGATAGGCGTGCCTTTGGTGCGCCTTCAGCGCGTCTGCTGCACGCGGCCACTGACCGGACATGCAGCGGCTCTCCACAAGTAGTCCTAGGAGGTGGGGGCGGCAGGGAGGCGGGACAGTGGCGGATTGGGAGGGAGTGAAAAAACAATGGCGAAATATGGGCACAGTACAGGAAACAACAGGTCACAGCAAGCAGGCAAAATAGAAAGGGGCAAATAAGGGTCTAGATAAACAAGACTATAATTACACTTTACAAAAAACAATTACTGTGACAGCAATTACACAAGGTGGTGAGTCAGGCCAGTCGGATTCTGGGATCGAACCGGCAGCCTTGTGTGATGCAGCTGAGCAGCAGACACGAGGAGCAAGGCAAAGGCAGTAGCGGGTGGGGGGAGTGCTGAGGTCACGCAGCAGCCTCCGTAAGTAGACCTGGGAGGTGGGAGGGGCTGGCAGGGAGGTGAGATGGTGGCGGGTGGTGGAGGGATAAAACGGCAGGAAAAAACAGACAATTTACAGGCAACAACAGGGCACAGCAAGGAGGCAAAACAGAACAGGGCAACTAAGGGTCCAGAACAACAAGACTATCATTAGACTTTACAAAAAACAACACTTTAAAAAAAACAATTACCGTGACAGCAATTACACAAGGTGGTGAGTCAGTCCAGGTGGACTGCGTGATCAAACTGGCAGCCTCGTGTGCTGCAGCTGGGCAGCAAACATGAGGAGCAAGGCAGAGGCAGAAGGGGAGAGCCCTGAGACAGGGGACAGAGGCTAGTCACTGGAGGTCATGCATTAGCCTCTATACATAGTCCTGGTAGGTGCAAGGGGCTGCCAAGAAGGAGGGAGGGTGGCGGAAAAGGGAGGGAAAAAACATCAGAAAAGAATAGAAGGAAACAATGGACAAAGTACAGGCAACAGGACACATCAAGGAGGCAAAACAGAATGGGGCAAATACGGGTCCAGAAAAACAAGATTATAGTTACACTTTACAAAAAACAATTACTGTGACAGCAATTACACAAGGCATTGAGTTTGTCCAGTTGAACCGCTGGATCGAACTGGTGGCCTATTGTGATGCAGCTGAGCAGCAGACATTAGGCTCAAGGAAGGGGCAGCAGGGGCGAGCACTGAGACCGGTGTCACTGGCTACTCACTGCAAGTCATGCATTGGCTTCCATAAGTAGTCCTGGGAGGTGGGAGGGGCTGGAAGGGAGGTGGGAGTGTGGCGGGTAAGAGAGCGAAAAAAGCATCAGGAAAAAAACAAAGTACAGGTAGCAACAGGGTGCAGCAAAACAGAACATGGCAACTAATGGTCCAGAAAAATGAGACTATAATTACACTTTACAAAAAAACAAGTACAGTGATAGCAATTACAGCAATTGCACAAGGCGGTGAGTCAGTCCAGGTGGACCGCAGTATCAAACCGGCAGGCTCATGTGCTGCAGTTGGGCAACAGACACAAGGAGCAAGGCAGAGGCAGCGGGGGAGAACCCTGAGAATGGGGCCAGAGGCTACTCTGCTGTGAATAAGGTTTTGGCAAGGGAAGGTACAACAACAGCCTAAAGCAAACAAAGCTAGCAAATGGAAAGCAAGAAAATGTGAGTTACAAACCACAAAGTCAATGGGAAGCAACAGACAAAATGTATTCCTAGGTCAGCTTTCTGAATGTCTCCAAGATGTCTTTAGCAAACCAGACAGCTGTGCTCTCTGGTAGGCTGCAACCTAAAAACGTGCATTTGCAATTCTGATGTATTCTGAAATACTTACGCAGTACATTTAAACATTGACATTTAAACATTGACATGCGCTAGGAAAAAACTCTTTGCTACCCCAGTATCCAACAAGGCTGTCACACAAATATTCTCACTTTGAAGTCAGAGAAAGAAAAGCAAACAAGACCCCATGAAAGACCACGCCTGAAATTCAACCTGTCTTTGAATGTACAGTAAATGAGACAAGATAAGAACAAGGTTCAAAGGCCTATTAACAGAAAGCGAGTTCATGGAAGAATACAAAAAACATGGTTTAAGCCTCGGGAGGGACTAACTGAACCTGGAGAGTCTAAAACAAATGAACCCACCAAATGGAAAGCCAGAAAGTGTGAGTTACAAACCACAAAGCCAATGGTAATCAATGAGCGGAATGCATTGCTAGGCCAACTTTCTGAATGTCCCTAAGACGTCTTTGGTAAACCAGACAGCTGCGCTGGGTGGTAGGCTGTCACCTAAAAAAGGAGCAGAGAGGGCTCTATGGGTGCGACAGTAATTTTTGCTTTGTTGTTGCTAGGGCAGGGTACACAGACTCCTTATCTCACAAACCCAGATGAAAGGCTACACAAATAATCCAGAATGCTGGCCCATTTGCCTACATACCTTACCCCAGGCTACATCACATAGCCTCCCAAGTCAGCAGAGTCCAATTGCTAAACATCAATTAAGCCTGAAACATGCATGATAATTCACCAAAATGACAGGGGTGGTGGATATGACATCATACACCCTTTGACCTTGACTTTCACTCACACACGCATACTTACACATTCACAGACATTCACACTTAGACACACACTCTGGGGGTCATTACAACATTGGCGGTAAAAGCCGCTTACCGCCGTGCAGAAGACCGCCAACACACCGCTGCGGCCGCGGAATTCCACCACGGTCATTATGACCCAAAGGCCGGAATCCGACAAAATTCAGACACCCACACAAGTCCGCCACACCAAAGGTCAGTGATAAACTGGCGAAAACAAAACCTCCACCGTCACGCAAACAGAAATACGCCCACACTCTCACGACACACGAATCCACGTGGCGGTCTTTCAACCGCGGTATTCCATTGGCGGTACACACCGCCGCACTCAAAATACAAACACACTTACAAAACACAGCCACATTGGACAATTCGAAACACACACACCTGATACACATACACACACCACTCCCACACACCCAATACAATATAAAACACACACCCACATCACCCACAAACCCCTACGACCACAATTCACGACCGAAGGCCAGAGAGAGACACCACCATCAACAAACTAGCATCCACAGGCACACAACATCCATCACCCACACAACTTCCACGCACCTCACACAACACACCACTACATATCACCACACACACCACCCCACACATCACCTACACCACCCCATGGCACAGCAAAGACGCCCCAGGTTCTCGGAGGAGGAGCTCAGGGTCATGGTGGAGGAAATCGTCCGGGTAGAGCCACAGCTATTTGGATCACAGGTGCAGCACACCTAAATTGCAAGGAAGATGGAGCTATGGCGAAGAATAGTCGACAGGGTCAACGTAGTGGGACAACACCCAAGAAATCGGGAGGACATCAGGAAAAGGTGGAACGACCTACGGGAGAAAGTGCGTTCCGTGGTCTCAAGACACCACCAGGCGGTTCAGCGGACTGGCGGCGGACCCCCACCTCCTCACCCACAAGTAACAACATGGGAGGAGCAGGTCTTGCTGATTCTGCATCCTGAGGGCCTCGCAGGAGTCGGTGGAGGAATGGACTCTGGTAAGTCAAATCTCAACTATTACATCCCCCACCCTACCTGCATGCCATCACATAACCCCACCCTCGCCCTCACCCCTATCACTCCAAATCCTCACAAATGTCCCAACATCACAAACCACACATCCCAACACCAAGCCCTGCATGCAACACTAAAGCATGGACACCCATCAGTGAAGCATGCCCACTGCACATACCCATACACCTCCCCAAACCATCATCACACAAGCTCACACACAGGAATGCCAGCACTGGGGTACACGGTCACCCACCCATTGCACACCATTACACACACAGATGCAATAATCATACTTTTACACCCCTGTAGGACCACTACCCAACGTCACCAGAAAGGAGGGTCCAGACATGTCCACTCCACCCACAGAAGAGGCCCACAGTGATGACAGCACCTCTGTCCAACTGGATCTAGATGACCAGCCCAGACCATCGTGGGACTCAGGACAGTCGGTTCCCCTCACACAGGCACAGGCCACCACAGACCTTCCCCCCTCTGGAAACACCAGCACAGCACCCACCCAGCAGGCCCATACATCCGTCCCCAGGACACGTCAATCAGCTGTGTGTCCACCACTACAGGGAACCCAGGATAACCCACCACCCCAACAACAACAGGGACCTGGGGGCAGTAGCAGTGGGGACACGGTCCAGGGGACGGAGGCCCAGGAACACAGGGGAACTGGGAGGGCTGCTGTGCAACAGGGGGCGTACAGGCCAAGGGAACCCACTCTCCACGAGGCCCTCTCCTCCATCATGGGAGCCTACCACCACTCCCAGGAGACGATGGCAACGGTACTGGCCAAGTTTCAGGAGACCCAGCGCCTGCAGGAGGAACAGTATTTGGGCTTCGGGGAGGAACTCAGAACCATCAGCTCCGCCCTGGGCACCATCGTAGGGGTGCTGAAGGAACTACTCAACACCAGGAGGGAAACTGTGGCACTACAAGGGGCCCCTGACACTAGCATGGACGATGAACTGCCCACCACCTCTGGCGGCGCTAGTGGACAGGAGTCACTGCCACAGGACCACCACACCAGCACCCCACCCCCTGCAGAGGGAGAGCCACCCCACAAACGGTCCCTGAGATCCAGGAACAAGACAGAGAACGATGCCAAGACCCCGCCAAGAAATGAGACCACCCTGATTGTCATCCCACTGTCTCACTTTGTCACCCTGTCCATATTGAAACTGCCCCAGCTCCACTTCCTATGCCCATATTGGCAATGCACCTGTGAGACTAGTAGACTGGACTCTGCCATGGACACTCCTCCGCCATCACCCCTCACCATTTAACTTCCCCCTCCAATAATTTTTATTTAAATAAACACACCTAAAGCATCAAAAGATCTGGAGTCTATCTGTGATTCCGAAATAGTGTATTTGCAATTACAGTGACAAATTGTTCTTTAAATAGTAATTTCAACATACCTATGTCACACAGGTCTAGTACATGAGGAATCTAAGCAGATGAGACACAGTGGGACCCAAACCTGTGAAACCGTAAGGGAAAGTGACAACTCATTCACCATACACTGGGTGAAAACGACAGACAGGATAGAGGTAGAAGTGTAAAAGTACACGTAGTAGGCAGGAATGTATTCTCACCTGTGTTTCACTGGAAATATCGCTGGATAACTGAGTCCCTGTTCTGCATGTCTTCTTCCTCTGCTTCCTCCTCATCACTGTCCACAGGCTCCACAGCTGCCACAACACCACCATCTGGGCCATCCTCCTGCAGAAAAGGCACCTGTTGTCGCAAAGCCAAGTTGTGAAGCATACAGCAGGCCACGATGATCTGGCAAACCTTCTTTGGTGAGTAGAATAGGGATCCACCTGTCATATGCAGACACCTGAACCTGGCCTTCAGGAGGCCGAAGGTCCGCTCGATCACCCTCCTAGTCTGCCCATGGGCCTCATTGTAGCGTTCCTCTGCCCTTGTCCTGGGATTCCTCACTGGGGTCAGTAGCCATGACAGGTTGGGGTAACCAGAGTCACCTAATAGCCACACACTGTGCCTCTGTAGGTGACCCATCACATAAGGGATGCTGCTATTCCGCAGGATGTAGGCGTCATGCACTGAGCCAGGGAACATGGCATTCACATGGGAGATGTACTGGTCTGCCAAACATACCATCTGTACATTCATCGAATGATAACTCTTCCGGTTTCTGTACACCTGTTCACTCCTGTGGGGGGGGGTACCAAAGCCACATGGGTCCCATCAATGGCACCTATGATGTTGGGGATATGTCCAAGGGCATAGAAATCACCTTTCACTGTTGGCAAATCCTCCACCTGAGGGAATACGATGTAGCTCTGCATGTGTTTCAGAAGGGAAGACAACACTCTGGACAATACGTTTGAAAACATAGGCTGGGACATCCCTGATGCCATGGCCACAGTTGTTTGAAAAGACCCACTTGCAAGGAAATGGAGCACTGATAGCACCTGCGCTTGAGGGGGGATTCCTGTGGGATGGCAGATTGCTGACATCAGGTCTGGCTCTAACTGGGTACACAGTTCCTGGATTGTGGCATGGTCAAACCTGTAGGTGATGATCAAAGGTCGCTCCTCCATTGTCAACAGGTCCACCAGCGGTCGGTACACCGGAGGATTCCGCCATCTCCTCACATGTCCCAGCAGACGGTGCCTATGAAGGACAACAGCGAGCACAGAGTCAAACAAATCAGAGGTATGTACCCACAGTCTACACAGAACACCAATCATAAAAAAATGTGGCCTGTATGTGTGTTGAGACTAGGCCTAGGTATGTGTGACGCAGTTGGAAATTAGGCCATGTGGGCCCCTGAAATGGCGGCTGCCTGACCTCTAAAGTGGGACAATGGGATGTGAGGTAACTGTGCTGGCGTTGTACACCGTCGCGGTAGGCGGCCGAAGACTGCGGCGCAATGCTGCATTGGTTAACATTGGACCCTATGGGTCCCAGGAGCCAATGACGAAGTACGCCGGCGGTGATGGTATGCACAGCCGTGGACGTGACCGCCGCGGACGTGACCGCCATTTTCTATCTGTATAATCACACGATACCTGATCTTCGACAGGAGTGGACCTACACTGCAAGTGCTGCTGTGACCTCGATCTGGAAGAGACAATGGCTCGTTCGTCTGGGGAAAGGGCCCTTGCCTTCACATCGGAGGAGTTGGAGAAGCTCGTCGATGGGGTCCTCCCCCAGTACATGCTACTCTACGGTCCTCCAGACCAACAGGTAAGTAAACAGGGAGCATGTTGTATGGGCTATGCCTGTGTGGAGAGGGCTGGTTGTAAGAAGGAAGGGGGCAGAGTTCTGCATGCATGAAAGAGGGTGGGTGCATGTGCCACATGGCAAGGGTAGGGATGGGGGCCACTCACTTTGACAGCGCAGTTGGTAATGACTTCTCTTCTTCCCCTGCACATTTCATGTAGGTCAGTGCCCACCAGAAGGATATTTGGCGTGCCATTATCCTCGTCCGGACCCTGGGGGTCCACCACAGACGGAGCACCCACTGCCGGAAAAGATGGGAGGACATTCGCTGCTGGAGCAAGAAGACGGCGGAGGCTCAGCTGGGGATGGCCTCCCAACGTGGGAGGGGTGCCCGTCGAACCATGACCCTCCCTGATGTTACGGATCCTGGCGGTGGCCTACCCGGAGTTGGATGGGTGCTTGAAGGCATCACAGCAGACACAAGGGGGTGAGTACACTCTCATTCAGCTGGCTTTGCGCGCAGTGGAGGTGTCTGGGTGGGGGAGGAGGGCTGTGGGTTTCCCTAGGCCAGGGCGAGTTCCGTAGGCTAGGCCCCTCAGTAAGGCATGGCCCTGTGGCCCCCCACCCCACTTCTGCAGAGTGCCAAGTACAGCTATTCATGCACCTGTGTCATCTATGTGTGCAGATGTCGTCCATAGCCTTGTAGGCCATTTCCCAGGAATTGCACTGTAGAGCCCAAGAGCGCGACGTAGTGCAGGGGGCTTCTGTGTCTGTCTTGTCCGCCAACGGTAGCAGTAATCCATGCACTCAACATGTCTTTCTTCTGTTTCCCCCACCCTTTTTTGTGGTCTCCCTGCTCTTGTGTGCATTAGCATCATCAGGCGGAGGAGCAGTGGCACCGGAGCACGAGGGAGCTGCATCCCACATGGCCATGGAGGGCCACACTAAGGACTCAGAATACACCAGTGGGACGGAGGGCGAGGGGAGCACCACGGCGGGGACAGGAGCTGAAACCAGCGACACGGACATGTCCTCTGGTGGGAGCTCCCTAATGGTGGCGGCAACATCTGTGCCCCCCGGAACTACAGGTACAGCCGCCACCCCCCCTACCAGCACCGCCCTCTCAGCAGCCCCTCAGCCTTCGCCCCGTGCCCGCTCACCCAGGAGGGTGGGCATCACCTTCGCCCCAGGCACCTCAGGCCCTGCCCCAGTCACCCCTGCTGCCCTCAGTGAGGAGGCCATTGACCTCCTCAGGTCACTCACTGTTGGGCCGTCTACCATTTTGAATGCCATCCAGGGTGTAGAAAGGCAGTTGCAACAAACTAATGCATTCATGGAGGTCATTCATTCTGGTCAGGGGGCCCTTCACAGAGCCTTTACAACTCTGGCCTCAGCACTGATGGCAGCCATTGTCCCTGTTTCTAGCCTCCCCCTTCCAACTTCCTCCACCCAGACCCAATCCCCTCTACCTCTGCCTATCCCAAGCACACCACCAGACCAGCATGCACATACCTCACCACACAAGGGAAGCTCAGGCAAACATAAGCACCACACATCCTACAGGCACTCACGCAAGCATCACGCACATACAGACACACCAACATCCACTGCCTCCACTGTATCCCTCTCCTCGTCGTCTCCCTCTTCCCTCCCAGTCTCGTCTACACTCACACCTGCATGCACTACCTCTACAGCCACTACGTCCCTCACCAGCACACCCACCAGCACACCCCGCTCACGTGCAGTCACCACCCCCACTACCATACACACGTCCCCTGTGTCCTCTCCCAGTGTGTCTGTGATGCCCCCTCCCAAGATACACAAACGCAGGCACACACCCAATCAACAGCCATCCACCTCATGACAGCCTCCAGCGCATGCACCTGCACCCAAAGCCACAAAACTTACACCTCCTACAACCACCACCTCTTCCTCCACTCCCAAATCCCCTCCAGCTACCCGTCCCAGTGTGTCCCAAAAACTTTTCCTGGCCAGCCTTGACTTCTTTCCCCCCCCCCGTCCAACTCATAGGTCCCGAAGTAGCACCTCAGCCACAACATCCCCGGGACCAGTGGTGCCTGTTGTCACAGGTATGTGGAGTGCACCGGCCACCAGGACAGCCAGTGTGTCAAGGAGCCACAGCACAGCCATTCCCCCCCCTGTGAAGCACCAGAAGTTGGCCAGTGCCCGGCGGGAGAGGGGGAAGACTCCAGCCACCCAAGCCGCTCCCAGGGGTCCCGGTAGGAGTGTGGACTCAGCTGTGAGTCCTCCCAAGGTGGGGAAGGCCCACAAGGAAGCCGGCAAGTCTGGGAGGAGCAGCACGGCAGAGAAGACCGCCATCATCCCCGCTGCCCAGGAGGGCCCCGCCAGCCCCATCCTCGCTGCCCAGGAGGCCACCGCCAGCCCCATCCTCGCTGCCCAGGAGGGCCCTGCCAGCCCCTTCCTCGCTGCCCATGAGGGCCCTGCCAGCCACAGCCCAGCAGCCCAGGAGGGCCCCGCCAGCCACAGCCCAGCTACCCAGGAGGGCCCCGCCAGCCACAGCCCAGCTACCCAGGAGGGCCCGGCCAGCCACAGCCCAGCTGCCCAGGAGGGCCCCGCCAGCCACAGCCCAGCTGCCCAGAAGGGCCCTGACAGCCACAGCCCAGCTGACCAATGAAGGACCACCAGCCCCAGCCCAGCTGGGCAATGAAGGACTGCCAACTCAAGCACCGCTGAACAGGGCAAGCACCGCCAACTCAAGCACCGATGAACAGGGCAAGCACCGCTGAACAGGGCAAGCACCGCCAACTCAAGCACCGCTGAACAGAGCATGCACCGCCAACTCAAGCACCGCTGAACAGGGCAAGCACCGCTGAACAGGGCATGCACCGCCAACTCAAGCACCGCTGAACAGGGCATGCACCGCCAACTCAAGCACCGCTGAACAGGGCAAGCACCGTCAACTCAAGCACCGCTGAACAGGGCAAGCACCGCCAACTCAAGCACCGCTGAACAGGGCAAGCACCGCTGAACAGGGCATGCACCGCTGTACAGGGCATGCACCGCCAACTCAAGCATCGCTGAACAGGGCATGCACCGCCAACTCAAGCACCGCTGAACAGGGCAAGCACCGCTGAACAGGGCATGCACCGCCAACTCAAGCACCGCTGAACAGGGCAAGCACCGCCAACTCAAGCACCGCTGAACAGGGCAAGCACTGCTGAACAGGGCAAGCACCGCTGAACAGGGCATGCACCGCCAACTCAAGCACTGCTGAACAGGGCAAGCACCACCAACACAAGCACCGCTGAACAGGGCAAGCACCGCTGAACTGGGCAAGCACCGCCAACTCAAGCACCGCTGAACAGGGCAAGCACCGCAAACTCAAGCACCGCTGAACAGGGCAAGCACCGCCAACTCAAGCACCGCTGAACAGAGCATGCACCGCCAACTCAAGCACCGCTGAACAGGGCAAGCACCGCTGAACAGTGCATGCACCGCCAACTCAAGCACCGCTGAACAGGGCATGCACCGCCAACTCAAGCACCACTGAACAGGGCAAGCACCGCCAACTCAAGCACCGCTGAACAGGGCAAGCACCGCTGAACAGGGCATGCACCGCCAACTCAAGCACCGCTGAACAGGGCATGCACCGCCAACTCAAGCACCGTTGAACAGGGCATGCACCGCCAACTCAAGCACCGCTGAACAGGGCAAGCACCGCCAACTCAAGCACCGCTGAACAGGGCAAGCACCGCCAACTCAAGCACCGCTGAACAGGGCAAGCACTGCTGAACAGGGCAAGCAGCGCTGAACAGGGCAAGCACCGCTGAACAGGGCATGCACCGCCAACTCAAGCACTGCTGAACAGGGCAAGCACCGCCAACACAAGTACTGCTGAACAGGGGCAAGCACCGCTGAACAGGGCAAGCACCGCCAACTCAAGCACCGCTGAACAGGGCAAGCACCGCAAACTCAAGCACCGCTGAACAGGGCAAGCACCGCCAACTCAAGCACGCTAGCCCATGAGCGTCAGGGGCACTGACGCAACAGGGACCGTCACGGGGTGAGTGATGCACTCTGGGCACCAGTCCCCCTCCAGAACCAGTGGAGACATGCATCCACTCCGTCTGTCCTTAACAGGATGAAGCACTCTGGGCACCAGTCCCCCTCCAGAACCAGTGGAGACATGCATCCACTCCGACTGTCCTTAACAGGATGAAGCACTCTGGGCACCAGTCCCCCTCCAGAACCAGTGGAGACATGCATCCACTCCATCTGTCCTTAACAAGATGAAGCACTCTGGGCACCAGTCCCCCTCCAGAACCAGTGAAGACTGTTATCCACTTGAGAGACTGTGGCTTTGCACTCCCCAGGATGGAACAGTGGGCAAACCAACCACTGTAGAGACTTGATAGACTGTGGCTTTGCACTCCCCAGGATGGAATAGTGGGCAACCCACTCACTGTAGAGACTTGAGAGACTGTGGCTTTGCACTCCCCAGGATACATCAATGGGCATGGAGCCCCCTCGTTGATCTGGCGTCGTGCACTCCTCCGGCTGAGGTGCCCCACCTTCCCTTCCCCCTGAGGTGCCTGTTGTATTTCTATCTGATGCCCCTGCAGTGTTCTCTCTGTTTTGATCTGGTATTGTGTGTGGGCCTCGCCCATGCATTTTGGGCCCAGTGGTCCACGGACTATGAATGGTGCAATACCTGGACTGCTATTCTTGGTGTATATTTTGTTAATAGTGTATATATGTATATTTTTGCGTACTGCATTTTGATATATTACAATGGTTACACTCATTTCCTTTTGTCTTTGCATTCTTCCGGGGGGGGTTGGGGGTGTAACTGTGATGTATCATGCTGTATTAGTGTGTTTGTTGTAGTGGGTGAGGGTGGGGGTGTTGCGTGTGTGTGTCCCTGTTTTTTGCCTCCCCCCTCCCCTGTGTCGTAGGTGCAGTACTCACCGTGGTCTTCGCCGCCGGCGTTGGTGCTCCTGGTACAGGAGCAGGAAGACTATCGCAGGTAGGATTTGGAGTTTCGGGTCCATGGTGTCCTTCTTCCTCGTGGAGTGTGTAGAGGTGAGCGTTTTACCTTCGAAATTCCTGTTTCCGCCGTGTTTTTATCCGCGGTGAATCCGCCCCGGAAAAGGTGGGGGATTGGCCTGTCATAATAGTGTGGCCGGTACATTGTCCTCCGCCTGTCTGTTGGCGGTGACCGCCGAGCTGTTTGTTTGTACCGCCGTGGCGGGCGGAGTGTTAAAGTGGCTGTCTTTGTTGGCGGTTTCCACCACGGTCATAATTCCAAAATAATTTCCGCCGGCCTCTATAACACCGTTAACACCGTCCGCCAGGGTTGTACTGACTACCTCTGTCACATAAACGCACTCTTACCCACAAGCATGCACATAACAAGAAGCAGGTTTTACTTACCTCAGCTGCCATGCTGATTCCAGATAAATGAACTCTATTTTTATTACATTATTACTGAATACTATATTTTTCATTATTTGTGTGATAAAAAACTTTATAGAGTACAAGGAGAGTGGAGCCCCAACCAACGGTCGATAAGGACAAATTGCCACTGTGTTCCTGGTACTGATTATGCTACCTCTGAGGTCAGGGGTCGCAAAGGCAGTGCCAGAGGTTTTAAGGAGCAGGCCAGGGTTTTTAGCTGCGACCTCTGGCAACTCATAAATGACGTGCATAGCCTGAGAGCCAAAATAGTCCAGTTCTTTCCTGCATCAAGAACTGGCAAACACATGAAACAGTCAGAGCCTCCTGCTAAAACTCTAGATACCTTCCCTCAAGGTACCTGTACCGGGCTCGGCCCAAGAAAACCAGGTAAATTAGTTAAGCATCAGCCTGATCACATAATTTGTTGTTGTTTTACCCTTTTTAGGTTTGGCTTGCAAACCGCTTCAGCTGTTTCTTCAACTTCTCTAATGAAAAAAATAATAAATAACATTCCATAAATACATACACATAGTGGTTTTGCATCAGCCCTCTTCCTTCATTGATCTGTACAGATGTCTCCACTTCTGTCCACAACGGAATGCAACATATGGCAATAGGTCAGTCCACTCCAGCCACGAACCAACTTGCACTGCGAGTGGCAACATTTTACTTGATCTCGAGGCACATTCACCTAACAAAAGTACATTTCAGTGGCAGGGCTTGTGGGCCAATGCTTTACTTTGCCAATGTTTTTCTGTCCATTTTTTATCCTCGTATTTTTAATTTATCTTTGTGTGTTTAAACTATATCCCAGGTTACTGTAATTCAAAGACAACAGTACCTTTGCTTTGCACATATAAGTAACAGACAGCCTGATTGGCGGACGGTTTACTCTGTCACAAATGAGACAGATATCCGGTCTACTGTGTTACGATCATCATAGGCTATAACGGGAACGTAATATGGCAGACCTGTTATCTGTCATGTTTGTGCCGAAGTAACCCCCTCCGCCAATCAGGCCCATAGATTTCTGTGATGATTATTAAAACTAAAAAAGGGTTTCTAAACTTGTTCTAAGTATGCCTACCTATCAGGAAGCAACCATATAGTTCTCTTAAAATTCCATACATTTTTTGAAAATTAGTCATCTTACTAGCTTGCCAAGGCAGCACCTATTGGGTTTGCCAATGCTTGATGGTTTTGGCTTGTACTTTGTCTCTATAATTAAGCCTTCTCCTTCAACATTTTTACAAATAATTCCATGTCAGGTGGAATAGTGACATCACACTGACTCACCTGTCCCAGAGCTGCACTCGTGGAAGTCAACTCGATATCCATTGATGAAAAGGTGCTTTTGTTCACAGAATTGGCTGTGTATTGGCAGCAGTTATTCTTAAGAGGAAGGCCTTCAGAGAGCTCTCTGTCAGGGCAAGCTGGAGCTTGGTTTATTCTAAGAATACCTGCATTGAAGAAATGCTGCTGCTCTATTCTTCTAAAGTCGTTGGTCTGCTCTGCATGATCCCTTAAGGTTACGTTACATTACGTCCTGGAATGCAAGTTACATGTCATTTGAATAGCATGACCCACCACTCTTCAGTCCTTCTCTTTCCTGGCCTGGTGTGTTCGAGACAGGAGCCTATCTGCTTCATCCAAAAGGATGCAGGCCACAGCCTGCATGCACTGCCCCATCAGTTACAAGCTGGAGCCTTGATGTGCAGGGTCGGAAGGGTGTATGGATGAAGAGTAGCACTCACAGGAAGCCGGAGAGCCAGGGCCTCCTTGGCTTGGCATAAGTGGCCTGTCTCAATACTCCTATTCAGCCTGGATACAATGTGCCTTCACACGGAGATATATTCTGTTCCTGCAGGCCCAGCCTGATCTAGCCTACTCAGAGCTGCTTAATTGAGTCTACGTGAGACTGCAACAACTGTACCCTCTACTTTCCATTTGTGTTAGTGAAAACTGGAGAAAAACAATATCCACCAGAGCGGACAAGGCATCCACCTCTGTAAGGACCAAGCTCACTGACCAAACTAGAAGCTGCAAGGGAGGGGGATTAGCTGCCAATGGGATAGACTTGAGCCCCCATATTCAACTGGTTATTGGGTTGACCATTGCTTTGAGTCCTTCGTTTCCACTAGAAGTCCAGGATGGCTGACCCGTTGAGTTGTGTAATTCCCAGGAGGAGATCCACTCGTCATTGTTCATGCCCAGTTACCATCTGTGATCTGTGCCTCAGCATCCCATCCACTGCGAGCACTTTGTAAGCAACCCTATGACTAACATTGCAGTCTGCATGCCAGTTACCTAAAGACTCCGTCCTTGGCATAAAAACACTCTGCGTCAAGTCCATCTGCGGTTGGGCATTGTCTTCATCTGTCGTCATTTGCCTAAGCACCCACATTACACTCTCCGATGTTGCATCAGGCACTGTGGGATCAGGTTTCTTGCAGTACTGTGCTCATCACCTCGTCTTTCCAGTGCCTCCATGCAGTGCCACACTCTCTCGCGGTTTCTTCAATAACAGTTAAGATCTTCCATCATGAGACATCACAAGACAAAGGTAACATCAAGCATGGCTACCACCCCGGCCTCTGAGAGTAGGACTGGGTAAAAGTCACACTCCCTTGGCTTTTCGGTAAATCACAGTCAAATGATTTGTTGTATATGGTTGAATTGTTTATGCTTAATCTATGATTCTTACAAGTGCAAAATCTAACTCTGTGTTTGAGCTTTACTCCTTATGCAGTACTGTGTTACACAAACTACACTTGTAGGTATTCTGGTGGTTCTACTGTGGGAGACGCAGTGCTGTCTTTCCCTTTTATACAGGTGTCAAACGCAGCCTGAGTTTTCCACCTCCTTTCTTTTGCTGTCTGCCACTGAGCTGTAATGTACATCCACCTCTGCCTGAAATGGATTATGGAGTTGCAGCTAAGGAAACTGCGGATTTTCACCACATGCTGTGGAGTTTCCAATCTCTGATCATTTTTTGGGAGAATGCTACACAAGCTTTAGTAACCTACTGGCTTACATACACGTACCTTCTGAAAAATATGTGCTCTGGGTTTATTTAGGTGATTTAGACCTACTCTTGGAGAAATGCACGAGTAATTCCCGTGATTTAAGGCCACAACGCTGCCCTTAGTCACATCCTGGTGCCAAGTGCGTCTGTGATGGACCCAGGCAGAAAGCAAAGCCCTTCACAGGAAGACCTTCGTAAACATCCAATAGCTAGAGATTGGGGAGGATACAGGTCAACCTTTGTAGAGATACCCAGGGATGACAATGTACCCTCATGAGCAGAGGCACTGGCGACTTCAACAGGTACTTTTTCCACCACAGCTGAACCGAGCACTTACCTATAGTCCTCCCTCTGACAAATCATCATTCTCCTTCTGCCCAGCCCATTGTCCCGAGGACCTGATTTATGTTTATCTCCAGATATAATTCTCCCCTGTTTGCCCTCAGATGGATTTTTCACCCTCAACTGGTGAGCCATTGACTTACAAACCCCTCCACTCACCCAGCACAAGCACACCTTTCGTGCCACTAAAAAGCAGCACATCACATGATTTAGAACCCTCTCTCTAGGAGACCATTCTTAGCCAGCCTAAAGTAGCCTTGTTCATTTCAGAAATAAGTTAAATAGCTGTTATTTTTCTCTCTTCTCTGTTGCATTTGTCTTTCACTAACAGAAAAAAATGCAATTAAACACTAATTGCATGATTTTATCAGATTCCTGAATTATCTTACAGTGTTAAAAATAATCAATGTCACTATTTATGGTACGAATCCTAATGCTGTGCTTCGTCTAATATGGTCTTATCTGGTAAATAGGATCAATGTCGTGTTCATGTGTTTTAGGACACATTTTTTCCTATTTCTGCAAAACTTAAAAAGCAGTTTAAAAAAAGGTGTGCCAAATAAGGTGAAACCCGCCAATCGAACTGTGTGCTTCGGCGGTTAGCAACACAAATGTTTAACCAAACATGGTTCCTGATTGGAGTTGGTCTTCTTTCCATCTCAAAACTAAACATTACTTAATTCCCCTTGATCCAAAGCACGAGTAAGGGTTTCAGGAACTGTGCTATGAAAAATAATTCCAGCTAGGACAAGGTTGTAGGTGTCTGCCGGCATGTCTGCTCCACATGTGGCAGGAGTAACTGAAGCATTCCCTGCACGAAGCACAGTGAAGAATCATAGACCGTGGGGAGACTGCCGACGGTCCTTCACAGACCATGGATAGTGGCTAAACTAGGGGCAGGTAAAGGCAGGAGAAGTCGATCCTGAGGTACAAGGAAAATGCTGAACAATATTTCATAATTAAAGTGCACATAAGCGGCTACTGGGAGTGACCATGCCCGGGTAGCCTGCTTGCCCAGCATCAACGAGGCAACGTTGCCTAACTTCTCAGTAAAGTTCCCTCCATTCTTTGCACTGTCTTTGACAGTACGGTATTGTGACCTTTTCCTCTTAGTGTCCTGTGATGGAGTCTGGAGACAGATGGGACTCGCTGCTTCCATTACAGGTCACAGAATCAGAAACATTTTGCTCATGTTGCCCCCCCTTAGTTCCATGGGCCTTGAGTTTCAAAGGGGCCCACCTGTGGCATTTGACTCCGACCAATGGTTCCCAAGATATCAAACATTGATATTTACAAGAAAACCTGGCAACCATTAGCAGTTATTATAAAATCTTCAAGCACTTAGAGTCTGAAATATTTTGATTGTGACTGTGCTGTTACAAGAAATAAGTCACGAAGAATCAGTACCGAGGAGCACCAAAAAACCGTAACCCCTGAATAGCCACTTCCCCCCCAAGTTCACTCAGTAGCCCCATTCCATGCCCATGCAATGATAGAGGCTAGTACACTAGCTGGCCATAGGAAATCTTGGTGCTCGCTTAGCACAAGGGGTTCACCGGCTACGTTACCTTGAATTAAAGTACTCTCGTTGAAGAAGGGTGAGCCAGCATATCTTGCTCTAGTTAGGTTGTCCCATAGCTTACATTGCTTTGTGGTTAGGCCCTAGATCCTGACACAGGAAAGTGTTTGGGTCCATAGCTTCACAACTGCAGATGTCAGACACCTCAGGTTGTTCACCTTGTGTTCTACGTAACCTGCACTATTTTTTCTGCATGTGAATTCAACAAATGTTTCTTAACAAAGAAATATCCCTAACTGGACATTCATTTTAAGTGTGATAAATTGTGTGTTAAATTTTATCTGAGCCCACCTCCTAGGCCTATAGTAAGCATTAACTCCTGGGCGACTGCTGCAACCGGAGAGTCAAAAAAAGTCAAAGGGCCTTAGCTAACTTCTAAAAACACCACCATCCAGTGCCCTTGGGCAGTGAGGAGAAACCACAACTACGCACAGTGTTACTCTCCAGTAGTCTCCATATGTACAAAGTCCAGACTGATCCCTAGAAGAACTGACGTTCCCTTTTCCCCCAGACATTTCTAACCTTTTCAGAAGGTTCTAATGTTTTAATGGTCCACCAGTAATGGAATATATTAAACGTGATCAGAAGTTCCTGATACCACTTTCTAAACTACCAGTGTCATTGGACCCCAGAACACTCAGGGCAGTGACAAACATTAACCAGATAGTTCTGAGATAGGGGCCCATAAATTTAGCCCAGTACCCTGAGAGATGACCGCAAAGTCCTAGTATTCTGAGAGTCCCTTAAAAAATGTAACATCACTGGCTAATATAAAGATATCTGCCACTGTCACATGGCAGGAATCATGCAGATTCCACCGGGTAGCCTACTATGGTACAGCGGGCGAAAGTCATCGACTTAAATATGTAGACTCAGAATGCTGCTCCAACCAATAACAGGATGAATCTGGGTGCACCAAGACATGACCAGTCAACAATGACTTTGGAAAAGCTCAGATATATAAATAAATTAACAACAAAAACATTAAAAAACTAAAGAGAACAAAGATGAACATTTTATCATAGCAGAGATATCAATTACAACAAACTTCTTTTGTAGAAGTAAGATGCCTGTAAGATTTAGCCTGTATATTCTAAACCTGACAGGATTACATGCTGAAGTCAGCTAGGCAGGTTCATTACGTGGCAGAACAAGATAGCAGTACAGGTTCTGGTCAGAGGATGCAGACACACCAGCTACGACAGCCTAAGGCAGGTGGATGGGATACACCAAGTGAGCTGTACAGGCTCCTGCATTGTAGGACAGATAATACAGGCTCCAGTGAGGCAGATGTACCAGTCATGGGAGGGCAAAGTAGATGTGCAAGGAAGGCGTGTCGGATCCAGCAAACCCATACAGAAGTAAGGTGTGGTACCAGAATATTGTCAGAATACAGTCTGGCATGATTATGTATCCAAAAGAACACCTCAATGGAGCCACTAATAGAAATCTAGACCGAATGGGATGATATTTTTTGTACAAGATATTGATGTCACCTAATTTAAGCCATACGACAAAATTGGGAACAATATTCTGACATAGAACCCAGAAAGATAGATTGCAACAAGGTAGGGTATAGGCTTTACGAAAGTAAGCCAGAGATACAAGCTCTAGGAAGGGATCAATAGATGACCTGGCAAGGCAATGCATTGTATAGGTTTTGACAATGTGTGGCTGATGAACAGGCTCTGACAAGGCTGACGTGGAGTCTCAGTCCGGCAAAACTGTGCAGAAATACAGGTATCTAAAAGGTACATGCACAGTCTCTAGTAAGGTATGACAGAAGTACAGGGTCTGGCAAGCCGTTCGGTTTTACAGGCTACGGCAGGACATGGCAGCGCACATGCTCTGACAAGGCAGATATACAGGCTTTGGAAAATACTTACAGGTGCACACACCCTAAAAAGACAAGCTAAAAAGACAACCTCTGCCAACAGCGATGAAGGACCTAGACTCGAGGTGATCGAAGCAGAACATTTGAAGCTTTGAAGGTGCCAGATGGAGCCTTGGGGTGGGTTAGGGACACAGCTGTAAAGTCCCCACTTCTAGGCTAGCTGTTCCTCGTGATTCTTTCATCTGTGAGCTGCGATGTCTCGTCTCTGGGTCCTGGGTCAGTATGAGGTTGCTAGGCAGTATCCTGTGTGGTACTTCCATTTTCCACTGATGTCGCATGGCCACAATACTGGAGCGCTCCAATGTGACACCCAGGTCACTCCCTTTAGGCAGGATAGTGAAGTCGAGCAAGCAAGTCTTGTTTCAGGAGGAGGGGGGTTTACAAGCTCAGACTCTGTCTGTGGGACAGACAACAGCAGGCAAAAACATGAAAGACCAATCAGTACCTTCGTTCTTAAAAAGAAAAGGAGTGAGTAGGTAAAAGTATTGAGTATATTAATAAACTGTGTAGTTAACATTAAGCTAGACAGAACAGTTAAATACACAGTATAGTTTAAATTAAAGTAAACAAAGAAAACAAGATGTGCTAGATCTTCTGGGGCACAGAAACAACCCCAAATGTGTTTAAACTTAACCTACGGTAGGTGTTCATATTTCTTTAACACTGGGGTTTGGGCCACTATTATCCTATGAGGTTCTGGGATCTTCAGTAGTGTTCTCTTATGTTTTTTGTGTTTTCAAGTGACTGACATGGATACGGTGAAGGATACGAGCTCCCAAGTAGGTTTTGATGTGACATCCTTGTACCCAAAGGAGACAGGAAAGAAAAATAGTCTATGGACAGTAAAGATGTGCAGCTATTTCAAAAACACCAAAACACGAACAATAAGATTCCCGCTCACAAGCATTATGTCCTTCTGGTGATGTTCAGTTGACCTGGAGACTGGTCATAGTATCCAACTGGAGTATTGGTCGAGTTTTTTGGTGTTCATGAACCAGTTCAGGGTCCTACTGGCCCCTTTACTTTGGTTGGGAAAGACGGAAAACAGTTGACCAGCTCCTACTGTTGAGTCCTAATGACATCTTACGTTCAGGTGCCTATAAAGTAATGTTTCCAGTAGCGGGCACCAGTAGTGACCAAGTGACCAGGGGCACACACAGATGCAGTGGTGACATCAGTAGCCACAGGACAATAAAAAAGAAGAAGAGGGTTCAAACAGTGATATCTCCAGAACCACAAGACCTATAATAGTAGCTCAAAGGGTTCTGAAATCGGGACCTCTTCCAGCCCGACGAACCAGGATCAGCACAGGGAATGTGAAGGGAAGGGGCAGATTTATCTTTCTTTCAATCAAAGCAACCTGCTGTGCTGCGTTGCATGAAAGGAAGAGGGCAGAAATGCACCAATGTAGACACCCTTGCACCGTAGTGAAGGGTGTCTGCGTTATGGACAGGATAATTAATGTCCATGAAAAGACACCTTCCTGCGCGAAAACAATCCTTAGAGGCATTTTACTCTTTCTGTGTGGGCTGCAGCATGCAGCCCATGTGGGAGTTAAAGAGGAGAAAGAAAAATAGTTTTTCCTGTTACTCTTCTGTAAGGTAGATGCACAATTCTGGAACTAACCCAGGTTTACATGTCTTTGTAAAAGATCAAAATATATAGACAGATACATGGGAATGTCCACCCTTTACTCACGGAACTCCTACCCGACCCAAAGAAACACATGCAGTGCTATGCACTGCGGTACTTTGTATTTACAGAACCACGCAAAGTGGCTTTTCATGGCTGAGCAAATCCCAGTTAAGGGCTTGTGTTGCCCTGTTACAACTTGCATCATGCCAGGACAACACAAGTCCTTAGTAAATCTACTTCCAAGTGTCTCCTGTATCTCCCTCTTACATCTCTCACAGGCAGCTGAGCTGGAGGCGGTTTGTGGCTTCTGTGCAATCTCCTTCAATCAAGCTGCCATTACACAAGTCCTTCCAGTCAACTATGTCTTGCGTATGTCTTCCTGGAAATCCCTTTATCTCTACTGACAGACTACAGCCAAACTCTTTTAAGTTCTTCCATCTTAAGTCAGATCACAGAACCAAGTCTCCTCCTCGGGCTCTCCTCATTTAAGACCAAATGTGAAGGCAACTCCTTGTACTGTTGTCTGACACTGGTGTGCTGACTTTCTCAGTGTCAATGAGACAAAGATGAACCATGTACTGTCAAAAGGGTCCCGCACTTATACTCTGAAGATAAGCATGGAATAACAGAAGCCATCAAAGGGTCTGCCACATTTCGAAACTGGTGGACTTATCCAAACCTGAAGGAGCCTCCTGTAGATGTTGGACAGGGTTTACAGGGTTCTGGGGGCACTGTGCCCAGTTTCCACAGTCAGAGTGTTCCAAGGTGCGATAGCTTTTTCTCTGTCTGGATGCTGACACATGCTCTTGTTGCCTATCAAGACACAACACAACAAATAGGCGCTGGATGTGATTTACCCAGGCAGAGGAAACCCTCAATGAGGAAAAATTAAATGGTCTACAATCCTCCTCCATCATGCACAATTTAAGTAGGTTTTAGGGAGGTGATTGAGAGAGTTTTAGCACCCAAGTTGGGATGTCCAAGATGGATATTAGCGGCTCAGCCTTAAGTGAATGACCTTTTCAAGTTGCACTTATACTTGGGGGCCACTTGACCCCACATTAACCAGTTAACTCTTGAACCAGATACTCCACATACACAATGGGCATCCTTCAGAACCAGACATGAAAAAGGCAAATGACTATAGCTAACAAGATTTAATGGACATTTTATTGGTAAGAGCTAGTAGGCAGTCTCCCTACCAGGATACTTGGAAGGCCTCCTTTATATAGTTTGCTGCCACCACACGCAGTCACCACAATTCATGCGAGGAGGTCAGTCTTAGACAGTGTGTATCCTTTGTGTGCCTCTTGACAAAGCTCAGCTCAGATTTTGACAAAAACTTACAACACAGGGAACTCCTCCAGTGGGCTTTCATGATTGTGGAGCACAGTGTGGCGAAAGACAGGGCCCACTAGAATAAGGTACAAGGCCAGAGTGACACAGTTTTCAAAAACCATGAAGAGGACTTTTGATCCAACAGATGCAACCTCCCAAATGCCGCAAACCCTCACCATGTGCTAGAGAAATGCGATGTACTGTACCTGCTTATCAATATAGCATCACCAACCCTACGTAGCCTCTGTTAGTGAAGCAGTCACCGAGTGGGCCGAAGGGTTGAGGCCCCTTTTTTGCTATTACAAGTGGTTTAAGGTATTGACCATGTTTGGAAAGTGTGTAGACCTCAACTGTCCTTCACGATGCCCAAAATGTCCATGCCATGTTAGACGCCCTTTTGTGCCACTGAAAATACAAAGGCCAGGGAGGTTACCTGGAAACGTCCCAGGAGCAATGGGGACCAATGGAAAGGTCAGTCAAGGATCGGGCAGGTATCTAGTTTGGCAACTTGTCACTTGACCCGAGGAGTTGCTTCCTGGTCTATATCTCGTGTCCATGTAAATCTAGGCTCGTTCAGGGGAAGTATACAAATAACTGCATGGCTTTTATACAGAACATTGTACCCAAGCTTGTTCATCTACCTTTGGAAAGAAATAGTAAAGCAACTGAACTGGATAGCATTCTTCTTCTATTTTATTCTTCAGTTCTATTCAATACCTGAGAAATCAAACAGCATTGATAAAGTCAATCGCTGCGGCTTTTATACAGGTAAAAAAAATCCCCGGAACAAGTGCAGTGTGAGCAACAGCAGTCTACGCTTCCCAAACACAAAGAGTCGAATGCAGGAGAGCTGGCAGCAATATTAACATCAATGCATGTGTTCCACACAAGCACAGCAGGTCCACCTTATGCAGCAGAGAAAGATTCCTTCACACAGGCAACACAGCTAGAGCACAGTGATAAGCAGTGCTTGGTTACTCATGTACAAAGAACAATAACAGCAAAGACAGGAGGACTGCGAGGTTCCCTTGTTCTTGGGCACTTATGAGTTGCCATAATAGATAACCTCAAAGGGAACACATGATGACAAGGGATTGATGCGTACAGTGTGCGCATTACTCGTAAAGCCTCATCTAGAATTCTGTGCATAGTTCTGAACAGTGGCTAACGAAACTGGAGGGGGTCCCCTGCAAACAGCATGGAGGGGGTCCCCCTCCGGACTCAGTCAGGCCAGGAGCTGTGCTGAGGGGCCTATGTTGCGCTCCTGGTTCTGAAGAAATCATACAGGATATTATGTCAAGATCTTGCATTCTCATCTGGCTTAATGGTGCTACTTTTATAGTCCCCTCTATCACGTGATGTCCCAACCTAGAACCTGCCTTTTTGTATTGTGCCTGGCACTTGAGTGCTGTGTGCTGTGTCTTGCTCTTAAGCTTAAGGTTTCCTTTGGCATACTGTGTCCAGCTCTGGGGATCACATCTGGAATTTTGTGTCCTGTTCTCGAAGCTACCTCTGTGTACTGTGTCCAGTTCAAGGGGTCCACAGAGGGTCATCTGTAGTAATGTGTTATGTGTCATATGCCTAAACCGATGTCCAAAGTGGTAAATCTAAGGAAAATGGATGATGGTGAAAGGGTGTGAATGGATGAAAGATGGACGGTAGATGGATGGTATTTGGCAAGTGGTTAGATGTGGATGGATAGATTGTGAGTGGATAAAAGTTGAAAAAATGGATTGCAGATGGAAAGTTGGTGAATGGGTGCTGCTTTATGAATAGACCATAGAAGGATTGCTGATGTATGGACAGTCAACAAATGGTGAATTAATGCTGAATGGAGGTTGAATAGGGGCCACATAATGTAACAAGGTGCAGGGACTGGCAGCAATTGCTACCAGACACCTCCACCCAAAGAAAATGTTTTTAAAAAAAAGGATCACGGCCTAGGGGGTTTGGGGCCTAGAAATGGGGAGTGGGTGTAAAATAAAGTGAGGATGAGGGAAAAAGCAGCACACGAGGGATAGAGCAACAGGGAACTAAAGGGACAGGGTCTCATGTGCTTACATGAGGGACATAGCAACATGGACCTCAGAGAGAGTAGGGTGTAGAAGCAAGGAGAGAAAGACAGAAAACAGCATACTAGGGAGAGACCAATATGGAGCACGGTGAGAGGGGTATTTTGCAGGGAGAGAGGCAGGCGTGGGATGAAGCAGGAAAACACAGGTACGTTCATTGAGTGGTTAGCCAAAACAATAAAGTGGGTCCCTAAAAGTGAGCAGCGAAACGATAGAATTCAGTCAGTCAAAATGATGCTAAACAGACTATGCTCCAGAGGAGAAACAAAAACACAAAAAGACAAGACATCAACTAAGCAAATGAGTAAATGAGGGTGACAACAAAGCCATCCAACCAATGGTAACTCTACTGTAGGCCGACAATAAGCCTTTTCATCTACAAACAGCCTGGGCTGTCCTGTAGGAGAGACCTTCAAAGCGAGCCACATGGACACTGATGACCCATACTTACCCTTCTTTTTCTGTAAAAAAAAATGTGCTAGTGTGTGCCTTACAACTATCTAAATTTTTTGGTTTTGCAAAGTATCCATATTATAGACTTTGTGAAAGTTGCCGAGTTTTGGAAACTTCAGAAAACTGTTGCATGCAGTAGACAAAATAAGACAAAATACATTATGAATTATCTCTCAAACAGTGTCAGACAATTCTCGCTAGAAAAGCTAGGAGAAGTTGAGTTTTCCTGACACAATCTACTTTTGCAATACTTCCTTTTGCAATCTAATGTGTACAACTTTTATGAAGATGGTAACGATTGCAAATCTGGAAAACACATTTCAGGGAGTTGTTCAGAGGGAAAACGTAACACCTTCACACACCCCTAGTTCAAAATAGAACAAGACATCAGCATCCCAAACAGGCAATGCGTGTAATCAAACAATGTACCGACCAATCAGCCAATGTCCTCTGCTCAATAAATGGGGCACAGGAAAAGAAAACATTACATGGGAAAGTTCAAAGTACAGTTTTGCACGTCACGTCATTGCGCCTAGCACTCATGACGATGTGCACAACTGCACATACAAAAAGGCGGGGAGCTACAAGCGGTGGGTGTAAGGGCAGACAGCACAACTGGAATGTGTTTTTCAAATTTTCAATCGGTACCATTGTCACAAAAGTTGAACACATTTGTCAGTTTGGTGAATGCCTGTCAGGCCAGGTTGTATTAAAGGCTTTGAGACCACTCCTCAGATGGCTCATTTCCAGTTCACTGCAAGAGTTCACATTCCCCTTTACTAGTATCTCTTAAGATAAACTAGTTGAGCAGGATACTTCTTTTGCTGCAACGCCTCCTTCCTTCTCCCCAACCACTTTGGAAAGAAACACAGGGGACCCGATCATCATACCTCATTTTCACGGTTTGTAGCAAGGTAACTTTAGAGACATCTATCCAGACCACTCGAGGGACAACCACCAAGGGCCGCTCGAGGGACAACCACCCAATGCCGCTCAAGGGACACCCAGACAGAGCTGCTCGAGTCATACCCACCCAAGGCCGCTCAAGGGACACCCAGACAGAGCCACTCAAGGGACAACCACCCAAGGCTGCTCAAGGGACATCCAGACAGAGCCGCTCGAGGGACAACCACCCAAGGCCGCTCAAGGGACACCCAGACAGAGCTGCTCGAGTCATAACCACCCAAGGCCGCTCAAGGGACACCCAGACAGAGCTGCTCGAGTCATACCCACCCAAGGCCGCTCAAGGGACACCCAGACAGGGCCACTCAAGGGACAACCACCGAAGGCCGCTCAAGGGACATCCAGACAGAGCCGCTCGAGGGACAACCACCCAAGGCCGCTCAAGGGACACCCAGACAGAGCTGCTTGAGTCATACCCACCCAAGGCCGCTCAAGGGACACCCAGACAGAGCTGCTCGAGTCATACCCACCCAAGGCCGCTCAAGGGACACCCAGACAGGGCCACTCAAGGGACAACCACCCAAGGCCGCTCAAGGGACATCCAGACAGAGCTGCTCGAGTCATAACCACCCAAGGCCGCTCAAGGGACACCCAGACAGGGCCACTCAAGGGACAACTGCCCAAGGCCACCCAGGGACATCCAGACAGGGCCTCTAAAGGGACAACTGCCTAAGGCCGCCCAAGGGACATCCAGACAGGCCAGCTCTAGGGACAACCATCCAAGGCCACTCAAGGGACATCGAGACAGGGCGGCTCAAGGGACAACTGCCCAAGGCCGCTCAAGGGACACCCAGAAAGGGTCGCTCGAGGAACAACCACCCAAGCCCACTCAAGGGACTCCCAGACAGGGCTGCTCAAGGGACAACTGCCCAAGGCTGCCCAGGGATACCCAGACAGAGCCGCTCGAGGGACAACTGCCCAAGGCCACTCAACGGACACCCAGATGGGGATACTCGAAGGGACAACCATCCAAGGCCACGTGAGGGAAAACCAGACAGGGCTTCTCAAGAGACAACCACCCAAGGCCGCTCAATGGACACCCAGACAGGGATACTCGAGAGACACACATCAGAGGTCACGTGAGGAAAAACCAGAAAGGGTTGCTTGAGGGACAACTGCCTAAGAGCGCTCAAAGGACATCCAGACAGGACCATTTGAGGAACAACTGCCCAAGGTCCCTCAATTGCAACCCAGCCCAAGGCTGCTCCAGGCTTCTTACTGCAGCCCTGGCTGAAGCACGAAGGACACGGAGCGAAAGCAATGCATCACTGCCCTAGACAGAAAGGAACTGCCTCTCAGATTGCCAAGTACTTCGTGTCGCACCAACTGACAACCACTGAGGCTGCCCTTGCATGCTGATTGTCACCTAGCGAATGGTTAGTGAAGGGATACGCCTTGCAAAGACTTTCTCTGACATCAGCTCTACTGTGTGGCCAGCAGGATAGGGTAGGAGGACGCACAAAACATGTGACCTCGTAAGGGTCGATGGCTGGAACACTGATGCCTTCTCATCACCGTGTAGAGGTGAGCAAGCCACCGAATTCAAAGGAAGAGCCAAGCCAACTCGAGCAATGGGTCCGAGTTGGTTCTAGGCGACAAAGCACGAGCAGGGCAAACCTGTGTCATGTCAGTCGTCATACAACAGATCACATGCTGAGAACGATGAATACAATTTAAAAAAAAATTTTTTTGCACGACTAACTGTGAGGATTTAATTGTCTGTTGGAAAGATGTTTGCCGAAGATCACATAATTTCACTCAGGGAAGATGTCAGGATTTCAGCCCAGGTTTCTGGTCACACAGTCTGAAAGTGTGTGTGTATGTGTCTATGCGTGAGAGTGTGTGTTTGTGTATATAAAAAGGTTAATATTAAAGGCCTTTCCATACTTAGCATGTAATATTTCTGAAGAAGCTTCTCACCTTTATAGTGGTAGTCCTCTACACTAAAAATACTTTATAAAGTCAGATAAGGTGACTTTGAGCTTGCTTTTGTGTTACAGTAAAACAACGCCACGTTTGGCTGCAGTCTGTTGACATGTTGACCTATTCTCATTTTCTTGTTTTGAAAGTAATTAAAGTTGATTGTTGCCTGGAAGGAGAAAAAGGAATATTTATATTTTATTTATTTTCATACTTAATTGAAGTAGCTCGTTCGCCTTCGTTTTGTTTTATTCTGCAGCACTGCGTAAGGTAGAGAAGAGATTGCAGCGCTCTGGCTCGTCAATAGCTTTTCTGGCAATTGGGCACCATTCCATCATATATGAGTGACAGAGAAAAAGGACTACACTACCACAATTGTTCAGTCGTTTTTGCCAAGAATCATGGCTGATGAGGGGTGCCTCTCTTTCCAAGATGGCAAAACAGCCTTTGTAAAAAGACAATCAGTAGGCCACTGTAATGCTGAATAAATGCTATATCCCACACGCAGAGCAATGAAAGCACTCATGCGTCAAAATAATATGTGATGCACTCACCTCCTTTCTACTCTGCAGTTCATCTCACTAGGATTCTTCCTGGAGTCCCATAATGCACTACTACACCAAAACAAAAAAAAGGGCATTCCAAAAGAAGATGATAAAGCATGGAAGACTTCTACACATTTTGGGCCAGATGTCTGAAACTACTCGCAAACAGTGCGAATCGCAAAAATCGGCAGTTTGCGAGTGCAAAAACGTGGTCTGCGATGCATGAAAGGCATTCGCAGACCAAAAATAAGAAATTGCAAAAATTGAGATTTTTAGCGTTTGGACCTGGTTTTGCGAGTCGCATTTTGCGATTCAGTATTTCCAGTAGGAAATTGCGAGGCGCAAATTGCGAGACACAAAATCCAAGTCGCAAATAGATGCATCATAAAATCGCAAATTGCGGTTTTTCGCAGAATGGCATTTTGCACATGCAAAATACCACTAAGTGAAACCAGGTGGTAACCAGGAGCAACCTATATAAAGAGACCCAGAATGCTTCAGACTCTTTTCCACAATGGCTGCACTCTACCTCATGGCGAGGAGGATGAGGATCTTGGCAGGTTTGAGGAGAGGGAGGAGGAGACAGGAGCGCATTTTCAGAGTGCACATTACACTTTTTAACCTGATAGAGGAGGAAATATATGAGAGGTATAGGTTAAACTCAGCCATGATACTTGATCTGATAGCTGAGCTACAACCCATACTGCAGCGCAGAACACTAAGGACTCGCAGCATACCCATCCATGTGCAGGTATTATGCTCCCTCCACCTACTTGCCTCAGGGAGCTATCAAGGGGTCATAGCAGCAGCTGGAGGGGTCTCACAGAGTACCCTCTCCAGATTTTTCAAAGCATTTATCAATGCCATGCTGAGCAAACTACACCAGTACATCAGATTCACCGACACCCCACAGGAAATACAGCAGACAAAAATTGAGTTTTACCAGATAGCACAGTTCCCCCACGTCCTAGGTGCCATAGATGGGACACATGTTGCAATCTGTCCACCATCAGCCACAGAGTATGTGTACCGCAACCGGAAATACCAACAATCAATGATTATACAGGTGATATGCAATGCTTCCTACATCATTACTGATCTCGTGGCTAGGTACCCAGGGAGCATACATGATTCGTACATCTTTCGCCATAGCGGCATACACACAAGACTGCTAGCTGGGGAGTTTGGAGAAGGATTTCTACTAGGTATTGTCCCGCTATACCAGTGGTTCCCAAACTATGGTCCGTGGACCCCCAGGGGTCCGTGACACATTCCCAGGGGGTCCGCATGCCTGGGCTGGGAGGAAGGCACTTCTCCAGCTGGGGCCTCTGACAAACACGTGCATGCGTGTTTTCATATTTATTACTTCTTTTGTTGAGCAGTTTTAAACGCACTGCAAAGCTTCTACTGCAAAAATAAAAGTGTCAAGCTAACTCAAGTGATTAATGTATCTGCTGGAAAGAGATGGGAGTTTTGTGCAGTGGCAGTTTTGACTCAAAGGTAGCGCAGATGGTTAATATTCCTGATGCAAAGAACGTGTATCATGCAAAGAATAGTATTTTATGTGCATGGCACAATGGGTTACTGATTTTGTCACAGAGATTCTTTTGTTACTGTGCAGTTCATAATCGTAATCTAGCACAGTTAGCTGTGAACTGCCATTAAAGAGCTGCAAGCAAACTGCATGGCACAAATTAGAAAGTTGTTTTTTTCCTAGTCTTTCATTTTCCTTATGCTGCTAAAAAAGGTTTGCTTGTGTAGAAATACATTCTTATTGCTAACGCAGTGCTTAATTTGTGCTTGTTGTTTCCGGTGCTGAGCACCGGCACTTATTTTTGAGGGCCGGGGCTTATTCTTCTGCCTCAAGCATTTGCTGCGAGCAAAAGACATATGGGAAAGATGGAGGAAAGGAAAAACGAAAAAGCGTCACAAAGGGAGAAAGTAGAAAGCTGCTAGAGTGAGCTGAAGTGGCAGGGAGTGGCTTTATATAGATTGAAGAGGCCCGAGATGGCTTCAGGATTACACTGCCTCAGTATTCCGTGTTCCCACATTTAACTACAGCAGCTGCATGTTTAAGAAGAGGGCTTTGGGCACCAGTACGTTTTTATTTACAAATTAAGCACTGTGCTAACATCATCGCTAATCACTGTGCTGTGTTCTGAATCCTAAATTTGTGCTTCTCTGGACCAAGCACTCTTAGAAAATGCCTACCAGTGTGGATGACATTTGAATCCTACACCTTGTAGTCCCCTGTAAAGTGTCCTGACACCCTACAGTGGTATGAGAGGTGCTATAAAACAAATGAAGTACATGTGACAGAGAGGCTAGGGAGAGATGAGAGGCCCTTATGGTTTACTTCCTTTCCCCTTCACTTATTTATGTGAAAAAGTTTCTCAGATCTTGCATACCTAAAAAATAAAAACAGAAATTGCACCGGAAATGTAGAATCTGACCTGAGGATTCACCTTTCCTAAATAAAACCAAACATTGAAAAGGTAGTTGCTGAGATGCAGCGCCGACCTTCCCAATAAAATGTTTCGATTTTTGCATTTTTTTAATATAAAAGAATTTTATCTTTAGTAATTTGAGTATTTGTTTGGTGTGTACTTGTTATATTTTTTGCAAATTACTGTTTTAATGTTTGAAAGTTATATCGTGCAAATTGCTGGGGGTCCCCGGTTTCCAGTAATGATTCATTGGGGGTCCCCAGGAGTCAAAAGGTTGGGAACCACTGCTCTATACAATGGCGAATTGATGGCGTGCTAATGTCAGATGGCTCAGTTACTCATCATACGCTCTGTCCCTTCCAGGAAACAGTGCCTACGCAGTGGGCACCTACATGATGACGCCCTACCTCAATCCTGCAACACCTGCTGAACGGAGATACAATGCAGCACACAGGGCGACCCGCAATGTGGTGGAGCGCACATTTGGACTGCTGAAGAGTCGCTTCCGGTGCCTCCACAAAAGTGGAGGAGAACTACAGTACAGTCCAGAGACCACATGTAGAATAGTGGCTACTTGTGCAATCTTGCACAATATAGCTACCACCAGGGGCATACCTGTAGAAATATGTGAATCTGATGAGGATGATGACCCCATACCACCCCTACAGCCAGCAGACAGGAGCAGTGCAGCAGAGGGAAGGCAAAGGTGTGCTGACATCACACACAACCATTTCAGATGTAAGTATGAATGACACAAATCCACTGACAACTGTACCTGTAGTGAAATAAATGTATTACCTTAATGTCAGGTAATGTTCGTTCGACGAATTGCAAATAAAATTAGGTGAAAAACTAGAGACACTGAATGTCCTGAGTAATGCACTATTACGTCATAGTGAACACATTACCCCTCTGGCAGCTACAGTTATTTTTTGCAGCCACGCACACCACTTGGGGGCCCAGTTACCTCGCTGGCACCTCTATTGTCCGCCTCAATGGCAGTGCTGTGCCTGGCACTGCGCCGTCTGGTGTCCAATGCTGGTACAGCTACACTGCTGAGGCTGGAACTGTCCTCTGTGTCCCTCAGTGCAAGCTCACTAGGTGTGGCTGACCTCTGTCCCATTATGTTATCGATCACATTAGTGATCTGTACCAGTCTGTTCACAACATCCCTGCTGCTGTGTGCTGCCTCCACTTGTGCAGCCACTGTACAACGTGCAATCAGTGACGTTGCATTTGCCACCCTGTTCACAGAACGACAGAAGCCGCCAAACATGTTCATAAATCTGCGCTCCTGTCTGCGGTGGCTCACCCTCTCATGGCGCAGCTCCTGGCATAGTTCACGCACAGCACATGTGAGCTCTCTGGTGTCCTGTGATGCCTGCACCTGTCCATCATGCAGCAGTTCTATGTTAGAATTGAGGGACTCAAGCTGGCGATGCAGGCCCCCCATGTTGGTGTTATGTTGCTGCAAATTCTTTTATAATCCAAGGATCCTTTTACAGTATATTGTAGGTACTGCTGCTGCAACATAGCAGCTTCCAGCCCACCAAAGAAGGAGGGACCCTCACCTGCCTCATGCTGCTGTGCACTGGAATTTGTCACCATCCTGCGGGGTGCTGCGGTCTGCTGACAACTGGCCTCCTGCATCTGGCTGCGCCTGCCTGTTGGTGATGGGGAAATTGGTCCTTCCTGCTGCTCATCTGAGTCTTGGCTGAGCTCTGGCAGTGGCAGTGCCCTGGGCCTGCGTCAGACAGGCGCAATGGTGAGAGACCCACTTGTGTTGGAATCAGAGGCTGGATGAGTGTCAGTCTCGCCTACGCGTGCTGATGCTGTGGCTGCTGGGCCTGGCTCACCTGCAACGACAATATGCAGAATGTCAGTTATGTTTGTTACAATTACGGTCACACAATGGTAATAAAGGTACAGGTACTTCTCTTCACTGTGTTGTGGGTGTTGTGTTCCTCTGGGTGTCGCTCTACTTAAATACATTGTATGTGCTACTTTCAGCTATGGGTTGTGGACTGCCACTCCCATAATGCATTGTTGTGCTGCTTCTAAGATGTGGACTGGACTACTTCTCACAATGTTTAACATTACTTGCTTATTCCTAAGGGGCTTTTGTGCATACACATATGGGGTTACAATTCAATATTGCACTTACCTTGGCTGGTACTTGGTGTGCTGGAGGTGTCTATCTCTGTGACCCCTGTCACAGCTTCAGGGAGGAGTGTCGACTCCACTAGGTCCTCTAATGGGGTGGATGGTGCCTCTGTGGGTGGACCGCCTCCTGTGCCCCTGGCCTCCTGCAGTCTTCTTGACACCTTCTCCTTCGCACGGGACCGCAGGTCATACCACCTCTTTTTTATCTCGTCGACCGAGCGCCGTGCCACTCCAATTGCGCAGATTTTGCTTTGGGTATCTGCTCAGAGACTTCTTTTCTCACTCTCTGGCACCTGGAGTGAGCTTTTGCCAAAAAGGCGGTCATGGCTCCTGACCACCTCCTCTGTCAGCACCTCAAGCTCTTGCTCGCTGAATTTGAGCTTCCTCTTTCTTGCTCCCTTCTCCTTTCCTTGGGCTGAGGTGTCCATCTTTGCTCAGGTGTGCTGCCTCCTTCAGAGTGCTGCTCTGTGTGGCTGGGCTGCTCTCTCTCTGGATGCTGGTTTGGGTGTGGCACCTGAAACTGCCCGGGATGACTCACTTCCTGCTTGTGATGTCATCAGGCTCCTCCAGGTGTGCTTTCTCAAAATTTCTCGCAAATTGCAATTTTTTAGCGAATCGGTAAAAAATCTCAATGTGCGAAAATGCAAATTGCGATTCGGTAAATGGGCCTCGCAAACCACAAATAGCGATTTTTAAGAAATCGCTAATTCCGAATCGCAATTTTGTTACATGGCCAATTGTGACTCGGAAATAGCTATTTCTTAAAATTCGCTATTTGCGATTCGCAAGGCCATTTTTTCATACATATGGCCCTTTGTGTACAATTAACCATCCTTACAGTGCCACAGGGAACGAGATCTCAAATAAGTTTGGTGGAGTTTATTTTTGAGATGTGATCTTCATGACCACAGAATTGCTGTGCACTGAAGGTCACCGACTAGGAGGTGGGTGACGATTGACATTATTCTCTTCCCAGCGTTAAACAATTAGGGGCAGATTTAAGAGCCCCTAGCACCTCCTTGCGCCACATTAGCAGCATTTTTTTATACGTGAATGTGGCCCAACGAGGCCAAAATCGCCGTGCCAAATTTACAAGGTGGAGCAATGCATGTATTGTGCCACTTTGTAACACTTTGCCCTACATTATGCCTGTGTCAGGCATAATGTATGCTAAGGGAGCATTCCCCCGTTAGAGGGGCAAAAATAATGTCCCAAACAAATCTGAAAGATTTCGTTGCCTCATTTTTTTGGGCACTTTTAATGCCTGCTGATAGCAGATGTTAAAAGGAGGCACACCATTGTTTACAATGGTCCTCAATGGGCTTTGCAGGATTAGTGTCAACATTTTTTATGCTAATCATGCAGAGCTCCGAACTAGTGTAAACAATTCTGATGCTAGTTCTCTAACTACCACCATGGTGCACATATATTAAATACGGCACACACATGGTGGTGTTAGGGGGCGCTAAAGTGCCTTCACTTACCTGACCTGGTAACAAGGGATAACCAGTGGCATATCAAGGGGGCCATAGGCAATATGAACTGTCCCCAATCCACTGGTCAAAAACCAAGAGGCAGTAATAATCAGGGAGCAGTAGACCCCCTCATACCCTTGGACCCTGGTGCCACTGCATCATTGATCCATTAATAGCTATGACCCCGGGAACAGTTGAGATGGTCTCAACCTGTTGACTGCATCATCCAAAAGACCCTATGCTTCGGTGCAGATCTTTAAAGAACGTCCCGACTGCAGGATCCAATCAAACACCCACAGACCCTGTGCATCTGTGCATATTGTCTCCAAGGAACATACTAACTGCAGGATCCAAGAGAACCTGTGAATCTGTGCAGATCATCTCTAAGGAACATGTTGACTGCAGGATTCAGGAGACCCTGTGCTTCGGTGCAAATCATCTCCATGGAACATGTTGACTGCAGGATCCTAAGGCCACCCATACAAAGATTTTTAGAGGTTGCAAACAGTGAATCGTTTGCGACTGCTAAAAAGCTTTTTGGTAAGTACCAAGGCCAAATTGCGAATCAGTAACTTGTTAAGGAATCCCAATTTGGCTTTGTGGTTCAGTATCAGAAAGGGGTGTGCTTAGGGCATCCCTTCCTAATACCAAATCGCAGAGGTATGTATGAATGTTTTGAGACTGATGTGTGCGAAACATTCACAGTTTACCACCAATTTCAAATTGGGGATAACTCTTTCCCGTTTGTGAATGCTTGTAGAAGTATTTTTGAAGAGTATTTAGTAGACCACTGCCTACTCGTAAAAAATGAAAACTTTTCATTTTCTTTTTTTAAACCAGGGGCATAGCTTGGTCAGTAGTATTGGGGTGAGCTTCAGATTTTCCAACAACCATGCTGGCATATAATGCTAACATATATTACACAACAAGCGCGGCACATGAGAGGGACTTAAGGTGCAGTGAAAAGGGAAAGGAATACAGATTGGTAGGGGTACTAAGTGAGAAAAAACATAGTATTTTGTAAAATAACCATCAGTTTTGAAGACTTTCAGAATAGAGAAGTACAGCATGTGTGTGCTTCTCTGTGTGTGTGTAAATATTGCTGGGGAAATCAGAGAGACACCTCGATATACCCAGCTGAAACCACTTGTACCTGACCATTCACCAGAAAATGTATTTTTTTGGGGGGGTTGTAACACCCCAAACAACACTCCTGAAGCTACACCCCAGCTTTAAATGAATCTTGTTTTTCTTTATGGGCTGCATTAAAAAAAAGATTGCTTTATTTAAAAGCAATTAGAGACATGGTGGTCTGGTGACCCCAGCAGGCCAAAATCCCTGCAATATTTGCAATTTCCAATGGGTTGCACATTGAATATTAGTGAGGTAGGTCTATTTGCAACCCACTGGGAACTGCAATTCTGATTTCCTAATTGCAATTTGCATGAAATCGCAATTAGGAATCTCAATTTCATACATGTGGCCCCAAGAGACCCTGTGCCCCGGCATGAATTGTGACCAAGAATCATGTTGGCTGCAGGATCCAAGAGCCCCTGAGACTCAGTATGGATCATCTCCAATGAATATGTTGACTGCAGGAATTAAGAGACCCTGAGACTCGGTGTGGATAGTCTCCAATGAACATGCTGATTGCAGGATTGATGAGATCTTCTTCCATATATTGACTGGCATGAACATGCTGATTGCAGGCTTCATGAGGGTTTCTTCCTCAGTATATTCTTAATCCCTCTATGTGCAAAATGTGAAAATTTACAAAGGAGCCTGTATTGGCAGCATGCGGACTGAGGAGCACTGATATGAATTAGTTAATCTTTGGCCCTCAGAGCAAGGATTGCCTCAATGCTAATTCTTCTTACCCTTTATTAATGACAAATCTTTGCAGAAACCATCTTTTTATGGCGCTAGCCTTACATAATTACCCCCTTTACCCTCTAATATAAATACATCATCTTTCATTCACAGTCACCGAAAGGGCCATGGGCGTTCCATCACCTTCATGAAGACCTTGACAGTCTTAAAAAAATGTCAATATCACTTTATGTTTTACATCCTAATCCTCATATTGGCAGAAAGTGCATACTGTGGCAGGACAATGGCGAGGTGAGGGGAAGTGAACTTAAAAAACAATGTGGCTTGGACCAATGCTTTCCTTGGCCTCGCGTCCTATTTTCGCAAAATCTAGTAAAGGTTAATCTAAAAAGAAAACAAACCTTCAAGAGTCAAGTGTCAGAATCTGCCCTTACATTCTAAACACATTATACAGGAAAGCATTGCCAAGCACAGAATCACTTGGAGGTGAGTAGGAACATGCTACTGGCACTGAGGAGCTACATGTTAGTAGATGGAGGTGGGGTCACTTTAGAGGGTCGTATTGGATAAAGGTTGCATGGAAGAACAGGAAGGAGCAAGGTGCTTGGGTGGAACCTATATATTAAGAAAAGACTGCTCTCTCTGGTGTGTCCTGTGTAAGAGTCCTAAAAGGCTTGGAAGAGGGGACAGTAGCAGGGACTATAGGGAGTCATGCAGAAGGGGCCTAGAAGATAAGGAAGGAATTTCCGGCATAGAGCTCCCCTGGGGGGCCTGGATAAGAGGCTTCCGGGACAGGCAAGGGAGCAGCATAACATCACCCACTCAGTTCTCCTGGATATTAGGCCTAGGACCTTAAGAAGGGGGAGAGGAACAGGCTCATTATAGGGCAATCCATATAAGGTCTAGTAGATTAGGAAGGGAGGGCATGGAAAGGGCTGCCTAGCGGAGGGTCAGAGGATTAGGAAGGCAGACAGGAATAGTGCTGATGATAGAGGATGTCAGAAGATTTAGGATCTAGGGTTTGACTCCCAAGAGGATGTCAGAAGATTAGGAATGAGGATCAGTAAGTTGAGCTCCCAAGGGGGGGGGGGGAGCCAAAAAATTAAGAATGGAACACAGGAATAGGGTTCCTTAGAGAGATGTCAGAAGGTTACGAAGGAACAAAAAAAGAAGAGGTCACTCCTAGGGGAATGCCAGAAAAAGTTTAGGACATAGGGCACAATTCTCAAGGTACATCAGAAGATTAGGAAAAAGGGTAAGTGATTAGGGTTCCCTGGGGGGGGTTCAAACGATTAGGGAGGGAGAACAGGAATGGGGCTCCCTACAAGATGTAAGAAGATTAGGAAAAGAGGTTAGGAGAGGGCTCCCTCCTAGGGTGGGGGGGCAGAAAGGGGGGTCAGGAATAGGGCTCCCTAGCAGGATGGCAGAAAATCAGAAAAGGGGGCATAAATAGAACCATCAAGGGAGGTGTTACAAAATTAGGAGAAGGGACAGGAATAGGGTTCCCTAAAGGAATGTCAGAAGATCAGGAAGAGAGGGCAGGTATATGGCTACCTCGGGGATGTCACAAGAACAAGAAGGGTGAGAAGGGCTCTTGAGGGTGACACAAGAAGATTAAGAAGGGAGGGCAGGTCAAAGGGACAGGGTGCCCTTGAGCAGGGCTGGCTTTAGGGCGGTGCAAGAGGTGCGGCCGCACCGGGTGCTGACCTGGTTTAGGGGGCGCTGTGTTTAGCAATAACTTAGAAACTTGCGATTTAAAAGCACCTCCTGAAAAGTTTCCTGAGTGTCCAGCCTTCAGGAAGCAATTAAAATGTCAAGATACATCTTGTGATTTATGTTCCTGCTAGAAAGGGAGATGGGAGTTTTGCCTAGTGGCAGTTTTGACTTGCCATAAAGTAGCACAGAGGGTTAATACGCACGCTGCAAAGAACAGGACTATATTTTGTGTGGATAGCAGAGCGGATTAGTAAAGACAGTTTTACAGGGACTTTAAAACAAATGTATGTGAAAGGGGGGGGCTATGAAGATATGAGGGGCACATTTACCGGGTGGTAGTGAGGAAATCAGAGGAGGTGCTCCAAAAAAGACTGTCACACTGGGCGCCGCCAGGGCTATTGCCGGCCCTGTCCTTGGGAGAGTCCTGACTGAGGAGTAGCTAGGGCACGAGGGGTTGAGAGGGGAGCTTGGGTGTGTTCACAGGCCCCCCAGCTCTTCAATCATCCTCAACCCAGCCAGTCTTTCTCAGTCACAGAACAAAGTGCTTCCTGTAATGACCCAAAATATACAGCTATTTAGCAGTAACTTCATTTAAGTTTGACAACAAATATCTGGTGTTTGCACCATAAACAACGCATGCCCTTGGCAGATAGCAGAAGTGGGTAGAAAGTGGAAAGCTATTAAAACGTCAAGAAGCGCAGGTAGACAAATCTTTGTAAGAATATTTGAAATGACAAAAATGTTAGCATGCTGGCAGAGGTGGGCAAAGCTATTGGCACACCCAGTAGGGAAGCAAAGTTGCTTTTATTCCGCACCCCAGGGCATCACGTCGTGTTTGAAATAGAAATCTAGAAGTGCAGGTCTTCGTTAAACCACAATACGTCTGCTACAGGGAAGTGTATGTACTCTGCCATTAGAAGTACTGAAACTATTCTGAGAAGTTCAGACAGTTAATCTTCCTTTCAATTCAAAGATATACGTTTACGCCGCTTTTGCATAAAAAAATGACGCGAAAAAAGTATAAATCAGGGCCCGAGTACCTGACAGTATCAGCACCAGTACCCCGGTAATCCGTGGGTTTGCCTTCTGCATGGAGTTCAAGCAGATCCCAGTGAAACCGAATTCCTGGTCATGTGCTGAATCAGTGAGGAAATGCCTGATACATTCTCTTTTGGCAGGGTGTAGGTACCCTGGAAAGGTAGCTCCTTACCCCGGGAAATACCTGGGATTTACCACTGTTTTGCGCACATGCACAGTGAAATATGCAAGAGGATTCTGTGGATTGCCTAGGTCCCCGGCTGCGCAGGGGGACTACACCTGCTGTCTACCAGCTCTGCGTTCCGCCAGGTGACCCTACAGATCCACCTAGCCGAAGGGTGCACCAACATGCGGTATCGAAAAATATGAACTGTCATCCATGAGAAAACAGCACCGGCCCTCCTTCCACGCTAGTTTAAATAAATAAAAAAATACACGCACAAAAGGCCATGCTATCAACAAATGTTTTCACAGAATCAGAAAGTTGTGAGCTAAAGGGAAAAAGGGGAAATGTAGGACATTTATTGGGAATTGAAAAAAAGTGTAAACGGCCATAACATGTCTCTGGAGGGGATAAATCAGCCACATTCGCTGATAAGGAATGAATATTCACCCAACCAGTGCAGGGAATGAGGGGGATCGGATCCTGCACCCAGCAGCTATTACTGAGCCAGATCCGGTATCTGTGCCAGGGCCGCCACCACTGAAATATCCTGAACAGTATCAATATGCCCCAGACTGATATTCACACACCAATAGTATGTACCAGTTTAATCTGCCCACACAATGAAAAATTCAGCAGTGCCCACATGTCGTCTGCTTTCCTTTTGGAGCAACAACCTGCAGGTAGGGCTTTCTTATTTTCTCTTTCAGTTGGGACAAGAAAAAGCCCAGATTTAAAGGGCCTGATTTAAAGGGCCATCGGCCCTCTTTTTATTCAGCACCCTCCTGGCTGGGAGCTTCCTAGACCCTAACTTTACATAACAATGCTATTAATCACTTCATACGTACTTAAAAGACATTATGGCCCTCATTATGAGTTTGGCGGGTGGCGGAGGCCGCCCACCAAACTCATTCGCGTGGAAGACCGCCACGCCCTATTAAGAGTTTTCCTCTGGGCCGTTTCAGCCCACCAGCCTAGCGAGGAACAGGGCCTTAACATTGATGATGGGAATGTGGAGGTGCGTCAGGTGCGACAGCAGGGGCTGTCAATGAGGGCCCCTGCATTGCCCATGCCAAGTGCATTGGCAGTGCAAGGGCACCCATGGGGCATCCAGCACCCCCTTTCCGCCAGCCTTTGCATGGCGGAAAAGGGACTCGTAATCCCCAGGGCAGCGCTGCTTGCAGTGCTGCCCTGGTGGATTGCGACCGCAGAGACTGCCAGGCTGTCAACTGGTGGCAATTTGGCGGTGCCAGTGGTTGGACCATGGCAGCTCTGCCACAGTCATTACATAGAGGTTGGACGGCTCTTCGCGGCGGTCCGACCTCCATCACGAGTCTGGCAGTCCAAGGACTGCCAGACTCGTAATGACCACCTATGATTTGGAGGCAGGTTTTTTACTTTGTTCAAGACCTCTATATTAGAGACATGGATGCACTATAGGAATATCAGATTTAACTGTCTGTATTAGTTAATTACACAACTAATTTGAATAGTACTTACTAATTAATTTTAAATTAGATTTTTTATAGCCATACTCATCGTAATATAATGTTTCAGAGTTCTCTGCATTACATTCTACATTAATAAGGATTCATTACTACCCAAAGGATCCCTTTTTAGCAGCCTTAGATTAAAGACAGATTGAAAAAACACAAGGTTCCAGACCCATGCCTTGCACCTTGTTTGCAGCTCCTTGGTATTGATTCATATGTCACTGAGCTATATTAGAAGTATTACAGCTTATGAACTGCAAGTAACAAAAGCATCTGTGTCACAAGCAGTAACCCCCTAGTGGCGTAGCCTTGGGGGTCAATGGCCCTAGTGCAAGCAATAAAACTAGGGCCCCCGCCAGGTATGAAAATGCTAATATAAATGATGGGCAGTGCACCCTACAACACTCCTGTACCCCGGTGTCATTGCACCTGCTACACTAATGTAATTTATGGGTCTCCCGGTTCCTCATTATAATCGTCTTTCTTTCTTGTTGTCCTATCTCCAGCCTGCTCTCCTCTTACCTCCTTCATCCATTTAATGTGCTCTTCTCTATTTCCCTTCCACAGTCTCCCTCTTAACCCTCTTCTGATTCTCACCATCCTCATCTCCTTCCGCCTTCCTCCTGTTTCTTTTCTTTTTCTCTTTCCCATTTTGCTCATCCCTGTCTCCTTTCTCCTTAATGCTCAACCTTATTCCCTTCTCCCATTATGTCACCTTTTCCTGCCCTCCATCCCTTGTCTCACCATTTCCTTTTCTTTCAACCCCATCCTCTCTCTTTTTCATTGTCACCGCATCCTCTACTCCCTCTGTATTCCTCCCCTGAGAAGTAAACAGAGTGAAGCCCCTGGCATGCACTGTGTCTAAAACAAATCACAGCAGGCATCCTCTGAATTAAAATCAGCGGGTGCAGGGCAGACTTGGCCCCGGTGCATTGCACCAGTTGGACCAATGGTAGATATGCTATGCTCCTGAAACCACTTACCTATATAAAAGACAAATCTCAGATCTGCATGCTTTGCAGCAGGCACTTTATCAAACTTTGACTAGACAAAACACAGATCTCCCTAGCAAGTGCAGTAACTACAGAGTTATCTTACCATTAATTAACATTTCAGGGCACATAACTATCTCCTTAACTCCAAAAGATATTTTATAATGCAGCCTTTTTGACCAATAAAAGTATGATCAGAATTATGTTTACATTTGCCTTTGTGGCCAATTTCTTTTGCTGCAGAGTTTAAAAAAAAGAAATGTATAAATTGATAGTCAGACTCCAATTCCAGCACTAAACCCAACCAAATGGTATGTGTCCTTAAATATTAAAAAAAGATAGATCTCCCACAAGGCCATTTTCTCAGTAGGGATTATCAGAGCACTTAGTATCTGAATAACTATGCAAACTTCGGCTTGCCTTTCAGAGGTACTGGTGTGCTGGAAGTTCATCTAATTTCCAATGACCAGTCCCATCTTTTCTCTCCCTGCTGTCTTCAAACATGTATCCAGCTTTTCTGAACATGTTTCTGTTAGTGGAAATTTTCAAAGTTTAACCTAAAATGAAGAATCCTAAATTCATAGAGATTGTTCTGCTTTAGTTTACATTCTGAAGTTATTATTGTGTGCAAGTCTATAAATAGATATTTACAAATTAGGTATAAATCGAAGGAGCACCGTACATACTACACTGAGTGACGGTTCATGGAGGGGTGACTCCTCAATATAGAGTACCTAGGGATGGGGATGAGGAGATCGCCCAGAAAGCAAGGTCCTTAAAAGACATTAGAGAAGGGTTAAGTATGGCTTGATAAGTGTCTTCAGATTCTTCCTAAACTGCAGGTGTCATGGGACAATCTTGATGTGTAGTGTATTTATAAGTCATAAACTATGTTCATAGAGTGGCACAGTCTTTCACCCCTCTATTTATTAATTTCCAATTTTGTGATGTTGTAGCTCCTAGTAAAATGCTGACCTCCAGTGATTTATCTCTTTTTGGTCAAGTGAGAGGGTGTGCAGTTCATTAAAGCTTTACATGTGATGCAGCAAGTCCTGAAGAAGATGTGTACTTGGACTGAAGGCCGATGGAAGTCTATTGGGGTAGGTGATATGAGGATGAACTCCTTGACAATGTTTCTAAGGCCTATTGCTGGGTGTATGATGTGCTTCTTTAACTGGCCATCTAATTCAAACAACTTGATGTGGAGTCAAGCTTCTCCCAGGCACCAGAGTCCTCTGGTCTCCACTTTCCCAGATGGCCACTCCAAAGCAGTAGTGATGTATCCGCCACCATCATCGGCACTGGATGGCAGAAGGAGAGGAGTCTGCCACTGACCCAATCACTGTCTTGCAGCCACTACTGCAGATCTTTTGAAGTCTCCTCTGAAACCTCTATAGGTTCCAATAGATTCACCTGATCTGTGTCCACAGGGACATTAGATCCACATCAGAGCCTGTATGTGCCATCTGGGGAGTTTGACGAGCAGGATGAAGGAGGCCAATAGTCCCAGTAGCTTCAACATCATCCTCAATGAGATCCAGGACAGGGGCTGAAACAAGGAGCTCATAGCCCAAATGCAATAGACTCTCCAGGGAGAAGGCACAAAACCACACCATATCAAGGATGGCTCCAATAAACATGAGATTCTGTGTGGCAGTCAGGTGTGACTTGGGCAGGTTGATAGTGACTCCAGTGATGTTCGATTTGCTGTTGTTTGGAAGTATTCCATGAATGCCCCGTCGAGCCCATCTTCAACAGGCCAGTCACTGAGGTAGTGAAAGACTGGCACACATGACCACTGAAGGTGTGCTGCGACCCGCACTATCACTTTTGGGAACACCCAAGGGCACTGGTAAAGCTCAAGTAGAGCACCACAAACTGAAGATGCTCCTGGCTACTGTGAATCATAGATGTCACCTGGGAGGCTGCGGGACTAGAATGTGGAAATATGCATCCCGCAGGTCCAAAGCTACCATCCAGTCTCCAGGATCCAAATGAGACAAAATCTGGGCTAGCATGAAACCTTGAATCTGTCCTTTGTCAGGAAGGCATTTAGAAGGTGGAGGTCTAAAATAGAGGAAGGCCTCTGTCTTTCTTCAGCACACAGTAATAGCAGGAGTAACACCCAGTTCCTTTTTACTAGGCCAGAACCCTCTTTGGGGGCATGCACTTTCTGCTGCAAAATAGAAATGTGCACCTTCATTAGCCACCCTGAAGGGTTTGGAAGGTGCAACAAGGTAGAAAGAAATGGGAGAGTGTAGCCCCTTTGGACAATTTGAAGGACCCATGTGACCGAAATGTTGCTTGCTACCCTTGAAAGAAAGGTGGCTCTTGCCTCCTGCATAGTTGGTGTGTCAAAAAGGAAACACTTGGCCATAAAAAGGCTGAAAAGTTTGTTTTGCAGGCTGTGGGGTCTGGCGCTGGAAATATGGAAGCCCTGGTGTGCCCCTAAAAGGAGCAGAACTGTTGGTGAAGGTTCATGGTAAGGGCAGACAAAAAGGAACAAGCTGTGGCCTGATGTTCTTTAAAATGTTACAGGGCCGAGTCTGCTTTCTCACTGAAAAGGTGAAAGCCATTGAATGGCATATCCACCAGGGATGCCTGGACATCCCCTGAGGAGCCTGTAGAACTCATCCAAGCGTGGTGCTGAAGAACCACACTTGTATTGATTGCCTGACTCAACCAATCAGTCATACCCAGTCCGGACAGAATAATAATTTTTGTTGCATCCAGGCCACCCTGGATGATTTGGGCAAATGATGGTTGTAAATCATTTGGAACTGCCAGTAGGACTTGGCTAACTTTCTCTCACAATGCATGGGTGTAGCGACCTCGTCGGCAGCTGGTGTTGATGGAACGTACAGTAAGGCAAGCAGAAGAGAACATGTACTTGCCAAAGGCCTCCATGTGTTTGCATTTGAGGTCAAGAGGGGTTGCAGAAAAGGTATTAGGGTTTTACATGCTGGTGAACACCTGTACCATCAAATTCATCAGCGCTGGGTGTTGACTCAGGAAGTAAGGGTGGCCCAGCATTAATCTATGGGGACAAGCAACTTGCCTATTGACGAGGGCCCAGAAGATCATTTTCTGCAAATGCCCAAGAAGATAGGTGCAAAGATTTTGTTAAATGGCAGGAGAGGTTCGGGAGGTGCCTGGTCAGGCTGGAGAATGTCCGTGAGAAGTTGGTCTTTACTTCAGTTGTTGGGAGCTGCAGTTAAAGGACCTCTGCAGCATTTCACATGACAAGGGCAAAGGAAGCACAGTCCTCTATGGGAGGACTAAGGGGAAGAGACAGGTTCGGTGTCTGGAGAGGTTTCAAGACCACTGGCATCCTGTAGTTTTTCATTTCAATTACCCTCAGCATAGTGTGGGACAAATTTGTCCCCTTCATCATACTTGTCATTGTTATCTGAATCATAAGTAAAGAGGTAATGTAATGTATGAGCTCTGCGTTTGCTAAAGGCAATACATCAGAGTCAGAATGGATGCTGATTAGCTGCACTCTGGTGGGTTCACAGTGCGCCTCAGCCAAGCTCAAGGCGAGTTTGTCTCAGAATAGGAAAGCACTATGGGGTGTGAATCCTCCTCTGGTGTCTGCTGCATTAGAACCAGTGTTGATGTCACTAGAAATGAAGTTGGCACTGACGCTGGTGTGAAATCTGAAGCAGGCTCAAGAGGCACAGATGGTGCAGAGGGCAAACTCGTCAGTGGAACTCGGGCTATAGGTCTCGGAGGTACTTTGGGGCCCAAAGGAACGCCAGAGGGAACTTGAAGTGTGCCACTTATGTGCACGAAGGCCTCCTTAAAAGCCTCAATCTGCTATGACTTGACCAACGGGCCTGAAAATTCAGGTTGCATTGGGACCACATTTGGAATTGGCTCTACAGCACTTTGAGAGTGAGACTGAGTGGCACATTGATATCTTTGCATCCTCTGTGGAGTTTGAGATTGAGGGGAAGGGGCCAGTTCCCATTTGGACTTCTTATGCCATTCCTTCGACTTGCCTAAACACTTTGACTGCGACGAAGATCTGCCTTGGAAATTACTTGGAGAGTGGGGACGTGACCTTCCTTTCGACTTCGACCGATCACGGCACAGAGCCTTCCTATGTTTGGTGATGTTGAGTCTTTGGTTCACTAAGGATTTGCCTTGTGGAGCTGTATGGCTTTCAGATTCACCTTGGCACAATCATCACAGGCCCTGGGGTTGTGTTCCAGTTCCAAGGACCACAGGCATATCTGTGGAGGCTGTCGCAGACATTTTTTTGTGAAAGTCCCTACAAGAGTTAAACTCTATAATTTTGTAATTTGTAATTTTCTTTGCACACTTGTAAAAGAAAACATTTTGTAAACATCTTGTCAAAGACGAAAGGAATAATACTCTGGATCCATGCCTGAAGGCAAAAAGAAAGGAACTAACATCAGCACACTTAGGTGGTGGTATGTACTGCTCCCCTAGTCACTTCTGGAGAAGACCACCATAGATGCAGAGCCTCAGGACACCATCTTCCGGCTCAAGGAGAACTGCTTTTGAGTTTTAGGATCCAGTCTGAATGCCTGGGGCAACACCCTCAAGGTGAGGAATCTATGATTAGAAGTACCGATCAGAAAGCTGAAGTTTGTATCTGAAAGAAAAGACATGAACTTGGGTAGCAAGGGAATGCCCAGCAAAGGTATATCCAGTTCTTGATGTAACACACAGGGGTATCAAGAAGATATATGAATACTTCCTTTATGTAGGGATGTGACAAAAAGTCAGTGATGATGACCTGTGTATATTTCTGCATGTGCTGGATACAACACATGAGCAGCCAGGAAATCCACTGTATCTCTTTAACGTATTACTGGATATGAAACTTGGGCAAACAGGTGATGTTCTGTGTATATTTGTGCATGTGCTTGATATGAATGCGTTACAGGATATGACAGACGGGCAGCAAGAAGATGCTTGGAGTATATTTCTGCTTGTGTCGCATGGGCAGCGAGGAGATGTTCTGTGTATATTTCTATAAACATGTATATACCTGCACTTGTTGAATATGTCCCATGGGCAGCGAAAAGATCAAGTGTTAGGGTGCTGTATAATGGTAATAGTAGAAAATCCTCTATTTCTACGTCTTATCTGACCAACACCTTTGGAGTTGACTGGGTTCCTTTGAAGATTGTAATGTCTGATAAAAGCTGCCCTCTATAAACACAAGATATGGATGGATGTCATGTCATGTCATGCTATGTTATGTTTGGTTATGCTATGTATCAGCATCCGTATGGTGCCTTCTACCATTAGTATAACACAGAAGCACTTTACTAATCTGGGCACACATTTTGTATAACTGAGAAGGCCAGGAAAAAGGGCATTAACTTACATGAGGTTTCTTAAATATTGCAGACTTACAAGATTAAGGCCCTTATTACAACTTCGGCGGTCTTCACAGAAGATCGTCGAAGCTGCGGGTGCCAGTATACCGCAAGTGCTGGCGGTATTTCTGGCTCCCTATTTGGACTTTTCCACTGGGCCAGCGGATGGTAACACTGTTCCCGTCCGCTGGCCCAGCAGAAAAGTCACATCAACATTGCTGCCGGCTCTAGCACCCATCACGCATTTCACTGCCCAAAATTCGGGCAGTGAAATGAGCGATGGGGCTATGCCTGGGGGCCCCTGCATGACCCATGCCAAGTGCATGGGCAGTGCAGGGGCCCACAGGGGCACCCCAAGTCCCCCTTACTGCCAGCCTTTCCATGGCGGTGTTTACCGTCGTGGCCAGGCTGGCGGTCGGGGACCCATAATCCACAGGGCAGTGGTGCATGCACCGCTGCCCTGAGGATTATGACCACCAGGCAGAAGCCTGGCGGTATAGTGGAGGGGCCGGCGGTATGGCCGTGGCTATTGCGCCATGGTCATAATAGCTGGCGGAACACCGCTAGCCTGTTGGTGGTGTTACCGCCAGCTTAACGCCGGCCGCCAGGGTCGTGATGAGGCCCTAAATATGCTTTATTTTCCCCATATTATGCCGCTCATAGAAGGCTAGAGAAGCCTCTCTATAGCATTCAGCATTGCTCTGCAGCAACAGTAAACAACATTGTATAGTCCCTCCGATAAGAAACTAAAGAAGATACAGCATGCAGCAGCTTCCATGTGCTCCCTAAAACCATCAGAGGCATTATTTAACTAGCACAAGTAAAAAAGTACTGTAGTTGAGAAGCAAACCCTCCCCCTCCCGCTCCCCCCAACCCTGCTTCATAGACCACTATATATTATAAAAAGGTATGGAAGATGCTAAGGTGTGGCCTAGGCCAAGGCAAATGGACCAGCGCTAGAGGGATGCTGAAAGGTGATTCTCTGACTTCAGGTCTGATGGCATAATGTGTGCAGGGGCCATGTATTGCTTAGCATATAAATATAGAAATATAATAGCTGTACATTTCTATTAGCAACTGATGTATTTTTAGATTGGTTGTATAAGGATTTTGATGAAATCTCATTGGAGTGTTCTTCACTTTCAATCTAACTCTAAATCAATGTATTCATTGAACTATTGATAATAAATATGGTAGTTCATAATAAATAATAAGGTTATTGTAAAATATCAATCCTTGTGTGTGTAATAATCTTGTGGTTTTTGGAAGGGCTCTGAAAAATCACTTGCAGATGTGAGATCTTTGACAGGTCAGTCTGATACCTACCGCTCCTATCCATATGAGCATAACTCGGTGGGAGGGGCGAGAGACAGCTCCCACTTTTCCTTACCTCGGAAAGTCACAATTTCCTTCTGAGGCCTAGGAAGTCTGCCAGGTGTAACCCCCAATAAGTTCAGGAAACACATCAATCTAGTAGTGTTAGATAGCGTATGGATACCAGAGATGTGTTAGTAGTCTAGTTTGGTAGTGGCTTGTAATGCTAATTGTAAACGTAAAATGGTCTGAACCTTCCAAAGACCTTTGTAGTGTGATGTGTGTACAGATGGGTTGCCAAAGGACTCGTGTATTTTTGTTGAGCCGCGTCGTTGGTTGTCTGTCGCCCTGTGTATTCATCGCTTACCAGTTAAAAAGCTGCAGTGTGGTGACGTGCATGTGATAGTGTGATCTTTTGAAGCTAACTTTCTCTGTGTGGTTCAAACATGTATGCTAGCGTGGTGCGGGCTGAGTGCTGTTTCTGGTGGCAGCGCTTTGCCAACTACTTGCTTTTGGTGCCTTGTGTGCAAGAGGGTATCAGTCAGTCTAGTATGCTCCGTTTCACCAAGATGATATATGAATGTGATTGGAAAGGTGTTGTGTAGTGCGTATTGTTCGGCGGAAGTAGTGATTGCTGTTTGGTATCGAGATAGCCACTATAAGGTTATGTAGGCTATTTTGCGTGAATTAGGAGTTCTGTCTAATATTACTGTGTATAGATAGATACAGTAGCTGCCTTGAAAAATAAACTTAAAAACTTAATGTAAACATCATTAAGTGTTAAAGCTAATAAACCATGGGAACCACAGTTTCTCTATGGTTAGATTACCAGGGTTCGTCCTTGGGTCACTAAAGATTTGCCCTTGCCATTTTTCATTCAATGTAGATTGTGGCATGTCAAGGCAGCAAGTGCTGTGATGTTGGTGGTCAACTATATGTCATATCTATGTTGGGTTGGATGAACGTCAGGGGCTGAATTATACAAAGGGCACATTTTCTCTGTTTGTGCCACGGCGCACTTGTTTAGAGGTGCGCCATGGAGCAAACAGAGAAAGTGCATCTTATTACATTGAATGCGCTACCCCCAGGGTTCTATAATACGGTACGGGTGCAGAGGCAAAGGGATTCCCTCCATTCAAATGAGGGTACACCCTCTGGTGATAGCACTGGCACTATATGTGCGCCATCTGTATTACAGAAAGGGCTGCATAAGTGTCTGCAGCACTTTCTGTATACCAAAGTGCCCGAGGGTGCACAATGTAGGTGAACCTGCCTGTTGCACCCCAGGGCACTTGACATAATACAACCCAAGGTGGCTTGCCTCATATCTTCTATTGAAGGTTTGTGTGTTTGTTGCCACTTGAGCCGTAGCAATCACTACTGCCTGATGGCAGGCTTTTGGGTTTCTCATGTGCCTATAGTCATCTATCACAGTAATCCAAATGAGAGGTGCACAGACTATTCATCCTTCTTACTGACAAATAACTGAAATTTTGCCAGGGGAGCAAAATAACAGTTGGAGCAGCAACCAAGTTGGTGACAACAGCATTGACTAAGGCAGAGATGGTGCTTACAGCTGTACCTTGATGCCAAATGAGCAAGAGAACAAATGGTGGGTGCAAGAATAATTCAGAACAGATGGGTTGAGTATTGTTTCGAAGGAGTGGAGGTTCATCTTTCTACAGATGATCACCAGAGGTACCTACCATAACAAGGACTACTTTGAGATGCAGCATTGAGAAAAGGACAATAGGCTACATTTGGATGCAGCACAGTGCTTTATGTTATGCTCAACAATTTTGGGGCTGTCTTGTGGAAGTCTGTGTGGGCAAATGAGGGGATCAGAGAAGGTAATTCAAGGGAGACAGAACAGCCAGTTTGGCTATATGCATTTTAAAGCAATAGATGTGCACTGTCTGAAACAGGAGGAGCTGATGTAGTTGGAGTACAGAAGACCTCACAGGTATGGCCGGCCAATGATGCTGAAGAGGTGAAGGATGTACTGAGGTAATAGTCAGTTGAGTAAAAAACACAGATCTAATCCAGGCTCAAAAGTTACATTTCAGTTCAACTTCCCTCTTCTGCTTTACAACCTTGGAGGTTGGTGCTTGCTCTGAGTTACTATACTAGGTCTCAATCAGTGGGGAACGGGAGTATGCACAGCAAAGGTGACCATAAAAGAGAGCCTCAAGATGGAAGCCTGTACAGTACGTGCATAGCCCTCCCAAATGAAGCCTGGAGAGTGCAATGGAGGGGAACGACACTGATTGGAAATGCTCTCTCTCAATCAAGAATGAACTCCCCTCAAGGACAACTTTAGAGAGAAGAAGCAAATCTCCTGAGGAAAAAAAAAACGTCTTCAATTGAATTAGAAGTACGAGTGAGGAGTTAGAGGTTGTCTGTTGGAACTGCCTTCAGTTCCTTCATGGAATAGGTTTCCAACCTATCCCCCTCAATAACCAAATCCTGGGATGCAACTGAAGATGCTCTTGATTGAGACATTATGTCATTGGTGTTCACTTGAACTCAAGATCAAAAATAGGTCAAATGTAGGTCAAGTGCAAATGTAAGTCTTATCCCACCACTGCCACCAATGTTAGAACTGGGGTCTCTAGTTGGCAGTCTGTTTGCACCCTGTCCAAGTAGGGACCCTCACTCTAGTCAGGATAAGGGAGATACCCGCTCAGATAACCCCTGCTCATCCCCTTGGTAGCTTGGCACAAGCAGTCAGGGTTATCTCAGAAGCAATGTGTAAAGCATTTGCACATAACACACAGTAATACGTGAAAACACTACAAAAGGACTCCACATCAGTTTTAGAAAAATAGCCAATAGGTATCTGTGTTAAAAAAGACCAAAACAATAAAAATCCAACATACAGTGTTAAAGATATGAATTTTGCAATATTTACTAAAAAATACAGTTCCTTGAAGTCGATAGCTCCACCTGGGGCTATCACTGTGTTGTGATGAGCAAAACCAACAGTTCAGGCCGCAGCATCGCAGGCCAGCTATGACGTTGGGAAGACCCGGAGAACAGTACCTTTGGAATGTCAGGGCATCGTGATCCTCATGGTGAGCTGCTGAGAGTGGCATCGCAGTGTCGGTTCGGGAGTCGGTGCAGGAGTCATCGGGCCCTTGAAGTCACACGCCTTACGGATCAAACCCCGGGCTGATGAAGTCAGAAGCGCTGGCGTGGATGCTGTCGGGGCTGCAGTGAGAAACGGGACGATGCGACGTGCGGTGCCCACAGGTCTCGGTGCAAGCAGTGGCTCAAGGACACCATCCAGTGGCATCAGTGCAACCAGGGCTGCAGTGTGAAGTGGGCCGGTGCAACGTGAGGTGTCACCAGGTCACGGTGCAGGCAGCGGTGTCATCGTTGCTGAATCGTTGTCGTTGGAAGACCCAAGCCAGCAGTGTGGGACGGGACGGTGCTTCGTGACCCTCACAAGCGGTGTCCACAGGCCACGGTGCGGCAGGATGCCTGGTGACGACACTGGAGTCAATGATGGCGGCGTCAGTGGGCCAGGGCTGTGGTGCGGGACGGGATGGTACTTAGTGTCCCTCACGAGCGGTGTCCACAGCCCACGGTGCAGGCAGCGGTGCCGGGGGTGCCCAGGCTGCGGTGTGAGAGGCGATGCTGGAGTGCGGGCCCACAGGTCATGGTGCGAGCAGCGGCTTTGTGAAGTCGTCCGATGATGCCGTCGATGAAACCAGGGTGATGGTTTGAAGTGGGGCAATGCGACTCCGTATGGTATCAGCAGGTCAGGGTGCAGGCCAGCGGCGTCATTGGCTGTGCCGCAGTGGTTTCTCCTCTTGAGCAGCACAAAACACACAGTTCCCAGTGCTGCAGGTCGAGGAACCTGAAGTCTTTGGTGTCCCTGAGACTTCCAACAGACTGCAAGCTCTACACCAAGCCCTTGGAGAACTTTTTCAAGCAGGACACACAGCAAAGTTCACCCTTTGTACTCTTTTCAGGCAGAAGCAGCAAATGCAGGCCTGTCCAGCAAAGCAACACCGCAAAGGGACAGTACTCCTCCTTCAGCTCTTCAGCTCTTCTCCTGGGCAGAGGTTCCTCTAGATTCCAGAAAGATTCTAAAAGTCTGGGGTTTTGGGTCTTCTTCTTATACCCCTTTCTGCTGTTGAAGTTGGCAAACTTCAAAGCAAAGTCTCAAGTGTTTGTGAGATCCTTCCTTGTCCAGGCCAGGCCCCAAACACATACCAGGGGTTTGGAGACTGCATTGTGTGAGGACAGGCACCTTCCTTTCAGGTGTGAACGACAACTCCTCCCTCCCCTCTAGCTCAGATGGCTCATCAGGATATGTAGGCAACACCCCTGCCACCTTTGTGTTACTGTCTAGAGGAGAGGTGTGAAAAGCCCAACTGTCAAAATGACCCAGAAGGGGAATCCACAAACAGGCAGATTCAAAAAATGGTTTAAGCAAGAAAATGCCTACTATCTAAAAGTGGCATTCTCAAACTCACAATCTAAAAACCAACTTCACTAAAAGATGTATCTTTAAATTGTGAGTACAGAGACCACAACTCTATATTTCTATCTGCTTTCAAAGAGAATCTGCACTTTAAAGTTATTTAAAGGCAGCCCCCATGTTAGCCTATGAGGGAGATAGGCCTTGCAACAGTGAAACACAATATTGGCAGTATTTCACTGTTAGGACATGTAAAACACACCAGTACATGTTCTACCTTTTATATACACTGCATCCTGCCCCTCGGGCTACCTAGGGCATATCTTAGGGGTGCCTTACATGTACCAAAAGGGAAGGTTTGGGCCTGGCAAGTGGGTACACTTGCCAGGTCAAATTGGCAGTTTAAAACTGCACACACAGACACTGCAGTGGCAGGTCTGAGCCATGTTTACAGGGCTACTTATGTGGGTGGCACAATCAGTGCTGCGGGACAGCTAGTAGCATTTATTTGATTTACAGGCTCTGGGCACCTCTGGTGCACTTTACTAGGGACTTACCAGTAAATCAAATATGCCAATCATGGATAAACCAATCAACATTACAATTTACCAAGAAAGCAATTGCACTTAAGCACTGATTAGCAGTGGTAAAGTGCGCAGAAACAACAAACCAGCAAAAACAGACCTGAAAAAATAGGAGGAAGAAGGCAAAATGTTTGGGGATAACCCTGCAAAAAGGGCCATTTCTAACACTGTCTCTGTGGTTTTAAATCTGCACCACTGCTGCTCAGATTATGAGATGGAGTATGCGTTAGATGATGCCATTTGCACGTCAAAAATGCAGTGTTTGGCATGTGCGCCGTTACTTTGATCTGATGCTTGTTGTAATTGCTTTTCACAGAGATATGATGTCTCTTCTACAATGTGACATTTGTACGTTTCGCGTCATGGACTTCTTTTCCACATAAATCCCTCATATGCCCACTGGTGTGGTTGGAGAGCTGTGTGTATTTCTGTTTGTTCACTCAGGGTGCTTGATTTAGCAGTATGTGTGTTTTTTTTGGGTGAGTGTAGTGCTTCATTTGAGGCTGTGGTTTCTAGTGCGCAACACCAGCTCTTAGTTTTAAGGGCTGGCACTTATGTTTTTGCCTCAAGCACTTAATGACAGCAAAAGACATATATGGGAAAGACAGAGGAAGAGAAAAACAAAAAAGCGTCAGAAAGGGAGAAAGCAGACAACTGCAGGAGTGAGCTGAAGGGGCAGGAGTGGCTGTAAATGGATTAAAGGGGCCTTTAAAGGAGCGTTGGCTCCAGGATTACATTGCCTCTGTAGTCTGTGGTGGCACATTTAATTGCTGCAGCCTCGTGTTTCAGAGGACCGCTCTAAGCACCGATACGTTTTTATTTACAAATTAAGCACTGGGTGAGTGTGAGGTCCTTCTTGCATGCTAATTGTTGATCAGTCATTAATTAGATGTGTACTAAGTAGACAATAAGTTTGTAGTATAACAGAGGCAGAAGTGAGTCTTATAACTGTTATGAGTTTGTGTGTGTGTTTGTGTGTGTAAGTTTTGTTTTCAGGTATACTCTCTCCTGTTTGTTGAATGGAAGAGCGTTGTCTGCCAATACCTGAGATGGTGGGATGTGTGTTCAGTCTGATGTGATTGGAGAGTTTTGTGGTCTTGAATATCATGTGTTTCTCTGTGAATGTGTTGGGATTAATGTGTGTGTGCTCTGGCCTTTGCTGCATTTCAGCTGTGATGCAATGCATTGTAGAGACAGAGGTCGAAATGTTTGTACGACATAACGCTGCGTTACTCGTTGGACCTGTTATCCATCCAGTTTGTGTACACCTGAACTTCTATGCACCTTTTTTATTGGGGTGGTGGTTAAACATAATACTAAGTCAAAACTATTGTGTGGACAAAATATTGTGTTAAGATTATCAAGGAAAAAATATTGTGAAGGTATGTTTCTATGGATAAGCAAAGTTTTACTATACTTAACTCCATGTATATGTAACTTGACAAGATATATATCTTCAAGGTACATAGATGTAGAGTTAAGAATAGTAAGTCTATACTTATTCATTTGCACTTACCGTCTTGATATTTGGTCCTCAATATTTTTGACACAATACTCTGTTCACACAATATTTTTGTCATTAATATTCTAACAGACAACCAATAGGATCTGTTATAACAGTGCCTTGGTTTTAGAGTCATGTTGAGAAACTGACCCCAAAGAGGAAGAGAGTCTCTGTACATGGAAGGCAATTCACTCTCCCTCTAACATGTAGGATGGACATTCTGGGGTAAAATAGACATAGGCTAAGTCTAATCTTGTGTTAAGGTTCCCCTCTGTATTAAGAACTGAAAACAAAGGAAACTTGAGATGGCACCTCAGGAAGACAAAGGGAACCCATAATCTTCTGGTTCTGCTCACTACTTTTTATGGGCCTGATTTATAGTTTGGCAGAGTGGTTATTCCATCACAAATGTGACTGATGTCCCGTCCGCCATATAACAAGTTCCATAGGCTATAATGGAATTGTAATACAGTGGGGATATCCATCACATTTGTGACGGAGTAACCCTACTGCCAAACTCTAAATCAGGCCCTATGTTTGGTTAGTTTATAAAGTGCATTTTCCAACCTCATGGGGTATCAATGCAGTACAAATAAGCCATAACACAATTCATATTGTCCCTGTCACCTCTCAACCTTATGTACAAGGAAAAAGCAAGGTTTGCCCTCTTCCTAAATCTAAGGTGGTATGATCTATCCTTGAGTACATCTGGAAGAAGGTTCTAGTTTTGTGCAGCTATGGCCAAAAAGTCCCGGCCCCCTATTGTCTTCTGTCGAAACATGGGAATCTTTGTATTCTGATGACCTCAGAGTCCAGTTAGGAGAGAACCATTTGAAACAAGATCTAAGGGGTGAACTATTTGGCAAATAAATCACCTTGTGACCCAGTCAATGTGATTTGAACATAATTCGCTCTTTTACGAGCTACATTAGAGATGCTTAAGCTGCGTTGGACATCACTAGCTATCCTTGCTGCAAAGATTTGCACCATATGTAATTTTCTGATAAGAAATGGAAGTAACCCTAAATAAGTGAAGTTAGAATAGTCCATCCATGAGGATATTAAAGCATTTAGGATTGTAATTTTCTGGAGCGGTGTAAATAGTCAAGGCACTTGTAATAAAGACGATTCAATAGTATTGCGAATTCCAGTGGATTCTTTATTAAAATAGGAATATCCCATCCACATAGATGGCCAGACCAGCTCTGATGTCACCAACTGCTTCCTCCACCAGTATCCTCCAGTCTCCCTGAGGAATGTAGAATCCTCTTACATTCTAACTCTCAAATGATGCACAGCATGCATTTCTCTCCAGATAGCACACACCTTTCCTCCAATGAATGTAAAAAGTAACATAGAACAAAAAAAAACTATAAATCTTACAATAGAAATAAACGATGCTAAAATATCCTAACAGAACACTACTACATTAGGAAATGAACAAGAGTAAAATTAGAAATCTTTCTTCCTGGAAATCACAACACGATTGAAATTCCATATTCTCCCATCACTAACTTTGACTGCATTTTTTAACAGCTTAGTAACCGCAAAAGGACCCCAACATTTACTCCCACTCTTAATTAGTGTTGGTTTCTTAATCAAAACCTAATCTCCTACCTTTACTCTGACAGTACATGTGCTTTTTCTTTTATCAAAATACTCTTTCCTTTTTTCCATGCACACCTTTTCACTGCTTCTGTCATACTCCTCGTGAGACCAGGAAACTGCTTTGTTTTTGTCCCCAGACACCCATCCTGGAGCCAACATAGTATTACCCTTTCTACCCCTGAACATCTCAAACGGAACTGCTCCAGTGGTGGAATGCGGAGTAAATCGGTATGCCACCAGAACGTTTTTTAAACCTTTCCAATTTTTTCCCGCAGCCATCTCTCGTTGCACACACTCCTTCACACACTTGTTAAATCTTTCTACAGTTCCATTCCCTTCAGGATGGTACAAAGAACATAACTTATGCTTGATCCCCAATCTCCTAAAATATTTCTCCATTTCCTTAGAGACAAATTGCGGACCACTATCTGTCAAGATAGAGTTGGGGAATCCCTCTTGAGTGAAAATTTCTTCAAGCAGACCAATTATCCTCGTAGTTTCCACACTGCTGACCACACCCATCTCAACCCACCTGGAGAATTGATCTACCAAGACCAAAATGTAATTACTTCCCGCTCTTCCATGAACTGGCACTATAATATCCATTGCAACTACATCCCACGGTCTGCTTGATAAACTCCTGACACACATTGAAGGTACTCTCGTTTTATAAATCTTAGCACTGTTACAGCAATCTGGGCACTCTCTAATTACTCTCTTGATACTCAAATCCATTCCTGTCCACCAATAGTTGAGGCAAATTCTAGATTCAGTTTTACTCATACCTTGGTGTCCTGTATGTCCCAACTGAATAATTTTGTCAGTCAAAACACTTGGAACTACCAATCTTGCTCCCCGAAACAACAACTCATCAGACACAGATAATTCATCCCTTACTTTCCAGAATCCTCTAAATGTTTCAGAATTCTTCAACTCAGCATCCAAAGAATTTCTGAGAAAATGACATACATGTTGTAACACCGGATCACCAGCAACTGCCTTCACCCACTCATCCTGTTCGATTATCCCTTCCGTGACACTACACACACTAAATTCGTCTTCCTGACAATTGTTCAAATTTTCCTCGGATTCAGAAGCAAGTCTAGATAAACAATCTGCTGTTTTGTTACAAGCTCCTGGCACATGAAACATTTTGAAATCAAAATCTGAAGATTAACAACCCACCTGCTGATCCTACTCGAGATTTGGTCAAGACCTTTTTTCATGAAGACTTCCACTAGTGGTTTGTGGTCAGTGTAAACATGGAACTCTCTTTCCCACACAAAGTTCCTAAATTTATTGATAGCCCAAGATACTGCTAAGGCGTCTCTCTCGATAGTAGAATAGTTTACCTCTGCTCCCTTTTTATGTCCGTGAATTGTACACCACCGGTTTCAACTCCTGATCATTCCCCTTTTGTAACAGAACTGCTCATAAGCCTTTGGTGCTGGCATCTGTCATGATTACACACAATCTTTTTGGATCAAATGATTTCAGCCTTCCCACCTTAGATAATTCATATTTAATACTTCCAAATTCTCTTTCGCACACATCATCCCACGAGAACTCAGCCCCTTTCCTCAGCAATTTACACATATTCTCAGTTTTGGAAGCTAAGTTGGGCAGGACTTTGGCATGGAATTCTACCATCCCTAAAAATGACAATAATTCTTCTTTTTTTCTGGGGAATGCAGGTTCAAAATATTCTCAACTAACTCTTGTTTTGGATACAACCCTGTTGAAGTGCTTTTATGACCCAGATATTCAATTTCCTCTTTTCCAAAGGAACACTTCTTTAACTTAAGTGTGAGACTGTGATCCCTTAAGATGCTCAAAACATTCTTTACTCTCTCTACATGTTCTTTCTCCTCTGTCTGGGCATGAACCAAAATATCGTCCTGGAAATACTTAACTCCTGGTTCAAAGCCAAATAAATTGTGCATTAAATGCTGAAACACTGAGGCAGCTGACACTAACCCGAAAGGCATCCTTACAAATCTAAAGGTAGAAAAAGGTGTGATAAAAGTAGTGTAGTCTCTTGAATCAGCATGCAACACAGCCTGATGGTATGCTGAAGCTAAATCTAATGTACTAAAGTACTTTGCACCATGTAATAAAGATACCATCTACATTATATTTGGTAAGGGAAACTGATCACTAATGACTTGTTGAGATTTCTTAAGTCCACACATAATCTGATCTCACCGGAGGATTTACGTGCGACGACTATCACAACCTCCGTATCTCCTTTTCTAGATCATCTTTCATCGATATAGGAATGGGTCGCACTTTGGAAACTACTGGTACTTCCCCATCCTTAATTTTGATGCGATGCTCATATTTTGCTATGCATCCCAACCTGTTACTAAATACCTCTTTGAACTCATGGACAAAATCTGGCACAAAATCAACTTCATTTATTTTTTTGGTTAGCAGAAATATCACATACGCCCCTCAACTTTTGCACAAAATCATTCTTAAGCATAACTGGCGTCGGGCTCTTAGGATCTAAAATGACCTTCAGTTCCTTCTGATGTGGCCAGCTTAAAACACTGTCACCTTTCACCAGTACATAAATCTTCCCAACTATGGTGTTAGATTTGAAGGTAATTTCCAATTCAAAGTAGCCCCTCAGGTCTATGGTGTGTCCTTCATAACTCCCAGGAATCACATCAGGATCTTGCAGTTTCACACTTTGACCTAAATACTTATCGAATGCATCATTGGACAATAAAGTCAACTATGCCCCCAAAATCAAACAAAACTTCACTATCAATCCCACCAATGGTTTCAATGTCTTTCGGATGCTTCTTTTTCTTTTCTTGCGTGTCGACCGACAATATGCAATCTTCCACTACGTTTTTACGTTAAACTTTATTTCGGCAAATATTGCCATAAAAGTCAAGACAAGAGATAAATACAACATACATATATACATTTCACAATTAAATATAAGATACAATACATACAGTTGGCAAGAAATATATAGATGTCTCCATGATTAAGCAGTACTGCATATAAAAATATAAATAACAACTTATAAATTAATTAAAAGCCAGAACTAAAAAATTAATTATCTTGGATCGGAGAAACAGTGCATCATATACCTATATAAGGAAGGGAAAGAGCGGGCCACCTAACAAAATATTACAGTTTGTGACCAAGTCGTTTTCTGATAAGGTATACATTAAATAAAAATCTACTCGTGCCAAACACCACTAATTGTGAAGTATTAGACTGAAATATGCGCTCTGCTTCTTTGTAGGATCTAGCCCCCACATATTTACAGACGGGTTTGATCCAACAATCTCTTGGTTTCTTGTATATTGGGCAAAAGAAGAGTAGATGAGCAACATCTTCTTTAGCCCCTAAAGTACAGAGAGTGCACAATTCACAACTTTTTACCCCTCCCCAGTTGCATGTGTATGCATTAATCTGTAAGACCCCATACCTAAACTGTAGATATAGTGCTTTTGCCAGTGGAGGACCGATCTCATCCAAAAATTGTTCGAAATTAGGTGTATCTTTTATGTTCAAAAAGTTCAAAGTCAGAATACCAATCGATGAACTGTGCAATAGCTCTCCGTTGACATAAGACCAGAAGGTGTCCTTTACATATTTCCTGGTACATGTTGTCATATTCTGAGGAACTTCCCATAGGTGTGATAAACCTAATCTCTCATACCACTTAGATACATGTTTTAACCAAGGGGTATTCATATGACCAACTATCTGAGTTAATTCAGTCAATCCACTCTTGTAATCACTCAACTCCGGGGTTACCCATAACCTAACCCAATACAGCAGTGGTCTTAATAATGCTTGATAGTCTGCTCTTTTAAGGTTAATATCAAGGAAAACAGGGACTAGAGGAGTTCTTGTCGGTATTTTAAGTAGCCTTCGTACAAAGTGATTTTCCGTTTTTCCAAGATGATTGTTACAATAGTAGCCCCAGAGTTCAGCACCATAAAGGGCGGTCGATTGGGCCTTCGCTTTATATACTTCAAGTGCCGGTGAGATTGCTTTAGAATAACTAGCTCCGTGTACTTTTAAAATAGGCATTGAGTTTTGTTTAAGGGATAAGATGCTTTTATCCATCTGTCCTTTCCAGGACAGATTACTATCCAGCATTAACCCCAAATAATTAAAACTCCCTACCTGTTCCAGTTTTTGATTCTCCAAGGACAGATTATTCCTGAGGGATTTCTTGGGGTTTATGGACATATACTTAGTTTTGGTAGGATTTATTTCTAGCCCCTTCCCCACTCAATACTTCTGGAAAGAATTCACTAAGTTTTGCAAACCTCTCGGAGTTTGAGAAATAAGGATGGTATCATCGGCAAATAGTAATGCCGTAACCGGCTCACCACCTAGCTTCGGGGAGTCATGTACACAATTCCTTAAATAGCTCAGAATATCATTAACATATAATGAGAAGAGTGTAGGTGCTAACACGCAACCTTGGCGCACACCACGGTCTACAGGTATGGCCCTTGAGGTTTCACCTTCTTTTCCCCATCTTATTTTTGCATAGTTCCCTGTGTGAAGCTTAATAAGTTCTTTAAGTAGTTCCCAGGGACCGCCATGTTCCTTAATGTAATCCACAACAAATTGCGCGGAACAAGATCAAAGGCAGCCCTTAGATCCACGAATGCCACATAGAGACTACCCTTCCTTATGTTTATATACTTCCAACAGATGCACATAAACCTAAACACCTGGTCAACCGTACTGATTTTTATTCTAAAACCAGCCTGATATTTGGTTAGTAATTTAGTCTCTTCAATCCAATCTAAAAGCCTATTTAAAATATGTCTGGCATATATCTTTTGAAAAGTGTCTATTAAACTTATTGGGCGGTAATTACTTGGATCATAGCGATCACCTTTTTTAAAAATTGTTATGATTTCTGCCCCTTTCCATGAATCGGGGATTGGTGTGCCTGCCACAATGGAATTACTCAGGTAGTTTATATAAGGCCCCCACACATCCACATCATGTTTTAGTAGATCGCCGGGAATTTTATCAGGGCCTGGGGCTTTGCCCATTTTCACAGCTAATAAAGCCTTATTAGTTTCTTCTAAACTAAAAGTTAATGGAGCAATACTCATTTCTAAGATTGGCTCATAGTCCCCAAAGGGCAAACTCTCCTTTTTGTTAGCATAGAGCTTAGTGAAGTGATCACACCAAGTATTTTCATCTAGGAAAATATCCTTTGTTTATCTACCCTGCTTATTTCCCTTAGTGATTAAGTTCCAGAACATGCTCTGATCCCGTAACTTAGCTGCATTCAAGAGATCCTCCCAAAAACTTTCATCCCATACTTTTTTAGCTTGGGCCATAGTATTTTTGTAGGCTAGTCTACCGCTTTTTATATCCAAACAGTTCCTGGATTTTACTGCCTGGATCAGTCTTGATTTTGCTATTCGACAATCTTTATTATACCATGGGTTCGCTATCTCAAGATGGTTCCTTATCCTATTACCATCTTTTTTATAAATTTTACTCAGTAGTGGAGTTAATGCATCTACCAGCTTAAGATGTAAATCAAGAACATCTTGTGTTCCCACTAATGCTGGCTGTAGGTCTCCTACCGTTTCAGTAAATACATTGTAAATATTTTCCAGCGTCTTTTCTGATCCCAAGACATATGGCCATCTTAGAGCACGCCTGTTATTGGTTACCTCTAGTTCCGCGGCCGTGGTATTTAATAGGGTCTCTTCTACGGATCTAGTAATAAATGATTGAGAGTCTAGCCATAGTTGGAGGGGGAAATGATCACTCTCCGTCCTATGGTATATCTTGAAATCAGTTATTTGGTCCCATATATTCCGGGTAGCCATTACAAAATCTATATGTGACCTGGAATTTCCCTTAAAATAGGTTGGAGCTGCTGGTCTGTCTGATCGGAATCGACCATTACAAGCCCTTAGATCATGTACCACAGTCAGCTGTAAAATCTGTAAGGCGGCTTTTGTGCTTTTAGCTGAACTTTCAGATTCTAAGGGCAAAATATCATTAGCAGCATCTTGTTCATCAAATAATTTTTCCAACCCCAAGACAGGCTCATATTTACAGTTAAAATCCCCACCCACTAACACCTTTACATTATCTCCTAATGAATCTAAAAAGGAATCCAAGAGTTCTACCACCTCTGATTCCTTGTTAGATGGGGACGGTCTATTATATATATTTATTAAATGTATAGTTTCTTCCCCTCTTGTATCAATTTTAAGGCCTAGTAGGTCCGGAGAGGGGATGGATAACTGGGTGACATCTATTTCTAGCGTCACTTTAACCCACATAACCAGCCCCCCTGAGGCTCTACCTCTAGTTGATGGAATAGCATGAGAGCAGTATGTTTTATACCCCAACCTATGGGGGGTTTCTACCATCCAGGTTTCCTGCAGGAATATGATATCGTAATTCTCAATATAGGAACACCATACCACATCCTCAAGGTTCCTGGCTAAGCCAGCTATATTCCAAGATATCAGTCTAATATTTGTTTTCCCTTTTACACAGGGTGAATCTAATACTATAGATAAGTTGTCTTTTTCTGTAGCAACCTCTAGTTCAACTAAAGGATTTAACTCTTTGTCTTGATTATAGTCTTTACTACCGTCATTAACCTCCATAGTCACTGTGAGACACTTATCAGGTACGCCCAAACCGATTACCTTACTCAAAATAGAATAAGGGGATTTAACGCTATTTGCCAATTTAACTGTCCATGAATTTCTGGGGCTCGGAGGTACTATAAATTTCGGTTCTAAATATTCTATACTCCGTTTTTGTTCCCACGTCTGGGTATATGCTAACATTTCTGTGATAGAATCCCCTGCTCGTGGGAGTCAATCGTTTTCATCCAGAGTACTCAGTACCGAAAATCTATTTTCAATTGGAATATACAAATTTGTGTTTCTTCTATTAGTCAAGAGTCTGTGTTTTTTAGAGAGTTCTGATGTACTGGCTAAATGTCTATAAAAATAACCCAGAGGGTGCACACCCACGTCAGACTCCTCTACATCCAAAGAAGCTGCTCTAAGAAGGACAGTCGCAACATGTTGAGGGTGCCTAAAATTAACTTACACAATCCCCCTTACATTTTTTCCTCGCGTTTCCGATCCATGGTACCCGTCTGGTAGTCAGTATATGATCAGATAGATGTGGGGGGAAACCACAATTTTTGTTTAACCAAGCAACTGATTTCCATTTGAGAGAATCGTGTGATTCCTCACGGAAACTCATTGCTGTTGGGTCTAAAGGAGGGACATTCGAGAGGACTATGACATATGGTTCACAATCAGGTGGGAGATCAATATGATTTGGTCTGTTCACGGGAGTAGTGTACCTCACGGTATTAGATGCAGCTGCTTTCTTATAAGAGGTACTATCCGCCATACATGGTGGCTCCCTAGATTCTGGTAAACATGACCTCTGTGCTACAACCAATTGTGCAGAGTTACCGGATTGGACGGGTAGCTCAGACTGTTTCATAGTCTGTTCCTTACACATCTTATCTAAAAGACCACCCAACCTAGATACCTCCGTAGATAACAATTATATTTTTTCCATAAGAGGTTTAATCATATGGTCTAGTTTTTCCTCGAATAGCTTAGCGAAGTGACTCAAGAGATCACAATTCTCATCGTCCTTATTAATTATAATCTCGTTGTTAGCTACATTACTTCTATGACCATATTCTATCGTTGGTTTAGGATGTATGTTCCCCCGCTTAATTTGCGTTTTTCTGCATTTTCTAACAGCTCTCTTAGGAGGAGAGTGAGACAATGCAGGCTCACTCGGGGGCTCCAATGGGTCTTGAGTCGGTGGTTCTAAAACTAGGGGTAAAATGGCTGAGTTTTCCAGAGGCAAAGCTTCAATATTAGGGGGATCCACCATATTAGAACCGCTACCATCGTCTGCAGAAGAAAACATTTCTAAGGTGGGCTCCTTCCCTAAGGATTTCCTTCTATCAATGTTTATCTTGCTCACCATTTTAACCAAATAATTATCCAGGGTGGAAATATTTTTAGCCATTCTACACCACCCTCACGTATATAACAACCACTACTAGTATTGCTAAAATACTTGATGGACTGTCTAGTATTTAATATTTATAGCTCTCCCCTACACAGAGCTTTTATATCGTAACAAAGTATAGGGCACCTACAAATATCAGCAGTAACACAGAACAACAAATATATATTTCCCAGAAGGCACAATAACTCAGCTAAATTAAATGGAGTCCAAGCGTACAGCTTACTAAAGCGTTATCAGAAGATAGAAATTTAAAAGTCCACTAGCAACACAATAGAGGCACCAGAAAATGTTCCAGGTTAATGAAAAGGGTTTGGGCAGACACTCCTTACTATGAGCGAAAGAGGGGTGGCCCAGCCCAGCCTCTTTCGGGCGATGACGGGCGCAGGACGGGCGCAGGACGGGCCCGCCCTTGGCCCGGGCGCTGCCCGCGCGCGACGCGCAGCGGGAGCGCCGTAGAAAGTTTAAAGGGCTCCTGCCCTACCGCGATTGGTTGCCGCCTCCTGCCGCTCCCACAATGCGCGTCCCGAGCAGCGGAAGCGCCGTAGAAAGTTTAAAGGGCTCCTGCCCTACCGCGATTGGTTGCCGCCTCCTGCCGCTCCCACAATGCGCGTCCCGAGCAGCGGGAGCGGCGTAGAAAGTTTAAAGGGCTCCTGCCCTACCGCGATTGGTTGCCGCCTCCTGCCGCTCCCACAATGCGCGTCCCGAGCAGCGGGAGCGCCGTAGAAAGTTTAAAGGGCTCCTGCCCTACCGCGATTGGTTGCCGCCTCCTGCCGCTCCCACAGCGCGCTTCCACTAGTTTCACTGAAGGAGAGTCTTTGCTTGACCTACAACACTTCGCAAAATGTCCGCGTTTGTTGCACAACTTACAAATTGCATTGGCCGCTGGACACTTTTTATAGGAGGCATAATGTCCTAAGTTTCCGCACCGGAAACACTTGGTATCTTTGAATTTAGACTTCTGGATAAGATTAAGCTTGTTATCATCTTTTCCACCTTCACTGTCTTTGTAATCACCTTGTTGCTCATTTTTCTGAATTATTTTATTGACTGCCGGACACCTGTTCCTTTCCAATTCTTCCACACAAGCTAAGGTGTTTTCCACACTTGTCACTGGAGCATTTCAACATAAACTGATCCCTTATACGTTCCTCAAGTGTCACTCCGAACTTGCATGTAGCAGCCAGCTTCCTTAATGCCGTAACATAATCCTAAATCGATTCACCCGGTCTCTGTTCTCTCATACCAAAGTGATAACGTTCAAGGATTGTGCTGATTTTCAGTAAGTAGTGCAAATCCAGCTTTTTCAAGCAGAGTTCAAATTTGTTTAAATCAGTGCCATCATCATCTGGCTCTGGCAAAGTTTCAAAAACTTCTTGTCTCTCGCTTCCCAAACAATGCATAAGAAGTGAAGTTTTCCTTTCATTGGATAGGTTTGTGCCACACACTCTTGTGTAATGTAAAAAAGATTTTTTCCGTTTGGACCAGATTATAGGTGCTTCATCTGGGATCGTTAAGAAGAAAGGAGGAGGTGGTATATTCTGCATTGCTCAAATTTTGTCAAGTACTTTTCATTAAAGAATTATCCTATTACTTTTTAACCATTTTAATGTCTATTAACATCCTTTTTTGATATAAGACGCCAAACAGGTGTTTTCTTCAGGAAGTTCCTCTTGTTTTTTTTTTTTTGTCTCTCTACTCAGAGAGAGTCCCAGAGACCAGTCAGGCCGCGCGACAGAGAAAAGCAAGTTTCATTTCTATGTCAGCAGAGTCATTTACGCGCACTTTGGCTGCCATAGTCCGCTTGTCAAATTTGAAAAATGCAAGAACTTAAGTGAGCGCTGGACAGTAATCTTGCTTTTTTTTTTCTTTATGAGAATAACACATAATAAATGTGAAAACCGAGGAAATGTCACACAGCGCTTAAGGCAAATACAAATAATGAAGGGTTCCTCCTCTTGGAAGTTCAATTAAGATATATGATAGACTCACCGGGAAGGCAGTTCCTTTGAAAATGTCCCTCAGGTTGTAGTATTAATAAGACACACGACAGGCTCACCAGGGAAAACAGTCTCTTTTAGAAAGATCGACTTGTAAATGCAAATGCAGTTCAGTTACCATCTCCTTCCAATCACCGAACGCAGGTAATGTTGATGTGTTGAGATATTCCAAAAGGTCTAGATCCTCATCGCCAGTGTAATAAAGACGATTCAATAGTATTACGAATTCCAGTGGATTCTTTATTAAAATAGGAATATCCCATCCACATAGATGGCCAGACCAGCTCTGATGTATCCAACTGCTTCCTCCACCAGTATCCTCCAGTCTCCCTGAGGAATGTAGAATCCTCTTACATTCTAACTCTCAAATGATGCACAGCATGCATTTCTCGCCAGATACCACAGCACTTGCGGAGCATTTTCAATAAGCAAGACTTAACTACAGCCATCATTTGTTCAGGTAAAGTTAGCGCAGCATTGATCTTAATGTCCAGTTTTTTTACCACTGGGACCAGTCATAAAAAGGACCTTGCCTGGAGAGCCAAAAAATGGTTGGACTGGCGCTTCTAGTTTTGATGAACCCAGGATCTCAGTTTTGGATCCATTTACCTAAGAAAGTTAAAAATCATCCAGTGTTGTACTCTAACAAGACAGTTGTGCAAGATAGTTACTGTTATGAAATTGGACGTCATTAATCTAGCCAAGGACTACATCTCTGATACCAATATCATTAGGTTTGGAAAGGAGAATGGAATGGTTCATAATGTCAAATGCGATCATTAAGTCCAGCAAAAAGAAAGCCTTGATTGTCTCTAAATCTGCCAATAGTCCCACATCATCCAGGACTGAGACACATGTGAGTTCAGTATTATGGCCCCCTTGAAAGCCCATCTGAATCCCATGCAATATTTTGTGGGCAGTCACAAAACTGGGCAGTTGATAAACCACCACCCTTTCCAGCACTTTTTTAAAAGGCAGTTGGGCGACTGGTCTATAGTTGGAAAAAGCATCAGGATTGAATCCTGTTTTTTCAGTGGGGGAAAACAGATACTATTTTAAATGGTTGAGGCACCAAGCCCTCTCTCAGTGAAGCATTATAAAGAGCTCTAGCACAACTTAAAATAAAGAGTAGATAATTGTTATACAGGTTAGCCAGCAGTAACTCTGTTCAAGAGCCTGAGCCTGAGGCTCTGCATTGTGATAGCAGAGATAAAATATCATCATTACCAGGACAGTCTAAGATGTTCTAGACTACTGGTACAAGAGACTATGGCGGTCATTCTGACAGCGGCGGGCGGCGGTCACCGCCGAATGACTGCACCGCGGTCAAAAGACCGCGGCGGCCATTCCAACTTTCCCGCTGGGCTGGCGGGCGACCGCCAGAAGGCCGCCCGCCGGCCCAGTGGGAAAGCCCCTTCAACAATGAAGCCGGCTCGGAATAGAGCCGGCGGAGTTGAAGGGGTGCGACGGGTGCAGTGGCACCCGTTGCGATTTTCAGTGTCTGCACAGCAGACACTGAAAATCTTTATGGGGCCCTGTTAGGGGGCCCCACGACACCCGTTCCCGCCATCCTGTTCCTGGCAGTAAAAACCACCAGGAACAGGATGGCGGGAAGGGGCTCGGAATCCCCATGGCGGTGCTGCTAGCAGGGCCGCCGTGGAGGATTCCCTGGGCCAGGGGTAAACCGGCGGGAAACCGCCGGTTGCCCTTTTCTGACCGCGGCTTTACCGGCGCGGTTAGAATGGCCCAGGAAGCACCGCCAGCCTGTTGGCGGTGCTTCCGCGGTCCCCGGCCCTGGCGGTCATGGTTCTATATCTTAAGTTATGGTGGGCGAAAAACAGGTTTGGATGTCTTCAAGTGTTTGACAAAAAAGCTGGCGGCCTGTTTACATGTTCATTTGATCAACTGTTTAGCTCTTTTACTGGAGCTCTTGAACACATCCAATAGTGCCTGAGAGAGGTTTGGTACTTTCAAAATGTTATCAGAAAATAATTTGGATTTAGCAGCTTTGATTTCTCATTTATATATTTTGTTGGCCTTGGACCATTCCCTTTTACTACCAAGGGTGTAATGTTGTTTCTGCATTCTAGGGTTCTCAGAGACAATTTCCTGGCTTTTAATTCTGATGAGCACCACAAAGCTAAAGGTTTATTACATCTTTTAAAAATTGTGACTGAGGCCAATTTGTCAATCGCTATCTGACATGAACATTATGATCGGAGACAAGCTTAGAAGAAGATTCAATACCTAAGAAATTTGAAAGTTGTTAAGTCAATTACCAGTGTGCAACATTAATATTGTCTCAAAAATACTGTCAATAAATATTGTGCTTGCATGAATATTGTGGGATAGAATATCGCAGGTAAGAATATATTTTTTTAAAATCTTAACCCTTTAGTAAAGTTTTTAAAATATAGTTGTACAGAATATCGATTTTATATGATCTTGTAATGAATTACAACTGTGTGTGTTTTAAGCTGTTAATATGATAATTTTAATTTGCAATTGTTTAGTAGTTCATTTGATTTGATAATATTTGAAAGTATTGTTTTTGAGTTTAGCTTTTTTACATTATTGGTGAGCTGTTGAGTATGTAGGGGAGAATGGTGGGAAGATATTTAAATATATATTTGAATTGTTCACAAATTTATGTAGTTTATCAAACGTAATTGTCAATTAAATGAATAAGTACGTACATTTTTTGTTACCTTATTTAATTAATATTAATAAAATTTTATATTTTTGTTGTTACCTAATTAACTTTAAATAATTTCATGTTTTTTTATTTTTAATTGTCTAATTATGCTATTAATTCTGTAAATTATTTAGTTAATTAAATTATTTTTTTAAAGTGTAATTTTTTGTTTTTCTATACATTTACTATTTGCGTTAATTTTTTGTTGATTCTTTTTTGAGCATTATTTCACATTTTTGTGGGCTCTTTAGATTGTAGTGGAGTAAGGTGAGAAGTGTTTTATTGCAAATTGTTAAAGCTTTTTAAGTCAGAAATATATTTACATTGGTAATTTAAAGGGTGTTTTTGTAAGTAATTTAGTAGAGGTTTAGGATGTTTATAAAAAAAATGTTTATTTTTACGTTTTAATTATTTTGAATTTTAACTATTTTATTAAATATATTTTAACGAGCAAATTACTTACCTTTGGTAATGTTCTTTCTGGTTATTATTTTATCTAATTTCAGATTCCTCACCTTTATAAAATCCTCAGGCCAGACCGATTGTGGAAGATTTTTCAGCATAGCCCCTACATGTGGGTAGGTCATGTTGTGCGGCTCCACGGCAACACTGCTCCAACACTTAAATGATGGATGGAGCCGCATATAAGCGCCAGCCAAGTGTGCTGACATCAGTTTCTGTCTTGACACCGTCCGTGCCCTTGGACACAGAGCTCAAAAAACAGGGGGACACAGAGCTCAAAAACTGTTATTTGTGGCAGTGGTCTCTAATTTGGGACCTTTTTAGGTGGAAAAGGGTCCATTCCACAGAACCAGGGGACAGGAGGGTGAAGGGGAATATGAGGTTAGAGAGTTACCGAAGGTAAGTAACTTGTTCTTCTCATGGATACTTCTAACCGCCAATTCCTCACAGTTAAAATGGATACCACAGCAATACCTCACCAGGGGTGGATCTGAGGAATTATACAAACCAAAAAGTCCTACAGGGCCAAACAGCCAAAATGCCTGTTCCTTGGACCCGGTTGTCAAGGCAATAATGGTTCATGAACATGTGCACTAATGTCCGTGTTGAGGCCTGACAAATATCCAGGACAACGACTGCAGTGGCAGCAGCTCTGGCCCTGGTGGAATAGGTCTTCAATCTTTCTGAAGGCTGCTACTTGGCCAACGTGTAGCAGACCGTAAAGCAGATGGCTATCCATCAAGATAAATTCTTCTGCACTGCCTTACCTTTCATTGCTTCAGATAATTTTTAGTGTGATCAATACAAAAGCTCAGCTGTCTTTTGATATACAAAAGGAGGAGTCACCTCTTTTGAGGGATAATGTGGAGCAAAGCACATCAACATTTTGATGGACTTTCAAACATGAAAGGGTGGTAGAAAGGCCACGCCATTCATCAACACCAACTTGTCTGGAAAGACGGTGGTGTAGAGCAACTGGACTGACAGAGCTTGAAGCTTGCTAACACAGTGAGCTGAGTTTATTGCAATGAGAAAGACTGTCTTCAGGTTCAGTAGACATAGAGGACAGCTGTGTAACAGTTCAAAATGGATGAACATAAGAAAAGTGAGGACCAAATTAAGGTCCCATTGTAGCGCCAGAAAGGGTTTAGGAAAAAACTTAAATTAATGCTTAGAGAAATTGCATCACAATGATGAACGAGAGCGGTTGGTTCCGTAAATGGGCCCGACAGATTATCTTTAACTGTACCCTCTACATGTCCTTGCTGGACCAATGTAAAAACAAACAACAAGACATCCAACAGTTGGCCCGTAATGGGTGCTTCTAACAGGTGCCACACCACCAGGCCGCAAACGTGTACCAAGATTTACATCAAATAGACTTTGCAGACGTACGCCTTACTGCAAGGACGATATTTTCAAGGATGCTACCCACTACTTTGGAAAAAAAAACAAATGCAGTCAATAGCTGCCGCTCAATCTCCACGCATGGTGATGTGGTTTGTGCAGGACCGGGTTCAAGACCCTGCCATGCTGCTGTGACAGAATGTCCTCCCAAAGCAGAAGCCTGATAAGAAGACAGATGCTCATACCCCACAATCAAGAACCACTAGGATGACAAGGACCCAGCCATTCTTGATCTTCTTTAGAAGCCGGGTAGGAGAGGTAGGGTTAGGAAGGCATACAAGAGTCCTGAGCTCTACTCCAAATGGAATGCATCTCAGAGAGAGGCTTTTTGGGATCTCTAAAGTGCATATGCTTTGACAGGGATCTAGACAGTGGTCCTCCTATAGCTGGAAGACCCTGCACCACCTCTGCGTATAAGTGCCATTGAAGATCCGCTAGGCATTGCCAGCTGAGTTCCTTCATCCTGCTTTAACAGATCCTGCCGGGGGGTGTATGTTCAAGGAAATGCCAAGATGATTCAGTCAGTTCCAGAGCTGCAGGGCCTCCTGTCATTGGGCCCTGGAGCCCACCTCGTACGGCTTGATGCAATACCAAATGGTGTGGTGTTTTCTGTGGGAACCTGAACCAGCCTCTCCTTGATGGATGGCAGAAAGACTTTCAATGCCAAGTAATTGGTCTACAACTACAACATGTTGATGCACAGACTAGATCCACCAGAGGCCAAACGTTTGTCAGATGACCTTCCCAGCACAGCAGTGATGTTAGAGGTGTCTGACACTAGTTACATTGCAGTTGAGATGCCATCACAGGAGATCTTTTTGCAGTCTCCTCTGAAACCTTGATAGAATCTGATAGTTTCCCTTGGTGCAAATCTCACTGAAGAGCCTGCATATGCAACCAAGCACGGTCAACAAACAGCATGCAGGAGGCGAATGGTCCAAAAAGCCTCAGAGCCCCCTCAACGAAAATCAGAGCCCAAGGCCATAACAGTGGGATCATAGCCAAAATGTATTTCACTCTCTGATATGGAGGGAAGACCTTGCAACAAATCAGATCTAGGATTGCTCTGATGAAAGGGAGCATCAGCAAAAGAGTCAGATGTGACTTTGGCACATTGATAGTGAACTCCAGCAATGTCCGGAGTTTCACCATCATCTGGAGGTGGTCCACAACTGACTGTGGTGAGCCTATCTTCAGTAGCCAGTCTTCAAAGTAGGGGAAGACTGGTACACCTGTACTCCAAAGGTATGCTGCGACCACCACCTTTGCCTTCATGAACACTCAAGAGGCACTGTTGAGGCTGAAAGGGAGCACGGCAAACAGAAAATGCCTGTGGCTCACTCTGAACAGCAAGTAGCACCTGTGGGCTAGCAAGACAGGGACATGGAAATAGGTGTCCTGCAGATCCATCACTACCATCTAGACCAGTGGTTCTTAACATTTTCACCTCTGTGGAACCTCTGTGTGATCATTACTAATCGGGGAACCTCCAGTGAATCTTTCCTGCAATTCAGGGACCCCAGCATAAGCAATTTTGATGAATTTAACCACAAAACAACACACAGTTAGGGAAAGAAGCATTCATCAAACAAATGTACAAACGGTGAGAAATACTTTATTTAATTCACAAACACATTTAAAGATTCTACATTTTAATTTGCATGGGAAGGTTGGAGCTTTTCTAAATTCATTTGAGGCTAGCCATTGTCCATGTATATTCTTTTTGATGCACATGCACTGCTCCCATTAATCAGTCTGGAGATACCAACTTAATTTTAGTCTCCAAATTCAAATTCATTCAGATTTACAGAATATTCTAAAATGTGCATTTTCAATTTTGTCTCTAAACTTTATTTATCTGTTATTATGAATATTATTGTATTTTCTAAGGAGTGCCTAAGTAAATGACATGGACGCCCAGGGGTTTATGGGCCACCAGTTAAGAACTGCTGATATGGATAACCATGAGTATCTTGAATGTTATCTTCCGCAGGAAGCAATTGAGAAGTTGAAGACACCCGAGAAGCCTGTGGATCTTATCCATGCATGGCACCAGAGCGCCATGTTATTCTAGACTGCTCTGTCTAAATAGTTGGTCCCGTCCAGGCCTGACAATATGACATATTCAGCCATGTTCCGGTCATCCTGAATGGTCTCTGGCATGTTGGCATGGAATTACTCTGGGACCATGTCACAGGGTACCTACCCAACAAGCAGCTAGTGTTGAGAAACTGAACAGTAAGACTAGCTGAAGAGAACACTTGTGTCCCACATAATTCAGTGCTCTCTGACTCTCTATGTGCTGTTGGGGGAAGGGGTGCTCACACTGGAATATGCTTGAATTGATATTATTAGTGGAAGCCTGAAATTAAGTCAAAAAAAGCATAGTCACCTGGAGACGGTCTGTGGCTTTGTGCTGTCTAGTTAAGGATAGGAAGGTACAAGTTTTGACACAGGTGACCATGAAGATGTCAGTCAAGGCTTCACCGAATGGCAGGAAGGTCTTGGACTAGGTTTTACCAGGATGCATAACTTCAGTAAGGACATTAGTTTTCACCTCAACATACAGCAACCTTGCCCCATGCCAGGAGAATTATGCAGTCCACTGGCCTCTTGTAGGTCAAAATAAAAATGGTTGTTATCTTATTGTGGGGGAAATTCATCCCAATCATCTCCATCATTGCCAAAGACTGTCAGACTACTACCCAAACATTGTTGGAGCACGGGAGGGTGCCTCTTAGACAAAGGTGCTGTTTTGAGTCCGACTGAAAAGGGGCTGGTCACATCAGTACTGCTCCAGGGTGCAACCGCAATTGAGATGAATTTGGTTAGGGGTCGGACAGGACAACTTGATCAGCCTCCAGCTCCGGCATCTGAGGCATCAGGACAGTGTGGCACTCATCATAATCTAGGAAGGAACATGGTGCCAGTCATGCAGTCAATTTCGGAGATGCAGCTGAACATAATCCCCAGAGGAAGTCTGCAGGGTGCCAAAGATATGCAAAATGACTTCCCAGAAAACCCCAACCTGTTGAAACATCACCAGCAACTTCAGGGTGCATCTGGATCAGCTGTGGGGCTGGCTTCTTGGTGAGGTACCTGGAGCAGGTTTGGGGGGCACCTTGGCATCCTTGTGATTTCTCAGAGAGTGGTGAGACTGGGGCGAGACTGGGACGAGTCCCACTTGGGCTTCTTACATTTCTTTTTGGACTTCGATTTATCCAAAGACTTGGACCTCGATGAAGACCTGATGCCGGGAGGGAGTCTGCACTCTTGACTTTGAGCAGGCATAGGGATTACAAAACATCCTGCAGTGTTGAGCCACATACAGCTTAGCTCCGCCACTCCCAATTACCTTTGGGTGCATGAGGGCACACTCTTTGCATGTCTTGGAGTCCTGACCAGAGCACAAACACAGGAGACACACCTACTAGGGATCTGTCATGGACATCTGCTTCCAACAGTCCCTACAAGGCTGTACATTTAGAAGAGTAGGTGTTACCTTACCTACTGGAAATACATTTTTATTCTAAACAATTTGTCAACTGATGCGAAATACCAGGCTTTCAGAACTAGGGTGTTAAGTCAAAAAAGCATAGTCACCTGGAGAGGGTCTGTGGCTTTGTGCAGTCTAGTTAAGGATGGGAAGGTACAAATTAGGAGTTAGCTCTGTATCCATGTACAAAGGAACAAAAGGAAGAAATTGATGGCAGCGATCTTGAGTGCCACTTATGCGTGACTCCAGCCATCACGTCTGGTGCTGTGTGGGGTTGATGCGGAGCTGCACAACACCACCTACCAGTGCACATGGGCTATGCTGAAAATTCTTACAGATTCAGCCTGCTGCCATGGGCAATTCTAAAGGTGAGGAGTCTGTGAATAGAAGTATCCATAAGAAATACAGTTTTAAAGTTGTGATTTTTTAAAAATATATTTTATAATAATTATCATATTTAACATTTTCCCTACTGTTGCTTAGATTGGAGTGGGGATAGTATATCTGACCCCCTCAAACTCCAACATTTTGTTAGTTGTTTCTCAGATTGAAGTGGGAATAGTAAATCTGAGTCCTCAAAAGTCTAACACTTTTGCTATTGTTGCTTAGAATGGAGTGGGAACAGCAAATCTTTACCACTCCACATTCCACTGCTTTCGCTGCTGTTGCATATGTTGGAATGGAAGTAGTAAATGTGCACCCTCCAATGTCCTGGCTTTCCGTATTGGTGCCTAGGTTGGAGTGGGAATAGAAGATATGACCTCCTCCAGGGCCCAATGCTTTCATTCCTGTTGTTTAGAATGGAAAGAGAGAGCAAATATCCAGGAAACACTGACAGAATATTTATGAACACAACATTGATATACAAAACTATCAGAAATTAACTATTGTTCCATAAAATATCATCTTCCTCTACTTAACTAATAAAACCACAGATAGAGAACACACATATAGTTGTTAAAAATACCGATTTTGTTACTTGTATCGAAAACAAAAATATTGGAAGAAAAAATATTGTTATCTTTAAATGAACATGTGATTTGTCAAAAAACATCACCTTACACAGTTTTTACTACAATATTAGTGCCAAAATAATTACACTATCATTAATAAACATATAATAGCTACTTTTTACATCAAACAAAACATGAAAATAAACATTCAACAATATATACACGTTCTAACAATAAAAATATATATTACATAACCATAAATAATTATAATTCAACCCCAAAAAATATAACTAAATACATAACAATAGGAGTTAAAAGATATTAAAATATTTAGATAAATTATGAAAATGTTTACAATTTAAATTTTTATATATATACTGACATACTGATGTCATATGAGATGTCATCAGTGATGTCACTGACCATGTCATGAGTGATGTAATATGTGAGGTCATAAGCAGTGCATTACGGGAGCACCAGTTATAGTTAGCTGAGGTACCTATAACTGCTGAATTTCTACTGTTTTGTACAAGTAAATTCAGAAACTAACTATAACGTCCATGTAACCTTTGTTTTTTTCAGTGAATTTCTAAGGTTTTATTTTTAATTCTATTTCCTAACTATAACATCCCTGTAACCTTTGTTTTTTTCAGTGAATTTCTAAGATTTGTTTTATTCTGTTTCCTAACTATAACGTCCCTGTGACCTTTGTTTTTTCCACAAATTCCTGTGTTCTTTTTTCAACGTATATTAATTTTCGGCCAACAGCCTAAAAGCAAACCCAACCATGCACATCCTTCATCCATGCGCAGAGGAGGTTATCCACAAGACCTGGCCTGCAGCCAGACCCTGCGGCCAACACACCCCAAACAACCAAACTCACGCTGGGCACAGCACTTTCAGCCTGCGCGGCAGGAGTTACCCGCAGCTTCTCTGGGTTTGAGAATGGATGTGAGAGGGTGTACCTGGTGGTGAGAGTGGCCGTCAGATTGTCTGTCTGGGTGTGAGAGTGCATATGTCAGTGTTTTAGTGGGTGCGTCAGTCTGTGTACAACTCTCTGAGGGGCTGCATGAGGGTGTCAGTTGGTCTGTGAGTGGGTGTGTGAGTGTCTGAGTGGGTGTGTCAGAAATTGATTGAAAGAGAGACAAAAAGAGAGAAAGAAAGTGAGAGAGAAAGAGCTTTTTTAGGCTTTAATATATCATATACTTAGATTGAGATTTTGGTTAGATTTAACAAATGTATTCAATATATTTTAAAAAGTAAAAAAACAATTAATAAAAAAAAAAAAGGAAAATGAGTCCAGCTAGACTCGAAACCCCATAGCTCAGTGTGAAGGTCTGTGACCTTCACACTGAGGTATGGGTGGTTTATTTCTTTTTTTTTAAGCCCTTTGTGGGTTTTGTAATAAAAAAATAATTAAAAAGTAGGGGGGGGAGCCCTTAAAGGCTATCCCGCAGCCCCTACTATTTTTAATTTTTTTTAATATATTATATTTTTATTATAAAGCCCTTTACGGGCTATATGGGACCGCTAAATGTATTAAATTTTTATTATAAAGACCTTTACGGGCTATGTGGGACGGCTAGGGAGCCCTCAACGGCTTCCCCCGTGGGCCCTACTTTTTTTTTTTTTTTTTGTTAGAACAATGCCCTTACGGGCTCTACCTGGCACTGCGGGGATAGACTTGAGGCTTTCCCCGCAGTGCCAATAATTCTGCAAGCATGGAGCTGCTTTGATAGCAGCTCCCTGCTTGCTGAAGCATTTCATCTCTGTCCTCTGCACGCGTGCGGGGGACAGAGATGAAAGCTTCGGATTTTGACAGCGGGTCCTGCTTTAAAGGTCCCACTGTAAAAACCCAAAGTGTTTGCTGTGGCTTAGCTGCAGCCAAGCCACAGCAAACAGCTAGACTCCAGGGGTGGGCACCCCAGGACATAGCAGAAGCAAGCCCTTGGGGGTGGCGGTCACCAGGACCATCAGAGGCTCCTCAAGGGGGTGCACGCGGCCTTCTCCAACTAGATCTTAGCCCCGGGGAGGTAGTGGTCCCTGGGGCAGCGGGGGCTCAGGACCCCCCATTTGAATTACAAGATCACCCCAGGGAGATGGTGGTCCCCGGGGCAGCGGGAGGAGGCCAGGAGGCCTCCTCCCATATTACAATAATGCCCTCTGGAGGTGGCGGTCCTAGGGCAGCTGGGAGCCACAGGCCCCCCAAATTTAAAAAAAAAGAGCCCAGGGAGGTGGTGGTCCCTGGGGCTGCGGGAGGGGGCTAGGAGGCCCCCTGCTTCTTTTTTCTAAAAAAAAAAGCCCCCAGGACTTGGCCATCCCAGGGGCATTAGACTAATGAAGCACAGGAGTCCTATCTACAGTATAGCTACCTAGTGGCGACTGCCACTAGGTAATATATCAATAAGATAATATTTAAAGGTATTGACCTACATATTAAACATCAATAATAAAACATTAATTAGCATTTACCATAGGACATAACTGTTAAAAGAAAATTAAAAAAATAAAATCAAACTATAAATAAGCTTAACCAATTAAACTATACAAAACATTTAAAGCAACAGTATAAAAGGCACACAATTTTGATCTACTGAATACTCAAAAAATGTCAAAAGCTGCAAGAAGAGGACACTCTCCTGTATTCTCTGACCAGATCCTGAAAACAGAAATGTATACATCTCAGCAACTACTGTGCAAGTTATGTAAACATTATATTTGTAACAAATAATTAACAAAACGCTCTCCAACGTTTACCTCTTAACATGTATGTACAATAAGAAAATACTGCAACATTGAGAAAGTGTTAATCTACCTAAAAACAACACCAATCACAAACCAGAAAAAAGTATATGTAAATTATTATAAAATAAAAACTCATTCTAAAACTGAAAAAAACTAATGGCCTCAACCTCTACAAACTACCAGCAAATAAACATTTAAAATGAAACTGATGCTTTTATTTCTTCCAATAGAAAAGAAAGAACCTTCTCCACATAACAACACAGAAAAGTTCCAAAATAAGCATGAAACATCTAAGAAGAACATATATGTAAGCATAAATAAGAAAAGCAGTTACATCATTTCATATGTAAATAACAAACATATAAGCATTTTAGAATGTGTAATTCTCGATAAAATTACACTATTTTCTGACATAATGGCAGAAAAAGCAAGATGCATAACATCACAGATAGGAAATCAATTATTAAAGCCCATGGATTACACCTACAACCAAGAAAATACATTGATGCAAAACATCGATAGAAACTGTAATTTGGAAATATACCAATGATTACTCTAGTACATTCTATGGGGGGGGGGTCACTACAAAAGATGATGTTGTAATTAATGTAAGGGAACATAACCACCCCAAAATGTGACAGAAATAGAAGTAAGGGTGGTATTGTGGAATATAACAGAGCCAAGCAGTAGCTCCCAGGAGCAAACAACATAAATCCTAAAAGATAAGCTCCTTAAAGTCCCTGTACTCATCACAGGCCAACTACTGCCTATAGACACTTTAAAACATTTCATTGGAGCAACTAAAAACCCATCACCAGTACCCTCCAACCCCCCAAATAATACCAAGGTATAGGAATACCTGAGCACTTAAAAATCACACATAATGAGGAACCCTTCCTTTTACATGACAGCCTAAACAATGAAGGGTGAATCCTAATATGTAACACAGCAGATAACATACCACAGACTAAGCCATTGTCAGACCTGGATGATGGATGGCAACTTCAAAATCTGCTCCATACCATTCACTTGGAAAAACATTACACATGATGAATATTCAAACACAAATATCCCTTTTATTTAAGACCTGCTACCAAATAAACACAGCAGCATTTATTACAAACTTTTAAAACACATTAAACAAAAAACAGATAACTACTACCCTCAGAAAATAATCATAGACTTTAAACAAGCCATGATTCAAACCATTTTAAAAGCTTACCCTCACACAGTGATCCATTCAAGGCTGTTGCTACCATTTCAATTAAAGCACTTGGAGACACTTCCACCAGTCTGCACTTAGAGCCTGATTATGAGTTTGGCAGGCGGGGAGGTTGCCGCCTTATTGGCTACCTCCCCGCTGGGCCCATTCCGACTTTCCTGCTGGGCTGACGGGCAGAAACCTTGGCAGTAGCATTGTTGCCAGCTCGTAATTGAGCTGGCGGTAATGATGCCGCCCTCAGGGGGCACCAGCACCCTCACAATGTTCACTGTCTGCACAGCATGCAGCTCTGTGCGCAGTGCCACCCTGTCTGATTGTGACCTGCTGTCTACCCATCGGGATCTCTGATCCCAGCTGAGACGGCGGTACCCTGGCGGTCTGACAGCCAGGGTCGTAATGTGGCTGTCAGACCGTCACAGCAGCAGTGGTCCTAACCGCCACTGCGAGTCTGTCAGTCAAGTGACCACCAGACTCGTAATCAGGCCTTACGTGTGGAATATGCTACAAACAGTTAATTTTCTTTTGAAATAAAAATATAATGATAGTACTAGCTTATGTCCCTTTTACAGAGGTAGCTAACCACTACAACGTACTAATAGAAAGTCCTTTCTATCAACAAAACAAACACAAACTAAGCACTCTAAAGCATTATTTCGAAGATACTTGGGTTGGCAGACTACATCACTCTAGACACAGACACCAATTCAAATTCCAAATACCATGGTGGAATGTCTATGACAGCACCTTGGCACAGGAAGCCAAAACACCAACGCAGTGGAACAATAGCACAATCCACACTAGACAGAAACCAACGTAAACTCTATAAATTTATTGAATCATTACAAAAATAGCAAAGCTACCTACCACTGCGAATGGAGCAATCTGTAATCCAAATTGTACGTAAACCAAGCAAACAAACCAAAAGAATGGACATGCTGCAATGTGAAGTAAAAATCTTCATACGCAACAAAGTATATTAATTAGCATTAATATCCAAGAGCATAGTATGAAACAAATACTAACCTACAAAACTCCCAAAAAGTGTAGCATAACCTTCACCAACATTACAAATCAGTTTATATAGAATAAAAATAACATTTTATTACATAAGTCAAAACGTTAAAAATTAAATTTTAAAGAAAGATATAATCAAATATATATATTATTTGTATAAAAAAACCAAAACCTCACCAACCGAAAACATCAAAGAACAAACTCAATCCATTATGTAAAATAATGACAACACTTAAAATACACAATACCAAATAACAATCACATAACAGTTATATAAATAATAAAATATATCATTTCCCACCCTAAATAAATGAAATATGACGTACTGATCTGTAGCTGGAGATCATCCTCTGTATCTAGGTAGTCAAAAAATTTAAGCCGTCAAATACTGCCTCCCCCAGCCTTATTAGGCCATGGGGACCCCATTGCCCAGGGCCATTTGGCCCCCCTCCCCAAGCCTTATTATGCCCTGGGGACCCCATCCCATAGGGACAATACTTACAATAAAGGGGAGGGAAGGGTGCGCAACTCCCTCCCCAAGCCTTATTAGGCCCCGGGCACCCCATTCCCCAGGGCCATTGCTTAGAATAAGCCAGGATCATTTTCTAAAAATAAAGGGGAGGGGGCTGAGTGGTCCCACTCCCCAAGCCGTTATGGGCCGTGGGGACCCCAGGCTCCTCATTTCTTAAAGTTGAGTGACCTGGTGCCCACCCACGGAACTCACCATATACTCGTTCTGGGCCACGGGGAGCCCCAAGTCCGCAAAGGCCAGAGACGGCTCACCGCATGCAGAAGGAGCCGGCATTGCTCCTGTCCAGAGGGAGCAGCTACTACTGCTGCCCCCTCCGGACGGGAGCAATATTTTGATCTGTTTCCCAGCCCGGAAACAGATCAACAGTCTACTCCTAGCCAGCAGCAGCATTTTCAAAGCACCCGCTGGCTGGGAGCAGATTTTGTATTTGCTACTGCATGGTGGGAGTTTTGAAAATGCTCCCACCAAGTGGAAGCAAACACAGGTTTCCCTGCCTATGCCGGTGTGGGCAGGGAAACCTCTATGTCCAAGGAGTGGGTTCCCTGGGACATAGCTTGTGATCCAGCTCTGGGGTACGGGGACCCAGGGGCCCTAGAGCCATTAATGCCTCAGGTATAACAACATCCCTCTCTTACATAATATCATATACAAAAAAAGAAGAAAGAAAAAAAATGAAAAATAATACTTCAAACATCAATAAATGTATTTATAGGAAACACAATAATATACTTTATATCAAAAATAGAAATCATGACTATATACAAACCCCCCTCTGTACAGGAAAACAAGCCAATAAAGGACCAAGACACAAAGGAGAACATACCATGAACAAAGACAACATATACCACACAAATAGACAAAGACAATGTCAAAAAACAAATCTCAAGACAAAAAAGGAAATTCCAAATAACAGTTAATCCCACCAAACAATTTCAACATTTATCAAATAATAAACATTTCACAAATTATAATGAAATTGACACTCAAAATGATATATAAATTCATAGAGATGTTACAACGATTTTGATAACTTATATATGAGAGAACAGTCCGCTCTCTATCTCAATTATCGTGATACAGTGTCTCTTCTGATTCAAAATTGACTCGTCCAATTAGGCACATCAAAAATCGCTGACGCGCGTTTCGGTGGACATACAACAGCAATGTATTCAAATCGATTAACTCCACCTTCCTCAGGGCATCCAAAAGTTTTTGAATCATGGGTTCTCCTTCATCATATGATATCTAATACAAATAAATATAGGTGTATGAATTCCACCATCAAAATAATAAAATAAAAAATGTTTGTAAACTAAAGTACTATTCACACTCACAGCCCATGTCAGGAAAAAAGTGTCAAAAGAAATCACCAAAATAACAACAAAACCATCACCCTGTGAGACAAAGAGGATATAGTAAAAAATAACCTACACTAGCGTAAATGTCAAAAGCAGCTTCATTTTATGGCCAACTATAGCCCAGTAACTCAAATGGTTACTCGATCCTCCGTCATCGCTTTGCATGAAAACTACAATAAAGAAACCAAACACCTAATCAACAAACTACTTCAGCATTTCAAAACTTAATGCACCACACACGAATCAAAACCAATTGCCATCGGCATCTCCATGTCATACTTACTGGTGCTCAATCAAATACGGGGGTAGTCCGGGAAATGCATTTTCGGACAACTCAAAATAGACGCGCCTTTCGCATTGCTCGAATGTTAAACACTGCTGTGAAACAGCGGTCAGCTCAAATGTATATAAAAAGAGAAGAAGGACCAGAAATAATCCAGGACCTTCTAAACGCAACGCGGCGGCCATCATAGAATGGTCAAGGAGTTCTCATAGGCAACAGTTGCAGTGCATTACAATCAAAAATTTTTACAAAAACAATTCACAACCCTATCATACGCAAGCACACTACTAATGATATATACATCTTGCAAATTCTCTGAAGTTTAATACAAATACTTGACAATTAAGACTTTTTACGAAGACAATACACATACCTATCACACACAAACACACTGCTATTAATATATACATCATGCAAATCCTCTGAAGCTTAATACAAATACTTAAATATACCCTATAAAGCCAACAACAACACTAAATAATCTATCAAAGACAATCAAAAATCCAAAGGAGTAACCTATACATAAAACTTTTATGAAATAAAATATACAAAAAGCAACTAGTGAAAATACTGAAAATACATGCCTAGGATCGTGTCCATGTTCTAGCTTATATAGCATTACGTCATGGCATCTCCTCATTGAGTCCTCTCTTGTGTGTATCAAGCAGAAAAATCCAAAAGACGTATTTTTTCTTTCTTAACTTTTCAGAATCATACACATTCTTTGTGGTGATCTTTTCTAGACTCACCCATCTCATTTCATCCTCCTGATGGTTCTCAATAGCCCAATGCACCACAAGTGGAGCATTCGGTTTACGGGTTCTAATCGCTGATTTATGTTCTGAAAGACGAATTCTAAATTCTCTGGAGGTCTCACCCACATAGCCCAAATCACAAGGGCATAAAATCAAATAAATCACATTTTTTGATCTACAATTGGTCATTTCAGTAAGTAGAATATTTTTTCCATTATGAGCAATCTCTTTGGTAACCAAGGCAGTTTTACACGCATGGCAACTGCCACATTTAAAGTTGCCTTTTATCTTGTCTGCTCCAAGAATAGAACCTTGAGACTGGGAGGAAGGAGAGCCAACTGATGCTTTCACCAACATATTTCGTAGGTTTCTGTTTCTTTTAAAGGCAAATAGCGGTCTTTCTAAACATATAACATCAGTGCCAACGTTGAGAATATGCCACTCACTGTTGATAATTCTTCTCACTCTATCATTAAGAGATGAATGGTGGACTACAAATGCAAGCCTACCCATACTCCTGCACTCTTTGGCTTGAAAGAGAGAATCACGATAGTAATATCTTGCTCTTTTCAGTGCATCCTTAATAACTTTTTTCAGATACCTCTTTGAATCAATTTCTCAAAGAGCACATCCGCATGTTTCAGAAACTCTCTCGTTTCCGTACAGTTTCTTCTCAATCTCAAAAATTGTGAAAACGGAATAGCCTTTTTTGGGCTGCTGGAATGAAAGCTATCAAAGTGCAGAAGGGTAATTCTTGCCGTAGGTTTCGTGAAAAGAGTCATCGCCAGATGCCCATCAGGATGTTTCACATATATATCTAGAAATTCCACCAATTCATGGTTATACTTAATGCCTCAGACAGGGGGCTACACAGCCCACTCCATTTTAAAAAGTTTAGCTGCCTTGGGGGGATGGGGTCTCCGGGGTCTTTAGAAGCTCTGAGTGCCTCCCTCCCCTTAAATAACACATTGAGCCCTGAGGGATAGGAAAGCGTACCCGTGCCCTCTCCCCCTGAAAAATATGTTGGGCCTTGAGGAATGGTGTTCCTGGGGGGAAAGTAGCCCAAGGAGTGGGACAGTGTGTCTCCTTCCACTAAAAAAGATATGGGGCAGTGACAGATGGGTTCCCTGGGGCAGAAATCATTCTGGGGAGATGGGCCACATGTGCCCCTTCCCCCAAAAAAACACCTACCCTCCCCGCACTGGTCGAACCCATGTGGTTTAGAAAAACAAGTTCGGGAGCCTGCCGTTTTTTATTTTACCACAGATTTTGACCCTAGGCGGGGTCGCTACCTTGCCCCTTAATTTTTTTATATATTTTTTTTAGGACTCAGGACTGAGTTCTAAGTCCTACGATGGCTGCCACCAGTTCCTTGTTGATGTGGTGGCAGTCAATCAGATCTAAGCAGGAGACATGTCGGATCCGCGGAGGATCCGAGTCCATAGATTTACAAAGTTTTTGAGCATTAATTGCTTAAAAACTACTGAACGGATTTACACAAAAATAATTCTTTCTGGACCACATTCTAGCTTTCTGTCAAATTTGTGCAAATCTTATCAGTGGTTTAGGCTGTAGCTGTGTCTAAAGTTCCTATTGAAAAATGAATGAGGAAAAGGCGTGTTAGAACCCCATTTTTTCTCTACCACCTATTGACAGATCCCGCTGCAATTTTTGAGTGCAAACTTGTCAAAAAGTAGCACTTTTTTGGAATGTGTCATGGAGATTCGTCCAGGGTCGTCTCCTCCATTAGAGTGGTGAAGCGTCACCCCACTAACTAAAATGGCCCCAACACTGCCCAGAAATGAAAAATAAAATGGTAATAGATTTAATTCATTATCATTTTATTTTTCATCAACACATTCTCAACAGTGTCAGGACAGAGCCTGTTGAGTGGCAGCAGCACGGAGGAGTGGCGGGCTGCCTGTGAAATTAAGTTTAATGTGTGCATGTTTCTTTCGCTGGCTGTCTTGCGCCAGCCAACCAGACATGCGCAGTTTAAACCTCTCAACCCAGCTGTCTTAAACAGTTGGGTTGAGAGCAAGCCCAGGCCTCCAGTGCTCTTGGGAGCACCTACAACGAGGCCGCTCCCATCAATGCAGGCGCTTCTGTCATGCTGGTTAAAAGTTTGACAGGAGTAATAGGATTGTTTAAGGGAGTATGCTGGGCCCAGGGTGGAGCCAGGACAAGAGAAGAACAAAACCGGCCCAGATAATGATGATGAAGATATAGGATTTATAGAGCATACAGAAACTCCAAACAGTGTTGCTGCGCTGGCTTCAAGACTACCTGCGTATCACAGACCATCAGATGAATCTTGTTTGAAAAGCCATGCTTTGAATTTTTTCTTAACAGTCAATAGTTCAGTTGTGGTGCGTAACTCCAGGCAATTCGCCCTAGGTTGGAAAAGGACCTGCCACCAATTCTCTTTGGGTGGATCTTGGGAGTTCTGTTCAACTACCGTAGGTGGACCGAAGAGTTTGGGAGGGCACATAGAGCCTCATAACGAGTTTGGCGGTCCGTCCACCGTTATGGCGGAGGTCCAACCGCCGTCGGGATGGAGGTTGGACTTCCATATTACGACTCATGCGGGTCTATGGAGCAGAGACTGCTGCGGTTCCGACAGCACCACCAGGCAGCACAGATTGCCACGAGGCAGCACAGACAGGCCAGTGGAAACAGTGTTTCTGCTGGACACATTACGAGGTTGCACACCGCCAGCGTGACCGTGGTGGCCCAACCACCACATCTCAGCAGACGGAAAGGGACAGTATAAAGGGAGACTGGAGCCACCATGGAGCCCATCACTCACGTCCTGCCGCTGTTGTTGCTCATCAATGGAGCACAAAATCCATGCCACCGTGGGCGCAACTGACTGTAAGTACACACACCTACCTTTGTCATTACGCTCAACAACATATCGTTGCGTTATTGTCCACATCATAAGGGGGTCACGCTATAGGCACCAAATACATATCTCATCATCTACACAGTCCAAATCATACATGAAGATGGACACATTCTCAGTCACAATACACCCCCCTTTGGGCAGCACACTCACACCGCATAGCAACACTACACAAAAACACCCACCCACACATCTCAGGCATAGGGACAGTGAAGGCTGCACAACATTCTCACACACATCACACCTACAGATACAACTCACACACACACATTCCACACAGGCCAGGGACTGTTGTCACATACAACACACATATGTATCGATGTGACATATAACACAAACAACATTCCCAGTAAATAACCCTGCAATAGACACACACATCACACACATTACAGCACAATGGAAGGACAATGGCATGCACAATAGACAGAGAGACAAATAGACAAAGAGCACCATGCAAACAATACCTGCACAATAGGGATGGGGCTAGCAGGAACACCCAGGGAAGGAGGCTGCACTGGAACAATTATCACTTAGCAGAGGACCCTAAAACAACATGTGCACAGGAAATTGCCCTACATGCGTCTCAGGGACAAACAATATTGGACCCAAATGACATGCCTATCTGCACAATGTAGAAGTGCAAGTCAACAAAGCACCGTACAACTCCAACTGCTTGGGACATGCATCTACAGGAACTACTTGCACGGTGCACACAGCTAAATGGACACATGCACAGTCAAATCCAAATGAAGCTAGCACAATTCAACACACTTCATGTCTGCACAAACAACACTTGAGCTCCCACACATCAGATCAATATATAAGACATATCAGGGGACAAATCTAACACCATACATGCTCACATTGGACAACAAAAGATTAAATACTTATCATAACTAACAGAACACAATGCTATGACACACCCACATATCCATACACTCAACTTAAACCCATGTCTTGGGGTACAACAGCACTACCCACAAAGTCAGATACTGCAAACAACACCAAATCCAACAGCAAGCAGGCTGAAACACACACAACTGTAGGCACACAACACAAGTCAATAAGGTACAACAATAAGGTAGATAAGGAATTGCAGGACAAATGTATACCCAAAAACACAACAACTGTTTGGGATTTATTACATTTAAAATGTAATAGTCTAAAGGCCTTTGGCCAGTCCATTTTCAAGTCCAATAATGGCACAGTATTGTTCCTCAACTCGACTCACAACTGCCATGTAACCTCCACAGGAAGGGGCATCAATAGGAGCAAGCAGGCACCTCAGGGATTATCTGAGGGGGTGGATTTGGGAGGCGAGTTTGGGCTTGGGCTTGGAAAGGGTGGTCTTCTTTTTGGGAGGGGTGGGCTTCTTCTTGGAGGGGGAGAGATATGGGAGCTGCAGGGGAGAGGCAGTGGAGGCCTGGGAGGTGGAAGGGAGGAGCTGGGAGCTGGGTGGAGGCCTCTTGGGTTTGGAACAGCTGGTGGAGGGAACAGGGGTAAGGCTCAGGTCAAACAAAAAAAACTTTTTAGGGCCACGGGGATGGTCAGCAGAAGGGGGTCAGGATTTGTAGGTCGATAGAGTGGTTGTCTACTGTGTTGCTGTGGATAGTGTGGGTGCGTGCTTATGGGAGGTATGCTTGTGTGTGGTGGGTGTATGTTGGGTGGGTGAGTGAGTGCATTTGTGTGCCTTGGGGAACTAGGAGATGGAGGTGCTGGGGGATGGAGTGGTGGATGTGTATGTGGCTGTTGTGGTGGTGACTGTGGGTTGGCTGGATATGGTGGATATCTGTGTGTCTCTGTTTTGGTGTCTGCGGGTGTGGTGCTGGTGGTGGATGTCTGGGGTCTGCTGGGGTGGTGCCTACTGGTGTGATCAGTGTGGTGGAAGTGTCAGTGACTGTTGGTGTTGTACCTGTGGGGTTGCTTGATGTTGTGTGTTATGCTGGCGGTGGTGGGAGTGTCTGTGGAAGTCGGGACAGTTGTTGTGTCTGTGGGTGGATATTGACGGCTTGCGTGCCAGTGTGTTTAGTGGTGCTTGTGTTTGTGTGTGCTCCTCTTGTGTGTTGATGCGGATGCGTGCAGATCTGACTGTGTGCTTTGGGTAGGTAGGGGAAGGGGGATTTGGATTTAGAAGAGGGAGGAAGAAGGGAGATGGAAAATCTCTTTAGGCCAGCCATTGCACCATGAAGGCCTTCCAGGAATGCGTTGGTTTTCTATTGTTGGGTGGCAAATCCCTGGATGGCATTCATAATGGCTGACTGACCCACAGAGATCGTTCTCAGGAGGTCAATAGCCTCCTCACTGAGGGCAGCACGGGTAATAGAAGCTGGAGCGGAGGTGCCTGCAGCAAAGGAGATGCCCACACTCTTGGGTGAGTGGGCACAGCCAACTGGGTGGGGAGCAACAGGGAGAGGGGTGATAGAACTGGAGGTGGCAGACAAGGATGGTACTGAGGGATGCCTCAATGGGCCCCCCACCACTAGGGAGTGCCCACTTGAGGAGGAATCTGATGATGAGGATGATGTTCCGGTCTCCCCTCCGGGCCACTGGGTCCCTCTGTGTCAGTGGTGTCTTGACCCGAGGTCCCGTGGCCAGATACTTCCCCACTTAGCTCTGCCCTATCTCCTTCGCTTGCCGGTGCTGATGCTGCAAATACAAAAAGAAATAAGGTCATTACATGTCCATGATCACAACTGAACAACAGCTCAGATTACCATGATGTCAAGTAGGCCCCAGCAACAAATTTCACCTAAGTGGTCCATACATGTACCATACCATATCCATGCATGCCAACTGAACTGTCAACAGTTGCCCACAGGAAAATCAGAATCTCACACAACTACAATTGCATGGCTGAAGTTGGGCAATCACAAGACTATTCAACCATTTGGAGACACCATCACCCTCAAAGCTTTGCCCCATGGATCAGACAACAGTCACCTGTTGGCATACAATAGTAGGCCAATACAAACTGCATTTCCACAAATCCCACACAAGGTCATGCACACATCTCTTTGTCACATACCTGATGACCTGACAATGAGGACTGATGATACAAAATCATGCCATGTTGATGACAACAGTACAATATCCTGGAGAAGGTGACATGGAAATATCCATGTCACACTGGACACATATCAACAATGTACACTTCACCAAGTGATATTTGTCCCAAGAGAGTCAAGGAGGTAGTATCAATGTTGCTCAGACAGACCACACGTGTGGCATGGAAATGGACACTGTAGACATCATGTGCAAGATGTCCGGGGGAGACGTCCCTAAAATACACAACACAATGAGTCAGCAAGCCCCAGGGTAATCACCACTAATGTCTGGCACCCCTTACAATGACATACTCTGAGTGCTTCAGTAGAAGCCATTAGTCAATTGCATTTTGGAGAGACACAGAAACTTGCAAGGACTCAATTTGCTCATGCAAACCCAGATGTCTGTCTGTGGATGAATGCCTGTACCCAAACATGTGATTTAAACATAACTGCAAGTCACTCCATGATGCATACCAACAGTCAGGGCACATACCTTACCCATTACACATGTGCAGTGCTCTTATCGACCTGATGCCATATCAAGGGCATAGATATTCACATTTGGGCTTTAAGCATAAGGCCTACCTGCCATGTCCCTTATTGCTACTGCAGTTGTACTTGCCAAATGACATGCTATAACAGCTGAGGGTATGTGTCAGCCAATAAACAATGGTGACACATTCCTGTCTGGGGTACAACATGAAATGTACCCCCATTGTAAATGCATTTTTCACAAACAGGTTACCATGCACATATATGTGTGGGAATACAGACATCATCCCATCAACGTAAGTAGACCATGCATGAAAGTGCAGCTTACAAAAGTTTTCCAAAGAGAAAGGGACCCATGCTGACATGTAGGCACAAGGAATTAAGGCAACAGCGATGGCACATAAATCATGCCAATGGACATTTCCCACTTACCAAGGGAAAGTAGTGACCTATAACTGCAGCCAAAGAACAATGTAAGCCATGCCACATGTATGTTGGACATCTTAACATTATAGACTGCAGTGAGGCACCAGCACCAAGCCTATGCTGAGGAAAACTAGCTTCTGGGTGGCAGATGCCAACATACACATTTACCCAGACACATGTCAGTGGCCAGTGATCCATCACCTACCTACCTTTGGTCTGGAACACTGAGGACTAGTGGTCTGTTGCACAGATATTACACCCTCTACAACAACAAACAGTACATGATTGTTCAATGTACACAGCCATATCTGGTCCCAGCAGAGCAAGTGGTTCATAGATCCCACCAGTTGTGTCCTAAGTCCCTGTTACAATATGAAGGGCACTTCAATATAAAACACATGACATGCCAACACAAACTATCTCTCAACTATTGTGTGACACATGGCTCATCCATAATTGTCAGGGGGAGCTTTCAGAGCCTCACTCAATCAATGGGACAGGCAGGAATATGTTGTGTAGTTACCTCCTTGTGGCTATTGTGCTGCCCTCAAACGCCCATCAAGCTCCGGATAGGCAATGGCCAGGTTGTGGGCCATTAGGGGGGTCATGGTCCAATGGGCACCCGGCCACATTGGGAGGACAACCCTAGCTGGGCCTCCGCGATCTTCCCTGCCCAGCGCCTCAAGTCCTCCCACCTTTTTCTGCAGTGGGCGCTCCGCCGGCAGTGAACCCCCAGGGTCGGCACCTTCTTGGCAATGGCTCTCCAAATTCCCTTTTTTTTATGGGTGTTGACCTGCATGGATACAAAAGTCAAATCAAGAGATTATATTCACAAATTTCATCATAAATGGTTGAGTCACATACATGTCAGTAACATCAAACTAGGACTTTCCTTTTTGTCAATAATCCACAAGTGTGACACATACAAGCTAAGACTGACAGGACCTTGACTACAGACATACATTTCCCAATCTGCAGACCAACCCACCACCCTGCTCAGGCCCTACAATGACCAAGCAACCTTACTGACATCATGTGGGACATGCTCTATAAACCTGGCTGAGATGTGACCCACTACGAGACACATCACACCTCTGTGGCTTCTGATGGGTAAACTACTTAGGCATTAATGGACCAACACATTCACACTCGGTCAGGATGACTCTCTGTAGACAGTCCCTACAGGCTATTGCCAGTGAATAAATTCAAACATCACACATGGGTAACAATGAAGGGACTTGCATTGTGAGTACAGAAAGTGTCTTCCCTGTCCATGTGTGGACATGTGGACTAACAAATGCAGACTTGTGCCACTTCAGGGAGTGGGGTTATGTGCTTTGTACCAGTACCACAGGACACCTCTTTGGACAACATATGTGTCCATCCTACAGAGATGACATCCAAAAAACAAAGGCATGCATTGTACAGATTCTTTAATGTGACCAGACTACTGAGTCCCATATCATGGCCTCCCAGGAATTAGCACACTGTCTGCTCTGTGCAACTGTCATTTACACAATATGCCTATACACAAGAAATATGACCTGTGGGAAGGTGACAACAGGGCTGTCAGTGAAAGGGGCTTGTCATGAGTCAAAAACACACATTGACAATGAGGCAAAATGCACATATGGACTAGCTTAATGACTTACCTCTGTACCCATTTCCAATCTACTCAACGGAATGAGATATTCTGGGCAGGATTTTACACAAACGCATCCTATTACCCACATGATAGGGTCTGTTGGGGTACAGGGAGTAGGCACAGTACCACAGTTGCATAGCCACAGTGACTCCACCCCAGCCTAGACTCAGACCCATACTGGGAGAAACATTTGTCAGGCTCTGGTCTCTGCAGGCTGAGCTGACTGAACCTACATGACACTCCATTCCCATCACTTCCATGCATGATCTTACATCATGTAGCCAACAGCCTTTTGGCATGTGGTGTGTTTGGCAACCTGAAGGGCACAGTGAGTCATTATATACCTTCCAAACAACAGTTTAGCAAGGGCGGATGTGTATAGAAATCTCTGTGGCACCATACACATTGCTCACATTACTCTCAACTACAACATGCATACTCTGTTCATGCTGTCATGCACATGCATGTTGTCCCACATATACAACAATGATAAGGAAAGAGATGTCAGTGGATGACTATAATGCCACCTCACCTAGTTATGTGCATCCAACACAAGGTGGATCTAGGAACACATCAGACACACACACCACAATGTGAATGAACTCAACATATTGCACTGGCCACCAATACCTGCATGTTGTACATCCCATTGATGCCACACAGACTGCAACTACAGGCACATGATTAGTCAATCTGGCATACATGGCCATAGTCTAGCCTGTGAGGAGGGAAAGGATGGTGAAGTACAGAGAAACATGTGCACATGAGGCACTTACCTGCTCCTCTGGTGCGCCATAGAGCTGTCCATACAGTGGTAGGACCTCAGTCACCAGCCTCTCCAGCGCCTCTGTTGAGAAGGCCAGAGCCCTATCGCCTGCAGGATGTGGCATGATTGCTACCAGAGGTGGTACACAGCAGCTTGGTAGTGGAGGTCTTGCTGGCAGCAGTATCAGGAGTCAAGTGAGGGAATTTGCAGAACATGGCAGTCACATCTGTCATGTACACAGTCGTCACCACTGGCAGACACAGCCATTGTCCTGCAACCGCCACTGGCAACACTGTCAGCCTATGGCTGTGTCTGCCACAGTTGCAACCGCCTATTGCCATGACGACTTCCTGCGGCGGTCGCAGGCAGTTCCTAATTTTCAGTGGAGTAAGTTTCATCACACCTCCTTAAATGTTGTTTTGAGCTCACAAACATGTTAATCCTGACTTGTCATGTAGGTCGTACTACTCAAACACACATGTAGTATGGTGCAGAGCACAGATAGCATTTTACAGTGGGCACAGTCCACCTCCATCAAAGGTCATTTTTGCGGTCAGGATATCCAGTGACATTTTGAGGGGCATTTGTGATGCACATCTTTTAGTTAGGTCCAGATACATTATGTATACACGTGTGTGGCAAACCATGGGGGTTACAAGTGACCCTTGCGTCATTAGCAGCTGTGAAGTATACTGTTTGCCATGTCTATCACTTCTAAATTGTCCTGTCACATGTTATCACATGTTATCAATGACATGGATCATGTATGTATCTGGGGATACATTTACTAATGTCAGAACACATTTCTTGTCACATATAGGTGCCTAGGGAGAGGGAGGATGCGTCAACCACCTGTCTACCGTCCTCTGCCAGAGCTACAGACTATAGAAAAACATATGTACCTCAACTCTAGCTTCCGTAGATTCTTCTCCTGGTCTCCACCCCTACTCTCTATGGAAATTCCATCAATTACACTATAACTTAACTCATCTAATCTCCCTCCGTGAGAATCATGCATATGTCTAGCCACCGGATATGTGACATCCCTCTTAGAGATAGCTCTTAAATGTTGTAGGATTCTTTTATGTACCTGGAGCTTCGTACTCCCTACGTACGTAGAGTCAAGGTACATACTATCCTTAGATACCAAGGAACCTAATGGATTGAATATTAGTGAAGAGTTACACATTCTTCTCCACTAATGTATGAAATAAGTGGAAACGTCAGTGACCCTGACGATCAAGAGTTAATAATAGACATTATGGATGGGATAAAGTTTCATACAAAAAATGTGTTGTCACCAACCAGTATATAATTCTGATTAGCCATGTCAAACGGGATGATTTGATTGTAACTACTGTATTGTCACTTACAGTGAATATACAGTACTATACTTGACAGTTTCCATCCAAGTCCCAATGATGCTCAGAAGTAGGCAAATATTGCAGTTCCATTTATCCCTATTGAGCAAAAATGAAATTTAGTGAGTTATAATTCATCGTAACAACAGCAGGAGTAACAATAGTTAAAATATTGGCTTATGTTCGTAGGACAATTGAAAATACCATCATGTTGAACTCTAAATTTTATCTCTATTGTCATTGTTGTATGAAGTTTAGGCCGTTTTCTCAAGTATAAACGAAGGATAAATATAAATGTAAGATTTACAAAATATTTTTTCAATTACATGAATTTTTCAAAGTATATATAGCCAAAGGATGACTCTGTAAGCAATTTAAGAATTAATTTTATTGTATTGGTGCTTGGGTAATTTGTAACGGGATCACATGAGTTAAAAACGAAACCAAAATGGTGAGCTACAAGCTGACGAAGGCGGTAACGCCGAAACGCGTCCTTGTGCAAATAAATCTTGCTAAACTATTATGCCCGTGGAGTGCCGTCCTTCCTTATGGTAGGAAGAAAGTGCAGAGATTAAGGCGAGGTGGCGCGCGCCATTCAACGAGCACCGCTGACAGTCAGGAGCAGGACCGGCACGCCGACACGGAGTGTTCAACGATTTGCCTTCCTGCCCCTGCTGTGAGTCCGGGAACAAAGAGCAATGCGGCCAGCTCAGGGGTAAGCCTACTGCGGAGTCGGAGGACGCCGGAGCCGACAAACCGCTGGGTTTAGGTGAGCGCTTTTTTTGCATATTGGGAACCAGCAGAGTCAGAAGCCACTTTAAATATCAAATTATATATGGAGATTGCTTTAGCGGCGCACGTGGCATAGAGTTGATGGATTGATTTGTTTGCATTGAAGAAACACGATTGCGAAATCGTAATGGCCAGCAATTCCCAAAGCACATATGATAATAGGTTTTTCCACTACACCTACAGCAGATGCCATTCCACAAAATGCAGAGCGTCTGAATGGCAGGACAGATATTTATGGAACTTTTAAAGAGCTGGAAAGACTAAAGAAAAGAGAGCTTAACAAATGGTGGGAATGTGAGTCTTTGAGCAGATACCTGGAAGTAGGTAGAGTCCCGAGAGGACCTCGGATTTCTATTATGCCTGCCTATGATGACCCCAATCCTGACATGTTGAAAGAATGGGCTGAACACAACGCGCACAGTTCAGTAGGAATGATGAAAATTTTGATCAAATATGCCCAGATAGACAGAGAAAAAGTGATCGAACAAATTGATAGTCGGATCAAAGAGACTGAATCCTTCACAGACAAATTTAGTTGAATCCTTGAATAAAGCAATAGAAGAATGGTTAGCCAAAATAGAGGAAGAAATCGTACAAAAAAAAGCCCGCAAATTTAATAGGGACAAAATAGATTATGAAACTGGGCAGGTAGACACATATGAACAAAATTTTGATTTCTGGAGGAATCAAAAAGTCAGTGAGTCACAAACCAAAATTACAAATATGGAAAGAAGAAAATCCAACGTGGATATTAGTGAAAGCTCGGATACGGATGCCGACGAATCAATGCGAGTGAAAATCCACACAACTCTACAGGATGTATTTGATTTTTTAAGGAAAGACCGCAGATCCAACCACAGACCTTGGCGGGGAGGAAACAAATCAAGAGGAAGAGGCAGAGGCAGAAGAGACGAGGGGGGAAAAGAAGCACATGCAGAAGGACACGAGAAGATGACCCGAAGCAACAAACGATACTAGTCGATGACAAAACTGTTGTGAACTTATCTAAGTTGGTACTAGAAGAAGAAGATTTAAAAAATCTTTCTCTCGCCTTTCGTATTGTCAACCGAATTGTTTCGAGTATGAACAGAGTCGGATAGCCCTTTTTTTATTTATACGGAAACTGAAGTTGTTAAAAATTAACAAACTTAAAAACAACAGAACACCACAAGTGGAGAAGTCAGTGGCAGTTGATGGTGACACTCAAACTGAATTGCTGAAAGACAATCTAGTTATTAAAGATATTACATTAATGAGAGAGCTATGGGAACTGGAGGAGAATACCGGCACAATTGATGATGAGCAAGTTATCACTAGATTGGAGTTGGAAGGTGTAGTAAAAAAAGGCAGAAGTTTCAGGGCTAAAACCCAAATCTAAAACTGTTCCTGCACCCAGTGGTGATTTAATTGATAATTTTTCCGGGTACAATAACTAAAGGTCTTAAGGCTTTGAGATTCAAAGAGTCAAAGTAAATAACGAAGATCAAGAGTAGTTATTTTAAGACCCTCAAGAAGTTATCTAAGAATTCACAAGTAGTAGTCAGAGGATCTGACAAAGGGGGCAATATTGTGATTTGGCCGATGGAGGAATATATGGAGAAAGCTTATAGACAGTTAAATGATACAATCTGTTATGAGAGAATAGACATGAAATATGTGGAAAGCATAAAAATACAAATTTGATATGGAATTACAGCAATGGAAAGATAAATGTTTAATTACTGATGACGAATACAGATTTTTACAGGTTGATCATCCTAAATTACCTGTATTTTATCGGATACCCAAAATACACAAGGATGCAGTCAAACCCCCCGGGAGACCTATAGTTTCAAGTAGAGGAAGTCTCTTTGAACCCTTATCTCAATACATGGACAGGTTTCTATTCCCACTAGTTTGTACCTTGTCATCTTATTTGAAGGACAGTACGGATTTCCTGAAAAGGATTTTTGATGTCAGTTGGGAGGCAGACTTTCTTCTGATGACGCTAGACGTGACAGCTTTGTATACTAGCATACCCCATGACTTGGGCATTAATGCCATCGAACATTTCATGAGAGCCAGACCGATTAGGTTTTTTCAACACAGTAAAATGTTAATGAATATGATTCACTGGTGCCTCCGACACAATATGTTTTTTTTCAACAACGAAATATTTGAACAAAAGTGCGGAACAGCGATGGGAACCTGTTTCGCACCAAGCTATGCCAAGTTGTATATGGGGTGGTGGGAGGACCGGTATTAAACAACCCTCCTTTAGATCAGTGGAATTAACACATTATGATGTGGCTTAGATACATAGACGATATTTTTGTTATTTGGAAAGGCAATATCACGACTGCAGTACAATTTCTACATGATGTTAATATCAATGATTGTAATTTGAAATTTACAGGCAAAGTGCATTCCACTGAAATTGAATTCCTGGATGTGAAAGTGGTGATAGAGAACAACAAAGTAGATACAACGGTGTTTAGAAAGCCAACTGCTGGGAATAGCATTTTACATGCTACCAGTTCTCATCCGCAACCACTGAAAGATAGTATTCCCTTTGGTGAAATACTGAGAGCTAAAAGAATATGTAGCACTAAGAACAAGTTTAAAGGAGTGTAGGGAGAAATGATGAAGAGGTTGCAGGACAGGGGTTACTCAGACACAACACTAGAAAAAGCAAGCAGAAAAGTGGAACCCCCGACCAGAGAGGCTTTGTTATTCTCTACATTTGACAATACAAGCAAGAAGAACAAAGGGGGGAGAGGTGACAACATAGTGAGGTTTATCACCACATTCAATGTTGCACATATGCAAGTGCGAAATTTACTGCAAAAACACTGGCATATGTTAAGGAGTGACCCAGTGATAGGAAAAGATCTAGCAAAGAGACCTCAGGTAACTTTTAGAAGAGGGAAATCTATGAAATACTTTTTAGTCAAGAGCGATATAAGACAGCAAAGCAGTCAGACAACATGGCTTAACATACAGGATGGCTTCTACAAATGTTTGAGATGTAATGCCTGTAGAAATTGTGAAAATGTTAAGATTTTATCCATCGGTAATAGGACGGTACATACCATCAAAGGGAGGTACACGTGTAAAAGTGATTACGTAATTTACATTCTCAAATGTAGCTGTCCCAAATTATACGTAGGGAGTACGAAGCTCCAGGTACATAAAAGAATCCTACAACATTTAAGAGCTATCTCTAACAGGGATGACACATATCCGGTGTCTAGACATGTGCACGATTCTCACGGAGGGAGATTAAATGAGTTAAGTTATAGTGTAATTGATGGAATTTCCAAAGAGAGTAGGGGTGGAGACCGGGAGAAGAGTTTAGGGAAGCTAGAGTCAAGGTACATACTATCCTTAGATACCAAGGAACCTAAAGGATTAAATAGTAGTGAAGAGTTACACATTCATCTCCACTAATGTATGAAATAAGTGGAAATGTCAGTAACCCTGACGATCAAGAGTTAATAATAGACATTATGGATGGGATAAGGTTTCATACAAAAAATGTGTTGTCACCAACCAGTATATAATTCTGATTAGCCATGTCGAACGGGATGATTTGATTGTAACTACTGTATTGTCACTTACAGTGAATATATAGTGCTATACTTGACAGTTTCCATCCAAGTCCCAATGATGCTCAGAAGTAGGCAAATATTGCAGTTCCATTTATCCCTATTGAGCAAAAATTAAATGTAGTGAGTTATAATTCACGGTAACAACAGCAGGAGTAACAATAGTTAAAATATTGGCTTATGTTCGTAGGACAATTGAAAATACCATCATGTTGAACTCTGAATTTTATCTCTATTGTCATTGTTGTATGAAGTTTAGGCTGTTTTCTCAAGTATAAACGAAGGATGAATATAAATGTAAGATTTACAAAATATTTTTTCAATTACATGAATTTTTCAAAGTAATATAGCCGAAGGATGACTCTGTAAGCAATTTAAGAATTAATTTTATTGTATTGGTGCTTGGGTAATTTGTAATGGGATCACATGAGTTAAAAACGAAACCAAAATGGCGAGCAACAAGCTGACAAATGCGGTAACGCCAAAACGTGTCCTTGTGCAAATAAATCTTGCTAAACTATTATGCCCCTGGAGCGCCGTCCTTCCTTATGGTAGGAAGAAAGTGCGGGGATATATATATATACATATATATATATATACGCAAGTTAAGTGAGCACCCGAACAAGGGGGTACAGGTCGAAAGTGGGCTAATGTTCTATCCCACTTCCAACATAAATTTGTGCATCCAATCAGGAAGAAAATTGAACAGCACTCCCAAGGTTGTCACCCAAACTATTTTTTAATGCCAATTCCGGGCAGTTTACTTCCTAATCATTTCGGCGTGACACAGGCCTTGATCATGGCTAATCCGATATGTACATAAATAAAAATACATGTGTATATAAACATATAATGTCTACTGGTAGTTATAGTTTCTATAGAAAAAGCATTTTTTGACTTAGCTATATCTTTGGCGCCATTTGACAAATCTACATTAAATGTTCCATAAAATGTGTTGAGTTGGGTCTTGTTGTGCATGGAAAGTTTCGCAATGTTCTGTAAAGCAGAGGAGAGAAAAGGGTGGGGGTAAAAAAAAGTGCATTTCCCATGTTAATACCCACAGGGATTTTAGACATGACAGCAGCCCGAACCGCTGGATGGAATTACACCAAATCTGGGAGAAAGGTAGCTCTAGGTCCAGAAAGCGCCTTTTTAACAAATTTGGTGTAAATCCATTCAATGGTGTTTGAGATATTAAATGAAAAACTAATTTGTACATAAAGAGGCGCAAACACACTGCGAATCCTCCCGATCTTGTGCAGAGATAGGTTTGGCTGCCAAAACTTCAACCAGGAAGTGATGGCAGCCATTTAAAAACAAACAGAATAAAAAAGAAAAGGGGGCAGGGCACTTTTACCCTAACTCCCTGGCATTGGTTCGGGGGTCCCCCTTGGATCCCATCATTGCAAAAAAGCATTTTTTATGAAATTCACAGTAAAATTTGTGAATATATACAAATTTAGCTGTGAATTATTTTTAAAAAGCAAGCGTGGTCTCCTCCGCTTGCTTTTAATTTTTTCCCTTGCGTGGGCCAGGTCCCGGGGGCATACTTTTTTAAAATAATAAGTAGAGGGCCCACCTGTCCACCCCCTTCTAGGGCTGTGAAAAGCTCCGGAGACCACCACCTCTCTGGGGTAACATATTAAAATCAATAGGATGGGGTCCTGCAGACCCCCCAGGCCCTGGGGACCACCACGTCCCCAGGCTATATTTAAAAAATATGTGGGCCACGTGGATCCCCCCTGGACCCAGGGAACACCACCTTCCTGAGCCAACATAATTTAAAAGAATACGGGGGCACATGGAACCCCTGGGGACCACCACCTCCTCTGGGCTAAATTTTAAGATTATACCGAGGGCACCGCAGACCCCTTTCAGACTCTGGGGACTACAATAAAATGTACTGAAGGGGGCCCAAGCCACCCCCTCCTTGAGGCCAAATATATTTTTTTTTAAAGAAGAGCGGGGCCACGCAGCCCCTGTGCTGGAGCATTATGTGTCCCTGGGGACCGCCAACCCCAGGGCTGGCTTATGCGACCTCCTGAGGTGCCCATCCGCCGGAGGTAGCTTTTTGCTTTTGCTTGGCGGGAGCTGTGATAGCTCCCACTAACCAAAAGCAAACACTCCACTTCCAGCAAGCAGGAGCTTTAAAATTGTTCCTGCATGCTGCATGTTTCCATAGAAAAAGTGTTTTTTGACTTGCCTATATCTTTGGCACTGTTTGACGAATCTTCACAAAATTTTCCAAAAAAAGTGTTGCAGTGACTCTTGTTGTGCATGGAAAGTTTTTGGTGATCCGTTAAGTGGGGGCTGAGATAAAGATGGCTTAAAAAAACGTTGCATTTCCCATGTTAATTCCTATGGGAATCTTTAGACACGACTACAGGCCGAACCACTGGACGGAATTACACCAAATTTAGTAGAAAGCTAGCTGTCAGTATGCAGATTACGCTTTTGCTTATTTGGTGTGAATCTGTTCAGTAGTTTTTGAGATACTAAAGGGAAAATACATTTGTATGTCTCTGGCCACAAATAATTTGCGAAATTCGTGAATTTTTCATGAATATGCATGTAAAAAGAAGTGTTGCAATTGGCTGACCACAGCCTGACTACAAAGTTGCGACTGCCATTTTATTTCATGGGACACGGTCCCGGGGGTGATAATCAAAATTGAAAGTGGCGTAAGGCATCAGGGTGAAGGTACCCTGACCACATGGGTGTGACATAGGTGTGTTTTAGGTGCAAATTATGGGTTTAAAATAATTTTGCGTCACCATGCGCCATATTTGTGAAAATCTGCAAATTTTTGCAAATATGGAAAAATTGGAAATAAATACCACAGTCTCATTCATACACTAATTCATTCACTCATACATGCACCCAGAGACTCATTCGTCAACTCACACACCCACTCAGACACTTATGCACCCCCTTGCACCTATTAAGACTTACATACCTACTTTCAGACCCACTCAAACACTCACGCACCCACTCACAGATCCACTGACAGAGACAGGCCCTGTGGCCAACCTGCACTGCCCACAGTGAAAGGACATGCGTGGCTTGTGGTTGGGTGGTTATAAGGTCTTGGCTGCAAGGCCTGGCTGCAGGCCAGGCCTTGCGACCAACCCCCGCTGCGCACCGCCAAAGTGCATGCGCTGCGGGGGGGTTGAATAACATATAATAATTAAAATTGCTTTACGTTAAAAAAAACATTGAAATTCACTGAAAGAAAATGAAGGTTACAGGGACGTTATAGTTAGGTTCTGAATTTATTTGTACAAAACCATAGATATCCAGCAGTTATAGTTAGAGTTATTTTAAGTAACAATAACTCGCGCCCTTGGGTAATTATACCTTGCACTTTCGCCATGCACAACTAATTACTCCACATATTATATCATTGATGAGGTCTTGGATGGCATCTTTGATACTATCACTGCAACATTTGCAATCAATTATTGCTAAGAAATCTGCATGGCAATGGAGCAAGTCATAGTTACCTTAGGGCGCGAGTTATAGTTACTTATAAGAACTCTAACTATAACTGCTGAATTTCTATGGTTTTGTAGGACTAAATTCAGAACCTAACTATAACGTCCCTGTAACCTTTGTTTTGTCAATGAACATATATATATATATATATATATACATTATTATATATATATATATCTTACTTTTTAGCACAATAATTAGGAGTCAATAATGTAGCAATATACCTATACCTACCTAGCAGCAAAGTTTGCATGCCAATATTGTCTGGAAACAGATCCAGTCCCATTAAAGTGAAGGACTGGTACAACTTTTTCTGTGACAAATCAATATCATTTCCCATTGTGTAAACAAATAAGTAATTAAATGATGTCTGCACCTGCCTTCCGCATTACCTCCTATCTGCTACTCTCTCTGCGCCCCTCCAGTGGGATGCTCCCCATGGTCATACATGTGCCTCGTTGCCGTGCAGACACATTATGATTCCTGCACATCATAAACCTAACAATTAAGTTGCTTCTCTCCCTCATCCTGCCTGTTCAAAATGATAGTCATATTCCCTGAGCAGGAAAACGATTATGCTATGCCTCGCTGTTAAAAAAATTGCTTTATAACCGCTGCACAGTGTTCTGAAATAGCTCACACTACAGGAACTCTTAAATAAAATAACTAAAAGCAAATGCCTAACTGGGACCAAGGGAGTAAGATGCACTGAGTGAAATGGAATGGGTTTGTCAGTCAACACTAGCTCCAGTGTAACTTACAGTATTGTGACCATAACAAACTGCAGATTTGTTATCGCCGTCATATATGTTCATATATTTTTGTTATACGCAATAGAGGTATTTTTATATTCTGAGTTTTGAAACTCCATACGTTACAATCAATGTTCAGTGAAATGTGAAAGTGGCACAGGACATAAAGGTTACTACGTGGTCACTGGTGATTAAAGATAGGGTTTAAATTAACTGTGCTTTCTAATATTGTAGTTACACTAAGGCATACCCAGTTACATCTCACGCGACATCCGTGTCCCGTGTACATGATAAAGCCAATATGGAAAACACCTCAAAAGTTCTACAATATATTCTAGTGATCCATAAACTCTAAGTGGTGTCTATGTGAGGACACAATTGAAAAGAAAGAGGTTTCGAAAAACGCCATACTAAAAAACTAGTTGAGGATGCTGGGGTTTCCGGAGAGAGAACAGGGAAACAGTCCATGCCTTTCCGTGGCCAGCTGGTTGGTGGAGGTAATGGATCTGGACCAAGAAAAGTTAGGATCTACCTTGACAAGTGTCATAGGACCAAGATACATATATTCCTTGAAATGCCAGAAGTATTCGAGACAATTCTAAAAGTGGTGAAAACTAAGAGAGCCATTCAGTACAAAAGCCACAATAGTCTGATGTTCCAAAACACAGCACCAGATACTGAAGGGAGAGAGGATCCCTGAACTAGACCAAATATTAAAATATGGGCACAGAGCATCAAATCAGGGCTTTTCCAACACGTGAAAATCATGTGACCTGTGGTCAAAAGTACTGGTACCCTGTGGAGTAACCTGTACAATATCAAGCATGAGTCTAGTGCAGGTAAAATCATCTAAAATGAGGCTGTACACCTTGGGTCTCTTCTATTGCTTTATGAATTTCTCTTCTACCAGTGGTCTCTCAATGCCTTTCTTTCAGTTTGGAAAATACTTGTGTTTTTCTCTTATTTTACCAACGTGGACTTCCGTCACCCTCCAGCATTGCGGTCAGTGTGACACTGCACCAAGATTATATACTTGATGTTTTAGGGTTTTTTAGGTTTTGTTCAAACCTATTGTAACAGTGTCATTATCTGTTTACAAAAGCATTCAATAAAGAATAAATAATAAAAGTATTTAATAACAAAGGCAAAAATTGTGTTATTTTCGGTAATTTGGGATTTATTATATACTTTTTAGACTTGTTCTTGAGTACTTACCGAAATACCACAGTTTTATGGTTCTCAAAGGTTTTACTACTCATTTATAATTCAAGTTTCACTTTGCTGTTCTGAGTAGTTTGGTGAATTTGAAAATTGTAAAAATTACGGATGATTGTAAGTGCTTTTTCTGCAAAGTTTACATTTTTGTGGTTCTGGGGCAGAGATGCAGTAAACGACCACCGAACAAGCAGCTTCCGGATTTGTACACTGTACAACGAATGATCATACCTGTGGAAGTTGCCACCTCAATAAAAAATTTGGAACTGTGATACCTAACCTTTTACTCACGATGAAGAGCATTTGTGTATAATGAATATTTGATCTATGGTGGGTTATTTGAAACATTTTTACATTTTGATAATTCTTAACGAAGGACATTATTTTATATTTGTAGGCAAAAAAGAATGTATTTTGGTAGTTTGATGAGTCACAGACAGCAAAAAAAACGCACAAACCATGTCACATGAGTTATCCCATGGAATCAGTCCTAAAGTCGAATAAGCTGGACACATCTGCATGCATGAAATACAAAAAACACTCAAAATCTTCAGTCTTATGTAGTTCACCCAAGGTGTTGCTCGTCAGTAAATATACTTTCTCAATTCATCTGGTTTCCAAAAGACCTCATGACCTAGATTTACTGCCAAGTATAGATTGACACTGTCAAATTTGGTGCTGTGTCCATGGACCTTTCTAAAGGCAAATTGACACAACGCTGTGCACTAGTATGCATCATGTGACCATCCACGCAAAATATGAGTATACTCCCACAAATCTCCTTCCTCTGAGTGTTAAATTTCAGCACCTGTACAGATACACCCAAGCAAGTCAGTCTAACGAGACAGGGTGACATTACCATCAAAAAGCAGAAACTTAGTCATTTTGAATGATCAACAGTGCCAATTCTTTTCCAGCAGTTATAGATAATGTGGCTTCATTCAGAAGGCAGGCTTTGCCTATCTAGAATCCCTATGTGGAAAGGAGCAAGTGTTCCAGTGAGATTATCTCTGCCTTTGGTAAAAGAGAAGACTATTCGATGCATGGTTAGATACTCCATACTCACTGCTGTTTCCAGTGTTTGACCATTGCAGAAGACACGAGTGAAAGGATCTGATGTTCCGGAAATATCTCGTGGGGCAAGGTCTCTAGTAAGAAAGGGATACAAAAGGACATGCAGGCATCAATTACAATGGTAGGATAGCCCAGAGAGGCCCAGTCCAACTTCTCATAACATTGTCACAGCCACATGAACGTAATGCACTTTCCCCTCCAGAAAACTAAGACCAGAGCTCATCCCAATACTCCCATCCCAACATGCAATATTTATGTATGAGTGTGAAGCAACAGAGCACTTTACAAATAAATATGATCCACAGCACAACAACCGGCGCAGTATAGGACATAACAAAACAGGCCTTGATTAGTCTAGAAGGTGTAGTCTATGGGCGTGGATCGTCATGCCTTTTCTGATCATTAAAAGATCTAGCTTTAGTATTATGTATTCTGAGATCAGAGTCTACAATCTAGGGTCTCTTGGATGGAGAAATACTTTTTTGCTTTTTTTGTTTAAGAATTTCCAAGCCAGTGGAATTTGATTTTGGTGTTATCTATGCCTCCTGTGGCCTGGTAACTGTTATTAGGTAGGTCCACTATCATAACAGTGAACCAAACAGCCACATCTCCATTCCATCTCATTCTATCTTCACCATCACCGGTTAAATTCTACAATGCAGGCAGTGAACTGTAGATCCATCCCACTGTACCTTCAATTAACCATCCACAGATACATACTGCATTGATTGATCAATGTATAGATCCACCCCCATCCTATCAGAAGTGATGTATTCCTTACTCCCATGGCTTGAGTGACAAATTCATCTGCCATCACAGATTACCATCCACAGCTCCATTCACAGCCCTACGCCATCACAGTTCTAACGCACCCTGTCATCGCAGTGACAACCTCATAACTTTACTCCATCTTGTCACCAAGTGCACAGCTTTATCTTAAATCAGTAAACAGTTGCTCTATTCACCCCTACCATCACAAATCCACTGCACACCTTCACTCCAATCTGACATCACAGTACCCATCTGCAGCTCTATCCCATCATGCCATCACAGTGAAACATGCACAGCTCCATTTCACCACTCCATCCTCCCTGGTGATCCCCCCAGGCCCATCTCTACAGGCCATGCCAAGTGACAGAGCTACACAGTTATTCCCATATAAGGTAAAGAATGCTACCAAGAACCTCTGGTGAGATATGCTATGACAGATTACACAAGCGTTCCAATATTTCAAGAACGTTATTAAATACGAAACAAAGTACCACAATAGCCACTCATTTTGGGAGCTGGTGACTTCTGCCATTGTGTTTGATTTACCAGTGCAATCCATAGATGATATTCAGAAAGAAAGGAGGGCAAACTACATAAGTAGTCTTATGGGTAAATAAAACAATGTCATCCAAGTGACTGGTCAAAGGGTGATCGTAAAACTTAAATGTTCCCATGCTATGTGCCCCCGTGTTTTCTTCATATTTAATTAAACAGTTTGCAGATTAACTCACATTTCAAGACAACTGGTCATAGCATGGTATAAAAATAGTGCCCTGGATCCCATCTTCAAAAAAGGGAAAAACGAGTCCACTCGCAATGCCGACTCTTATAAGAAGGGATTATTCTAATATGCGTGATTCTTGCCTAAGGGCAGATAAGAGCATGTTATTGCTTAACTTCAGACAGGCTACCATAAGAATTAATCCATATTACCCAACTGTGGCAAAACTTGCCATACTGAATTTTTCAGTACTTATGAATTGTGCATTCATAGATTGCTAAGAGGCCCTCGAGTGATCCATACTAGTCGCGTGCAGGAACATTTTATGTGCCAGGGCAGACATAGGGGGTCATTATGATCCCCGGTGGTTCAGCCCGCCATGCCGGCGGCAGGTAAAAAGACCGCCACCAGCATGGCGGGCTGAACCGCCATATAACGTACACATGGAGGGCCGCCATAGGAGTCCCTCCTCCACTGCCAGGCTGCCTCCGACAGGCAGCCTGACGGTGGAAGGAATCATCATCCGACAGGGCAGCGCTGCTGCCCCTCGGATAATGATCCCTAGAGCCACCAGCCTTTCCCTGGTGGGTTCCCCCGCCAGGGAAAGGCTGGCGGAAGGGGTGCTCCGGGCCCCCCGGGGGCTGCACTGCCCATGCACTTGGCATGAGCAGTGCAGGGGCTCCTGTGCAGTGCCCCGGGCAGTGATCTGTGAGACGGGTGCAGCTGCACCCGCCGCACAGAGGCATTGACGGCGGCTCCATGTGGAGCCACCAGCAATGTCCCGGCCCAGCAAAATGTTCTATATGCGTCCAGCAGAGTCCCAGGGGGGCTGGCGGTCAGTTAAATGACTGCCAGCCTGAACACGGCGGTAAACACCGCCGTGTTCACAATGAGGGCCATAGTCTTCTACAGTCTATGGTTCACAACCTCTACATTTTATGTTCCAAATTTGTCAACCATGATTTAAGGATAAAGAAAATGTGCTAATGGTGGGGCTTTGTGGGAAACGTGATGATTTCTCACACTAAAGCAGGTCTACTAAAATCATTTGTTTCTCTCCAGATGTATTATTGAGTTAATCAAATAGCCAAATATAAAATAAGAATGTAATTTGGTAACAAAGGGAGAGCTAATGATTGCTTCTTGGTGGTCAAAAACGGGGACGTGTCATGTCTTATATAGTCATATACAAATCATTTTGGATAACTCATTTGGGTGAGACAGTTCTCAAAGTGAAAAACTTTGGCCGAGGGTACAATGGGTAACACCCCATTATTACAAGTCCTATAGGTGCGCAATAATGGTGAGAGGTGGGAAGTGAATGAGGGTGAGAACACCAACTCCCTATGTGTTCATTCTCTATGAATTGTGTAGAGAATTTGTTCAGATTAAAGAATACTGGGTTGTATAACAAAATATTGAAAAAAAAAATATTGCGATACACAAACATCGGGAAATAAACGGGACCCAAAATATCAGGCATGCATACTTAGCATTTAACCTACAAAAATATAAAAACAAAAATAATGTGGACCAGAATATCATCAAAAAACACCTGAGTACACAAAATTCACTATATATAGCGATACAATTAATTTAATTAGAAATTAAAGTTTAAAATAATAATATAATTACAAAGAAATAAAAATATTGAAAACTTATAAATTAGAATTAAACATAATTTAAAAAGTATTTAAAACATTTAAAATAAATTACATTACAAATATTAACAATAAGAAAAATGTCAGATTTACTATTCCTACTCCAATATAAGCAATACTAGAGAATGTGTTAGACCTTGTAAGTGTCAGATTACTATTCTATCATCCAAGTAAGCACTAGTAGAGAAAGTGTCAGATTTATGAACGGCATCTGATTTACTACTCTCCCTCCAACCTAAGCAAAAGTAGGATAAGTGCTATACTTTGGAAGGGACAGATTTATTATTTCCACTCCAACATAAGCAAAGGCAGGGAAAGTGTTGGACTTTGAAGGTGTGAGATTTACCTGGCTCACTGACTGCGCTGACAGAATAAGGATAAGAATAAGGAGCACAAAATATCCACCAAGCAAGCCCCCTGGTACACCAAGGACCTCAAGACAGCCAAGTGTCACTGCAAGCACCTCGAGTGAAGGTCATGCACCAACAAAGACCCAGCCGACAGAACCGCTTACAAATCAGCACTCAAACTATACCACCAGCAACTACATGAGACAAATAAAAAATCCCTGGCATCACACATCAAAGCCAATGACAGCAAGGATCTCTTCTGCATAGTCAAGGAATTCACCAACCCCACAACGGTGACAAGCAACATCTCTACCTCTCAGGACCTATACGACAGCCTTGCAGATTTCTTCCATGACAAAATTTACAAAATCTACAGAAACGTCAGGCTTTAACTCAAGCACGAAGATTTTTTCAATGGCCATACCTCATACACACATGACCATCCCAAGGCTAATCACCTGAAACAACTTCACCACTCAGGACACCATCATGGTCATGAAATCCATCCACGCGGGGCCCCATCCGACCCATACCCCGACTACATCTTCAACCTATGAGCATTCAGAAGCAGACTTGAACTTTCCACCCTACTCAACTCCTTATTGGATTCTGCCACCTTCCCAGAAGACTGTAAGCACGCAGAAATATAACCGCTGCTGAAGAAAGCTTCAATGGATCACAACAAACTCAGCAACTACAGATCCATCTCACTTCTCCTTTTTCCAGCCAAAGTCATTGAAAAAGCCATCAACCAACAACTCACCATCTACCGGGAACATTATCACCTTCTGGATGACTCCCAATCTGGATTCTGCACAACCACAGCACCGAGACAGCCCTAATCGTGGCCACAGATGACATCTGGGCCATCCTCGACAAAGGAGAGACAGCCACCCTTATCCTCCTTGATCGCTCAGCGGCTTACGACATTGTCTCCCTCCACATGCTCATCACCAGACTTCACAACATAGGCATCCAAGGAGCCGACCTCAGATGGATCACCTCCTTACTCATGAACAGAACAAAGTGAGTCAACATTCCACCCTTCACCTCCAAACCTAAATCAATCATTTGTGGAGCCCCTCCAGGCTCATCACTCAGCTCCGCCCTCTTCAACATCTACATGTCCACCTCTTACCAACATAGTCAGATCCCATGGACTCAACACTGTATCCTACGCCAATGACACGCAACTTATCCTCTCCCTCTCTGTAAACTCCTCCATCGCCAGAAGCAACTTCCATCAATGCATGACCAACGTCGCCAATTGGATGAGGGATAAGTTCCTCAAGTTCAACACAGAAGTCTTGATCTTCAGCAATGACAACTCCCCTTGGGACGCCTCCTGGAGGCCCACAGAACTTGGTGCCCTCTCCAACTGCAGCTGAGCACACCAGGAACCTCTGTAACATTCTGTACAGCAAACTTGCCATGAAATCCCAAATCAATGCAGTGTCATCCTCTTACTTCTTCATCCTGTGCATGTTACATAAGGTCTTCGAGTGGCTTCCCCAAAACGTGAGACACACTATCACCAAAGCCCTCTTCACCCGTCAACTGGTCTACAGAAACAACCTCTATGTGGGAATCAAGGCCCACCTAGATCAAAGACTACAGACCATCCAGAACACCACAGCAAGACTCATTCTAGATTTCCTTGTCGCACTCACATCACCCCTCCACCTCAAAAAACTTGACTGGCTCCTGGTTCGGAATACCAGTTCTAGCTCCTCACCCACACATTCAAGACCCTGCACGGCTTCGGACCCGCCTACATTAACCACCACCCAAGATTTCACATACTCTCCAGACACCTCTGCTCCACCTCCATTGCACTGGCCCATATCCACACATATAACACAGCAGAACAGGAAGACCCTCATTCTCCTAACTCGTAGCCAAAGCCTTGAATGACACCCCGCTGCAATTCACGTCCTCCTCTACTCTACAGGAGTTCCATGGAATGCTGAAAACCCGGTTCTTCATCTGAGACCCTGCCAGTGCCTGGGCACCCTCATGGATGAATAGTTGCGTTCCACAAGTCGACTGATTGATTGATTGACTATTCCACACCAATCTAAGCAACAGTAGGGGAAGTGCTGACTTTGGAAGAATCAAATTTTAAAATCCCACTCCCACCTGAACAACAATAGGGAATGTTTTGAATTTGGAGGATCAGATTTACCATTTCCACTTTAATGGTAGCAACCGAAAGTAAAGTGTTGGACTTAGAAAGAGTTGGATTTACTATTCACATTCCAATCGGCTCAACAACTGGGAAAGATTTGAACTAGTCAACTTTACTTTTCCCACTCCAGCCTGAGCCACAGGAGGGAAATGCTAAAATGCAAAGGGTCAGACTTACTATTTCTACTCCAATGTAAGTAACTATAGGGAAAGTTTTAGACTTTGAAGGAGTCAGATGTACTATTCCCATTCCAATCTGAGCAAGAATAAAGAACATTTTGAACTTTAGAGGAGACAAATTTACTCTTCCCCCCCCTTCAGCCGGAGCAACGGTAGGAAACTGTTACAATTTAGTGGGTCAAATTTACCATTTCTTCTCCAATGTGTCAAAAACAGGTCATTTTTACTATTCCAATTCAAATCTGAGCAACAGCAGGCAAAGTTATGCACTTTGGAGGAGTCAAATATACTATTCTCAACCCAACATAAGCAAAAGTAGGGAAAGTGTTAGACATTGGAGGGATCAGATGTATCATTGCCTCTCCAACCTGAGCAACAGTAGAGGAAATGTTGGACTTTGGATGGTCAAATTAACTATTCCCACTCCAACGTATGCATTAGTAGAGAAAGTGTTAGAAATTGGAGGTGCCAGATTAACTATTACCCCTACAACTCTAGCAACAGTTAGGAAAATGTTGGATTTTAGAATGTCAAATTTACTATTCCCACTCCAATGTAAGCAATAGTAGATAAAGTATTACACTTTGGAGGGGATCAGATTTATTATTCCCACTTCAGAGTAAAAATGGTAGAGAAAGTGCTAGACTTCGAAGGTCTCAGATTTACTATTCTCACTGACTCCAAATCTAACTACCACTAGCAACAGTGCAGGGCTTTGGAGGGATCATATTTACTATCCCTACTCCATAATAAATAAAAGTGGACTTTGGAGGGGTCATAAATCTTATTCCCAAACCAATCTGAGCAACATCAGGGAAAATGTTGTAATGAGTAGAAGTCAAATTAACTATTCTCACACCAACATAAGCTAATGCTGGAAACGTGTTTGACCTTGGAGGGATCAGATTTACTATTCCCACTCCAACCTGAGCAACACTAGGGAAATTTTGAGATTTGGAGGATCAAATTTACTATTTCTACTCCAATGTAAGCAACAGCAGAGAAAGTGCTAGACGTTGGAGTGGGCAGATTTACTATTAGCACTGCAATGTGAGTGGCAGTAGGGGACTCTGGAGGAGGCAAATGTACTATTTCCACTCTAATATAAGAAATATTAGGGAAGTGCTGGACTCTGGGGGGGGGGGGAGTGGTCAGTTTTATTATTCCCACTCCAATGTAAGCAAAAGTGGGGAAACTGTTGGACTCTGGCTAGGTCAAATTCACTATACTCGCTCCAATCTAAGCAATAGTAGGGTAAGTGTTGGAATTTAAAGGGGTTAGATCCACTATTCCCAATCCAACATTTTTTTAAATAAAACATTTAAATACAGGCCAAAAAATGAAACATTTAAAATAATGATTTTATTAATTAAATATAAAACAAATACACATGCACGAATGCCAATGGCATCAGAGGCTGCACTAGTGAGGCAGATGAAGGAGCTGAGGCCTTAAAACTATGAAACATCCTCTTAGCAAACACAAAACGCATCAAAAACTACACAGAATTTCAGGAAGTCAATAAAGAAAGGCAACAGTGGTCATATTGTAGTTGTATATCCATTGTGCATATGATGTATCAGCCTTCCAAGTTAATGAAGTAGATTTGTTATCCTATGCAGAGATACATTACGTCCTTTGAAAGAGCTGAATAGCAATGTTGAAGTGGTACCACTAACCTGTGTCAGCAGACTACATAACAGATGGCCACAAAACTCAACATTATTGTTAGTTGTAAGGCAGAGTGTCAACCTGCATGATGTTCTATTTACTTACTTTATTGTTTTGGATAGTGATGGCTTATGACAAAAACAGGTCATTTTTCATACCCGGTATTAGACAAGTCAGGGTTTGCATTTGCATTAAGCAGCAACAGCCAAACATCTGCAGCTTTGAGCACTTTCTCTGATGTGCATCTGTTACAGAGGGGCAGGGAACAAAGTATTGTTCTTCATGGGGTCCTGTCTTTTTTAAGAAGACAGGGACTGACTTTTGGGAAACGGAAAGCATAGCCCATCCCCTTCTCCCCCCACCGGAAAATGCTTGCTTTCAGGATTGATTTAAATGTCAGCAAATGTGGCTGGCTTCTCAGGTCTGGTCAAAGACAGTTCCAAAGTTGACTATGTATGATCCTGATAGTTCACCATTAATGTGTCTTACAAGAAAACTTGGATTGACCAATCATTGAAATAATTACAGTATTAACGTTTTGCAGGTACTCAGCCCCAGCCTTTTGCTATGTAGGATCAGTAGATTGTACAGAGAAGTTTGAAAGTAATTCTCCTGGACTTTGGGAGGCAATGAAATGCCTTGGGAAGTGGATATATGTGATCAAACTACTTCAGGTAAAGCAAAGTCTAGTCATTTGGCTTTGCATCTATTGTACTTTGAGGATGTCTTCATGTGTGCTTCTGCATTAATTCCATTGTAGTAGTAAAATACAAGAGCACTGATGTGTTCAATCCGTTGAGGGCTGATGGTTTGACAATTGTGACCTGATGTGCAAATGAAACATTTTTGTTTTTTTAGTGTCTGGGCTGGGGAAGGGGAACGTTCTTTGAACAACCGGCTATTTTTAACATGTTTCAGTAGTCAGGATTTTAGTTTGGTCCAATTCAAGTGAAGAAGGTTCTCAGTCAACCATTTGTGGATGTGTTCAAGGAAGATATTTTACTTGGGTTTCTTGGTCTTGGCTTCACCCAGTTGGAGGTGAACTTGTAATATGAAATAAGGTAACACATCTCAAATATTAAATGTTATATTAGTAAATCAAATAAAACCATAACCATACATTCAATTCTCAAGCTTAGTTTATATTTTGAGCTAGAGACACAGCATAAAGCCCAGTATTTGTTCCAAATTTACATAATTATTTGAAAAGGTACTGTTACAGAGACAAGAAAATCATCTCAAGAGTAACATGGTAATATCTATGTTAGAGTTGGTAGTGTCAATTGTCCATAATCTTTCATTCATGAGTCCATATTAACCCTGTTCTTCTTTACCTGGTACAAGGTAGATCCAGATGAAGAGTTGGAAGATCACAAATGTTTAGCTGACATATGTTTAATTCTCCTTGGAACTTTTTCAGAGATTATAAATGCTATATCAAGAACTAATCCAAGTAGCCAAGCTTTGAATGATCGATAATGTGTTGAAGTAGCTAGTGGAAATAACACTCATTGATTGGTAAAGTTGTAACTGAATTAGACAGGCTACTATTCCAAGCACACACATACCATATGCTTGGCTTTTGCCGTCATTTAGGGAGAAGAGCAGACTTTTGATGTCACCAATTGCGTTTTTCATGCCTCAGCTAAGTCTGACACCACATTTTCTGTGGTGTAATAGGTTGTTAGCTGCAATTTACTCTTGTAGCTTGAGTCTTTGCCAGAAACATATCAAATGTTTTAAAAGATCATTGGTTTGAGTTGCAGTTTATATGATTTGATCTAAGTAGTGCACCTTTTCACTATATGGACAGCCTTTTGGTAAATTCTCAAAAGAGCTTTGCACGTTCCTTGGTCAGAAGCATCTTAAGTTTTATGCCAGAGGCACTACAGTTTATGGCAGTGTGATTTCATGTTGACTAGAATAACTTGCAAGTATCCTTGTTGACTGGCTTAGGATTGATAGGCTGCATAGGACTAAGATGTCGTGTCTGGTGGTATTAATTTTGAAAATGTTGGGTAGGGGCAGTATCAGGAAAGTAAGTTGGGTAGAGCATATTAAACATTTCAAGGAATACTGTAGTAGGGTCCTTAAGGTATAACCATTTTGGAGTTCTGGTATTTGCAAGCAGGCTCCATCATACAGGCATTCAGGCAGTGGGTTGACATCATTGTGACTGCTATCTCCAGGGAACTCAGGACACATGCCAAAGACAGAATAAGGGTGATGTCCAGCAATATAGGCTGAGTCTAAGAATTCTTGGGCAAGCTCTGGTAAATCTAGATTTCCTGTAACTTTGATGAATTGATTGTTACTCAAAATGCCCACCCAAAGGTTAACATAACCTAACAAAAGAAATGTTTATGACAGGGCTTAAGTGGACTGGGTCACATCTTTGATCTCCATAAGGAATGCTGGTATCTTAGTTTTTGATATATTAGGATCAGGATAAAGGATATATTGGAGCCTGGTCATAAGTGTGCAACAGAGAGTAGTTGGATTTTTATTCTTCCCAACAAGTCAACGATTCATTCATGATAGCCAAACTTCTGCCAGTGTTTGTGTTCCTCATTAATATGTTCTATAAGTGCAAGAAAGGCGAATAAGTAGGAGGTCCTAAACATTGCATACAAACCAACTTTCTGTGGCCCTGAGTATAGAACACTCCTCATCCTCAATCAGGCCTGTGTGTTTGGCCGTGGGATAAGCCTTTTCAAGTCCAATTTTGAGTGGATGCCATTTGAAATAAGGTGCCTGAGATGTGGTGAACCGAGTGAGTTCATCTCAGTTTGGAGGACATGAGCTTGAAGATTAAAATCAGTTGACCCTCCACCTTTTCATTCACTCTCAATTTTCAAAATGGCTTCCTGGCCAAGCACTGCACAGAAAGTCTGAAAGATGTGCAAAATGGGCCAGACAAATCACTTTCTGATGACCGTGGAGTGGATTGGTTGTTCTGCTCATCAGCTCCGTCAACAATCAATAGTCCAACGAGGGCTGACCATCACTATGATGTTATGTCCCTGAAGCGGATGGGTTGCCAGAACCCAGCTTAAGTTCCACTAGTAGGGAATCTATAGTCCCCTCATCACTTAATGAAGTGGGGGAACCCGGACGCTTGCAAGGGAGTGTGAGCCATTACTTTGTTGCCATTCACCTGCCTGCCAAATCTTAAATGAGGCTATATTATCTTAATAGCCAAATTATACATGAACACTTGATAGTTCTTCTAGAATTTACATTATACTGAGATCCAATAAGATGACATAAAGGATCAAAATAGTCTATGTTCTGTCCCGACCTTCATCAAGCTAAACTCATTAGTAACTTGAAAATACCCGCTGTGACAATTGTCAAACTGTATATTTCTTTTAAGTGTTTCACGTTTCGGGGCCTCCACTACGAATATGTAGGCCCTTTGTGAATTAGGCCCTCTGTCTTTTACAGTGCAGGCTGTACTGGCCTGCACTTCAAAAGGAGGAGTAGGGTCAGAGATCCCCTAGGAAGTGGGTTCAGTGAGTGACTACACCTGCTTGCAAGGAGATGGCTGAGGGTCCATGAGACATCGATGCCCACCTTTCAATGGGTGCTCACTGATTGGGTGCCACCTCTTTGTGGAGTCCTGTCAGTATGCCTCCTGATGGCCTCTTTGCCTTTGTGCCCGCATCCATGGTACAATGTGAGCGCAGTGGAATATTGTTCCTCTCATTTGTATGAGGACACACCCTTATGCAAATGAGGGACTGGCACATTAAGATAGCACCATCCGCATTATAGAAGGGGGGCCGCACAAGTGCCTGCAACCCTTTCTATAAAAGCCAAAAAACAAAGATACACATGCCTGTTGCACCCCAAGGGCACTCTATATAATACGACTCCCGATGTTGCAGAACTGGGCTCTAATGACATATGTCTGTTTATTGTAATGAATGAGGTCTTGTCTTGAGTGTGTGTGTTAGAAATGGGGTTTCTGGCTGGCTAGGACATACACCTAAGCCAGGCAGAACCCACCCACTCTACTCAGGATAACCCCTGCTCATCCCCTTGGTAGCTTGGCACGAGCAGTCAGGCCTAACCCAAAGGCAATGTGTAAAGCGATTGCACAACACACACAACACACGTGGCGCACTATCCCCACCACAAGGGAAACACAACGCCAAGTTATATAAAAATAAACTGTATTGTACACCACATCATTAGACCAAACACAACAAGTCAATACTACCCTGTTACACAAGCAAATGTCAAAATATTACTCAATTACTAGTACTGTGCAAAAACCAGCAGTAGTCACAAAAAACACATACATTACTGGTTATCTTGCAACAGAAGTAGTAGTCAGGTTGTCATTGTCATAAATGCACAGGTCACACTAAACATACCATCATGAAGGTATGGGCATAATTATGAATGCACATGAGGTGAAACATTCCCCAATAAACATATGTCAGAATGAACATATTATCATAAATGCTAAGACATGATCATAAAGGTACCTGCGCTTACGTTATACAAGGGGTGGTAATCCTGGACTCATATGTGGAACATAGGAACTCCTATGCTGCTATTATCAGAGGTATGGTGGTCCAGGACACACGTGTCATACCCTAGGAGCTCCTCCAGTCCAAGTGGAGAACGTGCAGAAATAAGGGCGGCAGGAATCTCTTCTGCGGGTCGGCACCCGGGCCCGATATCTATGATGCCAAAAAGGAGGATGTTACCACAGGAGATAGGTTCTACTTGCGTTGCCAGCAGGAGACCTGTCTTGGTCCCCGCGCTCCATTCTTGAGGGCCGGTCAACCCCGGTGTCTACCCACTGAGGAGGGGAAGAAAGGAACAACACGCCAGCCGCCCGTGAACCTATGGTGCGGCTCTCGTTAGAGCCGCAGCTGCGTTCACCCCAGCCGGGGCCTTCCTGTGCCACGGGGGCACTCCTCCTGTACTCATGTGCCCTGGGGACAACTTCATGAGCGCGTCTCGGCAGTGCTATCCCCACAGCTTTGGATGGGCACACACTGTCGCACTTCTGGCATTCGGGGACAGGGACTCATGCAGCGCTTCTCTCATGATGGGGCTGCAGACAGAACAGCGCCCGGGACAACAAGTAACAAGGAGTGCTTCTCATGCACTCAGCATGGCCACCACAGAGCACTCTCCAGGTGTTTCCTCATGAAATAAAGCTCTCCTCCAATCTCTTAAGAAAAATAACTGGGAAAGCGATCCTTTGCGTGTGAGTCACTACCACCTACACAGGACCGGGGGCACACCACCCCACCCCTGGAGACAGCAGAATGGGGGCTCTGGGCAGCAGGGCCCCTGCATTCAGGCCAGCACAAGGTTCAAGAAGCAGTGGCAGTCCCTCTCAATGACCTAGCAGGTCATAGGTCAGCACAACAGCAGCAGTCCCAATGCGGTTTCTGGCGAGTCCTGCCAGCAGCATCCTGTGTCCAGGTCAGTCACAAAATTGCTCTAAAATTGTAGGGGAAAACCCCCTATACTTATACTCATTTTGCACAGCCTTCACAAAAGGGGAGAAGGGGTTTCAACCAGTCCTAACTGGTTCTAGGAATGTTCCCTCTCTCCTGCAGCACAGGGTCCAGACATCAGTGGGGGTAAATGAGCCCACTGTGTGAGGCAGGGCACAGCCTTTACAAATGCAGGTGTGCCCCGCCTCTCCCTCTCTCAGCCTAGGAAGACCATTCAATATGCAGATGCACTTCTGTGACACCTCTGCCCTCCCTGTGTACAGGCTGTCTGAAAGTTATGCACAAAGGCCAGCTGTCACTCTGCCCAGACGTGGATTGGAGTCAAGCTGCAAAACACCAGAGTCCTAAGCACAGAGAAATGCCCACTTTCTAGAAGTGGTATTTCTATAATGGTAATAAAAAAAATCCACCTACACCAGTAAGCAGCATTTCTCACTATCATTACAACCATATCAAACATGCCTAAGCTACCACTCATAGATCAGACAATACTACCTAGACATAAGGCAGGGCATTTCCATGGCAATCCAATGAGCAAGGCAGCACTCACACCAGTGAGAAACCAAAATAGGCTGTTTTTCACTACCAGGGCAGGCCACACAACCAGGCACATGTCCTGCCTTTTACATACATAGTACCCTGCCCATTGGGCCTGCTAGGGCCTACCTTAGGGTTGATTTACCTGTAGTAAAGGGGAGTTCCAGGCATGGCAAGTAAATGTAGATGCCAGGTCCCTGTGGCATTAAACTGTGCATGCAGGCCCTGTGCTAGCAGGCCTGAGACATGTTTGAAAGGCTACTTCTGCGGGTGGCGCAAACTGCACTGCAAGCCCACTAGTAGTATTTAATTTACAGACTCTGGGTATAGGGATACCACTGTACAGGGGACTTACAGGTAAACTAAATGTGCCAATCAGGTGTAAGCCAGTCAACAAGTTTAGAAGGGAAAGCACATGCACTTTAGCACTGATCATCAGTTGTAAAGTGCCTAGAGTCCTAACGTCAGCAAAAAGGGTCAGGAAAAATAGGAAGGCAAACAGTTTGGGGATGACCCTATAAATAGGGCCAGGTCCAACAGTGTGCATTGCAGTTTATTCTATGTCTAAGTGCATGGGAGGTCAGAGATCGTTATGATGGAAGGATGAGCTGTGCTGTGTATGAGGAGTTGCCCGTAAGTGAAAAAGGTACAAAGCTGGCAGAATATTTAGGCTTAAAAAATATGTCTTACGTGTATCTGCTAGCCTGAAAGATGTAAATAAAGAAAATGCAAATACTTATTAAACACGGTCGTGAATTTTCATAGTGAAGTCCAGCAACCTGAGCACTACACTGAAATATTGTTATGATTAATACTGAAATTGAATCAGATGTCAAACAACACCTTTTGGAGAAACGGGATATCTGCGCTCTTGTTCACTTCAACCATCATGTTACCATGGTTTCCACAAGGATATCATTGGCATAAAATCCCTGGTGCTGCTCTCCTCTGACGTCATGGTGAATCATAACAGTACTGTTTTAGCGCTATGTCTCCGTTATCACGTTACATTTCTACCTTCCCCATTGCTCCATCTGGGTAGAGGCAAAAACTGAGTTTTGGCTCTACCCACACCTCCACACAGAAGGTGACAACACTACCCACATTTTCACACAACATCCTATTAAACTGACTGCACCTCCACAGCATGCTCACTTCTGAGCCCTAGCCTTCCACACGGTCTACCCAATCTGAATATACTGCCCACACCTCCACATCTATCAATATCACAGTGTTAACATTTCCATGACTTGTTATATCTACAGCCACACTTTGACACCCTCTCCTATCATTCGGCTAAGTCTGTTGTAACACAATGGCCACACATCCAAACTAGCACACTGCACACTGATAATTGTATCTCACTGCCCACAGCTTCACTCTGTCCTATTGTGCAGCCCATTCCTTTCGGCAACAAATACTACCGCAATGCTTACATAATTAAATTGTGTTGTAGCTTACTGCTCACACTTTCTCACCGATTCCTTCCACAGTTCCCACACATTCACACCCAACCCTGCCACACTGTCAACTCTTTAACAACCAGCACTTTGAGATCTAGGCCTATCACATTTCTGGCACTTCCACACCCTCTCATTTCCCACTGCCCACACTTTCACTCACAACCTTCCACACTGTCCACACGTCATGCCCAATTTTACCACACTGCCCAGATCCAATCTTACCACAGCGCCCGCACTTCCACCTGCAAAGAACATCACAGAGCTAGAATTTTTGCACCCACTCTTCACTTGATACCTGCTGGGAATTTAATCACACTGCCCTTTCTCCACCTCCATCCCACCCAATAAGAATTGTCATGTAGGAATGAGACGCAAGGCAAGACCTTGTGGAGGCAGCTCTGTTCAATCCCTCGCCCCTCCTCCTCTTTCATTTTCCACCCACTTGTCAGTGGACCACTATGTTGCTAAGCGCTCGGCCTCGTTGCTAGGCTACCACCATGCCGTTTTAAGCTGGTACTCAACACATTTTCTCTTTTCTCTTTTGTGTTCACTAATCGAGAGTAAAACGACCCCAGTGTTTTACTGTAGAATCGGTATGCTGAAGAGACACCAAGGTGTGTGTATGATTATAACACCCGCAGAGGAGGAGTGTGTAACAGCGCAAGCCGTGCTAAAGTGAAAGTGATAAACACAGAACAGGTGATGTCAGTGTCACACCCGGAGTAGATGAGCTGTCAGTGGAGGTTTCAGTGTAATGAAAGCCTCAATGCAAGGGCTATGCGTGTTCAAGGTGTGTCATTATATGTGAAATCACAAGAGGAGGGTGGGCAGTAAATGGTAAGCCATGGTGCAGAGGGTGTCCGTGTTGTGACATTAACAGTGGAAGTTGAGTCACTTAGTATGAAGACGAAAATGCAGAGGGATTGCCTGTGTAAAGCCCACACAATATGTGTTGAAAACACAGGATGTGTAGCAGTGTGCAAGAGAGATGACAGTGTGTGGAGGCACACATGGCAGACAGTAGGGTCCAGACATACTAAACACTGGTCCAAAATACTAGTTTCGATTTGCGACCAGTATTTTTGCAAGCAGTGTTGTGTTTTGCAAACCGAGCTATGTACTAACTGTTTGCTATATACTGAATCATAGTGAGTCACAATTGAACCTACTTCATTTTGCAACCCACTATGATTTGCTTCCATCACAGGAATGGTGGCCTGCTGAGGTCAGGAGACTACAATGTCTCCGATTGCTTTTAAATAAAGAAATCATTTATTTAATGCAGCTCATTTTCCGCAAACACGGTTTAAAAAGAAAAGTTCCCGGTTTACCCGGAGGCAGTGTTCCGTGGAATGTAAAAACCTTTTTTTGTACATTCGTGAAGAAAAAGGGAACCGGTACCTCTTGTGAATAAGGGCCAGATGCAGGAAACGATTAGCGAGTCGCAAACGGCAAAAATTGCCGTTTGCGACTCGCTAATCGCATTTCCCTATTGCAGTCGGGACCGACTCGCAATATGTATTTCAGAATCGCAAATAGGAAGGGGTGTTCCCTTCCTATTTGCGATTCGGAGTGGCATGCAATACCATTTGCGACCACATATGCGGTCGCAAATGGTATCGCAGTTACCATCCACTTCAAGTGGATAGTAACCCACTCGCAAATTGGAAGGGGTCCCCATGAGACCCCTTCCCCTTTGCGAATGGACCCAAAACAATTTTTTCAGGCAGGTAGTGGTCCAAAGGACCACTACCTGCCTTGAAAAAATACCGAAACTAAAGGTTTCGTTTTTTTTTTTTTAAGTGCAGCTCGTTTTCCTTTAAGGAAAACGGGCTACACTTAAAAAAAAAAAAAACTGCTTTATTGATAAAGCAGTCACGAACATGGAGGTCTGCTGACGACAGCAGGCTTCCATGTTTGCGAGTGCTTAGACTCGCTATGGGGCCGCAATTTGCGACCCACCTCATTAATATTAATGAGGTGGGTCATTGCGACCCCATAGCGACTCGCAGACGGTGTCTGAGACACCGTCCTGCATACCAATTTGCGAGTTGCAAATTGCGAGTCGCAGGGACTCGCAATTTGCAAGTCGCAAATTGGCATTTTCCTACATCTGGCCCTAAGTTACAAACAATGTTTTTGCGATCGGATTTCCTTCCCGAAACATTGATACATAGCATATCAATTTGGTATTTGGAAGGTATGTCTACAGCAAGCCCTTTCTAAATACAGAGTTGGTATCTATTTCTAAACACAAATAGGGATTTGAAAAGACTATTCAAAATCACTAATGTATTTAGCACATAAGATAAAAAGTTTTAGATTTCGCAAACCCTCAGATTTACAGATTCAGAGGGATTGTGAACACTAAAATCCTTTGTACATCTGACCATAAGTGTGTAGGTGTGTTATTCAGAAGAGAGGTTGTAAGTTTATATATGTGAGTCAGTGAATCTGCATTTGCTTATGTGTATCTCTGTGTGTATGCCTCAGACACCCAAAATTCAGGAGATGTTATGTTTGTCCATGAGGCCACCAAGAAGCCGGAATATGTGAGAGACATTCAAAAGTGTCCACTTCGGTTACAGAGGAAATATTTTAATGCGTGGAGAAGAACCGCAAAAAACATGTACAGAGATACACCATGAGTCGAATTAACCAAAACCTGTGCAACCTCTCATTGGGTGCACCCAATATACACCACAGCTTTGTGCCAGGCTTTAAACAAAAAAACAGATGCCCTTGCAACATTTGCACTAAGACCCCCATCAAGAGTGGCCCAATGTTTGATGAAATATTTATCACATCTTATAAAATCCAACTCCTCTGGGGTCTGAATTTATCAAGTGTGTTAAATAGCACCTATTTTATCTTTCTGAGTTACCACATGCGCATTTTAGTGCTTTGCAAAGCAACTCCACATGTTCTATTAATTATAGAATATTTTCCACCGGATACATTTTGTGAGTTTCTGGCCCGAGCGTGGTGTTGGTCGCAAAACTTATAATTCTTGTATGTGTGGTGACAGAACTTACTACACATATCAGAGTTACCCGGCTCACTCGCAAGGAGGGCTTAACTCTCTAAGTGAACCACTACACAATTCCCTTGTACGAAAGAGAGAGAGACAGAGAGAGAGACAGAGAGAGAGAGAGAGAGAGAGGGATAGAGAGAGAGAGAGAGGAAAATAGTTCAAAGTGGAGCTGTGTTTTTTAGAAGGAAGCCTGCCAGGTCCTTGAGTATGGCCCAGAGGCTCCAAGGGTGAGTTATTTTACTGACTGCAGCTACCCATCTGGCAATGCGTCATTTGTGAAAACAAATAATAATAACTGTTAGGACTCCCGTCAGAAGGCCACTGCAGCTGGCTTCACCCATTGCCCCTACCAGCACTATCAATGACAGTACCAATACATCTTCACACTCCTACAAGTGTGAAGATTCAGAATATTCTAGGCCCCTAAAAGCTATAAAAATTGCTTCAGCAGCAGGTATTAGTCATTTTAATGTATATTGAATTGGTAAACAACTGTTTTTGTGCTCATCTCTAAATCAAACACCAACATGCGGCAGACTGTCAAAAGTGCTAGTGCTGACAACTAAGTGCCAGTGTTAAGCACCGGAAAACACTGGCTAAAATTAAGCACTGCCTTCTGCAAGCCTTTAAGATCCCATTCAGTGGCTGGGGTGGCAGGTGCACCTTCCTGGACACTAATGGGGTGTGCTAACCACTGCACTACCCCAGTCTGCCCCAGACATGCCAGCAGAGAAATACAGTCTGTGGGACCAGGACACCATAACTGTCCACTACCTCTAATGTGGTGTCCCGGAGAGCTTTTTAGCTTAAGCACTTGTGTTGGTAATATGGTGCAGGCAAACAGGCAAAGTTCTTCTCTCAATTGCATCAGACAACACCCAGTGTAAGTGAGTGATGTCTACTACACAATGCATGAGTTCAATAAAGTGGCCCGTGCAATGTATATAGAGGGATCTATGGTCTCTTCTTTAATACATAGTAGCTTGTACCACACTCACACCCTATACAGGAAGTATTGGGAGTTTTTCCAAGGGAAGAAGGAGGAGAAGCCATTTAACTCCTTTAACATATCAACAGGATTGGAGCCAGCATCAACAGAGAAGAGGATCACAGTGAAGAAGACAATCCCCCCACAACCCAGACCAGGACATTGCATCGCTTCTCCAGTGATACAGCACCATCGTGAATGGACCCACCAAGGTCAGAGACAGACAAGGCATTTGGAACACAACCCCAGCCCCAAAGACCACCAGACCAAAGCTGGACCCAACTGCCAATGCTAAGGTGAATGCCCTCCTGAAAGCTTCTAGGGTAGAAGCTCAGCAGAAGCCAAAGCTACCCAGAAGCATCACACCGAAAGGACCAGCCCCGCAGGACCAAAAATCCCCAGGACCATGCCCAGAGGAAAAAGAAACAAATCGCACAGCGGTACAAACCACAGTGGAAGAGCCGGCAACTCCACCTGAGGCTGCCGCCACAGTGGGGCCCACCTGCCCGGAGGGAATCCCAGAGGAAGGAGTGCCAGATAAAAACACACCACCACCGGGAACCACAAGGGAGCCAGAATCAACGCCAGCAACTGAGGCCCAGACTCCCGCTAAGGCACCAGTCAAGGCAAAAGGGAAAAAGAAGGGGAAAACAACTCAAGAAGACTGAAGACAGCAGCAGGGACAAGGAGGACAGGGAGAAGTTGTGGAAGCAGGTGAAGTACCAGAGGCTGCGGGATAAATGCAGGAAGGAAAAAGAAGAGAAAGAGGAAAGGCGGCGGGCCACAACCAGGGGGAAACAAGCACCCCCCAAGGAAGCACCACAGACCAGACCCCAGCAGGATGAAGAGATAGAGAACGAAGAAGGAGAAGATCAAAAACCTTCACGACCAGGCAGGAAGAGGCAAAGGCAAAGGCAAAGGAAGGAGGACTCCTACCCCACCTAGAAGAAGAAGAACATAATTTCCCAAGCCAAGCACCAGAACGACGGGTATGTCACCATCAACTTAGACGAAGAGGATGAGGATATTATAGAAGATACTGGAAGCACCCTGGGGGAACAGATCCTAGCCATACAGACAGTACTCCAAGAGCTACTCCAGCAGTTGGCCTTAATCAACATCGCAGGGGCCACAAGTGGAGGAGGCCAGTGGGCAGGAATCCCAGAGACAGCGGCCGAAGTACTCATCATAGAAGCCAAGGAGAGTAAGGAAAAGGAGGACCAACAGACAGCTCAGCACCTCCAATAGAACAGCTCAGGGCCCCCAACCCAAGTAGAGGTTCTACCTTACCCAGACACTGACAGCTAGCGCTGAGACAATGGGTATATAATTGTTCACCCTAAACATCAGGAGCATGAAGCACCAGGTTAGGTGTGTTGGCACATTGTCCTTCCTGGCCACCCAGAACCATGTCTTCTTTCTGCAGGAATGTGGGATTCCGTACGCCCAGACGTACAGCCAGCTTGAATGGCAGTGCACGCACAAGCCACCGTTTTGGTCTGGAGGAAATGACGGCAAATCATCTGGAGTTGCCATTCTGATCAACAGGAGGCATTTCACCACTGACAGGGTTACTGAGCAGGTCAACGTCAGACTGCTGGTTGTGGACGGCTCATGTTCCCGTGAGACCGTTAGGCTCATCAATGTCTATGCCCCCCACTGCCCCCCCAGAGAAGAATGAACAGCTCGAGATGTTCAGGGTGCTCAGGATGCAGCTCATGACCTCCAGGACCATCCTGACAGGTGGTGACTGCACAGTAGAGTTGGATGGACGCACTGGGTCAGAATCTGCAGGGATGGAAGTGACATCCAGGCTGTTTGCGGAGATGCCAGGTGAGGCATCCATGCAGTATGTCATCGGGAGTATGGGGCTAAACACCAGCAATTACTTCTGGCGTAAGCCGGACGGATCCGGGCGTTCACGGATCGACTTCCTTTTCACCTCCCGAATGGTAAAGCCTGTGCAGAGCTCCAAGGTTGCCATCCACATGTCGGACCACAGAGCAGTCAATTTCAAGGGGGAACTTATAGGGAAGTTCCCCGCTGGCCCCGCATCGTGGAAAATGAACTGCTCATTGCTGGAAAACGAGGAGTTAGTGGCGAACCTTAGAGTAGTGTATGTAGAGTGGAGGGACATGAGGGACCTCTTTCACTCCGCCGGCAAGTGGTGGGAATGGGTCAAGGACAAGTTTCGGAGCTTCTTCCAGGATGTAAGCAGAGCTGCTTCATGGGAAAAGAGTGAGTGAGTTCAGGCGACTGCAAAGCAAACTGCAGCGCCTGTTCAAACTCTAGATCAGGGGATGGGACGTGGATGACGAACTGGAGGAAACCCGAATAGGGTTTGCAAAGCACTTCAGGGAGGAAACCAGAAAAATCATCTTCCAGACCAGAACCGAGAACCTCGAGAAGGACAAGAAATGCAACTTGTTCTTCTTCAAGAAACTTCACTTGGCCCACACCTCGCTGCTAGAGCTTGGGGCTCAGAGGGCAACCTCCAGAGAGGGAAGGAGCACGTCATGAGAGTCATTACCAACTTTTATGGTGAGCTTTACTCACCGAAGTCGTCAGAGAGATCCCAGGCGGACAGTTTCCAAAAGGGCATCTCGAAGACACTGAGTCCGGAAGAGAGAGAGGGTCTGAACACGCCCTTCACCCTGGAAGAGTTGTACTTGGCCACCATGACCTCCTAGAGAGGCAAGACCCCCGGAAGTGATGGTCTCCCAGTGGATCTATATGTCAAACTGTGGGACCTGACCGGGCCAGACTTGCTGGACCTCTACGAGGAAATGGTGGGCAAGGACAGTATGCCACAATCCCTGAGTGAAGGCATGATAACGCTTTTGTACAAACAGAAGGGAGAGAAGGGGGACCTCAAGAACTGGAGGCCCATCTATCTCCTCAATGTGGACTACAAAATCCTAGCGAAGGCTATGGCCAACCGCCTAAAGAAAGTAATAGCGAAGATAGTCCACCCTGACCAGACCTGTGGGATACCGGGTCGACAGATAGCGGACAGCCTGGCCCTGGCCACGATCGAGTACATCAAAAGCCGAAAGGTTCATACAGCCTTGGTCAGTCTAGACCAGGAAAAGGCATTTGACCTCGTCTATCATGAGTTCATGGACCGGACACTCAGAGCGCTGGGACTGGGCGACTTCTTCTGTGACGTAGTGACCACAATGTATAGAGACACCTCTAGCACAGCCATGGTCAATGGATGGAAAACCGACCCCTTCCCTGTACTGTCAGGTGTTAGGCGGGGCTCCCAACTCTCACCTCTTCTGTTCATTTGTGTTATAGAGCTCCTCGCCGAACCCATCAGACAGAACAGGGACATAAGAGGAGTGACAGTGCCAGGAAGCAAAGGGAAGGACCGAAGTGAAGTACTCCTTCTACATGAACTCAGTATTCTGAGAGGACGGGCGCTCCATAAAAGAACTAGATAAGACTTGTATCGAGTTTGGGAAGGCATCAGGAGCAAAGATCAACAGCGCCAAGTCAGAAACCCTACTCTTCGGACACTGGACCCCCACCAGAGACCCACTGCCATTCCCCATCAAGCATGACTTCCTGAAGATCCTTGGAGTGTGGTTCGGCGGAGAAGGCGCGGCAGAGAAGTCATAGGAAGAAAGACTGGCGAAGACGAAGCAGAAGCTGGGACTCTGGAGTCTCGGTAAGCTGAGGATCGAAGGGAAGTCTTTGGTCCTATGGAACAAGACCCTGCCAGTGCTCCAGTACGTCGCACAAGTGTGGCCAGTGCAGCCTCAAACAGCCAAGGCCACCACGAGGATGATCTTCTACTTCATCTGGAACTCCAGGATGGATAGAGTGAAGAGAGAGGTGATGTTCAAGACCCATGACAAGGGAAGCAAAGGAGTGCCAGACATCACCACCCTCCTGAGGGGAACTTTCGTAAGCCACTGGGTGAGGAACACCCTGAGGACAGACAATGTAAGCCATGTCGGCTTCCTGAAGGCGTGATTCTTTCTGTTGTTAACATGGAGGAGCCTCGGATGGGCAGAGTGGGAGAGAGCCATCCCCTACAACTGGGAAACTCCATGGCTTTACAAGGAAGTGGAAAGGTTCATAAAGGAGTTTGGTCTGCTGGCTACCGCCCTGACACAGTTGATTCTGAAGATTGTCCAATGCCAGATCCGTGCGAGAGACATCAGCGAACCTATCTGCGCCCTCCCCTCTGCCCCCTGCGGCCCATATCTGGGAAACCATCCCATCCAAGCGCTTGACCAACCACAACAAAGACATTGCGTGGATGGCCATCCAGGGAGGCCTGCCTGTGAGAGCCTTCATGCACGCAAGAGGTCTCAACAGATACAACTCCTGCCCGAGAAGATGCACCGCAGATGAGACGTCCTACCATCTCTTTTGGTAATGCACCTACACCCAATACCTGCTGAAAGCACGGAGCTAGGAGCCTGGATACCAACATCATGCATCACTGCAGACTCGGTAATGTATGGTTTGTTTCCCGGTTCCCACGCACTCTGAGACCTCCAGGGTTGCTGGAGGCTCCTGTGCTGTTTTAAAGAAACCGCCTGGTAGTAAGGAAGAAGGAGACATTGACCCTGGGCTGCCGAAAGATGCTCCACAGCCTCCTGCATGACTATGCAGCACTGGACAGATCAGATGACAACAGCGACAATGAAACCTGAATGGGCCCCCCCATAGGGGGCACTGGTGGGACCACTAACCAGTTGTCTCTTTTTTCTCTTCACTTCAGGACCGGAAAGGCGAATGGGGAGGGGAGGACACAGATGAAGACAGGTGTAGTAAATGTGAAATGATGTAATGTATTGTTTTGACTAACGTGACCTTTTTCCTTAACAGGTAAAAGGTCAAAGGGATAGCTTGTACACATGTTGTCAAGTTTGTTACCTACGACTTATGGTTTAAAAGGAAGTGTGAACGGTGACAATTGTATGTATCTGAACCAAACACGAATTCCTGACAAGGGCGCGGAAAAAAAAAGTAACAAGTGCCAGCAGCACCACTTATAGGCTATTTGCACAGATGAACTTTTGCGCTAGGCTCGGGCTCCTTTATTTTAGTCTATACTGCACTGCTCATAGCCGTTCATGTCTAGACACACCCCTATGGCTTTAGCCAAACTCACCTGTGCTTCAATAAAAGGGCAAAGAAGCACACGGTCAAGAGCCACAATGAGCATGCCATGTATGCCAGGCAAGTGCAAAGAGACACATTTCTGCAGAGCTCAAGCCTGACAGTGGACAGCACAAATCATCACCGGACACTCTTCCTGCATGTGTAGTACAATTCAAGCAAAAGGGGTGCAACAGATATGTAGGGGAAAGCACAAGATACAACAGATGGCTTTTGACTCTGTTATGTAAAGACCTTCCAATTGTACCAAAGAACTCCTCTGACTTAAAAACTAATCTGAAGATGGTGGTCATGTGCTGGGACATACACCCTCATCATAAGTCACACTGCCCTGACTATGGTCGATGTCCAAGCAATTAATGATTATATTTATTACAAGAATGTTCAGCACCTAACACCTAAATGGCGGAACAACGCATAGGATGTGAATTTACAATTTTTTCACACTACTAAACCAGGACACAGATGATAATTGCAGATGCAGCGTAAAAACATTATGCACACTCATGAAAACCATGAAACTAAAAAGAACCTGTAGGAAAGAAGAACATTTCTGTAATTTTAGAAACCCACTGGTATAAAATGAAGAATAGGGTCACAGGCCCAGTGGCCCCATTATTTGGACATTATTTTCATATTTGACGGGGCGGAGGTCAGTGGCGCACAGCACAAAAAAGAAAACTTGCAGCCAGAGCTCCACGGAAAAGAACCTGTCTCCCCAGAGTCCTGGCCCGGGAGTACAGTGCGGAGGCCAGCAGGGAGAGCAGAGTCCTAGGGAGTAGTCCCCACCAGAGATGTGTGTGGCCTGAGGGAGTGCCTAACCTAGTGGGAAGCAAGACTAGGCACTTTGTGAAAATAGTAGACTGCTGGTGCTGAGCTGGTTTGCTGCTACTGCTGGGCCTTAAAGAAAGGGTGGTGTGTGGCTGTGTGGAAGTACAAGTGCAAGGCTGGTGCACTGCAAGCCTGGGTGTGTGCTCGGTCCTCCGTAGCAAGTTTGTGAAGGAGGGGAGTTGGTGAAGGGAAGTCTGCAACACCCGATCTCAAAAGCGCAAAGCGGGGTTGGACCGCCCGACCCTGCTTAGCGCTTCCAAGATAGGGCGCGTTATTGGCCAGGTAGATGGCACTACACCGCACACGATATTCCATGGAGTACAACTCCATGTGCGCCACCCGGCTAAGCACTTTCAGCAAAACAAGAGCCGATGGCTGGCTTACCATACCATGGTGGTTTAGCAGATGGATTGGCAATTTGTTTTGAAAGACACACCCACAAACAAAAAATAAGAGCTCCTGATTAGCTTGGGGTTTGTCCCAGTACAATGGGGACATTTCAGCATTTTCAATTTCTCTGTAGACACGGTCTGCATGGCAGTCCCCAGCATGAAAAAAGCAGACGGAAATGACATTGAAATGTATGCCCTTAAAACGACAGCCACTCCAAAGACATTTTCTCTGCTGGCTCGAAAGGTATTTCTAGCTGTGGCTCTGCCTGCGTAATAAGGGCACACAGGGGCAAGGAGTGGCGAATCTCAAAGTTCATTAATTGTCTAGCCTTTCCTTGCAGAAATCACTTCTACTTCATGATGGAGGACTTAAGTCCCCATGCCTATTCAATCCTTGTCCTCTTCGGAGAAATTACCTATAGGCAGAACGACGGTTATTGCATATACTACGTAATAATGATTTTGCAATACTTGCCAAGCAATGCACAATCTGCTATTTAATTTGCTGGTTGCAACAAAACAGAGGCATATAGCAGCACAAGAAACTTTGTAAAAATTAACTGATCAACTTTCAGTTGTTAATTAATATAGTGCGGTTTGGTACCAGAACATTGCTGTGTGAATATCGTCTGATATATAATATCTTGTCCTCAATATTTTAGACAAAAACACTTCCTTATTAGAGTTAATAATAGGAATTCCACTCCCAATGGAGCTATATTTATGTCACATAATATTTCACTGTGCAATATTGCGTCACACAATCACAAGCATTTTACAAATGTTTTTGCAGTTTGGATTGTAAATCATTAAAAAGTGCTTTCTATTGAAATAACATAAAAAATAACATACAGTACAGCTGTGCAAGACAATTTCTAAATGCAAATAGGCATTTCCAAAGACCATACATTTTGAACACTGACCATACCTTAAATTGGCATGTTTTCAAACAAATGAGATTAAGAGAATAAAAGAAGCACACTCTATTTGCAAGAGTTTGTAAATGTAGGAATATTTTCTACTGAGTGTAATGTCGTATACATTTTAGACAAACTAAATTACTGTGCGAGGAACAAAAGTAACTTTAAAAAACTGTATTCCTGTACTTTTGCAAAAGATAGAAACATGAATTGTCTATGAAGAACTAATGAATAGGATCTATTGCAAAGGGGAGTAGGAGGGCATACCTAGCTTTGGCGGCAAGATGGGAGAAGGGTATCCTCCGGAGCAGCAGCATCATATGCATGGTATCTTTGCGAGGGCACTGTGTGCTGAGCAGAAGTTCCTGGTTGGTTGGTGGAGCTGAAGGTGATGGTTCAGGTAGGTGGGGCCTTGGTTATGGAGGGCTTTGTAGGCATGATCAGGAGCTTGAGGTGGCATCTCTTCTGGATCAGGAGCCAATTGAGGTCCTTCAGGTGCTGGGTGATGTGGGTTCTCCTGGGTAGGTTGAGAATCAGTATGACAGCTGCATTCTGGATTGTCTGGAGTCTTTGCAGGAATTCAGTGGTGGTGCCTGCGTATAGTGTGTTGCCTTAGTTCAGTCGGCCGGTGATGAGGGCCTGGATCACTGCCTTCTCGTGCTAATGGGGAGCCACTTATAGATCTGCAGAGTGTGTGGAAGCAGGCTGAGGAAACAGCATTGACCTGGCTTTTCATGAAGAGTTCATTGTTGAGAATGATGCCGAGGTTGCAGGCATGATCTTTCATTGTGGAGGAGGGCTGAGTGCCTGCTAAAGATCAGAACCTCTGCTTTATCCGTGTTGAACTTCAGGCAGTTGTCCTTCATCCAGGTAGGTATATTCTTCAAACAGTTATGGAAGATGGCCTTTGCCTTGGCGGGTTCTGTTGAGAGCGAGAGGATGAGCTGCGTGTCGTCAGCGTAGGAGATGATGTTGATGTTGTGCGATCTCACAATGTCTGCGAGGGGAGTCATGTTGATGTTGAAAAGTGTTGATATTAGGGAGGAGCATTGGGGGATGCTGCAGATGGTGTGCTTGACCTGTGAGGTGAAGGGGGGAGGCAGACTCTCTGGGTGCGTCCTGTGAGGAAGGATGACATTAATTTGAGCGCATCATCTGTGATCCCAATCTGGCATAGTCAGTTGATAAGTGTGTGGTGGAAAACGGTGTCAAAGGTGGTGGAGAAGTTGAGCAGAACCACAGCGGTTGCTTCTCCTCTGTCGAGCAGGGCACGGATATCATCTGTTGTGGCGATCAGAGCTGTCTTCCTGCAGTGATTGGCTCTGAAGCCTGATTGGGCTGGGGTCTAGCAAGTTCTTTCTCTCCAGTTGCTCGGTGAGTTGGAGGTTGATGGTCTTCTCCAGGACTTTGGCTGGTAATGGGAGCAGAGAGATCAGGCGGTAATTCTGGAGCTCGTCTGGGGCTTGCATCCCAGAATGTTATAATGTCAAAATAGCTTTAATATGATGCCACAGAATCTGTCTTGTCTCACAAAATGTTGCATCATTAACATTTTCTTTGCTACATAATTAAGTCAACTCTTCCTAATAATTTGATCTTCCACTGCTGCATTATTACAATAGCCCTGCCTGTAATTAGCAGTGCAGTTTGCATGCTCATTCCATGATTGGCTTCTTTGGTATTAGCCTATGTATTAAGCATTGCAAATCATTACTCTGCATATGTCGCATAAAAATGTATATCACATTTAGGGTTGCCATACAGCTCCATATGCACCAAATAATAGGTATCCGGCATGGGCATTCCCTTTTCAAATCATTGTTTCCCAGATACCTAGTCCAAATAAAGCAAACAACAATGCACAGACTTATTAAATGACACCCAAGGCTGGAAACATGGTGTTTAGCTCATACGTGTATAGTGGTTGCCATCCTTTGAATGCAGTAAATACACAAATATGAAATTTCTAAACAAATCATGCATTTAGCAAAACCCTGCGAAACTAAGTGACAAGCTTGTTCTAATTTACAGGAGGTACATGCTTTGAATAGTACACGTTTGGAAAAGTTAACGGAGCATCCGGTGAATGATGTCACATTTGGTCTCAAACCCAAGCAAATATTATTGAACAAAGGAACATTTTGAAATGCCTATTGTTGGTGCCTGTCAGAGCTTTCTAAGTCAAGACTACCAGATAGCAAAAGCTGTCTGGTTACAAACAACGAATTGTGTGCTTACCAAGAATTTAGAGGGGCAAACATCCTGCCCATTGTTTACCATTGGGCAGCTTTATATCCACTCTAATTTGTCTTCTTATTAGTGAGTGGTGTTCCTTGTCCCAGCTTTTCCATCTTGCTTTTGCCCTCCCTAGAGGATAGCCTCTTTACCATCTCTCTAATTGGTTGGCTTCTCTCCTATCTTTGGCCACTTTTAGGGAACTACCGTTTTCTTTTTATTCAAACACTCCATGAGAGCACGTGTTTTCCAGTGCTCTCATTGATGTACTTTTCCCTTGCCAAACGCTTGCCTACTGCCCTCCAAACTGCTGTCTCCTTCGAGTTGCAAGCTTTCGCTTATGTGGTTTTCCACCTATCAGTCTCCCTGCACTTCGCTCCGGCATCTCCTCTCTAGCTCCTGTGTTGCTCTCTTTCATGTGCTGCTTTTCCCTCCTCATTGCTTCCCCCACCCATTACTCCAATGCCTTCAGCACCCACCATTTTACTTTTTTGCAGAGGACTATGAAGTAAATTGCTACTGGCTCCAAAAGTACCTTAACGCTACTTCTTTTTATTTTATTAAATGTAGTAATCCATGTCAGATCAGAAATAAAAAAAAAAAACTTGCCTGTGTTATTTTGTAGGCGTGAATGCATAATAAAGCATATGCACGCCTACAAAACGAAGAAGTGAAATTGTATGCATTTTTCTTTGTGAAATCATACCAACATTTCATAAGATTATGCTTTTGTAGCAAAACGAGATGTACCAGTGTCTTGCATCACTTTTTTTAGGGGCAACCGCAAAGCCCATGTTATGTCAGTCACTTTCATTGGTTTGTGGGCTTGCCTTTTAAAATCCGCTTGTTTTCATTGGTGAAAGGCATGCATACGTCATGCCTTTTCTGGTGTTTAGCCCTCCTCGAGAGCCCCGGTAAACTACTGGAAACATACAAGGCTTCAAGTTATCCTTATGGTTTCTGGACTACTTTTTCCTCTTTATTTCGCAGCGCGATCACACTTTTTTTTTTTTTTCCATTTAATGTGGTAAGAAAAGTCGGGTTAGGAGATTGCAACGCTAATAGCTCTAACTCAATGTAATGCGAGACCCGTTGCATTGCAAATGCTTGTTTTTTTAAACTGACCGAGCAGAGCACTTAAAAATTCTTACGACATACCAGCAAGAGACTGATTTTAACAGAAAATGTCTGTCGGTTTTTGTGTAAATCAGCCTCACGCTGGCTAGACTTTTTAACACAAGATGCGAGATCAGGTAAAAAAAATATATATATGAAATCACACAATGTGCAATTTCAGGAAATTTCCCAAATTTTGCCTGCGTAATTAAAATTTCCCCCAGGCCTAATTTTAATTAGCATATATTGGAATAAAGTAAACAAAGAAAAAGAAGACAAGTAGATGTTTAATACATACATAGCCTAAATGATTGTGAGAAGTTACGATGTTCCAATAAAAACCAAGCGTTGGTAGAACGTGCCCATGATATGAGAGATATGACGAGCATGGGTCCATCTTTACGTATTGGAGAGACACCAGTAATCCGAGGGAATAAACAAAACAAAAATTAACGACTACACAAACTGTAGCGAAGCGAAATTAAGGTATCAATAAATGAACATAAAACACATTTGATCAAACCCTATTGGTGAGTTCAGAGATCCTCTGTTTTTGTGGTTATTTATCCCCTTATACGGGTCTATCAATGCACTGCCTCACAGATGGAACAAAGCTTTCCTCTGGAGCAATTATAAAATGTAGTGGTTCTTAGCCTAAGGTCCACAGCCCCCTATTGGTCTGCGGCACCTACTCACTGGGTATACAACTGTTAAGAAAATTAAATAATATTAGCAGATTCATAAAGAATATAAGTGGGGGCCACTGGTCAGAAGATTAAGAACCGATGATTCAATGTTTTAGACTGCTGAAGGGCTATTTCTACAATCTGGCTGGATGCAGAGCTCTCTAAGGCAGAAACCCACTAAGGCATGGGCACAGTGTTGTCAAGTGTTGCACATTAAATAAGATGCTGGCATGACACCCATGTACAATGAAGAGGACTATGATACACTTAGAGATAGTGATGAAGCAGGCATGGACCATGCACCACAGTCAGAGGAAGAAGATGTGACTGTGATCAAGTTTCCATGGTCCGCTATAATTGCTGATGTGCCAAACTTTACGGGTGAAAGTCCTGAGCCTCCTCTCACATCGTTCTGCTTTTTCCTCACTGTAAAGCTCCTTTTTACAATAGGAACTACTAGGGCTCTAGGTCTAATGTGCACCTGGTAGGCTTAGAGCATGCCTGGTTGGGGAGGATCCAAATGTGCCTCGTTTCATTCACAAAAAGTAGTATCCCTGGCATGCTACAAGTGACTGTACAGTTGGTGAGAAAGTGAATTAATGGCTTTCTTTACCAGGGATAGCGTTATGCCTGAACTATTAGCAAGAGCTGCTACTGAAGTACCAATCGTATTGCGCATCTGTTTAATAGGGCACCGGGGCAAACATTCAATCCTGAGTTACGTTTCTGCTTTACTCAGGCTCTTGCATCATTAATTGATACCGATAGACAATAGAATTCTGCCAGGATTGCCCACTTGAAGGTTTTTTACCTTGATTATTCGCTAGAGGTGGCAGCTTAGCTTCTCTGCAGAGTCCATGGCTAGTGAACCATTGCCGAATCTGAAGAAGGAGAAGTGTTTAAGGCTATTACACAGCTCCTGGGAAGGCACAACATGAGCGTTAGTAACTTGGAGTTTTACATACTCTGAAGATCTCTCTAGTAAGGTTGATGAAATTGTCTATCCTGCAAGGGAAAGGGGTATTTTGTGTGTCTGGTAAACATTTCTTCTGTTGCAGTTGAATAGCTAAATTATCCTTCTCTGTGTACTGAGATGGCCATATTCACTCATATTTACGAAGAAGGTATTTCTCTTACGGAAGCTTGGGTGTAAGCCAATAATTAGGTATCCGACCGGTGGAAGGTTTTTTTCGCAGTAGTTTAACATATATAAAATGTCACCAAGCCACTGATTAAGACTGGAGAAGCACATTAGTATCTACAGTAGATTACAGCATCAGGGTGATACGGTTAAATTCCAAACCAAAGCTGGTTAGATGCATTTGTTTATTTGGAGGTTTTTGTAAACCACGACCCAGGCCTCCAGGGCGCAAGGTGTTGTACAAGATGAAAGACTGTCAAATGGGGGAAACCGACAAAAGCTAAACATAGTTTAGACCTAGTCAACACTGCGAAATGGCAGTAAAGTAAACATCAATAATCAGGGAAGATATGAGGACAAACCCAGAAAGTTCACACTCGGAAAAAGGAGCCAGTTCTTTACCCAAATTGGGAGGTTGATTTGCAGAAGCAAAAAAATTGAAGCAAGGAAAGCCACGATGACCGTTCAGCAGAAGTATATGGTTGGTCAGAGAGCAGAAATAACGCCACTGTGAGTCGTAGTATCTGCTTTACACACTAGCGGTGATCTCAGTATTCCTCCCACAACTGTAAGTGTCATCCATTACACTAGGGTGGGCCGGCCCTTTTGGTATTAAGGATGCATCATAGGAAAAGCGTGACAGGAGGCAACAACAAATTGATGCGACGGTAATAAAACAGATGTTTTTTTTTTCAAAATACATATGTTTAATTAAAAAAAGCTTCCCACACCATTGTTAACTCCAGCACAGTACACAAGACATACTTGACAGGAGAATCAACTTCCCCCTCGATAAACCGATCCCACCCTACATACACTAGGCAAGGACACAATCCTGCCTTTCCTCTAACACAAACACACCTTAACAGCACTCCCCAACTGCACAATCATAACCTCATCACACCCAAAACGCACTACCCAGAAGCATATTTGCTCGCTCAAACATGCTCTATATGAACCCTCTAGCCGCACAATATGTACAGCATTTGAACTAGAATTTTATAAGTACCAAGGACAGTGGCTGTAGTCGCACAGGTCGACAGCCTATTGGAGGGGGGCATTTACGAAGAATGGTATATGTTTGTACCCGTTACAATAGAGGGTACAGTGGTGTTCCTGACACAGAATCAAACATTTGCAATAATGTAATTTTCTGTTGCTCAAGAAATCTGGTCAGTGTTGTTGGTGACTTGCTAATAGTGCAATTGGATTTGCAGATTTGTCTACAGATGGTTAAGTTTGGCATTGTCCTGTGATGTGTGGAGTAACAAAGGTCACTTTTCTGATATCTGACCTTCTCCAAGTTCTTCTCCACCTATTTGACCCCACCTATTTGACCTCCATCTTGCACCTGGTGGGAGGAAGAACCTCACTGCACAGCCATGTGGCCTCCACCTGGTCATGAGAAGTGCAGAGTATTATATTGTTAAACTATGGTGTAGAAAAGTCACGATCTTAATGTAGGCTATGGCTGAGCTCCGACCAGGCCAAAACAACCAAATCCCCAAAAGCAGACTGGTTACTGTGAGGAATCCATGGGTAACCCTTGCTGGCTCGGTACAAGCAGCAAGATCTTCCTCAGAGAAAATGGATGGGTTACATGTACAACAGTTAACCAAAACAGCAAAGAAGTTAAGAAATTAAGAATTAGGGGCTTAAAACCAAAATAATTAAAAATATACATTTAATGAGTAATTTGCAGTGGAAAAGAAATAATTTGGAAAGAAGGATCCAAAAATGTAGCAAAATTCATTGAAATTACTTATTGGTATAGACACTCAAAGTTATCAGGTTTTCAGAAACGTATGGCTGCGTTGTAATCAGAAAGGGGTGCCAGAGAGTAGTAAACCTAACAGAAAAGGAGCAACCACCTGTTTTTGGCAGCGACATGGCAGGATGACCCAAAGGCTAAGGAATAAGGCACTTCTTCCAAAAAGAGGAGCTGAGTTGAGCCTTTACCTGTGGACCAGGCATTGCAAATCCTGGCTGCAAAAGATAGTCAAGCAAGTGCCTCAGTAGAGTAGTATCTTGGCAAAGTCTAGGACACAAATCTTGCTGCAACTCTAGACAAAACCCAGGCACAATTCTTGTTGCGTGTTCTGGAAACTTTATAATGCTTGAGTAGTCCTTTCATGGATCTCAAGTACAGAGTTGTTAATAGCTCCAAAGATGTCTATGTCCCACTGCCTTCTGTTTTTATTAGAAGTTTGAACATATTTTCTTAAGTTGCAATACGTGAAGAAATATACAAATACGCCCAGAATAATTTTGGCACAGAACCGTAGATTGGAATCAAACTTCAAACATGAGGTCTTGATAGTTTTAACTAGCAAAGTACAAGTACCCATTTCAGAAGACCGGAATGTCAATGTCTAAAAATCTTAGTTATAGCACCCTATCATAATTTTAGTCTTTGAGGCATTTAATTTAAGCCAGTCTGAGCCTATCGACTCTCAAACATTCTTCAGGCATACTGGGAAAGAGACGCCAACTGGGTGTTGTCCGGTGCAAGAAAGTGAAATTTATGGGAGTAGACTCGCCGGGCCGGAGGCTCAGGGTAAATACTGAACACATATAGTGTCTCTACAGCGCTCCCTGGGATCCTAAAATGAGTTTTTGAACTCATGATACATAAAACAACAAAAAAAACAATGCAAAGGCTAGTGTAATGTCTCTTAGACAAAAACTATCAAATAACAAAAGTTTAAGATGAATGGGCAGAGTATCGAGCTAAGTGTTGCAATTTATAAATAATAATATCATCATCTTTCTTCGAACAATCTATTTAATGCTTCCAAGAAAAGACCATTGGAATGCCCCGTACTATAAAGACAAGGTCATTGATGGTGATGCTTTGGATACAATAGTATGGTTTGGTCATTTAAACCAGTAGTCCTTTGTTATATAGCAATTATGTCTGAGGACTGGCCACAGCTGAAAATATATCAAGTAGGATGTACCAGGAGGCATGCGCTTCCTGCTCTGAAAAAAGGTATTGAAGGTCCTCAAAGATGTCCCAGATGCTACGGTGATACCAATTAATGCCTAACCAGAAGATATGCACCTGATGCTCTGTAAACAAGTTTTAAAGGTGAACGGTGGTATCCCAGATGCAATGGTAACACCAACTACTACATGGAATAGGAAGACAAGCTACATTGTTATAGACGCATCTGGATGAAAGCAAAAACAAGACTCTTCAGGTTTAATCTATGCAAAGTAGGCAAAACTGGGCAAGAAAGATCCTGGTCCTTGAAAAGGAATGCCACATACCAGAGACAGACACTGAACAGAGAGACTAACAGCAGTTTGATGCTGTAAAAAGCTTACTAAAGCTGTGCAGTCTACTAAAAAAAACATATGCTGCTCAGATATAAAAGAAAGCAGAACTGCTATTATAGGAAATTAAGCAAGAAGATCAACCCCTTCACCATGATAAATCACAGAACCAAAGCCCTTTAGCTCCAACACATTTCCTCTGAGACAGATTGAGTAAAATCATTGGATACATCAGGCCAAGGATCCTAATTCTACTGTGATTAGACCAAGGACAGAATGCAACAACAGCAGAAGATCTATCAGGCAGTGATCGAAAGACTTGTATAACTGTGACAGTGCTTGCCAACCTGTATGCCTGTGAAATATTATTGAACAGCAAGAGAGAACCACAGACAGGCAAGCTATTGGAGTAAATCCCTTTGATACATCAGGCCAAGGATCCTAATTCAACCAGGATTACACCCAGGTCTGACTGCAAAGATAGCAGATGACAGTGGTGCTGGAACAATTTTCAGAGTGAGGGCGATGCCATCAATGTTACTTCACTGAAGTCATAGGGATTGTGAAAAATCCAAAAACCACAAACATAATGTGCAGCAGATGAACCAAGCCTATTGAACAGTAGAGTGTTATGGGTGTAGTATGTAGGCAGGACTGCATTCTGAAGCACCCTGTTTCTATTTAAATTTTGTTGTATGTTAAAAAAATGGCGTTCTTCAGCCCCATCCTTTACCAATTCCTGTACCCCAGCAAGATTGTCATATAGTTCACTTTACAAATGGCTATCAATTTGCAGTCAAAGAAACAAATGTATACACCAATCTTCTTGTTCTAAAATGAGGAGCAATTTGACAGAATAGTACCATGACATTTGACCTCTGTCTTTGAAAGCACAGCAAATGAGACAAGATAGAAGCTCCCCCTGATTGGTGATTTGCCTTCTGAACATAAGTATGAATATTTTGGAGGTGCTGCTGCACTCTCAGCACCCCTACTTCCAGCGCCTATGGCAGACAATCTGCGGAGCATTGTGTGAAAGACATGTGACAGATTGTGACAATGCTTTCCAACCTGTAGGTCGTGCCTGTGAAATATTATTGGACAGCAAGAGAGAAAGAGACGGAAAAAGATATCGAGCAACAAAAAAAGGGAATACGTCTTGTTCTCATAAACCTCAAAAAATTACCCCTGATAGAGTTCTACAATTTTTCTTGATTTAGTTTTCTTGAATTAGTTTATTACTCATAATAAACTTTAATGTAGCACTTTCAATGCACCTATCTCCTGTTTCCCTGGAAAATCTAAGAATCTCAAATAGGGGCTTATGGGGCAGGTTGCCAAGTGGCTGGTTTAGCAGATGCAATGCCTCTGCCGACCTACCAGCAGACAACTCGCCATATTTTAAGATCACCACCCATACAGTTTGGATTTTCCCTTAAAGAGCTTGCGGTTGCACCATTATGATGGAAGCACTTGTGGTTACATTTGACAAAGTCAGCTAACCTGCCATGCCCCAGCGATATGGCAGATTTGCATTTTTCTAAGAAAATTTAGAGTCAGTTTCACTGAATAGCTGAGATTTTTCTATACTTCATATGAGACACTGATCCTTTTTTCCTGCCAGGGAAGGACCTGTTGTGCATGGCAGTCTCTGTACAAAAATCACTACATACATAGCATGGGCAGATCCATCCTAGAAGGGGCAGACTTTCCAGCACCTTGTCAGCAAGTGGACCAGCACCAGTTGTAGTGTTTTCAACTACGGAGCTGGCATCGTTTACACCGTATGAAATTCAGGGGTTCCCACAACTCAAATGCTGCGAGGGGTATAGTTGAGTGAACAGAGCAACTGCAACCTTCACGAGGATGCACCATTATCTCCTAACTCTGCACTGCTTGCAGATTTATTTACAAAGAAGATACCTTAGAACATTTTGTGCCAACAAAAATTTAGCAGGATGACATTTTTGAACAATGTTTCATTTGCGGCTGCACTAAATTTGTATTTTTATTTTATTGTTGTTTTCCTTGAAACGGTCTGTTGATTATTGTTTTTTTTTTTAAACCATGCGATCTTTAGTGCTCTTTGTACAGCACCTGTCCATCTGTATGTGCCATTTAGATTTGCTGATGTCAACTTTGCTGAGAGAAGGAGAGATAACTGGAAAGAAGAGGGCGAAGAGGCATGAATTGTAAATAAGCTTGAGAAGAAAGTGCTTACAACCCTACCTGGCTTCCAGCACATGGCAGTGCAGGGTTCGCCTGTTCTGGTTCTCCACCACGTGTATCTCAAGATGAATCTCCCCTTGCACCTCCTCATCTGGGTCCACGTGGGTCAAGTTAATCCAGCTGTCAATACCTGAGAAGAAAGAGACCATCAGTGCACATCACAGAAGAAATTGACTAGGCCCAGGACTTGGTGGCCAGTGCCAAGTAGGACCCATGGAAGTCTGATCTAATACAACTCTAGACCAGCACACACATATAACATGCTCCCTCTACAGCCCATCCCTAGTGTAGTTGAAATGATTTCTCCACAACAGCGGGCGTTCCTTAATAAATTGAATTTATAAATGAAGAGTTCATGGCAAAGCATACAGATAGTAAAAGGGGCACAGAGCTCTGAGGCTTTCCAACTGTCACCTTGGAACATGGAACACTGTGACATCACTCTCATGATGTCACGATATTCCATGTTCTCAGTACATCACAATCAAAACATTATTTCCCCCTTTTCCCCTTTTTGAAAAAAAACAGAATTAAAACAATACACTACTACTACATAACTTTAATACCGCTAACTTACAGTGACACAAAATGCACATCGTAATGTGTGTTATATGAATATCACTAATACGTGATAAAATATTGTAATTTCTTTGGTTTGTGACAAATTCTAGTACTCGTTCTACTTCTGTGATAACCACTAACCGGTTTACTTATTCTACTGAATTGAATATCCTTAACCTTTTTTTTTACAGCAGGATCCAAAGCTATGCGTGAAGTGCTCCACCAACTCCCATCAGATAACATCACCGCATTTTTACGTACCTCACGTATCTGTTGAGACTCTTTGAATTTAGATAGCCCTTTTTTAACTAATACTGGGTTTTTCACTCTTACCCAATCACCCACTTGCAACTCCCTAATCCTGTTATTTTTGTCTGATCTCCGTAGACCACACAAATTAGCATTATGTTTTGCTACTTGCCAGACCTCTTTCAAATTACTACCCTCATGGAATAACTTGACCATCCAAAAAGGAAATATTTCCGTAGAAGCCAATCTCCCTCTCATTAGTTCGAAAGGAGTTTTTCCGTGGCTACGTGAGGTGTAGTGCGATAAGACCACACTAGTTCCTTTATAGCTTGGTCTACTGATGAATGATTTCTGTAAGAAGCCTGAATGCAGTCTACTGAAACACGATTGAATCTCTCTACCATGCCATTGCTTTGTGGATGATAAAGAGGTGTTCTTATGTGCTTGACTCCACACCTACTCAAGAATTGAAGCATATCTGACGACACAAATTGAACCCCATTGTCAGTTAGAATTTGCTTCGGGAAACCTTCACGACTAAAGATTTTCTTTAAACAGTTAATTACAAGGCGAGTTGTGGGAAACCTTACTGGTTTAACTTCTACCCATCTGGATAGATGGTCAACTATGACCACAAAATATCTCACTGGAGTTTTGTGATCTTGTGAAAAATTTGTATCGATGTACCACAATGTTCTTTGTTTTGATAAAATATTTATCTAATTGGGCAATGGCCATTTCAAATTCATCCAGCTCCTCTTCTTCAGCCAATTCATAAGCCGGAAGATGATCAAAAATGTTCTGGCCTTCAACACCTAGATGATAATACAATAAACTTTTTTTTATTTCTGGTCTAAATTTGTGGCCATCTATGGCCCCAAAATATGCCTTGAACGAGCGTAGCCACAACTTCCATTCAAGAGGTGGATCACCAGGATCTTGTAGAAAATGTGCTGGAGGTACTACGTTTTGCATATTATTATTTTTTTTTTTTTAAATAAATAAATAAATAGAGAAAGAGAGAGAAAAAAAAAAAAAAATTGTACTCTGTATTACTTCTTATTATTTTTTTTTTAAATGTTCAAGCAAAACACCAATTAAAAGATGCTTGAAAAAGAAACCAAAAAGATGAGCTTCATATATGAGTCCATCTTCTATGTCCACGGTAAAGTTCAGGGCTGGATACCTCTTCGATGTTTACAGCCAAAATTTTAAGAAGAGCATTCGATGAACAACAAAAGCTCGTCGGTGGTGACACCAAAATCAGGTCCGGTAGGTTTTTCTTCTTCTTTCCCTTCTTTTACTTTTTCTTTCTTAAGTAACAGGGGGTTTGATGAAAACACGCGCTCTCGTTCCGAGACGCGTGTACAAAGAAAAGCTACGCGCGCTCGTGCAGACGTGCGAGTGTCAAATGAAGGTGCACGCGAGTGAGCAGTGTGAGGCCGCGTGTGCTGGTGCCGTGGCGCGAGCACGTATGCTCGTGCCAGGAAACGTTCCTGACAAAAATAAAATTAAAATTCTTGCAGCACCGAAACCGGCTCTGTGCCCTCAGATATTCCATGCTCTCAGTACATCACGATCACCACAGTAGTGTTGTGCTGCTGTCTGTGTTTTACTTCACACCCTCGACGTGCACCGCCTGCAGTTCACCACGGTGACAGCACTGTACTAATGGAGGTGTTGTTCTTTACACCTTAGACATATTTTGCCCATCAGTGAGTTCATGTATTCATATGTGATACTGCAGTGTCCATCCTGTAACCAGTGGAATGGTTTGTTCACCGTGTATGTTTATTGTGGAACTGCTTTGTGTCACTGAAATATATTCTTTGAATCGTGGGGCAAAAAAATGGTAGGCAAGCTAACTGGAGGACGTTCTGGTGCTGGATGGATTGCACCTGTGATCTTTGCAGCGTTGGGGTATTACCACAATAAATCTAGAGCTGCACACCTCTTTATATAACAGAAATTTGGAGACAAACATTTAAGGAGAAATGCTAGCCTAGTGCACTTGTCGTTATGGGCCTGCTGAGTACTATATTAGCAAATAAGTAAAATGTGTGCACTGCTTATTATCTGCAACTTTACACTACAGGTATTGTGACGTTTCATGCCTGCGGCCTGAGTTTTTCCGAGTCTCGGCATGCGCGTGCACACTCAACAACGTTACCATCTACCCGACCTCGCACTTTCCATGCGCGCGGCGCCATAGCGAAACACAAAGGTGCTAGCTCACCTAAGGACTGATGTCACGCATCAACCGCGTATCGCCTACACGTCGGTGTACGTGCCCCGGGCCCAGGGAGTCATGATTTCAGCGGGCAGTTTCATTTTCTTTGTTGTCAGGAATACACTTTTCGCCCAATGACTGTATTTCATACCGAATCATGAGGCATCAGATGTATTTCGGAAAGTAAATGAACCCTGGCATTTCACTTTATTAAGACTTTATTTCACAGTTCTTCATTGACTAATTTTTCCACGAAGAGAACACAGACATTTTTCTTACCTACTTTAACAGGTGTGTTTACAATTACTTCATTTAACCTAACGTGTGACATTATTATGGTTCAACCATTTTACCTGAGACCACATCGACCATTTTTGCCATCACCCGATGATCCGGTGCTACAGTGGCAAGAATGTAAAAAATTAGTTTCAAAATTATCTCTTCACATTTGAAGACTTTGAAGACACAAAGATAGATGTATCTCCTGGTAGGATAAAGAAAACGTACTTAATTCACTTGGACTTTAAGGATTGTGCGTTTGACCAAGTACCCAGAATTTATGTGGGGCCAGTTGGAGAAATTATTTCATGAATGCCATGGCTGCTCTTGATAACTATTGTACAACACCAGTTTGTATGACTATACATTGTTAAAAAACTGCCCATTGAGCACAGGGCAGAATGGAAACTGTTGATGACTACGGGCCTGATGTATATCATGGTGGGAGGCATACTCCATCCCAATGGTGGTGAATTATGCTTACCACCAAGATAATGGTCCACCCAACTGGTTTAGATGCAAGTGGACAATGGGTTTAATCACAGAGGAGACAACTCCTTCTCTGCTGTGATTAAACACTTTCAACAGCCCTGTGGAGTAAGGAACATCAAAGGAAGACCTTTAATTAAGCCCACTTGATTTACATGGGTGGAATCAGAGGTCAGTTTTCACTGCCTGTCATCACCAGGAAAACCCTGACGGTAAAAGGCAATGAAAATACTAAATGCTCCTCTCACCATGGGAGAGCACTCCCATGGTGAGGCGAGCATTGTCTTTTTTATTTTCAAAAAGGAATTCCCGTAAAAAAAGAAACTGTTTTGTGCAGAGCTGAGTCATGTTGATGGAGCCCTGCACCAAACAGCAAAATGCATTGTCAGGAAGCACTGTGATTGCAGTTCCAAGAAATACTTTTAAAATGTCCACCGGTTTATAAATCTGGTGGATGGTCCTGCACCAGAGCGACGGAGGAATTTACTGTCTCGCCCAAGCGGAATACTGGGAGTCCGGCAGAAATTAGATCAGCCCCTATGTCTCTGTTAAAGGGCTAACACCAATTTTCTGATTTTGTAGGAAAGATAAATGCTTGATAGGAGAGGAACAGATTGATTTCGTCATAATCTAACTGCAACAATAAGACTTCGAATACACTGTCAAAATGCAATCGCTGTGGGAGGGAGAGTCACCTAGCCCACAGCAACAAATGCCTGGCGAATATCAGAAGGGTATAAACTGCAGCCTGGAGGGACATTTTACTAAGCGTGCTTAGAGTGCAGAAGTAAATCCAGGTATGTGTTGAATGTGAAAGAGCAGAAAAAAGTGCATCAGAGAGTGAATATGAGGAAAGCGTACATTTTTGTGTTGCTAAGGATACAAGAAAGGAGGTTTTAAATATTAATGATTATGTCAACTTCAGGAGCAGACCATCTTCTGATATGACAAGTGGGATGTCATGATCCAATTTGTTGCTAATTCCAGTTCACCATATTCTACAGAAGCTAAGGATGTCTAGGAGAAGAAAGTTGCTGATGAGCTTTGGAATTTCTTAGAACCTACTGATGTTGATCTGTATAGTTATATAGATGATAATACAATAAGTGGCTTCAGCGTATCGAAGTTTAGGTTTAAAAACAAGCAGGTGAACTCCAAACTTTACATAGCTAAGGCGGGACCATCAGTTTTGGGTTGCCATCACCAGAGGTTTTTGAATATATTGCTGGATCCAAATAGTTCAGAGCAGTACTTGTTATCTACAAAGACAAAGCACTGGAGAAAGTTGTTCAGGGTAGGTTTCTAGGAGTGCTCGCAGAATGTCAAAACGAAAATAATAGTGGAGCACACTAAAAATCAATTACTATGGGTCAAGTTGTTAGACTAGAATTTTGGTATAGCCATAGAGATAATCTAATTAAGTACACAGATATAAATGGAGAAATAACATAAGCAATGTCAGTTATTAAACATCAGGGTGTGAATCATGTTGTTCCTTTTGCTTAATACATTTGTTAAAAAAATACTCTTTACAAATGTTCATATTTTTATAAACAATGATTGAATATTTCAGGCTATTCAGACTTTAATGTTTTCAGCCAATGATCGAAGATTTCAGCTGACACGTGTTTTGTCCCATTACAGGACTGCCTCAAGGCTGATTAAATAATAACATAAAAAGAAAATATTAGACAACAAGTTCCATGTGTCCACTTATTCACAAATTGTTACTAAAAATACACTTTTTTAATTGTTTTTTTTAACTAAAAGCTTAGTACCACCAGTGATGAGGATTTATTAGAACCATTCTCCAAAACACCAAGTGCACCATAATCACCATTTTCAAACCAATGAATGAATATAAGTAATACTCACTCAACTAAACACAAGAATTAGAAAATAGTCCAACAACTTAGTGTCCACTTAAAACACAAATACCGGGTTGGGAAAGGGACACCTTGTGATCTCATAAAACATCTGTTTACTATTTCACCAAAGTGAAGTTCACAAAAGGTATAGGAAGGCTCAAGGGCTTTATGCATAAGATTTTTTTTTTTAAAGATGCAGTACCTACATTACAAAATACATGTCGGTGACATACCCTTGAACGAAAGGAGGAAGTAAAAAAAGAACTGTGAAATTTCTTTTAAGTAAGAATCATTGAAAGTGTGGAATCCTTAGAGTGGGTGGCCCCTTTGCTCATCGCTCGATTGCCCAAGGATATTGCAGGTTATGTGTGGATCTAAGGGACCTCAACAGTAATATCTTGGTTGATCAATTTAATTTGCCAAAAATGTATAACATGTTGGCCAGAATTATGGTTATTAATTGGTTCCCCATACTAGACTTATCAGCAGCATACCAACAGGTCATGTTACATTTTGAGAGCAAAAGTTTAAGCATATTTGTGATGCCTTTTAGATATTTATGTTTCTGCGGCCTGCCTTTTGAGTTAGCCTCTACAGCAACAGTTTTTCAGAGACTGATGTCAAGATTGTTTGGAGAACTGTCTGAGGTCATGTACTGGCAAACTTGATGTACTGGTAATAGGAATGACAAAGCATTCTGCATGAAGTGCTGGACATTCTGGAGATGAGAAAATTGTCTATGAAACTTGACAAGTGCAGGTTTGCTGTGAGAAGGTTTTATCCTGGACATTTGCTGTGTGGGGAGAGCATCAAAGCAGAGCAGAAGGTAGCTGAAGCCATTAAGTTGTCTCCACTCCAGAAATGTGTTTCTGGGGCACACAGAGCTTTATTCATAATTTGTACAGAACTTTTCAAATATAATCTAAGCTCTTTGAAATCTACTTAAGAATCATTCCAAGTATGTGTGGTCACCAGAGTCTCAGGAGGCATTTGAGGGCTTGAAAACATCTATCTAGAATTCTAAACCTCCTCAAGGATTTGATACCAATGCATCTAGTATAATCAACACAGAGATGAGTGGAAGGGATTCAGGGCAGTTTTGTCACAGAAGTACAAAAATAATTTTTGCATACGCTTCATGATCACTTACTCCCTCCGAAGAAAAGTACTCTGTCATTAAGAAGCTCATGTGGGCTGTTTTCATATTACAAGCGATCACAATACACTAACTAAACTCCTAACAACTGGAAGATCAAAGCATCTACCAGAATAACTAGGATGTCAATGCACTTGCAAGATTTTAACTAAAGGTCTGTGCATGCAGTAGGCCTCAACAATACTGTGATTGACTGTCTGGGTTGGAAGCCATAGGCCTTAAAGGAGTGACATATGAATGAAGGGAACAAGAATAGTGTGGATAGAATTTTTGAACAACCTGAGAAAGATCATAAATGTTGGGTCATAAGAGGAAAGGACAGAAGCATCTGCCCAACATGAAAGGGAGACATGACTTTTGGCATGAATGGCCCCAGAATCCTCAAAACCAACTTGCCTAGGAAAAACAAGGTGCATGGCGTTTGCACTGAAAGTGTCTGGAGTTCACTCACATGATGAACTGCTGTGATCGTAATGTGGAAGATGGTCTTTAAAGTCAGGAGACACACCAAGCAGCTCACAGCGAATGCACATGAGAAACATTTACACCAAGGTAAGGTCCATCTGTGGCATCACAAAGTTGCACAAAAGGTCATTTAACAAGGACGGAAAGTCTGGCAAATGTAGAAAGGCCAAAAGAGCAGACAAATAACCTTTAATATTGGCCATTGCATGGTCTTGATGAAAAAAAACATGAAAACAAACAAAAGAAAATTTGATAGCTTGGCTTAGAAAGGGTCAGTCTTGCTGAGAGCACCTGAGCTCACAAATCTGTCCTAGCCTCCGACATAAATGACTTGGTGGAAGGGCGTCTAGCTGTGAGGATGGCATGCAACATTTCTGGGTGCACGTCAAATGCAGTCAACTGTTGCAGCTCAATCTCCATGCATAGAGGATTAGTTTGAGTAGGTTCAGGTGACGAACCCTTTCCTCTTGCTGAGGCACACCATCCTTCCAAAGTGGTAGCCTGATCAAAATATAGCTTTAGGTTCCATTGTAGAGCCTGCATTCGCCACCTTTTATAGTCCACAAGGAGGAAGCCGGAAGCTAAAAAGCCAAGAAGCCATAAAAGCACTCTCATGAGACCCAGGAATGAGCCTGAAATATCAGGATCAAAGACCAAATATAGTAGACTCCGTTCAAAAAGGCAAAAGCCCTGAGCTGTATCATATCCAGGACAGCTCCAATGAAAGAAAGCCTCTGCAAAAGACTCTGATGCAACTTCAGCTGGTTGATCATGAACCCCAACGATGTCAAGAGGTCCACCATCGTATGGACATGCTTTATGCTGACAGTGGTGATTATACCTTCAATAGCCAGTCATCGAGGTAGGTAAAAACTGGTACCCTGCCCTCCAAAGATGGGCAACGAAAACCACCATCACTTTCATGAACACCTGAGGAGTACTGGTGAGGTGCTGAAGGGGAGCACAATAAACTAAAATGCTCCTGACCTACCTTGAATGGCAGGTAATGTATGTTGGACTGCAGGACGTGTTTATGAAAACGTGAGTCCTGCAGGTCCATGGACACCATGCAGTCACTCTGGTCCAGGGCAGATAGGATCTGGGCCAGTGTGAGCATTTTCAATTTGCCCTCCTGCAGGAAGCCATTTAGAGGTCAAGGGTCTAAGATGGGCCAAACAACCCCATCCTTCTGTGACACAAGTAAACTGTGAGAGTAGCAACCTCGCTTCCCATTTCCAAGTCCTGAGCCCTCTCAATGGCCCCTTTGGAAAATAAAACATTCCCCTCTCGCAACAAAATGGACCAGTAGGTGTTCCCCTGAGATTCGCTCTGATGTCAGGATAGAGTTGGCAGAGCAGAAAGAAAGGGTATAGCATAGCCAAGGCGAACAATTTGAGGGACCTATATGTCGGACGTGATTGATTACCATCCTGGGAGAAAATACTAGATCCTGCCTCCCACAGGGTGATTGTGTACAACAAATTGCAAGATAAAGCAGCCAGGTGTCTGTTGCCTCTGGGGAATGGGACTCTCAAGGTTGATGTCCTTGCAGGCCTGCACATTACTTGCCATATCCACGTCCCTCACCTTGAAAGGAATGGTGTGATTGCAGCAGTGGCTGGAGAGACTGATATTGCACATATGCCAGCCCCCTAGAGTTGCCCTGGAATTTCCTAAACTGGTGAGGAATCTATTTGGTGGGGGGGTCAAACAATCAAGGGATTGTGCCATGGCTCTACTTTCTTTGAAACCTTTTAAGGCAGAATTTGCTTTTACACGGAACAGGTGTGAGACATCGAAAGGCATATCCATGAATGAGGCCTATACATTTTCAGAAAATCCTGAGAAGCACATCCACTCATGGTGATGAAGCACCAAACTGTTGCCAATCGCAAATTCCAGACAATTAGTAAGGTCAGCACATATCATGCATTTGGTCACTTCTTGACTATCCTGAAGGGATTGAGCTAATGAGGCTCTAATATCTAATGGAAAAGTTGGCAAGATCTAGATGGCCTTGTCCAGGGGGTACGCATATATCGGTCCAATAAGCAGACTGCACTGATCGATCTCAGCTGTAATGTAGCCGGTGAGAACATTTGCTTTCTAAATGTCTCAATCCTCTTAGACTACCTATCTGGAGAATGTGTGCAGAGTAGTTTGGGGTTCACCTTGCTGGTTGAAGGCAAAGCAACCAGACTCTCTGGAGTAGTATGTTTAGTGAGAAAATTAGGGTCTCCTGGTGCTGGTCTGTGACATCTGGACAGCTTCCTATATACCAGTGGGAAAGAACAGGACTTTGACCAGTTGGCCATAAATGTGTCAACGAGGGCCTCACTGAAATGGAGCAACGACACTGATGTGACTGGCCCATGTTTTAAAATTTCTGTAAGGATGTCGGTCTTAATCTCAAAACAGGGCAACTGTATATCCAGGACCTCAGATGCTCAGAAAATTAACACTGCAAATGATGCCCTCTCTCTTACATTTGCAGTCCAAATAGTGAGTTCAGCCATGTATCAGGGAAAGTAACAAGCCCACTGGCCTCTTGTAAGTCCATGACTGGCTTCTGTTTTCTACAATCGCAGCATGGGTGAAACCTGCATTTTGCTGTGGGGACATTGTTTCCTAGCATACTGAATTTCTGTTTTTGGAGATTTGGAAGCCTAATGAAATTGAGAGCTGGGCTCTGTATCGGTGTCAGAAAGCACTGAGAGGAAGAAAACTGACGTCAGTACGTAGAGGTGGTGCTGATATGCAGCTTCCTCCATCACTTCCAGGGCAGTGTGGAGTCAACACAGAGCTGCACTGTACCACCCAGAGGCACATGGGAGGATTGCTGCCAACAGCTTTCTAGATCCTGTCTGGCACCTGAGGAGTAGGCGAGAAATCTGCAGTTAGAAATGTTCATCAGAATGAGCTGGACAAAATGTTGTGGGCTTTACGCATCACATTGGTGGACGGCACAACACACACACCCTTAGGTGGGATGGAGGGCCGCACTCTCAATTCCAAGGGTTATCTTGAATTGTTAGGCAAGTCCAAGGAGTATTGCTGGAATGCTGAAGAAATGAAGAACAACGTGCAGTGTGCAGTTATGTGTTAGGGATTATTATGAAAGCACACACAGTGAGGGTGATGTGATCGTGGGGCAATGGGTGGGAGTTAAGTTAGGGAGAAAACTAGCCAAGAACACCAGTACGTTTTCTTAACCTAAGAGTAATTCAAGTTTTGAAGAATTTGTTAAGGCTAAATAATGGCAAAGTGTAGCATTTGGGCAGAGTGGTGGTGGCAAGGCGCTTGCATGCTCAAATGTATAGAGCAGCTCGCAGTGAGCTAAAGTTTGATTGGCTAGAGGATGTTAACTTTGCAGGATGTGAAGATGGAGCAGAAAAGAAGGGTGGTAAAAGAGGAGCATTTGAAGAAAGCTTTGGGTGGTATAATCAAGGTGAAGAAATAGAATGTCAAGTGCATAGTGATGTAGTCTCTGAATGTCCCGAGAGGAACATCAAACCACCAGTAAGGTTACAGGATGATATTTGTATGTAGTTTTGTATTAGTTAATTAATTCTTGTGTTGAGTTTGTTCAGGTTTCTAGTTGTGTGTTACTTTTGAAAAAGGGAGGGTGTAGAATGTCCTCCCTGTATCCTGGTATATTCTACTGTGCACTTATCCTGGAACTGCAGGTGTGTAATGTCCTCACTGTATCCTGTGCACTGGAATGCGCTACTTTGTGTTTATGAAGGAAGCGCTTTATCTCATTGGAATGTATACTTTGAATAGCGGGGCAGTTGATGCTAGATAAGCTAACTGCAGGATGTGATGATGCTATTAGGACCATATCCAATCCTTTCAGTGTTGGGGTATTTGTGCAATAAATCAATTTGAAGTTCTCAACTTGAGTACTCTTAGCATTAGGAGATGCATGATCTCAGGCTCAGCATTTGTTGGGGGACAGATGGGAAAAAGCTGTGGGTCAGAGGCTTGCGGACATGTATTTTTATTGCCTTTCACAGTACCCCCCCCCCACACACACTATATTGCATGCTTTATACTGCATGACAAAAATACTGCACTTACTACATCGATCTAACCACTACCTCACAAGGTTGGTTTAGTGTGGCTAAATGTGAACTTAAGATAGTAAATGTATAGGCAATGTAGTGGCAGTGGTATTTATGTAGGTCAATATATAGTGTCATACACCCCCAGGGACATATAAATAATTTACGGATAGAAAGTTGCTTTCAGTATGTAGACATCGAATGCCAAGATTTAAGAGTTTGTAGAAGGAAAAGGTTATTGTAAGGTTCTAAACGCAGGGAGGTTGCCCGTGATCGGCCGAATGCCATGGAGCGGCTGCTTCTTGCTAGCTCAAGAAAGCATTTGTTATCACTGGTGACCTATTTGAATGTGGAGGGATCAGCTGTTTGGGTCATGAAAGGTTGTAGGGGGACAATAGTGCATTCTATAGTACCATGAGGTGGTGAACAGACCGCAAGTGAGTCTCTGGTTATTGCTTTTGAAAGCACAAGAGTGTGCTTTTTCCAGAGGACCACGGATGCTGGGTGGGCTTGGCCTTGGTGTTAATTGCAAGCAAAGTGTGGGTTGGGGGCGGGAGCAGGGTTGGCGGGGGAGGATGTGGAGAAGGCAGTGAATGAATGGTCAGTCTAGTTGCTATGGCCCAGTAGCCAACAGAACAGTGTTTCTTTGTGTTCGCTAGTGTTAAGTCAATTAGCTATTGTGGTGTTACTACCGAGCTGCTTTGGGTGCTGTCTCCATACCTCAGACATGCTCTTTCTTCAGACCACTATGGTGTTTGTTAGTTTGTTGAAGCTGGAATTGCTGGATCCTTTATACACTGGTCGTATGCAATGTCTTATTGCCTTTCAAGCTATTCCAAGACTCTGTTCCTCAAAGCAGGGTTACGACACCCTTAACATAGACTGTCTCCCAACACTGAGAATATAATTAGGGGTACTAGATAGCTACATTATCTTTCACCTGGTAAAGCTCCGTGTTTATATTTTTTTATTATTGTCTTTTCATGTACTTACCTCGGGGGTGAGATGCAATGTATTCTTTGCTGAGTGATATCTTCCCAATAACGTCATCATGCCTGGAGAGAGAAAGAAGTGGAAGACATTAGCACTGAGGAAGAAGCACACACAACCACTGAATAATGGAGTGTGAGCAACCATCATGTAATGCTGATGGTGTTGCAAACCACCGGAAAGCACAATATCCCAGACTGTAACCAACTTAAGCAGCATTGACCTAAAAACGAAAGTTAAACACCTATCTTCACAACATGACAGTCATCTTTCTCGCAACATCACCCAATCTGCCATAAAATGTTATTGTAAGTGGCCTAGCATATAAAACCGCCGACTTTTAAATGCGAACCAGGTTCCTGTCTCAGCCTCAGCCCAAGGTCCTCTGATTCTCAGAAAATTTCTTGACCTTCATGTACCAAAAAATGTGTAATGTAATCCGCAAGGTAACTATAACTCGCGATCAAGTCATGCACAGTTATCTGATCAATAATATTACTTCAGATGTTAAAGTGACATTATCAATGATGTTATTAAAGATGTCATGAGTGCTGTAATTTGTGCGGTAATTAGAAGTGCATGGTGAGATCGCGAGTTATAGTTACCTTAGGGCGCAAGCTACAGTTACTGGAAATAACTAACTTTAAAAGGTAAATTTCTACGGTTTTGTACATTAAATATGTGAGCCTTACTATAATGTCCTTTAACCTTTGGTTTTTTAATAGAATTTCTTTGTTTTTTTATTCTGTTTCCTAATTATAAAGTTCTTGAAACCTTTGGTTTTTGTCAGTGAATGTCTATGGTTTTTTTTTACGTAAAGTAATTTTAACTACTATATGTTAATCCAACCACCGCCATGCACAGCTTTCACGGAGCAGCAGGAGTTGGCCACAGGGCCTGCAGTCAATCGCTATATACACCCAACTCCACGCACGGCCAAAGGGGTTGACCACAGGACCTGTCTCTCTGGGAGTGAGAAAAGGTGTGAGAGGGTGTCTCTGGGTGTGAGAGTGAGTTTGACAGTGTCTTCCTGGGTGTGAGAGTAGGTGTGAGAGGGTCTATGTGTGAGTGTGTGTGTGTGTGAGAGTGTTTCTGTGTGTGGGTGTGTAAGTGTTTCTGTGGGCCTGTGAGCGGGTGTGTGAGAGTGTGAGTGGGTCTCAATGTGGGTGCGTGAGTGAGTGGGTCTGTGAGGAGGGGTGTGAGTCTGTGAGTGGGTGCATGAGTTTCTGAGTGGGTCCGTGAGTGAGTGCCTGATTCTCTGAGTGGGTCTGTGAGTGGGTCTCTAAGTGGGTGCGTGAGTCTCTGAGTGGGTGAGGGGGTGGGTGCATGAGTGTCTAAGAGTGTCTGTGAGTGGGTGCATGAATGTCTGAGTAGGTCTGTGAGTGGGTGCGTGAGTCTCTCAGCGGGTCTGTGATTTGGTGCATGAGTGTATGAGTGCATATGTGAGTGAGTACATACGTTTCTGGTTTCTGAGTGTGTTTTTGAGTGAGTGCATGCATCTGTGAGTGGGTGCGTGAGCCTAAGTGCGTCTGTGAGTGGGTGAATGAATGTCTTAGAGGGTCTGTGAGTTGGTGCGTGAATGTCTCAGTGGATCTGTGAGTGGGTGCATGAGTATCTAAGGAGGTCTGTGAGTGGGTGCGTGAGTCTCTGAGTGGGTCTGTGAGTTGGTGCATGACTGTCTGAGTGCATCTGTGAGTTGCAGTGTGTCTGTCTGTGTGGGTGTGTCAGTAGCTATCTGAGTGACTCTGCCACAAAGGAACCTCACCTGCCCTTTTATCCAAAAAGAGTCCACAGATTTGCACAAAATATCTACCCAAGTGGAGTTCTTTATGCCTACCCGGGTAAATGTCCAGTATGTATTGTACACTACAGTTGTGTAATTGAGGACAAGGAAATGTCACCAGTGAACTTGTGAGCATTTTGGCAACATGATTGTTCCTGTTGTGTCTTTCTCTAGAAGTATGTGATTACATGAATCCTCCTATTCAGAGGCAAACAAGACTACAAAGAAGTAAGTCTCCACCAAATCAGGGTCCTTCCTCTTATCTATATGATGTAAGTGCTTCTTCGTTTTGTGGAGATGTCCTCATAGGCCTCGGCATCCAGAATGCGCCACCAAAATCAGCAGGAAAGCTGTCCATCATCCTGGCAAAAGGATGGGAAGACATATGCATACTACTAAGGTAGGCTGTGCGAGGCCAAGCAGGTGCAGCTTCCAGGTGATTTGCACATTTGCATACTTGTAGCAATTTAAAGGGAGAACCATGGACTCTAGGGGAGGGGGGCTGCATGGCCCCCCTCCGCAGGTTGATTTTGGCCCCAGGGCCCGCATCCATCCGGTGCCTAGTCATAAACAAAGGAGGAGGGGGGGCCATGTGGTCCCCCTCCCCAGCCCATTTTTGGCCTGGGGGACCCCATCCCCCAGTGCTCTGCCTTCATTCATATGGGAGGAGGGCCACACAGCCCCACTTCCTGGGCCGATTTCCCCAGGGCCCGGCCATGTCTCCTGCTTGCAACACAGGGCATCCAGTGTGCAATGGACCGGTGGAGGAGCCTTAAGACCCCTGCGGTTCTATCTAGCTCCTCGCTTTCTGCAGGACAGTGCATTGCACTTGCACACAGGAAGTTGCTAAACATGCACCTCCCTGTGAGCAAGAGCAATAGTTTCATCTCTTTCCCTGCCTGCAAGTCTGCAGCTTCCAGCGTGTGACAGCTCTCACCCCCTGGAAGCGTAGTGTTTACTCTGACTTGGCAGGAGCTGCCAAAGCTCTGCCAAGCCAGAAAAAACATGTCCCAGGGATGGACAACCCAGGACACAGCAGGAGTCAGCCCTGGGGAGTGGCGGTCCGCAGGGCCATTATTGGCTCCCTTAGGGGGGCCACCTGCCCCCCCTCCAACATTTAACTTAGCACCAAGAAGGTGGAGGTCCCCCAGGGCCAGGGGCCTGCAATGGAACTCCATCTTATTTTATTTCAGCCCCAGGGAGGTGGCAGTCCCCAGGGCTGTGGGGGGGCATGCGCCCCCCCCCTTATTTTTAATTAATTGCCCTAGGGAGGTCGCGGTCCCCCGGGTTGTGGGGGAGGCTGTACTAGCCTCTACCATTAAACGTAAAGGTTTTGCCCTGGGGAGATGGTAGTTCCTGGGGCGCGGGGAGCCGCAAGGCCCACCCGCATATTTTTTTTTTAGCATCACCCCGGGGACGTGGTGGTTCCAAAGGCTAATGTAAGTCCTAGAAGGTGGGGCCTGTGCGCACCCTCCTTTTTTAACACCCCAATGCCCTAGAACCTTGCCCACCCAGACAAAATAAAAGAAAATGGTAGAAGACCAGCCTTTTAAAAAAAATGCTTTTTAGCCCTGGCGGGGTCCCTTCAGGACCCCTGCACCAAGGCTAGCCATTCAGGTTGTCCCTACCCTGGCCTCTTTTAAAAAAATCTTTATTGGGGGGACTCAGCTGATGCAGAGTCCCAACATTGCTGCCAACACTTCCTTGTTGAAGTGTTGGCAGCCAATCAGATATCAGGGAGGGGACAGTTGGATCCACAGAGGATCCATGTCCCTAGATATCTATATTTTTTAAACTGTGATATCTCCAAAACAACTGAATGGATTTACCTCAAATCACAATAAAAACAATATGCACAACAGGATCTAGTTTGCTGCCAAATTTGGTGTAATTCCGTTGAGCGATTTGGGCCGAAGGTGTGTCTAAAGACCCGATGGGGAAAACACACTTTGAGACCCCCCTTTTTTCTTAGCTCCTGCTTGATGGATCACCCCAAAACTTTCAAGACAGCAGCTGAACTGACTATAAGTTTTGAAACGTTTATGAAGCGGCCGCAAAGTTGTTGGCAAAAAAAAAATGCTCTTCCTATGGAAACTAGGAGGGTCATTCTGACCCTGGCGGGCGGCGGGAGCCGCCCGCCTGGCGGGAACCGCCAAATGGCCGCTCCGCGGTCAGAAGACCGCGGATGCCATTCTGGCTTTCCCGCTGGGCCGGCGGGCGACCGCCAAAAGAGCGCCCGCCAGCCCAGCGGGAAAGGCCCTGCAACAAGGAAGCCGGCTCCGAATGGAGCCGGCGGAGTTGCAGGGGTGCGACGGGTGCAGTTGCACCCGTCGCGATTTTCACTGTCTGCAAAGCAGACAGTGAAAATCTTTATGGGGCCCTGTTAGGGGGCCCCTGCACTGCCCATGCCACTGGCATGGGCAGTGCAGGGGCCCCCAGGGGCCCCACGACACCCGTTTCCACCATCCTGTTTCTGGCGGTGAAAACCGCCAGAAACAGGCTGGCGGGAAGGGGGTCGGAATCCCCATGGCGGCGCTGCAAGCAGCGCTGCCATGGAGGATTCCCCCAGCCGGGGGAAATCCGGCAGCAAACCGACGGATCCGGCTGGGCGACCGCGGCTTCACAGCCGCGGTCGGAATACAAAATGAAGCACCGCCAGCCTGTTGGCAGTGCTTCAGCCGGCCTCCACCCTGGCGGTCATAGACCGCCAGGGTCAGAATGAGGCCCTAGGTCCTAACTATAACTAGCTAGTAATATATTACCTACTGGCAGTCCCCACTAGCTAGGTATCGTTAGGACCTAGCTTCTATATAAAAAGCATTTTTTTTACTTGCCAATATCTTTGGTGCCCCGCTTGACAATTCTTTACTAACCTTTCCAAAATAATTTGCCACTCCTGTCAGCTGCTACCTGGAAAGTTTCAGGGTGATCTGTCAGGGAGAGGGGGTGGGTCAAGAAAAAGGGGGGGTTCCACAAACACATTTTCCACATTCATTATTCCATAGGGATTTTGAACAGTGATAGTGCAAAAACTACTGGACGGAATTACACCAAATTTGGCATGAAGGCATGTCCTGGTCCAGAAAAAGTGATTTTTGTTAGGTGTAATTCTATTCAGTAGTTTTAGAGAAACTAAAGAAAATCTAAATTTGTATATCTAGGGAAGAGAAGGATTTGCGACCCCTCCTGATCTCATGCAGAGACCTGATTTACTGATAACACTTCAACAACAGAAGTCGTTGAAGTGTTGTTAGCCATCTTGGGACTTGGCTGAAGCCGAGTCCAAAAACAAAAGTAAAAAAATTTAAAAAAGGGGCCAGGGAATGACCAACCTGACCCCTTAGCTCTGGTGGTGGGGTTTCAAAGGGACTTCGTCAGGGCTAAAAAGCATTTTTTTATTTATTTTACAGAGTTGCAGTGGCTCTGTGGAATTTGTTTAAAAATAGAAGCGCAGGTTCTGGCGCTTGTTACTATAATGCTCCTGGGTGAGCCAAGTCCTGGCCGCTCTTGTATAAAAAAGGGGGGAGCTTCTGGCCCCCTCCCTCTGCCCTGGGCGCCACCACCTCCCCGCGGCTCATGATTCATATGCAGGGGGCCGCATGCCCCTCGCAGCCCTAGGATCACCACCTCCCTAGGGCAAATCTTAAAAATGCGGGGTGCTCGTGCCACCCTCACTGCCCCGGAGACCGCCTCCCCGGGCAATAAATACTTAATTCGGAGGCGTGTGGCCCCCGTGCCCCAGGGCCACCTCCCAGGAGCTACACTGAAGTTTGCGCGGGGAGGCCACGTGCCCCCGCACCCTGTAGATCACCACCCTCTGGGGCTGCACTGTATTTTGAGCAGGGGGGCATGTGCCCCTGCTGCCCTGAGGATTGCCACCTCCCCGTGCCCCGTCCCTCCTGCCCTGGAGACCACCACCTCCCAGGTGATAAATGCATTTAATGCGAGGGGGCCACCACCCTCTGGGACAAATATTTTAAAAAAGAAAGGGGGTCCCTTTGGAACCCCAAGCCCCAGGGATTACCACCTCCCTGATGTTGTGTGCACAGCTGGAGCGGGGCATGCAGCCCTCTTCTTGGAACCACTCATGGCGCTGGAGACCGCCACTCCCTCAGGGCCAGCTCCTGCTGTGTCTCGGGTGCCCACCCCTGGGACATAGCTGTTTGTTGTGGCTTGGCTGCAGCTACAGAGGTTTTGACAGCAGGCCCTGTAAAGCAGGTCCCGCTGTAAAAATCCGAAGCATTCATCTCTGTTCCCTGCACTTGTACTGGGAACAGAGATGAAATGCTTCAGCAAGCAGGGAGCTGCTGTTAAAGCAGCTCTGTGCTTACAGAAGCAATGGCACTGCGAGGGATGCTTTAAGGCTTCCTCCAGAGTGCCTTGAAGCCTGTAAGTTTTTTTTTTTTTTAAATAATTAAATAAAGAAATAAGTATATAGGGACCAGGGGGAAGCCCTTGAGGACTCACTCACAGTCCCAGATAGCCCATAAAGGGCAAAAACAAAGAGATAAACATAGCTCAGTGAGAAAGTCGCAGACCTTTACACTGAGCTTTGGGAGGGTTCGAGTCTACCTTGATTCATTTCCTTTTTTTCCTAATAAAAATAAATTATTATAGTTTTTTTTTAAAATAACAAATATATTTTTTTAATTTTAAATCGAACACAAATATCTCATTCTAAGTATATATGAGATATTGAAGCCTAAAAAAAAGATTTCCCTCTCACTTCTCCCCCTCTTTCTGCCTCTCTTTCATTCAATTTATCCCACTCACAGTCACAGGCCCACTCAGACACTTACGCACCCACTTAAGACACTCATGCACCCACTCACAAACCCATTCAGACACCCTCATGCACCCACTCACAGACCCACGCACACACTGATGCACCCACTAAAACACTGATGTACGTACTCTCACACACAGAGAGACAATCTGACAACCACTCTCACCCCTAGATACACCCTCTCACTCCTATTCTCATACCCATACAAGCCGCGGCCAACTCCTGCCGTGCAAAGCCAAAGGGCTGTGCACAGCATGGCTTTGGGTGGATTGGGGGTGTTGGCCGCAGGGTAGTCCTTGCGAGCAGCCTCTCCTGTACACGGGTGAAGACTGTGCATTATATAAGGTTAGGTGCTTATTGGGGGTTAGCCTCAGGGCCTGGCCTGAGGCCAGACCCTGTGGCCAACTACTGCAACGCACGGCCGAATTACTATACGTTCATCCAACAACATACATTAAAAAAACAGATTTTCACTACGCCCCTATGGATACATACTAACATACTACAAGCTGGGAGTGATCCCCCTTTGCAGCGTTGCTACACCCTAAGGTGTATACCATTCTGCTCAGTAGTTTAGTTGAATGTTTGGTTTTGGGGATTCACTGGGAACTATGCTAACCGGTGTGGATGGGGTGGCGTACGAGTTATTTGGCGTTTGTTTGATAACAGAAGCTACCATTTACTCGGCTTAATCGCATATGTAACCTACACACACTGACTATGCCACAAACTCATGGAACCCAATCCTTTCTTCTATTTGTGCATGACATGGAACATTAGGGGCCTTAACAACACCAGGAAATGGAAGCAAGTCTTCCCCTGTCTCCACATACATGATATAAAGCTGTTTTTTTTAAAGAGACATGCCTATTGCCTTGTACTGATTGTTCTTACGCTTTGCATTGGGGCAGCAATTGATACTTTGCATATTACAGTACATATTTGAGCGGAGTGTGCACACTACTCTGTAAAAGTGTCCCCTTCGTCTGTTGTGACACTATCTCTGATCTGGATAGTATATGGAGAGCTGGCTGGTACAACCATACTACTAGTTTACATATATGCACCCAATGTTGATGCAACAGACTTTTTTTTTTTTTAGCAATCTCTTTGCTTAGGTTGACCACTCTACAGCTGAACATATTCTCCTTGGTGGAGATTTCAACATTACACGTGACTCTGCTTTTGATTACACTGCCTCCGCTTGCATTACCAAGCCACTCTTTACAAGATCTCACAGAACTCCTAGAAACTCGTCACCTGGCTGATGTTCACACATAACAGACCACACTTTCTATTGAGCTCCACATGATGTCTGGGCCCGCATAGACCATTGGTGCCTAACCCTGCCAGTACTTCTCTGTCTCACCGACATTACTCATTACCCACGCACTTTATCTGATCATTCCCCAGTGGTAGCCAAGCCGTGTATACACTGCCAAACCCCACTGTTTCGGTCTTGGCGTTTTCCGGTGAGTGCCTTACATGACAAAGTATTACGCACTGAAGTTTGTGACTCTATTACTGAATATTTTACACTGAACACTGGATCTGTTAAAACCTATTTGACACTTAAAGCGTACATAAGGAGGGTCTGCAATGCCAAAGATGCGGGAGTTCCTCCCATGATCCGGAATGATTTGGCCAAGGTTGAGGGGTGACTTAAAGATCTGGACACCCAGAACGTGCTCCCTTTGGGTTGGGTGTCTTTACATTCCCATTCAGCGCTACTTCAGGAGTTTTGGGATTTAGCCACCCGTGAAGTAGCGTGCCAAGGAAAATATGCCAGGGCACGCAGATGCGGAGAGGAAGAACGACCAGGGCGAACCCTTGCCCGTCTCCTTCGCCCACAATATCAGGCAACCTATATAACTAACCTGCACCATGATGAGGGCACATTGCTCACAGATAATACCGCCATTGTCTCTGCGTTTACTGCATAGTGTTATAATCTTTACACGTCATGCACTATCATGCCAGAGACAGCACTGGTGGATTATCTCTCTGATGTCGCGATGGTTTGGCTTGAAAGGAACCAACAGCAATTTTTAGCCTTGCCCATAACTTGCGAGGAGATATCCCAAGCTATTAATGCTCAAAGCGTCTCAAAGTCCCCTGGCTTAGATGGCTTCACATGGGCCTTTTATAAGACTTACAGAGAAATTCGGACTGTTAGAGGTGTTTGCAGAATCACTGGAATGGGGTGTTATTCCTCCAATCTTCGGGAAGCTGTCATCACTTTATTACTGTGGCCGGGCACATCCCCACATCTCTGTGCATCGTATAGGCCCTTGTCATTGTTAAATCATGACAACAAAATCTTGGTTAAGGTTGTCGCAATGCGCTTTGCTCTCCTAATGAATAGACTCATCTCCGCCATGCAATCGGGATTTCTCCCCCATGGTTGCACCCCACCGTTCAACTGCGATAAATGCACGCTCATTTATCCTGAAGTCCCAATCCGTGCATACTGGGAAGAGATTCACACTGAGTTGTCACATATGGTGGGCAAAACACTTACCCTTGACCCACTACTGGTCCTACTAGGGCATGGGTACTCGCAAAAATTTTCTCAGGGGCCAAAAAGTTTGGTCTGTGATGTGTCTGGGGGCCGCATTGATGCCAGGGCAGTGGCGGTTGGGTGGAGTGTTTAGGGGGATTGGTGGCAAGGGAGGTGTAGGGGAAGCAAAGGATATACATTTAGTGGCTGAAATAAACAATAGGAAACCAGAAAACCTGGAATTAATCCCGGCTTACCTACTTTTCCAAATTGTGTGATCCTAGACAATTGTTTAATCTCACTTTCCCTCCTTTTTCTGCATTATCACATTTAAGAGGACCTCGAAATACATGATTCATGGTGTGCGCTGCACAAAACCTGCTTCTATGTTTGATTTATTCAACTATAATTTTGTTCATGTATGATAGGAACCCAGGCCATCCATAAAGTGCACATACCAAGTGACTTACCTCTTTAATTTACTATTGGTGGTGTAAGGGGAAGAATGAATGTTTCCAAATTTATGTTTGAAAGCTATCACTTTTAAATGAATACATCTCAATGCACTGATAAATTAAATTGTACTAAGGCGAAAATGTTCTGCATGTTAACTAAATACACTTTTTTTAATTTTGAAGAGACTGTCTTAGTTTTACACTTATGCTGTAAGATGTCTTTAAAAATGAAGGCGTTTCTAAAGTTAAGTGCAGGAGTCCCTAGTTATTTCCTTTCTTTAACACCAATTAAGTTTGAAATAAATGATTGTGTGTCTATTTAATATTTTTATTGTTAGTGTGGTGGAGTAAAACAGCTGCCCAGTGCTCCGGTTGCCCAAGGGGCCGCATGTAAAGGTCAGAGGGGCCGCATGAGGCCCGCGGGCCGTACTTTGTGTATCCAGGTACTAGGGTATGTTAAACCTCTCCCTTTAGGCATAAGGCGCTTCACCGCACTGGCGTTGCTTTTGGCTAAACATCAGCTAGCCCTCTACTGGGGCAGCTGCACGCTCCCCACAAGGCAGTCTGGCTGCGGAATATGTCGTACTGCGATGTCACCAACGAAATATACGCACTCCTGAAACTGCCATCTTTGCAACCCAAAGATATACGGCAGCCGCCCAGGAGCTATCTTTTGATGTTAGATCCCCAGTGTCAAAAAGAGAATAAAGTGAAAGTTAAAAAAACATTCTATAAATGTCTTTCACCTAACCAGGAGTCCAACCTTCCAATAACATCAAGATCAACCTTTATGACCAAGACAAGAAAATTAGCTATCCATCACTCTAAATCTTCCATATCCTAACATTGAAAGGAAACTTTAGGTTCAAGGACAGGTAATGTGATAATATTGAAAGGAGAATTTAGGACCACCTGGATGCACATTTGCAGACCTTGTCGCTACCCTGATAAACAATCCAACCTCTTCACTCTCTTTAGTAATCTCAACTACCACCTGGATGACTCCACTGACCCCAACACTCCCACCTCTCGGAGAATTTTACAAATCTTGTCCCAGTGAGTAGAAGGCCTCACTCATGCCACCACACACATACTGAACCCCTTCTTCACCAGTTTCAAGGAAATTACAATGGACAAGACAACACCCATCACCTGGTCCGACCACGCCCTCGTCCATTTCAACACACCCATCCCTCACCACTGCGGATTTGCCATTGCCAAACCTTCACAAAGGGATTGGATCAATGTCTCTGAACAATTCTGGGTCTCAGAGCTCTTACACCACTGACCACAATACCTCAACAATGACCTCCTCAGATCCATCTCCAACTTCAATACCTTAATCACTTCCTGCTCAAACACCATGGACCCACTTAAGACCAACATGGCAACCAGACTACTAGCTAGCTCAAACTCACCAAGCACCACTGCAAGCAGATAGTACGCAAATAGGGACAAAGCCAAGATGACCCCAACAAAAGCAATCACAGATCAGCCATCCGGTGATACCAATCACAAGTCAGTGCTACCAAATGCTCTGCCCTCCCCCAGTGCTCCAAAAGCAGCACCAACAGTGCCAAAGAAATCTTCGGCCTTGTGAAAGATTTGACCGCTTCTGCAGCAAGCTCCACCAGCAACACTCCCTCACAAGACCTCTTACCCCAGATGTCCCTTTTATTCAGCAACAAGATCTCCAACATCTACAACAACTTTGAGCCCAAACGGACCCCTCCTCCCTCACAGCTGACCTAGTTGTCACTACCAATGTCCAGTGGACCACCCTGATTACCTGGCCCACCATCACCATTCAAGAAATGGCAGCGACCATCCACACTATGCACTCCGGAGCACCACACAGCCAGAATCCTGGACACCTGGAAGCATGCCATAGTTCCCCCTCTCATAAAGAAACCTTCAGCAAACCCTAAAATAATAGCAAGCTACCGGCCCATTTCCCTGCTACCCTTTTGGGTAAAAGTCATGGAGAAAACCCTGAGCAAAACCTAGCTGCCCACCTCACCAACAACCACCTCCTCAACACCACCCAATCTGGACTCAGACCCAACCACAGCAATGAAACCAACCTCATTGCCACCATGGATTACATCTGACGAATCATGAACAAAGGAGACTCCACTGCCCTCAGCTTTCTGGATCTAACTGCCATCTCCTATACCATCTCCCACCCCATTCTGATTCAAAGCCTACATGATGCCAACATTTGAGAACAGTGCTCAGCTGGATCTGCTCTTTCCTTACAAATTGCACTCAGCCTGTCAGACTGATTCCTTTCACCTTGGCCGATGACAACCCATCTACAGAGTTTCACACAGTCCCACACTGTCCAACACCTATATGGCATCACTCGCCAGCATCATTCACACTGACGGAATCAACGCAGATGGCACCCAGCTATTTACTCCTATTCTGACAAAACATTGAACACCCAAAGGAACTTCTCAGTCTGCATGTCCACAGTTGTCAGATTGATGTAAAGCAACTGCCTCAAACTCGAAACAGACAATACAGAAGTATTCATCTTCGGTAAAGACACCTCGTTATCTGACTCCTCCTACTGGCCTGGTGCTCTTAAACCCACACTCAAACCAACAACCCATATGAAGATGGTATGTGTGTTTTTTTAGCATTTTAATCACTAATTAAGGTAGTCAAGTGCTATATAGGAAGTGTGTAAGGTTATGGCGTGATGTCAGCTCAGAGTGGGAGAATGAGGACTAGTCTGGTTGCTGTGTTTTGGATGATCTGCAGTCTTATTGTGAGCTGGTTGGTAACTCCTCCTTACACTCTGTTGTTTCTATAGTCTAGTCTCCTAGTGATGAGGGTTTAAATGATCATGTTACTGGTGTCATCTGGTAGCCACTCCTCAGTTCTTGAATTCTGTAAGAAACGAGAAATGGCTCTTACCCTACTCTCACCTCAACTCATCCCATGCTGCTCCTGCTTTTCAGCAACAGGATACCCTCCCAGGTGATTTCTGCCCTTTAAAAATATCCATAACATAACAAATAGCTATCTACTGAGCTAAACCTATGATAGGACCACACTGAAAAGAGGACTTTGGGGCTAATCACAAGTAATTAACTATCCATGATGCTGAACTTCCCACATAGTAATGTTGAGAGGAGTCTTTGTGTCTAAAGACAGAAACCTAATAGGAAACCATAATACCAGTAACAGGTCATTAACTATCCATGAAGATGAACCCTCTATAAAGTAATCTTGAGAGCAGAATTTAAGAACAAGAACGGATAATTAGCTATCCATAAAGAAAAACCGGCGTTAGGATAACATTGAGTTGAAACTTTAATACCAGTGGTAAGTAGTTAGCCATTGATGGTGCTAGACCTTCTACACGTTATAATTGAGACTGGTCATTAAGATCAAGAACAGATAACTGGCTATCCACACCACTGAAGGGGCCATAGGAGACCACTGGCCAATATTGGACTCACTGAATAAACCTAGGCTCATCATTTTCTGTGGACTTTGCATTGACTGCTGCTGTACGAACCTTCTGGGACTCAGAACTCTGTACGGAACTCTGTAAGGAACTGTCTGACATACAAAACAAAGTATTTGTGATATACTGAATACCGACAATAAAGAGATGCCAGACCCAGCCAAACTCGTAGTATCACCTTACCCTATTGTGTCTTCATCCATGACATAGAATGCCAGGTTGTGGAAGCCCATCGGAAGGTGTAGAGTGTACTCTTCGCCCCAAAATGGATTCAGATCCCGCCATATTGTTGCCGTCCTGCAAAGAAAGAGAAATAGTGATTTAGATCCCGGGACTACAGCTTTCTCGTTAAAGCACTGTAAAGTTTATTACATCATGTCCTCATAAGCCTGTAGCTAAAGGACAGATCAGGACCATCCTTACCAACATCAAGTATCTCTATTCAGATTCCTTTACACGCCTTTCTCAGATATACATGGTCTCAGAGCAACAAATGTACGAGAAAATCTGTGCTAGAAAAATAAGCAAAAGTGTGCCTCATTAGCAAGTCATGGCTACTAATAAGAGATGGCATCTTCTCAACTTTTTTTTGCAATTAAGCAGTCAGGGTAATTGTATTGCAGAGCAAACCAGAAGTCACCTTCTAGCTGCCAACACATCTCAGCTGTTCCAACTTAGAGATCCTGAAAAACGCCAATTTCTATGGATCACACAAGGGACTGGGGCTCTTCAGAAAGTCCACAGAAAATGCCTTCTTCACAAAGCAAGGACAGTAATCACAAAATAATTGTCATATATAAGAAATGTCTATTATGTTACTCTGTCAATCATGAGGGCATAAATCACCTTAGAAACGACTTCAAAGTCTGGGGGTTGAGCATAACCTGTAAGTAAGTGACTATGCCTACCTAATCGGAGTCTGCATGATCTCTTAAAGAACAAGGGTGTGCATGCAGCGTCAACGATTTGAAAGTGTGTCAGCATAGGTGGTGGAAGCACAGAACGAGCGAGGAAAAAGCATTTACAATGCTATGGGTTCCAGGTTTGCTCGAGTTAGAGCTACTAGCGTTGTAAATTCCTAACTGACTTTTCTTGCCTCATAAATTGAAAATGAAAAGTAAAAGAGTTGACATAAGCAAGCAGATTCAAAGAACCAGGGCCGCCATGAGCATGAGTGCGAAGGAGAGATACAGAAGGAAAAAGAAGTTTGCTCGCAGTCAACCATATCGGCAAACGTGCAATTATCGATGTAACAGGGTCCATGGCCAGGGAGGTAACAAAACTGTCCCAGGGAGGGAAAACGTAAAGCATTTACCAATGATAACAAAGTATTTTTGAAAGGCAAGCCCATGAATTAGTGATAGCATTGGGCGTGCGGTGGGCGTGGTTAAAAGCCCACAGATAGAATACAACATGTCACAGCGCTTGCACGCTCGACCTAAAAATTGGAGCAGTGACAGCACATGCATTGATATTTAATGCTGTATGCCCTGACTCGTCTCCCTATGATGCAATCAAGACTTTAGACTCTGCAAACCATGCAGAAGCTGAATCGGTGTCCTTTGGTCCTCATCTTCAATGTCTACCTCTATATTTCTCCACTGATCAGGAACGTAGTACAGGAGACACCAGCTTACCAGAGTATACGTTCCACAGTATTTTGAATATGATTCCTAGGGGGACACTGAGTGTTTCTTAAATGAAACTACAAAACTTTTAAGTGAACAGTAGTGAACGTCTATACACAGATCATTTTAGAGAAGTTATATAGCATGTTTGCAAGAAATAGTATTCAAAAGTAGTGTGATTTATTAGGCAAGTTAGACCTGATTTGCAACTACTGGGATGTCCCTATGCTAGAATGAGAGTTTCCTACAGGAAATAAGCATGCTAAATGATTTTACTTTTACATAGGAAAGCCATAGCAAGATTTCGGCTTGGATAGAGTCAGTCCCATAGGAATGACAAGACCAGTTGGTCACCACCACACTGAGCAAGAATCAAAGTGCCATTAAAAGCATTGACAAGGTAAAAAGTCTTTGCACTACCATGGACAGAAATAACAGAGTTTGTCTGGTACCTGAGGAGAGGAGAGCTGGGCATCTTGTGAAGGTGCTGGTGTGGCCTCGGTAAGTTTGTGGGTGTGAAAACTGTATGAAAGTTTATGCACCTATCCTGCAGCTTCAGTTCCCAATGCACTCTACCCCTTGAGGCGCTACAGTAAAACTCCTTCTGTACAAAAAATTCAAACTATGTGTCTCACCCACAGCACACCAGTCTGGAGACAAAGAAATGCAGAAAAGACATAAAGCAAGGCAATAGGTCATCTCCATCTATGCATCCAGGACATGGAACAGTAGTGACATATCCATCAGGACAAACCACACCATGCTCCAGTTAAAGTAACAGCTGAAGGCCCAGTACACTTTCACACTTTGAAAAATATACGCCTCCTAACATACACTGAGTGTGTCTTTGTCTTGGACCTTTTTGGCTAACTTTGCACTATATGAATACCCAAAACACATATATAGATATTGTATGGTCTCAACCAGGAGGCCGGAATATTATTACCAGACTATTACTTTTTACGCAGGATTTTTCAAGCTATAGGTGTCATAAACTTAAGGTTCCTCAGGCAAAGTTAAGATGTCTCTCTCCCCGTCCCCTTTGAGAGCCTGTAGTGTGTCATATTACTGTATTAGAATGCTCGCTTTGCTGACCTAGGGAGATTCCACATTCCACGTTCCATGACGTGCAGTCTCCCGGAGTCAGTTGAGAAAAGGACCGTCTGTTCTAGGTTGGAAAGATCAAGGACAATTACAGATGATTCTGGATCCAAATAGTAAAGACAAGGTTTTAATGGTGAACGACGAAGACTACTCCTTGACCTCCTTGATGGAAACCAAATTTCCAAATGTATTTAATAAATGCTTGGGAAAACTTACTGGTTTCGAACATAGAATTATATTAAAGAGGGAAGCGGTACCAAAGATTCATAAAGTCAGAACTGTGCCAATTATGATCAGAGAGGAAGTTTCCAGGGAGCTGGAGAAATTAATTTCAATGGATGTGATTGAACCAATTGAGAGTTCGGAATGGATTTCGCCTGTAGTTATAGCTCGGCGTAGTAATGGAAAAATCCGTTTATGTGTGGACTTAAGATATTTAAATAATAATATTCTGATTGATCGTTTTCCTCTACCCAAAATCACGGAAATGGTTTCTAGTCTGGAGGGAGCTTGTTGGTTTTCCACTATCGACTTGTCTTCTGCATATCATCAGATTTCTTTATCGGAGGACTCCAAAAGTCTAACAGCCTTCATCACACCCTTTGGATGCTTCCAATACAAGAGGATGCCCTTCGGTCTTGCGTCTGCGGCAGCTGTTTTTCAACGTCTTATGCACAAACTTTTGGGGGAAATCAAAGGAGTTATGTGTTTCCAAAATGACATTTTAATTTTTGGAAAGGATAAGGGCATGCATGATGAGCGGTTGGAACATGTGTTGGATGTGTTGGGTAATAAGGGGTTGACTGTTGAACTGAGTAAGTGCAAATTTGCAAAGAGGAGTGTGGAATATTTGGGACATGAGATAAGTGGTGAAGGTGTTAAACCTAAAGCTTCTTTGGTGAATGCTATAATTGGGGTGTCTCCTCCTGTGTCTAAGGACGAAGTAAGATCTTTTTTGGGCATGGCGGAGTTTTGTGCCAAATTTATTCCGAACTTTGCCAGTAAGGTCTACAATTTAAGATCTTTGCTTAAAAAGAACTCTTCATTCATGTGGAATGAAGCATGTAACCATGAGTGTGTGAAAAGGGAATTAAGCAAGGCTACATGTTTGGGTAGTTTTGACCCTAAGTTGGATACTTTTGTTACCACGGATGCAAGTAATAAAGGCTTAGGTGCTGTGTTATCTCAAAAGGACTGTAATGGTAAAGAAAAGATTATACTTTTTGCTTCCAGATCGTTGTCTCCTCCAGAAGAGAAATACTCAGTTATAGAGAAGGAGGCTTTAGCTTGTGCTTGGGCTTTAGAGCACTTCCGAGCATTTGTGTGGGGAAAAGACATAACCAATAAGTGTACTGGCTTCAGCTAGAATTTCTAGGTTGTCTATGCGCTTAAAGGATTACATTTATCGCATTGTGTATGTACCTGGGAAGAGTAATGTAATGGCTGATTGCCTTTCGAGATTACCTAATTTGTTGGAGAGGTGCGTTGATGACCCGTGGTATGAATGGAATGTGGCTCTTATACATGATTCGGGTAGTCCTGCACTTAACGAAGATAGTTGGAGGAAGGAAATGGAGGTGGACACCAATTTACAGTTGATTTTTAAATATGTATTAGAGGGATGGCCTAAGAAGGATGCGTTACCTGAACAATGCAGAAGTTTTTGGGAGGTCAGGAACAAACTCACTGTTGTAAACAATGTTATTTGGAGAGGTGATAGAATGATTCCTCCATCATGTCTAAGAGAAGTAGTCTTGGATTTATGTCATGAGGGACATTTTGGCATCGTTAGAACTAAGTCAGTAGTTAGGGAGTTGTTTTGGTGGCCAGGAGTTGACAAGTCGGTGGAAAGATTTGTCAGAACTTGTCATGTATGTTCCTCTGCTGACAAGAGTTTGTGTAACCTTAGACCACCTATGAAGCAAGCGTTCGTTCCCAAGCAACCATGGGAATATGTCGCCATCGATCTCTTAGGTCCGGTTGGTAGCTCTCAAGAGTTTGTAATAGTCCTCATTGATTTGTTCTCCAAGTGGCCAGAAATTGGTATCTTAGAAAAAGCAGATACGGTAAGCGTGTTGGAGTTTTTGGATAAGGTTTTCCTCTCAGAAGGCATTCCTTCTAAGTTGCTAAGTGATAATGGGGTGCAGTTTATGCCAGATGCTGCTAAGAAGTATTTTTGGAGGGTGGGTAATGAACATAAAACCACATCTCTGTATAATCCCAGTGGAAATGGCACCGTGGAAAGGTTCAATAGAGTCATTAAGGGTATAATTCAGAGTGCTATGAATGTGGGGGGTGGGTAATGAACATAAAACCACATCTCTGTATAATCCCAGTGGAAATGGCACCGTGGAATGGTTCAATAGAGTCATTAAGGGTATAAATCAGAGTGCTATGAATCTGGGAGAGGATTGGCATGTTGCCATTTTTAAAGCGGTGTGGGCGTATAGGATTACTGAAAACGCGACTACTGGACTCAGTCCATTTGTTATTATGAGGGGAAGAAGTCCCAGAGGCAAACATAACCCTGCTTGGTTGGTTGAGACAGGCATCCAACATTGGTCAGTGGAGAGTGTAAGGGATTGTTTGGATAGATCTCTTGAGAAATCAAAGTCCTATTATGACAAGCTCCATCATGTCAAGCCTGTTGAAATCAATGTTGGTGATTGGGTTAGAGTAAAGAAACCTTATAAAGTCAAGAAGGGTGAAAGCAAGTACTTTGAGCCTGAGCGTGTTATGGAAGTTTTGCACAATGCCGTAAAACTGAGTGATGGTAAGGTGTGGAATCTTAAGCGCATTGTTTTACTTAGGAATATGCAGGGACCGGGGTGGAATGAAGTCCACATTAACAGTAAGAGAGGTGAGAAAGGAAGGCCTGAATGGTTGGAAGATGAAGTTACGTGTCACGATGCCGCCCCGTCTCCACAAATTCGTGATAGTGTCTTGAGTGAGGAGGTGGGTGTGAGTGACTTGATGGCTGAGCCTGAGAATGGGAATGTGTCTGAGTGTGCACTTCAGTGTGACCCTGTAGAAAGGAAAAGGAAAGTGATGCCTCCTGGTTGGTTGAAGGATTATGTGTTAGGATACTTAGCTGACGTCTCTGGGTTTCATGTTTAATTATTTTCATTTTTTTTATTTTTTATTTTTCTTGTTTGCTCTTTCGCATTTATTTTCTTGTTGTTGGAAAAGAAGGGGGATGTGTAGTGTGTCATATTACTGTATTAGAATGCTCGCTTTGCTGACCTAGGGAGATTCCACGTTCCATGACGTGCAGTCTCCCGGAGTCAGTTGAGCCTGGTGTATTCCCTGAACGGACCTGTTTCTACATTTCCACTTGTAATAAAAGTTGCTCCTTACCTGGCTTCCAACGCTTTGTGATTACTACAGAGCCTTGCTACAAATCAGCCTAAAAATCTTCGGTTACTCCACTCCTTCAGCTACCAATCCCTGGGGTATCAGTAACTCCGGATGGCAGAGTTACTGGTCGATTATAAGTGAGACCCCTTTGAAATTACCAGGGGAATCCAAATAACCCAGCATCTAATTCTCCAAGTAATTCCGTATTTTCCTCCGTTTGCTCCTGGGAACTGTATTTGGAATACGTGAAATCTCCAGGAGAAAATAATTGAGTCCAGGATAATCTGTGTACATTGTGTTTCAGATGGTGCCGGCAGCAACACTTACATATGTATGGGAAATAACATCACTAGAAAATCCATTGCAGAATTGCCGGCATTGTGCCTGCACGTGTGCAGATGCATGCTGAAACATCCAGTTGCATACAAATGTCAAAAAGCATTGACAAAGTGGACGGCAAAAACAAGACCTATTGACTTTGTCAATGCTTGTTTGTACCTGGCTGAACAGTCTGTGGCTTAAAATCACTTGTGAAGAAAACATGACACCTATACCCTGAAGGGTGAACGAGTTCTTTACAATAATTGCTTCAGGGACAGAATGGAATACTTGTTTAACCGCCAGCCAGGACACAACCTAGAACACACAATAATGTAGGGAATATAGCATTGAATTCACCAGAATAAAGATAACGTTAGAGATATACAGCTGAAGGAATAAAGGCTTTCAGCGAGAACATGAGTACGAGTTTGAAAATAGTACTCAGGTTTAAAAATAAATTATTAATTTTATATTAGAAGATCTGATGCAAGGAACGTGTTCTCTATAGAAACATCCAATTCCTGTGAGTATGTGTTGGGGAGCTTCCTGCCACAGAGTGCTATGAGAATACAAAGGGTCCTTTTGATTACTATAAATGGGGTTTTGAGGAGTAGACGACCCCAGAGAGGTCTCCCCCCGGAATTATTGGGGAATTGGAGCAGTCCAGGATTGCTTGGGCTCCTTTGGGGTCCTTGGGCTACCTAAATGGGAGCCAGGTTTATAGCTGGCCATTTTGCACCTCCTGCCACCATTTTGGTGAGGCGACATGGTAGCTGGTCACTAGGTGGGGTTGTAAGGTTTTTCCAGGTCAGATACCTGAAGTGCATTTGCACTTTGTACAGTTGTATAAGTGTTTTCCCCTTTTAGGTAATTGTACAATTGTCAAGCTGGTGGAGTGGCTTACTGTATTGATGGCAAAGGACAACGTGCGGCAGGCCATGCAGGTTTGGAGGCGGGTAGGCTGGACCTCCTTGCGGTGGGTGTGCTCTCTGAAGTGCGGCCCTTGAGTTGTGCTGCGGCAGGGGTGGCGGCGGTGGTATTCGCATTTTCGCTTCTGTGCCCAGATTACAAGGCCAGGTGAGTGTGCGAGGCCGCTCCCGGCTTTGGAGAGCAGCCTCAGGTGGGCGGGGTAGGCTAGAGGTCCCTTGGGCTTCATTAGTGGACAGCAACGAGACCTCCAAGCTCAGTAGGCATCGTTGGGCTGCCTGGGAGGGCACTGTGACCCAGCGGCGAGTGTAGAATTGCAGGCTGGGAGGGAAGGGGCAGGGCCTGAACGCTCAGGATGCAGTGCTGAAGGGCAGGGGGAGAGGTGGAGGGAGGGGCAGGAGGGGGTTACAAAGGCCACAGGGGTGGTGCCAGACAAAATAAGGCTAATGGATGCAAGTGGTCATGGTAGGGCAGGTTCTAGCCCTTGGCGAAGGCTATTGGTCACATCTGGCACAGAGGTACAGTATTTAGATCTGCCTATGGCGGAGGGGGCCTATGAGGGTACTGTGCCTGGTGATGAGAGGGTGTGGGGGGCCCAAGCCAGTACATGCATACCTGAGTGGGCACTGCACCCATAGTGGTGGGCCAGGTGCTCGCTTGTTTAAGCTGTGAGGATGCACAGGAGCAAGGGGCCAAAGAGTTGGGGGGAGGGAGGGGACCTATTCCTTGATATTGGCTGCAATGTTAGAGAGGAGCGATGAGGAGGAAGAAGGGGCTCCATGGGTTGAATAAGGGGCGATTTTGAGTGAGGAAGTGGAAGGTAAGGGGGTCTGGCATGGCAGGCCCCCTACCAGAGTACATGGCAAACAGAGTGACAGTGGGGTAAGTGGAGAGATGGTTCCTTGGGCGGAGCATGAGGTTGGGGAGAGAGGCGACCGAATGAGTGGAGAGGGTTTGAGGTTCAGCAAGGGTGGCCAGGTAGTGGCAGGAGAGATGACAGGTCATGGCTGGGAGAGTAGTGAAAGGGAACTATCCAGTACACTGGGCCTCTTTTCTGTTTTGCGGCAAGAGGAGCTCAGGGGAGCTCAGTGCATCTCGCTACCTCCAAGAAGGAGAGAAGGCAGGACCCCGAGCGGAGGGTTCCAAAGAGGACGTTGAGCTGGCTGAACAACCTCGGGTTCCAATCACGCTTGAAAACTGGACGGCAACATTCTTGATTTGTGCAAGCGTTAATATCCAGAGAAGTCAGTGGCTCTCCTGAAATACATGGATGTGATTAGGAAGGGCCAGTAAAATTGCAGAGGGTATGCCTAGGTCCAGTATGAAAAGGATTTTTGGGCCCGTAAAGGAGGTAGATCCAGAAGTGCAGTGGGTCAAAATTGATTCTGATTTATGGCAGCACACCATGGGACCGGCGTTCAGGAAGACAGTCTTTACAGCAAATGGCCTCCCCATACTTTACCGCCCCCATTCTGCAGGTGATGGGGGTTGTCCTTGGTAGGCAGATGTTTGCCTGACCATCATGTACGTTTGATGGCAGGAATAAAGGAGTACTTACGGATGTGGCGCCTCTTCCTAGAGGCCTTTAATGGGGTCCCCTTGATGCAATGTCGGGAGATGGAATAGGATGCGCAAATGTTTTCTGATGCAGTGGGGGGCAGGCTTTCACATATACTGGGATGGCAGGTGATGTGTGGAGATTGGGTGGGAGGAGCATTGCTTTACTCGAGCTCTTCCCTTTGGTCATAGCGGTGACCCTTTGGGGAAAGAAATGGCGGGATATTCAGTTTGGGGGGGAATCCGTGTGGATTTAGCACAGCAGGTCTAAAATGGACCAAAGCAGGTGAGGCAACAGTGTTCATTTGAGGTCCTTCCTTGACAAGACCATATGCCCAGTAGCATAGGGTTGTGTATTATGGGCAAGGCGGGAAGCTCCTTGTGAGCTTGTGTTTATACACAGGGACAAAAAGCCTGTGACAGCATTCCAGCTGCTGTCTTTTCTGCGAAAAGTGGCCCAGTCATTGGTCTTTGCTCTGGCAGATTTTGGAGCCCACTCATTCAGAATAGGCCTGGCTACGGAAGCAGGTAGAAGGGGTTGGGGCTGGGGTAGGGGCAGCATCATGAGGGGTGGGGGAGATAGGTCTCTGTTGCTTTTCAGAGGTATGTGGGCATGGAGGGAGAAACATGTTGATTCTGTAGTTGGTGATTGTTGTTGTGTTTGTTTCTTTCAGGTTCGGTAGCAGGTCCAGTGAACAAGGTTTTATTGATATGACTGGTGGGCCATTCCTTTGTACAAAATGGGTGAAAATACAAGCAGAGAGGGGCAGCCAAAGTGTCAACTTGGGCCTAGACCCCTCAGCATTCAGCTTATAGTGGCACAGAAAGCGGGCGATGCAGTGGAAAGCGCTAATACCCTAATTAAATAAATTGATGGTGAGGGACCAGTACCCGGATGTGTTCGTTTACTTAGGTGAAAATGACTTAGTTTGCGAGAAGGGGCTGCAGATTCTAAAAAACATGAAGAGACCTTAGGGAAATACAACAGCAATGGTCAGGTTGTCTTCTAGTCTGGACAGCATTCATTCTGCATAGGGTCTAGCGGGGTGCAAGACGGCCAGGGGCGATTGAGCGGGCAAGGAGGAAAATAAACAAAGAGATGCAGAGACTTTGTGGAGCGAGGGGTGTTGCATATTTGGAGCACTATGATCCTCAGCAGGTTGATGCTGTATTTTTTAGGGGGATTGGGGTCCACTTGTCCTTTATGGGCATTGAACTTAATTTGCTACATACCAAAGACACTCAACGCAGCATGTTTTGGATCAATTAATGGGTTCCTACTGGAGGGGCATTAGAGCTATTTCTGGGTGGCGGGGGCAGGTCACGTTGGCATAGTGTGCAGAGTTTTAGGCTTGAAAGCGGCAGCCCAGGTGGGAAATGAGAGGGTAGACTGGACTACGCCAGGAAAAGCCAGGGTGTTAAATGTTCAGCAGGAAGTTATGGTAGTTACAGTTGCAGAGTACTATCATCTGGAAAGGAGTTTTAAAACAGCAATCTCTCAACTACAAAAGGTAGAGGACAGGATTGCTATACTGAAAGTAGGGAGGGGGAGAGGTGAGGGGAGAGGAGAGGCAGGGAGGGGTGGAGGATATGTTACAGGTGAATCATACGTATAGTGTGGTTGTTTGTTTTGTGAGGCAAAGGCCTAGGGCTTTTGATTGTTAGGCGCACCTGTTTTCAATAAAGCAGCCTTTTTCACACAGCCCGGTGTCAATCTCAGTTATGCTCCCCTTTTCCCCAATCCCGCTTTCCCGTCTGACCAAACTGTGACCATGTGTACTGACCAGTCTTTTTATCATTTAGGTGCCAAAAATTAGCTGAACCCACCGTTTAGCATGCTGGACAGCAGTGGACATTTAGGTTAAACAAGCCATTGTAGACTGCCCAGAAATAATCTCCTAAATCAAATGGACCTCCAGCGTCTTTGAAAGTGCATTTTTTAAATATTTAGGATGGTTGTAAACTGCATTTATATTACGGAAGCCTCATCATGACTGACTAGCCGTCTCCATGCGAGCTTAGCATCTGACGTGGGCTTAATAAGGTAGATATGGCAGCAGGGACACACTGTATTTGGAGTCTGAGACAAGCATTGGCAAAGCCAATAGGTCCTGCCTATGCAAGATTTATTTGGTTTGTTAATTTTTTTAGCCATGTTTCATGTTGCACAGCAGTGAAGCATAATGAAGATATTATATATATATATAATATATACACACACACAGGTGTGGCATTTTATAAAATATCTACTTGTCCATGGGACTGATTGCTTCATAAATCTGCTTGTCCTGAAAAAAATCCACTTATCCCTTTGGTGCCACATAGTGCGGCAACATATTATGGGACTATGCTGTTCACAAATATTTTCTAGGAGTATGATTTTCTGACCTAATTCTGTAAATTGTTGAGAATTCATGAAAACTGTAAATCTGCACTAATGCAAGGAAATATACCACATGTGCAGTTTTGTGGCTTTCTTTACGGATTGGAACCCTTATTAGGGCTGGCAGAAACAAAGACTGCTAGTTTTTATTAAAATGTCTGTCTCTATCTACCTATCTATCGGGTTGCTTCACTGAAACTGGCAAATACAAAAACAACAAGGTGATGGATGGAGTGCTTTAATTAATCTCAGCCACTAGCAATCGTTCTGGCCGCATCCTAATCAATTGTTTTTTGCCCACAGCGCCACCTCAGTTTGGATCCAGCCACATTCAAATCAGTCTTGACCTTGTTCCTTATTGGAACAGTCTAGCCCGAACTGCCAGGCCAGGTCCCCCCTGAACCAGAACACAAGCAGCCCAGGACCAGTTTCACCCATGTTATCCATCTATACTATGTCATCGTGGTATAGCTCAGGAGTCACGTCTGGGCATGCCTGGTGCACTCAGGGAGTCAAATGCAAAACAACAAAGTGATGGATCAATGTGAGTGGCAGCATTCTGCTCTTTCACACGGAGCATATTGGCATACCAAGCAGTTTTGTTCAGTACCAGGAACTACTAAAGCAATGTGTGCTTTTTTGAGACCAAAAAATATTTCAGCTCTTTGCCAATGTTTGTTATAAGTATAGGGGCCCAGCAGCTCCCACAACAATAACGTTTTACAAAAATAATGTAAAAACAAGACCCACATTGACCAAACTAGACAGCTGACCACCAATGTCAGACCTATTGGCTTTGCCAGTGCTTGTTTGTTTTCGTGTTTCCCATAATCTTGTTGAAACCGGTTATGCTGATTTTCCATTGTGAACATATTTTGGAAATACTAACATGGATCAACATATTTTATTAAATAATGCTTCAAAGAAACAGTACCCAAAATGTTACTGTACTTTTCCAAAACATGTTTTCCTAGTTAGAGTAAACATTTTACTTTGAAAACAAAGAATGATCAGTCTTGCTTTCAAGCTTCTGGACACATTTGCATCTAACGAGAGAGTATTCTGGGAGCATTGTATGTAGTCTCATATTGTTACACTTTGCAAGAGTGTATACACATTTTTATACTAAAGCCACTGTCAGTAGTGGTGTCCTAGTTTACAAAATTTCCTTACAGCACTGATCCTAATAATAAAGGCTTTGAATTATTGAACCATAAATACAAATTTGAACAGCATTAATGGACACAAATGTTACCTTAACTGCAGACAATGCCACTCCTAATCCACAATGTGTGCTGTAAAACGACAGCCAAAAGATTCGGCAAGCCCCAATATCAAAAACACTATCCTCAAAAAAGGTACGCTCAGACCAGTCCTGTGTTCTTGCAAAAAAAGTGTTTATTCAAAAGTCAGGCTTTCCCCAACATGTTTCAGGTCACCCACCACAGTGAAATATACAAAATAGAAACAAAGGGTCACTTTATGGATTCAATACAAATACCAGTGTAAGCATGAGTGCCATCTTGGAAAGGTGCACAGGAACAAAACAAGATATAACTACCAATGGCACATAACATGGAATGTACTCATATCTAACAAGTTGATAATGTAATTGCTACCCCACATTATGCCCGTACTTAATGCAATACAATGCGAAATAAACGATACATGAAAAGCAGACACAGCACATTACATCACAATAAAATATGAGTTGAATCACCACACAGTTAATATGCATTTTGCCACACATTCTATCCCTTCCCTGCTTACATGTGCACTTCTATCTATAGTGAAAAGTGTGGGTTAATGACATCAACCTGGATGTTATGAGAGCATGATTCATGCTATATGAGTTCAACTTTGTAATGTTGTTAATTATCAGAGTAATGTTCGCATATTTGGCGTACCCCCACCCACGCTCATCATTTGGAGTGGGCGCCATCGTTTTTGGGAGATCCTTGCATGGTCAGTTTTGCATGATTTTCGCATTCGGGTGTGTGGGCATTCAACTCATACTTTATTGTGATATAATTTGCTCTCCCTCCTTTTTTTTCATTTTAACCGTGCAACACAGTAGCCATGCAGGTGTACAACATGGCAAAGAAAACATTCCAAATCTCTCTAGTATTTGGATTTACAATGTTTTAAGCCATTTTGTACAGCTGTGTGGCTGCTATGCAGTATGGTTGAAAGTTTAAAAAAAAAAAAAATCTCTCTATTATTTGCCCTTTTATTTTGTTAAGGCTTTCTATATAGCAATGATGTTGTGTTGTTGCTTGTGAAGAACGACTTTGCCTATTTACTTATGCTGAGCTTATCCTGGTGTAATTTTCAGACACCGGGACACATTTAACATTGCACTACTGTCTGCTTTGATTCTAAGCAGCAACATGCAGGCAGAGAAAGGGCTTTTTAAAAAAATTAATTTCCACCTCCACCTGGGCCAAAGATAAAGGCCGAAGTTAAGCGACATTAGGCCTCCTTTTGTTACAATTTGATCCTGGCTAGGTGTGGCCTGGAGGCTCACTGGATGGATGTGGATTGGAGGGGAAAGAAAGGCCCACGGCTTATCACTTCGTATGTGCTTAGAGAGGCATGCTTTTGACTTTGTTCAGTCCCTGTTTTTAAGAAAAATGCATGCACTGTAAGAATGTCAGATGTGTTGGTCTGCTCTAGTAGTTACACAAATAATGTATATACCACTATTTTATTTCTTGTATAGCGCTACTCATCCAGTGCAGGGTGTCATAGCGCTTTATATAACATACAAATTATACATTGTCAATAAATCATGTAAGTCTGTAAATCAATATACAAGATGTTTGTTGCATAAAACAGTGAGTGTTACAAGGTGTAGGAGATACATATCCTTCATACCTCACTGTGCTATATTAAAAGGATTACAATTTATTAACTGCAAGTAACAAAGGGATCTCTCTATTAAAATCAGTAACCCGCTTACCTATCTAGCTAAAATAAAAATCTGTCATATGCATGTTATATGATGTTCTATTTAAGGGTTATGCTACAGTCTAGTAAATGGAGCATATAAGGGGCATGAGCGGGCTCCATATGGAGAGTAATCTGCCTTCCTCTTTTCTATAAACCCTCTCATTTTGAAGTATGTGAAAGCAAACTAAACACTAAGCTCCTTGGAAAACACAACATGACATTTGACCTCTGACTTTGAATGCCCAGCACGCATGGCATGATAGGAACAAGATTTAAAGGCCTATTTACAGAAAACAAGTTCATGAAAGAATACAGAAAACAAGGTTTAGGCAACCAGGGGGTGGGGGGGGGGGGGGGCAAACTCAAGATGTACAGCCTAAAGCAAATAGAGCCAGCAAATAGAAGGCAAGGAAATGAGAATTACAAACCACGGAGCCAATGGTAAGCAACAGGTGTAATGCATTCCTGGGTCAACTTTCTGAATGTTCCCAAAATGGCCCAAAAGCTGAGCTGTCTGGTAGGCTGCAACCTAAAAAAGAAGAAGGGTGCAAAAACTGAACCCCTGTTATGGTGCCTAAATACCATGAGAAGATTCGGAAGGCAATACTAATTTGCCCGGTAAAGAGAATTACTAGCTAAATTATGTAGGAGGCTGGACTGGCTTGTAGTGAGTACCAAGGGGTACTTACACCTTGCACCAGGCCCAGGTACCCCTTATTAGTGTATAGGGTGTCTAGCAGCTTAGGCTGATAGATAATGGTAGCTTAGCAGAGCAGCTTCGGCTGAACTAGGAGACGAGTGAAGCTCCTACAGTACCACTAGTGTCATATGCACAATATCATAAGAAAACACAATACACAGATATACTAAAAATAAAGGTACTTTATTTTTATGACAATATGCCAAAGTATCTCAGTGAGTACTCTCAGTATGAGGATAGCAAATATACACAAGATATATGTGCACAATACCAAAAATATGCAGTATAGTTTTAGAAAACAGTGCAAACAATGTATAGTTACAATAGGATGCAATGGGGGCACATAGGGATAGGGGCAACACAAACCATATACTCCAAAAGTGGAATGCGAACCACGAATGGACCCCAAACCTATGTGACCTTGTAGAGGGTCGCTGGGACTGTAAGAAAACAGTGAGGGTTAGAAAAATAGCCCTCCCCAAAACCCTGAAAAGTGAGTGCAAAGTGCACTAAAGTTCCCCAAAGAGCACAGAAGTCGTGATAGGGGAATTCTTCAGGAAAGACCAAAACCAGCAATGCAACAACGATGGATTTCCAGACGAGGGTACCTGTGGAACAAGGGGACCAAGTCCAAAAGTCACGATCAAGTCGAGAGTGGGTAGATGCCCAGGAAATGCCAGCTGTGGGTGCAAAGAAGCTGCTACTGGACAGTAGAAGCTGAGGATTCTGCAAGAACGACAAGGGCTAGAAACTTCCCCTTTGGAGGATAGATGTCCCACGCCGTGGAGAGTCGTGCAGAAGTGTTTTCCTACGGAAGGACTGTAAACAAGCCTTGCTAGCTGCAAAGCTCGCGGTTAGGGTTTTTGGGCACCTCCGAGGGGAGGTGCAGGTCAGGGGAGTGGTCACTCCCCTTTCCTTTGTCCAGTTTCGCGCCAGAGCAGGGCTGAGGGGTCCCTGAACCGGTGTAGACTGGCTTATGCAGAAATGGGCACCATCTGTGCCCATGAAAGCATTTCCAGAGGCTGGGGGAGGCTACTCCTCCCCTGCCTTAACACCTTTTTCCAAAGGGAGAGGGTGTAACACCCTCTCTCTGAAGAAGTCCTTTGTTCTGCTATCCTGGGCCAAGCCTGGCTGGACCCCAGGAGGGCAGAAACCTGTCTGAGGGGTTGGCAGCAGCTGCAGTGAAACCCCGGGAAAGGCAGTTTGGCAGTACCCGGGTCTGTGCTAGAGACCTGTGGGATCATGGGATTGTGCCAACAATGCCAGGATGGCATAGAGGGGGCAATTCCATGATCATAGACATGTTACATGGCCATATTCGGAGTTACCATTGTGAAGCTACACATAGGTAGTGACCTATGTGTAGTGCACGCGTGTGATGGTGTCCCCGCACTCACAAAGTCCGGGGAATTTGCCCTGAACAATGTGGGGGCACCTTGGCTAGTGCCAGGGTGCCCACACACTAAGTAACTTTGCACCTAACCTTTACCAGGTAAAGGTTAGGCATATAGGTGACTTATAAGTTACTTAAGTGCAGTGGTAAATGGCTGTGAAATAACGTGGACGTTATTTCACTCAGGCTCCAGTGGCAGGCCTGTGTAAGAATTGTCAGAGCTCCCTATGGGTGGCAAAAGAAATGCTGCATCCCATAGGGATCTCCTGGAACCCCAATACCCTGGGTACCTCAGTACCATATACTAGGGAATTATAAGGGTGTTCCAGTATGCCAATGTAAATTGGTGAAATTGGTCACTAGCCTGTTAGTGACAATTTGGAAAGAAATGAGAGAGCATAACCACTGAGGTTCTGATTAGCAGAGCCTCAGTGAGACAGTTAGTCATAACACAGGTAACACATACAGGGCACACTTATGAGCACTGGGGCCCTGGCTGGCAGGGTCCCAGTGACACATACAACTAAAACAACATATATACAGTGAAATATGGGGGTAACATGCCAGGCAAGATGGCACTTTCCTACAAATTATGATTAGAACTAATACGGGAACACTGCACTCCTGATTTCTTTTGTTTATGTTTTTTTATCATTAATATTATGCACAGGCGTAATCAGGGAAACCTGCACTATTATGCACAGACATAATCAGGGAAAACTGTTAACATGTTCTCTTGGAAAGATGGACCAGAATGTAGAAAAAAACTATAGGAATCAGTGCAGAAACACTGATTCCTGTTGCTATTCCAAATTTCATAAGGGAAATCTTGGAATAGTGTAGAATTTCAGGATTTACATGTGAGGAATTACCACCTTAGCAGTCCATTGACTTTTGGAAAGAATGCTTTAGTTTAGGGAAAGAGTTCCGGGAGCTCCTGTGTGTCAATCAGTGCTCTCCACCTGAGAGGTCTATCCTCTCAAAGCTGTGTTCTCATTTGAGCATGTGCATAAAGTGTGACAACCTAATTTGCAAAAACCTGAAAAAATCTAAGTGGTTAGGAGTGGAGCAAGGTTTGCTTGATTGAATCCATCCAACACTGATCCTCATAGTTCCTTTAGGTCTTACCTCCCTTAGCCTTTTTGACCTTAACCTGGTAGAGAGATAGTGATCATGTCTATTCTATGGTTATGTCTGCCTTTACTCTACTGCTGTCACGAAGCATAATTTGAGAAAAAGAGCTTTCAAGATTATCACAAAGAGGGGTGTTGGCTCCACCTATATGTTGGAAGCCAGGATTTCAAGTTGGGCACGAGTTGTATGCCTTCACAGAACAAATGTTATTCCCCTCCACAGAGGTGTGATTATTTTCTTTATTTATCCAGCACCAATATGGCTGCCTAAGCTTGAACTTTCAGTAGCACATACATGAAATTGCAACACTGTTAAAATGTCTTGGAGAACTAGATAATTTAAGTGTTTCTTTTTCCCTAACAGCAGCACAGATGGGAAGAGGGCAGTCATGAGGAATGTATTATAGTGTTGGGCACACACACCTTCCACCGTGACTTCAGAGTGCAATTTCCGTTAGAGAGCAGTATGAGACACCCAGGACTACAACAATTTACATGGATTTTTAGGTCTACTTGACAAAGCAACTGTTTCCTGACCTTTGTGTACTTGCAAGGCCCTAGACCCCAGCCACATGTTGGTTCTCCTGAGTACAGGATCTGATTGGGAAGTACTTGTGTGCTTCCACTGAAAAGACTAATTCCATTGCATTTTTTGGTTTGGGGCAAAGCTTATATTTGACACATCAGGACTGAATTGGTTTTGGTGGCAAGCATGACTTAAGGTCTTATCTGTTTATTGTGAAATGTTATGATAAAGGCAATTGCTATCAGATATATTTTTGTGGAAAGGATATGCTAATGTCAATAGGCATCTAAATGTGCATAGTTATTACTGTAAAATAAAGTTTACAGATAGGAACTTTCTTACATAGATCTCACAGATTACTGTAGTAGGCAATGGTTTTGGTGATGGTGTTGATATGCATAAATACAATGTCAATGTAAGCCATGATATGCGCCAGCATAACAACGAACGCTCTTTGCTATAGTCGATTCCACCTTACATGACCTCTGCATCAACCCTGAGCCAGAAGTATGTGGTCAGGCAGGCCCTGAGAACCAGGCCTGAAGCAACAGATTGACAGATCACAGATGAGGTGACACATAGCCCATAGACAAATGCGCAAAACAGGAAAGACACAGATTGAATCTCCAGATAGGCAGCAACACCACAAAGGTCTTAGGAAATTGGCCCCCAATAAAACACATTTGGCCAGAGGTATTAGTGTTCCCAAAACACCATAAAGCTAGATGCCACATGAGGTTAGGAACAAACAGACAATTAGAGCACAGCACACACACACACAAACTACATGCAGTGATCATGCCCTCCCAATACCAGACATCTGGACATGTTACCTACTGGTGGACACTATGTCCAGGCAAGGTCAGGACCCACTGGCACACTTTATCAGATGGTCGGATTTATGGCCTTCTGACTAGACCCGGATTTCTTTTTCAAATAATGTATTAATTAATTTTAATGCACCTCAAGACAATGTATAAAAAGATGCTGAAAACTCTGTAACTTCGAGAGACAGTCATCAGACCCCGATTCTGTACTGCGATCTCCCGGCCATTGCGTTTAATTAAATAGACCGTTCCTGCTTTGCCAGACACCTCGTTTTTTTATTATAGGATGCTTATATTGTGAGAATCCTTGTGTGGCCCTCTTAGGGCAGAGAGCATGTTGATTAGCCAATTGTAATTTTGTTGACCTTTCTAATGTTATGACTGTCTGTCTGATGGATGCCCTGTGGAAAAGCTTACGCAAAAAACTTTAGGCCTGGTGACAAGCTATAGGCCTGATTGGTAAACATTATGTCTGATAACATAGGTATGGTCTGTTTATTATGAGATATTCGACAAAGGCAGTTGGTCTAGATTGCAAATTGTGAAAAGCGTTTGTTAAAGCCAGGAAACCTTTAACAGGTGGTTGCTATCACACTGTGTTACAGGCTATATATTTTGTTACATGTCATCTCACAGATTACCGTAAAAGGCAAGGGTTTTGGCGTTGGCCACCCACTCTACCAAACCTGGGGGTTTTCACTGTGATGCTTCATATTAGACCCTGTGTAAAGGAGTTGATTATTGTTTTGCAAGCTGTATTTGTCTACATATTTATAACTGTATAACTGTATGCATTATGGTGCAAGCTTATGTGCAGTTGATTAGGCCGGTGGTAGCTAATGCATAAAGCCAATAGTTAAGGGTAAAGGCTTCATCTGTTTATTGGGAACATGTATGTCTGACTCCTAAGGTGTGATATTTGTATATTGAAAAGTTAAGACAAAGCAAGTAGAGTTTATTTACTTATTATGAAAAGCATGTGTTAAAGATAATAGGCTTTTCAAAATGAATTGTTGTTACACTACGTTAAAGCCTATAGGCAGGTATTTTGTTACATGGAATGTCACAGATTACTTTAAAGGTTTTAATGTGGGGGATCCACCCAAACAAACCACGGGGATAGAAGTTAGGCACAACAATAATACTTGCTAAACTCTTTTAGGAATGACAGAGGATGATTTTGAGATTGGTGGGTGGATCAAGTACCATCAATATGGCAGAGAACTTTACATCCGCCATGGCGAGGGTACACCACCTACCAAATTTAGAGATGTACACTAAACTAGGAGATACCTCTTGCGTTTCCAGGAACTTCCATCACGGCGATTCCTGTAAATTCATTTAAAGTTTGACTGATGGCTCTGTCAACATGACAGTGCCGTATGCTAAACTTTCACTTTTATTTATTTTCAAAAACAAATTCCCAAAGCAAAATTTTATTTTTGAAAACAAAAAAAAGATTTTCTTGCTGTGGGAGTTTTCTCCCCAGGTTCAGGGGTCATTTTGTAGTTTTCACTGCCCCTTACTGCCAGGCTTTACCTGCAGGTGACTGCCAGTGAAAACTGGCCATATGATCACCCACTTTTAACAGGGTGCAAGGACACATGGCCAAACCTCTGATGGCACTTTCTCTGTTAGGCCATTGGCGGTATATGTAAGCTGCGGAGACAGTGTAGTCTCTGGTGTCTAAATACTGAAGTCCTGTCCGACTAAGGAGTGTGGAACTTCACTTTGGTGGAGAGGATATTGCCATTGCAATGGACTACCCTCCCTGCCAAAGTCCAAATCAGGTCCATTGTATTTTGCTTTGCCAACTGTAACTTTATATTCATTTGTACTTTTTTGACTGCATCTCAGGTGCCTTTTGGAAAGCTCATGCTCATTACAGTAGGCTGGAGTTGGTTATGGACAAACAAACAAAAGTTGATAGAAGGAATGCTTGTAATACGTCTAATCACCGACAATCGGTGGGCTAGCATTCCAACCCATCATTCTTTTGCCCTCCATGCCACCTCAGTTTGGACCCAGTCATATGCAAACCAGGCATATTCCTGCTCCTAAGCCCGAAGTGCCAGGCCAGGTGCTCCCTGAACCAGAGCACCAAAAAGCCAAGACTGGTTTTGTCCTAATTGGGGCTCTTCAGTCGCATGTAGCTAGGCTCCAGTGGCAAAGTGAGCACAGTACCAATGTCTGGATGTGCCCTAGGCCACTTAGTGCATTACTTCATACACATAAAAGGTTCCGGGAGGAATGCTTGCAATACGGCTATCCACTGGCAATCACTCAAGGTGGCATTCCAACCCATCATTATTTTACCCACATGCCACCTCAATTTGGGCCCAGTCGTATGCAAATCAGAGTTGACTCTGAACAGGACAGCAACAGTGCAGGCTGTACTGCCAGACTGGGTGCTCATTGAACCAGAAAACAAGCAACCTAAAAAAGATTTTACCCTGATTTGGGCTCCTCATTTGGGTGTGGATTTTTCCCATTGGCAAAGTCAGTTTAGGACCAACGTCTGGTCATACCCTTGGCCACTTAGGGCATTACATCAAACACACAAAAAGTTAAGGGGGGAATGCTTGCAATAAGTCTGCCCACTGGCAACCGCTTGGGGTAGCATTCCAACCCATCATTCTTTTGCCCACCATGCCACCTCAATGTGAACCCAGCCATATGCAAATCAGTCTTGCCTCATGGGAATCCTTGTTAAGCCCGGTTAGTTGTATTTTGCCTTGATAACTATAAGTTTGTATACATGCACAATTTTATGACTATGGTCCCGCTGGTTGCCCTGTGAGAAAGTTTATGCTCAGGACAGCAGGCCTGAGTTGGTTATGGTGACGACTAAAGGATTATAGCAATAGACTTAATTGGTGTTGGTGTGCAAGGAAATGATATGCCTGATACCATAGGTCTGACCTGTTTGTTATGAAAAGTTATTACAAAGGCCATAGTCCCGACTGATTTATTGTGAAAAGCATACAGTAAATAGACCTCTAACAGTGGATTGTTATTCAATTATGTTGATTGTTATCAAATCATGTTAAATGCCGTAGAAAGGTATTTGGTTACATGTAATCTCACAGATTAGTATATTAGGCAAGGGGTTTAGTGTTGGTCACCCACTCTGAAAAACCTTAAGAGTAGAATTGTGCCGTGATGATTCTTGTTAGACCCTTTTGAGAGGGGTTGTAAATGGTTTTTGTAAATTTTACTTTTGCATAAGTTTGTCATTTTATAAAGGTATGGCTGATGGTTGCCAGTTTATGCGCTACAGTAGCCCTGAGTTGCATGTCCCGTCAAGCCACTGGTAAAAGCTAAAGGCCTCATTGTTCCGCTGGGAAAACGTATGTGAGTGTCCTAAGGTGTGATTTTTTTATAATGAAAAGTTATGGCAAAACAAGTAGACCTTACTTGCTTATTATGAAAAGGTTTAAAGGCAATAGGCTTTCAAAGGTGAATTGTTAGACATTCTGCTAATGCCTGTGGAAGGTATTTTCTTACATGCAATCTAACATATTATTGTAGCAGGCAAGAATTTTGGTGTTAGTGACTTACCCAACAAACCGTGGGACTAGAAGATTTCCTCTATTGTAATCCTTATTAGGCTATGCTAGTAAAGATCTTAAATTGTTTTGTAAACTTTATTTTATAAATGTTTGATACTTTATTACAGTATACCTGGTTGTTGACTTCAGGGAAGGTTTATGTCCAGCACAGTAGGTCTGAGTTGGTTATGATGAACAGCCAATGTTAAAGGTTATAGCCTGTTTATAATAAACACTTACGATAATAGCAGTAGGCCTGACATACTGATTGTGAAAAGCATATGTTAAAGTCCATAGGTATTTTGTAATTTGGAACCTCACAGATTACCATAATAGTCATGGGTTTTGGTGAATTGTCACAGATTAACTTCGTAGGGAAGTATTTTGGAGTTGGTTACTGCCCCTGACAAACCCTAGAGGGAGAAGATCTGCACTGCAATCATTCTGGCTTGATTCTCATCTAAACTGTCTGGCCGGATCTTGTGATTAAAAAAAATAATTAAGGCCCTGATTTAGATCTTGGCGGATAACTTACTGCATCACAACAGTGATGGGTATCCAGTCTGCCAGAATATAAATCCAGTCAATAGCCTATGGGATATATATTCTTGAGGACGGGATTTCTGTCCCAGTTGTGACAGAGTAACTTGTCCACCAAGATCTAAATCAGTCCCTAAATTCTTCCTCTTTCTTCCTGTTTGCATTTAATCTCTGGACTCCTCCTTTTTTCTCTCTTTCTGCTTATGTCCCTCCCTACCACCCCTATCTCACTACTTCATGTCTATCTTTAAGCTCCTGACACACCTACTTCAACTCTCTCACTACACTTCTCTCTCGTGTCCGGCCACTGTTCCAGCAATATTTCCTTACTCAGGTCATTTTCTATCCAGAGAAGTATACGCACAGGAAAAGACAGGAGGACAAGGGAGTGATAGAGAGGTGCAGAGGAAATAATCAGATTTCATTGAATTGAATGGTGAAAACACTCAAAATGCCATTTGTGAAGGGGGCGTTATTTGTTGTAATGAAAATTCAGCAATAAAAGGCTTCAATTTCAAGTGCTAGATACATCAACCTTTTTTTATATTATGCACAAGTTCCCTAAACATCTATTACTGTATCCTCCCTAACATAAGAGAAAAAAGGCTGGTTAGGTTAGGAATTCTATGTTAAATATTCAGGGGTGGCTCCTTCGCAATGTCGAAAGAGATTCGCTCCCCTGGCTAAGCCAGCAGCTAAAAAATAAAACAAAAGCTTACTATTGTTTTATTTTTCAGCTGCTGGCTCAGCCAGCAGCATGTGCAGGGAGGGAAGGGCTGGCCCATGAGAGGGGGGAGTGGAGTGTACTCCAGTGTGCATGTGTGTTTGCCCAGCCGTCTTAGTCCGGCTAAACACACAAGCACACTTAGGTTCCTCCAACCTGGATGTCATACACAGCAGGGTTTGATAAACTGCACAAGCTCCCATGCAGTGTCTGAGTGGCAGACCAAGCCGCTCACACCAATCCTGGTGCTGCACTCATGCTAGGTTTAGCATGAGAGCAGCACCAGGATTGCATGGGGAACCTGTTCGTGTGTCCCAGGGGCTGCTGGGACACCAACACCATCTAGAGGGAACAGGAGCGAGGCGGCCGGCATAGGAAAGGTGGGATCTTTTTTATTTTACTTTATTTTTGTATTTTACCCCGGGGGCTTGCCCCTCCCCTTGAGATTTGCGGCCGCCGCTGAAAATATTGATTTTGTAAAACAAAGAAAATCTTTATCCATGCACAATAAGAAATGGTTTTATCAATGCCTGCTCAAGCTTTCTTTTGGCACAATTTGCCTGGGAAACACGGGATAGCTTGAGCTTCTCGCTCTTTTTGCATGCCCCTTTTCTGTAAGATTTTTAATGTATAATTCAGTTTTGTTTGGCATCATAAGGGCTTGAATTAGGGCAATAAATTCAAGTTGTTCGGAAAATGAGGCACCGCAATAAATCGTGCCCAGGCCACACAAAAAAAAATCACTGAGGTGGTGCTTTACATTTCACTTGCTTTGTCCAATCCAGCTTCTTTTTATAGTCCAGTTTTGGGTTTTATTATTTTCTAATCTGAGTAAAAATGATGCCTTATAATGTTATCTCTGCCATGCCTTACCTGCTATGCTCGGCTAAGTTGACAAGGTAATTAAAGTGGCTGTGTCAGTGTGCGGCTGGGATGTGTGTTAGGGTGACTGAGTGCGTGGTGGAGCGTATTAATAGGTAACCTGTAATCTTCCCTCTACACCAAACCTACAACTTGTTTATGTGACCCACCAACCTGCCTCTTGTGTACCTTGGACTGAGTTCTTGCTACAAACACTTCCTCCGTGAAACAACGTGAGAAACTGCCACTTCCCTTTATGGACCACTATTTGATCGCCTGCTGGCTGGACCATCCACTGTTAAAATGTCAAGCAATGGGAAATAGGCGCTAGAATGTCAAACTACAAGCAGGAAGGTCCAGACACTTTGGGTGAGTCTGTTCTGAAGTCATAAAGTCAGCTCTTCACAGAAACGCTTCTCCAGGGTTCGAGCAGGGCTTCTCCAGGGTTCTAGCAGGGCTTCTCCAGGGTTCGAGCAGGGCTTCTCCAGGGTTCTAGCAGGGCTTCTCCAGGGTTCGAGCAGGGCTAAACGCCAAATTACACTCCGCTATTCGCACATGGCAAAGAACAGGACAGTGTTACCATCTTACTCTGCTGACAAACAGAGCTGCATTTAAACACGCTAAAACATATTACTCTAGTGCATCACTGTTGGGACAGAAATGTCCCCTAGCAGGGTGAGCAGCTGCCCTGAGTCCCCCCTCCGGCACATCTCTGCTGGGTTTTGGTTTTCATCTCAGCATATGTAATAGCCATGCCTGTGCGCCAAGGATCTCTGTGAACATTGTACAAGAGACAAGGTGGGGCACTGTGGTCTAGCAGGACACACAGAGTGTACCACTCTACTGTGAGAGTGTCTATAGTCATTTCACCAAGCCGGGGAGTACCGACACTGGTGGCAGCAACCGACTGCAGTTCGAGAAACATGCATTTTACCCTGTTGCCTTCAGTGCGAGAGTAGTCTACCCACCTATCCGGTTAAACAAGTTCTTCCAGGTGTTTCCAAGCAGGCCTTTTAGCCCTTCATAGGAGATCTGGCTGGGCTTGGAATATGTATGTGGTGCTTTACTGTGACGGTAGGAACCATTATCGGGACTCTTGTATGTGGGTGTTGACATGATGGGGTGGAGGCTGAGTCTACCATGCAGGAATGTGAATTGGTAGAAAATGAATTCCGAATATCTCAGAGGTGAGCCAGACTCACATGACTGGTAAATGAAGGCAAGATTGCCCTTTTGAAGTCTAGGGTTCCTCCTTTTTTCTGTTTTTTTAATTCCCCACCGTGTGGAATAGACCATCTTCAGCAGTTGAAAGGCAGGAAAGACTCTTTCCATTTGAACAATGTTGTACAGACTTTGAAAGGAAAAAATCAACTCATCCCCTCCCTCTTTCGTGCACAAATCTGCAGATTACAGAAATGTGACCTAACAGTTAGTTGATTCACTTCCCTGATACTTGACCAGAAACGGAACCGGACACTGGCACACACCTCAGCATCTGGAAAATCCGGATACCTACTGCAGAGAAGTCCTAACTCATTGCCCCAGAATTTCTCATTGACTTTGCTAGAGGTCCCACAGCATTGCAGGACGAGAAAACCATCTGAACACCAAAACTGGGGTCTTTTACCTGTCAACTGTCCTTAAACAAAGTCGGGAACAGTAACCTTCTGTTACAGGAAGTTCTGTACTATGCAAAAATCTGCACTGACAGGAGGAAGCAGCTGACTGGAAAAGGGTACTGGAGATATCCATGCACGAAGGAAAGGCTATCCATAAGAGGAGGGCCTCGAGAAGCTGTCCAGGAAGCAGTGAGAATTGACCCACCCTACCCCAGGGAAGGATCCACACTGCCACAGTGTGTGGTGAGGCATTGGATCGTGGTCCCCTCGTCTTGCAGTTGCCCTGGGGCGAGGCAGCTTCTCCCTTGATGCACATCGCACACAGCAAAACCATGATTACCAAATTCAGAGACACATCAAACTCAAAGCCAAAGCAAGAGTATAGAGGATAACCAAAGCAAGAGTGGATAGGATGACTAGATAATCCGTATTATGGATTATGAGAAACAAAACAGATTCTTTTTGTATCAAAATATTCTACAAAAAAATCCTAAAATCAAGAATTCAATTTTAAAATATTGGCATATTCTACGGATTGACATAGACGTTAAAATGTATTCAGTGTGCTACCATTGTTTGCATATACATGACACATGAATATAAAGCAAGCACCAACCAGGAAATGTACAACCCAAAAAGAATCCAAAGCAAAGTACCTAGACCATGCTAAAATTGTGCACACTGTAGCGCTGAGATAAAAGGTCATGTGATACAACATCCCTTTAGAGGTCCAAAAATTAAATTTAACAATGGTTACACATGTCACACCAGAAGTTGTATCTATCTTGAGAGATACATTGTGGAAAAACCTATATCGGCAAAACAGAAAAAAATTATGACTAGACTGTATGAATACAAAAATACTATCAGGAACAACGTCAAAAAGTCCAAAGTGTCAACATCAGGACAGTGCGCGCTCTACGGGCAACTAAAATGCAAAACCCAGTCTTTATGCAAGAGCATAATTCATGCATTGTGTTTATATGCAGTTTGTTAACCTTTTGCATTGCAGAGTTTTACCTTGAAACCACTATTAATGATGATTGCAAATAATGTTCATTTCCAAGATATTCCTGCAGGCTTACAGAGTGTATCAGGGTGTGGTCCCTTTCTAGGACCTTCTAGAAGTTTTCCCTGTAGCATGACTGGGTGTGGTTTGTGTGCTCGGCCAGACTCTATAAAAGGGAACCAGCCCAGCTCCACTTGCTCACTATTCAGAGGTCCCGGTGCAGAGCAGCAGCAATTTCCTGAGCTCCTGTTCTGGAGGCCTACTTTGACGTTCCAGGCCTGCCCAGCATTATCTTGGTGATCCTTGAGCAGGGTGGTAAGACGGAGGTCGGGCTGGGCCCCCAACCCCGTTATAAAAGTCTCTTGAGTTTTTGGGCCTACTCGTGAAACTGTCAGAGTACGCGAATCATTGCTCTGATGTAAATCTTGGTGTTCAGATCGGCAAAGGCTTGCGTGATCATTTCATGGCATTTGCATATTCTTGTTAGAATCGGCAGTGTGCGCGATTCATTTCCTGCATGTAAAACTTGGCGTTCAGATCGGCAACGGTGTGCACGATCATTTCATGGCATTTACATATTCTTGTTACAATCGGCAGTGTGGGCGATTCATTTCCTGCATGTAAATCTTTGTGTTCAGATCGGCAAAGGCTTGCGCGATCATTTCATGGCATTTGCATATTCTTGTTAGAATAGGCAGTGTGCACGATTCATTTCCTGCATGTAAAACTTGGCGTTCAGATCGGCAGCAGTGTGTGCGATAATTTCATGGCATTTACATATTCTTGTTAGAATCGGCAGTGTGTGCGATTCATTTCCCGCATGTAAAACTTGGTGTTCAGATCAGCAAAGGCTTGCGCGATCATTTCATGGCATTTACATATTCTTGTTAGAATCGGCAGTGTGTGCGAATCATTTCCCGCATGTAAAACTTAGTGTTCAGATCGGCAAAGGCTTGCGCGATCATTTCATGGCATTTACATATTCTTGTTAGAATCGTCAGTGTGCTTGATTCATTTCCCGCATGTAAAACTTGGTGTTCAGATCGCTAACAGTGTGCGCGATCATTTAATGGCAAGTAAAAACTTTGATGTGTAGTGTTTCCTGAAGTGCACTCATTTATCCAGGGCCTTGGGATTTGCAAAGATGCTAAATTCGAGATGTTACATTCTTTGTGCATATTAAGTCCCTAGTACGATTCCAATTGTTTTCCAGGGAATGTTTCAGATTGTTTCGTCCTCATGTTGAAAATGCAGTGTTTGTTCTGAAACACTATTCTAGAAGGTTCTTGTATTTCTAGACATTATGTGACATGTTATGAAAAGCTCATATGAAACAATGCATTAATCGTTCTTGATTTGTTCCTGCTACCCAGAGTTCTTGAGGCCTAGTTAGAGTCTAGTGCTAGGCCATTCATGTTCCTCCAGTCAGTGTTATTTCATGTTCCGAATATCATTGAACCCTAGATTCAACAGAGTGTTATTTCATGTTCCTAGTATCATTGGAACCTAGATTCAACAGAGTGTTATTTCATGTTCCCAGTATCATTGAACCCTAGATTCAACAGAGTGGTATTTCATGTTCCCAGTATCATTGAACCCTAGCTTCAACAAGAGTGTTATTTCATGTTCCGAGTATCATTGGACCCTAGTTTCACCAGAGAGTTTTTAGGAAAATCAATGTGATTATTTCTTGATATTGTGTTGTTTAACAATTTTGCTTCCTACAGGTCTCCTTCCCAGCTGTTCCCTACCTAATCGCCGTTTCCCAACTTGGACTCTCTTAGGCCCTGTGATATTTCTATCAGAGTTTTGGAGCTGTCTTGTGGTGGACATGTTGGGAACGTGCGCAGACCCCGAGGATCTGGTTTCCCTGACACAAAGTTGCTACCCACTTGAATGATCTTGGTCAAAGTGTGTTCCAACTGAGATTCCGGGTGGCAGAAGCAACTGAGAAAAGAGAAGATGGAAATGACAGAATGCTTTTAATATAGAGATATTGTGGATCAACAGACTGCTGAGGCTGGAACCTAGGGGCTGAATCACAGAATGCAAATGCCATGTTTTCTGTCATCTATTTTATATTTATATCGTTCACCTACTTCTGCTCCCTGCTTTATTTTTTATGTTTCTTAGATGATTTATGCATAACTAAGTGTAATCTGTGACATCTATATTAATGTACCTTTTGAGTAGTGTTTAGCCTATTTCATGATTTACCCTCCCGGTCCAATCTCTTCCTGTACGGTTTTTAATTTGATTATGAGATTTACTTTGAATCCTGACCCTCCCTTGGGTATTTTAATTGCTTATCTTGTTTCCCCTTTCAGTACGATGTCCTCCTTGACCGCCTGTGGTCCATGATCACTATGCCCTTCATGGGCCCCTCATTTGCACGATCCGGGCACAGTGTCTCTTTTCAGTTTTCTCGGTCCTTGAGCTATTTCCACTTGTGGCACTTGGGGTTCCCACACTCCACCATTTGGTTTTTCTGTTTTTTCCACATGGGGTGGTTTTCTTCATGGTTTCTTTCCATTTTGTCTGACATATTATTGCTTTTCTTTTGCCTCTGTGTTCCCACGTCCTGTACATACCTTTCAATATGGAGCCTATTTTTTCTCATCCCCTTTAAGATTAGGTCTATCCAGGGCCATCGTTAGTGCTCGTGGCACCCAGTGCAACAATCTTTTTTGGTGCCCCCACCATGACCTCCTCCTCAGATTCCCCCACTACCACCCGGCAAAAGTGCCCCTCATCTATCCATAGTCCCTCTCTCACATACATTTCATTTGTTTTAAAGTGCTGATAAGGGCTGGCTTTAATAATCTACCCAGCTTTCCACATAAAATGAAGAGCTGTTCTTTGCAGCAGGCATATTAACCCTCCCGCTACTTTAGACAAAACTCTGATCTCCCTCTCTAGTAAGAACATTAATCACAAGAGTTATCTTGACATTTTTATTGCTGCCTGAAAGCTGGACCCACAAGAAACCCTGCAGCAGGTGCTTTTAAATCGTAGTTATTGCGATAAACCCCCACCCCCCGCAACACCCTAAAGCTGGGCTGGGGATATCCTCCAACATATGTAATGTAGATCACTACTGCTCTTTAAATGACAGTCTGTCTTGGGCTGGGTGAGACTCTCATCGCACCTGTACTAGACTTCCTCTGGATATGTTTCACCACAGAAGTTTTAAGGCAAGAGCAAAGTGGGCCCCAGGCCCCATCCTTCCAGGAGGCCCCTGGGAAGTTAACCTTTTCCCTAAACTGCCTCTGCCTATTTCTCTATCTCAATCTATAGCATATAGATCAATATTGTTTGGCTTCATCTGGCTTAAATGAGTAGAAAATGGTTAACAAAATTTAAAGTTGTTCTGAACAGGGGCACCGAAATATTTTTTTTTGCCTGGGACACCTAAAATCCTTAAGATGCTAATGTATTCACCCTTGGATAACGATCCCAGGTGTGCACTCGCCAATTTCTTCACTTGCTATTTTTCTCTAGTTTGGTCTTATTACTTGCCCATATGTTTTTTCATCCTATTTATTTGACGCCCTTGGGACACTTGGTATATTTCTTTTAGGTCTGCACTCCGCACGCTACTTTGTTCAGCTGTTCATCGCAAGTGGTTTTCTTCACATTCCAATTGGCGTTTTCATACACTATCTTGACTGGAGTTTTCCTCTGCTGTTTTCCCTACAGCCCAGTTCATCATTCTGTGCATACGAGGTATCAAGTGCCCTTTAGGCCTCTTATTTCTTCTAAAGTACATTTAACTTGTATTTTGATTAACAAATTGATTCTTAGCAGTTCCTGTTTATCACTTAGCAATGATTATGAAGTCTTGCATTTTTCCAACTGTATATTTTTGTCTTCCATGCATGACCTTCGTGTTTTTTTCTGCGATCTCTCCCCCGATGAAGCGTATTACCAATGTGCGTGGGGCGTAAAACAGCATATTTGTATATATTACAAGTGATGAACCACTAAAATAATTAAAAGGTTGTTTTCATGGTATACATCACTCACCCATGCTGAGTTTGTGAATGAAACAAAATTGCGAATATAGTGGACTCATTTCCCAAGCTTGAAAAGATGTGTGACAGGAGACACATTCTGTAAATTGAGTGTTCACTGTTACCTGCTGATGGTTCCCGGGCTGTGCATGCAAGAGACGCTTGCACACCGAATATTTCACAATACAATATAGAACGTGCATCTCAGAGTGTTCAATCATCAGTTTGCATCCTGGGCAATGGACTAGAAAGAGATATCTCTTTCTTGTTAGGCACTTGGGAAGACAATAGAACCACTGTGTCCTCCTTCACTTGTCCCTAAAAGAAATGTGCATACAGACTGCTTGGTGTTGATTAGAATTGCTGCTATCCCTTATTGTTGAAATGCCATCTACTTCCGTTGCCAAGCTTGACCCTCCTAGTAAATAAACTCGAGTGAAAATCTCTCTATGTAAAGTTCTATCGGACATAACCCATGCTTATAACCTGTACTTTGACCTTGAGGAGCTGGGCACGTCTTAGTCTTGAACCTGTTCCTCATCTTGCTGCAGTGCCATATCCCACCCACTGCCAAGACATCTCAAAACCCACATCTGTCTCTGATGTATGCCATCACAGGGATTATGAATAGCACCAACTGCATTGGGAACCCCTTTTCTTCATTTCTCATCAAACAACATGCCCCCTTCGACGATTATTAACTAACCCATTCAGCATTACTTATGAGAGCATTTTTATCCCAGAATATCTAAAAAAAAAAAAAAAAAAAAAAAAAAGTTTAAATCTCCCCACTACTAAAGGTTTATTCTTAGAACCTTGAGACTCAGCAAGTTATCGGCATGACGTCACAGCTGTCTCAACACCTTGAAGAACGTTCTTTGATAGGGGCTAAGGAGCCTGGTTTCCTGACAGACAGGGGCAGTAAATGTGATTGGCAAATAGATAATCTGGTCCAGTTGGTCCTTTTGTACTACTTTGACACACTGGATAAATTTGCCCACAGCCTTCTTCTGGACATGTTGTCTAAAGTGGCAATGATTGCTGGCAGTGCCATTGGCTGGTTCAATGCAAAAAGAACAGATGATGGGTAGAATACTGAACAATGTCTAACATTCACCCCCAGTCAGAGATCTGGGTCTAAATCCATTGTTTTCTTTCCCACCATGCCACCCTAGTTTGGACCAAACCATATGCAAATCAGTCTTGACCCTGCTCCCCATGGGAACAGTCCAGCCTGACCTGCCAGGCCAGGTCCACCCTAGACCAGAAACAAGCTTCCTGTAACGGGTTTCAGGGTATCACCCCTCATCTGCAAGGTTAGCTTGAATCCCGTGGCATAGTGAGCCTGGGACCCACGTATGGGCATACCGGGCGCACTTAGGGCGGCAAATGCAAAAACAACAGATGATGGACGGAATGCTGAACAATGTCAAACGTTCACCGTCATTCAGCAATCTGAACCTAAATCCATCGATTTTTTGCCCATCAGTTTGACTGGTCAAGGCATTTCTCAGGTGCAGATGCAGTGTGGTAAACATCTGGTCTCTTCTTTTTAACAAGGATTACATTTAACCATGATTTTATTTACTATACTATCTCCATGAACCCTTTGCAAAGGTTTCTATCAGAACTGGAGGCATCCTTGCCTATGCCATCACTGGTTCACAATCGACTATGACAGCCTGTGCAGATACATTTTCCTGTGAGTTCTTTCTCCCCCAAAAATAAAGTTTGTACGAAATGCAACATAAGACTGGAAATCGAATTCACTATTGCTGCAGGTTGTTTAAGGGGATCCTTTGAAAAGTGACCGGTCAGGAAATCAAAATATCCAAAACCCTGTGGCAAGAGCAGCATGATTGAGGTACCCAGAAACTGCAACATCTCTGGCATTGTGCGATCTTTGCACTGGCTCCCTAAGAAACTACATTGAGCATTTTGGAAGTAGTAGACTAACTATTGAAGGTGGCACTACTCCCTTAGAATAGTAAAGACTCGAGGCAGGAGAAAGACAGTCTTCCTTTAATTAAACGTTTTATGCAAAGCCAACAAGGGATGGGAACAGTGCTTAATTTGTGCTTGTTGTTTCCAGTGCTGATCACCGGCACTTATTTTTGAGGGCCGGCGCTTAGTCTTCTGCCTCAAGCATTTGCTGCGAGTAAAATACACATTTGGGAAAGATGGAGGTAGGGAAAACCGAAAAATCATTACAAAGAGAGAAAGTAGAAAGCTGCAAGAGTGAGCTGAAGGAGCAGAGAGTGGCTTTAAATGGATTGAGGAGGCCCAAGGTGGCTTCGGGATTACGCTGCCTCAGTATTCCGTGTTTGCACATTTAATTGCAGCAGACGCGTGTTTAAGATGAGGGCTTTGGGCACCGGCTCCTTTTTATTTACAAATTAAGCACTGGATGGGAATAAACTTACTAACTCTGGGACCTGCATAATGGAAAAAATAATGATTGCTTCTTTAACGCAGCCTTTGGACATGAAATTTTTGGGGAGAAGAACTAAACACTCATACTTTCCCTGTCCTGTAACTGTCAGTTGCCCCTTTTGACACAGGTGCCTTGATACCTTGAGTTTTAAGTGGTATATACATGCTTTGCATTTGCAAGTGCAACTGCTGTCCACACTCTATGGATCCATCCACTGCACAAAAGGCAAACGTATTTGCTTTGTCAGGGATTGTAAAGTATTCGTTAATATTCCCTGCAGCCTACTCTGTCCTTTAGCAGCCTTGTCCTTAGCCTTTTTCCCTCAGTCTGCCCTGCTTGCTATTTCAGAGGCAATGACCTAGGTGTGCCACTTACTGGCTTGCTGTTTGGCATTCTAAGATCTTTGACTGGCATGGCACAAGTAATGAAATGTCTGTGTGACCTGATAACTAAAATACCTCCGTCTGCCGAAGTGACGCCAGCGGATGGAGGAATCAGCACTTGTCTCTCTAGTTTATCAACCACCACGGTGCTGGCTGTTCCCTGATCCCCAACACTTGGCACCCAAGGTGGCACCAGAGGCAGAGATTACCCGCACAGGGAGATCGGTGCCGAACAATGAGAACATTCAGAGGAAACGTGACCTGGCGGAGCACTAACCGTGTCACAAAGACCAAATAATAGTTTTAAAAAGAACACGGGAAAATTGCCACACTGAAATAAAAGCCGCAGATAAAGGCGGAAATGTTCCCGGATAATAGGCCTTGAAAATCTGTGGCAGCGCGTGAAGAGAAAGCGCTACTTGCTGCGCCAGCCATGACAACGCCTCCATTTTTTCACCTTCACACACACTGTAACCACAAAGGACTCAGACGTAACCGGAAAGAGATACTCGAGCCCCAATTACAAGTTCCCGGGAGTGGTATCCTAAGAGAGGAATTAAGGCCCATATTTACACTTTTTTAGCGCCGTATTTGCGTCATTTCTTGACGCAAAAGCGGCACAAACTTACAAAATATAATTGCATTTTGTAAGTTTGCACTGCGTTTGTGTAAAAAAATGACACAAATGCGGCGCTAAAAAAGTATAAATATGGGCCTAAATTAAATACACTCTGACCACTCGCCTCTCCCGCCCCTGTACTATGGACAAGAAAAAATAGCCCTCATTCATATTTACTACTTGGTCAGAGCAGTTAGTAAATAAGGAAAGATTTTAGCGCCTTTACCTCAGAAGGGGTAAACATGCAGGGTGGGGATCTTCAGTACCCCAAAGATGGTCCTTCGGATACACAATAATGAATCCTTAGCTCAGTTCTGGTAGTTTTGCAAAGAGCATTTAGGATTTATTAGAACCATGTTAAGCATTTCAGAGTACCAATATCGGGATAAGTAATTGACACCACAAAAGAAATCCAACACCAATTTATGAAAATAAAGCAGATTTTTACATAGTTTAACCGGAGTTATGGATTTTAAAGCAGAAATAAAATCAGTGCATTTATAAGTTGTTAAATCTCACCATTGCGGTCAATGGGAAAAGTCACTAGTGACACTCGGTCACTTACAGGGTGAGCTCAGAGGAACTCACTCTTGGTTAAGGTTGTGCGGGCTCCAGGACCAAGCTACGACAGTCAGAGCAATTTTACCTGGCTTGTACGGCCCAGGTGCAGAGGTGTCCTGGCTGTCCGTGGTGCTGAATGTGGGAGCCGCAGGTGCTGAAAAATGGTACTTATGACCAGTGCTTAATTTGTAAATAAAAACGCGCCGGTGCCCAAAGCCCTACTCTTAAACACGCAGCTGCTGCAATTAAATGTGCAAGCACGGAATACTGAGGCAGCGTAATCCTGAAGCCATCTCGGGCCTCTTCAATCTATTTACACCCACTCTCTGGGCCTTCAGCTCACTCTTGCAGCTTTCTACTTTCTCCCTTTGTGACTCTTTTCTGTTTTTCCCTTCCTCCGTCTTTTCCGTACATAGTCTGAATTTTCACACTTATAGGAGTGCGATGGTTAGAAGTTGTGCAGTACTGTCATTGGCAGAGCAGGGGCCTATGAGTGGTGCAAGCTACGGTGGCCTCTTGATGGCGGCCTTGACACTTATATTTTTTTTTACAAATTAAGCACTGCCCATGTGTTGTCCTGCTGTTTTTGCTTGTAGTCGTGATCCACTCACTCACTGTGGGGCTATTACTCATGTTCTGTACATGAATACACACCTCAAGCCTGCGTTCATCGTCGCCTACGGTTACAGAATATAGCAAATGTAGGCGCTTAATAACTTCTCATGCAGTATGCAACACTAGAATAAACATTTAGAAAAAAAAAAAATCCAATGAGTAATGTGCTCCTGCAACCCTGCCTTCTTTAGAAACTAGTGAAAAAAAGGATTGCCAGTGGCAAAATAAATAGTAATTTATGCATCCATCTGCAATACAAAACTACTAAGCTAATAGCAAGGCTCACCCCATCAACCTCCTCAAACACACACATTTCACAATTACGTTCTGCATTCAGAGGTGAAAAGAATAGTTGTAATTTTTGCATAGAAATGGCCAGAGTGGGCGTTTGTACTTTTTGAATAGTGTTTTACTTAAGAGCATCAATGAATTAAGCAAGCAGTTAGTGAAAACCTGCTGTTCAGGTACAGTCAAATGTAAGAGAGCTACTGTTGTGACAAATTAAGTTGTTTACCACTGATGCTTTAGGACTACAGGACCCCAAACTGGATAACCCAATACTCTGTTTTAAAACTTGATTCTCAAAGTGTCCACCCAAGCCTGGTAAGCAATGCACAGTGTCCTGTGCTTGGAGATTGGGCACAGTCAACTGGTCAAACCAGTTCACTAAGGATAATGCCTGGGTCTGGTGCCAGTCCACCAGAATTCACATTTTCCAATTTTACAAATGTCCACGGGCATGTATCTCATGAACCAGTGCTCAGAGGAATGGGGAAATTAAAGTCAGGGAAGATAAAGCTAGAGACAATGTACCTGCTAGGGGTCCAAGAATTGTCTCTGGAACTGCTTGTCATAGGAAGACACATTCAAATATTCAGACCTGGTGCAATCATCTCTAGCTGCTTCTCTGAATTCCCAGAGTAGATGGTGGAGTCAGTGCAGTCCTGAAGACCTCTAGGCAACCAAAGTAGCCACATTGCTTCTTTACAAATGGCCAGGGAGGAAACAGTTGAAGACTCCTCTGCTGGTTGCTGATGGTGGGGTATAGCAGCAGATGGTTATGACTTCTGGAACAGATGTCTGGGTCTGACATCCGGTCCTGGTGTGATATAGTCCAACACCTTTCACAGGCCTCAGAGTCAGCTGAGCTCTGAGCTTCTCTAAGAGGCCATATTCATGAAAGATGCAATCCAATGTCTTCTCCATAGATAGGTAGGGCTATCTCCTTGCATGTCCACAATAGCAGTGCTTCCATCAACATCTTGACACTAGCTTTGTCCTTGTATGGAACGGAGGTAGCAGTTGGCAAGACTCCCGCTCTAGAACGTGTTCATTCTCAGCTCCATAAGTGTGTAGCTCCGTCCTTGGATGCTGAGAGATCATAGAACCGAGTACTGGTCTCGAGACTGTGTTCTTTTGGTCAAACCTAACCAATCAGTGTCTGCACTTTCGAATTGGGGGGTCACCTCCTGTTTTCATAGGTCAGTGCTTGCTGGTGCTGTGGCATGGCCCTGCCTCCTGGGCCATTCTCAGCTGATCAAAGAGAAAAACGTATTGGCCCCAGACAGAGGGCCCAAATCTTTATGAATGCAGACCACAGCAGGAAAAGATGGAGGGGCTGGTAACACTCTGGCAGAGGCACTAAGACTACTTCAAAGACTTCAAGGGATGCCTACCCCACATGAAGAAACAACTACTGGAGAGCGGCGGCAGACCAATGATAATGGTGCAGGTCCAAATTTGGGATTACCACCAATTCTGTAATGTGGGCACCACGTGATTAGAGCATACTTGAGTCACAGTATTTTGTCCTGCCTCCAGGGGATGTTTGATGCGCGTGAGGAAAGGTTTATTTGCCTCAGACATAGGTTCTTAATTTTCAGAGATGCAGATACCAGAAGGTAAGAGTGGCTGATGCAATGCAGTTATTTTAGACCTTGATGGATACTTTCCCCATCTAAAGGCATAACTACTGGGGAGCGGCAGAAAAGTGAGTGCAAAAGATGCATGCTCCCAGGTCTGACATGAGCCTAGGCAGCTATTACAAAAAGTCACACACCATCTTGAATGCCACACACATGTGGAGCCCAATAAACTCCACCATGCACTCAATCAGACATTTCTACAGATGTCACATGCAATCCACAAACACACACACACATGTATACTCACCCTTCTTACATTTCCCACACATGATGGCGGTAAGCTGTGCAAGTGTTGGGTGGACCTTTTTTATAGGGAGGACAGTAGGCATCTCCCTAGAAAGATACAGGTAAAAAGTCTGTCCTTTAACTATAAACGTTGCTGCCACCAATGTCATTCTCTTTTATTACAGGTAAAAGGGCAAATGTGCTTAATTTTCAAATAATAAGTGCAGGGGCCCCAACGTTTTCTTAAGAGCTTACCGCTGGCACTATATAATGACATGGCTGCTGAATAACAAGGTACCTAGCATTGATTCCACCTCCTGCCTCTTTCTTCCACCACTCAAGATTTCCTGCATCATTATCCCATTCTTGGAGGTTATATTTTTTGGTACAAAAGGTGAAATCATACACCAAGGATATCAATGAGTCGGGACAAAGTGTTCTGCCTTTTGCACATTTGGTGTAAATTCTCTTTACTTATCCATTTCACATGAGGAGGAAATAAAGGCAGTAGAACAAACACTGTTAACACTGAAAATACAGCAGCTAACAGTTTTTTCATGCCAAACAATTACATTTCTCCTTGTGCCACAGTTATTCTCAATAGAATAACCTATTGTATCAACAAAGAAACTGGACCTAATGGGTTTGTCTGGAGCATAAAGCTATGCAAACCTCTTCATGGCTAAATGCAAAGACTAGCCATCTACAATGACCAAGGGTGACAGCAGTGTCTTGTCACTTATCTTCATAGCGACAATGATATATTCATTCAGTGGCTTAACAAAACTTAAGGGGGACCCCCTGCATAGTACATCGAGGGCCCCCTCCGGAAGCACTCAGGACCTCTCAGGCCAGGGTACTGTGCAGAGGAGGCCCCCTGGAGTTTGCCGTCTCCTTGCCTCCCCCGCCACCTTTTACCCCACTTCCCCAGCGGGGGCGGGGGCCTTTGATACAAAAGTGTATTCATCATTAAGAAGAGTGCAAAAGAAACAATAATTCGGAAAATCATGGAACTCGGCCAAAAACAATGTACACATTACAGTCAGCCACCACATCAGTCAAACTAGTGCACCATTTCTGGGTGACTTGCTGGAAATAATGGACAGCAAAATACAAACTAGCTTCTGATGCCCAAGAAAGAATGAGTAAAAGATGTAAATAATCGTTGTTTAAAAAGGCAGAAAATAAAGACATGGGACAAATAGCATTTGTCTGTAAAGTTCCCACCACTGGAACAAATCATCAAAAAAAACATGAACAAGAGATGGGAAATCATTCAGGCAGAAAGTGAGTTTAAAGTACAATTTTCAAGAAAACCATTGTTTGCCTATTAAAGTTCCAGCAATAAAAAAACAATTCCAGAGGACAAGCCAATTGAAATCCAGATAATTTTTCATTTTTTTCATTTTTTCATTTGTCACAGACCTAAACGGAGAATACCTTCCACTAACACTCACATTGTGTTTTTTTTCGTTATACTGTTGTGATTCAGAATATCATCAATGAACTACACTTTGTGTTTCTGTAAACCTGACTCTCACCTTTTGGTTCTTACATCTTATCGCATGACATCAAGCCTCGCACCTACTGAGTCCGCCGTTCTTTTAGTAGTGGTGATACTGCCGACTCTGCACAGCAGTATTTAATGGTGGCACAATTGTTCACCAACAAGTATGCACGCATGGTATAAAAATATGAATTCATTAGGTAAAGCATTTTGATTGCACCCGCTTTTGTGATCCTACTTTATCGATTAAATAATTGCAAAAAATATTTGTTTCACAGGATAGAACAGTTGATTTTCCCTCGATGAAAGACCTCAAATATGTCCAAAATGTATTGGTGTTTAAAATCAGGGCATGCTTAAAGAGGCGTTCAATTAAGATTGGTATTGTAGAGTGAATAACATGAAACTGATCTGCCCAAAACAAGAATTCACCAATTATCGTTGTTATTCAGTAACAACAATAACACGTGAAAAATCAAAACGAGTGGAAAAGGAAGTGATTAACAGCAAGACCTACAGAGCACAGACTCTACATACCATTTCTCCCTTTGTCACTGTTTTGCAATTGTTCTTTTCCTCCGCTTTTCTCTCTCCCTTTTCTGCCTTTGTCCCTAGTCCTGTTTCACATTTGGGGCCAGATGTAGAAAGTTTTTCGCTGTTTGCACCATGCAAAACGCACATCGTGATGCTCATTCCCATTTTGCGAGTTGGTAACCTAGTTACCGACTCATAAAATGGGAATGCGACTCGCAAATAGGAAGGGGTATTCCCCTTCCTAGTTGCGATTCGCATCGCAATGTAGAATTACTTTGTGACCGCGAACGCGTTCGCAAAGCAATTCGCAGTTAGCGCCCATTTCAAACCTCTGAAAAAATGAAACAAAAACATTTCATTTTTCCGTGTGTATTGCAACTCGTTTTTCGTTAAGGAAAACGGGCTGCAATACAAAAAAAAAAAAAACGGCATTATTAACAAGCAGTCACAGACATGGTGGTCTGCTGTCTCCAGCATCCCTGTGAGGGCTGCGAATCGGAAGGGGGTCGCAAATTGCAGATTCGCAGATGGTGTCAGGGACACCATTCAGCATCCGGGTTTGCGACTTGCAAATTGCAAGTCGTCCAGACTCGCTATTTGCGAGTAGCAAACCCATTTTTTTCGTACATCTAGCCCTTGGTCTGTTAAACAAGGGCTGGTTCGCAGAAATGAGTGCCGGTGGCCGCCACCTGTAACATCCTACACAAAGTAAGCACTGGAAAGCAGTAGAAATGCTCATAAAAGGGTGTGCGTTTTGGGCTCTCCTTCTACCATTCAGCCCGATTCTGAGGTTACAACCCTGTAAAACACAAGTATCCTCAGAGGGCTTGCATGATTATTGATCGCAGTGAGGGAAAAATATCAGGGTCAACACAAAGACAACACAGGGCAGGGCACCAGGGCTCCCTGGAGCCAGGCAGAGCCCTCCAGAGCCAGGCAGGGACTTTCCGTGGAGTCCATGTCATGTACTTTATCGTTGAAGGTAAAAAAAAATCCATTCTACTTAAAAAATGCATGTAGTTACTAAACCATCAAAATACTATTGTAAGTTCCTATAGTTTTAGATAATTTAAATACACTTCTGAGGTGCTAAAAATTAACTAAAGAGCAAGGCAGACTATTAAAACCCTTTGCTGTAACTGCATGCATGGTTGTCTATTATTGCTTATGTTAACATAGTTGGATATGAAAAAATGGACTGCAGCACCCAACACATACTCAACGCTGCAAACATATGCCATAACGTTGTGTTTCATTGCACTCACAACAGCACACTTATCTGATCACAAATCACAGTATCCATCACACATATGCCATATAATCTGGTATCGCCAAGCACTGATGTGTGTATGTATGTTGTAAAGTGTGGTATAGCACGAGCCTAAGCAAAAGGCACTGGGGCACTCTACATCAGGAATGGACTGGCCTACAGTGCAATCAGTCAGTGGCTGATGAGTTGGCCCAAAGGGGCAGTGTGGGGGCCGGTTTGGGGCTGTTTGTGGGCGTGTTCTATGGTCTGCTCTGACGTTTTTGCTGATGATTTCCCTGATATTAAAGACCCAACATTACCTGCAGCCAACTCAAATCCATGCAGTCTTCCATACCTTGCAAAACGCTAATACGGTGTGTGTTTACAGGTTCAAACTGCCATAATTTGCAAACATGGGACACTTTTTGTTTAGCTATCTAATTCATTGATGGGACCACTTTTATTTTGGTGCCTTGGACTATTTTCTCAGTATATAGGGTCTCAGTCCAACTCTGTGTAAATTCTTCTTTAATCAAAGACCACAGACACAACACTAAACAGTACTTTAGGCAGAACATTTAGCACACATCCAACACAGCACAGATGTGCCATACAACTGGTGTAGCGTACTGGTCCCATCGAACAAACATCAAAAAGCTTCTCTGACTGGAAGCTCAAAATGGACAAAACCAAAGAACTGATCTTCGGAAGACACACCTCCTTCTGGGACGACTCCTGGTAGCCTGCAGAACTCAGCCCCATCCCTAAACCAAAAGACCACGCCCGCAACCTTGGTATCATTCTGGACAGCGAACTCTCCATGAAACGCCAGGTCATAGCAGTTGCTGCATCCTGCTTCCACACCCGCTGCCAGCTCCACCATGTCTTCAAGTGGCTCTCAGTCAGCACCAGGAAAATGGTGATGCAAGCTCTCATCACAAGCAGACTGGACTACGGCAACACACTCTATGCTGGTACCAACACCGTACTGGAGAAGACTCCAGATGATCTAGAACTAAGCAGCCAGACTGATCCTCAACCCGCCCAAAAGGACCCACATCTCCAAGCTCCTGAAAGACCTCCACTGGCTTCCCATCCAGCAAAGATGTCAATTGAAGCTCCTAACCCACGTCTACAAATCCCTCCATGACCTAGGACCCGCCGACCTGAACCACAGCCTGAGCTTCCACTGACCTCCCAGAAACCTCTGCTCTGCTCACCTAGTCCTCGTGCAGTTACCACGAACCAGATGCTGCCGCACCGGAGATTGCTCCTTCTCCTACTTAGCTGCCAAGTCCTGGAATGCCTTCTTCCTTCACACCTGTACCTCTCCATCCCTAACCCACTTCAGTACGGGGCTCAAAGCCTGGCTTTTCAGCCAACGCAGCAGTACAGCGCGTTAATACCCGCCCAGGTGACGAGCAGTGCTCTAGAACATTCCCCACAATTCATTTAAGTGGGCACATTCACCCAACAGAACAACAAACCCAATCTGCAAGTATAATGTAACTCAGAATGCTTAACAAGTTTAAGAACACAAATGAGTTGTCATGTTAAAACAGTAACAGAGCAACGGGGGAATGTATTCAGCAATACTCCATTACTGGAAAAGAGTACCCATATAGAATTCACCCCAGTAAATTACACTTACAGATGAATATAACACTACTCTACACATGAGCCAGTCTCTTCTCACCGTTCAGGTGTACCAGGATTACGTCAATATGTTGTATAGACAAGATTGTGTATAATGTGACAGTTATTTTAGCATAAGATCTGAATACAGACTCCCTTCCAGCGAATTCATGGATAAATACATGGTGTGCTCCTTGCCCTTGGAAAGTCACCTAGATCATCCCTGTCCTCCATCTGGGCTTTCCTTCTTAGGCCTGTTCTCAGCCGATGCATAATGAGGACAAAGGGAGTTCTTGCACTTAAGTAGTAGGAGCAGGGCGAGTTGGTATTAGACAAGACCAACAAATACTCTAGAATACATGCAGCTGCAGGTTGCTGACAACCACAGTACAGTCCACCGAATATGCAGTGCTTACCACTAGGTGTCCTAGTGTCAGCATTATACCCCCAGGCAATTCACTGGGGCAAAAAATTAGTTTAGGCAAAAAACTTACTGCTGGAACTAGAATCCGCACAGTTCTCCTCTTCTACAAGTACTACATGTAAAACTTTCACATACACAATCTGCATGGTAAATCACAGTTTTGAACTGGCCTCGCAGGAAACGAAGAGACTTCTCAGATGGCCATTAGGACTATGGAAGAGTTACTGTTGTCCGGTTTTGACTGACTTTGCCTTAACCTTGCCAGTTTCCACGGGAGATGACCTTAAATATCCTGATATTATGCGAGCCTGGCCCCACTGCTCTCTGAGCAAAGTTCCTTTGGGATAAGTGGTTCCGTGTTTAGTCATGGTTTTACAAAAATGGGATGGGGCAAAAGGGAAATTTAGATAAGGGCTTGTCTATAGAAGGAGCACAACACCAGTTATTTTCATTCACAGCTTTTCAGGTCACAAATTCCATTCCTTTGATTGTGTTATTTGTTGTGAATTTGGACTTTAACTCTGGCTGCCGTCAATGCCTGGTTCAATAGCAGGGTTAAGAATATTTTAACATCACTGCAGGGATGTTATTAATTTTTGATAGCTCATCCCTCTTTGAGCCACCTACAACAAACGCAATGCTGTATAAATGGTACAACAGAATACAACCCCACACCCTACGTTGGTAGTGTGAACCAATTATGGTGCAGCAAAAAGGAGCATTAGACTCTTTAGACAGTCTAATGGTTAATTTATAGGAAATGGACTTACAGGAAATTCTCGAAGTGATCATTTCCCAGAGCAGGAAATCTTTGACTGTAGTACTCTTTCCTGTCTGCCTGTTCGCACTAAGCATGAGATACAAATAGTGCAGAGCTCTCTCTTATTATCTGGAACACTTAACTTCAATGCTGATAAATTCAAGCCTACTGCCTCTGCTACTGTCTGCTTGCCTGGTGGTGGTGTATCACCACCAGGCCAGGATCTGATATTGGTCCAATATGAATTTAGTGATCATTGACATTTTAGTTGTTTCCATAAAGCTAATATGCTGCTTCCTGGCGCTTTGAGAAGCCCTGTTACAAAGCAAAATTCAACCATCTAAGTAAGCAGAGTGATTAATGTGCCCAAGGTTGTGTGCTGGGAGGTGATATCCTTTAAAGACTGAGAACACCTAGGTTCTGTAGTTGAGATACCAGGAGATAGGGAACAAACTCAAAAACTATTCAAACAATGCTTCCATGTATTTTGTTAATGGTTGGATTAAGTATTTACTCTATTTTTGGTGTAGTACCAAACAAAATATTGCGTTTTTACCCCTTGGTTGCCATGGACATAATGGTTAGGTTCGATGGCGCGGCGCTGAGGCTCCACAGACGTAACCATTCTGTCCTGTGACCAGCCGTCGGGGGAAGCGCTAGCGCTCCCCCCGAGGTCCTCCCCTCCCCGGGGAAGGGATGGAAAGGGAATCGTTTCCCCATCCACCCCCAGCCCCCCTAATGACGACAGCGCACGATCACGTGCTGACATCATAAGAAGGTGCCAGACGCGCTGGAAGCCATTTGCTTCCAGCGCATCTTCAGAAGAGGAGGTGAGTTTCTCCTCCGGCCGAGGGAGGATTGCGGAGAAAGAGTTATGTCTCTTTTAGCATTCCTGCTAAATGTTGGAAGATCCACGCAAGCCACACCTTCCTGGACTCCTCTGGGTGTCTAGTTTTCAAAAATGTCTGGGTTTGGTAGGTTTCCCTAGATGACCGCCGCACCTGAGACCAAAAACGCAGGTGCCCCACTTCACTTTGCAAAAACAAGTAGTATTGTAAGAGATCATTTTGATGTGTCCACATTGTGTTTTGGGGCATTTCCTGACGCAGGCACTAGGCCTATCCACACAAGTGAAGTACCATTTTTATCGAGAGACTTGGGGGGATGCTGGGTGGAAGGACATTTGTGGCTCCTTTTAGATTCCAGAACTTTCCATCATTGAAATATGAGGAAAAAGTGGGTTTTCTGGCCACATTTTGAAGTTTGCAAAGGATTCTGGGTAACAGGACCTGGTGAGAGCCCCACAAGTCCCACCATTCTGAATTCCCCTACATGTCTAGTTTTTAGAAATGTCCAGAGTTGGTAGGTTTTCCTAGGTGCCGGCTGAGCTAGAGGCCAAAATCCACAGCTAGGCACTTTGCAAAAAACAGGTCAGTTTTCTTTAGGAAAATGTGATGTGTCCATGTTGTGTTTTGGGGCATTTCCTGTTGCGAGCTCTAGGCCTACCCACACAAGAGAGGTACCATTTTTTATCAGGAGACTTGGGGGGATGCTGGGTGGAAGGAAATTTGTGGCTCCTCTCAGATTCCAGAACTTTCTATCACTGAAATATGAGGACAAAGTGTTTTTTGCCAAATTTTGAGGTTTGCAAAGGATTCTGGGTAGCAGCACCTGGTGAGAGCCCCCTAAGTCACCCCATTCTGAATTCCCCTAGGTGTCTAGTTTTTAGAAATGTCCAGGTTTGCTATGTTTTCCTACATGCTGGCTGAGCTAAAGGCCAAAATCCACAGCTAGGCACTTTGCTAAAAAATTGGTCAGTTTTCTTTGGGAAAATGTGATGTGTCCATGTTGCTTTTCCTGTTGCAGGCATTAGGCCTACCCACACAAGTGAGGTACCATTTTTATCGTGAGACTAGTGCCCATTTTGGAAATACAAAAGGTTTCCTTGATACCTATTTCTGACTCGTTATATTTTACCAAGTATATTGCTGTTTACTCGGTATACAATGAAAGCCCATTGTAAGGTGCACCACATTTATTGGCTCTAGGTACCTAGGGTTCTTGATGAACCTACAAGCCCTATACATCCCTTCAACCAGAAGAGTCCAGCAGACGTAAAGGTATATTGATTTTGAAAATCTGACATGGCAGGAAAAAGTAACATAGTAAAACGTGGAGAGAAATGCCTGTTTTTTTTTTGTCTCCAATTCAATATTTTTGTATTTCAGCTATTTTCTGTAGGAAAACGTTGTAGGATCTACACAAATGATCCCTTGCTGAATTCAGAATTTTGTCTACTTTTCAGAAATGTTTAGCTTTCCGGGAACCAGCATTGGTTTCGCACCCATTTCTGTCACTAACTGGAAGAAGGCTAAAAGCACAAAATAGGAAAAATGGGGTATGTCCCAGTAAAATGCCAAAATGTTGAAAAATGTGGTTTTCTGATTCAAGTCTGCCTGTTCCCGAAAGCTGGGAAGATGGTAATTTTATCACCACAAACGCATTGATTATGCCATTTTCAGGGGGAAAACCAAAAGCCTTTTTCTGCAGCCCTTTTTTCCCATTTTTTTTTTTTTTTTTAAACGAAATCTTTGCTTTATTTTAGCTAATTTCTTGGTTTCCTTCAGGGGAACCCACAAACTCTGAGTAACTCTAGAATCCCTAGGATGTTTGAAAAAAAGGACGCAAATTTGGAGTGGGTAGCTTATGTGGACAAAAAGTTATGAGGGCCTAAGCGGGCCTGCCCCAAATAGCCAAAAAAAGGCCTGGCACCCGAGGGGGAAAACGCCTGGCAGTGAAGGGGTTAAATATCAACCTGCACATATTTCTAGTCCACTATAACATCAAAAAAGTTGATGTAGATTTAGAACAGAAAAACTATATTTCCTTTTGTATTCTTATCTTGACGATATAGTGCAAGTCGGTATTTTGGATGTCCAGGTTGATATTTCTATGCTCGATATTTTGATGTATCACCATAAGTACGTGTAGGGTGAGCTGTAACTTTGGTCCGTGTGGAAGTTTTGGAGGTGCCCCATGACTTGCACATGTGGTGCAAGCAATGTACAGATGGAAAAAGAAGTGCCACAAGGTGTCTTCGAGCACATCTTTGTCCATTGCAGGTTCTAATGTCAATTTAGGCAAAAACTAGGCTCTTATGGGACTACCAATTACGTGAAAGGCACGAGTTCAGACCCGAAAGCTTAGAAGGTCTCCATATCCGCTCTCCTAATGGCTGTGAGGGTGATGCAGGCCGTCTCTCTGGCAGAGGTCAGCCCTCACTTAATAAATTACTTTTCCTGACGGTCCCTCAGCCCCTGAAGCACTCTTGCCATCCTGCGCGCGTGACGTGCATGACGGAAGGAACATGGGAAGACTTTTCCCGCCTGCGAGTCAAGCGCCGGGTGGCTGACAGGCCCTGCCAGGAGAAGGCAAGACGAACCTCCGCCGGGAGGAGAGGCTCAAAGGCGGAACACGGCCCGCGGCCCCCTTGGGAAGGCGGCCTGCTAGGCTGGAAAGGAGTCCTGTGATGATTAGAGTGTCGCCTGTCAGCAGCAGCGAAGGAAGGCTGTCAGGAGATGTCAACCGGGTCGTCAAGAGGGCACCGAAAGATTAGACCTAAATTATTGATCAGAAGAAGGAAAGCAAGCAGAAGGATGAAAAAATTAAGAGAGGACATGGGGGAGATAGTAGCGGGGCTGTGACGGGGACACAAACAGGAATCCGTGAACATAAAATGCTGGAGAAGGCAGACGGATGAGGAGAGAGAGAAACCATTCGGGGTGAAAGACATGCAAGGGCGGATTGACCCAGCGGGGGTTAGGGGGGGGAGGGGGGGGGGGAAGGGGGGAGCAATGTTACTGGAGGGCTGCTTTTGTAGCAGTGCAGCAGTTTTAAAAGCACTACAGAGTTCCTTGTATAGCCAATAGTTTCCAGGCAACAATACAAATACCAATATAACTTTGGTGATTAATGTACCTGCTGGAGGGAGATAGGAGTTTTGTCTAGTGGCAGTTTTGACACATCTAAGACAGGGCAGAGGGTTAATATGCCTGCTGCAAAGAACGTGTACTATGTAGATCAAAGACAGTATTTTATGTGCAATTCTCAATGGGATGCTGCTTTTGTCACATAGATCATTTTGTTACTGTGCAGTTCATAAGTTACAATCATGATCTAGCAGAGTGAGCCATGAACTGCCATCAAAGAGCTGCATGCAAACTGCATGGTACAGGTAAGCAAGCTATGTTTTGACCCAGCCTTTGATTATCCTAATTTTGCTAGAAATTGGTTTGTTTGGTTACAAGTTCATTGTTATTGGTAAAGTCAACCCTAACCACTGTGTTACGTTCTGAATCCTGAGTTTATGCTTCCCCAGACCAAGCACTCTTAAAAGATGTCTACTAGTACGGATGACGTGAATTCCAGATCTTGTAGTCCTGTTTGTCTTATGTAACATTTTGTATGCACTGATTTATGTATGATTCGTTGTCTCTGTATGTGTTGTAAAGTGCTCCAATACCCTATGTGGTAAGAGAGGCGCTATAAAACAAACATATGACAGCGGGGCTATGGAGAGATGCGGGGCACTTTTAGAGGGCAATGGTGAGGGAATCATTGAAGAGCCCCAATAAAGACTGCCGTATACTAGTGCACTGTAAGGTCTTCATTTACTAAGCTTTAAAAATTAATACAATACATTTGAATATGTTATTTCCCAAGTTTTCTTGGAGTGGACCAAGCTCCATTGTAGTGGTCAGGCTCACTTGCTATGCCTCCTGTGGGGACTGGTCTAACAAAATTTGCCAGAGCTGCTTTGTTTTCCCAGTCCACCCCTGAAGGCATGGGTGATAGAGGGCGGGCGTGGGGTCACGGTGCAAGAAATAAGCAAAAGAAGACAAAAGGGAGGGAGGAAAAAGTAGGGAAATAGAATGAGAACAGAAGTGAGCACTAGGCGCTAGAACTGTAGATAGACTGTGAAAACAGGGTGACATTGTGAGTCTAACAGAGTCTAATAGATAGGAAAGTTAGTGGAGAGTAAAAGGAGATCGAGCAAGAGAGATGGTCAGAGAACTACAGAGAAATAGGTAGGGAAATTATGATGGACACGGAGAGCAAGTGTGAAAGAAGAGAGGAAATGATAATGGATGCGGAGAGTGAGTGTGCAAGAAGAGAGAAGGAAAGTCAGGAACATTGTTAAAGTGAGAAAGGGCCACAGAGACAGAGAAAAGAGACTAAGAGGGTGATAGGAATAGAGATGGAGGGAGACAGAACATCAGAGAAGGAACGACAGTGGAATGTGATGGAGGCAAAAATGATGAGGCACTAGAGATAAAGGAAAATAGAAGGGCAAGAAGAAGGAGGTAGTGGTAATAAAGGGAAATCGAAGGGCTAATAAACAAAGTAATGGTGATCATGGGAAATAGAAGGTGGAACTGAAGAATGTGCTAAAGATAATGTGATCAGTGCTGCCTGCCTAGTAGCCCTGGCTGAAATGTAAACAATGCCACTAAAGTTTTATTATTCCAAATTTTGCATTATTCAATTTTGCGTAAATATCGGTCTGGTAGATTAGTTCTTGCACAAAATGTCTCACTAGGAGATATTTTCTGGTAGAACCAGTCTCCCGTCAGGACCGCATTTGATTTTTTTTTAGCATTGTATCTCTTTGCTTGTAAAAAGTCATGCGAAGTAACAGCAAGCCACATAGCTTACTAAAAGCACAATTTTGCAAAAATTCTATCATCAAATTATGCACTTTCGCACACTATCTGTCCTGGAGAAATGACATGCTGGCTCCTACGTTGAGACTCTGACTTTACTTGTCATGTCTCTTCCTTCAAGAACAAGTGGCAATTGAAGTGTATGTGGACGAAGGCAGGGTGACACTGCTAGCAACCTTGACCCTATTCCACCTATCCTCGCTCTCTGTGGCTCGCCCAGCTCTCCTCCCTTTAGAGGCAGTTGGGTGAGGTCCCCAATGTGGTCCATGTTTTTCCTATATAGATAGAGATGGAGATAAGAGAACATTTAGGGGAGAAAAAAAGGTGATCCTGTGGAAAGAGGGATATAGAGAGGGAAGAGAAAACAGGAATATAGAGAACTAAGAAGAGAACTCTGTGGACAAAGGGAACTAGAAAGGGAGGAAAAGGGTGTATTATTAAAGATAAAATGAACTAGATGATGTAGACAAAAGTGCATATTAGAAGGAAAGTGGAATGTAAGGAGGATATACTGGTGAAGCAGACATAAAAAGGGGAGGAATAAAAATATAGTAGAAGAGGAGGTTTCTGAAGACAAATAAAATCCCACTGAGACAGTGAATTATAATTAGAAAAGGAGAGACAGAACATATAACATAGCACTCAGAACACAAAGCATTAAAACATTACAGTCAACCACAAGTCTGATGACTGAACCAACTCACGATGCCTGACAGGATTAAGGCAAGTACCACATAGAGATTCTCAACCTTTTGTTGAATTAAACATGTTAGAATTTATCTCACAATGTGCTTCAAGAAACAAATGGATTCCATCTTCACTGTGACAGGCCTCATCCCAGTCCACCCCAAGAATCCCTGTCATGGATACTTTACTAAAAGGGAATGAAATGCTGAACAATCCATCTAGGAGGCCAATTATTTCAGAAATAAACTCACTTAGCAAACCACTTTCATAATTTTGACACTTTTTTCTGAGCGTTCTGGTTCAGAAGTCACATTAATACACAAAGGAGACAAATTAATTTCTACATAAAAATTCAAAGAGTAGCATTAAATATCATGGCAAGTTAGTCACATGTGATGTTTGTAATCTATATACACATGTACTACTCTAAAAAGGCAAACAAATATTTTAAGCACATGCACATTATCAATTATTCATGATTAGATTCAACATTTTACTTAATTAGTCTTATATACAGACTACTTCACATTTGAATATGATTATAATTTGCAATTGCAAGGACTGCAATATTGTTACTGTATTTATATAGCGCTTACTACTCCTGACGAGGTGTTGAATCACTTTTCGGCAAGTAGCAACCTGCTCTGGAACCCAAGAGTATTTGCAGTGAATTAGTATAGGGAAATATGAGTACAGTATTAGTATATGGAGGTATGAGTTAATTTGAGTGGAGGACAAGTGAGTCTGTTAGTTGATTTGAATAGAACAACGGAGGGATAGAGGAGAGAAGAATCAGGAAGTGTTAACTGAGAGATCAAAATAGAAAGATGAGGTTTCACTGACCTCAGCAAGATGAGGTTTAGAATAAGGAATGGAGAGGTGGAGGATGGGAGAGTCTGTGGAAAGGTATTAGGGCATGGGGTTAGCCAAAGGAGAGATAAATGAGGGAGAATTTAGTAGGGTTGTTTGGGAGATCATAGTCGTAAACTGAGGTTTGGGTTGAGCCAGGAGGGGTAGAGGAGGGAAGAGCCTGGGAAGAGTTATTTTGGAGATCATAGTAGTAGAATGAGTTTGGGATGAGTCAGAGAGTGGAGATACAGGATATATTGATAGCGGTATAAGGTGATGGTCACAAAGAGTAAAGCTTTTGAGAGAGTATTTTTTTCTTTGTTTCTCTGGTACAGTAGGATTACAGTAGTAAATATATAGAGCAGTGGTTCCCAACCTTTTGACTTCTGTGGACCCCCACATCATTATTGGAACCAAGAGACCCCCAATGAATCATTAATGGAATCTGGGGACCTCCCCACTGACACATTACCGAATGCTGGGGACCTAATCTGTTAATATTATTTAATTTTCTAAGCAGTCGCGTACCCCCTGAGGAGGCTTCGTGGACACCCAGGGGTCCCCGGACCACAGGTTGGGAACCAATGATAATAGATACATGATTACATTATCAAGGGAATAAATGTGTAAGGAATATAATATATTGCAATTTATAGGTGTATCATTGAAACACAGGCTTTCAAGAGTTACAGTATTTGAAGTTAATTTATTTGTGTACTTTCATAACAGTATTTTGTCTTTCCTCAATATTTCAATAGTGAAATGCTTGTACAGAAATAGTTAGGATAATATTTACCTGTTGTGATAGATAAAATAAAAACAGACTCATACGCATCTAATCAAGCAACGTATTTAGAAACTAAGCAATGGCCTATGAACATGTCAATTGTAGAATACACACACACACAAATATATATATAAATAAACATACACATATACATAACATATAAATATACACATACATTTACACATACAACTAATACATATATACATTTAATTGAAGTAAAATATACATTTCTTAAACAGGCCTATTTAATATGTACATCTTTTAAGATAAAATAGTTATACGTAGTCATACAAAGAAAATACACAAATCTTGATACACATAATCACATTGTAACATGCTTACATACGTGGGAATATGCAGTCCATTGCTGTTTGAGTACAGTGGTTATGTAGGGAAGAGCCAACTCTTGAGTAGTCTTCTGAAGATAAGATAGTTATCTGTGGATCTTCAATTTGGGGGTAATGAATTCCATAGTTTGGCTACTTGAACAGAGAAAGATGTACCACTTATTTTCTTTGTCTTGTATGGGGGTGTATTGAGGCGGGTGCCAATCTTGAGCGGAGGTTTCTTTGTTGAATGTATCTGGTGATTTTATTCCTGATGAAAAGCGCTCCTGTTTCATGTATTGCTTTCTGGATGATACAAAGCAGCTTGAAGGTGGATCTTCTGGCAACCGGTAACCAATGTAGGGCCCTCAAGGCAAGGAAGTTGTGGGATAGTGGCTTTACATGCAGGAGTAGTCTGGCAGCAGAGTTCTGAATGTGTTGTAGTTTTTTCATAGTAGATAGAGATGCTCTATGGTAGAGGCAATTGGCATAATCCAGTTTAGATAGTACAAGAGAGATAGTAGCCTGCACCTTGTGGGGAAATCCAAGGTGGAGGAAGATGCGTCATAGAGATTTCATGGTAATGAAGCTTGATCTTGCTAACTTGTCCACTTGAGTGTCCATTGTTAACTTGGAGTCCAAGATAATTTCAAGGTTTCTTACTTCCTTAGGTAGTTTAGGAGGTTGCCCCAGATCGTCAGGCCAGGAGCAGAGTGGGTCATAATTTTTCCAATCGCCACATGTGAGTATTTCTGTTTTGGAAGCATTCAGTTTGAGATTGCTCCATGTCATCCACTGATCAACGGCTCTGAGGCAACTGAAGATTTGTGCGTTTGCAATGTCTTTTGGGCAATAGGCTCTAATGTGTACCCTACATACGCAATTATGTTAGTGGAAAATAAGCATAATACATTTTAGTCTAACCATTAATTGTAATATTATACTGTATGAGTGTATCACACCAGTGATGCACGTATGCTCTATAATTGTGACAAGGATACTCTGTGCAGCTTTCCTCTTTAAATACTGTTTTACCACATGTTAGGCTCTCTCTGACATTCATTGACCCTTTATAAAGTTTTTGACGTTACTACCTCTAAACATGAGAATACATTAGAGACCACAATCTATAATAAACCCACTGACCTCAACAATCCCATGCTGGCCAGTAGGTTTCACCCACCAGCATAAACATGACAATAGCAACTGAAAAGGATAATGGACGGAGTGCTGAAACTTTTCCAACACTCACCCCCAGTCACAGATCTGGGTTAAATCCATAATTCTTTTGCTCACCAGGTCACCCCAGTTTGGACTGAGCCATATGCAAATCAGTCTTGACCCTGCTCCCCATGGGAACAGTCCAGCATGAACTGCCAGGCCCTACCTGGACTGGAAACAAGCATCCTGGGACCAGTTTCGCGGCATCACCCCTCATCAGCCAGGCTAGCTTGAATCCAGTGGCACAGTGGGCAAGGGACCCACGTCTGGGCATACCGTGGCCACTTAGGGCAACTTTAGCAACACAAAAGGATGATGGATGGAGTGCTGAAACTTTACCCAGATCTGTGACAGGAAGTGAGTGAAAAGTTTCAACTCTCCGTTCATCATTTTATCTTGGTTTTGCTAAACATGACAATATCCAGGTTCCCAAACATTTAGATTAAGTCAGATAAAATTTGATCCCACACGGTGTGCATATGAATTTAGAGAAAAAAAAACATTTTTTTTCAGTGATCCCATCCCACGGGCAATGCTGAGGCCATATATAAAACGCTTAACACGCTGACTGACACACAGTCCTAGGTACAGATTACACCAGATAACCAAAGGCTCCCATTAGTGACAGCATGAGTTTTCTGAAAATTAAGCACATTAAGATGGGCCTTCTAGGAACGGACAAGTTCAACGACCTCAAATCTTTTTGGTTCACAGATTAGGGTTACTTAAACCTGTGGGAGTGAATGATGTGACAGCACTGCCCAACTGCATCTGCTTGGACTTTCTTTTGGTCTGCCGTCTGACAAATTAAACTATGATTATAATATCTTGACTTGCATTACATCAATCCAAGTATAAGGCCACATTGATCATAGTATAACGGTGGTTCACAAACCACCGGCTACAGTCTCCACAAATTAAATGGGGGTCCTCATGGGTTTGATGACAACACGTTTTTTATGCAACTCTAATGTACTGTCTACAACATAGGATCATCATTTGCATATTACCTACAGGACGACATGATTGCAAAGGGTCTTTTGATGGTTGCATTCAGGACAAAGAGCCTACAAAATCTTTTTTACAGCCACCAACTAATGCAGTAACTAAAAATCAATATCTTGTAGCCTTTTGACTTATTCTGGTATTAAGAATGTCGTAGTTCCCACAAAGAAAAACAGTTTAAAGTATATTGCATATAAAACATTTCAAATCATGCATTTTATACTTCAATTTGTTCATACTACCAATGAATAAAAGACTGTTGTATGATCGCCGAGTTTTGAGTCTTGTTAATCATTTAGGGGGTCATTCCTACTTCGGCGGGCGGCGGTCGCCGCCCGCCAAGCGGGAACCGCCGAATGACCGCACCGCGGTCAAAAGACCGCGGCGGCCATTCTGGCTTTCCCGCTGGGCCAGCGGGCGACCACCAGAAGGCCGCCCAGCGGGAAACCCCCTTCTACGATGAAGCCGGCTCCGAATTGAGCCGGCGGAGTCGAAGGGGTGCGACGGGTGCAGTGGCACCCGTCGCGATTTTTAGTGTCTGCAAAGCAGACACTGAAAATCATTATGGGGCCCTGTTAGGGGGCCCCACGACACCAGTTCCCGCCATCCTGTTCCTGGTGGTTTTTACCGCCAGGACCAGGATGGCGGGAAGGGGGTCGGAATCCCCATGGCGGTGCTGCGAGCAGCGCCGCCATGGAGGATTCTTTGGGGCAGTGGAAAACCGGCGGGAAACCGCCGGTTTCCCTTTTCTGACCGCGGCTTTACCGCCGCGGTCAGAATGGCCCCAGAAGCACCGCCAGCCTGTTGGCGGTGCTTCCCCGGTCGTTGGCCCTGGCGGTCCATGACCGCCAGGGTCAGAATGACCCCCTTAATGCCATAACGCCTTTGTTGTGGTGTCCTTTTCTGCTGTAAAATGAGGATCCTGATAGAAAGATTGACTCTTTGCCCCTTTCATTTTGGTAAGGAAAATAGTCTCTTTATTTATGAATTATTCTCCATCATTGACTTTCTATTAAAATGTTGGTGCATATCTGCCATCCAAGTTATTGTCACTGACGAAGTGGCCTTACTGGTTCCGTAGGGGCTGGGGAATCAACATCTGCAGTTGATAAGAGGTAGCAAGTAAGTGGGACACATTTTGTCTGGCCACAGGAGGAGCCCCTCCCAGACCGATGGGGAGTGGCAACCCATTAACATACATTTTCCAGAGTTATATTAAGCTGACAATTCCTATGGTATTTTCGGTTGCCCAGTCTTCCTAGCAAGAAGGTCCTACCTATTGAGCTCTCTTTATTACTAGTACTCTGTATGGTGTTTATGTTTGACAGGTTTGGGTAGTGTTTGATGTCACTGTCTTTTTGAGAAGGAGGCTGTATGATTGATTGCCTCTGAAAACCTGGAATAAGGGGAAATGGAGGAATGTCAAAGATGCAGCCTGCATATGAGCAACTGCTTGTGGTGTTCCCGGACCAAGTGCAAATCTGTTTCAGAGGCTGCTGTGTTTGCCAGAAATTATATATGGTTGTTTACCTATTTGGTGCAGATACCATAGCAGTCTTAGAGTTGAAGAATTCCTATATGGAAATACAATCCTGGCAGGAAGAAGGATGGCAAACAGAACCCGGGCGGTCCACAGACGGGTAGGTTTAGTGTTGTAGCTGAGTAGGTAGTCCCTCTTGTGTCTGTGCCATAGTGGCAATGTAAGGTAGCAAACCCCTACATATACAAAAGGTGCTTGACATGCATTAATGAACTAACCTGCCCTTTAAGACAATACATGATGAAACCCAATTGCCTCAGGCCCTTGCCCTCTATGAAGGTGTCAGGAGGCTGAGGGATAGGGCAAATGGAGGCCAGCCTAGATACAGGTAGGTGTAAGTCACCTGCAACAGGTGGGATAATACTGGAGAGGAGGGGAATAGAGGCACCTGGATCAATCAGAGTCTGTCAACCAATGGAATGACCCTAAGCTCAGCTTACTCACCCCTCACAGCCCCATCCATTGGAGACACTCTCTGCTGATTCTCCATGCCATGTGGCTCACAGGCAATTTCAAACTGGCACTACAACATTAACAGAAGGGAAAAATTGGGGATGTGCCGCTGAATCCTTGAATGAAGTGCCTGGACCGGAATTAATAAAAAATGTCACAGAAGATGGAGCCAGTTTCAGAACCAAGCCAAGTTCCATTGCTCTCCTGGGCTGAACGGGCTTCCCACCTCAGCCCCCGAAACAAAGGTTCCCGCAGCATGGCACAAAGGAGGCAGTTACTGGCTGCTTGCTAAATTAATCTCTTTGTCACCTTAACATTTTGCTTCTGCCACTTACAATACAAAACCACAAGAGACAATTTATACAGCGAAATATCGATAGAACAATTACATTCAACTGAGTCATCTGAGCTATGAACAATTTTTTCATTATTTAAAATTTCCTTGAAAAGCTTTACTGTGAAGTGTCCTTTTCATCACACCCTGGAGACAGGGGACGGCAGCTCGACATTTGGTTGCTATGCTACGCGCACACTAAGCACTTACTGAGAGGGTCTGCCAGCGGTATTGGAAGAACAGACCCTTTCTTAATGTTATTGTCATTTGTGCACCACACAGTTGCGATTGCGCATTTTTAAAGAAAAACCCAAATGGTTGTGTCGTATCCGCCAGAGACCGCACTCTGATTTAAGTAGTGGGGCTATATGATCAAGGGATTGTTTGAGGTTTTAACAATGTTATGCGTGTGTATAGGTGAATTGTAAGTTTGATGGGTGAGGCCAAAGGACAGTACCAAATTCTTCTGCATGCCGATTGCCTTTCAGGTCTAAGGGCCAGATGTAGCAAAGGGTTTTTCCCATTCTGTGTTAATGGGAAAATGTGTTTGTACATATGGCCCTTAATGCGCTGTTGTCGGACTTTGGAGACAAGTGTTGTTCGGTGCCTTAATAGCCAGTTAACTGCACATTTCAGCTGAGTTAGATGTTTCCTCAGGGCCCTTTGGCGAAGATAGCGGAGATGATGGAAATGCGCAGTGTTGAGAAGATCACCAGTCTTCAAAGGGCGGTCCGCACACAAGTATTGTATTGTATTGTAATCGTATTTATATAGCGCTTACTACCCCTGACGAGGCGTCGAAGCGCTTTTCGATGAGTAGCACGCTACTCTGGAACCCAACAAGAATTAGTGATGGATTAGTATCATTAAATAATGAGTACAGTTTTAGTATTATTATGAGTTAATTTGAGCCGCGGATATGAGAGTTTGTTAGTTAGATTGACTGGAGTAATGGAGGGGTGGAGGAGGAAAGAAATCCAGAAGTGTTAATTAGGAGTATATCCTTCATTTACTCAACCCAAAGGCTTGGGATGAGTAAAGGGGGGCGGAGAGGGAAGAGTATGTGGAGGGGTTAGGGAGAGCATAGTAGCAGGGTGAGATGAATGCAGGAGAATTTAGTAGGGTTGTGTGGGAGGTCACAGAGGTAGAGTGAGGTTTGGTGAGTTAGATGTGGAGGTGGAGGGAAGAGCTTAGGCAGAGATATTTAGGAGATGAAAGTGGTAGAAGGGATTTGGGATGAGTCAGAGTGAGAATGGAGGATAGTTTGATAGAGACATGACATAAGAGTGATGAGTAGAAAAGTGTGATAAGATGAGAGCAGGAATTCATAGATATCTAGTATAACAACCCAAAGAACCAGGAGCCATGCAATGATCCACGAACATGCCAAGCACAGAAACAACATATACACATACATATATATATATATACATACACACACATATGCACATACAATACATAATTAGAATCATGGGTAAAAAATACTTAGTCAGACAGGTTTAAAGAGTGTGTGTGTATTTTATTGTTAGGACATAGTAGCAATACATATTTTCCAAAGAATCTATAAATAAATAGAAATATACATATAATGTGAAAAAAATATTTATCCACATAGGCATATGCAGTTCATAGTTGTTTGAAAAAGGTGGTTATGAAGGAAAGAGCCAACTCTTGAGTAGTTTTCTGAAGACAAGAAAGTTATCTGTGGCTCTTATAGTTGGGGGTAATGAATTCCATAGTTTGGCTGCTTGGACGGAGATGGATGTACCACCTATAGTCTTTTTCTTGTATGGTGGTGTTCTAAGGCGGGGTGCCAATCTTGAGCGGAGGGTTCTTTGTTGGATGTATTTGGTAATTTTCTTTCTGATAAAAAGCAGTCCTGTTCCATGTATAGCTTTGTGGGTGATACAAAGCAGCTTGAAAGTGCATCTTCTGGCAACGGCAGGGGAGATGTGGGCTTGCTGCTTTATATGTAGTAGTAGCCTGGATGCGGAATTCTGGATACGTTGTAGTTTTTTTCATAACAGATAGAGATGATCCATGTTAGAGGCTATTGGCATAATCCAGTTTGGATAGTACTAGCGAGATAGTAGCTTGCACCTTGTGTGGAAATCCGAGGTGGGGGAAGATGCGTCGTAAAGTCTTTAAGGTGATGAAGCTTGTGCGTGCTAATTTGTCTACTTGGGCATTCATAGTTAACTTGGAATCCATGGTGATTCCTAGGTTTTTAACTTCCTTGGATAATTGAGGAGGTGGTCCAAGATCGTCAGGCCAGACGCACAGAGGGTCATAATTGGGGTCTTCTAATTTAAGTAGTATTTGTGTGTCATCTGCATAGTTGTAGCATGTGAGATGGAAATCATTGATCAGTTCTGGTAAAGATATCATGTAGATGTTGAAAAGCAAAGGTGAGATGATTGACCCTTGAGGGACCCCTGCTTTTGTGAAGTAGGGTTCGGACGAGAAGGGGGGTGAGTGGATGATATTTCCTCTTTTTTGAAGATAGGAAGTAATCCAGTCGTGAGCAATCCCTTGTATGCCTGCTTCGTGGAGTCTTTGAGTTAGGGTGTCATGGTCAACCGTATCAAAGGCAGCTGAGAGGTCCAAGAGAAGTAGTGCAGCAACTCCATTTCGGTCGACTGTGTTTTTAAGATCGTCCCAGATTGCCATGAGTGCCGATTCAGTGCTTCTTCCTGGGCGGAATCCAGTTTGGAAGTCTGAAAGTATAGAATTGTCTTCAATGAATTGTGACATCTGAGCGAATGCTGCTCTTTCTATCAATTTGCCCAGGAAAGGTCCATTTGTGATTGGTCTGTAGTTGTTGGGGTCTTGCGGGTCTAGGTTTGTTTTCTTTAATAATGGTCATATGTATGCCTTTTTCAGGTCTGCAGGAAAAGTTCCTGAAGTTAAAGTGTGTAACACCACTTAGTCAGGGTGCACAGACAAGAATGGAGGCTTTGAAGAAAGAGCTTGAAGCTCACTTACTCTGCGAGCTGGAGTGATGGCACCCAGAAAGACAGTTTGGAGGGTTTGGAGGATACAGCGGGGCAGGGGGGGACTGGGCAGACCTCTGGTTCCCTGTCCCATGCCCACGTGAGATTCCGCATCCCTGGCCATGCAGCAGCTGAACAGCATGGGTGACACGGTGGCTGGGTTGAGGACACAACAGGGAGGCAAGGGGCAAAAGGTGGAGTGTTGGAGGCGAGGGGCAGTGGAAACGCCAAGGGACTGAGCCGTAGCCCGGGAGTCCTTGAATCTCTCTAAGGCCGGGTCCCCCTTGTCTTCAAAGAGACGGGAGCCATCAAAGGGCATGTCCATAATAGACTGTTGGACATTCCCAAAAAAAACATAAGTACGCAACCAGGCATGGCGCCTCAAGGTCACCGTTGTAGCAACTGATCTGCCCAGAGAGTCGGTCGTGTCCAGCCCACATCGGATCGTGAACTTCGCCACATCTCTCCCATCGGAGAGTCTGCTTTTCGCTTACAGAGAGGTGCCACAGAAGGGAGTAGGATTCTCACCCTTTGAACTTCTGTTTGGTCACCCTGTAAGGGGACCACTTGCTCTTGTTAAAGAAGGCTGGGAGAGACCTCTTCATGAGCCTAAACAGGACATAGTGGACTATGTACTTGGCCTTCGCTCTAGAATGGCAGAGTACATGGAAAAGGCAAGCAAAAACCTTGAGGCCAGCCAACAGCTCCAGAAGTTTTGGTATGACCAAAAGGCTGCAATGGTTGAGTTCCAACCAGGGCAGAAAGTCTGGGTTCTGGAGCCTGTGGCTCCCAGGGCACTTCAGGACAAATGGAGTGGCCCTTACCCAGTGCTAGAAAGGAAGAGTCAGGTCACCTACCTGGTGGACCTGGGCACAAGCAGGAGCCCCAAGAGGGTGATCCATGTGAACCGCCTTAAGCTCTTCCATGACAGGGCTGATGTAAATCTGTTGATGGTAACAGATGAGGATCAGGAGGCAGAGAGTGAACCTCTCCCTGATCTTCTGTCATCAGACCCAAAAGATGGCTCAGTAGATGGAGTGATCTACTCAGACACCCTCTCTGGCCAACAGCAAGCTGATTGTAGGAGAGTCCTACAACAGTTTCCTGAACTCTTCTCCCTAACCCCTGGTCAGACACACCTGTGTACCCATGATGTGGACACAGGAGACAGCATGCCTGTCAAAAACAAAATGTTTAGACAGTCTGACCATGTTAAGGAAAGCATCAAAGTGGAAGTCCACAAGATGCTGGAATTGGGAGTAATTGAGCGCTCTGACAGCCCCTGGGCTAGCCCAGTGGTCTTAGTCCCCAAACCTCACACCAAAGATGGAAAGAAAGAGATGAGGTTTTGTGTGGACTACAGAGGGCTCAACTCTGTCACCAAGACAGACGCCCATCCAATTCCTAGGGCTGATGAGCTCATAGACAAATTAGGTGCTGCCAAATTCTTAAGTACCTTTGACTTGACAGCAGGGTACTGGCAAATAAAAATGGCACCTGGAGCAAAAGAGAAAACAGCATTCTCCACACCTGATGGGCATTATCAGTTTACTGTTATGCCCTTTGGTTTAAAGAATGCCCCTGCCACCTTCCAAAGGTTGGTGAATCAAGTCCTTGCTGGTTTGGAGTCCTTTAGCACAGCTTATCTTGATGATATTGCTGTCTTTAGCTCCACCTGGCAGGATCACCTGGTCCACCTGAAGAAGGTTTTGAAGGCTCTGCAATCTGCAGGCCTCTCTATCAAGGCATCCAAATGCCAGATAGGGCAGGGAACTGTGGTTTACTTGGGCCACCTTGTAGGTGGAGGCCAAGTTCAGCCACTCCAACCCAAGATCCAGACTATTCTGGACTGGGTAGCTCCAAAAACCCAGACTCAAGTCAGGGCATTCCTTGGCTTGACTGGGTATTACAGGAGGTTTGTGAAGGGATATGGATCCATTGTGACAGCCCTCACTGAACTCACCTCCAAGAAAATGCCCAAGAAAGTGAACTGGACTGTAGAATGCCAACAGGCCTTTGACACCCTGAAACAAGCAATGTGCTCAGCACCAGTTCTAAAAGCTCCAGATTATTCTAAGCAGTTCATTGTGCAGACAGATGCCTCTGAACATGGGATAGGGGCAGTTTTGTCCCAAACAAATGATGATGGCCTTGACCAGCCTGTTGCTTTCATTAGCAGGAGGTTACTCCCCAGGGAGCAGCGTTGGAGTGCCATTGAGAGGGAGGCCTTTGCTGTGGTTTGGTCCCTGAAGAAGCTGAGACCATACCTCTTTGGGACTCCTTCCTACCATGGGTCCTTTCCCACTATACAGACACCTGCACCCATCATGTTTTGCCTTTCTGTTATCCCTAGCACCTTTAGTCAGTACCGTGGGTAGCACGTCCCAACCCTTTAGATGGAGCTGAATATTATTTCCGTATTGTGAGCACCTTTCACTCCTCCCGCACCGTCTTACTCCATTCTTCATGACTATCACGTCCACTTAGAGTTCAATATATAGAGGATAAGCATATTTAGGAGGGTGCAGATTATTCATCTACTGAGGACAACAGGTGCATAGAGGTGGCTCTATGCACCTGTTGTCCTCAGTAGATAAATGCAGAACTACATAAGCTAGACAGTATGTGGTTAAAGCCTATATGCCTGGATATTAGTTACAGTCGGAATGGTGCATAAGAGAGCGGTGATGATGATATAGAATTGTTCGGCCCTTGGAAGCACTGATTCTTCCCTTGCCCCAAAAGAAATGGCATAATCCAAAGTATCTGACATTTTCACAGGAAACAACTTTGACCGGGTTGCAGCCTTTCCTCTGACAGGCTGCCCTTCAGGGGGGCTTGCGATTTGGATCAAAACGACTCTGCTGTCCACTGCCAAAGTTATTGATGCAGCCTCCCCTGACGTTTGAGTGTTACTTTGCTGTTCCCTTCCGGTGACTCTTATTGCATATATAATGTGTACTGCAGGGCACGGGGGTAGCAACGCTGAATTATTAATAATGTGATGGGTCCTGCTTGCTTATTTTAAAATGGTGGCGGCTGATTTTAACTTAACTCTGAGCCCCTCAGTATTGACTCGGACTTCATGAATGGAGAAGAGGATTGGAGTTCCTGCGCTCACCCTCCCGCCTATAAAGGAGTGGATTGCTGCTGCCTTACAGTTAAACGCCTTTATCTTGAATAATGGCCTTCAAGATTGCAGTGGGAGAGCCACAGTGCTTAATTTGTGCTTGTTGTTTCCGGTGCTGAGCACCGGCACTTATTTGTGAGGGCCGGGGCTTATTCTTCTGCCTCAAGCATTTGCTGCGAGCAAAAGAAACATATGGGAAAGACGGAAGAAGGAAAAACTAAAAAGCGTCATAAAGGGAGAAAGTAGAAAGTTGCAGGATGAGCTGAAGGGGCAGGGGTGGCCATAAATGGATTATAGAGGCCCGATATGTCTTCAGGATTTGCTGCCACAGTATTCAGTGCCGGCAGATTTACTTACAGCAGCCTCCTGTTTAAGAGAAGGGCTTTGAGCACCGGCACCTCTTAATTTATAAATTAAGCACTGGAGAGCCACATCGGACAAAGAGGGGAGGCACACTTTTAATGGCCAGGACAGAACTAGTCTCATAGATTATAACATGTTGGACATTAGACTATGGGCTGTTATGATTGACATGCAGGTGATCCCCCAACAGGACAGTGATCATAATGCCTTGGATCTCACATTTATGGTAGGCTAAACTGGAGTTCTGTGGTTAACTCCACGGCAACTTTGAAGTAAGTCTACGAGGTTATTTCGTCGGGTTTGCAAGCACAGCAGGCTGTAGGAGTAAACCCCAACATCTAGATTCTAGAAGAATCAATGTTATCCATAATTCCTTGTTCTCCTCCCTGAGGAATCTGTTCCGAGTTGGGTCCAGGTCCCTTCTAAAGAGGGTTAGAGTGGCATCTTTGTATACCAAATCGTGTAGAACTGTGAGACACACTCACACATGCTAATGTTTATTTAAAAAAAGTTTTAATGCTTTTACTCATACACAGATAAACAATAAATGCCCGGTGGGCTACCAGTCAATTCTTACAGCAAGCTTTGCCCCATACCATTATCCATGTAGCAAACAGGGAGCCATACATTACAGACAGAGGTTGAAATGGTGAAATACACTGTATGACTTTCAACACCCTCAGGCATAAAACAGAACTGGTACAACCCCTCACACCTCCACCCTTCTCAGCCCCTCACTCCCTGCCTCATATTATTGTCAAACTCTAGTTTTGTGTGATTTTCCACTACACTATTGGACTGCTATGCATTTTATGTCACTTGTGTCTATGTGGCATGCCACCCCCTCCATGTGGGTCTCAGTGATAAGTCTCCTCTATTTCAGTGGTTGATAACAAGGAACTCTCAGGGGAGTCATCTTCAGGCTCTTTCAACCATTCGAAGAGGGTCTCTCATGCCCTGGCCTTCTCAACCATGCTGCGCCCCGCTTCAACTCTTGAAAAAACACTGCACTTTAATAGCCTGCCCACATAATAAGATCGTCTTTCCATTTGTGTAACCAGGGAACAACACTGGCTTTCCAATGCATCATGATCTCCCCCTTTTTGCTAGTATTAAAGCCAAGTCCACAAATTTGGAGGTAAGCTTGTACTTGGCCGGACGTGGAAATCCCCCAGCAGGCAGCCTAGTGAGGTGCAGAGGATCGTTCTGTCAGTAACATCGTTCACGCAGTCAATTACACCTGTCCAGTATCCCCTCACTTCAGGGCAGCTCCAGACCATGTGGAACATATCTACATTTCCCTTCCCACATCTGGGGCACCCCACATCACTTGAGCCAAACATTTGCATGATTTTCCCCCCGTGTGAGGTATGCCCTATGTAGGAAATAATAATTGATACGTTTAGGACCAGTGCCGTGATCAGGGCCGCCACGTCCTCCTCCCACCTGAGTCTTAGCTCCTCCAGAGGTACATTAATGTTCTCTCTCAACGATTGATATAGGAGTGTAACTGTTCTGGTTTTTCCCGAGGTAGCACTGAGCACCCGACTGCTGTAGTGCACTGCGGTTTCTGCTAGCCCATTGTCCCAGTGGTTCCGCATCTTCAGCACAACTGCATAATGTAGTAGGAATTGACCCTGGAGTAATTCAAGAGTCTGGGAGTTCCCCAAATGGCAAATAGTCACTCAAGTGCATCCACTTATTAAGCCATTCGAGCTGAGCAGCTAAGTGGTATGTTTCGAATTCAGAGGCTGCTAGACCCCCATCTGATGTAGGCCTCTGTAGTTTGGACACGGCTACCCACCGCCTACCTTTTCCCCAGACTAATGCTACTAATAGTGAGTTGAGTTCCTTGAAGGTACTCCGGGGGATCAACAATGGTATTGTAGTGAAGAAATAGGGAAGGCGCGAAAGTGTTATCATTTTTGCAATAGCAATTCTATCAGCTACAGACAAGGGCAGAGTGGTCCAGAAGGACACCCGAGTAGGAAACACCCTAATCACTGCCCCAATATTACCATCTAGGATGTCCCTATGATTGTGGTACATTTTAACTCTGAGGTTTTTCATGCAGGATCCTTCCCAGCTTAAGCTGTGTAAATCCCCTGGATGCTGCATCTGACTGTTCAGGGGGAATAGGAGGGACTTCAACTGATCTACAGGCCTCAAAGTGCACCAAACTCTTCTAGGAGTGATTTTGCTCCTGGCAGGCCTTCTTCAGCCTTGGCAAGGAACATCAGCATATCATCGGCATATAATGCGATGTTATGAGACGTGCCCCTTGAGTCACTCAATATGCTATTCCAATTCGTGCTCTGCAGGCCAGCAGTTTGACCGCTATGGCAAATAGAAACGGGAAGCCTTGTCTGGTGCCTTGTCCCACCATGTAAGGATTGGATATTACTTTGCCAGTGCGGATCTGCGCTATTGGGTTTGTATATAAAAGCCTAGTTCACTGGAGGAAACCCATTCCCAGCCCCATGTAGTCTAGCACCTGAAGTAGTCCCATCTGAGACTATCAAATGCTTTCTCGATATCAGTGGAGACTACTATGGCCTCATCTTCTTCTGGGCCCGCTGCATCCATTAGGAAAATAAGTCTACAGGTGTTCAGGGCTGTATTCATGCCTGGAATAAAATCATTTTGGTCTAAGTGTATAATTGTAGACATGTGGGGGAGGAGATGTGAGGCCGAAATCCTGCTCAGGAGCTCATAATCCATGTTCAACATGGATAGTGGTCGATACGTTCGTACATCTCAGGAAGGTCAGCCCGGTTTCAGAAGGGGAATCATGAGGGCCTCCCCCATGGTAGTGGGCAGGCAACCATCTTCTTTGGCAGACACATACAGGTCTACCGGCTTACGAGTTAGGTCCTCGGCATACGTTGCATATTATACTATGGGGAGCCCATCAGTCCCAGGCACTTTACCCCGTGCCATGGCCCTGATGACAGCTCTAACTTCCTGCAAAGTTATGAGGCTTCCTAGCTCCTCCACGACTTCAGTGCTGAGTCTGGGTAGTACCACTGGTCCTAAAAACTCACCTAGGTTTTCCTGATGGGGCTCTTTGGGGGGCCTACAGGATAGTGTAATAGTCTTCAAATCACTGGTTAATTTAATTTTGTCCATAGATGGTTTCACCTGCGGCTTTATCTATGTCTAGTGTAAGGGAGCCTCTGGGCCTTGAGTTAGGTGCCCACGCCAATAGCGTACCTGCCTTATCACGTTCTGCGGGTGCCCTTATACGATACTCCGATAGTCAAAGCATTTACGTTTTTCTGTATCAACTGCAAGGCATTCTTTTGCCTCCAGAAGCTGCTGATGGAGCTCCTTATATCCAGGGCAGTCCCTCTCAATGTCCCTAAGGGTTTTTTCCTGTGTTTCTAGACCACACAGCAGGGTGCGCCTGACACCCACCACCTCTGCTATGCATTTATCCCAGATGACCGCCTTAAAGACATCCCACTCATTGAGAATGGAGATGGAGGGGTGAGTATTATCTGCAAAGTAGTTCCTAACGGGGTCACGAATGGATTGCTTGAACACCAGATCTTCTAGGGCCTCTACACGTAGGCAACAACCTGGAATGTGCGGCCACTCTCTACACCAGTCCAGCGCAAGTAGTATCAGGTTGTGACCAGAAACTGTGCGACAGAGGTATTCTGTGTGGCGCACTAATCTATTAATAATATTAGGGGAACAAAGGAACGCATCCAGCCTCACATGAAGGTCGCACAACCGGGGAGTCTCTCAGGGGTGGGTAGGACCTATCAAGGACAGGGTCTGTTACGTTGGGATAGTCGCCACCCAACAGTATAGCGTGTGTCAGATGTGTTGCCAGTGCATTATAGAGGCGATCGTAGAAGCTGCTCTGATCTGTATTGGGGCATTTATCCTGACAATCGTCAGGCCTGCGAGTCTGCCAGAGAGTACAACATACCCCCAACAGTGTAAATTAGTTCCTCTGTCTTCTGAAATCAGTCCCCAGGTCAGACCCAGATTAACATCCCTTTCGAGGATGCTGAATATGAGGTTGCATATATATTTCTCCGCCATCTCTTTCGTAAGGCGTACCTCTCTGGTGCAGTTAGGTTTGTTTCTTGTAACATTGCGATATGTGCACCCCTCCTCTTTAAGTAAGTGTGTACCTTGTACCATTGTGCCATACTATTCAGTCCCCTGATGTTCCAACTGATATTATAAGTTTGAGGGGTCACCACAGCAAGGTCTTGAACGGGAGCTCAACAGTACTCATCCTCAAGACAAGTTAGTGTAATGTGGCATGTGTAGGACCATTGTGCCCAAGGGGCAGAGGCAGGGAAAAACCCCAGTGCACACCCAGTTAACAAACAAGTAACATCCCATAACTCCCCAGCCCCAGGACAAGTAGTGAAGTCACCCCATCCAAAGTGGCAAACCAATTACCAACTGTTGCACACCTTTCATACGCATGCATTAACTCTACTAGGGGGCTTGTGGTACCCTAGAGGATGCCACCTGGTTAGCTCCCTGCCAACAAGGAATAGCTGTAAAGTGAGTATGAAGAGCCTGTTTCACACCATCAGACCACTTCCTGATGCAACGTTCTGATACTATTTCTACTCATATTCTCCTATCTCCTGCAGTGTCAACACCCCACCACACATGCTGGTGTGTTTACATTATCTCATCAGCTGTTCCCAGGATAACTTGTGGAAGGGAAACATCAGAGCCTTGGGAGGACAAGGAGGTATGCTCTGAGTCAGAATTCTCCTTACTTCGTCTCCCAGCTCCGAGGCCTGCTCAGAGCCCGCTCTGCTTATAACAGCTACTACCTCCACTGCCCTCTGGCATTCCTGCAGTACTTGCGATTGAGATGGTGCCATTTTCATGCCAGTGTTAGGTGTTCTTCGTAGTCTTCCTTTTGCGTTGCCTTTTGTCTCAGCCCCAAAGCTGACTACATGTTGTGGGAGTAGCTTGACCCATACCCAAAGCTGGGGCAGTGATGTAAAAAACAGCAGAGTGTCAGCGTGAGTCACTCGGAGTTGGGCCGGGAATAACATGGCATATGCAACACCTAGGTCTCTGAGCTATTGTTTGCCCTATTTAAAGTATGCTTTCTGGCTCTGTACTTCTTTTGCAAAATCCTGGAATATCGTCGCCTTTCTGTTGTCCACTATGATATTGCCTATGAGTTGAGTTTGGGAGAGAATATGATCTTTGAAGTGGAGGACTCTGGCCACCACTGGACGAGGGCCGTTCCCAGGCGGTGGGGGTTGAGAAGACACACAATGTGCGCACTCAAGTGCATAGAAGGGGGAGAGGCCTTCAGGGGTCACCTCCCTGTGGAGCCATGTTTCAAGAAAGGCAGTCATATCAGTTCCCAGTCCCTCAATGCGCTCTGGGAGTCCCACAATTCGAAGGTTGTTTCTTTGCGCTCTGTTCTCCGTGTCTTCAGCGTGTACCTCCAGCGTCTTTACCCTGTTCTTCATAGCAGATAAATAGCCTTGCATTGTCATTACTGCAAGGTTTAGGTCTTCTAGAGTCCTCTCAGTGGTGCCCACTCTCTCCGAAAGATGTCTATGGTCATCTCTTAATACTGTATGCCTATGTCCATGAACATAGCATCTATCTTGGACTTCAATGCTTCTCTGGATGCAGCTATAGCTTGGAGTATGGTATCCAGAGTTACACCAGTGTGTCCATCATGTGTGTGGCCTTCGAACATCAGACCGGTAGCCAATAGGCATGGAGGACCTCCCTACAGGGAAGTCCTCATACAATCAAGATCTTTTTTTCTGGAGGTTTTACCCACTGTTTTTTGCTTTGCTGTGCAATGGGTGGTGCAGTCCCAGGGGTCCCCAGCAACTGATGGTGTGTTTTGTATACCGCCCCCCGCTTCCACTGAGGAGAGGCTCGCAGTCGCGGTTCTTCTAGCAGAGCCTCGGTCGCCCCGGGTGGGTGGCAAAGTAGCCTCAGCAATGATTCCAGCTAATTCACCAATGGCAGTATTCAGCAGACCGGGAGAGGGGTGGCCACACACCCCTTTATCATTAAATCGCCCCAGGTGAACCCCTCCCAGTACCAATGTAGCAGTAGCCAGGGGAAAGCTCCAGGAGCAGCAGATGTCACCATGTAATGGTTCTCTCTTCCCTCTCCGCATCCAGCAAAAGTCATTCAGCAAGGAAGGAGCAGGGGATTCCACAGATCCCTATTTCCGTCCCCTCAGGCACAGGGAGTCAATCACCTTGATGCCAATCACCTCTCAATGGCCGCCACATGGCACTCTCCCAGACTCCAGTGTCCCTGTAGGCCAGCCACTCCATCCAGTAACAGCATTCTCTGTGTCGCGGTTCCTAAAGGCAGATTCAGCCCTTGCCGCTGCCGCCCCAAAGGCAGTGAAGGGACAGGGGAGGGTTGGCAGTGCCGCAGCAGCCCTCATGGCTCCTCCTTTTAAATATTCAGAGCTGGGGCAGCAAGGCCATGCCCTCCCACCTCACCGTGCCTCTGCACGTGTCTGCTCCTCCATCTTGGGGCTTCACGCAGCCGATCGCTGCCCGCAGCTGCCTCACGACACCACCGTCACTCTCAGCATCCCCAGGTATTTGAGAATCACCCCATTATAGTACTGACACAGAGTCTAGGTGACCTTGGAACTTATGCCATACTTGCTGGGATTGGAAGGTTTCTTGAAGATACCTGGGACTTCTAGATTCCTGTTGTCCAGGTTTATTAAACACCAACTAACTGGATTGGGTTGTGGGAACCTTCAGTCTAACCCCGAAACTGTCAGTGGAATTTCAAAATCTACTCTCAAGGGTCTTCATCAGCTTTATACAGATGCTCTGAACCCTGGGAATGGAAGGGTGGATTTCCTTACTGTTGCCTTTCCTTAAATTAAGCATGATTACATCGTGGAAGACTACCTGGACAAGATCGAACCCCCTCTCATCATTGTACATGAAATTCAGGTTTTGCATATTATCCCTTCCGTTCCCAGGTGTTTGAATCCATTGACCACGTTGTTATTTTTTTGTCCACATTAACATGGGTCCAGAAGGAAGTGGCAGTCGCCATTATGCCACAACATGGGGATTAGGGAATATAAATCGGTGAATAGAACCCTGAAATACCAACCAACCTATTGTATTTGCCATTTCTCGAAATTTGCTGAACATGTGGCGGTTCAGACAAAGAAAACTAGCCCTCGGAAGGGTATTGCCCTGAGTCAGTTTTACTATTTGAACTATGAGCCATTAACACGATGTGAGGTTCCATTACTGCAATTGTCCCCCTTTGATTATGGTACATGTTTCAACCTTGTTTGTTTACAATGCTGCTATACAATTATTTTAATGTATCTTATATGTTTATCGTTTTTAACTGGTTTTATTGTATTTTATGTCTTTTTATGTACGTTTATGGCAGACATACCTAATAAAGATTTATGATGATGATATTTTCACAGGAAACAAGATGATAACATCTTTGGCATTTAATTATTGGGAAAGTGGCTTTGCTGAAGAATGTTGTTCACGAAGGAGACAAGGGGTGAAACTATGTTAACAAAACATTATCTCAATTTTTGCAACCCCCTTGTTTTCTATTTCATAATTATGTATTGGTTTTTATAATAAGCAATATTAACAGTGTCATATATTTAATGTTAGGACCTTCTGTTGAAAGATTATATTTGGCAAATATGTTTACAAACAACCAAGTTTTGGTTGGGAATTACCTCATTCTATGGGAGGAGAAGGAAAATTAAATGTGTAAAAAAGGAAACAGTAGAGAGGAGAAGAGAAAGGTTCATTGCATTCTACTACAGAAAGTTAATGTATATTACATGGCAATAGCTCATTACAATTGTGAAAACACAGATGTGTTTGTTCACAGAGTTTTACTTTTTTCCAGATAGTAGTCCATTTGTTCCCAAACAGCAAGCGTTTCGGGATGTTGGAATGAGATGCTGTCCCCCCTTCTGGCATACATCAACAAATCCTTCCAGGCTTGGAAAGAAGCTTTACTTACAGTTTTCCAGTTACTTGAAATGATCTTGCATCCAAAGGTAAGAATTATGTTAAACAGATTTCTGTGATTTAAGATTGTAATGAGTGGATCCTGTGGACCCCTTAATAAGTAAGTGAGAAAAAAGTTAGTTTTAATCTGAAGAGACTCTTGATTAATAAAACGTGTGTTGCCCAAATCCTTTAAGTGACAGTAAAACAGCATATGTGCAAGGTCACCAATTCCAACACAAGGGGTCATTTCTCAACTTCATTCCAGGTAGATGTTGCACGATCCAGGATGTTCCATATAAGAGGTGATTCTTGGTTTGGGATAAGGAGGGTGTAATTGTGTGTTTAAACAGTGGCATCCAGATATTTTGTCAACTGAAGTTGGTGGGTTCATGGTAATCTCTAGTTCCCATTTAGCCTGTGTACGTGTCATTAGTCTAGAAGATCTCAGCAGTAATAGGGAGTATACTTTGGAAATAAAGTGACCACTTCTGGAGAACAAGGTTATAAGATCTGTGATTGATGGATGACAGTCTATTATTTTACTCTTAGGCAGGGCCTCTTTTAATTTGAGAAAGTTATAGAATTCTGTGGTATGTAACTGATATGTAAACTGCAAATTTGAGATAAACCGTGGTGATTGTTTTGAGCCTCGTTGTTTCAAGTTGTAGTTATACTTTGATGTCTAGTTAGTCAAATTTATGGGAGCACCATTTGTTTTAATGTTTTTATTGTTTCATGTGAAAGCTATGTAAGAATTTTGAGACTAGTGGTAGATTTAGAGTCAATCAACAGAATCTTTTTTGGAGTTGAGTAACATGGTTTCAGAATGAGGAAGAGTCATATTAGATGTCAAGAACAAGGTTAAACTGGAATGTTGTGGCATCTACTTCTCTATCTCAAGCCAAATAGGTTGGTAAAGGTTAATTTGTGTCAAACATCTGGAGCTTTGTTTGAAAACAAACATTGATTAGTACAAGGCAAAATCAGCCAATTGAACTTCACCTTGGTTTATGGGCAGTCTTAATTTTTTAAGTTACTTCTTTGGTCTTTTGCCTACCTAGATACATTTGTTTAAGATGTTATCTAGCTTGGAAAAAGTCACCTGACAGTACTGTTGGGACCACAGATAATTACATCAATGATGAACTATTTATTATTATCTTAATCATTTCAAGTCTGCCCCACCGTGATAAGAATTTTGGGGACCACCCTTCTAAAAGATCAGATACTTTTTGAAGAGTGATAATTTCATTATGTTTGGCAGATTCACTATTTCCATCATTAAACATAATGACAAGGGGCCACATGTACAAAGCATTTTTCTAGTCGCAAATGGGCCGAGTCGCAGGATCATTCCATTTGCAACTAGAAAAATGCTTTTTGTGATGTACAAAGCCCAAATCGGTAACTTGTTCCAAAATCGCAATTTGGGTTTTGTGATTTGGTATTAGGACGGGGCATGTTCAAGGTGTCCCTTCCTAATACCGAATCTGAATGGTATGTATGATTGTTTTGTGACAATAGGTGAAGTTTTGAGATGGACTGATAATTTTTAAAATGTATATAATCCTTCAGATAAAAATAGCCATATATGAATATATTAATGTAGATAAAGACATGTCATTTCAAAATAATTGCAATATATACATCGAATTCGGTTCATATTAATTTTGATGATGATAATTTTTGTATCCCCAGAATTCTCACAGCATTTTAATTGTATAGCACTTTAGGATTTAGGTATCTTTATATTTTTCATATTGATATTTTGTATTTTATATTTATAGCCCTGAAGAAGTCCATTTGGAGGAAACGCGTTGGCTATGGATCTTGTAACTTTTAAATGGATCAATAAAATACAGTGATTTCACCATATTGGATTATGGAACGTTTCATTTTAAATGAATTCTGAAGATATGAGTCAAAAAGTTTTTACATATTGACAAACGCTTAGATATGCCAGGTCTCCTTTTTTCAATGTTTAAAACCTATGTTTTTTTTAGGCCTATGGGGTGGGCCCTCTGGACCTGAGCACCCACAGTGTCTTCTTCATTTGTGACTACTAACGAAGGTGCAGCAACAATCACCTCAACCCTGATGCTGTATTGAATAGTTATTTCTAATTAATGTATAGCCTGATGTTTGGGAATAAGAATCAATGGTGCTGATAAACGAGATTGGTCTATACTTATGGGTAGGGATGGATCTTCTCACTCTTTTTAATAACTTCTATCACTGCTTCTGCAAGAGTATCAGTAATTTCACTATTAGTGGAGAAAGCTTTGAAAAATTGTATTAATGGGGATACCAGTTTGGGACAAAAACATTTTTAGAATAATGCTGTTCTGCTCCTAGAGCTTCAATAGATTTTTGTTTTTATTACATCTCAGACTTTGTTGGAATAAGATGTTGTCCTCTTTTTATTTATAAAGATAGTCATTGATTTTGCGTCTTTTGACATGGTGATTTAACCATTTCATATTAAGTGAAATAATGTTTAAACTATTTCTGTTTGCGCTATAACCCAATTTTAATGAAAACAATCTACGTTTATCTAAAGGAGAGTTAAAGTGAATGAATGATCATGAGTAAATGATATCCCTTAGTGTTTCCATGTCATAGCATTAGACCTGGTAGGTAAGGATAGTGGTGTTTATGTCAAAGACCACGTATAATAGTAAAAGAAAAGAAGTAAAGAATAGAGAGAGAGGAAGAAAAAGGGTAAAGTGAATGGAGTAGATCAGTATTCTCAAAGTGGGTAGGTCTCAGAATAGCAATACACTGTATGCTAGTAAAAACAAACAGAAAGGAAAAAACAATCCCTCAGAACCTCTGACCCAAAGCCCTCCAGCCACCCACCTCCCACTAGTTTGACCAGAAACATAGGGTGGTCCTTCAGTGGAAGAAATGAACAAAACAACATTTATAAAGTCTGACATCCTATAAGCTAAATGTCCTTTAAAATTATGAGTAAAGGCATTAAAGAGGATAGTAAACATTTCCAGGTACTACATGTGAACAATTACTTATAAGATAAGGTTTATAGGAATCACATGACTACTTTATACTAACTGAACAAATCGTATCATTAAGGATGTCTACAATGACGGTAGGAAAGACACCTCTCAAATGTACTATATGTAGATAGGGGGAACCCCGTAAAAGTCTAAAATCTAATCAAGACCAACTAAAGTGTGGATCAATATATCTTTCTTGTAAAATTACATTAAACATTTCAGATCCTCTGTCAGTAAATCATTAGAATATGTAAGTACCTAATGGGATTCAAAGTCATTCATTGAATGAAGTTATAAGTATATGAAGAGCAGGCACTAGAGTATTAAATGAAACATATATTCGTAGTACAAGTTGACTCTGTTGAAAATGTTCGGGACACTTTGGTACTTGTATAGGAAATAGCGGAGGACTGAAGCTTAGAAATTTCCAATAACTTTTTCAATTCTTTATCAGTTAGAAATGCACGCAATGAGCTGTTTAGTGAAACCTGGAATCTCGGAGTGCCTGCGGAAAAGAACTCTAAAGTCCTAGCTCTAAGTGTAGGCCTTAGGCTTTTTTTAGCATTGTCTGGTGTCAAATAGTCTTGAGAGATATAGATTTTGTTACTATTCCATAATATATGGCTATTTTTCCTTATATAGTTTAGGCTCAGTTCAGCATTTTGCAATCTGAGGGGTTTGCAGACCATTGATCTTGTTTTTTTTTATGAAGAATAGATCTCAATGGGACTCTACAGGCCCTTTCTAGTTCAAAGAGTTTTTTAAAGAGCAGACTAATACGGTGGGGGAGCCAAGATTCCAAGAATGTGGTATACACATGTGTGTTTTGACCTTCTGTGCCCTCTGGGAGCCCAAAGATTTACAAGTTATCCCTCCTGGTTCAATCCTCTAAATGGTAAATCTAGTTTTGTAGAGATAGTGATTTGTCCACAAGGTTATTGAGTTCTCTCACATGGTTTGTTTCTGTATCTTCCAGATTCTTTTTTTTTAAATTTTCAGCCTCAGATATTCTACTGTTGATCTCTTTTACTTCTTTTCTTATTGTAATATTTCAGCTTGCAAAGTGTCTGTGTTATTCTTGGTAGGATGAGCCGGGTCCTCTAGTTCTTCTAGTTTTTAAGGCTGCTTCCATGGTGCTCTTTGATTCATATTTATTCTAGACAGAGGAATCTGGGTCCGGCAGTTTAGCCTTCATCATTTTTATACCTGCTTTTTGCATGAGGCTCTTAGAATGATATAGAAATTGTCCAAAAGTCATTTGACCAACGTGAATCAACAGGAAACACAGGTAAAGAAGAGACCATGGAAAGGTACAGGCTGATTACGTGGAAGGATTATGGAAGAGTGTGTGTCAATTTTGCAAAGTTTTGTTCTGGGTAAAAGAAAGTGAAATGTCCTGAGAAAAATCAGATCTGCTGTTATGCAATGCAGGCTTAAATGATGCAAAAAGTAAAATGCTAGAAAGATCCAAGGTTTCCATATACTATTGTTACCTTATTAGAAAGCATTAAGAAATAATTTGGGAGAAGTTAACCAGCCAGTTGTTTAAATGGATGGGTTAAAAGAAAGAATCTAATGAACTAATATAGATATATTATTTATGTACAAATACCTTAGCACAGAGGAAAAAACATTTTTTCGCAAGGGAGCAAATCTGCTGGGGCTGGAAATTTGAAACAGTTTTACATTAGTGGTCAAATTAAGAACATTTTCTAGTGGGAATAACTGTTGTGGCTAAATAGGTCAATATGCTTTCCAAATTTTTCAGAAATAGATTGGGAATGATGAGTAGAGTTTCCCAGAGAATTATGTAGAAAAACAGAGTTGGTATAGTCAAGGAAAAAGAGAAATGTTAGTAATTCTCAGAGAGGAGATGGCACATGCTGAAGAAGTATTCTGATGATGGTGTAAAGGAGGAGAAGTACAACCAGCGTATAGTGAACAGTTATTATCCTTCCTGGGCCCATCCTAGTACTGCATAATGTTTGTTGCAGGTTTCTTTCCACCCATGGACTGCTATGAATTTTGAGCAAGAAAGGCACACAATTCACCTCGGCCTGTGAAAAACAAACATTTTCAAGGTGATAAAGAAATGCATTGTGGAAGCATCATGTTTTCATCCTTTCACTGCTGGCAGGAACTGTATTACTTCTGTAATAATTTTAATAATTGTGAACTGCTATCAGTTCAACATGTTGGGAGGTAGACTTTCTCAGATACATGGAATTGTTATTAACAGTGTGGCCTTTGCTTCACAATTTCTTAGATTTGCAGAAAAATATTTCCATAATTAAGTGTAAGGCACCCGCCTGTGCTTGGGCGGTGAAAACATTTAGACAGTGCAATGAGGGTCTAACTTCCACTTACATCCTGATACTAAATCAGTTTATGTTTTAGGGCCTCCAGTGTCAGAATAACAGAAGTATATAGTGGAATATGTACCAGGGAAAAATAATGCTATAGCTGATCGTTTTTCAAGATTTTGTAGGGGCAGAAACATTACATCAGTTAAGAGTATGTAGATGGTTCAGCTTACCAGAATATTTGGGCCTTGTTAAGTATATTCAGTCAATCAATCAAAGGCATTTTTATGGCACACAGCTGCTTCATCAGAAGCGTCCCAGCTCTCATGGCTTAGAGAGACTGACATACCACTAAATGGGACAAGGTGAGGTGAAGAACAGAAGTGGATTCCTGTTATTTAGTTACTTCATGAATCGGTCCAAGGTTTGTCGATCCCCCCCTCCAAATCAACAGGATATTTCCTATGAAGCGGCGCCAAAGTCATAAACTACTGTTTATGATTACATTTATTATACATAGATGTGAGAGCGGGTTTCATTACTTGACGGACCTGACTCCTTATTTGTTGGGAATGGAGTATGGGCATATTAGCTACATACTGATGTGTGAGCTGGGTTGGTTATTTGTATCATATTTATGTTTTTTTTTTTGTCTTAGTTTCAGATATTGTGTACTGATAAGCAGATATTGTGTACTGGTAAGGGACTGTTATGTCCAAACAACCCTGCCCTTTGAGATACATCATAAGGAGAGAGAAAGAGAAAGAGAGCGAGAAAGAGAAAGAGAGCGAGGAAGAGAGAGAGAGAGAAGGAGAGAGAGAAAGAGAGAGAGAGGGAGAGGGAGAAGAAGAGGGAGAGTGAGAGTGAGGGGACAGGGAGAGGGAGAGGAATATGAAGAGGAAGAGATAGAGGGAAAGACAGAGAGAGAGAGAGAGAGAGAGAGAGAGAGAGAGAGAGAGAGAGAGAGAGAGAGAAGGTGTTTTAAGAATGGGACCTAATGTCCTGAGGAAGGCCACCTGACCCAAAAAAGCCCTGCTTTTGCTTGATGAGGGCGGAATCTAAAAATTCTGCTGAAAAGACAATAAAAGCTGGATGTCATCAGCATATCATACCACCGGAACACCCCAAGATTCAATCAAACAAAACCTAGAGGGGTTAGATACAATTTAAAGAGGGAAAGACTGAAAGCTGAACCCTGATGAACTCCATATAAGAGGGACTTAGGGAAGGACGAGAAAGGATGGTGATCACCCATTGAGATCTACCCTCCAAGGAAGATTTCGGCCAAGAGAGGGCCCTGCCTTGAATGCCTGGCAACCTAAGTCTGTCTAAAAAGGTGGCATGCAAGACGGTGCCAAACGCTGTAGACAGGTCCAGCAAAACTACTATCGCTTATCATTTACAGTCCAGGTTGTCTTTAATATACTCTGTAACCTCCAGTAAAGGAGGTTCGGTCCTAAAACCGGACCGAAAGCCAGATTGCGAGTCATGAAATAGGCCATTAGTTCCACAAAATATGGCAATTTGTGATTTATCTGTTTTCTCCAGGATTTCGGCAGCTGCCGACAGAAAGGAGATGGGTCTAAAATTGTTCAGAATGGCAGGGCCTGCATTAGGTTTCTTAAGAAAGGATAAAAGGAAAGTGTGTTTTCGATCTGAGGGAAACAGACCTAGTTCCAAAGAGGTGTTCCATATTCTATTGAGCATAGGGTTGATGGTAGGGGAAGGCAGCCTAAGAATTTGGGGCGGGCAAGGATCCACAGGAGAACCTGATTTACATTTTTCCAGTTCCCTCAGGGAAACTTTCTCTGGAATCGTGAGAAAGTTGTGAGAAGAGTATTTTGAGATGGTGCATAATCTGCCGGCACCACAGTTACAGTTCACATTGGGAAAGCTGTGTATATTTTCTGAATTTTCTCATGAAAAAAGAATGCCTCCCACTAAAGACTTGGGCCCCGATGTTCAAGTTACTGATGAAGAAGGAATGCTGTCAGTATTATAAGGAATGTTGTCAGTATTATTATAAGTATCCATGAAAATGTATTGTGAGCTGTGTATAAGTAGCACACAGAGCTACACATGAATACCTTTGGTGGCAGAGTAGGTATAGCATTCAAGAGGTGTGACGGAACCCTTAGAAATTGTGATATTCGCCACTGTGGACAACTCCTTGATAGTTCCTCTCCTGGTGCTATCCTTCCTCATGAGCTGGAACCTTTACCTCATATCATAACAATCTAGGCACATAGGCCATACTGCCCAACCCCTTGCGACAATTCACATCAGACAGGGAATAATCAAACTACTTACGCATTAGCCTTGTTATTATGGCTCCAAGGCCTCTGGTCCCTTTATTCATTTATTCATTTATCAATCCTCCCTTCGACCTTCCTCCCCCCCCCTTATACGATATCTTTATCTTTCTCCCACCCCATGATTAACCTCTCTCTTTGTTCTTCTTTTTTTTTTCCTTATATTCCTTCCCCTTAAATGTTTATTCACAATTTTTCAACCAATTATCCAGATTATTTGTCAGACTGCATAAGTTTATAGATCTATTGTGAAATCACTTGTAAAAAAAAAAAAGGTTTGAAGGTATATTTCTATATATTCTGTATCACCCTATATTCTTTAATAAAATAATTCAAACAGAAAAAAAAGAAGAAATTGTGATATTCTTGTGGTGTCTGACACGTAGATATTATGTGTCGACTGAATGCTTTACTAAGAGGTTTACATTTAGATAAACTAATTCCATAAACAACTATTAGGAGCAGATGAGCAAGAAAAGTGAACAACCTGCTCATAGACTGTCACACAGAAAAGCATCGCTGACTAGAAGGCACAGAGCAAGACCTGGGCTGGGTTGGAAAATGGGCCTACCAAGGCTTAAGCTGAGAAGGAGGGAGTGGAAGTATAACCAGAGTCAAAGAACTAATCAGAAGCGGCCTCCTAGTCAACAGGATCGGTCAGGTACTTCCGGGCGACTTAAGTAGCAGCAGCAGGAAACAGTCTCTGATTCTCAGTGTTGTAGGGTTACTGCTCTGCAGTTTGTTCACCACTAGCATTCCTCCACCTTTTAGTTTTTCCACTCTCTTCAGGGCTGTGACTTTGACAACTCCATTAAGACTAGTGATTCCACATTGCAGTAAATGCTGCTGCCTCCTGTGTTCCTGACCTCTAGAGAGGTTCCAGACTAGTACTGTCTGGGTTTTGTCAACAGCCTGCCATCTGGAGCATGGCATACACCTGTCTACTGTGAGTTAATTGATCTGTGGTTGCCTTAATTACCCAACACTGAACTAGTTTCACTTTCCTCAAAGATTTTGTGAGAGTCGAAATTTAGCGTGAATAATTATCTTTTACGTAATCATACTTATGTACTAATGTGTTAAATGTTTTAATGACAAAATTAATGTTGACACAAAAATGTGCCTTTAATATCAGCCACTATCAAGTCCAAGGCCTGCACATGCTTTTGTTAAAATGTACTACCGCTGTAATGAGAAAGCATGTCTCTTTCAGAGCATGTTCTCTGCTACAATAAATGCTGAAATAATATGAGTATTTCTTGTTTTCTGCTGGGCCTCAAGCAGACAAGACCACAGTGGGAAGTTATCTAACTCCTGGTGTTCTTAACTGTTGTTACATTTGTATGTTCTCATGTCTGTTGTATAACAAACTTCTTTTGTTCAAGTCACAAACTTGTTCTGTGCATGTATTAATGAAAATATATTTCTCGCAAGGAAAATGGTGCGACAAGACTGTTTCCATATCTTTGTAACTACTGTCCAGCAACAGCGTATTTGGAATGTGCCAAACAAAAGAACCTACTGATCATAGTCGGAGGAAGAAGTGCACAAGATACCGTTAGTATAGTTTGGACTACTGTAAAAGCTATAAGAACCCAATCAACGCTTTGCCAGTTAACTTTTTATGTATTGCTGATATCTAATGTTTTTGTAATAGGATGTTCTTTCTTCACCTGATGTTTTCAACCAATAGCAAATGTTTAGCAAGTTTAATTTAATAATTGGGTACTGGGAAGAGAGGGTCAGTCATAATTTGGCATTCATTCATTGTTTTCTGGTTTCCAGAGACTTCACTTCACATTCTTGGTGTGACCTGTCACTTTGCCACTTCATCCCTTGCTAGTCATTCTGCTGACATTCTGGTGCTTTATTATTTTCTGAGTTTACTATGCCTGTTCAATGCTGAACTAATGCTCTGATGGTTTAGTGATCTTATAGTCCAAATTCTAAACCATACCCCTTACCCTGTTTTTGTCCTGATGCTGTTGTCTCCCTAATGAACTTATGACCTTGTTGCTGATCACCTTAAGGAGAGGTAAATGTATAATCTGTGTATTGCTGTTTGTCTTTTATTTTCCAGGTACCAGCTGCTACTGTTTTAATACTGCTGCTAGTTTGACAGCACCATAGCTAGATGTTTTCTAAATTAATGTTGCTAAAACCTTTGCAGGAAGCCCAACATGCTAATGCTAATCTGAGGTTAGTAAGGTGTTTTCTCTATACCTATTACCTGATGTTCTTGGTTTGCTGAACAAATGTATGTCATATCTCTTGCTCAAATTTCACTGTTATGAATTAGTGTTTTTGCTTTTGAAATTGTCATTCTTATTGCTTTGTTTCAGCTAAAAAAAATTAGGTGAATTGGACAGCCTGTGATGTTTCTTTAATTGTACCATTTGGAGTTGAGACTAATTTTTGTGACCTTCACGTTGTTAATTTAGGGAAATAAACATTTTAATTGACACTAATGGTGTGGTTATTCGTGGCCAAATGGGTCATGCTGCGTTCTTTACTAATTCAATGGTGATTGTTATTGCTTAATACTGCTGTGTTATATGACACCTAATCATAATAATTTAAACAAGTCAAAAGGTTCATTGACCTTAAAGCTTACTATTATTACGGCAAAATAGATAAGCCCAGGGAGGGCTCACAGTTTCACCTTTTTACTGTGAACTGGCCTACCAATAACCTGTTACAAGCTACCACACATTCTAAGTCTAGTAGAAGAGATGCCACTGCCGTGTTTTGCTTTTTCTTCTCTTAAATTCCTTACTCCTTTTGCTCCTGATGGGGTCCTGGTAGTGTGTCTAAGTGTTCACCTATGTGCCCTTACAGGGAGGAGATTTGTGGAATGTTGTCAGAACCTGACGCAAGTTTGTCCCTTTGGCCGCATCCCGACAACAACGTGCAGTCAATTCTGTAGATTCCTCAACCATAAAGAAAGGTATTTGTTTTTTTAATCAAATCTTTTCCAGAGTCAAATTTTCCTATGAGATTATTAAAGTCGATGGTGTTGAGGTGTTTTCAAGAGCCTTTTGCATTACTTTGAAGAATATTGCCTTTGCCACAGATTGGCTTTTGGATATCGCCCAAAGACTAACCAGCATGTTTAGAGACTTATAAGACTTAGATAAGAACATTTACAGCGCGGCCATCATAGTGGGACAGGGAAAATAAAACCTATGTCCTAAGATATTGTATTGGGCCACTTAGCTCTAGAGGGGTGTAACCGTGTGCAAGAAAGGAGGTTCGGTTTGAAAAAATGTCTGAAATGGACAAAGAAGAGAAAGAGGTTGATTTAATAAAGTAAAAGGTAACTTAGGATCAAGGTTTACTAGAAAGCTAAAACTTGAGTGAGAAAAACATTATCTTCCACTTTGTCAGAATCAAGAAACCAGGTGGAGGTATGAAGGATGCACATTTGCTGAGCATGTGATGACTCTAATGGATCATGTTGATGACGACATGCACTCTGCATGTAATTGCTGTGCATTGCCCTCAATGATGCCTGGTGCTCAGCATGCATTTCCCTCTATGATGTCATGTACTTTTTGTGCCACCAGCTAATCCAAGTAACCAAGAAAGGCCCTAGCCGAACTAAAAGACCGTGCCTACTTGAACAGCCACATTTATTTCCTCCAAACTCTTATTAGCATGCTTCCTACGCATATACAAAAGTAAATCAGAGGTTGCGCCTTTTTATACATGGCTCCTAAAGCCTAGAACAACTTCACTTAAAACATTAGAGCCTCCTCCTTTCTTGAGTTCTGCAAGAAGCTAAAGACCTGGTTCTTCAAGTAAGCAGTCCAGGATTGGCCTCACACACCTACCACAAAATCTTTAATATCCCTGCAGGCGATAAGATAAGCATGCTATAAAAATACAGATAACAGAACATTTCATTGTTTGATGTCATGCCCTCTGTTTGGATTCCTGCTGACTCTCCTCTGTTAAGTCATGTGTACATTCCCTCAGATCACCTGCTATGATGTCATATGTTTGGCATGCCTTCTCTCTAAATTTCTCTCAATTATATCATGCTTTCAGTGTGCATTCCGTATGCATTCATCTCCATGATGTTACATGCTTTTCATTTATTTACCTCCAAGAAATCATTCCTCTCTATTAAGTCATGCATTCCCTGTGAATTCCATTTCATGTTGTCATGTGCACTGCATGCATCTATGTTGTCATATAATTTACATGCATTCCCTCTACCTCCCCTTTATGAAGTCATGTGTTCCTTGGGTATTCACTCAGAATTATTCTCAAGGATGTATTGCCTTCTGTTTCCATTCTCTATTTATTTCTCTCCATAATGGCATGTACTCTGTGTGCATTCTCAATGCATTTCCATCCATGAGAGCAATCCAGTCTTTGATGCCATGTGCTCCATGTGTATGTCCTCTATGAAGTCAATTCCTCTGGGTGCATTCTCTCTGCTTGCCTCTCTTTGATGCCATGTGTTTTACAAGTGTTGGAGATGACCCATGTTAGGGGATTTCCCTAAAACTTTTTGTTTTTTCCTCCCAGTTTTTTGCTTACTCTCTTTGCATGGCCTTAGCACACTGGGCACTTTCCCACTGTACTGCAGTGGCAAAGTGGGTGTGTCCTTCCTACACATGCCAGGAAGGGGCACTTACGTGATTGGTTCAGGTGCTGTACCCAGGAGTGCCCTATAAAAAGGTATACCACATAGTGGTGGGTGCAGCCCTGGCTACTAGTGAGGCATGGCAATGAGTGTGCCACCCACCAGATTAGCCTGTCAGGCAGGTATCTGGCCTGACAATGCAGAGGCAGGACAGCATTGCCTGTGCAGATGCAGTTGCGCCGGTGCTCAGGTTGACACCTCTAACTCCATAGCCAGTCCTGAGTGGGCCTTCCGCTACCCCTAGAGCACCCCATGAAGGGCAAAGCTGGTGGTAGATGTAAGGCTGGGCAGGTACACATGCGTGCCCCATGCCCCGGTTGTGCCCCATTTCCAGGGGATGCGGAGGAACAGACTTATGAATGAGAGTTCCCGGTTTGGCTTGGCAGTTTTGAGAATGGCGTGTGTCCTAAGGTAACCTTCCCACCGTGCTTAGCAGAACAGGGCCCGTGCAGGTGTGGAGACCTTTGATTGAACTTCCCGAGTGAGGGCCAAACCTCCATTTGTTGAATGCTGCTTGATCAGCCTATATTTATTTTTCTTTCTCTCGGGACCCTGAATATGTGAGACTCCGGCTGCGATCAGCCTAGTACCTGGGGAAAGGTTTCTTTCATCTCCAGCCGATGGGGGTGGGGTAGTAGGGGTTGGTTTAAAGGTGGAAGTGGATTTGGGCCCATGGGGTCAGCTAGTACAGTAACAACTGACCTGCCGGATATCAGTGCACCGCATTAGGGTGTTGGGAGCAAGTGCTATATGAGCCTGCCTGATTTTCGTGGCACCGCATAGCCGTGTGGAGTGAGTGTGTAGGAGTGACTGCTGGTGATCAATTGCACCTCACAGCGGTGTTGTCCTACACATTCCTTGCCAAAAGATTATCACGGTTGACATTGTTTTTTACCTGTGTGGTCTAGGCCCACCAGGGTATTTAAAAGTGCTGTAATTATCTGTGTGTACACATTGCTGCTATCGTTGTTAACTGGGGTGCATCCTATAACTGTGTGGTATTTCATTTGAATAATTGCTAGGGGGAGTCTCGTGCTGATTTTACCCAAGTGTACATATTGCTGATGTCATTTTAACACGGTTGGGCCTAGTACTGCTAGTGTTATTTCCTAATGTGATTTATGCCCAGAAGTACATGATTTACATGTTGTGTTAGTTCATTTGTGTGTGTGGAATACAAATCTTCTTTACAAACACAATGTGTGAAGTCTTATATGCGGAGCTCAGAGTAGTTATTGTGTAAGAGTGCTGTGCCATTACTGTACAATTTGCCCCTGTGATAAGCCTGACTGCTCAGTGTCTAGCTACCCAAGGGTGAGATCAGGTTATACAGTAAGTGTAATTACCCACCCCTGGATGGAGTGGTAAGTTCTGCCTGGCTAGGACCTTGCCTCAGCCAACCAGAACGTGCTGCCTTCAACAACAACCATTCCTATCTTTGGTAATTTGCTGTTCATGCATTCCCTGCTATGATAGCTTGTATTCTGTATCAACTTTCTCTGCATTCCACACTATGGTGCCATGTGTAATATGTACGTTCTCCTTGCCTTCCACTCAGTGATGCCATGAGCACTCAGTACGTTTCATTTTATGATAGCCTCTACTGTGCATGCACTCCCTCTAATTCTAAAACCCTTCAAAAAGGGCATCTACTCTATGCACCTTCTTTCAGAAATTCTTATGCATTCCTTTCCATGAAGTTGTGTACTTTGAGTGCATTCCCACCGATTTACCCTGTGAAGTCACGTGCTCTGCATGCATTCCCTCTGCATTCCTTTCTATAATGTAGTGTGCTCCATATAGATCACTCTTTAAGGTGATTTTCTCTGCATTTTGTTCTGTTATTCCCCTCTCTGAAGTCATGTACCATGCAGGTATTCCACACTGTGATGTTGTGCACGCTTCATGTGTTCCCTATCAAATGAAGTCATGTGCAATGCAGACAATCTCTCTGTATCCCTCTCTTTGATCTCATGCTCTGCATGCATTCCCTCTGCATTCCCTGTTGTGATATTGTGTTCCTCCTGTATTCCCCCAGCATTCCACTCAGATGCCATGTTCAGTCTGTCCGCGTCATGCTTTAAGGTGATCTTCAGCCTATGTATTCCCTCTCTTATTGAGTCATGTGCTCTGCGCACATTCCCTCTCATTCCCCCCTCCGATGTCATGTACTGTGCATGTATTCCTCTCTATGATGCTGGATGCTGCTCAAGTTTTCCCTCTCACATGAAGTCATGCATTCTGCGTGCATTACCTATGCTTTCCCCTCTTTGCTGTTTTGTGCTCTGCATGCATTCCCTCCGATTCCCCTCCATGAAGTCATGGGCCCTGCATACATTGCCTCTGCATTCCACTCTATGATGTTGTGTGCTCTTCATGTATTCCCTCTCATATGAACTCATGTGCTCTACATGCATTATCTCTGCTTTCCCCCCTTGATGTTTTGTGCTGTGCGTGCATTCCCTCCGATTTCCCTTTATAAAGTCATTGGCGTCTCTGTGCATTCCTTCTCCATTCCTCTTGTGCTATGCATGCATTCCAGTCTGTGATGTTGTGTGCTCTCCATATATTCCCTCTCACGTGAAGTCACGTGCTCTACGTGCATTATTTCTGTTTTTCCCTTTTTGATGTTATGTGGTGTGCATGCATTCCCTCTGATTCTCCTCTATGAAACATGAGCCTCTGCATTCCTTCTCTATTCCTCTCAAAGATCGTATGTGCTTTGTGGTCATTCTACTCTATGATGTGATTTTCTCTGTGTGCATTCCATCTGACTTCCATCTCTGATGTCATGTGTTGTGCATGCATTCCAGTCTATGATGGTATGTGCTCTGCATGCATTCCTTCGGATTCCCCTCTATGGAGTCATGGGCCCTGCATACATTGCATCTACATTCCACTCTGTAATGTTGTGTGTTCTTCATGCATTCCCCCTCATGTGAAGTCATGTGCTCTACACGCAGTATCTCTGCTTTCCCCTCTTTGATGTGCTGTGCATAATACATTCCATCTGACTCCCATCTCTGAAGTCTTGTACCATTCATGCGTTCCACTCTTCACGGGCTCATTCTCGTCTACGACACCATGGCCTCTGCACACATTGCCTCTTTGTTCCTTTCTACGGTGTCATAAGCTCTGCATGGAAACTTATAATATAATCTGCATCAGAAGGCCCATAAGTGTCTTGGAGCTGGCTGCAGGCGATGGGGCTCTGCTGACACTGAACCTTTTGTCAGTGTTTGTGTTTGGGTTCCATTATCTCAATATCTTATGCTCCCCAGGGTTGACCCCCAACTTTCCTCTAAAATAGAAATAGAGGAAAGCTTAAGATTTACAAATCAGCGATTCATAAGGAGACTTTTAACCACACTTGCTTCCGTGAAAAGGGGGTGGTTTGAATGTGTGGTCCTAAACCTACTGAAGCGTCTCCTCTCAAACTCTCGAGGCCTCTCTCTACCCTGCTCTTTTGTCACACAGACTACTCTAATCTGTTTAATGTTGACGTCAACACCTCCAGTCAACACTGCGATCTGTCATTTCTCAGTGAGATGGCAAAACGTAACCTGCCCTTCATACCTTGGCTTAGAACTTACCTTCTCACACTAAAGCATGAGTAACCTACACGATCTCCAAGGAGAAATTGGTCTCCTCCAGCAGGAGAGTCTGATGCTTGAAACAACCAGAATCATTATAGTTCTATCTGTTCTTGAGTTCCCATTTTCACATTCACCTGGGGTCCGATTTTCAAAAGACTTTGCATGTGCAAAGCTGGTGCAGCTGCCTTCCCCAATGGAAAGCCAGAATTTGCAATGCACAAAATGCTTTTTAATTTATAATTACAATAAAGAATCGCAATGTACACATTTTGCAACCCTTGCTAATCGCAAGTGAAAGGGGAAGAAAAAGAGGTTCCTGCACCCATTTGGGATTCGCAGAAGCATGTACAAAGGCTGGGTTAGGGTTTTGTAGTTGCAAAGCATGCAATGGTTAGCGGCAGCCAGTAGTACATGGTTGCGTTAGCAAAGTGCAATCTATCTAAATGTGGTAAGGTTAGACTGCTCCTGGAGGCAGGGGCGGCATGAAAAGACAGCGATGCCACAGAGAGTTGCAAGTTCACCCCAATGGCTGAATCATGGTGCTACTTCTCGTGGCATTGTGGCCCCTTTCTCTTTAAGACACTGGTCACAATGCTGACACATCCAGATCGCTCCTGAATGCTAGATGGGAGGTGTTCTGTCCCCTGCAGACCTCCACCCCAGCATTCACAACTTTTCACGAAGAGTAACAAGCCAATTCGTGCCTCATTACTGTACATGAAGCATGCGATTTAGCTTTCTCAAAAAAAAGTCCCTTTGTGGACTAAGGACTGTGAGCAACCATCTCACTCAAAGGAAGATGCTAATTGCACTACAATGCAAAAATTGGGCAGCGACCAGCCTTGTTTGAGAATCAGGCCTCTAGCATCCAGGTAGCCAGCACATTCAGACAACTGCTACATAACCTGTGCTGATATTGTGCAGCATTACCAGGTGCATTTTTTACTCTACACCTTTTTTTGACTTGTGTCAATGAGTTTTATCTGTATTTTCCAACGCACACATATTTTCCAAACTAACTATTTATGGCTTAAATGGGTATAACGGAGCATCCCATTCAGGGCTTTTTGGCACTGTTGTGTATTCTCATCATGTTTTCTTTGCAAAACCGTGTGCAATTTAAAAGTAAACGTATAGGCGCTCCTAGGGTTCTGCAGTAACACATGGGTTAAAACAGGGTAAAATAATTTATTTTTTTGTTTTTTTGTACTGTTTTGTTTCTGCACATGTTCAAATGAAAAAATACATTTTAAATGTATGGGGCATAGCCCTGCCCTGACTTGCTACTCATCCAAATGTCGAAGAGGGTGATAGGAAAAAATAGTGGCTTGCCTTGCCAACACAATGTACATGTATTATGTTTCTCTTATATAAATGTGTGCAGATATAGTCGAATAATTAACATTTAGCTAGCACAGAAAACATATTGAAGTATGGGCCTGATGTATCAAACTTTTGTTTGCATTTGCAAACAGTGTGAATCCAAAATTCAGCTGTTTGCAAATGCAAAAATGTCTTTCACCGTGTATGAAAGGTATTTGCAGTCCAATTTTAAGGAATGGCAAAAATAGCGATTCCTTAAAATTGTGACCCCATTTAGGGAATCGCAAATAGGGAATTCCTATTTGCGATTTCCAAAGCACATGTATAAAGCATTTCCTAAATGCGAATTGGGCATTTAGGAAATGCAAATACCACAAACTCAAGTTTGGTTGTAAGCATGTGCAATTTTTAAAAATGCATTATAAATGCCTTTTTAAAAATGACATGAAGCTCCCACATGCCCCTATGGCATGTGTGTGCTTCACATGTCTGCAAATATTTTTTGGTGGTGCATCAGAGGGGGCCTTTGGCCCCCAGGACCCTGGGGTTTGCATTAACTAATTTGCAAATTCCTAACCGGAATTTGCAAATTGGGAAAAAATTGGGAAATGCAAAACCATTCGCACCTATGGGTCTCTAATTGCGATTCGGTAATAGCGATTGCGAATTTTAAGAAATCACTATTACGGATTTGCAAATTTCATACATACCATTTTTCACTTCTTAAATAGCGATTTCTTAAAATTCACTATTTAAGAAATGCAAAACGGATCTTTGATACAGCTGGCCCTTAGTTCTGTATTTATCAGTAGATTACAATTATGAAACAACTTTGCGGCTCTCACTTTATCACTGTCAGTATATTGAAAGTTTGAGGTAGCCATGATATTATGTTTTACTGGTAAAATGAAGATTTTAGCAGTAGGGGTATAAGTCACTGAACTAATTGCCAGGATAGTAAGATGTCACGTGCAGGTTACAAAATAATCCCTATAAAACATCTAGAATTCGGGATATACAGTAAATCGTATAACCCAAACTTCCAGAATTCAAATTTCTCAAAATGTTACTTACAAACTTTTGCTTCACAAAACATTTTGAAATAGTCAATATTTGAGAAAAAAATCCATAATCAGAAAAAAAAAAAAAGGAAACACGGAGTAGGAAGTGAGCAGGAAAACAGAAACGAAATGGAAAAAAGGTGAGTTAAAATAGGGACCATGGGCCTAAACCCATAAGAAACAAGGAATTAACAAAGCCAGTAGGGTTGGTATTGACTGCCAACTTTTGGCTTCATAAATCTTTGTTCTGTAGTGTCATGGTTTTTGCAACACTTTATTGCTGGGGAAAGCTGCCATGCTGTCAGCGATCGAAAAACACAAAAATAATAATTGTCTAAAAGCTAAAATACTTTTTGGTCCCAAAAAGCACACGTAGTAATATCTGACCCTGACGAAACTACTTGTGTATGGATGTGCTCCTTGTGAAAGAACAGAATGCCCAGAAGTGGGTGGATCCAGTGCCCCATGCTATATGCTCCTATAGGCGGAAGAAAAATATGAATGGCACAATAACAGATCAAAGAATGATGAGTGCTGGCTCAAAGTCCCTAGATATAAGTATAATATATACATAATGTTAGGAAAATAAAAATGTCTTGACAAACACCAGAGGTAAAAACAGTAGAAAAAAAAGAAGCAATGCAAACACAAAGGAGAAGGGGAGCAGGGTCAAAAAGAAAAAACTAAGGGAATGCAAAAGGAAGAAAGAAGCACAATGGTTATTCTCGTAAGCTAAAAAGGATGTAAAAAAAAGGCAAAAAAAAAACTAAATGAATTAAATAGAAAGCCAGTAATGGGAAAATTCAGTGTATAAAAAAATAAGTAAAGACTGATAGAAAAAAAGAAAGAAATGAAGAAAAAGAAAGCAAACAATTTGATGTAATGTATTTGAGAAGTAAAATATCTGAATTTATGTGGTACATTCGAAAGAGCACAATATAATAACAAAGTGCAGCAATACAGTGTATAGCTACCAACAGGACGGGGGATGGGAGAGAGATACCCAGAAGAATAGGGATGCTAACTATGCAGCAAATGGAGACGGCGAGAAGGAAAACAAGCATTTGCAATGCAATAGGTCTTGCATTTTCTTAAGTTAGAGCTATTGGCATTGTAATTTAATAACTGGACTTTTCTTGTCACATATATTGGTTAGCCCTGCATCATAATTTCATCTTTTCCTGCCATAGAATTCCAGTGGCCCAGCATTTAACTAAAACATAACAAGAAATGTTGAGGCCCCAAGGGGGAAGTATAACCTTTAACCTCCACAGTAAGAATTATTTCTTTTATCAACAAAGTTGATCTAAAACATGTCCCTTTTACTTAGATAATATTTCACACAATACAATCATTGGTCAGTCTATTCAGGTGCTCCTATAGTGACGGCACAATGAACATGAATAATGTGACAAATTTGTGCCAAGTGCTATATACAATATGCACAATGTGGTTAAAAATTAAGTCGAGCTTCAAAACTGACCCCTTCAATCCAGGTGTCCAGAAGCCACCTATTTCATCATACCTTAACCCACAGTAAGTTGTGTCGACGTTTCGACCCCAAAAACAGAACCAATCATAAAGGGAGCATCATCAGGACAAAAATTATATTTTCAGTTAGCACCCTAAAAACACAAGATGTTTCAGCTTAAATATTGCTTTCTTTTCATTGCATCACTATTGCCGTGGGTATGTAGCCCCGAATTCTATTGCGTGTCCACTTATATTGCGAAATATCAATAGGCAATTCACCCAGTTGCTGATGTTCCTCTTCACATCCAAAATCAATTGTCTTTCTATCATGCAAAACATTTCATCCTTAGGGATGGACGCAAACTTGTATCCTTTTTTTTTTTTTTAGCATTTAACTAAAGCACTTCCATTTACCTTCTTCCTCTATATTAAAACAAATACAATTATCATATAAACCTTTATCACAAATAAACTTTTGACATTAGAATGTAATGCTCAAAACACTATAACAAAAATATAATTTGGGACGGATTGGAGGGTGAAAGGAAAGAGGGAGTCGGGAGTAAAGATGGAGAGGAAAAGAGGTGTAGTAACAGTGTCATGGGCCCTGAAGTAAGAAAGGAAAATAGCTGACTAGAATTTCAGTAGGAAAATACAGCAGTAATTAGAGTGGAGTGAGGTCCATAGGTCTATGGGCCCCGTAGCCACTGCACCTGTTGCTCTATCGATAACTAGGCCTCAGGAGAGAAAGCACATGGGGCAGAAAAAGAGAAACAAAACAAATACAACAGAAAAAGAAAGAAAAAGAAGGAGTTGCAAAGAAATAAAAGAAAGATGGGAAAGAAAGAATGAGAAAATAAAAGAAATAGAGCAAATGTGTGAGACATAAGAAAAAAGGGATGGAAGCTAGCGAACGAAAGACAAAGAAGAAAAAATAATTAAAGAAGTGTGAAAAGAAAGAGAAAAATAAACATTCGAGAAAAAAAGAGAGATGGTGAGAGAAAGAAGAGGCGAAAGAACCAGGGCATGTGTTTACTCATACATTTCCCACAGACACAGAATGGGAAAACCACTTTGACACTTCGGGTCCCGACAAGTAACTTATGGCTTCCACATACAGATGGGAAAAAGAAAGATTTATAGTAAACCTGAATTGACAGATAAATATAAGAAAAGCACCAGAGAAAGGAAATAAGAAAGATCTAAAAATAAAAGCCAAGTCAAAGGAGAGAGCAAATAAAAAAAAGACAAAGAAAGAATGAAGGGAGTAGAAAAGATAGTGAAAGAATGAACAACTGATGAAGAAAAAAGAGAGGAACGAAACAGGAAAGAAATAACCAAGTTTTGCAAGTTTGAAAGAGGGGGTAGCAAGAGGAAGAGGGGAATAAAAAAAAGGCAGAGGATTAGAAACATACAGTTGAAAGAAAGAGCAAAACTGTTAACATGTGGATTTTAAGAGCTGGAAAGAAAAAAGTGGGAGAGAAAAAAAACATTGAGAGTAAACAAAAGACCGGAGTGAGATAGGTGAAACAGACCCTCCCAAATAAAGATGGCAGCTAAGAATAAATTTAATTGGCTCCCCATGTCCTCAAACAGAAGTCAGAGTGTGGAAAAGCAGGGGGCACTGCAGAACAGCAGGAGGTGCATTAGCAGAGTTGTATGTGAACCCCAATACAGCAATATTGGGGTGCTTCAGATCAGGATTGGGGGTATAGACAGAGCTGTGTCCTGGCCCAATGCTGGAATAACAGAAAGGCAGTGCTGTGTAATTCCTGGTTTTGGAATAATGGGGTGCTGCAGGTTAGGGTTGAGGTGCACTGACAGAGTTGTATATGGGCTGCAGTACTGGGATAGTAATGGGCACACAAGGTCAGAAGTGAGGTATGTTAATGGAGCTATGTATGGAACCTAGTTTTGGTGTGTCAGTGTTACCGAGTGTTAGCCTGGATGTGCCCTGGTGAAGCTGCGAGTGGGGTCCAGCATGAGAGTGGCATTGCCTCTGAACCACAGAAGTGTCGAGTCCCGAAGGGCATCTTTGTGAGCCATAGTACTGAGAAGAAATGTGCACTGACTGTTTGAATTGATGGATTCTGGCAGAGCTGTGGTGGTTCCCATCAACACTGGCGTTGGATGTTAGACTTGAGGTGCACTGGCTGAGCTGTGTTTTGCTGTTGTGGGTCCAGAACTGGCTTGGCAGCGGGACTGATTATTAAAATTGAGCTGCTGTAATGAAACTGTATGTGAGCCGGGTCCCAATATAGCAAAGGAAGTGACATCGCCGGTGGTAGAACTGAAGTGCACTGATGGAGCTGCGCGTGAGGTCAGGCAGACAGTGTGTGGGGTTCTGGGACTGGCACAGCTGAGGGCTTGGAGTGTGTGAACTGAGGTGCACTGAAGGGAGTTGCGAGTGGGATCCCAGTATGGAGCAGAAGGGGGCACGGTCTCTAAGGATTGCAGAGCCCTGTTAGAGCTTGGTGAGGGGTCCGGGCACTGGAACAGCAGTGGGCACTGAGTGCTTGGAAGGAGGTGCTCTGGCTGAGCTCCATGTGGGTAGCAGAGCTGAAAGAGCAGGGACGCCATACAAAGGTTTCCTAGGTGACATCAGGTTACATCTTGGGGCGAGGCCTCTGGATGTGGAAACGTTCCTGTATGCTTGTTGGGACAAAAGTGGAGTAGCAGCTTAATTTACAATGCCACTGAATTGCTTAATTGGGAAAGGTCAGGCACATCTGACTAAGAAAGCAGGAAATGTCAAGCGGTCACAGTTTATTCTAAAGTTCATGAAAACAATTTTGTGGTGTGCAGATGGCACTGCTAATTTTGTTGCAGACCCTGACATAAGAAGCCCTGGGCGATAGGCTATAAGCAATTAAAAGCAATCCTTCCTTTCTCCCAGCACCATGGCACATTTGGTCTGCCACAGGTAGGCAGACCAAATGTGACCAAGATATCAGCCTGATTTATTGTCTTGTTTACAACTAAGGTCAGAAACTGTGGTGCTCTGGCAGACAGCGTGTGTCGGGTACCTGGCACTGGCACGGCTGAGGGCTTGGAATGTGTGAACTGAGGTGCTCTGATGGAGCTTTGCCAGAGGGCCCAGTACTGGAGAAGGAGAGTGTACTTACTGGAAGAACTGAGGTGCTCTGGCAGACAGCATGCATGGTGTTCCTGGCACTGGCATGGCGGAGGCTGAGGCCTTGGAGTATGTGAACTAAGGTGCACTGATGGAGCTGCGCCAGAGGTCCCAGGGCTGGAGCAACAGAGTGTACTGACTGGAAGAACGGAAGTGCTCTGACAGACAGCGTTTATGGGGTTCCTGGCACTGGCACTGCTGAGAGCTTGGAGTGTGTGAACTGAGGTGCTTTGATGCAGCTGCGCTTGAGGTCCCAGTATTGGAGCAGAAGAATGTACTGACTGGAAGAACTGAGCTGCTCTGGCAGACAATGTGTGTAGGGTTCATGGCACTGATGAGGGCTTGGATATGTGAACTGAGGTGCACTGATGGAGCTGCGCCCGATGTCACAGTATCGGAGCAGCAGAGTGTACTCACTGGAAGAACTGATGTGCTGTGGCAGACAGCGTGTGTGGAGTTCCTGACCCTGGCTCGGCTGAGGGCTTTGAGTGTGTGAATTCAGGTGCACTGATGGATCTGCACCCTAGGTCCCAGTACTGGAGCAGCAGAGTATACTGACTGGAAGATCGGATGTGGTCTGGCAGACAGCGTGTGTGGGGTTCCTGGCACTGGCATGGCTGAGGGCTTGGAGTGTGTGAACTGAGGTGCACTGATGGAGCTGCGCCTGAGGTCCCAGTACTGGAGCAGCAGAGTGTACTGACTGGAAGAACTGAGGTGCTCTTACAGACAGCGTGTGTGGGGTTCCTGGCACTGGCACGGCTGAGGGCTTGGAGTGCAAGAACTGAGGTGCCCTGATGTAGCTGCGCCCGAAGTCCCAGTATGGGAGCAGCAGAGTGTAGTGACTGCAAGAACTGAGGTTCTCTGGCAGACGGCGTGTGTGGGGTTCCTGGCACTGGCATGGCTGAGGGCTTGGAGTGTGTGAACATAAGGTGCACTGACGAAGCTGTGCCTGAGGTCACAGTACTGGAGCAGCAGAGTGTACTTACTGGAAGCTGAGGTGCTCTGGCAGACAGCATGTGTGGGCTTCCTGGCATTGGTACGGCTGAGGGGCTGGAGTGTGTGAACTGAGGTGCACTGATGGTGCTGCGCCTGAAATCCCAGTACTGGAGCAGCAGAGTGTACTGACTGCAAGAACTGATGTACTCTGGCAGACAGCAGGGCAGGAGCCAGACAGCTGAGAGAGGGAGCAGAGAGCACATATAGACCAAACGTGACCAAGATGTCCTGATTATAGCCTTGTTTACACCTAAGCTCAAATCAAGAATGCTCTGCAAATGAAAAGGGAAGCGTCCCTGGACAGGAGCAGGAAACAATGTTAAAAATAATCCACTAGAGAACAGATAAACAAGTTAAAGCATAATTATACAGTAGTTGGTCCCCGCTCCCACACAGAAGAAGGAAGGACAAATAGGCATGACTGACCACTAGCAAGCGAGGATTTTTAAATAATAAAACTAACAAATGAAATAGCTGGAAGCCCTCAGAGAAAGTATACTTAAAAGTATACAAAAGGCCGTACGCTCGACCTGAAAGGAAAAGGCAAAATGAGAAGAGAGAGAAAGGAGGAGACTGGATGAGAAAAGAGCAAGAGAAGGACAGAAAATGGGAACAAAATGGAAACACAAGTTCAGAAGAGAGATAGAGACGGTCAGACGTGAACAGAATGACAGGAGGAGAGAGGGACAAGAAAATCCAGAGGAGAAGAGGAAGTGAGTAGAAGGGGCATGGAAACAGGTGATAAAAAGAAGGATGGACACCTCCATAGGACAAGGGAAGGTGAAATGGAGAAGTTATGAGAAATAAGGCAAACAAACAGGAGGAGAAAACAAGAGAAGGCAAGACACCTTCACCACAGAAGAGGTGGAGAATGGCAATGCAACACTAACAGGGTAGGTACATTCACATAAAGAGCGGTGGTCAGAGGGAAATCAACAATACACAGGAGTAGAGAAAGACATAAATGGGAGGCGATAAGGATGAGAGACATCCTCAGGAAAAGAGGAGGAGAAACATACTCAATAGAACTATAGAAGACAGGGGGAGCCCCATAAACAGGAGAAGATGAGGAGGGAGACAGGGACAGAGAGAGTATAGTAGAAGGAGAGTCTTACCCACTGAAGGAAGGCAAAAGAGAGAGTAATTCACTGGGTGAGGGGTTGATGGACAGACAGTAAATTCAATGACAATGTCTAGGAAGATCAGTCTTGCCAACATGCCCACGGGCGTCTGTGCTTTGGATAGAGAATAAGCTGGACAGGAATGCAAGAGCTTCAGTTCATTCTAGTAAATAACATATGGCAGAAGATAATGAGTAAGAAAGAGATTCTAGTGGCTTAACGTGCTGTAGCAGAGCAGAACAAGACCCTAACCCAGCTGTTCACAAACAGAGGTAAAGCAAAAGCCTCCTAGTGTTATCTGGGCTCATTGTTAGGCAGCACAAGCCGGACTCAAAGGTTTAACACTGCAAGAGGTGCCGGGGAAACAGGAATTAACATTCACTGTGCAATGCATCCAGGGACATCTTAAGGATTTTTGGGCCCTAAGCCATAAGTATTTTGTGGGCATCTGTTTGGAACAGCTTAGCATTTATGATTTAGTTTTAACCCTTTCATGCTGTCTTTGGGCAGGTCACTGATGGTGCACAGGCACACTCCTCCACATTCTAAATGTGTTTCCATCTAATATTCAGGCATAGTGACCTGTTTTTTCAATACTGTAACACAGCAGCAGCTTACTAATATTACTGCATATAGTATCTGTGGCACCCTCCCACTTCTCATATGTAAGGTCCTACTCTCGTCTAAAAGTAGCTTTTTGTGGATGTTGCATGGAACATGAACACTATATTTCTCTGCAAAATGTCTGTAATAGACTGACACATCACTCACATTAAAAATAAATTAAAGGAAAAAGGAATTTAAAACAACCTGTTTAAGAATAATTCAAGGTCATCAAGGCAAGATTCTGCAGAACAGAGCTGGCTCTATGGGGGTGGGGGGTCTGAAAGGCTGGGGACACTGGGCCAGAACCTACCTAGCCCATGCCTTAAGACTTCTATGAATGCAGCGAGAAGACAGAAATGACTTATCGCCTCATTCGGTCCCGTCGGGGTTATCTGGAATTCTGGGGGTGATTTTACCTCAAGCAACTGAGTTTCATTGGTCAGAATGGGGAAAACTTGCAAATTATTTTTATTGCATGATAATTCCTCCCATTTCTCCTCCGCAATTTTGTCATGGCTGTGTTGACTGAAGGAATTTCCTCTAGAAAATCCCCCCGGTTTGTGCAAATTATGCAGACACTATGGAATGTCAAATCGGTCCCATCACCTTTTTCACCAGATGTGACGTTCTCCCAAGAACATTCAATCTCATTAGGACTTTCTATATAACACAAAATGAGACACGAAAAACGGTGTGCCTGCACCAATTTCTACATGATATCCCTGGCCTTCAATTGGCTGTACATTCCTCCTGATTTGAACGGGGGAATTTATCCCCACTGGCACACTATAATTTTACATGCAACAATAATCCATTCAAAATTACTGCATGTCTCGTTATTCTGTGTTTCTGCCTAGGTCGGCATTACGAGACAAATCGTAATGGGGGCCAAATGCACACGTACTGTCTCAGTTATGCTGGAATTCTTTTTTTTCTTGTAATTTTTTTGTTTATTAAGGTTGCAGTAAGTACATCTCAATCCACAATATAACAGTCAACATGTAACAACCCTCCCGAGCCACATCCCATCCCTATTAGATGACTGTACAAGAGCACTGTATAACAAATGAAAGTGTTTAGTAGTCATCAGTTCCTTCTAAAACAGGTAGGCCACCCAGCAACAATTTCAGCGTCATCTCACCGCATCTCAGACACAGACTATGCTTTCTCGAATAAAGAGGACACAGCTGCCATCAGTTCATCTCAAGTTTCGCGCTCCCCGCAGGGCGGGCGTGGGCCCTCCCAGGATTGGGGGCGCATAGTTCTCAGGTCCCATAAGCCTCACACCGCCAGAGGGATCCTCGTGGAGATGCAGCACTGGCATGAGCTTGATGCTGAAGCAGGTATGCATCCAACGGGGCCCAAATGTCTCTAGGGCAGGATGAGGGTGGCTGCAGCTCAGCGTATGTCTCCAGCTGCATCTTACTTTATAGTAAATCTGAGAGACAGACTTTGAATTTGGGTGCTCTCCCCCTACCCCACCTGCAGGCCACCCTTTGTTAGCCACTGATAGGGTAAAGCTGACATACCTGCGGTAGCCAAGGTCAATCACCTCGGTGTGTCCCAGTAGTGCAACCAGCGGTGTGATTGTCAATGGAGCGGAGACCATAACAGACAGCGCCTCACCAACCTCCCTCCAGTAGCCCAGCACCAGGGGGCAGGACCAGGCCAGGTGGAGGAAGTCAGCGCCACACGCTTCACACCTGTCACAGTTATCATTAGATTGGAAATTATATCGGCAAAGCCTCGCGGTGTGCGGTAAAGATGGTGCAAGTATTTATAGTGTATGATCCACAATCTACTACTGGCGGTGAGTTTCCCCGTGTGCTGACAGCAGTATGACCACTGAGTCTCTGATCTGCAGCTGCAGCTCTTCCTCCCACCTCCTTCGCACCCCTCCCTCAAGGATCGGTTGCTCCCGCTTATTCGAGTGGTAAAGTATCGAGACTAAGGCCCTCATTATGAACATGGCGGTTTGGCCCGCCATTACGGCAGTGGCGGCTGAAACCGCCAGCCGGCATGGTGGGCCAAACCGCCATATTCTGAACATGGTGAGGGCCGCCATCGGCAGCCCTCACCCAATGCCAGGCTCCCACCGTCAGGCAGCCTGGCGGTGAGTTGAAACACCATCCGCCAGAGTAGCGGCGCTATCCTGCGGAAAAGGTTTAATTTCTCGCCAGCCTTTTCCTGGCAGGAACCCCTGGTGCAGAGCCCCGTTGCGCAGGTCACTGCCCGATTTTTGGGCAGTGATCTGTGCGACGGGTGGAACTGCACCTGCTGCACAGAGGCATTGACGGCGGCTCCACATGGAGCTGCTGTCAATGTTCCGGGGGCCTTTCTGTGAGCCGGCGGGCAGAAACAATGTTTCTGCCCGCCGGCCCACAGAAATGTTCATTATTTGGCCGGCGGGATTCCGGGTCACTGGCGATCAGTGTTTTGACCGCCAGCATGAACACAGCGGTTGTTTCCGCTGTGTTCATTATGACCACCTAAATGCCACAGCGAGCTTGATTGTAAGAGTGCATGGAACGCGTGCAGACTGGCCGGCTCCATGGGGAAAGAAGGCGAAAGAGCCCTGACGGAGTGCCGAAGGTGCAGATACAAGAAGGTCTCCAGCGGGGAGAGCGGACCATCCGGAGAGAAAGCATCTCGTTCACGAAAGCCGGAGGCCGTATAGAGAGCTCCCCATGTGAGAATATGAAGCCTAGTGAGCAGCCTCGCGCCCGCAGTCTTACACGTCAACCAGTTAATTTCATGCCCCAGGAGTGGCATATCCGGCGAGTATAGCAGACTGCTTCCAGCTCGGGTGGCTATTTTTTTCCAGGCTAGCTGCGTACATCTTACCGTCGAGTCTCGAGGGCCAGTGACAGCGAGGTCCAGCCTCAGATAAGCAGAGCTGGGGACTGATGCCATATATCCCCGCTCCACTGTCAAGTGTGCCATGTACGTGGGCGGGCGTTACCAGTAGTGCGCAAATTGTGCCTGTGGGCAGTGATAATACAGTTCAAAATCTGGGGCTTCAAAGCCCCCATACGCAAAGGGCTGCGTCATGATCTCCCATTTGAGACGCGGCTGTTTGCCAGCCTAAGCCAATCTAATCATCTGTGTTCTCAGTTCTGGGCTGGGCGGGGGGGTGGTATATTTAGACATAAGTAGAAGAGTATCATAATTTTCATTAATGATATGCACCCCGCGATAGAGAGGGGCAGAGCAAACCAACATGTGACCATCGCCTGTATGTTATCTAGCAGCACCCCATAATACAGGTGCATCAATTCGTATCTATATCGGGTAATCTCTATGGCTAGATAGCGGCAGGAGGTATCGGACCACTGGAGGGGGAAGTCTGAGCAATATCGTGCTGTGCAAGTAGTCAGGGGGTATACCTGCGACTTCCCCCAGTTAACCCGGACTCCTGACATGTAGCCAAATTTAGTGAATTTCCGTAATACAGGCTTTAGGCTCTCCTCTGGGTTTCTCAAATATAATGGAACGTCATCCGCATATGGCAAGATTAGGATATGCCTGGAAGAGGTGCGGACTGCATAGTGGTTATAATGCTGGCGGAACATTGCCGCCAAGGGCTCCATCGCCAAAGCGAAAAGCAATGGCGACAGCGGACATCCCTGCCTCGTGCCCCTCTCGATACGAACTGGCGTGGATCGATGGTCGTTAACCTGCATAGTGGCCAATGGGCCAGAGTACAGTAGGGCAATCCAAGAAAGGTACATGTGGGGGAAGCCCATGCGCTTTAATATTGCCATTAAGTAATCCCATTCAAGGGTGTCGAAGGCCTTGGTGACATCCAGAAAAACAGCTACCGCCGGGATTTTGGGATCCATACTTTGCTGGACAGTGAAGAAGGTGCGCAAATTATGTGCGGTAGACCTACCCGGTATGAATCCGGACTTATCCGGTCTAATCAAGAAAGTCATCAGGAGACTCAGGAGATTAGAAAGCCCCTTTGCCAGAATCTTAATGTTGCAGTTTATAAGGGACAGTGGATGATATGAATCGCAGCTGGTAGCAGGTTTATTGGGTTTTAATATGGTAGTTAAGAGAGCCTCCCTCCTGTCGTGCTTCGCGGTAGACCTCTCCCAGCCACGGAACAAGTATGTCCACGTAAGTTTTATAAAGCTCGACTGGTATGCCATCAGGCCCTGGGGCCTTACCAGACCGGAGCTGCATCATGGCCTCACGAATGGGGGGCGTGGCCTGACGCCGATGGCAGTGGAAGCCTCTCCGTGAGGCTCCTACCAGTGATCCCCACTCCGGTCCAGTCTGAAAGGAGGTGGACCCCCTGCACGCCCCACGGACTATCAGTAGGGTCGGGGGGGTCCGGAGACTCATTTGGCGGGGTCCGACCCCGGAAAAAGGAGAATTTCGGGGCCGAATTAGCGCCCGACGGAGTGCCGCGAGGAAGGGAGAGAAAAAAAAGAAGATGGCGGCCGCGACTTGAACGGCGTTTTTGGAGGCGGAGGACCCAGTAAAGGCAGGTTCTTGCTCCCTTCCAGGGTATCCCCCCGGGAGTCAGAGAACAAAGGGTGCACTAGGGGATACTTTTGGGGACTCATAGCGACGAACAGAGAGGTCCAGTACTGCGGCGGAGACCAAATAGGGACCGCGGGGCATTCGCGGCGCGGCGTCCCGCGCCCTAGGGCTGAATCGGATGGGACTCGATAAGGGGCGATAGCGCCGGAATCTCTCCTGGGGCTCCAGAGACAACCTACCTTTGGCGACGACTGCTTGAGAGAGACGCGGTGGATCCGAGGGGCCTTTTCCGGTGCGGCCCGACTCCTTGGTCCGCCGGAAGGGGGCTGGAGCGAGAAAGGCGAAGCTAATGGTTAGAAGGGGCGAACTCAAACGAGACAGAGAAGCGGCGCAAAAGTCCCAGTACTGCGGAGATTCCCCCTGATGACGCGGCGCTGTGTGCACAAGAGCGCAGGAGATCCCCAAATTCAAGTTGAGAGCCACTCCGTCTTGAAGGTTCTCCCCATGAACAGCGAAGTAATCGGTCTGGATGAGATCGCACCCTGACTCACGGACGAGACGGTGAAGCGGCACAAAGGACCCCGTGCTGCGGAGATTCCCCCAACTGCGCGGTGCTGAGAGCATAAGAGCGCAGGCGACCCCAAAATCCAGGATGAGAGCCAGTCAGACTTGAAGGTACCCCCCATGACCGGTGAAGAAATTAGGCTTGATGTGATCGCACCCTGACTAGGAGGAGGGAGTGAGGGGCCCATCCTTCTGGAGTGAAATACCCCTCGGGAATGGTCAGTAGTCTAGAGTGAGGAGGATGGCTGGTAACAAGAGGCGATATATCTCACACGCGGGCATAGTGTGCTGGAAACAGCAATTTATTAATGAAGGACTGGAGATCCCCCTGGCGGAGCAGGGCACCGAGTTGGGATGAAAGAATAAATGTTTAATGACCATTGAACAGTCGTTGTTGAAGCTACACCTCAGAAAATGGGTAAAACCGGTCGCCGAAGAGACACAGAACAAAAAGAGGGGACCACAGTTGAGACACAGGCAGATACGCCCGAACACAGAAATGACGCCTCGGGGGGTGAACATACCGATCCCACACTTCAAGATGTCCTGCAAGCTATAACGGCTTCCCGGGTAGCACTGGAGGGGAAAATTGATGCATTAGCCACGGATTTTACAGTACTACGGGACGATCACCGCCGCCTGGCTGAAAAGGTGTCCACCACAGACAGACAACTTAAAGAGCTCTTCCCGGAGGTCAAGGATTCTACTAAGGCCACAAAACTGCTGGAGTCCAGAATTAGGACCTTAGAACTAAGAGCAGAAGATGCCGAGAATAGGTCACGGCGCAATAACATTCGGGTGATTGGAATGCCTGAAAGTGTCCCTCAAACAGGCCTGGCGGAGTTCCTCGAGCAATGGCTTCGAGAGGGCTTAGCGGGCGATGGACTTTCTCCCTTTTTTGCCATTGAAAGGGCTCATAGAGTACCGGCACGCCCTCCCCCACCGGGAACCCCCCCGAGGCCTATAATAGCCAAGCTGCTCCATTACCGAGACAGAGACTACCTATTGCATCAAAGCAGAACCAAAGGGGATCGTACAATGGACAACCACAAGGTTCGTATTTTCCCAGACTTTTCCCGGGAAGTTCAGAAACAAAGGGCCACCTTCAGTGCTGCAAAACAGAAACTGCGCCAATTAGGTCTGCAATATGGCATGATGTTCCCGGCAAAACTTAGAGTAGTAACCAAAGAAGGGACACAGTTTTTCACTACGGCGGAAGAGGTATGGCAATGGCTTGACCAGCTTCCACAAGAGGGGAATGGTCCTCCGGGACAAGTCCCCGGTCATGGGCGGAAGAGAGAGGCTAAACGCAAAACGGCCGTACTGTAAACAGTCCTTCGCATGGGGAGATGCAAACGGAGAGGCGAAAAGCCATGGAGGCAGCAGCTTCATTGAACGGCTCGGATCGCGGGTCACAAGTGCAGTCTGCAGCGAACTGTGAACCATCTGATTCAGAGCATGAGTCAGAGTCCTCTCGGGTATCCGACGGATCGGGACCAGTCATAACTCCGGGCACCTCTGACTGTATCATATGAAAGCCCTCATACCAAACTGCTCTTGTGGCAGTTGTCCTAGTAATGAAGGTTTCCAGTGGCGGACATCGTGGTGCTTAGTGAGGAGGGAGCACTGGCTGTTGCTGTGGAGGTTATCCTCACCAGATGGGTGAGAAAATGGGTCCAAAAGTACTACGACACCCTGTAATCCGGTAGTGGGGATCAGAGGGATGGCCCACTCCTTCGAAGAACTTGGAGTAACCCCAATTACAATAAGCTAGTTAAGATTTTGAGTCGTTTGGATGAGAGCTGTTTTAACTTTTGTCCTGGGGAGAGGGAGTTGGGGTGTTAATTGTTGGGGTATGTTTAGGGGGAGTGATGAATGGTGGGTAGCTATCACTGATCTACTGATGGTGTGTGAAGTGAGAACAGGGTTCCTAGTGGTAAATGCTAGCCCTACACGGGATTGGACACAGATGGGGCTTGAAACACAGCTATGGCGTCATTAGGCAATTATAAATTTTTATCATGGAATGTACGGGGTATGCACACAATGGCTAAAAGATATAAGGTATTTTCTCATTTGAAGCGGAGGGGGATTCAGATTGCGCTGCTTCAAGAAACACACTTAACCCAGTCTGAAGGGCTTGCTCTGCAGAAAAGGTGGAGAGGCCAGACATACTATACCTCTTATTCTGCATTTGCCAGGGGTACTTTGATATGGATCGGAGCTGGGGTCCCATTCCAACTTTTGGACAAGCTCATAGACCCGGAGGGTCGTTTTGTAGCAATCCGAGGGCGATTGGAGGGAAGGGATCTGGCGTTGATTAATGTCTATGCCCCGAACGGGGATCAGGGGGAGTTCTTCACTCGCTTATCGGGCCACTTGGCCGCCTATATGCAGTTCCCCCTCGTGATGGGGGGCGATTTTAATTGTGTGGCCGATCCTTCTAGAGATCGCTCCCACCCCCCGTTACACGATTCTCCGTTGATGAGAGTAGCAAGATTATTTTCTTCCTGGCAGGCGAGTTGGGGACTTGTGGATGTCTGGAGAAAGCTGCACCCGGGGGCCAGAGACTATTCCTTCTTCTCCCCTTGGCACGAGCTCCATGTCCGTTTAGATGTGTTTTTCTGCTCGCCAGACATTTCCCCTCGAGTGCATAATGTTGAATACCTGTCCCGCACTATCTCCGATCATAATCCTCTTTTATTGGAGATAGGCTGGGGTTCACCCCCTTCCCGCATCCCCACCTGGCGGCTGAAGATTGAATCCCTAGAAGACAAACCCTTTCAGGAAGAGCGAAGACAGCATATTGTCCATTACTTTATAGATAATGAGGCTTCGACAAATAACCCATTGATTGAATGGGACGCTTTTAAGGTGGTAGTGCGAGGGCGCTGTATTGCGGGTGCTGTGGGGGTCCGAAGGTCTTTACTTAGGGATACTGAAAAAGCAGAGAGTGAACTGCGGGAGATGGAGAAAAAAAGGCCTGAAAATCCGCTCCTTCAGCCTTCTATCTTAGAGCTTAGAGCAACGGTGGCTGACTGTGAGGAGCGCCTTAGATGTTTTAACTACCAAAACTATATTACACAGGCACATGAGGAGAGAGACAAAGCAGGTCGGATGTTAGCTTGGGTGGTATCGCAAACACATAAGACATCGCCCATCCTGGAAATGATCTCGGAGGATAGGAATTCCCTTTACGGGCAGGAGCAAATTAACTCTCACCTGATGGCCTTTTATGAACGATTATATAAAAGCACTCTCTGTACAGACGGTAGCTCTATCGATAATTATGTATCTGGACTGCAGTTGCAGACACTGCCGCCAGATGCTACACCACAACTTGAGGGCCCCATTACACAACCAGAGATTCGGAAGGCCATTAGTGAGCTATCGAGGGGAAAGACTCCGGGTACAGATGGTCTTCCCATCGAATTCTATGCCGCATATATAGATCAGTTAGCTCCTAGACTCGAGATTCTATATCAATCTGCCAGAGATAGGGGAATCTTACCGGCAACAGCGAGGGAGGCAGTAATAATACCCTTGCTTAAAACAGGGAAAAATCCAACGGAAGCTGGGGCATACAGACCTCTATCCATGCTGAACCTGGACTACAAGATCCTCAGTAAGGTTCTGGCCACCAGACTGCTCCCCCACATGACAACACTAATTCATACTGATCAGGCGGGGTTCATCCCGGGGCGCAACACAGCGGATAACATACGCAGATTTATAGCAGTCATGAATGATCGAAAATCGTCCAGCTCAGCCCCCGGAGTCCTCGCAGTCGATATAGAAAAGGCCTTTGACAGCTTGGAGTGGTCATTCCTTTATACAGTGTTGTCCCATCTTCGATTTGGACCGGAATACATTGCCTGGGTCAGACTGCTGTATACTAAACCCATTGCTAGAGTACGTACGGGACGGATCATATCCAACCCCTATGTCATTGAACGGGGTACCAGACAGGGATGCCCCCTTTCGCCGCTGTTGTTTGCACTGGCTATGGAGCCGCTGGCGGCGGCGGCGCGGGGGGGGAGAGGGGGCCCTGGTATAGTGGCAGGGGACAAGAGACATCAAATAGCGTTGTATGCAGACGATCTATTGATTTTCCTAGACGATATACACAGAGACCTACCCCGGGCCCAACAGTTGCTTTCGCAGTTTGGTGAGCTTTATGGTCTACGGGTGAATTGGGGTAAGACCGGCTTGTTTCCTTTGAATGCTACAGTAACGCCTCCATTAGAATTGGGAAATGTCCAGTGGGTTCCAAGATGCCTCTCATACTTGGGGGTCAAGGTTTTTCACGACCCACAGGATATAATCGACAGCAATATTGGAGGCGCACTGAGTTCTACCCGATCCAACATGGCTTTTTGGCAAACCTTGCCTTTATCTGTGGCGGGGAGGGTAGCCATCCTTAAGATGGTGGTACTGCCTCGTCTCCTGTACTATTTCACAGTCCTGCCGGTATGGGTTCCTAAGGCCATATTTAGAGAACTGGAGACCATGGTCATAGCATTTATCTGGGGAGACAGTCGAAAGCGAGTTGCTCTGTCCAAACTACAGAGGCGTTCAATAGTTGGTGGCCTAGCAGTCCCGGATTTTGAGGCTTATTACTTGGCAGCGCAACTTCAATGGTTGGCACAATGGATATCCAGCAGGGCTGCAACAGGGTTGAGGGTTAAGGCGTTTACTCCCCCAGAAGCTAGATTATACGAACTGTTACTAGGGTACCCGAGTATGGGGAAGAATGACTCCCCTGAGTTTGAAGTCCTTGCGCGATGTTGGAGGAGATTTTTGCGTAAAATCAAAGTAAGGACTCCTTACTCCCCGGACCTGCCCCTCATGTCCTTAAGGGCTTTACCTCATCGTGGAGACTGGGGCGGCCTCCGGTCCTGGGTGGAAGCTGGGATACAGTCGGTGGGAGCACTGTTTAGGGAGGGAACACTGATGTCATTTGAAGCACTGCGGTCACAATTTAATCTACAGAGGGGACACTTTTTATTATTTGGCTCTGTGGCGGCTAGTATCAGAAAACATTGGTTAACAGGAACTGGGGGGCCCGCAACACAAACAACCTGTACATATTTGGTGACCTCTTCGGGGGCCTTCAGAGCAGTTTCTAACCTTTACAACAGAATTCGGGAGGATATGGCCACACCTTTGTCTCAGCTCAAATCGTCCTGGGAGGTAGACCTGGGCACAGCTATATCCGACGAGGATTGGGAGCGTATGCTTGGTGGTTTCCCTAAGATGACTCGCAATGCCAGATTTAAGCTGATTAATTTTTATGTCCTACATAGGGCTTATCTCACTCCTGAACGGATCAGCAGATACTTTGGGGTGGAGGGATTGGGATGCCAGAGGTGCGGGTTGGACAGGGCTGAATTTGGACATATGTTCTGGAACTGCCCTGTTGCGGAGGGATTTTGGGCAGGGGTGTGTAGACTGGTGTCTGGAGCAATGGGAAGAGAAGCCCCTTGCACGATAGGGCAATGTTTGCTAGGGTGGTTTCCACGCACGGCTAAGTACAAAATAACCAACAGATTCAGGGATCTGGCCTTTGTGTTGGCCAAGAGGGAAATAGCGATATCCTGGAAAAAGCCGATTGGACCAAGTTTGTCCCAATGGTCCAGAGAGCTAATTAGATGGGCTGGATGTGAGAGCTCTGTCCTTCATAGTGAGGAGAGAAGGGGTAGACGGCCCCTGGGGGCGGCACAATGCTGGGATGCAATACTTGATTCCTTTAAAGAAGAAAGCCGGGTTGAACCAGTCCCTCTAAGCGAAGGGTGATAAGATGCCATTTTGAAACTGTCAATAGTCCCATCAAATAGTTGCAGTGCAAGATGACCCAGAGGTGAGATTCTAGGCGTAGGCTATTCGGAGAACCACGTACACGTTAAGAGCAGAGGGCTGACTCCTTCATATCACATCTACACACAAAACGACAATCTAGGCATACTACTAGTATCATCACTGGGGGGAGGGTACAGTTGGGGAGGTAGAGGGATGGGGAGTAGGGTAGATAACATGACAATAGAATGCTAGATAAGTGGGAATGAGTGGGTTGGAGATCACTGGTCTTATGAGTATGTAAAAGTTGTTTTTTAATTTTTTATTGCTATGTACTCACAAGTGTTGAATTTCCTACTTATTGCCGTTAAGAAATGCAATAAAATTTGTTTACAAAAAATCATGGCCTCACGAATTTCATTGTGTTCAAGCTCAGCCGCCAAAAAATCTCACTGCGCATCACTGAGCCAGGCCAGTGCCACCTCCATCAAATAACCATTGACATCTGGAGGGTCTGTTCTGGTCAGTGCTTTAAATGGGCCGGTACTCTCCGGTACTGAGTACCGGCACTTTTTTATTTTGAGAGGGTGAGTACCGGCATATCTCAAGAAAAACGTAATACGTTTAATTGGAGAGTACCGGCACTTCTCAGAAACAAGCAGGTACTCTGGTACAGAGTACCTGCACTTCTATTTTTCCATTTAAAGCACTGGTTCTGGTAGAGGAGTATAAGTGCTGGTAATAGTCGGCAAAGGTTTTAAGCATTTCAGGGGTATCCCTAAGCAGGCGGCCGGAGGTATCGGATATTTTGAGTATAGTATTCTCAGGTCGGGCTGCACGGAGGGTGTGGGCAAGGGACTTGCCCGGTTTCTCACCCTCCCCATAGGAACGGGCCCGGGCATATTTGCCTCTGAATAGTACTTCAAGTTCTGCAGTTTCCTGAAACTCAGTTAAGGTTTTGCGCAAGTGCTGCGCAACATCGGCCGAGGGTGCCTCTGCCCGCTCCAACTCAAGTCTTTTAAGTTGGAGTTCCAGCCTACTGAGTGTGGATCGAAGGTCTCGTAAGATGCCTACGCCCTTGGCTAAACAGAATCCCCTCAGGGTGACCTTAAAGGCCTCCCAAATTACCACAACGCTATCCTCGGGTACCCTTGTTTCTGTCAAAGAAATCCGTTATCTTGTTCCTCAGTTCGCTACGAAAAGCGTTGTCTACCAATTTAGTAGGGAACAGGTGCCACAATGCAAGAGGGGCCAATGCGGAGGGGAACCCCAGCTCAAGCACGACCGGGGAGTGGTCAGAATACATGCGGGCCATGTGTGTGACCCCCACAAGCCAGGGTACACTGGATCGGGAAATAAGCCAATAGTCTAGCCTCGACCAGCCTGAGTGCACCGCAGAGTAAAATGTGCCCTCTCTGTCACAAGGGTGTAGCCAGCGCCACCCGTCCACCATGTACTACGCTATAATATCTGCCCTAAGTCTCTCCACTGCCCTGTGGCGAAGGGGCATCGCCTCCGTCCCTTTGTCCTTCTGAAGGTCTAGTGTCAAATTGAAGTCCCCGCCCCATGTTAGATATTTCAAGCCTATCTCCACAACACAGCTCCATGTGGAGTCAAAGAAAGAAGGGTCATCGGCATTAGGCGCGTAGCAGTTGACTATGGTAATGGAATGTTGCAGCACCCGGCCCCATATAATGGTGTAACTGCCGTGCGTGTCGTTCTTAGATCCCAGCGGGACATAGGGGGATCCTCTTGGTATGAGGATGGAGGTGCCCCTGGAGTACGAAGAGTAGGTGAAGTGCTGGCTGTAAGAGCACCAGCGATCCGCAAATGTAACTTATTTCCCAGGTGTGAAATGTGTCTCCTGTAGGAGTGTAATATGTATTCTGTGTCGTTCCAGGTATCCCATAATGTGGCGTCGCTTGCGAGGATCTCCCAGCCCCATGACGTTCCATGTCAGACATTGTAAGACGTGACCATTGCCAAAGCCCTGGGCTGTAACCTTAAATGCAGCCATGGGTAATAGCTAGGGTAGGTGGCCATGGCCTGGGGAGAGCGTAGCCCAGAAGGAGGGCCAATAGGGTGTCAGGTGCCCAAGGAATGTGTATCAGTGTGGCTCAGAACAAAAAGTAAACTCCCCTTCCCTTCCTCCCACCCACCTCGGCGGCCCAATCCCACCCGGAAGAACCCTCCCTTTGAAACCCACGAACATACCCACAGACTGACAATTCTGCATCTCAAAGAGTAGATGGGGATTTCCCGGTGGAAGTCCATCCAGAGAGCCACCATAGAACCCCCAGGTGTCAGGGGGTTGCCTGGACAGGTATAAGGTGCCCAAGAGTGCCCGCAGCGGCCGGACCGCTGAGGGGCGCACACCGGAGCCAGGTACAGAGTCACCCTCGCAGGGGCGCTGTTAATAATTTGCAGGATCCTCCTCCATGGGGGGAGTCCACCCCGAAGAGAAGAGTAGCCTCAGTCCTGGTCGGATAGAGTTATCCAGGGCCATCTCAGCAGGATTTTCCGGAGTCTCTCCTCAACTGGCTCGTTTTAGATATTCATTTGCCTGCTGTGGGGTGGCAAATATCACATTTCTATCTTTGTGGGTAATTCTCAGTCGCGCCAGGTATAACATAGCATAAGTTATGTTCGCTTGCCGTAGTTTCTGCTTTACGGCTGTGAATTTTTTCCTAGCCTCCTGAACAGCCATGGTGAAATCTGGATAAATCGACAGTGCGTTACCCTCAAACTGCAGGGTATGTTTTTCTCTACTCAGTCTTAATGCAGCATCCTTGTCCCTGTAGTTCAGGAGGCGAATGACAATCGGTCTGGGTGGGGCACCAGGTGGCGGTCTGGCTGTCAAAGTCCTATGCGCCCTCTCCACCACTAGAATCCGTGAAAAAGCATCCTCTCCAAAAAGGGCGAGGAGCAATTACTCCACATATTGCTCCATTCGGCCAGTGTTTGCAGATTCTGGAATGCCCATTATGCGTTATTTTGTCTGGATCTGGCTTCCAAATCTTCATTCTTGAGCACTATGACTTTGAGGAGTTTATCCATCTGTAACAGCTGCTCACTTCTTTTCTGCATGGTGTCTTCAGCGTGCGAAATTCGTTGTTCAGCTTCTGTTATTCGCCCTGTTTGTTTTTCCAGCCTAATAGTAAGCAGGTCCAACCTTGTAGTCATAGTGTCCATTTTGCTTTCTATCGAGTATAGGCTAGACTGCATGGTGCATAAGAGTGCTTTCATTTCGCCAATTTCTGACTGCTCGCCCTGGGGGCACGGCGTTTTCCATGCTCTCTGGTGGCACCCTGGTCGATTTTTTAGCTCCAAATTGCAGTTTTTGCTGCCTGGCGTCGGATCTTTCCATTTCAACCAGGCACAGAACCAGAGCTTTCAGCAGGGCTACTCCCCAGTGCTCGTCGCCAAAGCACGCCACAAGTCAGTCCGCCCCCCACGACAGTGAAGGGGCAAGCAGTTTACAGCAGCAAAGTAGGTTGCCTGGGGGGCAGCAGCTCAGCCAACTTTCAGGAGCAGCCCCCCGATGCTCTGTGTTGTTGCGGCTGCAGTGTAATCTCATCTCCAGCAGCACCTCCCCGGGCCCCCAGGGGCCCTCGCACTCCTCACCTCCACTTGTATCATCACTGCTTTCGCGAGGGGGTGTGTTGTGGGCGCCCCCTCAGCGGCCCGCCGAGCAAGATCCAGTTGGCCCCGGCATCTCTCCCGGACGCCGGTCCTCCGCAACCCAGGCCATCCACGCCACCTCTGCAGATCTTGCCCAAGCACTGCCAGTGCTCTCTCGCAGGAGGCCAATCTGCCGGGATCCAGCCCGCGCCCCGGTCGGGGCACCCGTCTCCTATCAGACGGGCCGCCCCACGGCAAAGCCGTCCGCCGGTCACCTCAGGCCGCAGCCCCCGTCCTCAGAGGCCTAGGGGTAGCGGCTGCACCAGTAGGCCGAGCCCGCGCGAGTTACAAGCGCGCAGATATCCAGTGGTGCCCCGCTTTAATCCAATGTCAGGTAGGGGACCCCGGTCACCAGCACGCAACCCCCGCTAGGCTGCCAGGCTCAGCACAGCATTTACTGCAGGATAATGACGGATGAATGGTCCGGGCCGCGGGAGCCTCACCGAAGTGCGGCCATTTTGCGCGGCTGCTCTCTAACACCCCTTTATGTTGGAATTCTTAATTAGGGCTTGCCAGAAGTCAGATAAGCATAGTTTAAGACTGCTAAAGAAAGTTGCACTGGGGCTTGCACTCAGATACAATATTGTGAATATCTTAATTGCTTCCGGATTGTGCATAACTAAAAACACAAATACGCTTGATGAAAAAAAATCAGTCACAGTTCAGAGATTTTCCAAACTTTTGGGCATCTTGGATCAAACAGAGTGACGGTGGTCAGGGTCGGACTGTCCTAAAGGGCAAGCAGGTAGTGCATGATGGGCTGGTTTTTCAGATCAGTGCACGGGCCGTTTCTCTGGCTTTTTGTGGGCCTGTTTTATGGTCTGCTGGCCCGGGTGTTAGTGTTGATTTCTCTAATATTAAACGAAACAATGCAGAAAGCTCATATCCATGGTCTTTCATGCCTTGTAAAAAACGTATGCAACATGTATTTACAAGTTAAAACTGCTTGAGTTTTCAAACATTGCCCACTTTTTTAGCTATCTAATTCATCAATGGAGGCCATTTTTATTTTGCTGTCTGGACCTATTTTCTGTCCCAGTCGGATCCTGGGTGTGGTGTTAAGAACTCTATGTACTTCTGAAGTAGGCAAAGGGAGGTAGTGCTCAGGTTGAACTTCCCTAATACTGCAGGTGTCTGAAGGCTTTATAAAGGATCTCTTGCAGGTTACACTCTACTCTGAGGTGGTAATGCATCTTTCTTCTAATATAGAAGGGCTAGAGCCTTAGGTCCATCTGATCGCAAGAGTAGTAGTCTTGGCCAAACAGCAGGTGGGCTTCAAGAACCTTGTACAGTTCTATAAGCAGACATACCCAAAAGTCCTTGTAGGGTAACATACAACTGTTCCTCTGTTCTAATAATGTTTCAGTGCTCTAAGCACATAGGTTTGTTCTCAGACTCTGTTATCCAAATGATAGAGTCCCAGCAGAACACTTGTCTAGCTCCATCACAAGTGATGCCAGTGCAGGGATCTTGCTCTGGTAGGTGCCCTGCCACAGCTCTAGGTTCAAATGAGCATTCCCGCAGCTCACTCCAAGAGTTTCGGGCTCAAGCAAAGGATCTTCAGATACACGGGATATGGGAACACTGAAAAACGAGCCAGTGTAAACTAGCAAGAGCAGGAACACTAGACCACTAATTGCAGGGTAGTCACTCACTTCCTGGGTTTGGGGTCATTTCTGGATGAAAATGGAAGAGCCATATAGAAGACCTCAGCTGGAATTTAGTTCCTGTCTGGCAACGAGTCATATGTTGTATTGGCACTTCGCTTTCCATATCAGTTTATGCCCATATTGGGTCCCTCGTGTTGTTTTCTCCCTTCTTCCTCAGTTCCCTAGCTAGTCATTCCTTGTATTGTCCTTTATTTGTTCAGTCTCTCGTTGGTCCTCCTGTAGTTGCTGACCTGTGTGTTTGGGGTAACATCTTGGGTTATCTGCTGGATTCCTAAGGGGATCAAGACTCATCATATCACCACCCACTGCTGAAACTGGTCAGCTCAGTAGCATTATTTGTACACTATTGGTCCAACTTTTTTACTATTATTTACTTACTTAACACGTTCTGTCTTAAAGCCAGTTAAAACTACCTGTCCTTGCAACACCGAGACTGAGCGGTGCTGTCCCTTGAGTTAGACTGTTAGGTGATGGAGAATAAGCTATAGTTTGATCTTTTTCTCTCTCACTCCCCTTTCCTTGCTTTTTTCAGATCCCTACGACTAGTAGAGTGTTCCTTCCTGTGTACCAGCATAGGTATTTAGTGACAAAGTTTAATTTAAGCCTGTCTACGACTCAAGAACCATACAAAGATACACTCCAAGGTGATCTAATAAACCCTGCTTGCCCGTCTCATCTGAAAGGACCGGGTTCTACAGCTACCGGGCTCTGGTCATTTAGCATCCACGTGCTCTGGCAGAAAACAGTAAGGCAACCCCAAGGGCCAAAAACAAAGCACAAAATCTCACTGTGCCTGAAAGCTGGATTAGGACACTGGCTCACACAGTTCTGAGAGAAATCTTCACCCCTGAAAGGGGCATCGGCAAGCAAGATAAATGTTCAGTTTGACAAGACAAGATGAACTATGAAGTTTCTTACCAACAGAGACCAGACGAGGCGAAAGCACAACCTGCAACCTGCACAAGCTGCTTTCTCCCAACTGACCCAGCATCCCATTACACAAACACTCTAAAATAGAGTAAGTATTCCCCATCATAACCTAGCATACTCCACGGAGAGCATCAGACAAGCTCAATGAGACCCAAGAATGAAAGGATAGGCTACAATAGTATGTAATACAAAGGTATTCAGAAGATGTTTAAAGACATCCGGTCACAGTTTCATGCTCTACACAGAAAACCTGTACCTGGATTTATGATAGTTTCAAGTCTGTAAAGTAGCCAATCAAGAGTTTGCCAAGCCAGAATCCATCACTCCTTTTCATCAGCAAGACATTTGGAATTCTCCATGGATTTCACTTTCTGAAATCCCAATCATTGTGCCACACTTCCTCCAGATCAGATTTCGCAAGCTCTACCAAGAGTCCTGAGAACTTATTTCATGTCCCATGAGTAATGCCTCCTGCTTTTGAAACTGTGGGGTTAAACCAATGAAAGGGGATCAGCCATTGGGGCTCATTTGGACTCCAATAAAATCTCATGGCCCCTTCCTTTTGGCACTCACTCTTGAAAGTGTCAGGTGAGGGGCTCATCTTAGCCTCCTTCTGCTGGCCATCTTTTGGAGCTATATTCCTGATTCCCTCTAGATTCTGTCCCCTTATCATATCCCACTTGAATGCCTGTTCCTGCTCCTCCTTTCCACTACTCCACAGATCATGCATCCTCCCCCCTCTCCTGGAAGCCTGCTCCCTAGTTCTTTTCTTCGGGCCAGATGTACAAAGGCTTTTCACAGAATCGGGCCGTTTGTGACCAGAAAAATGCTTCTTGGCATGTGCAAAGCCCTATCTGCGATTCGGTAACCTATTACAGAAACGCCAATTGGATTTGCGATTCTGTATTAGGAAGGGGCATGCTTAGGGCATCCCGTTCTAAAACTAAATAGCAGTAATATGTGTGAATGTTTTGCAACCAAAATGCGGTTGCAAAACATTTGCATTTTACCTCCAAGTTGGTGGTAACCCATTCGCGAATGGGAGGGGTCCCCAGGGAGTCCTTCCCCTTTGTGAATGTTTGTAGAAACATTTTTTAAGGCCAACGCTTAACAAATAAAAAGAAAACTTTTCATATTTCTTTTTGAAATACATCCAGTTTTCCTTTAAGAAAAACAGGCCGCATTTAAAAAAAAAAAAAAGATTGCTTTATTTAAAAACAGTCACAGACATGGTGGTCTGCTGACCCCAGGAGGCCACCATCCCTGTGCTGTTAGTGATTCCCAATGGGTCGCAAAGCGAGACCGACTTCATTAATATTCATGAGTTAGGTCTGCGACCATCTGGGACTCGCACAATTTGCACATGCGTGTATGCGATTACCAAATAGTGAATCGCAAAAATGTGCTATTTGGTAATCACAAACCATTTCCTAAATACATCTGGTCCTTAGTTCTTTCATCCTGCTGAGCCCCTAAGACCTAATGCCTCAGTCCCGAACTTCTCATGGCCCCATTATTGATTCTACATTATTTCCTGCTCTCTAAATGCTGACCCCTGCATCTGCTACATCCTTTCTGCCCTGAGCCCTCCAAGGAAACATACTCCCATTTCAAACTCACCTCCACATTAGAGCCCCTCGTTCCTGCTCTTGTTGTCCCTCGACTCTCTCAACTGAGTCGGTCCTTCTTGTCTTCAGCCACCACAACACCAAGCGCCCTCTCATTTGCTTATATCGTCCCTCCTTCTTCCAGAACCCCTCACCATGACCCCCACTTTTCTCCATTCTGAACTCCTTTTTCTTGCATCCTTCAGTTCCTTACCACACCTCAACCTTCCTTCTTGCATAGTTCACCTTTCCCCCTAAACCCCGAACCATGAGCTACACCTTTCTCATAGTGACATTTTCCTCGTGACACCCCTCCACTCTATGCTCTCCCATCACCTGAGCCCCTCTCTCCTTCATCCTCAGCCCATCTTTCGTGCCTCCTCCCCCACCCTACAGTTATTCTTCATCCTGAACCCCTCCTTCTTGCATCCCTCACCATTCTGCCGACCTTCTCACCTGAGCAACTAATTCCTGGACCCTGGTCCTCTTTAGTTCAAACCTATTACTTCTCAAATCTTCCTTCCTGCATCCCCCCTCAATTTACCCAAACCCTCCTCCTCCTTGGATCCTCTGTCCCTCCTCTTGAACCAGTTCACCCACAACCCTTCCTCTTGCATGTGCTCCCTGTATTTGGCCCAGTACATCCTGAACCCCTCCTACTCCCATTTCCTAAACTAGTTCGCCCACAACCCTCATTCTTGGACACTTACCACCTCTTCTTATCCCGATCCACCCTGACCTCTTCATGTTTGCATCCAGTCCCCTGTTCTTGACCCAGGCTGCTCTTACCTCCTCTTCTTGTATCCTGTCTCCTCTTCTTGATCCACTCCCCCTCTTGCATCCTGTTCCTGTAACTTAACTTAGTTCACCCTCAGATCTTCTTCTTGTATCCAGCCCCTGCTTTTCACCCAGCCCAACCGAACACCCTCCTTCTTGCATGTTGCCCACTCGTCTTGACCCAGTCCACCATGAACCCCTTTTTCTTGCGTGCCCCTCCTTGTAGCCCATCCCATCCCTCATACTTGCATCCTACCCCTCCTCATAACTTACTTCATCACCAGCCCTTCTCAGCATCCTGCCCCTTCTATTGACCCGTCCACCCTGACCCCTCCTGCCTGCACGATGTCTCTTCCCCTTGGCCTAGGCCACCCTGACCCAGTTCTTCTTGCATCCTCCCTCCTCTTGACTGAGGCCGTCCTGAACCCCTCCCTCTTGCATCCTGATGCCCTCCTCTTACCCCTCTCTAAGTCGTCATTGCTGTTAATAGTTTACCGTTCACAGATAAATCTATCCGCTCAATTTCATTTGAATCTTTTTTAAGGTACTTTACATTTTCAAGAGTAAATATTTGAGAAGGGATGAAACATCTGGGTGAGCGGCTTATGCCAACAAGCTGTCCTGTTAGCACTGAAGCTTCCAAATCCTGCACCGGAGCCTAATGCAATGTGTTCTCTGTTAATGACAAACTATCCCACAGGCTGACGCCAGAGCTTACTGCACTGTATGCGCACCTCAGAGGCAGGAACTCTGTCAGTAAGAAACTTGTCTCCAGAGACAGAGGATGCAGCAGTGAGTCTGCGCACCTCAGAGGCAGGATCTCTGTCAGTAAGAAACTTGTCTCCAGGGGCACAGGGACAGAGCATGCAGCAGTGAGTCTGCGCAACTCAGAGGGAGGGCGCTTCTCTGTCAGTAAGAAGCTTGTCTCCAGGGACAGAGCATGCAGCAGTGAGTCTACGCACCTCAGAGGGAGGGCACTTCTCTGTCAGTAAGAAACGTGTCTCCAGGGACAGAGCATGCAGCAGTGAGTCTGCACACCTCAGAGGCAGGATCTCTGTCAGTAAGAAACTTGTCTCCAGGGGCAGAGCATGCAGCAGTGAGTCTGCGCACCTCAGAGGCAGGGCGCTTCTCTGTCAGTAAGAAACTTGTCTCCAGAGACAGAGCATGCAGCAGTGAGTCTACGCACCTCAGAGGCAGGGCGCTTCTCTGTCAGTAAGAAACGTGTCTCCAGGGACAGAGCATGCAGCAGTGAGTCTACGCACCTCAGAGGCAGGGCGCTTCTCTGTCAGTAAGAAGCTTGTCTCCAGGGACAGAGCATGCAGCAGTGAGTCTACGCACCTCAGAGGGAGGGCGCTTCTCTGTCAGTAAGAAACGTGTCTCCAGGGACAGAGCATGCAGCAGTGAGTCTGTGCACCTCAGAGGGACGGCGCTTCTCTGTCAGTAAGAAACGTGTCTCCAGGGACAGAGCATGCAGCAGCGAGTCTGCGCACCTCAGAGGCAGGATCTCTGTCAGTAAGAAACTTGTCTCCAGGGGCAGAGCATGCAGCAGTGAGTCTGTGCACCTCAGAGGGAGGGCGCTTCTCTGTCAGTAAGAAACGTGTCTCCAGGGACAGAGCATGCAGCAGCGAGTCTGCGCACCTCAGAGGCAGGGCGCTTCCTCAAAGACCCGCGCAGTACCTAACAGTGTGCACAGAGACGTTTTAAGGCATGGGCTAAGTGGGCTCTGGCCCGGGGCCTCCAGCCTCTCAGGGCCCCCGTGTGATAAATCTGACTGTGCTCTCCTCACAGTCCTGTCCTGACGACCTTCAATTTTTTTTAAAACATAAATTGTTTAAATACTATTTTTTTACATTTATTTTTAATATCAGTAATGTGTTGGGGTCTATTACATACATTTTGCACAGCTATGTTGTGCTTATGTTTTTGAATACCATGCAGCAGCCATAAAAAAATCCCTTTGGATCAACACAGTACCTCATATATGAGAAATAGTAGTCGGTTGCAGAGATTATTTCAAATAATATTATTGAGCTGCTGCTATATTACAATATTGAAAACACGCATCCCCAGCCCTGAATATTAGATGGAAACACATTTAGAATTTGGACCTGTCTACCTATGCGGTGTCGGTGGCCAGACCGAAGAAGGCTTGAAAAGCTGAACTTGAATCTTAAGTTCAAAGATGTTGCCAACAGGGCCCCCAAAGTATGTTTGGCCCTGGCCCCCAAAATCCTTAAGATGCCCCGAGTGCACATGCACACATCAGGGATCCTCTCTGTAAGTAACAAACAGTCTACCGGACAACGGCAAAGCATTACACAGTGTGCCTGCACACCTCTGAGGAAGGGATCCTCCCTATCAATAACAAACAGTCCCAAATATCAACGCCGCAGCATCTCACAGTACATCTTCACATCTGAGGAGCACGGAACAAAAAGCCTCCAAGACCCCAAGAGACAGTTCTAATACAGTGTCGTTGCACTCCTGTCAGTAGCAAACAGTCCTGCAAGCCAGGGCAGAGCACACTGTGTCCTTATACCTCAGAGTCAGAAAGCTTCCTTGCCAGTAACAAGAAGACCCTGGGGTGGACCCTGAGCGGAGGGAGGGCAATGACCTTTCAGCTTCTGGTACCTTCTGGTGGCAGAGGCGTGATCACGATATAAGAAATGTTCCTCCCCTGTTTTCAGGTTTTAACGGCCATGTTAGTCTCTGCAAAAGTGGAAGGGAGATTGTTGTAAGGTAGGTGGTGGCAGAAAAACACATGGATAGCAGCGGCCGCATTACAGAAAGTGCCTTGGGGGATGTGTGCCCACTTTGTCACTTTGTGCAGTCCTGCCACCTCCTTACCCCAGGGCAGCCCCCTGGATGGAAAATAAGGGGTCTTATGGACCTCCTCTCCCAGACATCCCCTTGCAGGCAGATGCAGACACTCACCGCAGAGGGATCTCTAATCCCTCTTTAAAGTTCAGGCAGGTTACCTCTTGCACAGTGAGACAAAGGAACAGCTTTGAAGCACTCACTCCGTATTTCACTTGAATGCACAGCACCCAGGGCAGCATGAGTTCACGACTGTTGTAGGGCACACTTTACCTGTTTGCACACAGCACACCTATTTAAAGATGCACCATTGTGCCAACAGGAAATGTGCGCTTCGTGTGTATTAGGGCCCCAGGATCGTTGAGAAAAGATCTTTACTCAGTATCATGGTGGATCCCACCAGGTGCAAACGTTATATGTTGCTCAGCACTCATCACACTGGCTAATGATTCCTCACAGAACCCTCAGTACCAGTGGTCTATGGCATCCCATATGTAGTGTATGGAGGATATCATGCACCTCTCTTAATAAGGAAATGTACTTAAGAACCAACATGAACCAATCTACAAAACAGTAACCAAGATTATTAGATCACCAAATTCCATACAAGACATAAGTACAAAACAACCCTGCGGAAAACAAGCTGTTGAAACAGAGAACATAAACCACATATCATGCCAAAACAACCCAACACTTATCTTCTGCAACACTCTATGGGACTCTACAACAACACCAACAAAAAAACGAGAACTGCTTCCAACTGTGGCATAATACGGTTCTTCTTACTTCAAACAACATATATAAACAAACCAACCCTGCAATAAGCATACATTTGCCATAAACACCCACATCAGTAGGCCAGAACCATAGGACCAGGCAACAACACTAATGACAATGGATCACACAGGGTGGCCATACAACATGACCCAAAAAACAAGAATGAGTAAACAACAAGCACATCTCTCTCACTTTAAAAAAAATGCATTAGCGTTCACCACTGCATAGCACATTGATGGAGTGTCACAGCAAGGATTTCAGCTTCTACTACAAATCTACAAATACAAAGTCAAACATCTTCAGCCTTCGACTACAGCTGTCATTCAACCCAAATGTAATCTACATTTCATGGTTGGTGTCCTCCAACCCAAGCATCGACTTCTACATGTGTCTAGCAACACAGACATCTTTTGTATTTGAAAACAGGTGTTACTTTTAACAACAGGTTACTTTAAAACCAGAAATCATATGTCTATCAACTCAGACATCATCCCTGGCCATTATTATGTGTACCAGTAAGGCAGAGGCGTAGCCATCAATAGTGCAACAGTGAAGCAGGTGCAAAAACACCAGGGTCCAAGAGTCTCGGGGGCCCATTTCACATCAATATGATGGTTTTAAAACACTAACATATGCTAATTCTCAGCAGACCAGTAGTTCCACAAACACACTGTTTTACTTGCATAATCATGCATCCTATTAAGACTTGTAGTTCAATATTTTACTTTTAATTAGAATTCTTTTATTTCTTCACTAGTTTGTTGAACATTACAACGTGGTGTGCTTTCCATTTATGACCTGCATAATAAGATTTGAAGCATCACAATCATGATTGTAGTTTATCCCAATGTATTTCGGAAGGTTGTCCTTCATTAGTGAGTTTTCATAACACAAATCCAGAATACGGTGTCAACTGTCCTCATATGAGCGGCAAATCCCATCTGTGTTCCTTCAAATTATGGAGCAGATTTACATCTTGGCGATATAGATACTCTGTTGCAGCAGCAACGGAGTATCTCTACCGCCAAGATAATGGTCAACACACCCGATTTAGATGCCGGCGGATCTAACAACCCCTCCGACGGCCCTGTGAAGTAAGGGTCTTCAGAGGTAGATCTCTAATTCTGCCTGCCTGATTTAGATGGACGAAATGAGAGGTCAGTGTTCACTGCCCGTCACCACCAGGAAAATCACACTGGTAAGGGCAATGAAAACTGTTGAATGCTCCCCTCGCCATTGGAAAGGACCCCTATTGCAGCTGGAGCATTGATTTTTTAATTTACAGAATAAAAATCACACTTTGGAATTTTCTTTTTGAAAATAAAAAATAAAACTATTTGGTGCTTAGCTCCATCATGCTGAAAGAGCCTGGCACTAAATGAAATTGCTGTGAACAATGAACCGCCTCACTAGTGAGGGACACTCATGTCTAACATACTTTTAATAAAGTATGTTTGTGTGTATGCACTCAAGAGAAAACGGAGTTACTAATCTGCACAAATGTTTAAAATGGGTAAAGTTTTAAGACTGAACAGTGGTAATGCCCACGTCCAGGTGTCCCAGAATCCAAACTACACGAAGCAGCAGACCTCATCCAGGGCTGGAGGAAACATGGTTACATTACCCCATCCTGATGGAACTCCATTGGCTCCCATTTTCAGCCCACACTTTCTTCAAAACCAGCTGCTTTATTTACACCATCACGACCAGCACCCCCACTGCTCTTGCAGACAATCTCACACTCTCTGGTGGTCCTCAGCACACCTGAACCCAGAACACAATCAGACTGCAGACATAGAAATGTAAAAAAAAGAAAACAAGGTGTCAGACCTTTTTCACCTATACACCCACGTCCTGGAACAACATCCCCATATCCATGGACCGCCTCAATGCTGCTCCAATTTAGAAAAGTATTAAAGACACATCTCTTTAAAGAACACTACATCATAGTCCACAAATCAGCTAACTCTCCTATCACATGTTGACTTTATGCTGGACTTTGCTCATTTACAGCACTCTGATGCGTTTGGCTACGCTAGCTATTCAAATAATGCATTTATACACACATAGAGGACCATGCGATACACAAAGGATTCCTTAACTGCTCGTTATTTATTTATTTTATTTATTTTGCAGTACACAGCATGAAACCAAGGGCATTAAACCACTTTACAGGAGCATTAGATTACATTACAATTCGTATTTGCTTTTAGGTAGGACAGATTGAGAGATTTGCTTGAAACCACAGGATATTGAGCTGAGGCTGGGCCTCAAACCTGGTTCCCCAGTCCCAAGCTCAGCAGCTCTCACCATTAGACCACATCTCCTCCAATATTATGAGAAGCGTTTGTTTAATGAATGCAAGGATTTTTAAAAGCATGATGATCCACCACAGCATTCACTTTCTAGGCCCGTTGAATACGTGCCACAAGTCTAATACTTATATACTCATAGGGTTTTTCATCTTTCCAGACCAACAAACAGTATGCCATCAAAAGGTGCTGTGATGCTATGATGTTGTCAGATTGTCTTGTACACGAGTACCAATTAAAATGGACATTAACAATGTGAGAAACCATAAAGGTAGCACATTCTTATCCAAAATATAGTTCTTTAAAGTACTGAGCTGGCAGGGGTGGTTCAGGCCACCAACTGTAAAATACTGATTTTAGAAACATATGATAGTGGACGATATCTATACAATGGTAAGAGTTAGCAGCATGGTATTAATAATTTATGCATATTAGAGGTTGGTCAAAACAACAGAACCAAAATCAAAGTAGGCTTGGGTAGCTTAATTTTTGCCAAAAATGTCCTAGTGGGCCTGATGTTCAGAGTTTCTGGAAAGATAAAATTAGTAAAAGGCGCCTATCTCTAAGGAGACAGATGATGAGCAATGCCAAGCAGACTGAATGAATGCACTTCACTTGCTGGAGCCTGCTTCCAGAAATACGGGTTCAGGACATGATTGAAACAGAAAAGTACACTCTCCTACCGCAGTGGCTACTACTGTCATCAACAGCCTTTTGTTAGGTTTCAGCAAAAACCTAATTGCGTGTGGGGGGTTTTCAGGAGAAGAGGAGTGGATTAACAGTTAAGTGGTACAGATATAACTGGGAAGATACCTTCCTTGTTAATATAACATCATAATATAATAAGAATATAATCCTAATAACATAATGCATCAAAGCCTACAATCTCAGCATAAGACCCGGTCTCGAATTTCCTTTTTACAGCCAGGTTGTGATATGTGGAATGACACATCCCTGCTTTACATTATAAAGATATCACAAGTCCCTAGAGAAACATCACCGACCGGTGAGTTCCTTTTTAAGGTCATATAACTCTTAGGTGACTTGCAATATCCTTATCATGTCAGGCAGGGGTACTTTTTTTTTTATATAGTCGTGGTCACACCATCACCTTTCCCACAAACCACTTAAGTCCTTAGTATGAGGTGCTTTGATATGAAAGAGAGAGCATGTTTGCAAACATGAAGAAAAATAGAATCTCTAGTGCACAGTTAAACACATCGAAAATGTTGTTAGATAGTTATTGCAAAACATAGTTATAAGCAGTTTGATTCCAGTCAGTGTTTTAGAAAAAGGTGCTGCAGAATATTCAAACTTTTCTATAAATACCCAAGGAGTGCAAAAAAATAAACATACTGCCATACTTATCTACTTTCTGCTTGGCTATGTAAATATAGAAAAACACAGCAGAAAAAGAAGAGCAGAGTTTCATTTTGTTCTTTGAACAGCTGCTTTTATTATGCTTTATGATCTGACATTTGTTCGCTGCTGGCTCTGGCAGCGGGCACTGTGATGTCAGAACTCAAGTGTAATGAGTAATTACAGTTGAGTTCTGATGGCATTTCTTTATAATCAGGCACTTGATGTGTCACAAGTCGCCAATTATAAAGAGATTAGAGACAGGTTTTTGTGTAGGGATTGCAGAATGACATGTATTATAAACAAAATAACATGGCTCTTATCTTTAATAACTTAGATATAGATATAAGCAGTTAGTGGGAATATGATGGTGTTAAAAAAAGAAAAAGAACCCTGACATTTTAAAAGGATTTTGCAGGGCACCTCGAGTTTCCATGACCTTATTAAGGAATTCCTCTGTGACTTGCAAAAATCCTTATATGGTTGGGCTACTTTTTCCTCATTTATAATTCATGGGAGCCTGAAATCCCTCTATAACAATTCTTCTCCAATGTTCTTTCTAAAGTTGAGTTGAGACATCTTTAGTCACCTGTAATATCGAAATGACGTAGCTGCTGAATGATGCCCTCATAATACCTGCTGCCAACAGCCAAGGTGGAAGGCAGATCACAGAGCATAATTGCAGCTGCAGTTTAAACACCGAAAATGAAAACTGGCTTTTACTTTTTCTGCTCTGTTTTATAAATGAACCATAATCAGCAGAAAGCAAATATTTTTTTGGCAACGTATTTATTTTTGCAAGCTGTTTGTCATTACTGAAAAGATAGTCTCTGACTGCATGTTTCTAGTAATTTTTTCCAACAAATTGTTAGCTGCTTTTGGTATATTTAATTTTTTGAGTTTTATTATTCATGTCTGCAAACATCTTATCTCTTTCATATACAAGAGCAGCACACAAAGGGTTTAAGTAGTTTGTGGGATGGGTGACGTGATTGTATGCAAATTACCCTTTGTCATACATACAATAAAGATATTTAAGTCTCCTTTGAGTTGCATAACCTTATAAAGGAACCCAGCCTTTGGCCTTGTTTCTCTGTCTGGTCACGGAACTCTTCAGTGACTGTATATTCATATTCTGTATCTTTATCCTTGTAAATCTGTGCAGTGCTTGTGCCATAGGGGAATCCAAGAATGAAGCGTAAGTCTTCCTTTGAAACAAAACTGCTATTCTTCACCTACCTATTTGTCTTTATTTTTATCCTGAAATCTCATTATAAAGTAAAAATGAAAGAAAAACCTGGACAGGAAAGCAGACCTGCCAACCTGAAAACAAAATTCACAGTGTGAGGCGGGTCCTGACCTTGGTGGGGATGAGTTTTATGCCAGGAAATGCCTGAAAGCCGCTTATGCCCCTACCCCATGGAGCTCCTTCCCCCCTCCCCCCCAGAAAAACGTTCCTGATGTCCTGGGGTGTTTTCACATGCCTTTATGGACATTGGCTAGTACAGCCTCCAAGGACGAGCAGGAAATCTACTCTTTGCAATGTTTCTAGCTCATCTTCTCTGTGTAATACTGACTCCTCACTGGGTAAGCACACGTAGCAAGGCGATATCATGTGACACCAAGTGAAAGTGTGCGAGTTACCATGTCTGAGAAATTGTAAAAGGTCAGGGGAATGTCACCTGATGTAAAGTAGAAACAGCATGGGACATAAGAGCAAGGGCCGAGTTCTCATGGAGGTGTTAGAACAGGAGGTTAACATGGAGGTGGCAGGCTCAATTTTGTTCTGTTGGGGCAGCAAAGTGTCATGGATTTCATGTCCCATGCTCACATGTGCAGAGTACCACTTTAAGTGGGGTTTTAATCATGACCCAAATGGAGATCATTGGCCTTTAGCCATTGTTTGAAGTGCAAACGTGATCAGTCTATGACAAAAGTAGGGGAAATCTGGCCCTATAATAAATGGTGTAGCTACTGCTCACGTTGTCACCTTTCTCTTCCAATTCTTATAAGACTCAAGGGGTGGCACCAAGCACAAAGCTTCAGATAGATTCCTAGACCTGGCCTTATCACTAGCGAAAAGGGAAATAGCAAGCAATTGGAAAAACCCTATGGGCCCTAGAGTAATAACCTGGAAAAACGAACTAATTAGGTGGGCAACTGCAGAAGGTACGCTACTGCAAAGAGAGGCCAAAAACGGGATCAGACCCCCGGAAGTATCAGAAGGCTGGGAATTAATTATGGACACACTCAGGGCAGAGCTAATACAACAGAACCCTCCTAACATACTATAACTAGGTCCAGGATATAAACAACAAAATACAAGAATATACAATACTAAGTCATAGGGCGAGACTCACTCTTGACCCTGAGCAGAAACCCACACCATTACAGACTGAGGCCAAGGACCCATAAGTGCTAACCAAAAGTGACTAACTACTCTGCTGCAGAAATGTCATTGCTGAATCAAGGTTCTCGGATGGAAGGGTTTGGGAGGGACTGGGGGGGGAGGAGGGAGTTGGATTTTGTTACTACATGAGTTTATGATATATACTAAATAAGAACCATTAACCAGGCTATGTACATAGGTAACTAAGATACAATGTGGTAAACATAGAAACACTAAGAGAATAAAAATGTATAAGTATTATTGAACTGATTTAAAACCAATAAAATCTGGTTTAAAAAAAAAAAAAAAGACTCAAGGGGTGGCACTATCCCTACCTTTAAAAAGCTGCATGGCTCATGCCATCAAAACAGATAGCTACACCAAACATTATTTTTGCCAATTTGCTATCATTTTACTCACTTGGCAGTACCTTGACCTGTGCATGTTACCATCTGTATAACTTTGTCTGCTGTGATTACGCTGTTTTCGTCTCAACCCACACAATGCTCCAAGGACCCCCTGGCTAGGTTGGTGTTATGTAGATGCTTGCTTGTCCCTTCCTCCCTCATAGAACAGCCCTATCGAGGAGGGCTCTTTTTAATGTAACTACAGCAGCGTTTGATAGCGAACTGTCATTTACAGACAGCACATTTTCCACTGAAATGGCCACTACATTTGCAGAGTCATGCAGCTGAAGTGATAAAACTACTTTGCACACAAATGATAATGTATGGAATTTAGGTTTTAATGAATATTTATCTTTTGTGCACCACCTAGTAAAGTGTCTTGATTTGTTTTAATCCTATTGAAACCTTTGTTCCCATCACACTTAAGCATAACAAACAATTGCTTAATTTTTGCTTTCCTAACTGCTGAATGTGTGCAGTTCCTTTACAGATATTTACCTGTTGTTGCGAGGTACAAAAAAATGGCAACCTACAGCCATTCATACTCCCTGTACCATAGCAAGATTGTCACATAATTCTCTTTCTCTGACTGCACAGTGAAAATAATTGGTAAACACCAATCACCATGTTACAAAAATAAGCAGCTATTTGTTAGAAGACTTAGACTGACATCGGACCTCTGTCTTTGAAGCACAGCAAATGTGACAAGATAAATACAGAATTTAAAGGCATCTTTATTTATTGGTTGGACTTTCGCAACCCACCAAAAATCATCTTACGACCCACTAGTGGTTTGCAGTGTTTGGAAACACTGTTATACACAACTCTGTTCAAGCACCCATCATAGGACAGGTACACCACATAGCTGAATGACAGCAAGTTCACAATAATCCTCTGCTACGAAAAAGTGTCACAAACATTCAACACGACACATTAGATTGTATTCTACACACTTAGTTAACATAGCTCAGATATTCCATGTAGCTAGGTATCAAGGAACTCACAATAGCACATATTATAATAAACATCACACACAACAAAACACACTTGGTGAGGCTGCTCACATGAGTGCTGTGCGAGAGAGATGCAAAGGCGATTTAAATATCACTGTGCACACAGCCTTCCACTGGGAAACAAAGCACCTGTACTACCCACCAAGACATAAAACATATAACCTTACAGCAGTACAAATTAAAAGAGAACACTGAACATACAACAAACACATGCTGAATATGCAATTAACTGGCTATTAAGGCATCCAACTGCACTAGCTTGCATTAACCACTTCACACTCATATGCCAGTGACAGACAATGTGCACCCATCGCAACGGAGGATCTATGTATACAATTTGGAACAGCCCACTGGCCTCACCCAACAAAAAAACCTCACATCTCATTCAAACTTACATACGCACCGTACTCACCACACTTTTCCAGAAAAATTGAAAAATATTAGACTTAGATCTACAATGGAAAGTCATACTTGCGCTACAAAAAAGCACTGCAATGCCCTATTTACACCAGAATATGTGTTGTACAAGTGCAATTAACAATAACAAGCAAATTTACTTGGGTTAAAATATTAGCTGTAATTTACAACACGCGGATGCCTCCCACCATGGAAGCAAGCACTGGGTAACGTTATAAATCTTGGTGTTCTGGTGACCTTAAGGAAATTTACATCACCAGCTACTTTGATCTTCTATTAATGAAATAATTTAGGGTAGCACCTGATAATCTGAGAACATCTAAAAAGTGCAGTGTAGGGTAATACCTGTCTAAAACAACCAACTCTGTCCAATGGTCTCTTCATTGTACATACGTTTTTATGCGCCCATTCATCAGATCATATTCTTTTCTACAGCAGAGGGTTTACACTGGGACACTGAGTGAGAGAAGCTAGTGATCTGGCTCGTGGAGCCAGTGGATGGTCAGTGCTAAATTAAGGTGAGCTGAGGTGGTGGAGACCAGATTACAATAGAAGGCTTCAAAAATTAAATGGTCAGCTCTGCCAAGTTTCCCAGGTCCACGAGTGCCGTTACAGTCTAGGTTTTTTCTCTGAACCTTGGGACTCACCGACTTGTTTATTCCATTATAAAACAGGACGGACTACAAGGGCCAGAATTCATAGGAAAAAAAACCTGGACTGGATCAGCACATCACATATGTAGAGAAACTGCATCCCACTACAAAGCTTCTCCAGATAAAATAATGTGCAGCGGGGGGGGGGGGGGGGGCAATAACTTCCGTTTCAGGAAGACTAGATCGAGGTTTCATTTCAGCCACCTCTTGTTCCCTCCTGCTATTATCCTTTGAAATTTTCTCTGCGTTTACACTTTAACTACCATTTTTACACAAGTCTAAGTTTAATTTGGTGTGAATCGGTGGCAATTTATATAGCTATATACTTTGCTACCCTTTTAACAATACTATGTGCTACTCACCGTAAAGCGCTTCAATGCCTCGACAGCGGTAGGAAACGCTATATAAATGCAATTTCCATTTATTTATGTCAGTCTGCAACGGCAGCACTATTTTGCAAGTGAAAGTCCACAACATGTGTCGCATCCCATTCGCAAACAATAAAAAAGTGAGATTTGTGAGACTTCACAATCAAAGCTAGCACTTTAACAACAAAACCCAAATCAGGAAAAAAATGCTCGAGAAAAGAGAAAAACCTGAAATGTATCCTCGTGCTGCATGGAATGGTTATGTCTCCATGATACTGGGCCACAATTCTTCCATTCCTGAACTTTCTCTTTGTAAACTATTGGTTTCAGAATTCTTAGTCCAATGAAACAATGAACCAAGAATAAAGCTCCCCGAGTGCACCGATTTGCTTGGCACCCGAGGACTGGGCACAAGAAATCAGGGCAACATGAAGTGATCCGGCATTAATCCTATTTGAAAAGAGAAAGGAGTGGTGGTGCTTATCGCCTCTCCCACTTTACACCCAGCACACTGGTGCCCCGGGGACAGTCCCAGGCCTGCCAAGGTTCCTGCGTCAATGCGTTATATGCTTTTGTACGTTTTTTTTTCTTTGTATTCTGGGATTTGTAGTCTTGTTTATTCCATTATATAAAAAAGGACTACAAGTCCCATAATTCAAAGGAAAACAACTGTGGCTCATCAGCATATCAAGCATGTATCTGGGAAACGTGGCAGCGATGCTGTCACTGGTAAGTAAAATAAGTTCTCCGAGAATAATCATTTCTCTCACAAAAACCCAATTCAACACAGAAAGGCACTGTGCAATGTAAGCCAGGAGCGCTGAGTTTCCATCACTAACGCTACAGAGGACTTGTGCATTGTGACTTAGGAGCAGAGAGTTTCAGTCACAATCTCCACAGAGGGATTGTGCAGCGTGACCTGGGAGCAGTGAGTTTCTGTCAATAAAAGCTCAGGGGGCCTGTGCAGTGTGACTTGGGAGCAGGGAGTTTTTGTCACTAACACCACAGAGGGATTGTGCAGTGTGACCTAGCAGCAGAGAGTTTCTGTCACTAACACCACAGGGAGATTGTGCCTCGTGACCTAGGAACAGGGAGTTTCTGTCACTTACACCACCGGGGGCCTGTGCAATGTGACCTAGGAGCAGTCAGTTTCTGTCACTAACACCACAGAGGGATTGTGCAGCGTGACCTGGGAGCAGTGAATTACTGTCAATAACAGCTCAGGGCGCCTGTGCAGTGTGACTTGGGAGCAGGGATTTTTTCTCACTAACACTACAGAGGGACTATGCAGCGTGACTTCGAAGCAGGGAGTTTCTGTCACTAACACCACAGAGGGATTGTGCAGCGTGACCTGGGAGCAGTGAATTACTGTCAATAACAGCTCAGGGCGCCTGTGCAGTGTGACTTGAGAGCAGGGATTTTTTCTCACTAACACTACAGAGGGACTATGCAGCGTGACTTCGAAGCAGGGAGTTTCTGTCACTAACACCACAGAGGGATTGTGCAGCGTGACCTGGGAGCAGTGAATTTCTGTCAATAAGAGAACAGGGGGCCTGTGCAGAAGGGAGTTTCTGTCACTACCACCACAGAGGACCTGTGCATTCAGACTTAGAAACAGGGATTTATCGTCACTAACACAAAAGAGTGACGGGGCAGTATGTCCCGGGACAGGGAGCTTGTCTCACTGAGTCCTGGATTCTGCACACTGAAGCCTTCTGCACTGTGATTAAAGAGCAGCAGGTGTTTCTCTCACTGGGACCCGTTACTGCACACAGAGGCGCTGAACAGATTGACTTGGGAATAAGTAGGTACACTTACTAGCATTAGGAGGGAGAAATGGGCACAAACTGAAACGGTGAAGTAAAGAAGGCGGAAGAGAGGCAATGAAGCAAGCTGTTTATCACCAAATGAGAGATGCAATAACCACGCGCGCAGCCTTGGGAAATGAGAGCTTCTCCGACATCTGCTTCTTCAAAGGTGAAATAATTTATGGACTCTCCATAGTAACCACTCTTTCAGTCTCAGGTTCGTCAATGCATCACTGGCTCTGAAGAGGAGGGGGCCCCCCATCTCTGGACGACCCCAGCGTAGGTCTGACTAAGGCTCCACTGTCGTGTTTTTTATATATTTTATTTTTGCCGTTTTATATAGCGCGAACGTGGCCCGAGGGAATCAGAGCGCCTTTCGAGAAAGGAATAGGGATAATAACCAACATAAAAACACCAAATAAGCAGCAAAGAAAAACAACAGACTCAGTAGTTCGAATCAAGGGAGAGAGGGCAGTCAGACTGCATCTGGATAGATCAGGTACATCAAAAGGGGATGAGGGGAAGTGATCATAGCTTCAGCCAAACAGGAGTGTTTTGAGACATGGAAAAACAAGAGTTCCTGTGAAAAGCTGGTGGGAGAGAGTTCCAGATCCTTGTTGCACTGCTGGAAAAAGCATTCTTCACGATGACTGGTTTCCGTTTAGTGGAGAGAAGGTATTTAGCCGCTCTCTAACAGGTAGGTTGGGTGTTTTTTGGTGACATATGAATACATTGGATTTTTCTTGGGTATAGTTTTAGGTGATGGTTGTTCATGCACTTTTGAATCCTGTTGAGGGTGTTGGAGAGTAGAAGGATGTAATTCAGACAAGAACTCTTAAGATAGGTCTGGTATCAACCCCATATTTGTGAATAAGATCTCTAGAGTTACTCAGAATCTCTGCAAATGTTTCGAGAAATAGATTAAATAAAGTTGTTTTAGGTCAGATTTGGTAAAAACAGAGCTTCCTATTTTAAGTAGTAAGGTCAGTTAGACAAATAGTAATCAAACCAGTTTAAGACTGCACCGTCAATGCTCATTCGTTCCCTTAGGGTGTTAATCAGTGCATGATGATTGACTGTATCAAGGGCATCCGAGAGGTCCAGAAGTTACCTGAATCAAGTAAGTTCAGGGGGTCATCCACAATTTGCAGAAGAGCCACTTCAGCGCTGAGGCCTTTCCTGAAACCAGATTTGAAGAGATCAAGGAGTTTGTCTGGATTGATGTAAAGGGACAGCTGTGAGGCTACTTGGCTTTCTAAAACCTTCCCTCAGAAGGGATGTGTTGGTATCGGGTGGAAGTTGTTCAGGTCACCAGTGTCAGCCGTGGTGTCATTTTGGTTGATTATATAGTACTTAAGCCACCAATGGACCATTTCAGAGTGTTGCAGGACAACAGAGAAGGAAGTATGTATGTTCTCACCCCCACACTCCCATGGATATCTACAAACTGCTATCTGCTCTCAGCCTTTTTCTCCCTAAATGAAACCCTGTGCCCTGTGCAGACATGCACTGGCAAGATGGGATTGAAGGCAAGGAGGGCTCAAAGGGTAGCTATCTCCCTGGTCATTTCCCTGGTAGCTAGTTTTTTCTGGCAGCTCTCACCTTCGAAATTGCAAAGAAAATGCTTCACGGGGTGCTATAGCTGCGGAGCAAAGATTTTTGGAGACCCAGGAAAACACAGGACCCAATTCACAAACTGCATTTTGTAGTGTGTAAAGTAGTACCACTCGTGCACAAATGTCCACGCCTCCTATATTTTCTGCACCAAGATCTCTGCTATGGTGAGTGAAATGACCTTACACTTAAGTATAATACTTTGTAGTAAATGTGGTAGGAACAGGGAATTGGGAAATAAAAACTCAGAAATGGGTGAGGTTGAGGGAAATTGAAAGATTAAAGAGGGGGCATGCTAATATAATATACATACAGACAGAAGATTAAGATCATTGCAATTCACAAAATACACTTCTCAAGTTACTACAGCTCTAGTGTCAAAACAGGTATGTACTCCATCCTAGGCCATTAGCAAATGAAGCATCACACACGGCCATCCACTAGTACTTTAGCACACTCTCATGGAAAACAATGGCAACAGAGATTTAAAATAACACCTCACTCAAATTAAAGTTAAATTATTTTAATAAGTTTGATGTTTTAATGATATATATACATTTATGTTATAATTATATATTCATGATTTAACACTATATGTAAGTATTGGTTACATTTATTACTTTAGAAAATAATAATGCACTTGAAATTAAATTTGATACGCATTTAATTTGAGGAGCTAATGTGCTGTGAAATCTTATTTTGTTAATTCCAGATTTATTATTTTACACTGTTTTATATTTATAGGATAGAGCAAATACTCTATTATTATTGTTTTCTATAATAACATTTATTAAACTTCCCACAATGTTCCCATAGAGATCTCCACCAACAGTTGAAAATGTACTTTATACTTATAAATTCGGATGCAGAGGCTCCACCCCCTTATTTGACGGCATGTCAACATATAAGTCTACTCCTAGGTGTATATCTCCACTGGGAATTGTAAATAGCAAAACAGTGGAGAGTTACACCTATAGAAGTAGATCAACACATAAGTAAATATGCAAATGTGTATTTACTCTTGTGAATCAGGCCCACACTTTACTATTTAGGCACTCTATTAACAGCACCGATATCAGGGGCAATTGTTGCAAGCTCCTTTTAAGGTCGAGGTAGACTGAAGGTCAAGCCAGTTATGGTCCCCTTTGTCACAGGTAAGGTGGGCATGCACAGCAGAAGCTTAAGATGGTAAGGCTCACTCTAGATCAGTGGTTCCCAACCTTTTGACTTCTGTGGACCCCCACTTTATCATTACTGGAACCCAGGGACCCCCACTGAATCATTATTTGAATCCAGGGACCCCCCTTCTGAGTCATTACTGAAAGCTGGGAACCTAATCTGTTAATATTATTTACTTTTCTGAGCAGTCGCAGACCCCCTGAAGAGGCTTCACGGACCCCGAGGGGTCTCTGGACCACAGGTTGGGAATCACTGCTCTACAGCACAAAACTCCTACCTGGAGCACAGTCTGATAGCACGCATTCAGGAATTCTGAAAGTGAGGCATGCAGGCTAGCTTTGCACCTGCTGTTTCAAGAAATATTTCTGTAGTTTGAGCATGAGCTGCTGCAGACAATACAGCGGAAAAACAGAGCTACAAGGGAGGTGTGTGTCCTAGTTTTCAAGACATGGCTGTGCTGCAGCACAGAGGTATTTTCTGAATCATATTGGCCTAATGTAATAATGGATTTTGTGGTCATAAAACCTATGAAATTAGTAAAAACACAGAGCTACAGACCCAAAATTCAAAGTTGCAGTGGCAAATCCCACAAAAAGTCGATTTTCCTTGGCGAAGTAAATCCTTCACAGCCCCAAAATAAAAACAAGCATTTACAATGCAACGGGTGTCGCGTTTGCTCATGTTAGAGCTGATCGCGTTGTAAACTCCTAACCCTACTTTTCACCTATCGGGCAAAAGTGCATTTATGTACATAACCCGAAAAAGTGAAATGAACTATGTAAAACGCTCGACTTCTGCCAAGCGAGATCGCGCTCGTACATTAGAGAAAAAAGAAGTCCACGAGCCCGATGGAAAACAGCGAGCCTCGCATGTTTTCTGTACTTGGTTGCTGCGCTCGAGGAGGGCTAGCCACCGGAAAAGGCATGACGTATGCGTGCCTTCGACTAATGAAAGCAAGCAGATTTTATTAGGCAAGCCAACGAACCAATAAAAAACACTGACGTGAAGTTGACAGGGCTCCGAGCCCTTTTCTAAATACTAAAGCGTCTCGCTGCAATACGCATGCGCGAGCGCATGCAACGCAGGCTCGACCCTAACAAACACAGCCCTGAACAAGCCTGGTGCTTCGAAGTAGGTAGGGGTATGCGCCCAACAAAGATGTTTTTAAAGCATTGTCAAAGCCAACAGATCTGTTCTTGGCAAGAGTGCATAGCTTTTCAAGTATTTATTTTTCGTATGTTACTTTTTGCAAACATATGTAGTACGGAAAAAATAGACAAACAATTAAAACATATAGAAGTAGTCCTGCAGTTCACGCACACCAGCCATAACACTAAAGTGCACTAATTTAAGGCAGGGATGCACACTTGGAAAGGAAAAATGTTTTCGTTCACGATGTAAAACAGCCAATGGACAAAGTTGACTGACCCACTTATCTATGATGTACGCTATGGTTGGTGGAAGCAAAATGTGAATTACACCTGAACAGTTCAGTGAATGAAGAGGTTGCCTGAAAACCCCAGCATGTTTCTATCTATGTGTGTATTTTGATTACTAATCATTTGGAAAACATGATGTGATGAGACAGTCTCCGAGCCAGACCTAAAGAATTATCTATTGGTGTACATCACAGTACATGTTTTCAAATATTTTGTTTATGTATTCTCAAGAATGGGTCACAGCAATCATCGAACCATAAAAGCTGCCCCTTAGTTTGTACCTCAGCGTGGTAATGCTGTAATGCCCATATGGCGAGCCTGGGCCTGGGGCTTTGTACATCAGGCCCTAGATGTCTTGCTAAAATCCTTATAGGAAAAGATGAGATGGTTCAGGATCTGTGCATTAAGAGTTGGTCCAGATGGGCTGAAAACATAGGCCCTTTTCTGTCATCAGCCTTTTAAATCTGATAGTGTGTGTGGTGCCCTCATTGAGCCCTCACTCTACTCATGGAGCACCATTCCGGGAACTGCCCAGAAAGTGTCTGTTAATGTGATCATGAAAACCCCCAGAGACCTGCTCACAGAATTGCATTTATCTGCTGAAGTGTATCAGGATCTGATCTCACAGTGACAGACATTTGCACATGACGCCCCTGGGAATCTACCCATAAAATCATATCTGCAAGATATTCTCATGAAGAGCACCAGGATCTGCACCTGTAGTGACCAGGATCCGGTCCTGATATTCCCTGAGATCGGCCCTTAAAATCCACAGGATCTCTGCTTGAGTGGTCCTAGACCAGCTCCTGATGTCCTTTGTAATCTGTTTTTCAGGAAGTCCCAACAATATTTATGAAGTACCCAGGATCTGCTCATGAAATAACTCAAGAACCCACACATGAATTGTCCCAGGATCTATTCTTGAAATGCCCCAGAATGTATATGGTCGTACATATCCATCATTTGTGCTCATGGAGAAGTCAAAGACAGGTGCAAAAATCCCCTTGAAACATGGAAACCCGAGTGATATAACCTCCCAATCAATTAGACTTATAATCTACCAATATGTCTGCTGTATAGATCTGTATGAAACCTGCAAGTTTGACTCTAATCTGGATGAGGGAAGCTCAACCTTTCATCATAATGAGCTCAATAAAATGAGTATCATCCAGTTGAATAATTTTAATAACTCAAGTGCTACAAATCAACTCATTCTGTTATGCCTACACCCAGCTGTACAGTTGGCAGCAGCCTGTGGCGTCCTTAGAATCAGAGAGATAGAAAAGCTCTCTTACGCCTCTGGAGTTTACGAGCCTGGTGCAAAAATTGCAGGTGCTGCACCCTTCCTCCTCTGCCCAAGAGGTCCCCTTGCTCGATGTTGGTAGGGAAGAGAGCTGCACGGTTCATTGTAAAGAGTAAAGAGTGAGCAAAGTCAAGGAGGAAAGAGGTCCTTAGCAAAGAGCAAGTGAGGGTCAGGAGGATGGTGGAAGTCGAGCTTTTTTCCAGGACCTGGGGGAGATTGGGGGGATTGGGTAGTATCAGAGTTTGGTGTTGTCACATCTCTTTATTGTCTGAACGTCCTGGATACTCTTGTTTGCAAAGCTCAACCAAGACTCCCTTGGTTTATTGACCACTTTACTGCAAAACGTGCCATAATCTGTAAAGCTCAGAGTCCAGTGAGAGGCATTTCTTTGAAAATAATTAGGCATTAAATACTCCAATAAAATAACAGAACAACAGTGTTTAATAAGGAAAACTCGAACTGCTACTTCCATGAGGGTCAGCGGTATAGCAGAACCATAAGGAGGGCCAAGATTCAAAACTCATAGGGGAGCAGGAAAGTGGTAGAAATGCATTACACAAGTGCACGTGCCATGACATAAAATAAACAGGCTAGTGAGATAAAGCCACCTACCACAACGCATTGACAGTCTATGGACCATAACACAAGTGACTGTAAGTTTAGTTATTGATTTATTTATTATGGGAATTTATCCGATGCGGCCTGGATAGACCCTGTCTCACAGCATTATGATAGGAGGAGCAGCTTGGATACTTTTTGACCAAGTAGAACTTTACTGTATGTGGTGGCACATGAGAGTTAAGTTGTAATGTACTGGGGTATTGCTAAGATACAGAGGCCATCAGCTAAAAATATTAAAAATCAGAGGGACATCTGGGTTAAAAGCAAAAGCCTAGTGCTGTGCTCAAAATGTAATGATCACAATTACTCTGTACTACAGCATGAGGTGCTACTATTTATTCTTTAGGCCTATTAGAAAGTATCCCTCTCCTAACATACTACCTAATGCAGGTCTGTAATAAGTCATACTCCCTATGGGAAGGCAGCTTATCTGCTCCTCTCTTGCTGAAGACATCCAGAAAGTCGCTATGGGGTTGCAGGATCGCATTGTCTTGGTCGCAGCTTCCTTCTTTGATTCAGGACATGATTTCTGAAGAACAAAGCAGGATAACAACTGAGTCTTTTCTAGAATCTGGATCTGGAATCAGTGTTCGATGAAGATACGAAAATGTAATAGACTGAGTTTCACAGTCAATATGGGGAATGTGCTGTCTCAGCCGAGTTGGTTACAATATAATAGGAAATGAAGGTGCGTCAAAAAGATCAAATAGAAGCCATTCCTCATGACCAGTCTGAGTTGCCCTGTAGTGGTTGTGATTCTTTAGACTGCACTCAAAGTTAATGCTGCTTTGTTGATGTCCTGAATGTCCTATAATGTAGACTTTTCTGTAATAAGCATCTGGGCTTTCATTTGGAATTTGTAATCTAAGAAGTACCAAAAGACCTGCTGTGTACAAAAGTAAAACAATGTTATTGAGCCTCCTGATGTAGTAAAGAATACTTGCAAAAAGTATTGTACGTGCCAGTTAACCTATTGCGCACCCCCTCTCTGTTACTCAGAGACAACTCAATCCATTCCTGACAGCTGTGGGGACATCAGCACAAAAGACCCATCTTTCTTCAATAAAAACAAAGTCCTACATGCCTCCACCCATCCTTCTCTTCTGTATTAAGATATTTTACGGACTCCACCAATTTGCAGTGGTTCATCTTGGTTGCTTGGGATTTCAGTCAATGCCAAAGCATTCGGAGCCCGGCATTGCTGAGAACGACCTCACTTCCCTGCTTTGTGAGACTGTTGTTGTGCGTTTATCTTAAGCTTTAAGTCTAGTGGAGCCTAGTATAGCTGTGGAGGTAGTAGACTGATTAACAACCAATGCTAATGTGTCCTTTACATCTTCTGGAAGATCTTGATAGAATGCAGCAAAGGTTGCCTCAGTGCCCAAACTGAACCAGTAACCAAGAAGTGAGAGTCAACCAGTTGGTGGTTTAGCGTTTAGTCTCTTTATTTCCACACTCCCATTCTCCACATCTCCAGCCCTGACTATGACTATGTCTATGCCTAATTTGCTTTCTCTGCTCAGTCTGCATCCTGGCAGATTCAATGCAGGGTGGAAAAAAAGCTCCATTCGTGACACACTACTTCCAAGCTGAACACAAAGAAAATGACGTGGCACCTTGATGATGTTAAAAAACCATCAAGGGGCAGAAATGTGGCCTCCATACTTTGCAGGAAGGAATGCCTCTGGATGGTCAAGCTGGGCTTAAGGTCACAAGGACTCAATAGTATGGAAGAATACAATAGTTTGATCTTCATGTGTTTTTTAGTATTGCTTTTCTCTAATTAGACATATGATTTTTATAAGGTCTGTGTTGCGACCCTTCCTTTTGGTTTACGCATACTCCGTTTTACATTGTTGTAAATATTTATTTACATTACACTGATATTCACATTTTACTGATTTCAGTACTCTGACTCCTAGTCTATTTCTATTGCATTTGCTTGAATATGTAAGAATAGTTTTCTAAAAGTCTTATTTCACAACGATACTTTTGATTACTTCATAATTAACATTTTTATTTTGCGAGCGATCCTATTAACTGTTGTGCCATTTGCATTTGCCAGTGCACATACAGTCATGATTGACAGTGGCCTTATTGTCTTTCTCTCCTTAAACAAAACCATAGCCACACACCTTTTATCCACTTTTACTTCTTGTTCCTCATGTGGTGTGGGGGCAAAATAGGCATAAAAACTGAGCTAATAAAGCATCAACTCACAGCCCTGGAGTGGAACAGGAGTACCTCAAACTTTAGGTTATACTATTAGTAAGGCAGTTACAGGGGATAGCTAGGCGTTGGCTCAAACTGACAATTAATAAACTAGGTACATGTACAATAAATCAAGGATGACTGTCGAAAAGATAAGTAGATCCATAGCAGCAGGCTCCCATATGGACCTCAAATAAAAGAGAGTTGCTAGGTGTTGTTGGAACAGAATATTACAAAAAACATGCATATGCACTGAGTCGGACAATCGGGAGAGTACATGATCTCAAAAAGCGACAACCACTGGCAAGGAGGCAGGCATAGGAACACGGAGTAACCTACGCGATGGTGATATGCTTCAGACATTTGATACATTAAAAAACACATACCCAATAGCAACAGGCAATCCCTCATGCTTAATGCAATATTGCAAGTGCTGAAGAGACTGCAGTCAATGCAAACGGGAAGCAAGCTTTGGGAGGTTTATATGGAAGATGGAATGGAGTAGAGTGGTGGCATGTCCTAAAATTGTATCCTGGAACCCTAGGTTTCAGTGCTACAACTAAATATTCTGAATCACTCTTACTTAACACAGCTTAGGTTACATATGGTGTGCCCACAGGACTGGGCAGATGTCCAAGATGTAAAGCAAATGATGCCAAATTGTAACACATGATCTGGGGATGCACACATATTGCACGATATTGAGAGGAGGTCATCCAAGAGACAGAGAGGGTGATGGGAAGGGCGATCTCAAGGGATTCAAGACCAGTCTCCTGTGTCTGTTCCCACGCACTAAGAGATTCACAGATTTAGCATTCAGCGGTGGAATGAGTGAAATATGCCCTTTGATGAAAACAGTGGCACCTCATGCAAGGAGCTAGAGATGCTGAGGGTTTGTGAACACTGGTCCCTTACCTTGGCACTGATTTCTTCAACCCCCTTGATTTATCCTCTTCTCGTGTTGCCGCGTACTGATAACGTGATTGATACTATTTCCTCTAAATAAACTGTTATAATCTGAGGTTGAACTTCTCCTCCTCCCTTGAGTTCCCCTACTTCTCCTACTGCATCCTCCGTCCACTCTCCCCTCTCCACTGCCCTCGCTGACTTGACCTACCCCTGCTGAAGACCAACATCCTCACTCAGGGCACCCAGAGGTGACACCCGCCCTGCCAATTTAAAAAGGAATGTCATTGTTTATTGGTTGGGAGGGACCCCAGAGGAGGAAGGGCTTCGTGCAGAATGCAGTCAGAGGCACATCTGCACCCTCGCTCGCCAGATTCTCCCCACACCCTAGGACGACCAGGTCTTGCACACCATTTTGCAAAATTAGAAGAAGGACTACATTTTTACATCAACGTAGCATCGCAGAATGGCGGCTCTCATCAACATAGGACAACAAAAGAGGCGCTAAGATTTTTATTTTTTTATTTTTTTTAAACAGCATCACATCTGTTAATTAAATTGCTTACTTATAACAACTACTAACTACACCTAAAAAACTAATTCTATTTTCATTTCACCCCCCAACCCCTTCTCCCCCCCCCCACCCCCACATTTAAAAGCCGGCACATAAGCCACATTTGAGGAAATCTACCAGGATAGCTGGTGAAAAACTCGGACTGTCCCAGCAAATGCGGGATGCCTGGTCACCCTACCCCAAAGTAAATAAACGCTTTCTGAGGCTGACACATATGTCGGGGGAAGTGGGGGGGGGGTGGGGGGGGGGAGCGGGGTCACACACCTTAATGGGAGCTCGAAATCCACTTTATGCAGAGCTCGGTGACCATAAGGGGGAAGCGAATATCGTGTGAAACACAGTGGCATCATGTGATTTGGCAGGTTTGTAACACACACACACTCACCACTGACTACCGAATAGCAAAACATATGTCCAGACTTTAGGTATATTTCGTATAAAATTGTTATTAATTTGAAAATGGTATTCATACCTGAAATGGCACAAGTAAATAACATAAGCAATACGTGAGCTATCCCAGTTCTTTATTGTTTGCTAAATGCAAACGACAGAATAATATTCCAACAAAAAAGTGTGTCCTTCTAACTTTAACTATCTGATAAATGCTGCTCCAAAATTAATTCTACACATTCCTCCGAGAAGGACCCCGGTGTTACTGTATAACATTCATGTTCAGTCTGGGTGGCGTGATGAGGTTAGCTCTGGAGTGATTGGATGAGCCAGTGACCATGGGGAGGGAGTGATGAAGGAGGAGTATGAGTGTAGTGGTGTGAGCACAGCACTGGTACCCCACAGGTAGCTGTGGGGATGGTTAAAAGAGTTTATGGGGCCTATTCTCAAAGGCGTTTTGGAATACATAAAGTATTACTGTGTAGTACTGTCTTACATGTTTGTACATCCCTTTGTCAATTGGCCCCAGGACATATAATAACAAACATTTGCAATGCAGTGGGTCTTGCATTTGCTCGAGTTAGAGCTATTAGCGTTGTCAACTCCTAACCGGACTTTTCTTGCCACATAAATTGAAAATGAACAGTAAAACAGTTTCACATAAGAGAGCCGATTCAAAGCGCCACGGCATCAGCGTGAAGCAGCACACAAAAGGAAAAAGAAGTTTGATCGCAGTCAAACGTATTGGCAAAAGTGCAATTAGCCATAACGGGGCGGTGTCCAAGGCGTTAACTAAACCGCCCCAAGGAGGGACAAACGTAAAGTGTTTACCAACGAAAAGAAAGGATTTTTGAAGGGCAAGCCCATAAACGAGTGATAGTGATGGGCGTGCGGTGGGCGTGGTTAAAAGCCCAGATACACACCAACAGTCGGATGTTATTCTCAACCTAAAGAGGGAGTAAAATGGGAACAAATAGTAAAACGGTGCCCTCTGCACTTTTAAGATAGGGAGTTGGACGTTTCCGTTCCCATTCACAAAACCTTGCAAAAGCACATAAAAGAGTACTCCTGTGGTACTACTTTCCATACTCCTTAATGCTTTTCTATTATGCCACAAACAATGTATTTAGCAACATTAAGCCATGAAGAATAATGTTAGCTGAAGATCCTGGAATTCAACTCTAGTTATAAATATTTTTAATTTAATAAGTTTTAGTCTTACGACTTTTTTTTTACAAACTTTCCAACTCTGGTGAATAAGGGTATTTTATTGCATATATTGAAGTGGCAGATACCCTGCTTTGCTCGTGCGCTGCAGTGTTGCTGTTAAAGGGCTGGGGGAGGGAAGTCTCAATCCTTCACGTCTAACAGGAGGCTGATGTTTTGTCAATGTGATGTGATAATAGTCGAGCAATTATGTTAACTGGTTGTCACGCTTCATGCTGGTGTAACAGAGATGGAACCCAAACATAAAAACCCTCGTGTAGCAGTAAAGAAAGAGACGGTTCCGCTGTGCTGCTGTTAAAAAATAGTTTCCACTCGAAATAGAAGGATCCCTCCGTAAAATTAAACCCTTTGGACAAGCTAAGAAGAAAAAAACCAAGAGGTTAAGCGTACAAATGACTTTAGCAATATTTATATTACACACACCCTTAAGTAACAGTCTAAAAGTCAGTGGTATACTCCTGCTTTTTCTCATAATTATAAAAGGCGTTCCTATTCTGGCGTGATTCCAGTCAGTGACCAGCACACGTGGATATCTATGTGAGAGCTGCAGCTATAGAAGCAGCTTAGCAGTGCTCAACCCACCGAGCTGTCTCACTTGGAACCAGGGGCCACACCACAGAAACGTTGCCCTAATGAAAAAGGAGCGCAGGTATCTTTGTGTAATCTTTGGCTGTCTTGGCGATGCAGAATGGAACAAGCAATTTGTATCCAGTCCATATTACAGAAAGATTTTTGCACCAGGCCAAAAATGTACAAGAAGGTTTGTGAAAGAGATTTCAACAGTGAAATCATATTCCGCAAATAACTTCAAAAAAGAGCATACTTATTTTGCACTGTTTCCTATTTATGTAATTAAAAACTGGTTTCGCTTCAAATGACTATTTTTTGTAGTTGAATAGGGAAGAAGATATATTTTGGTCTGGGCAGGACTCTCAAAGTTTAACTGCACAGAATCATGCGGAGTTACAAAAAACTCCGCGAGATTCCATGGAATGCTGCCAACGGGCAGAAATAGGCACGTTGCACTGCTTGTGCTGTGATTTAGCGCCGGGAGGTCATTCCGTGCTGAAAAATCAGCACAAATGGCACTATGCAGTGTGCCAGAGGGCACAGCGTGTCAAGTTGATTGTGCTGCAGCTCAAGTACATTTTCGACTTGAGCGGCAGCTTTCTAACTGCGAACAGTCGCGACCACCGGCCCACAACCATCCGTGTTGGAGGAATCTCACCGGTGCCCTCCTAGCTACCAAAAATCATGCAAGGGGACACCAAATCTTGCTCGCCAAATGTACCGCATGGAGAAAATGCTCCACCACATGGCAGTGGCAGAGTTTGGCTGGAATTCCACATTACAAGCTTAACGCGGAGTGGCCAAAACTCTGCAAACTCCACCAGCAGAGCAAAATATACCGCCCACCCGTAGGTGTATTGCTTCCACTTCTAAACATGTAAGCAGTAAAAATGATATGACTTAAATTTGCTCCAGGATGCAAATTCCTCCATACACAGGAACCAAAAATTGTACCAATGAAGTATCCTGATTTTGCAGTATGGCAAAGTTTCTTTCATATGGCCGCAGAGATAAAACATTTGCCTTTCTAGTTGTACCAGCTTCTTCTAGGGCTGTTCACACCCAAAACCTTAAATTCTGTGAAGTGAGGAACAAAGTAATGAAATAATAAAATTCCTCTGTCTCATAAGAGCTCAGCACTGGGAAAAAGCCAAGAGGCTTGTTTGTGTGTGTCTGCAGGGGCTGCAGCGGGTGGTTGCTTTCTGCCATCAAGTTATTTCCATCTATGTCACGGAGGTAGGAAGATAATGTTCTATTGGCCAGTTGAGGTTTCTGGCCAAGGCAGGCGGTCTCTTTAAAGCATCCATGATGTCTATTCACGATGCCCTGACAGTAATTGGCCACAGCACTTCATGCATTAACAAACAAGTGCCCTTGGCCAATGTGTTGCTCAGGAGGTCACTGTAGATTGCACTACCTACAGGAGCCGCAATCACTGCCACATGCCAGTATGAATGCTCCCTACTAAACATCACACTTTTAGACAGTTTAGACAATTCCAGGCCACACAAAACAGTAAGAACGGCCTGTATGCACTAGAATTATTTTTTAAATGTGCATTTAAATGTGTGGAGTGCCATACCTCAATGCTGAGTTAACGATTAAATGCCGGTTCCGAAGATCACCAAACACCGGCACAAATTAGGCACCGGAATTTGGTGCAGCTGGCTTTTCCTTCTGTTTACAGCTCAGTGTTTTCCACAATCAGTCCCTATTTCAACTTGCTGAGTCAACAAATTAAAAATGTGCCATAGTTTATTTGCAAAGTGTTGCTATGCTTTTACTTAAAATAACTGGCAAGTGATTACAGATTTGGACAAATGAATTGGGGAAATGCTTTCTAGTCTGCTTCCTGTGCTCACTCAAAATACCAAAACGGGTTTGAAGTAAGTTTAACACACACACACACACACACACATATATATATATCACCTAGTGGTAGTCGCCACTAGGTAGTTATTTTTAGGACCTAGTTTCTACAGAAAAATGTTTTTTTTTAATTTGCCTATATCTTTGGCGCCGGTTGACGAATATTCACAAAATGATCTAAAAAAAAGGTTGCCGCTTACATGAGCTGCTGCCTGAAAAGTTTTGGGGTGATCCGTCAAGAGGGGGCCAAGAAAAAGGGGGGGTCCCAAAATGCATTTTCCCCATTCATTTTTTCATAGGGATTTTGAACAGTGATAGCGCCCAAACTACTGGATGAAATTAGAACAAATTTGGCAGAAATTTAGCTCTTGGTCCAAAAAGTGACCTTTTTGTTATTTGGTGTAAATCCATTCAGGAGCTTTAGAAAAATAAAAGAAAATCCAAATTTGTATATATAGGGATGCAAAGGCTTTGTGAACCCTCCATATTTCGTGCTGCCAGCACTTCAACGAGGAGGTGTGGGCAGCCATCTTGGAACTCAGCTTCAGCCGAGTCCCAAAAAAAAAGTTTTTAAAAAAAAGGGGGGGGGGGGGGGGTAGGGTAGGGACACCCTGACCCCTTAGCTCTGGTGCTGGGGTCCTGCGCTTGTTAATTCTGAAGCCCCTGGGTGGGCCAAGTCCTGGGGTCATTCCTATTTTAATGTGGGAGGGGCACCCAGCGATATGATTACAGCAGGTTAAATGTATTAATCCTGATGACAGCAATGTAATTATAAAGTTTTTGAATAAATAATCCAAATTTATGTACCCCAAGGAAAGAGAGCATCACTTTTGTTGTGAAAATCCATAATCACTATATGTTCAACACTCCACACAGATTATGCCGCAGGACTCACGCTACTCTTAAAAAAAATCCCTGGGGTGGGCCAAAGCCTGGGGGTGGTGCAAAATATTTATTTTAGGGAGGTGGCTGCTGGGCCCTGGAGAAGAGGTCCTCTGGGCTCAAAGTGGCTCTAGGAGGAGGGGGCTACATGGCCCGTCTCTTCAAATAAAATAAGCCTTGGGATGGGGTCACCAGGGCACAAAGTGGCTTGGGGAAGGGAGCTGCGCTAATGGGTCGGATGCATCTGCTGTGCAGTTGGCTGCCAGTGGGTAGTTAGATGCAGGATGTGATCGCAGGACAGGTTCTGCGGCCAACCTCACACCACACAAGGTCAAAGGCCGTGCACGGTCCGGGGTTGGCTGCCTGCGGGGGCATTGGAGTTATGTATGGTAAAGTAATATTACGATACGTAAAAACAAATCTAGAAATTCACAAAAAAAAACAAAGGTTAAAGTGACATTATAGTTAGATGAGAATTTCAGTGAAAATGTAACATTTTAAAAATACAAAACCACTAAAATTCACCAGTTATAGTTATATCAAGTGACTTTAGCTCTAAGGTAACTATAACTTGCACCCTTGCCCCTTGCCATGCACTGCAAATTACCCCCATATTATATCAGTCATGACATCTTCTTTGACATCATTGATAATATTACTGCAACATTTGCATTTAAATTATTGATGAGAAAACTGTGCATAGTGGGGGCATGAGTTATAGTTAACCTAGGGCACGAGTTATTGTTGCTCGAGATAACAATAAATGGTGAATATTAGTGATTTTGTACATTTAAAAAGTTACGTTGTCACTCAAACTCTCACCTATATGTAATAAACGTTGCCCAATAAATCGTCTTACTCGAAGCAACTGTAGTAATAAAAACAGATTCAGACGTTTATTACACAAGTGCAACAGTCAAATCCCATTTTATGACCATAGGAGAGATGCATATTCTGGCTGTACTGGATCATCATGGCAATGGGTCATCACTTCACACTTGCAACGTGGTAGAGTTCTGGTTTTCTTTACATAACTGTGTTTGTACCTAATTCTTAAAAAGAACAGCATGGCATTGCCCAGATATGCAGATGCACAGAGAATAACTTGCTATTTAGTACCATTCATGATGGGTGGGCAGCATGATAGTCTTGAGGCATCACCTCTCAAGAGCTATGGTGCCTACCCACAACCAGGAAAGTTAATAAACAGCATATCACACTGATGAGTGAATGGATGGATGGATCTACCCATTTGAAAGCCATAAGAATAGAATAAACTCTGAATGCTACAAAGGCGTTGACACGCCAGACGACCATTAGATGGATATTTAATATCCATCATGATATGCCGAAAATAATGTTGCCTTGGATATACATTGAGCTGCTTACATGCCAAAGTGGCAAATTAACATATTTTGTTAATTTTCCTTTCTCGTGGTCGGAGACATTGCACTTGAGAGAGTTTAATAACCGAATAATTACGGAGTGAGAGTTCAGAGTTTTGCTAACCCATTCATTGAAAATCATTCTCCATGCTGACATTAGCAATGTGAAATTAAAACCTTCACTCACCATATGCATTAACCTGATTACACAAAATGGAGATGATAGAATTTTTAGCCCTAGAAAGGCGAGACTGCTGATGTGCATCAGACTAGAAAGAAAACTTTATATTGGATAAGACCTTTAAATTGAATATGAGCACTGCAGCCAACTGTGATGGTGTTTTTGTGGACAGTGAGTGTTTGCTCGTTTGCTAATCCACTGCAATGTGTTTGCTTTTCTTCTTTGTGATCTATTTATGGGCTTCTTGAGCAGGGTCCTATCCAAGTGTGTGGGTGATATACTGCTGCGTTGATTGTTGGAAAGTTATATTTTCAAAACTTGAAATTCTGTTAGACATTGTTTTAATAAACGTAAGGCTATGGTGGAAAACCTGAAATAATCGTTGCACGTTTCTTAGTCACTGTCTTAACTTTTTGATTGTGTTTCTTATGAATTGTTACAAGTCCTGTGAATGCTTTGCCATCAGTATGAAAAAGTAAGTGCAATATATTGCACGCTTTCAGAGTACTACGGGGGCAGGATGAAAGGCGCAGCCTGCCCTACCATGATGCCAACCTCTCGTCTGAAAGTTACCTTTAGAACTGTGTAACAGGTCCATTAGCTCACTGAGCTATTTGTCTAGCTTGTTTCTATGCTATCATGCCCACATTAGGTTTTGCCCCTTTTCTTCTCCAGTTAGCAGCAATCAGCTGGTAGATCAGCTTCGTGAATGAAGAGCTGCCTGGTGATATCAGTTCACGTGCCAGGTCAGACATTCTTACTTCTAAGGGTGCCCTTCTAAGGTGCTCTTGAGTTGCATTCAACTGTTATTTAAAACTCTGGCCATCGCTCTAGGGCCCAGATTTACAAGAATCTGGCACATCAGTACTGATGCACCAGATTTCTTGTGCCCTCACCGCCACCTCACAACACCATGGGTGCATCATATTCGCAATACGGCGCACCATGGCGCACGTTAGTCCAATAGCATAAAAAGTTTTGACATCATTATGGCGCTTTGTTCCACTAGCGTCAACATTTTTGACTCTAGTGAGCAAAGTGCAAGGGGACCCATTGATTTCAATGGATGCATCCTTTTAACACCTGCTTTGAGCAGATGTTAAAAACTATGCCAAAAATTGACCATTTTTGCAGGTCTCTTAATGCCGGAATGCCCCCCTTGCATACATTATGCCTGGCACAGGCAAAATGTTGTGCAAGTGGTGGCAAAGTTGCGCAATGCATGCATTGCGCCACTTCATAAATATGGCGTGGCGATTTTTGCCTTGTTAAGCCACATTAGCATTAAAAAATGGCACTAATGTGGCACAAAGAGGCGCTAGGGCCTTGTAAATGTGTCCGAAACAGTCTCTATGGGTGTCCTCTCAGGTGCAGCAGCGAGTCTTGAAACCATCTCAGGCTATATAGTTTAGGCCTTCAGTGCTAGTCTGACAAATATCCAGAATCCGCTGGAAACAGCTGGGTCAGTAAGACAGGGAAGGGTGTGAGTGTCAGATTTTCCGACAAGAGGGACCTAAGGGGCAGTGGAAAGGGAGGGGAATGCGGACTGGTAGGAGAGCTAAGAAAGAAAACACAATATTTTGTAAAGTAACCAATATTTTTAAGGGCTTTCAAAACAGAGAGGGAGTGTGTGTGTGCGTTTTAGTCTCTGTGTATATAATCTGACTGACATCTCACAATACCCGACTAAAAGCACCTGTGCCCAACTATTGATAAAAAATATATATATTTATTGGGGTGGGTGTAAACTCCCACCCCCCCCTTGACAATAAATCCGGGACCTCGTAATGGGGCTCTAAAAGCCATATGCTAATCCCGCTGCAGTGCACACATCATGGGAAGGATAACGCAATTACTGCATCGGAGGTATTATAAGTATTTCACTCAGCACTCGGAGGGCCTACGTTTTAAAATGTTGACTGTTCTAACCACAGTGTACATAGTATGGTTGGGAAACACATGGGAGTCAACTGCTTAAATAAACAGATTAAAGGTTGTAAAACATTCCTCAGGTCAAAGCCATGCAGACGGCCACTTTACTGAACACTGTCATCCAGGGCTGGGAAGGATCTGGAAAAGCAGCAGGAAACTGTTTTCCTGAAAAGAGAATTAGGAGCATAGAATAGCGTGAGAGGTGTAGGAAGCTGGCTCTATATATACTATATCAAAACAATATATAGTGTGCACAGAGTCCAGGGCTTTCCCAGAGGCTTAACAGAGGCTAAGGTAGATAATACTAATGCTCTCTTTTATGGTAGTGTGATCAGCTTATCAGAGGGTAGTGCAAAGCATTTGTTGTACTCAAACATTCAATAAATAAGGCACACACTCGATGACTAACCCCAGTCCAATGGTTTGCATATAGCAAAAATATATTTGTTACTTTATTTCTAGAACCGAAAGATTCTCGATTCAGGTAAGTACAGTTGTTAGCATGTATCAAGCCTATGTATCAAATGTACTTTGTTTAGGTTTGGTAAATAAAACAGTTTAGAGGCAAGTAACACTTTTCACTTCCAAAAGTTGACACTGCAATTTTCAGTACAGTCCTAGGGGAGGAAAAGTTTTACTGCAGTTTTGGGATATGTACTCAACTTATAGTTCCAGCCTTCGTGGGTAAGGATGTCCACTGGTTCAAGATGACCCCAAACATACACCACCAGCAACACAGGGCTGGTTGGGTGCAGAGGTCAAAGTTGGTGTTGGATTTAGAATGGGATCCTTTCGGGACTGACGGCACTAAGAAACAGTTCTGCTGGCAGGTAAGTACCCGCGACTTTGGAGGGTAGACCTCAGGGGTTTTGGTGAGCACCAGGGGGACCACATGTTAGTACCAAACACACACCCTCAGTGGCATAGTGACGTCCGGGTGCAAACACAGTATTGGGCTCCCAATGCTTTTCAACAGGGGAACCCCAAGGGTCACAAAGATGCTGCAAGTTGGGTCCAGGGGTCGGTTCCGGAAAACCAAAGGTTGAACAAGGAGAAAGCCGCTTGCTGAACATTGGTGGACTGTCGGTCAGATTCCCCAAGGCCAGTGGGCTGCAGGTGCAGGGGTACTTTTGAGTGTCAGGTATCTTCATCCGGTTCTCTAGCTGTAAGGGGGGTCCTCCAGATTTCAGCTGCAGGCGTCATTCTTTTGGCCAGGAGGGGTCAACCCAGGGTGGAGACAACGTCAGATTCACCTGGAGACCTGCTCTGGGCTGGTGCGCCACCTGGACATGGGGCATAGGCATCGGGTGCAGAGTGGGAAGGACTCACAGATCCGGGTTGGTCCCGGAGTCCTTTCTGGAGTTTCTTGTGGACAGGGCCGCTGTTCTCTAGAATTCTTGGACCTCTGGTGGGCAGGCAGTCCTCTGGGGGTTTGTAGAGGTCACTGGTCCTGCGGGATGCGTCACCTTTTTGAAGCAGAGTCCTTGAAGCTGCAGACAGGCCGGTAGGGCTGGGGCCAAGTCAGTTGTCGTCTGGAGTCTTCACTGCTGGAGGGACGGCTTAGCAGTCCTTCTTCTTTCTTCTTGTCTGGAGGTCATCAAGAATCTGGTGAGCTAGGTTCAGAGGTGCCCTTAAATCCTAGATTTAGGGGTGCTACAGGGGTTAGAGGGCAATAGCCAATGGCCAGTGTCCCTGAAGGTGGCTATACCCTTTTTGTGCCCACTCCCTTTGGGGAGGGGGGCACATGCCAAGCCCTATTGGTCTCTGTCCTCCAAACACAATGGAAGATTTTGAAGGGAGGGGGGTCTCTTCATCACTGGATACCTTAGGGGTGGTCCTAGCTGGAGTGGTCACTCCTCTGTGTTTTACCTAATTTTCATGCCGGACTTGCCACCAAAAGTGGGGCTGCGTCTGGGGGGCAGGCATCTCCACTAGCTAGGGCACTGTAACACAAGGCCTGAATCTTTGAGGCTCACCGCCAAGTGTTGCAGTTCCTGCAAGGGGGAGGTGTGAAGCACCGCCACCCAGAGCAGGCTTTGTTTCTAACTCCAGAGAGCACAAAGGCTCTCGCCCTTGGGGTCAGAAACTTGTCTTTTAGTGGCAGGCTGGCACAGACTGGTCAGCCCTACACTAAGGGGTTGGTTAAAATACAGGGGGAATCTCTGAGATGCCTTCTGGGTGCAGTGTACAATAAATCCAACACTGGCATCAGTGTGGGTTTATTGTGCCCATCCTTCAGTGAAGCCATCATGGAGTTGTGGAGTTCATAATGACAAACTCCCAGCCCATGTACTTAATTTGGCCACATGAGAATGTACTTAGACACTGTAGGGGCATATTGCTCATGCAGCTATGGCCCTCACCTGTGGTATAGTGCACCCTGCCTTAGGGCTGTAAGGCCTGCTAGAGGGGTGACTTATCTATGCCACAGGCAGTGGTTTGTGGGCATGGCACCCTGGAAGGGGTGCCATGTCGATTTTACCTTTTTCTCCCCACCAGTACACACAATCTGTAATGGCAGTGTGCATGTGCTTGGCGAGGGGTCCCTTAGGGTAGCACAATACATGCTGCAGCCCTTAGGGGCCCTCCCTTGGTACCACTGGTACCTTTTACAAGGAACTTAGCTGTGTGCCAGGGGTGTGCCAATTGTGGGGACAATGGCACAGTTTAGGGAAAGAACACTGGTGCTGGAGTCTGGTTAGCGGGATCCCAGCACAAATCAGTCAAGTTAGCAACAATACCAGGCAAAAAGTGGGGGTGTAACCATGCCAAAAGGGGCACTTTCCTACAAGAGGTGTCGACCTTCAGAAAGAAATCTAAGGACCCCTACAAAATGAAAGAAACAGCAAATGCAATGTATTCATATATATTGCATAACTTGGTCGAAATATTTTGTAACAACATCACTACTACACTGGTGGGCAAAAGCTGGGTGGTGGGGCCATATATAAATAGGAGTCAAGCCAGACCGACAAGATTGCAAGCAGCAAATGCACAAGCACAGGTCCTTAAGGTGGCGACAACACTTACATCCGCACAATCAACACCCAGATCTGGAAACAGAGACTCAGACTCAAACTCCTCACGAGATCACCCGAGCCCTCCTCCTTCACCGCTCATGCCAGGACCTGAACTAACGCCACGCACAGCAGATGATATATGATGCAACACAAGTAAGCCAAACCAGGGCATCGACTGGGCAAGCAACATACCAAATAATGGCAAACACAATCGTTCTGGAATTAACCCAAAAAAATATATATATAAACTAATACATACAGGACAGAGCATATCCATCAATAAATGCGTGCAACACCTGAATATCGAGAAAAGCTGACAAGCACGAACTAACCCCAAGCACAAAGTAAAGTTAGATACCTGAATGTCTATGGCAAGCAGGGACACAAATCCACTTATATGGGCCATCGTCGACTGCTGGCCCGGGACTCTCTCGTTGACCACGCTCCCACACCCACCGGGGTTACCGAATGGACTTGAAAATTTGAAATGCTAAACGCGGCACCGGTTGTGCCGCACAGTTTGGTAGAGTTAAAGTTTTGGTTTTTGTTACGGATAATATGCCAGCATGTATGATAGCCCCCGACGTCCCTTACGCAGTGGACCACACACAGATAGATAAAGAAGGAAGATATGTCCATCTGAGAGGCGTACTAGACGGCAAACCACTAAACATTACAGGCGTATATGCGCCCAACACTAAACAGATCGACTTTTTACAGTCCACTTATACAACACTGATAAGAGACCCACTGACTCCTAACATATGGGGAGGAGACTTTAACTGTGCACCAGATATCAACATGGATAGATCACACCCTCCACTAGTGAACGCCCCAAGTAGAAGACTTTCACAAGCATTACAAAACTGGATGTCAGATAGAAGAATACATGACATATGGCGAAATCTACATCCTCTGGATAAAGAGTACTCATATTTCTCCCCTGTACACCAACTACACACTCGCATTGACTTGCAATTATACACATATGAGCTTACAGTATTACTAGTCAATGCAACCTACCTGGCTAAAACTATATCAGACCACTGCCCCTTAGTGTCAACGATACGATGGGGTAGGACACACACAAATGCGCCTACTTGGCGCCTACAGCCACCTCTACTACGCGATCCCCCCTTTAGAGAGGAACTAGCAGAGAGTATAAATGTATACTTTAAAATGAACGCAAAAACCACATTGTCGGGAGCTATAGAATGGGACAGCCACAAGGTGATGATAAGAGGTATATGCATGTCCACATCAGGCAGAGTTCGCAAGACACTACATAAAGAATTAAGTGAAATAGAAAGGGTAATGAGGGTGGCGGACAATACAATGGAGCAAAATAGGGGGGGAACAGATAACATGACTGAGTTGAAAAAGCAATGGGCAGACACGGATGCGCGACTACGGAAGTACAACTACCGACACTACACAGCACGCATACACGCCGAGGGCGATCGATCTAGCAGATTGTTGTCTTGGTTACTAAAAGGCGAACAACAACATTCTACTATAAATGCCATCCGAACAGAGAAAGGCAATATAATCATTAGAAATAAATGAGACCTTCAAACAATACTATGCAACATTATATACAGCAAACCCTCCCCCGACCGAACACCAAACACGTGAATACTATTGGGCGCTCCAATTAACTAAACTGACGGCAGAACAATGGACAGAGTTGGAAAAACCTATTGATTTAAATGAGATTCAACTGGCGCTAAAGCAAATGGCGCATAATAAAACACCAGGAGGGGATGGGCTCCCAGCGGAATATTATCAGACCTTCGAAAAACATACAATGGCACCATATCTAGAAATGCTGCAAGAAGCATTTGATAGGGGGTACCTCCCAGAATCACAGCGCAAAGCAATAATAGTGGTCCTTCTCAAGAAGGGGCGTGATCCACTTGATGTCCGGTCATATAGGCCACTGTCATTGTTAAACTCTGACTGTAAACTGCTAGGGAAAGTGCTGGCAAACCGATTACTCCCATTAATGTCTACACTGATCCACCCAGACCAATCCGGCTTTATACCTGGACGTAGCACACATATGAACATCAGGTGCCTGCTGCGACTAATAGCTGAGACACCAGAGCTAGATTACGCAAGGACGGCAGTATCACTGGATATAGAAAAGGCATTTGACACACTGAGTTGGCCACATTTGATGAGTTCCCTTAAAAATATGGGCTTCGGCAATACATTCATAAAATGGATAACAATACTGTATGCAGACCCGAAAGCAAGAGTTAAAACAGGTAAAATTATATCGGAAAAATTCGAAATCGGATGATCAGGGCGACAAGAAACTCAAAGCCCTTCTGGTGCTCACTCCCACTATCGCCCATGGGGAGAGTAGCTATAGCCAAAATGATTATACTCCCACGTATATTATATTATTTTTCAGCACTACCACTTAAGCTCCCCAAAAGCTATTTCGCGCCACTAACCAGCCTATTAACAGACTTGATATGGGCTACAGGTCGACACCGTTTAGCCCTAGCTAAGGCATACTTACCACTAGAAAAAGGAGGGATGGGCGCTCCCCAATTCGAACTCTATTATGTAGCAGCACAAATGCATTGGATCATGGATTGGATGTGCAATCCAAATGGCCCAGAAAGCCAAATGGTAAATACACTAACAGGACACAAAGATACAATACATTGGCTAAGACTGGTAATATATTACTGGAAGTAGCGGACTGGGTATGGCATCGATATGTACTGACAACAGGACGAAGGCCACCATACTCACCCAAAATCATGTTACTTGCAACCCCGGGACTGAATAACACAACACGATGTTTTAAATTAACCAGATGGGTTGACAAAGGGATTAATACAATTGGCGACATATTCAAAGTAGGACATTTCTTGACATATGAAGAATTAACGAGCAAATATAACCTGAGGAAAGGCAAATTTCTCACATATAAGGCACTACAGCAGGTGGTGCGCAGCACCTGGGGAAATGGCAACAATGAACCCGTTACAGCTCCAATCCTACATGAGCTATTAACAGGGCTAGGTACACAAGCGGATATAACCTGGATATATAACATCCTACAGGGACAACCAGAAGAGCCCCAAACACAAGCAAAAAATAAATGGGAGACAGCGCTAAATATATCCATACATACAAAACAATGTAACATGGCACTACTAACAACAAAACACATATCACACAATGCCCGTTTCCGATAAACACAACTCAATTATCTGCACCAGACCTACCTTACCCCAGCAAGAATTAAATGCATGTTCTTACAATCCAACCCGGAATGCCCAAGATGTGGGACACCGGAAGTAGATTTCCTACACATGACGTGGAGCTGTCCACCATTACATAATACATGGCAAGAAGTAACAACACAAACAGCTTCATGGTCGAGATTACCCCTTACCCCCACTCCGGAGTCCTGACTGTTGGGAATACGTACACGAGCTGGTGCAGATAAACAAAAACACCGAAGCGCAGACCTGGCGTTTATTCTGTTTAAGCGCCTAATTGCAATACAATGGAAATCTCCCAGTACGCCCAGCATACACCGCTGGGCACAAGAGATGCTACACTAGTCCAAGGCTGAAAAACAAGTGCTACAAACAATGCGCGATAATGGGGTGGAAATCAAAGGCACAGATATATGGGACTCTATCATAGAACAGTTGGAACAAAAGAACGATAACAGACCCCCCTGAACAAGACAAAAGACCAACATAGCAATAAGGATGTTCACACATCACCTACCAGTGAAGGTTAACTAACACACAAATAATAGCCCAAAAAAGTACAGCCACTTTGGATTATGCATCTGTACCCCCACTCCCTGAACACTCCTCCTCCCCCGCTACCCCTCTCCCCAAAAGGATTGTTTCCTCATATAACATTAAACACAAACAGGCAACATGCACAAACATATCAATCAATTTACGGCATCTCCTGCTACTAAGCTTTGAAGCGGGTTTCTTTTGTAGATTTGTTCTCTTGTTGTTTTCTTTGTATTCATTTACTATAAATGCTGCTGCCACATCCGGTAGCGACTTGTATACTGAACGCTATATAGACATAACATGTAAATGGCAACGAAACGTCAAATGTAAAGATAAAGGGGGTGATTCTGACCTCGGCGGTCACGGACCGCCGGGGCCAGGGTCGGCGGGAGCACCGCCAATAGGCTGGCGGTGCCCCACAGGGCATTCTAACCGCGGCGGTTTGGCCGCGGTCAGAAAGGGAAAACCGGCGGTCTCCCGCCGGTTTTCCGCTGCCCTATTGAATCCTCCATGGCGGCGCAGCTTGCTGCGCCGCCATGGGGATTCTGACACCCCATACCGCCATCCTGTTCCTGGCGGTTCTCCCGCCAGGAACAGGATGGCGGTATGGGGTGTCGCGGGGCCCCTGGGGGCCCCTGCAGTGCCCATGCCAATGGCATGGGCACTGCAGGGGCCCCCATAAGAGGGCCCCAAAAAGAATTTCAGTGTCTGCTTTGCAGACACTGAAATTCGCGACGGGTGCAACTGCACCCGTCGCACCTTCCCACTCCGCCGGCTCAATTCTGAGCCGGCGTCCTCGTGGGAAGGGTTTTTTGCACTGGGCTGGCGGGCGGCCTTTTGGCGGTCGCCCGCCAGCCCAGTGCAAAAGCCAAAATACCCTCAGCGGTCTTTCGACCGCGGAGCGGTATTTTGGAGGGGGGAAGTCTGGCGGGCGGCCTCCGCCGCCCGCCAGACTCAGAATGACCCCCAAAATGTCAAAAACAGCGGAAACATAACCAGCAAAATGTAAATGTTGTTAAACTAATAAACAGATTTAAAAAAAAAAAAAAAGTGCTCTGAGTTCCCCTTTAGAGTGGACCTAGGCTGGCAGTTCGAGCTGGACTGTTCCTTTGGTGCTGGGAGGAGTGTGATTTGCATATGCCTGATCCCTGGCTGGAGTAGCATCATGGGCATAAATGATGTACTTGAAGGTGGCCTAAGCGACTAGCGAGGGCAGAGACTTTTGCAAGGATTCTGTCCGTCAGCTTTCTGCTACAGTGTGTGACCTAAGTTTGAGAAAACATGTGGGTCCCATGTTCGCTGTGCCACAGAATTCCCATTGCACCTCGCTGAAGAGGCCCAACAAGGCTAGTCTAAGGTTACTTGTGGTCTCTTCTAGTATGGACTTGGTCTGATAGTTCAAGCTGGACTGTTCCCATTGGAGCAGGACCACAACTCGTTTGCACTGGGCTGTTCTCTGAAGTGGCATAATGGACAGAAACAATAGACTGGAATGCAAACTGAGTTACTTCCAGAGGCGGCTATGTTTGCAGTCATTCCATGCATAATCCTTGTGTTACTTTGAACAGCCGAAGTGCCATAGCTAGTGAGAAGAATGGCAGTCAAAAATAATTACAACTGAAATACATCAAAAATCTGTAAAAAAAAAAAAAAACACTGGCAGAGTAAAGTATTTGGCCAACAGCTTTGTCACTGAAGTTCAATTAATCATTGGTGGAAGCGCATGTGCGATTAGGCAAAATACTGTCACTCACTCCACAAAAGAGGCAATGGCTGAAGTGGGTGACTTACCATCTCCCAAAAAGTAGTATACTTCTGTGCCTTCAAGAAGTCTAAAGTTTGGTCATACTTCAGCATAGAAATGACGTCCAAAGCTCAAACTACTGCAGAAGTACGCATTTCAAGTTTTCCCAAAAAATTACATGCATAACTACTTGAAGTATATACACCTCATAGTAAGCGACACATGAAATACAAAGGGCCATTAAATAGTTTTCACCAAGGGAAACACAGTAATTATAAAATAAGCGAACTCTGTGAAATAGGAACATGGCACAAACGTGGCTGAAAACAACTGTAAAATACGCAATGACCCTTATTATAGCTGCATCAGTGTCAGGACCACTGTTTACCACAGAGTCACAAGTCCACACGTGCCAGTTGCTGGACTACACACCTAGTGCTAGGAGCGCCACCACAGATAGTAGAAGGGGCATTATTCCCCAGGCCTGTACTTTTTCAGGACCACAAACCCCTGCTGTGAAATTCACTTATAGATTTTAAGACAAGTCTGCCCTGTTTACTAATGACACAAAAGGATGATGGACGGAGTGCTGAAACTTTTCAAACACTCACCTACAGTCACAGATCTGGGTTAAATTAATCGTTCTTTTGCTCATTGGCACCCCCAGTTTGGACTCGGCCATATGCAAATCAGTCTTGACTCTGCTCCCCATGGGAACATTCCAGCCCGAATTGATAGGCCAGGTCCTCCCTGGACCAGGAACAAGCATCCTGGGACTGGTTTCGGGGTGTCAGCCGTCATCAGCTAGGCTAGCTTGAATCCAGTGACACAGTGAGCAAGGGACCCACTTCTGGGCAAACCCTGGCCACTTACGGTGAATTTAGCAATACAAAAAGATGATGGATGGAGTGCTGAAACTTTTCAAACACTCACCCCCAATTACAGATCTGGGTTAAATCCTTTGTTCTTTTGCTTACCATGCCACCCCAGGTTCGACCCAGCCATATGCAAATCAGTCTTAACCGCGCTCCCCCAGGAACAGTCCAGCCTGAACTGCCAGGCCATGTTGTTTTCGGTCCAGGGAGGACCAGAGTAGCATGGTGAGCAAAAGAAAAATGGATTTAACCCAGACCTGTGACGGGGGATGAGGCCAGAGTTTTGCCAGGATACTGCGGTCAGCGGTTGTTTTTTTTAAGGTGCAAAGGTGATAATGTTGTACTTAAGCTTGTCGATAACGCATGTATGACTGAGTCATGCCGAGTTGGATCATGATGGAGACAATAACCAGAAGGCAGATCTTAAACACTCTTGTGTAGCACATATCATAGCTAGTCTACAAAGACATGAAACCATATAAGACTTTATCAACATTAGTTTAGGAGATTGGGGTGAAGTCGAGAAAATTGCCTAGGAGTACCTGGGCATTGTTTGTTTACGAGATTTGAGGGAAAACAGGAGAAGATCCGGTGTCCTAGATTGATTCTATTGTCTCTTGAGAGGACGCAGTAGAGACAGAAAGGAGACACAGAGGAGGTTGCCTTGATGTGGATTGATAACTTCTGAAGATGCAGGACTACTCATGAGATCAGTTATTGGTATTGTCAATCATACTCTGAATAAAGGTTATTATGACTACGGTGTATGATAAACTTTGGCCTTCATTATGGACATGAATGGCTGTGCTGGCATCTTTAAGAGACCTTCCCCAGTATTCAGAACTGTGATAACCATGTGCTAGGCATCCTTCAGGACACTGAGACAAACAGCAAGCACTCTCGGTTTACCTGAGCACCATGTGAGACGGGTAATCCCCATCTTCCGTCACAAGAGGTGAATAATCCCCACCCTCAGGTCAGAAGGCTAAGTGGTCTCCATGTGCTCCTGTTATAATGATCAACATTTTCGGATCATGTGAGGTGAATATTCACCTTTATTTCGTCATATTAAATGAACAGCCCCCATCCCCAGGTTACTAGGGGTGAATGATCGCCACTCTAAGGTCAATACAGGGAGCAATCACCACACCCCTGTCACATGAGGCGAAAAATCCCCTTTCTGTGGTCATGTGCGATAAATGGTCACCAGTACCTTTTTATGTGAGATGAACAATCTGCATCATCACATCACAAGAGGTGAATAATCCATATTCTTCAGGCCAGGAGCGATGAGCCCTTATATATCTAAAATCTGAGTTTTTTTCCGGCCTCATTAATCTAGTGGGGAACAGACGACTACGCTCAAGTTTGTAACCCATATATCCCAAGGCTATTCATACAGCAGTGATGCTGTGCCTCCTATGCAATGCGAAAAACAGAAAAGTGATGGTGTTACGCTTGAATCAATCTCAGCTGCTGATAATTGCTCAGGTCACATCCTGGTGCATCGTTTTTTCACCTCTTTGCCATTCTAGACAGAAAATGCACTTCAGCATCCAGGCTGCTGCTGACTCACTGGAACCTGTAATCATAGACTTAACAAATGAAGTTACAGTGCCTAATTTTTGTGAGCTTGAATACTGTAATGTGACCTGTTATCCACTTTTAAGTTTTCTGCATGCTGTAGCGTACGTGCAAGTGTCTTATCCTATAGTGTGAGTGCGTGAGGGTCTTTAATAGGTTCTGGGGCGATGTTCTGGCCCTGAGATACTTCCATTTCTGTAGTGGTCTATGTAACGACAAGAAAGAGGCAGAGGATTGGTGCCTGAAATCTGGTTGAATGACTAGGTAGCCTATTGACAGTCCACTCAGGAGTAGCATCTTACCAATTCAAAACTCAAGTTTCAAAGGCTCAGGACTGTGACTGTGGCATGTAGTAAGTGTTGATCACTAGAAATTTCAATTTTGCATTTCAAAGGGGACCATTCTGCACATCATGCGTATGAACATCATATCAGTTGTCCATTGTCTCACATGGGTATGTGAGAGTTTTCCAGTTAGTCATTTACACTGAGGCTTTACTAGCTGCTGATGCAATCTAAACCTTGTTATTTGGGGCTCCTGATTGGTACTCTGAACTTTGTGGGCAAAGAGCAGGAAAGGGAAGAATGACCACCGGTGATGTTTCAGGCTAACATCACCAGCATTACGTGCTTGGGCCCTTAAGTCAGATTGACTGTGCTTGTTTGCATGCATTGTGCCATGAGTGAGAATATCACAAATATTTGGAGGTAGGTGTGATTTCATGTCTGAGTTAATGGATGAAGTATTTACTTATTGCAGGATCTTCTCAATGCTTCTGCTTTTTGGCAATTTTAACACTTTGGGCTTAAGGGCTAGATCAACCTTCAGGTAAAAGACCCGGGAGTCCATGGCCATCAATTAACTTCTATGAGTCCAACTAAACATCACCAATACACACCTGAATCCGCTCTTGTCTATTGAAGGTATGGCACTCCTGGGATAAATTAGATGAATGACTTGGATTTTTGCTTTCGTGGCTTCTTGAGATGAGTCTAACATCAGCTTGTTGGTTAGTAGAGGTATTAACTTCGAGCCGATGTTTGCTAGTGAGGCAGCCAGCACTTGTTTTTGGGGACTGGCACACATGTTTTTCTGCATAAAACGTTTTCTAACAGCAAGAGAGAGAAAGACACTCAAATCGGAAAGACAGACGAAGAGAAAGGCAGAAGAAACGTCACAAAGGAAGCACTCAGGAGCGCTTGGGGGTGAAATAAAGGGGCGGGGAGTGTCTCCTAGTGAATTAAAGAGACATGTGGTGGATTTCAGATTACCAGCGTTGGTATACGGCGTGCCAATGTTTATATGCACCAGCTGCAAGCTTATGAGCAGAGTTTTGGGCACCAGCACTTTTTTTATTTTTTATTTAACAAAGTAAGCAGTGGGCATTCTTATCGTAAGGATCGTTATCCGACCTGAAACTGATTGCACCCTATCGCTCATACAAAGTCTAGCGTCCTCAAAGCAATCTGGGGCCAGACCAAGAGGCTTCTCAACCCCATTGGGTTTCAAGTAGCTTTTAAGGAAATGTGTGCCTCACCTCATTCCATGAAAACATCAAATAATGCCTAACAAATAAAATCCTATGCTCTGAGCAGCCTCGAAGTAGGTCACAGCCCTGCCGGCATCACTTCTAGTCAGAAGACCCTGGTGTCCAGAAGACCTGCCAACAATACAATACACTTAGAGTGTACAATTAACAAAATTATTCAGAAATCTGCTTTTGCAGGTCTGCAATCTCGCATATGCACAGATTTCTGAACTTTTTGAAGTCCCACAGGAGAGCACAATTGTATAAAGTGTAAAACCGCAGAAGGGAAGTGACTTCTCAGTGTACAATTAGTATTTTTTCAAAATGGTTTTTTTCTTCATAGGCAAATTAATATTTCCATTGGGAAAGCCCCTAGTGCTACGTCCCACCAATATTGAGGGTGCCCCATTCTCATACCCTCCTTGGACAGGGCTTAATACAAACCATTGCAAGAAAGTGAATGATTCAGAAGACCGTTTGGGAAAACCAACAGATGGGTATAGGCATGGGTCTCCACAAATGTTTAGGGAATACAGCTCTGAAACATTCACTTCCACCCCAGTGACCAGATTACCACATCTTTTTATGCGTATTAACCACCTCTTGTAGCTACAAAGGCCATTTACAGATATATGATACAAATGCATGCACTTGTAGTCTTTCAGGGCAAGAAGGCTTATTTTGCAATAAGGACTGGCACAGTTAATAACAAACGTGCCAATGTCTTAAAGAATGTGAACATCCTGGTTCATCCAACTGCACGGATATCATTTTATCTGATTAAGTTCTATGCATAAATGACTGACTGATCCTTACTGCTATTTGTCAATAGTCGGGACTGTGATGTGTCTTGTCATCGTGGGATTTAGTCTTGTCCAAGTCCCAGTACTTCTAATGCTTGCTCCTGGGATATATTGGATATGTGACTTGGATTCTTGCCCTTCGTGGCTCCTTAAGATGCGTGGGACATTGACGTGTTGGAGGTGTTTACAAAAAGGGAAGGTTCCCATGCAACTTCAGAAGGGCATCTAATGCACACAAACGCTTGTGATGATATTGAGTTTTTCAGCAATTAACATTTTATCTGCAAAATAACAATTCTGGGGTAAAGTATTGAGGAATGCAGAAGGAGGGAGGAGCGTCCACTTTTTCGGGTCCTCAGAGCGAGTCTACAACTGGGATTTGTAATTTCTTGCATCAGGGGAGTAGCTTTGTCAGTAAGATTAGGGGGGAGTGAACTTCAAATTTCCCAACAATCACTCTGGTATATCTTGTTCACATACATTATCCGAGAAGCAGGACATAAGGGGGGCTTAAAGGGCAGTGGAAAGAGAGAGCAGTGCTGACTGTTAGGGCCACTTGTTCTGTATTCTATGTGTGCAGGTAAAACTCATGGGTGACATCCAACAGACACCTCACCATACCCTACTGAAAGCACCTGTTATCAACTTTTTACTACAGAATACAATTATTTGGTGGGTGTAACACCCTAAATACTCCCCCTGAAGCTACGTCCCTTTGTTTCATTCAAGTCATCTGAGTTTGTTGTGATATTAATTCCTAGATATTTAGGGGCATATTTATGCTCTGTTTGCGCCGGAATTGCGTCGTTTTTTTTTACGCAATTCCGACGCAAAACTAACTCCATATTTATACTTTGGCGTTAGACGCGTCTAGCGCCAAAGTCCATGGAGTTTGCGTCATTTTTTAGCGTGGACACCTACTTTGCGTTAATGATATGCAAGGTAGGCGTTCCCGTCTAAAAAAGTGACTCCGAGGCATGTGCGCCGTATTTACACTCCCGGGCAAAATTCACGCCCGGGAGTGGGCGGGTCAAAAAAAATGACGTCCAGCCGCTTTTGCGCTGTTTTTTAGCACCTGGACAAGGCAGGCGTTAAGGGACCTGTGGGCTCAGAAGGAGCCCAGAGGCGCCCTCCCATGCCCCCAGGGACACCCCCTGCCACCCTTGCCCACCCCAGGAGGACACCCAAGGATGGAGGGACCCATCCCAGGGAACTTAAGGTAAGTTCAGGTAAGTATGTTTTTTAAATTTTTTTTTGTGGCATAAGGGGGCCTGATTTGTGCCCCCCTACATGCCACTATGCCCAATGACCATGCCCAGGGGACAGAAGTCCCCTGGGCATGGCCATTGGGCAAGGGGGCATGACTCCTGTCTTTGCTAAGACAGGAGTCATTTCAATGGGGGTTGGGAGTGGAAAGAAATGGCGCAAATCGGGTTGAGGCGAAAAATTTGCCTCAGCCTGACTTGCCCCATTTTTTGGCGCCCAAGCTCCATATTCCCCTACGCCGGCGCTGCCTGGTGTATGTCATTTTTTTTCATGCACACCAGGCAGCGCCGGCGGCTAACGCCGGCTAACGTCACTGAATAAATACGGCACCCGCATGGCGCTTCACAATGGCGTTAGCCGGCGCTAATTTTTTTGACGCAAAACTGCGTTATCGCAGTTTTGCGTCAAAAAGTATAAATATGGCCCTTAGATTTCAAATTGTAGTGAGTGATGCTTTCATGAAACCTGTCTCTCCTCTCTCTACTTGGCTGGTTCTTTCGTGTTACCCAGCCTCTACAATTGTATCTTGTCTGCACCAATTTTATAGCCAAGACTTTGTAAGGAAACAGGCTGTTTGCAGATTTCCCCCCACTTTTGTACCCCATGTGGACTATTAGCTGCTGGCTTTTTGACTCTGAGAGTGCACTGAGGCCTGCTGCCCAGACCTCAGTGACAGTGTTCAATCCTTTTACAAACGTTATGTATACTGACTTACTTATAAGTTCCTAGTATATGGTACCGAGGTACTCAGGGCATAAAAGGCAAAGTGTCCAGATAAGGCTGCAGCACTGGTTGTGCCACCCTGTGTGGGACAAAGTGAAAATACGGCTCCCAGCCTGCCACTGCAGACTAGAAAGGGAGTGTCACACTGCAAATATGACTTTGCCATTGCCATTAAAGACAAAGGGCCTGATTTCAGATTCTGGCCGACGGATTACTCAGTCACAACAGTGACAGATATCCCATCCACCAAAATTTAAATCCCATTGGGATTTAGATTTCGGTGGACGTGATATCCGTCACAGCTCTAATGAAGTAACCCATCCCCCAACATCTAAATCAGGCCCAAAGTCCCTTAACAATATCTGGAAGTATCCTGTGAGGAAGGCCTATCAAGCCATATGGCAAGGAGCTCTCTATTATTAATATATGTCTTAGAACAACAAACCCTAAAAATTGTTGTTTTGCTGAGGAAAGTTAGCAGCCCCATGGGATAACAAAGAGTTATCCGCTGGCACCCCAGCCTTGCTAACTTCAGAATGGGACTTCCTAACTGGGTACTGTAAGGTATCAAACTAATCGTGCATTGAATGCGACTTGATGATCAAGTTAATATTTACGTCACTTTTAAAGTTAAGTAACTTTTATAATGTTCCCACTCTGTGCCCCAGCTAGTCCAGTAGCTTCACAGAGGCCCTGGCACACAGGCACATTTCTGCCCACCTGGGGAGATGTGTCAACAGCTCCCAGTCTTAGGAACAAAGGCAAGTGCTGCAGAGTGATGTCTGACTTCCCCCAGGATGGCTACTCAGGACATTAGCCCAAAAGGCAAACTTCAGAGGGGAACCCGCCTTTGAAGGGCAAATGGTGATAACACTCCCGAGATGTCTGTCTTTTGTTCCTGTAGACAAGTTGGAGACAGGGACAGAGAGGGAAACCTAGTTCCAGAACTGATTTTCCCGTGGACGTGTAGCCCTTAGGAAGGCACACCTCTGGGGTGGGTTACCAAGCTCCTGGCAACCGAAGAAAGGTTGTGCCATCTTGAAAGGGCAAGAATGGTGCACTCTGGGATAGGCAGATGCCACACTTTACAAGAACTTTGTCACCAAAAAGGAGGGGACTTACTAGCTAATCGGCTAGTAACTGAATTGTCCTCTTAGGGCTCTTTCCTGAGATAAATATGTTGCCTCTGCCCCGCAATACACCATGGATTTGGACAAAGGCCTGAAGGAGAGACTGCACTATCGGAAGGACTGCACCTGCTGCAGATGCCCCCTGAAACAGTACCAGGAACATTAAAGCTGAAAGAGTTGTATCCATGTCTTCTGGACCCGTAGGTGTTGTCTGTTCTCAGATTTGTTGCCCAAGAAGGACACTATCCTATACCAAAGATTTGCAGCATGTATGCTGTATCGCAAGAACCAAAGGTTTGCTGCAACTGCCCTTCTACCATCTCAAAGAGGACTTTGTTGGACCCAAAGTTCAGTGTCTCCCCACCTCACCCAAGGAACAGAAGGATCACCCAGAACTTACCCACATTGACCTCACAGCATCAGGAGCTTCTTTAAGCATCTTTTCCTCCTGCATCTTCAGCAACAGGACCACTCCATTGTTGTTTATAGCAGTCGTTTTCTAAAGGCTGGTGGCCAGGTACTGTCAAAGGTACCCATACTCCTAGACCTCATAGAACTTCTAGGCCTCCTACACCTCTGTCCTGTTGGAACTGGTTTCCCAACTCGGGTCAGAGTTGCCGAACAAACTCTTTTAAACTTTTCAGACATTTACACACTTTTTGTTGACCAATGTTTGTTTGAGGTTGAAAAAGTTATTTAGGGCCTCATTACGAGTGTGGCGGTCTGAGGACCGCCACACTCTCGTTCCTGGTTGGAATGCCTCACTCTGGGCAGTCTGACCCCCCAATTACGACCCTGGTGGGTGGACCCGCCAGGAGACCACCGTCCCTACTGGGAACATGGTTCTCAAAGGGCTGACGGCAGTCTTGATTGTAGTCAGCCAGGGTAGCGCTAAACTCAGTGCCGCCTGGCTGATTACAACCTTGTTCTCCACCAGCCTCTTCATGGCAGTTTCCCCATCATGAAAAGGCTGTCAGATAACAAGTGCAGGGGTCCTCTGTGCTACAAGATAGCATTTGGCTCATTTAAGGGAGCTTTACACTAAGTTCCTTTGCTAAGCCCTACTGTTCACAGCCACAGCTCCCCAGGGTTGAGCTTAAGGTTTAGTAAACAAGCCTGACTGGACCCAAGATGGTATTTGTGAGTGTACTGCACAATAAGGCCCTCACAGCCATGTCATGTAGTACATTAAACACTCCCACAGATTGTCACAAAGCCACTTAAAAAATGTAAACATTATGCACAGAGACATCTGGTGCAAAACAATGGCAAGTACAAACAACGAAATTCTGCTAAATATTACCACAATCCCTCCCACTTCATGCTCTTGATATCATGGGTGACCTCTTCTTCGGTCTAGATATGGCAAACAGAAAGGGGAAAGTGGAAAACTCTGACTCAAACCATCAACAGATTGATTGATCTGGACATCTCTTCATTGACTGTTATCTATATTGTGCCGAACTTTCATCCCATGGGCCATTTCTGGTCTCCTCTTACAATGTTCCAGGCATCTCCCTAGTCAAGGTCCAGCTCTCGTTCATGCTTTTAGCAGTATTGGAGCCAACAAATGTCTTTCTCTCTTTCAAAATGTGGGCATGTAGACATCAGTTAGGATTGTTCATAAGGGGATTATCCTCATAATGATAGATGAGGATAACCCCTTTAAAAAACATTCTAACTTGGCTTAGGTGAACTTTTTGGCTACTGCCTTCTTTCCCTTTCTCATCTTTCCATTGCCCCCATAATGCAACGGGATTTCTTGATCCATTATCCTCTTCACTGTTATAGTGCATGTAGTACAACATACCTCCTTCTCTTGCCACCCACTTGTACATTTTAGTATGAAAAACATTTTTACAAAGGCATTTATATGTTATTTTCAAATGCATTGGGATTATGTATATAGGTAATAATATGTTCTACATTGTTCTTCAATTTATTATTTTTTTGTGTTATAAGTTCAGGTGCCACGTTGTATATCAGTACAAGTAAAATCTTTTCAATGGAAATAAATATTGAAAACACTGAAATGACTGTACACATGATTGTGATCATTTATCAGGGTGCGCAACAAGAAACAGATTACTTTGAATTCAGTGTTAATCAGAAGAGCGTGATTCGCAACAACGGATCATTTGTTTTTCGCTTGGTGCAGAATGAGGGTCCCAGCAGCACTTTACTACCAACGGAGTCATGTCCTCTCTGCTCGGTGAAACCCAGAGGGCGCTGCTACACCATATAAATGGCAGTGAAAGTGTGAGGTCGCTGCTACACCATATAAATGGTAGTGAAACCCAGAAGCCGCGGCCACAGTGTAATGTTTGCGTCACTGTACAGGAATGTGGGATGCGCAGTCACTCACCTCGCCACCACCTCGTTGTCCACCTTCACTAGGCAGTAGGGGTCACTGGTGCCAGACCTTGGGAGCAAGACAAAAATCGAAGATTAGTTGAACATTAACAGAAAGCGAGAGTTCTAAAGCAAACAATCCACTAATTCATGACATGATTCCTGTGCCACGGCCTGGGGGTGTGCCAGGGCCCCCTTGTTCCTCCGGAGTATCGGTGCAGGGAAGGGGTCTGACAGGAGAATGAATGAATGCACTGTTTTAAATCACCGGGTCCTTTCTCCTCCTCGGGACAGCCATGTAGTTAGAGTTTGTTCACCCGCAGACCCACCGGCTACCAGGACATAAAATGGGCTAAAGGTCTGTTTGTGCGTGGCTACACTTACTGTGAGAGAAGAAAAGCAGAGCCCAACTGAGAGGAGAACACCAGAAACAGCGCGAACACTGGTGCCAGGCACTGATTAATTTGTAAAAATAAATAAATAAATAAGTGCCAGGGCCTTTGTCAGAAGCACTGAATCTTGCACCACCATCTGCCCTTGCCAGTGCTGTCAATCACACTACCAACACAACTTCTAACCATCACACACCTACATGTGTTACAATTCAGGCTACTCAGGGTCCTTTAGCTATAGGAGTAGCTTTCAGATATGAATCATTTTAATGCGTATTTAATTAATAAACAACTATTGTTGTGTTCATTTCAAAACTAAACAAACAGCCCCACCATGTGGCAGACAGTTATAAGTGCTGGAGTTGACAATTAAGTGATGGTGCCCAGCACCAGAAGCCACTGGTTCAAATTAAGCACTGGTGGAATGTCGCAGGCAACAGCTATGCAGGTTGGCTGAAAGCAGTAATAGTGGAGGGGATTGCCATTAGTGACTGATTTGTGGAAGTAATAGGGGTTGAGAGAGCTGGTAGCAAATTAATGATCCTGGGAGTCAACAGGAGAGAGGCATTGCACGTAATAGTGAGGGAAAGTGTATGGACCTGTAGAGAAGAGAATGGCAGCAGCACAGAATATGCTCTTTTCTGTGGACTTCCAGGCAGATTATTTTTCTTCTTCCATTGTCTCCTCCAAATACACAAGGATACACAAAATACTCATCTCAAAATACTCACCTCATGAAAAATTGCAAATTTAGAAACAAAGGAAGAAAACTATAGTACCCAAAGTCAAGGAATTCTGGTGCAATCGAAAAGGCAGATATAAAATTCAAAATAATAGGCTGCAATTAAAGAATAATACATTATAATATCCAATAATCAATTAAATATGTCTAATAGTCTATTGAGAATATTCAATTGTAAAACAGATTCATATAGTCCATATTATGGTAAAAGGTGCTTCAATTTCTCATGAGATGAGGATTTTCTATATTTTAAAACAATCTCTTTGCGATTTGCTATAGTCTGCTTTCAGTTATTCGACAGGGAATACAATTTTTGTACATGGACACTATTTGGCTTACCTTGGTTGTTTCTCTGATGTTGATTCTCCCGAGTAAACCGAAGTCTTTTGATACAGTACATGCATTGTTAAGGCATGCAGAGTTAAGGCCTGTGTCTCATAAAGGTTTCATTGTAAAAGTAGGTTGTTGCAAAATAAATGCGTTGCAAAGATGACGCAGTTTAAAGTTGCATTGGCTCAGGTAACTGAGTCCGCCTCTAACCCATATATGGTTTATTTGGTTTATTTTACAGACTCTGTAGTGGTGTGTGTACTATTTTCACACTGTGGGCTTGTTTTGTTTTGCTCTGTTTGTTTATTTTTGTTTTCTTTCTTATTCGCTGTTTCTACCTGGGACAAAGTAAGTCTGTGAGGTAAGTATGCCTGTTGCTTACAGACTTTCAGCAATTCAAATTAAAGAGGGAGAATAAACAATAAGAGGTCAGGAGAGGGGGGAATTAAATTTTGCAGGCAGGCGATCTATTTTAAACAAGCATTTGCAATGCATTGCATTGCAATGCAATGCAATGCACCGTTTGCTCGAGTTAGAGCTATTAGCGTTGTAAAATCCTTACTGGACTTTTCTTGCCACATAAATTGAAAATGAAAAGTAAAACAGTCAACATAAGTAAGCCAATTCAAAGCGCCAGAGCTGCCATGAGTGAGAGTGCGAAGGAGAGAGACAAAAGGAAAAAGAAGTTAGCTCGCAGTCAAACCCATCACCGAACGTGCAATTATCTATCTAACAGGGTTGGTCCCCAAGGCGGTAACAAAACCACCCCACGGCGGGACAACCGTAAAGCATTTACAAATGTCATCAAAGGATTTTTGAAAGGCAAGCCCACGAGCGAGTGAAAGTGATGGGCATGAGGTGTGGGTGGTTAAAAGTCCACATAGATACCAACACGTCAGAAAAAGCAGCGCTTGCGTGCTGCTATACTCAACCTTAAAACGTAGCCTGGGTGAGGAGACATTTAACTGCTGGGAGAACCTCAAGAGTTTTAGGGGCTGCAGAAATGAAGATGTAATACTGCGAGATGGACTTGAGTAAGTACTCTCACACTTCGATGTAAAGAAGGTGTGCCAACATGGAATGTAGAATAACATAGTTCCGGAAGAGACTCTACGATCTGATAACAGTTTAAAGCATCATGCAATCCCCGCTGCTGGAATTTACTTAGCATATTAATATATGCCCTTTCTTAATAAATTAGAAAGAACAGAATAACAAAATAATCCTTCCACGGAAACTTGAGAACTTCTTGTTATATCAATCTAACAAAACATAAGAGGTGGAAATCTTTATTGAGTCACATATGAGAATATGTGTGATAAACGATAGACAATACCAAGACTGTTTCGGTGAGGGCCATAATATATATAAAACACATGTATGAAAGGGAAGCTTGATCGCCCGAAAGAGGTGGGTGTGGAGGGATATTATAATCATAAAACATTTGGGGCCCTAGCGCCTCTTAGCACCCCACTAGCATAATTTTTTGTTACACTAATGTGGGGTTATGGAGGCCATTCTTCTTTGCCATATTTACAGAGTGGCGTAATGCTAGCATTGCGCCACTTTGTAACCTCTTGCGCCACAATATACCTGCGCAAGTATAATGTATGCAAGGGGGGTGTTACGACACAGGGAGGCCGCAAAAAACGGCACAGTGAAATCTACAAGATTTCACTGCAACATTTTTTCCATCATTTTTAACGCCTGCTCTGGGCAGGCGTTAAAGTGACGGGCCCATATTAGCCTATGGCCCTCCCTAATGCTTTGCTGACTGAAATTATGATGCCATTGTGTCATAGTGTCATACATTATGATGCTATTGTGGAAACGAGCGCCATGGTGCCATTGTAAATTGCAACCATGGTGTCGTTAGGTGGGGCAGGGGTGGCGCAAGAAAACTGGTGCATCGGGACTGATGCACCACTTTCTTGTAGATCTGGCCCTTGGTACGATTCGCTCAATCACTTTAGGGCTATTTGGTGTATAGGGCTTGACATTAGATAGTTTGAGATGTCACAGTGTATTAACAGAAAAAAGAATCAAATATTATATTTTGATCTATACTTCAATAAAGCAGGCAATAGAAATAAGAAGGGAAAAATGGCACAAACATCTTTCGCTTCCAGACAATAAAGATCTAAACAGAGCCAACTTCCCCAAAGAGGCTCAAAGGACACCTATGACAGGGTTTCCATCTCATAGCTGCGACCCAGCCCGGTAACAGACATGCAGGAGGAGAGTCTGATCAATATTTAAAAAAAAAAATTATTATAAACATTTTAGGCCATACCCAGGCCAATAAGACAAACTATAATGCCAAAGATAATCTGCACAAGCCTAAAGACTTATTGAGTACTTCACAGTGGTAAAAATGCAAACCCAGGGCAAAGGCTCTGCAGACACTTACTTGAAAGAGACCACCGGGGTCAAAGCAAATGAGGAGCATGGCCCAAGTCACAGAAAATTTGTAATTTAGGTATCGCAGACTTACAATTATGCATGGGGAATAATATACATGATCGTATTGCAGAACTTCCGTGTGAATTTTTGCTGTTTTCTGTAGTTTGGCTTTTTCTTGACATTCACTCTTGAATTTGTATACCCTGAAAATGGCAACCTCCACCCACCTCCAGGCATTTTTTGTATTTTAGATTTCACCAGGCAGCATGCAACATCACTATATTACCATTTATCTGCCATTCCTTCTGCATCATGGATTTGCCCTCTTCATTCAATTTGTATGGGATTTTTTAAATTTTTTTTTAGATCGCCTAAAAACTTTGTGAATACCCAGATCCGTAGCTATGAGGGACCTGAAGGGGCAAAACCCCTCCATATTTTAGTCTGCCCCACTGAATCACTCTTAAAATTGTCTGGGCCTAAACAGATATGCAAAAACATAATAACTGATTTTTCACGTAACACAGTGAACCAACTAGAGTTGCTGCACTGTGTTGCATGAGAGGGAGAGAGCACAGATATGGCGAAGTTTTCTTCTCTCAGTGTACTGGTGTTTAGGCTGCCAAGCTCCTACGCATACACCTCTACACCAGTGCTTAGTTTGTGCTTGTTGTTTCCAGTGCGGGCACCGGCACTTATTTTTTAGGGCCAGCATTTATTTTTCCGCCTCGAGCATTTACCACGAGCAAAAGACGCGTATGGGAAAGACTGACGAAGAGAAAAACGAAAACGTTTCACAATGGGAAAAGCAGAAAGATATAAGAGTGAGCTGAAGGGGTAGGGAGCAGCTGTAAATGGATTGAAGAGGCCTGAGATGGCTTCAGGATTATGCTGCCTCAGTGTTCCGTATCTACGCCATAGTGCAAGAGTGTGTGCATGATGTCAAGCACAGATTTTGTAATAGGTGGTTACATTTCCAGTACAAAGTACTATTCTTAGACATAGTTTAAAACATTTCCCACTTTGTGCATGTGCTGTACAGTGCAGAATGTATGCAAAGTTGCAAAAGTTATTAGAAGAGAAAATGTTTCCAAACTTTGTGCCTGCTCAGTTTTTGCCACAAAGTCCTGCCTACCATTTTTATTAGCCTATGGCTGTGCATCAAAATCCATGGTTGGTTGCAGGAGAATGCTCGCCCCACCCCACCCCCCTTGGAACATAGCCTTGACCAAGGTAGCATAAAGCTCTGCTTTACAATGGGTTGAGGCTACTTTGCAAAGCAAATCAAGATTTGCACTGGAAAGTAAATCCCAAAACGGCACTTTCACCGGTCTGAGTCACAAACCCAGCGCAACATGTGTGTAAATCTGCCCCAAAAGTCATCCTTGTGCCTAGCCCATGCATTGAGCGCGCGCTGGTGTACCTGTGAAGCAACAAATACAAACTGGTGTTGCAGCGCCTGCATATTAGTACACCGCTTACTCTTTTTCTACATTTTCCTCCCTTATCATCTCCTACTTTACTCTGTTCTCTACCCAACTTCTCTTGGTTTCTCTCGTCTTCTTTTCTCCCTCTCACTGGAGCCTTCTTTACTCGTTGTTCTTTTTCGTCTCACTCTCAATCTGCTTCCGTTCTTCCCTCTCTCAGTATCTGTTTTGTACAAACTAGCTCTCTCACTTCAGTGACCTGCTCATAGTTTAAGGTTTTCCGAGTTCATTTCTAACTCTTAGGAGATGCAACACAGTGCAGCAACAAAAATTGCTACATCTAAGGGAGAGAGAAAAACAGCACCACATCTGCTAAGATAAGGCGCTGTTTTCCTCTTCCCCAGCGCAACCGCACTATAGGCTGCCATGCAGTACTACACACTCCCCTGCGCTCAGTGCTTAATTTGTAAATAAAGAGGTGCCGGTGCCCAAAGCCCACCTCAGACACGCGGCTGCTGGAATTAAATGTGTGAACGCGGAATACTCAGGCAGCGTAATCCTGAAGCCATCCTCGGGCCTCTTTGATCCATATAAAGCCACTCCCTGCACCTTCAGCTCACTCTTGCAGCTTTCTACTTTCTCTCTTTGTGACTCTTTTTCGTTTTTCCCTTCATCCGTCTTTCCCATATGTGTCTTTTGCTTGCAGCAAATGCTTGAGGCAGAAGAATAAGCCCCGGCCCTCAAAAAGAAGTGCCGGTGCTCAGCACCGGAAGCAACAAGCACAAATTAAGCACTGCCTGCACTATAGTGCAAGAGTGACTGTATTCTGTCATGAACAGGTTTTGTATTGGAATGGTATCCTTCCTATATAAAACCTACGCTATGGCATATTTTAATACTTTTCCCAGTTTGTATGTGTGCTGTGTAGTGCAGCTGAAAAGCAAAGTTGGGAAAGTATTGAGAATTTTGGAAAAAATGTCTCCATTGTTATGCCTGCCTCAGGGAGGCAAAATCTTCTGTCATAAACCTGTGTCTACAAATGTTAGTAGATAGGGATTTGCGTCAAAACCCGTGGGTGGTTATATGGGGATTCCCAAGTTCCACCCATGGGCACAGCACTGGTGCAAAGTAGAGTTTAGCACTACTATGATTTACTTTCCAAAACAAACCATGATTTGCGGTTAATGTAAGTCCCAGCACAATACTTGCCACCACGCTTGCGTCAAAGTGTTAATCACTTTGGTTGTTTTTAGCACATAATAGGCAGGAATTAGTGTTTCTGTTGTTTTATATATAGCACCTTGTGCAGCACCACTGCCCTTTCTAAGCACGGTAAATAACAGGTGTTATAATGTTGTCAGCTTTGGATGGAAGGCTGAGTTGGGTGAGGCAGGTCAGACTCATGGCCTGCAGATTACAGCATGTATTAGCAGACAGAATTTAACTCAGTGAGCCATCCTTGTCCATCAGTGAGTTAAATGCTTGCAATGATAATTTCCATGATTTGCAAATTACAGTGCAAATCGTAATAAGGCCACCTCATCCTTCCATCCTTCTGTCATCAGGAAGCAGAATACCATTACTTTGGGTAATGATTACTAGAAGTGTGGTTCAAAGTGATACACACAAAAATAAGATTTTACCCGTGTTGATACTTGTGTACATGTGGTGCTGCTGTTTGTGCATAAAGTTTGGGATAAGCATACAGATGGACCTCTGCATCTGTAGACAAAAAAAGTGTTGCCATTTTATACACAAGGTATAATGCTGCAGCTATACATATGTTGCTGGTGTATGAGGTCCCTATGCCAAAGTAAAAAGTATAATATACAGTGAATATAGAGATGGTGTTTCTCTAACTTGATTTAAAATGTGTTGGGGACTGGCAACAGTCAGTGGTTCTGATGCAAATGTCCATCTCAACTGATTACATTGAAATACATGAAGTGGCTGCCCCAACATTGGAACGAGGCACACATACATAAATAAATACAAATAAAAAAATTAAAAAAATAAGGCACACATAGAATGTAACCTGTTCCATTACATATGGAAAAGGCTCTTTGCTCGAGCACATGAGAAACTGCTGTGTCCCTGCCTATGGGAATTCATCCTACAGCGGCAGACAAAGAAGAAAGAGCAAGAGAAATTATGGCAGAGGGGCTAATGGTAAAATCTTCATTTAATGCTTCATTCTGCATTGCTGCCCTTTCCAGCCATTGGAAATCGCTGGTGTTTTTGTTACCTCAATTCTTTGTACACGGTTTGCCAAACTTAGAAGGATGGAAGTCAGCGTTGCCAATATTCACACTGGTGACAGATGGTCCCATCATTGGGCCTCATCTTCCATCAGCAAGCTTCCAACTCACTCAGCTACCCTGCTGCTGAAAAGGAAGGTGAGGGAGTGCACAGAAGGAGCCAGGACGTGTGCGGCAAAATCATGAAGTAGCAGATTTTAAGAATGAGGATTGCACACTTAAGGCAAAGCAATCCTGGTCCATATCAGGCAGCTGCAACACCTGCACATGTCCCAATAGGCACCAATAGACACTGCTAGATAAATGGGTGACACAGGTGTCTTGTTTTACGTCTCACGTGGTAACCGGGGAAAGACAATGCACAGGCACACGTGCTTTTGTGTACGTCAGTGGTTACTGGGCATGGTGCTTGAGGGAGCTATTTACGTATAGTACTGGTGCACTCCAAATGGATATCCAAGTTACTCACTTTAGGTACTTGACTCTCTTGCGGTAGAGAGGATGAACAGTGATGACTTACTCCAGTAGGTGGAGGGTGTTAGAAACTCAGACTCAGTATGCCTCAGTAAATAACACTTATAAAATCAATGCCCAGTCAGAGATTTGAGAGAAGAGAAAATTATGTTTAATAAGCAAGCACATAGTTTAATTAAAAGAAGGCAAACATACAAATAGTTTAATTAAAATAAGGCAAAAAAACAAATCGTAACGAAGCTAGCACATCTTAAACGAGTTATGACCCCAACATTTGTTATACTTTTGAGCACTACCACGGGGTGAAATAAAAAGTGTCAAGGCCAAAAGAAGAAGGCAAAAATAAAAGGCGTCACCCTAAAAAATTTAGAACCCAAAGATCTGTCACTCACACAACGAGAACCCCACCTATCTCGTGCTCCACCAGCTCTCAGTGCTAATCTGTTGACCCATCATTCAGTCACCAGTATCTTGCTACAGACACACTCCACAGTGAACTGGAGTCCAGAGACTGTTATGGACCCAGTTGTTCCATATGTTTTTTAGTGGAAAAGATAAAAATAGTGGGTCAGCTCACTCTGTTGAAGTCAAAAAATGACTTTTCTTTACAGGTCTTAGTCCTAAGATGTCAGTCACTATCAAAATTTGTTGGGTGGTGGGGTGCCCCTGTGTGACTGAGAACACCCACACCAGTTCCTGCTGGCACCAGACCCGACCATTAACTGGTCAGTTTTATGGTTAGATTTGACAGTGAATTCATCCCTCAATATTTCCAGCACCCTAAGGGCTAGAAAGATGGTTTTAGGGCCTACACCACTAGGTAACAAAACCAGGACCTATAGTGAAGGGATGAGTCTAACTACTTCTGGTTAGCACGAGGGCTACAAAAGGACAATACAGACAGTCTCCAATGCAATGATGGGCTGGGGAAGGTTTTGGCTCAACCGGACATCAATGTGAGCAAGGCAACAGCTCCATGACCCGGATGCTCTTCTCCTTTCCTCCTAGCAGCATGCAGTGAACATGTGGTTCTCGGACAGGCTCTATTCATCAAACTGTTCTCATAAAGGTCTTCCAGTCAGCTGGGTCTTTTGCAGGATTTCCAGAGATTAGGTCAACTCCTTAGCAGGGCAGGCAAGAGGGCCCTCCCTTGCTCCCTGAATCACAGCAGCAAATCGGCTCTACTGAGTTTGCAGACTTAAGTCAAGGAACTTTTCAGAATGTTATGGCATTGATTTATGAAGGTGATCCAAAGTGTCTAAACATCACCTACTAGTCACTTCGAAGCACTGGACATACACTTTTGAGTCAATGTTTAATGAGGAAATAATGGTGCAGCAAAGAGTATCTGAGCAGCAAGGACGAGAAGGAATGAGAGCAGACACTGATGGTTACAACTCAGCAATGAATTCTGGTGCAGATTAGTCAAAAGCTCGGCTTAGGAGATCGGAACACGACCCATAATGGTTGTCAAAGCTTTTTCTAAATGTGCAACTTTGGGTGGCAAATTGTTATTCAATACTAATGATTTTAATGAAGGATATAGTTGTAACCAATGAATTATTAATGTTGCACTTGAAAACAATTTTATTTAGGAGTTTAGAAGTGCATTTATTAATGCAGTTATGTCACATTCCTGTACAGACACCATTTTATTAAAATGGATGCTGCTTTGATGTTCTGTTCATCTTGTAACTGCACATTACCCCTCACAATCAATGCTCCTCTGCATGTCTTCTCTCCTCACAGTTTTTGTAGAGCACAGGACATTGCAACACAATTGGAGAGAGCATGTATTGTGAAGGAAACTTTCTTCTTGTACCTACTGTAACATTCTGACGGACACTTCTCCTAGGAGTTCGGAGGTAGCCTTGCTAGAAAACTGGTCTATGAGTCTTTGTCTGAAAATGTGTTTTTTGTGTTGTACATCTCCAGACTTCGGTGTTCTAAGAAAGCTGGTGTAAGATTTCCTTTACCTTCGAAATGGGTTAGTATTATAATTACTCTTAAGACGATAATTATTCTGATTTAATACATGTTATCACTAGTCAAGCCATGCTGAAATTGTAGTTTTTGCTTATTTCCTATTCATAAAATGTGTATAAAAACACTTCGTTTTGGGAATCAGTCAGAGATTTTTCCTTTTTCCCTAGAGATGCTGTTGGTGTTCTTTGAGATTCTAACAGTTACAGCTCAAGAAACTTTTCATTGTCCTCACGGCACTCTGTCCATTTACAGAAAGACTTTCCTTTTCCTCTTGGGATGCTGTTAGTTCAATTTATGATTTTTTTTTATTTCTTAAAATAATTCTGATTTTGGACTATGTACTATGTGCATGAGCCTTCGCGGCATATATTTTTGCATTTCTCTGTATTGCCTACTATGAGATTTTGTAATGAAATCCTTTAACTTTCCATTGATCTAGAACTCAGTTACTGAGTGGTCCCAGTTACAATTTGTAATTACTCTGCTAATTTCTTGGACCTGATGTCAAGGAGGGTGGTGGCTCTTATTACACAATCTAGGGTGCCGGGACCTGAGCCACTGGAGGTAAATTTGGGAGTGATCAAATTATTGAGGTGCAGCAAAATATTGCGGTTTGGCTTGCAGAAACCTGCATTTGTTATTACTGAGGGCCAGACTGCCCAAAATAAATACTTTTGACTATGACACTGTGAATACCTACAAACATATGTGTGTGTTTGCTAACTTTGGGGCATCAACCCTTCCCCAAACAAATGTCCACAGTCCATGGACATAATGCAAAGGGGTCTCCCACCATCAAGGGAGCCACCTTATAGCCAAGGATCAATGAATATCTGTTAAGATATAGGAGACTCAGGGGACCCTCTTCCAAATCCACAGGTGGACCCTGTCATTCTGCGTCACAGCCCTGCCCTTGCCCTGCCCCCAGAAGCGGAGTTATTAAAATGTGCAATTATCTAATCCAGTCAATTGTCTACTGATGCAGAGTCTGTAAGTCTGTAATTTATGCCAGCAGATCATGGACACCACTTAGCCCTTGCCTGCCTCGTACAGGTACTCCAAGCGCCCTACCAACTGTCTGAACTCTCCAATCATGACCTTTCACCTACCCCAACCAAGATCAAATAGCAGGTAAAGAGTTAATTAATAAAAAATAAGGTGTCAGTCTTATGACGTCACCATGGGATGTGTGATGTCACTCCTGTATTTTGGGACAGCGACGTCCATGTCGCATATCAAGTTTCTTGTTATGATCGTAAGTTCCAACTAACTGTGCGTTAACCCCTTTAGTGCAGGTTCCAATGGCCCTCACGTGCACACCCTCCCTGGTGCATGTGACAGCTATTGGCCTTCACCAGGGAGGGCTTAAAAGAATTCTCTGGTTCTGTTTTCTCCATCCCATGGGGAAGACGTGGAAACACTTCTGCATCTCTCCGTGAGTTCCCCTCACACCCATCTGTGATGTCAGTGTGTCACATGTCATGCTGACACCACACATTTCCCACCGGAGCATGGAGGAGAAGGCAAGTGTCATCTTCCCCACTCCTGTGGGGAACAAAAGGCCAAAACGGCCTCCCCAGATGCCAGGGAGGTATCAATGGAAAAGGGAGTCTCCACTTTTAATCGATGCCTTCCCGGCACCATTTCCTGGCTGTGGATCGCAGCTCAGCCATGATCTATGGCCAGAAAACAATCCTAGATACCAGGGGAGTTGTTTGGTGGTGTTGCACGTCACGTAAGTGGGGGTCAGGGGTTGAAAACAAAAAAATGATGATGCAACTGACAGAGTCGGCCCTCCTGAACACAGGCTGACCCCTTGTGGGGGCATATTTTTTTTTATACATGTGTGGATTCTCTGGGGGGCGCGATCAGCCCCCAGGAAAACCACACATGTATTAAAAAAAATGCTCTCTCTCTCTCTCTCTCTCTATATGTATATATATATGTATATATATATATACATATATGTAATGAGAGCGAGACTCTTTAGAAAGAGAGAAATCTATCTCTGTGTATAACAATAGACAGACAGATAGATAGATAGGTAGATAGATAGATAGATTATTTTGTTTTATACGTGTGATTTCCCTGGGGACTGCAATTGATATATATATATATATATATATATACACATATACATATGTATATATATATAGAGAGAGAGAGAGTGAGAGAGATGCTATATATATGAAGAGAGATATCTATCTATCTATCTATCTATATAAATGTACTTATAAAAGACAAAGATTACAGGGACATTATAGTTAGGCTCACATTTTAAACGTACCAACCCATAGAAATTAACCTGTTATAGTTAGTTATCTTAAGTAACTATGACTCATGCCCTAAGGTAACTATAACTTGTGCTCTAGCCATGTTTTTTAAATGAATTTCTATGTGTTTTTAAATTCTGTTTCTTAACTATAATGTCCCTGTAACCTTTGTTTTTTTTCAGTGAATTTCTATGGTTTTTCTAATGTAAAGCAGTTTTCATTACTGTATGTTTATCCAACCACTGCCGCGCATGGCCGCAATTGCATTTAAGCCCCAGGGTGTGGCGGTCCCCTGGGATGCAGGCGGTCCCCGCACACATAATGTTTTTAGCCCTGGGGAGGTGGCTTACCCACACAAGTGAGGTACCATTTTGAACGGGAGACCTGGGTGAATGCCGGGTGGAAAGAAGTTTGTGACTCCCTGCAGATTCTAGAATTTTCCATCACAGAAATGTGAGGAAAATGTGTTTTTTTCAGTGAAAGTTTGAGGTTTGGAATGGATTATGGGTACAAAAACATGGCGAGGGCCATGCAAGTGGGCCCACCCTGGAAACCCCTACATGTCTAGCTTTTACAAATGTACAGGTTGGCTAGGTTTCCCTAGCTGCCGGATGAGCTAGGGTCCAAAATCTCGAGCTACCCACATTGGAAACAAGCATTTTCAATGCAACTGGTCTCGCATTTGCTTGAGTTAGAGCTGTTAGCTTTGTAAACTTGTAACCGGACTTTTCTTGCCACACAAATGAAAAAAAAACGCAGCACGATTGCACTATGTAAACCCCAGCGCTGCTTTTTTTTTTTCAGTGTAAACACTGAGAGTAAAAGAAAACAGTAGTAAAATGTAGAACAGAAAGTTCACTTTCTAGATGAAGGCCACAGCTCATCTGCACTTCTTTTACGGGTTATATAGTAAGTGAAGACCCACCACATCCAGCACAGGACCTCCTGTGCTCCTAATACCGTAAATATGGTACTGCAGGGGCTCCGCAGAGATGGGACCTCTGTCAAGGACTCCCTCCTGCCCTGATGACACATCGTGAATGAAGCCCCCCACCCCCACAAAAAAGGTATGCTTCGAAAGTAGGGGGAAGACACTCACACCTCCTATGTCGGCTGGGAGACCTTTCCCGATCTCCCCATGTGCAGCGCTAACAATGTGGCTGCCTGTGCTGAAGGGCAGTATACCTTTGTGAATAAAAAGGGGGGGAAGAGCCCCCACACCTCCTACTTGGATGGGGAGGCCTCTCCTGATCTCCCCGAGTAGGAAGTAGTCTTGTGCAGTTGCTTGCGAACACACGGTACAGCTGACTTCAAGGGATGGTTCGGCTTCCTTCGCTCAGGACACCGGTGCCGGCCTCCCAGTACCCACTGCGAGGACACAGTACTTCTTTGCCCTTCACGGGCAGTGACAGGCTCTTGGGCCCTGACCAATCCACTTGGGCCACAGCAGTGAAAGCTCCATACCGATGAGCGGAGCGCAGCTTCACTCTGGGCTCCAGTAACAGCAGTGAGTGCCTGCTTGTACCTCAGGGGCACCTGAAAGTATGTGCCTTGTCCACGCTCTGCCAAAATCTGCCTGCGGTCCCGCCACACTCCTCCTTCTCCCTGGTCCTCCTCATCAGTTGGGGGCAACACAAGGTCACAGCACCCACCCTGCTTTGAGGGTATAAGAGGGTAGCGACCAGCATGCACTACCTGTGTTCCACCACGCTGCAGCCCGGCTCAGTAAAGCGCTCCCCAATGCGCTGGGCCACGAGAGAAAAAACACATACTGGAAAGGTCACTTTGTATGCAAACAGGGAGGGGGACACACTAGCTTCTCCCTGGAGACCACTCAGTATGCAGATGTAATCCTGTTACACCTCCAGCCTCCGTGTGTGATGGCTGTCTGGAAAGTATGCACAAAGTCCAGCTGTCACTGTACCCCAGAGGTGGATTGGAGGCATTTTGCCAAGCAAAAGAGTCATAAGCACAGTGAAATGCCCTTTTTCTAAAAGTGGCACTTCCACAATAGTAATAAAAAAATCCAACTACACCTATCAGCAGAATTTCTCACTGCCATTCCAAACATGCCTACGCTACTCCTCATAGATCACAAATTACCACTTAGACGTATATAAGGGAATTCTTAATACAAACCTATGAAAGGGGCAGCACTCATGGCAGTGAAAAACCAAATAGGCTATTTATCACTACCAGGACATACCACACAATGAAGGCACAGTCCTCCCTTTTAGCTACACAGCACCCTGCCCATAGTGCTACATAGGCATACCTAAGGGGTGACCTATATCAGGTAAAAGGGACGTTTTGGGTTTGGCAAGTAATTTTAGGTGCCAAGCCAATGTGGCAATCGACTGAAAGCTACTTCTGTGAGTGGCGCAAGCTGCGCTGCAGGCCCACTAGTAGTATTTAAATTACAGGCCCTGGGTATATAGGATACCACTGAAAAAGGGACTTAAATGTGCCAAACATGTGTAAGACAATCATACCAATTTTAAAGGAAAGAACACGTGCACTTTAGCACCAATCAGCAGTGATAACGTGCCCAGAATCCGAAAGCTAAAAAATAGAAGATCAGAAAAACAGGAAGAGGAAAGCAAAAGGTTTGGGGATGACCCTGCAAGAAGGGCTAGGTCCAACAGTCTACAAACACAAGTGAGGTACCATTTTTATCTGGAGACCTGGGGGAATAACAGGTCAAAGGGAGTTTGTGGCTGCCCACAGATTCCAGGACTTTCCATCACAGAAATGTAAGCAAAATGAATGTTTTTTAGTCAAGGTTTGAGGTTTGTAAGAGATTCTGGGTAAACAAATGTGAGGTGATGCACAGGCCACTTTAGATACCCCCAGGTGTCTAGTTTTCAAAATTGTACAGGTTGGCTATGTTTCCCTAGGTGCCGGCTGAGCTAGGGTCCATAATCTTGAGCTACTCAAATTGGGAAAAACTGGCCAGTTTTCGGTGGAAAAATGTGCTGTGTCCATGTTGTGCTTTGAGCCGTCTCCTGTGATGAACACTAGGCCTACCCACACAAGTGAGGTACCATTTTTATCATTAGATTTGTGGGAGCATAGAATGGTAGAACATTTGTTATTACCTATTGGATTTCACTGCATTTGTGCCTTTCAAATGTACACCAGTGTATAAGAAAAATGCTATTTTGAAAAACACCCTCCAAATCATACGCTAGTTCCGGCAGTGACAAATTCTGATATGTAGAAACAACCACTGCTCCTAAACTCTGTGTCTTGTGCCTATTTCAGAAATACATAAGTTTCCATGATATCCATTTTTCACTCTGCCTATTTTGCTGTACGAATACATTTATATTCCATGCTCAAAGAAAAAACTTTTTACAGTGCAGCTCAGGTGTTGGTTCTTGGTACCTTGGGCTCTTGGAGAACCTACAAACCCTATATATCTCCGCAACCACGGACGTAATGGTATATTGCTTTGGTCAATCTGCTTTTGTGACAAAAAGTTACAGATGAAAATGTTGTCACAAACACCTGTTTTTTACAACTAATTTTCAATATTTCTTTAGTCAACAGTTTTTTTTCTTAGTTCAACCTTGAGGGATCTACATATATGACCCCTTGCTGAAATTGGAATTTTGTCAACTTTTCAGAAATCCATAGGTTTTCTGGAATACCCAGGGGTTTCACATTGGTTTTCACCACACGCTGAAAGTAGGTTGAGAGCACAAAAAATAGGGAAAATACGCTACCTCTTAGAAAAATGCCAAAACAGAGGTACAAAATTACGTTTTTGGATTCCGCTCTGCATGTTCCTGAAAGCGCAGAAGATGGTGAGTTTAGTACAGCAAACTGTTTGGGGATGCTATTTTTAGGGGGGAAAAACAGACACTTTTATCTGGAGCACTTTTCCCCGATTTTTCTCAAAAAACTCGAAATGCTGCTATATTTTGCCTATTTTCTCAGTCACCTCCAAGGGCATCTACAAATCCTGTGTACCTTTACAATCCCCTGAATGTTGGAAAAAACAGGACGCAAATGTGGCATGGTTACTTCATGTGGAAAAAAAGTTGTAGAGTCCTAAGCGCGAACTACCGCAAATAGTTAGTACTGGATCGGTTGCGGGTGGGCGGGGTTAGCCCAGCAACTAAGGGGTTAAACTTAGTGGTCCGGAGTGGGAGTCCGACTGGTAAGAAGAACAGAAGGGAGATGTGGTTTTCTGCAAAGGAAATTACTAACAAAGGCATCTGAGAAGCTTGCCTTCCCGCGTTCAGTGGAAGTAAACGTTTGTTGTGTAAAAACAAGGGAAGTGACGCCCGCCCTCGAGGAAACTCCCCTACACAGGTGAGGTTTAACAGATGTCTGTGCATATCGCCAGGCCACATATAGCACGTGACAGCGACTCTGCCCATGAAACAGCCTGGAAACTGGAACGTCCGCAGCTGCAATTTCGATGCTTCTTTGTATACACAGCGTGTTTACTTTGTAAATACTTTTCTGGCTTGCCATGCCAAGAAAGCACTTTGTGTTGTGGAGTATATTGTGAAGATAAGAGGCGCAGCGGTGAACACGCGTTCAGATGAAGAGACAGTTCAAATGGTCGGAGAAACTCGTGAAAAATCTGTCGACGTGTTTTAAAAAGTCGGGGGGGGGGGGGGCGCGTAAAATCTTTGTGAAAATCTATGAAACGTTCAGAAACAACAGAGACAATGTGAAATGTTTCTGACTGAAAGTTGAAACAAATAAATCAGATGTCCTTTGCGGTATTTATTTTCAACATTTCTGAATGTTTTCAAGCAAGCTATTGACATATGCAAGAGATGTTTGTGTGTCTTTCCCTAAACTACGCCCCGAGGGCAGCAGTCTGCTTGGCAGACACTGGAAGGTCAAATGTACTGTTCTAACTCCTGTCCTAGAATATTTGGGGAAAGAGCACATTTTCCCCAAATATTCCAGGAGGCTTATTTAGTACTCCAAATCCAGTCCTGGAATATTTTGAGGAAAGTTATAAACTCCTCAAGTATTTTGAGAAAGGGTTGCAAAGTAGTTTTGGACGGCAGAAAGTCCAGCCCCGTGGGTGCAGCTCAGGGCAAAAAAATAGGAATACCCATGCAGCGGTCTCTGTCACAGCGACCCCTGCCCAGGCACTCTTGGTGCACCCCAAAGACAATATCTTGATTCCCTTTTCACAGACTTCCCATCAGGCTCTCTGTAGTGTGATGTCAGGGCCTCTGTCTCCTCACACACTAAGGCCCCCAGCACCGAGGCGAGAGTCGTGCTGGTGGACGGTGTGCGCCTGTGAAGTCTCTGGCTCTGTGGAGAGAGTATTATAGATTCTAGAGTAGGGGTGTGCCCCGGGTGTGCCTGGAGTCTCCAATACCCATACGAGAGCATTATAAATACCAGCACCTGTATGCTCTCCAGCACTGGGGAGAGAGTAGTGCGGTGACGGTGCGCGCTCGTGGCGTCTCCAGCTCTGCGGATTGGTTGGTAGTAGTAGATGTGTATGTGCAGGTGAGAGCTCCTAGGCCCAAGGAGGGAGTAAGTGCGCTTGATGAGTGTTTTGGACTAGTTTACATTTCTGGGGATAGAGTAGTACCAGGGTAGAAGTACCCATGGCCTCCAGCAACGAGGAGAGAGAGGTATTTGTATGCATATGTGTTTACAGAGGCTGCAGCATTGAAGAGAGAGTACTCACACACATTAGTTTGCAGCACTCAGTAGAGAGTTGTGCTTCTAGCTGTGTGTATCTAGAGATCCTCTAGCTCACAGTCAAAAGACCAACCCATAGAAGGTGCGAGTCTGAGAAGTCTCCAGCACTGAGGAGACACTACTTGTACAAGATGGGTGCGTCCAATTACTTTGCTGCCTGGGGAAGAGTCTATTCCGGGGGCAGGTTTCTACGGGGCCTCTAGCGCAGAGAAGAGCGTACTCACACTGGATGGGTGTTGCGCATTAGGCTGTTGCACTAAGGAGAAAGTATTACTAGGAATAGGTGTCTGGAGTCTCTAGTACTGATGAGCAAGTACTCACACGAGTACTCACACTAGATAAGTCTGTTTTGATTATTCTGTGGCACTGGCTTGGGAGGAGTACAGCAGCAGAGGGGTCTGGTGTCTCCAGCACTGACTAAAGAGTATTCGCACTGGAGCAGTGTGTCTGATTAATTTACAGCACTGGGGGCGGATGTACCAGGGCAGGAGTGTCTGGGGTCTCTGGGACAGAGGAGAGAGTACTCATACCGGATAGGTGTGTCTGAATAGTTCGTGGCACTGGGGAGAGGCCTGCATCTAGAGAGCCTCCAACTCAGAGGAGAGAGTCCTACCCCTTGAGGGTGTGAGTCTGAGAAGTCTCCAGTACTCAGGCGAGAGCACCATGAACGTCAATTCACAAAAATGCCAGGGGTAGCGGAAGTGACGTCACACATTCATTTTGACCTTCAATTCCACTCAGAGCCGGCTTTAGCACTGGTGGCACCCTGTGCGACAATGTTTGTTGGCGCCCCCCAGTGACTACCTCTGCCACGGATTCTATCACTACCACCGTTCAGCGGTGCCCCTCGAGACTCCATAACCACTCTCTCTCAGAGGCATTTAATTATATTTACCAGTGTATACCACTTATACCAGTGTAGGGTGTCATCACACACACATTACACAGATTTGATTATTTATATGTGTGTAAATCAGTGTATAGGAAATGTGATATCAGGCAGAGGACTACAAGGTGTAGGAGGCACGTGGTCCATACTGGTAGGCAGTATAGTTTAATAGTGCTTGATCTGGAGAAGCACAAACTGAGAATTTAAAAAGTATCAACATAGGTGGGGGTTGTCTTTATTAATAAGAATTGCTTTCTATGTTAGGATTTTAATTTATAAACTGCAGGTAACTAAAGTATCGCCCCAACAAAAGCAGTAACCAACTGACCTATTTAATTTATATGCACTTTCTGATCTGCATGGTACACATTCTTTGCAGCAGGCATATTAAACCCCTGAGCTACCTTCTGTGAGTTAAAACTTCCACAAAACAAAACTCTAGCTCCCTCCAGAAGGTCCATTAATCACTGCAGTTATAATGGCATTTTAACTGTCGAAAATAGCCAGAGGTAAGGAAGGTGGAAGCATGTACTTTTAAAACCATAACACGGCGCCCCAACCCGAAGTCAATGCCCGGTGCAGTGGCATGGGTCACACCGCCCTAGAACTGGCCCTGATTCCACTGACGCACACATGCACACATTCAAACTTACACACACACTCGCTTATCTAAACACATTTACCCTCAAGCAAGCACACAACATACATTTAAAAGCATTTTTTTTGGCTTACCTCAGCTATGAGGGAGGGTCTAATCCAGCTAATTGTACTCCATTTTTTATTACACTAATAGAGAAAAATTAAACATTATTCACTATCAGTGTATTAAAAAAAATAGAGTACACAAAGAGAAAGGAGCCCCAACCAACGTCAATAACGACGTGCTGCCACTGTGTTTCTGGCACTGCTTTTGCCACCTCTGAGGCCAGGGGTCGCAAGACACTACCAGTGGTCGCAAGGGCCAAGACAGGGGTCGCACATGCAACCCTTGGTGACCCTTAAATGACGTCTATGGAGAGCACTCACACAAGATGGGTGCATCCAGTTAGTTTTCAGCACTGAGGGGAGACTAGTCCTACTAGGATTAGTTTGTGGATCTGAGAAGAGAGCCCCTGGCTCAGAGGGAGAGCCCCACCCTTAAAGGGTGTGACTCTGAGAAGTCTCCAGCATTGAGGAGAGAGTACTCGTATCCGATGACTGAGCTGGCCTTTTGATCTACATCAAATCCCCTTTTCAAAGTCCCTTCTTTAATTGACAATATCAATTTGGTTGAACGTTACCTATTGTGTCACTCAGTTCATCAGTGTATGTCTACTCAGTACTCATCTGGGATAGCTAGTTTCGAAGACCTGGACCATCATCTTCAAATTTTAGTAGGATGACAAACGTGACTAAATGTGTGGGCTTTAGTAGCTGTTGTACTGTTGGTTTGAATAATTGTATTGTATTGTAATAGTATTTATATAGCGCTTATTACCCCGAACCCAAAAAGAATTAGTGCCACAACAAGCTTCACCCAGCCTACTGGTTTCCATATGTTAAAATATGTATCATACATGTGTCATCGTCTATATTTCACCATCATATCAACACCAACAGTCCTGAAAGTTTCAGCTGTGAAGGTAATATTTGTATGCATAAAAAAAAATATATAAATAAAAAAATATTTTCTTTCGGATCATCCTCTATCTATTGAACCTATTGCTACAAATTATTATACTACTGAAATGTACTATTTGGTGTGGTCACAACAAACTGTTTATTTTATGAGCGGTGGTCCTTTCCCATCCCTCTATAAGCACTCTGATAGCAAAGTGAAGTTTGGTGAGGCACCTGGTAAAAAAGAAGGAAACCAGGAAAACAAAATGGAATATTCAAAAAGATATTTGAAAAAGAGGAGTGGGGAACAGAGAAAAGGGAAAGAAGGGCAATGAAAGGAAGGAAAGAGCAAGAGATTAGAAGCATTACAGAAGGAAAGGTATGATGAAAAGAAGGGGAGAAGGAAGGTCAGGAAGATGACAAGTAAGGAATAAAAGGAATGAACAAGAAAAGAGAAGAAAGAAGGAAAGAGGTAGAGAAACAAAGGAAATTAAATACAGAAGAGCAGAAGGGTAGCAAGAATGAGAGATGGGAGGAAAGAATAATGGACTGAATGATAACAAGATGGGAAGAAGGAATTAGAAGAGTGGAAAGAAAGAATACTATAAAGTAGAAAAGAAAGAATGGCCTAAAGAAGGAAAGAAAGGTAAAAAGACAGAAGGCGTGAATGAAAGTAAGAGAGAAATAAGGGAAAAATGAAGAATAAAAGAAAAAAGAGACTACAGGAAAAAAGATGGCATAATTGTAAAACGGCAGGGAAGAAAGAAGGAAAGACTGCTGCACATGCAGCTGTTTGGCCAAATTGATCTAAAAATGTGCCCTACAAGCATAATTTTTAACAATTTTCTCCATGGGAGAGAGTGGAAGAACTCTCACCGGCCTGCATAGAAATGGTTGGGATTTCTCACTTTATTCACATTTTTAGTGTCATGTGGTTCAAAGTGGGAGCAATTTATTTTTCTGGCTTCTTCCTTGATTGTCTTCCTTCACATCTATAGAGTGGTCTTAGATTTAGCCATACCAAAGTGATCTGTGCAGCTGATGTACACCACTGCTACCTCTCTGCAGTTAACAGTCAGCAGTTTGATGACTTCTGAGAGGCATGATAGAACAAGATTGTAATCAGCGTATCTTCCAACATAAATATCTAGTCGTACATACTGTTTACAAAAATATTGTCCCATTGGAGTAAATAATAGAACATCTTCATCTAATTAGTTAATAATACAAAAATCATCACATAATGGCTATATTTTTGTAAACAATATTTAGAACGTAGTATTTATGTCACATGTTTAAATGACATTTATAATTCAATATTTATGTTAGATAATATTGATGACACAATATGTCTGTAATTTTTGTAAGCAATATTAAGAGTGCAATATTTATGTGAGACAATATTTTGTAGATAATATTCTGTCATACAACAATGTGGGAGCAAAAGATATGTGCAGCATCTTAGGGTTAGGCTTAAAAGTACTTAGGAGAGATACCACACTAAAGCTGTGGCCACCATCTTAAAATGGGTGTGAGGCATGCCATACAAAATTGGTATGCCAAGGGGAGAAATACAAAGTCACATAACAGTGATTTTGTTGATGAAATGTATATTTAAGAAGATTTTACACTGAAATAAAATTTTGAACCTTTGGTCACCAAGTGGGGTCATGTGTTTCTGTTTGTTCCTAACGTGTATGAAAGGTGGTTGTGTGACTGCACACAAGAGGTAGTGCCCTTGAGAGTTTTCTGTTGCCCAGATTAAACAGTAATAATAAGGGTGGATATATTGTAAGAATAATTGACATGTATCTATTTATTTTCATCATAATACATATTCCCTTAAGGATAAGGTTCCAGGACACCAAAAGTTGAAGAACACAAGAGGGACTTCTCCGGGCCAGTGATCATGTAAAATTAGCAAATACACTAGTGGACCTGGAAATCCCTGCCTCATTCTGAGTTTACCCTGTAGTTTAATACCACATTGCAGGTAAGAAACATTACAGTAGTCCCTACGGTATTCATTTTATCTAGCACAGAAGAGTGAACGGCTCAGTGGACCTACCCAGATTCAAACCTGCGACGATGGGGTCAAACACAAATCCCTGGAGTGGATGCATTAGTCAACCGAGCCTCTGAACGAAGCAGCCATCTTTGTTTCTCTATCATCTCATTTGTGTAACAAACATGAATGCTGCATTTTGACCATTTAGCAACGACTGCGTGTTCTTGCAATCCTTACAGCAAATTGTTCATTTACAATTGTTGCTTCTTCTATGTAATTCCATCTTAATTTGAAAAACACTCGGGTATTCTGTGCATAATTATGAAATCCGCTATTCAAATCACTATCATATCATGTATAGGTTTTAAGATCAGTATTAAATGTGGGAGTGGGATGAATCACATAGGACAGGTGTATGTCAGAACATCAAGCACAAAAATACCGAAGACAGAAATTCGACTAACAAAATATTGTGAAGGTAGTAGGAAGTATGTGTAGATTTACTGTGCCTAACTTAATTTCTGTGTACCTTGATGATACACATACGGCACACTCCCATGTTCAAACAGTATACCAGCAGGGAATCCAGCAAGGAAGAATCAAAGAGGATGGTAGGCGCCATCTTGTAGGGCTGATACAATGCAGACGACCTCCTGATATTTCTGGGTGACATGCAGAGGGATCTCCCAGTAGCTCAACTAATGCTGTCCAACTTGAAAAACATTCAGGCCTAAAAGTAAATTGGGACAAAACAGGTCTATTCCCCCTAGTGAAACATCATCAACCCCCACTGACCTTGGGAACGGTTAGATGGATACCTGAAGGGCTTCCATATCTAGGAGTAAAAATATACCATGAAACTAGAGACATTTTTGAGGGAAATCTGGGCGGAGTATTCCGCTCCATACAATCCTGCATTACATTCTGGCAAACACTCCCTCTTTCGGTGATGGGTCGCATCGCGATTCTTAAGATGATAGTACTACCTAGACTGTTATACCATTTCGCGGCCCTTCCGATATGGATTCCTAAGTCCTTCTTCAGGGATATGAACTCAATAGCAAGCTCATTTATATGGGGTAGCGGCAGGAAAAGGGTGGCTTTAATAAAGCTCCAGAGACAGCTGTCTAATGGGGGTCTAGCAACTCCTGACTTTGAGTCATATTACATTGCGGCTCAACTACAGTGGCTGGCACTTTGGATTTCTAACAGTCTGGTGCTACAACCTAATGCAGAGTCCTCCGTGCCACAGAAAACGAGACTGTTTGAAATACTGCTGAACCCCACAAAAGAAGAAAAGCAAGACAGCTCAGAAGTGAAAATAATAGCTAAATGCTGGAAATCATACTTGCACAAAACTAAAACTAAAACTCCCTACTCAGCAGAACTTCCTCTCAGCGCACTGCAAGCAATAACTCAGAAAAGGGCTGAACTTGAACTTAGAGACTGGCTGGAAGCCGGGTTAATACGTTAGGCACATTATTCGAGAACAATAAGTTGAAATCGTTTGAGACCCTTAGAGCACAATATGACATACCGGCGAAACACTTTTTAACTTACGGGACTATAAGGGCTAGCATAGGCAACCACTGGCGAACAAAAAATTCTGAACCATCAGCGCAGGATATGTGCACGTATCTGGCATCCCCAACTCCCAAGACTAGGGTTATTTCTAATTTATATACACTGATTAGAGCAGATAATACAGCCCCCCTTCCATACCTGAAACAACAATGGGAAAAAATCGTTAACAGAGATATCTCTGAAACAGAATGGGAGCGTGCACTACAGAACTTACCTAAAGCATTGCGGAATGCCAGATTTAAACTGATTAATTTCTATGTCTTGCATCAAGCCTACCTTACACCCGCCCGTATTAACAAATACTTCAACAAAACCACAGAGTGCTGTCCAAGATGTAAGACAATAGATGCAGAATTCAACCACATGTTTTGGGAATGCCAGATACTGACATCTTATTGGTCTGAGATTTGCCAAAAATTATCCCAGATACTAGGTAGAACTGTGTCATGCTCAATTGACACCTGCCTCTTGCACATATTTACACATTCTACTAAACATAAAGCCTCGGACAGATTCCTAGACCTAGCTCTAACCCTGGCGAAAAGAGAAATAGCCAGCAAATGGAAAAACCCGGGGGGCCCTAAACTGACAAGCTGGAAAAATGAACTACTCAGGTGGGCTGCTGCGGAAGGCACTCTGCTACAAAAAGAAGCCAGAACCGGGATCAGACCTCCTGAAGTATCAGCTAACTGGGAACTAATAATGGATTCACTAAAAACCGAACTAACCATACAACATCCCCCCAACACTCCACAATAACACCCAAGTTGCCTATACAAATACACCAGAGCAGTCAGCCATCAAAAACAAAACATAGCTATCATACAGACAAATTCAGCAGACCCCTACGCATGCAAACTACCCCCAGAGACACAATTAAAGTAATTGAAAGTCTCCAAATTTCCTATTGCAGAAGTACCAGCATTGAATAAGCATTCGGACCGAGGGGTTAGGGTGGGAAGAGGGAGGGAGGAAGGGAGTTGGATTTCGATAATACCAAATAATGTTTATCAAAATTGAATCTATACCAGTTTAAGTGAACGAATAAATGAAACTAATGTGATATACAAAAAGATGGAGAAGAAGAAAATACAATGTAAACTGTTTTGAATTATGTATAAAATTAATAAAATTTGGTTTAAAAAAATCTTGTAGGGCTGATACATGACCTTGTAGCAGTACACACCCACCTTGAGGAGGAGGGGCCAGCACTGAGAACACTGTGTGGCAAGTATGGACAGAGGTAGGAGAGCCAGAGGGCGCACCGTGCCACTGCGTGGTTTATACTAGCAGGAGCATGCGTGTAAGTACTAGAAACACGGGTCTGACTGCCAATGACAAGACTGGTTCAGTGAAGAAACACAAATAAGCACAGAGTGTTCCAAATGTCCTTGATGAAACAGATATTGTCCTGCAATAATAACAGACCTGGTCGTCAGAGTGAGACCACACCCAGTGGTGGAATGTGTGAACCATGGCAGCTTGTCAGAGGTGGACACGTTCTGGCAGAGAGGTACAAGCCCCCATAACTGCATCGCACCTGGGAAAGAGGGATACTACAAGGAAGGAACCTGGCAGAGAAGCAATTTGTCCGATAACTCGTTTGACACCTGGCAGAGAGATTAACAGCCTTTGAGGTTCAAACGAGTCCGATGAAGACGTCCATATCGCCCAAAGTGGCTCTTAGAATAGGCAACTGTACTACAGCGCCATGAGAGCCTGATACAAGGCCCACTACTCATGCTTCAACAAGGGCCTTGTGAACAGACAAACAACCAAACTCAGAAGCCCCTAAAGGTCCTGTTAACTTTAAACATGACCCAAAGGTATTGGAGCACTTTAAATGAGCACCAGTTACATTACACAAGGACAGGTTGATTGTTTGGTAGGCACGGGGAGATTAAGTGGTTTGCCCAGAATCACAGGATGTTGAGCTGACACCGAGTCTCAAACCTGGTTCCCCAGCTCCATAGTCACCACATCCTCTCCCCCACTTCCTTCATGACCATGAGTAGGAAGGGTCACGAGACCAGTAGCAGGAAGGGAAGTGTCAGAGGTAACAAGTGGCAAGCCAGAAGTATCAGCTCTAACCCTTGGCTACTGCTAATTGACGTCCTTGGTCAAAGGGGCACAATGCTCTCCACACACATGGAGCCGACATAGAGACACACACAACGCCACCTACTAGTCTGCACGCATGGGGAACTCGAAGAGGATTCAACAACACGTTAGAAGGCACACTGACCTCCCACGCAACAACTTGATGAAGACATATTGTTTGAAGGCACAGCTGTCATTGAAAGAACTAGGAGGAACACTAGGCAAGCTCCCATGCCACAGAGATGAGCTTTAGGAAAACTATGGGTTGGGTAGAAGAGGAGAAAACATTTTCTAATAGGCCATCATTAATCATGCCAAAATAATATTTTGTTTTAATTGGTCAACCGGAGTATCTGTGCCTGCATACTGTCAGGAGCACACAGCAACAAACGCTTGTTGTGAAAACATTCTGGACCCAGAAGGACTCCATAAGTCACTTATTTTGGTGAGTTTAAGGCTTCACCTTCATGTGGTTACTGCTTTGTTGCTCCTAGTTAGACTCCTGAGAGCATACAGGGAGTGCAGAATTATTAGGCAAGTTGTATTTTTGAGGATTAATTTTATTATTGAACAACAACCATGTTCTCAATGAACCCAAAAAACTCATTAATATCAAAGCTGAATATTTTTGGAAGTAGTTTTTAGTTTGTTTTTAGTTTTAGCTATGTTAGGGGGATATCTGTGTGTGCAGGTGACTATTACTGTGCATAATTATTAGGCAACTTAACAAAAAACAAATATATACCCATTTCAATTATTTATTATTACCAGTGAAACCAATATAACATCTCAACATTCACAAATATACATTTCTGACATTCAAAAACAAAACAAAAACAAATCAGTGACCAATATAGCCACCTTTCTTTGCAAGGACACTCAAAAGCCTGCCATCCATGGATTCTGTCAGTGTTTTCATCTGTTCACCATCAACATTGCGTGCAGCAGCAACCACAGCCTCCCAGACACTGTTCAGAGAGGTGTACTGTTTTCCCTCCTTGTAAATCTCACATTTGATGATGGACCACAGGTTCTCAATGGGGTTCAGATCAGGTGAACAAGGAGGCCATGTCATTAGATTTCCTTCTTTTATACCCTTTCTTGCCAGCCACGCTGTGGAGTACTTGGACGCGTGTGATGGAGCATTGTCCTGCATGAAAATCATGTTTTTCTTGAAGGATGCAGACTTCTTCCTGTACCACTGCTTGAAGAAGGTGTCTACCAGGAACTGGCAGTAGGACTGGGAGTTGAGCTTGACTCCATCCTCAACCCGAAAAGGCCCCACAAGCTCATCTTTGATGATACCAGCCCAAACCAGTACTCCACCTCCACCTTGCTGGCGTCTGAGTCGGACTGGAGCTCTCTGCCCTTTACCAATCCAGCCACGGGCCCATCCATCTGGCCCATCAAGACTCACTCTCATTTCATCAGTCCATAAAACCTTAGAAAATCAGTCTTGAGATATTTCTTGGCCCAGTCTTGACGTTTCAGCTTGTGTGTCTTGTTCAGTGGTGGTCGTCTTTCAGCCTTTCTTACCTTGGCCATGTCTCTGAGTATTGCACACCTTGTGCTTTTGGGCACTCCAGTGATGTTGCAGCTCTGAAATATGGCCAAACTGGTGGCAAGTGGCATCGTGGCAGCTGCACGCTTGACTTTTCTCAGTTCATGGGCAGTTATTTTGCGCCTTGGTTTTTCCACACGCTTCTTGCGACCCTGTTGACTATTTTGAATGAAACGCTTGATTGTTCGATGATCACGCTTCAGAAGCTTTGCAATTTTAAGAGTGCTGCATCCCTCTGCAAGATATCTCACTATTTTTGACTTTTCTGAGCCTGTCAAGTCCTTCTTTTGACCCATTTTGCCAAAGGAAAGGAAGTTGCCTAATAATTATGCACACCTGATATAGGGTGTTGATGTCATTAGACCACACCCCTTCTCATTACAGAGATGCACATCACCTAATATGCTTAATTGGTAGTAGGCTTTCGAGCCTATACAGCTTGGAGTAAGACAACATGCATAAAGAGGATGATGTGGTCAAAATACTCATTTGCCTAATAATTCTGCACTCCCTGTATATCTTGGCTGTTTAACAATCAATCAATCATAGTATTTGTAAAGCGCCGCTTACCACCCTGGGGGGTATCCAGGCCCTCAGGGTAGTCACTGTTTAACTGCACCTCTGGTGAGGTTGGATCTCTGTCATTACTTGGTGGACTTTATAGAGACTACACCATGATGGTCTGTTAGCTGTGCCTTCCTATTGGTTGATTCTTCGTTCTTTCTGCATGGACTTCACTAATCCACATTCAAAGATAGTTTAAATTGTGATACAGACCACTCCTAAAAAAGGGATGTTTGGCACTGAGACCTGTTCTCACACTTTCTGCAACAGCACAGGTACAAGTCCGCCATACCTTGTTTAGAGCACTTCTTTGAAGTTCACACAGCTTACCCGGCTCCTCATATAGGGCAAATTGTAATCAACAGCCCATCAACCATGCACTCTGAAAGGGCACTCGAAAACATGATGCAAAATCTGATCACTGAGTGACCTCGACAGGCCTGAATTACAATATGCATTCAATAATGCCCTGCTAAATGATTGTTATCACTGGTATGTACCACAAAGGAATGTCTGGTAAATCTATTCCCTAGGAATGAACCGGAACAATGCTGAGCATAGCATAGCAAGAGCTGTGCTAGGGAGGTGATCTACCTGAAGCCATGCAGGGTGTGCACTGTTGGGCATCCCCCATGGCTTCTCCTCGCTGGTCAAACTTTTGTACATTGACCCCATGGCTCACATCAGAGCCAACAGATCACTAACCACCCTCCTTCTCTATTACACGAGGAACAAGACAGGGATGTCCCCTCTCCCTGCTGCTTTTTATAATCGCCATGGGCCCATTGGTCTGGCACTTACAGGAGAATCATCTGAATTGTGGCTTACAGTCTAAATCTGGTCCCTTACTAGTTTCCTTATATGCAGATGATGTATTGCTATTCATACGGCAGCCCGTAGACAGCTTAACTCCGATCCTTCGAGGAGTGGCTCGTTTCGGCGACCACATTGTGCGAGCCACTCCCAAGTCCTGTGGGGCTTGCAGCATGAGGTGTCTCTCTGGACTAAAGATGCCAGCGCCCGCATGGTAAACAATGCATAAAACATCATGAAAACATAATAATTTATTATGTTCTTCTTCTTTATTGTTTTTTATATATGTAAATCTGTGTATCACTGATTGTACCATTATATTATTTAATCAAATATGGATGTTGTTTCTTATTTATCTGAGGTGTACTTTAGCCTCAATTAGGTTGATAAGTTTCATGGTTCTAGTAGGCCAAGAAGACATATTATTTAGAGTAGTACGTTTGAAAATTTCTGTAGGAGTGTGCGGCATGCTCCACTCCGCTGGCGGAGCTAACAGAGTTTTTGGAACTCTGCACTCAACGTGGAGCTTGGAGTTGTCCGAAAAACTCTGTTAGCCCCACCAGCGGAGTGGAGCTCACCCGGTGTGCGCTGTAGCCCAGTTGGGCTGCACAGCGCTAGCGCAGACAGGCTGCTGTTGCGCTGTGCAGCCATAACTGCACTGCAGCGCGCACTGGAGCAGAGGAGGAGGCAGCCGCTGGAGAGGAGGACCTCCCAGGAAGACCCAAGTAAGTCCTCTACTCCTCTGGTGCACAAACAAGGACTAAAACAGTAGCTTTCACAAGATCCTGCCACCTGCTCATTGGATAAGTTTTTGCTGAAAGTAACACCTTCCTGCTGCCTGATTAGTTCCAAAGACTTGTACTGACAGAACGCATACATAAATCGTACTATACCTAGTGTACAGTAGCACTAGACTCCGACTGACTCTTTCGTCGCAACAGCACTGGCCAGTTGAAATGATAAGTGCCTTTTGATTAGTTGTTGCGTGCTTGTTATGCTTGCATAAACACGTTAGAATGGAGGACTTTCTGAAGATTTGTGTTTTGTTTTTAACGCCATGTAGCGCTAGGAAGACCAAAAGCTGGGTGCGGCACGACAGGACAAGGGACCTGCAGAACAAGCACTGTCATGGCCTACTAAGGACAAGGAATTCCAGACACTGTGCACGTGACAGGCAATGCAAGCTCTACATAGTGCCAGTAATGCAAGAGCAAAGCAAGCAGTGGCAGTACAAGCCACAGAAGTAGCAGCAGGTAACAAGATTTGCAAGATCGGCAACCCCAGGTTTTGTGCAGGACACGCAATGATGCGATCTGCACAGTGCATGCAACGCAGGAGCAGCTCAAGGCAAGGAGCTGTGCAGGACAAGTAATGTCCGGAGGCATGTGCAGGGCAAGCGATGGTAGGATCTGCACAGTCCAAGCAATGCAGAAGCAGCTCAAGGCAAGGAGCTGTGAAGGACGAGTAATGTCCGGAGGCATGTGCAGGGCAAGCGATGGTAGGATCTGCACAGTGCAAGCATTGCAGGAGCAGCTCAAGGCAAGGAGCTGTGCAGGACAAGTAATGTCCGGAGGCATGTGCAGGGCAAGCGATGGTAGGATCTGCACAGTGCAAGCAATGCAGGAGCAGCTGAAGGCAAGGAGCTGTGCAGGACAAGTAATGTCCGGAGGCATGTGCAGGGCAAGCGATGGTAGGATCTGCACAGTCCAAGCAATGCAGGAGCAGCTCAAGGCAAGGAGCTGTGCAGGACAAGTAATGTCCGGAGGCATGTGCAGGGCAAGCGATGGTAGGATCTGCACAGTCCAAGCAACCCAGGGGCAACAGAAGGCAAGCAGTGCAAAGAGCCGTGCATGCCAAGCAGTGCCAGGATCAGCACATGGCTGCCAATTCAGGGGGAGACTATGGGACACAATAACAGGAGCTGCACAGAATTTGCAGTGCCAAGTGCCGTGCCCTGGGCAAGCAATGACAGACCCACAGGTTAGGCCATGCAGGCACTACATATGGCAATGACAGGCGCTGCTCATGACAAGCAATGCCAGACTCACATGTTAGGTCATGCAGGCACTGCATATGGCAATGACAGGCGCTGCTCATGACAAGCAATGCCATGATCTTCACATGGTAAGCAATGCAGGCACTGCATACGGCAGACAATGAAAGGAGCTATACATGACAAGCAAGGCTAGAAGCTGTGCACAGGACAAGGTAACACTGAACCAGGCAAGCAATGCAGGACCAACCTACTGAAAGCAGTGACAGGAGTCATGCAGGAGATGAGCAAGATTTGCACAGGACAAGCAATGTGGAAGCAAGGCAAGCAGTGCAGGGAGCCACTCGTGACAATCAGTGCCAAGAGCCATGCGCAGGACAAGCTATGTGGAAGCAAGGCAAGCAGTGCAGGGAACCACTCGTGACAATCAGTGCCATGCGCAGGGTAAGCAATGTGCAAGGAGCCACTCGTGACAATCAGTGCCATGAGCCAGGCGCAGGACAAGCAATGTGGAACCAAGACAAGCAGTGTAGGGAGCCACTCGTGACAATCAGTGCCATGAGCCAGGCGCAGGACAAGCAATGTGGAAGCAAGGCAAGCAGTGCAGGGAACCACTCGTGACAATCAGTGCCATGAGCCATGCGCAGGACAAGCTATGTGGAAGCAAGGCAAGCAGTGCAGGGAACCACTCGTGACAATCAGTGCCATGAGCCATGCGCAGGGCAAGCAATGTGCAAGGAGACACTCGTGACAATCAGTGCCATGAGTCAGGCGCAGGACAAGCAATGTGGAAGCAAGGCAAGCAGCGCAGGGAGCCACTCGTGACAATCAGTGCCGTGAGCCATGCGCAGGACAAGCTATGTGGAAGCAAGGCAAGCAGCGCAGGGAGCCACTCGTGACAATCAGTGCCGTGAGCCAGGCGCAGGACAAGCAATGTGGAAGCAAGGCAAGCAGTGCAGGGAGCCACTCGTGACAATCAGTGCCGTGAGCCAGGCGCAGGACAAGCAATGTGGAAGCAAGGCAAGCAGCGCAGGGAGCCACTCGTGACAATCAGTGCCATGAGCCAGGCGCAGGACAAGCAATGTGGAAGCAAGGCAAGCAGCGCAGGGAGCCACTCGTGACAATCAGTGCCATGAGCCAGGCGCAGGACAAGCAATGTGGAAGCAAGGCAAGCAGCGCAGGGAGCCACTCGTGACAATCAGTGCCATGAGCCATGCGCAGGACAAGCAATGTGGAAGCAAGGCAAGCAGCGCAGGGAGCCACTCGTGACAATCAGTGCCATGAGCCAGGCGCAGGACAAGCAATGTGGAAGCAAGGCAAGCAGCGCAGGGAACCACTCGTGACAATCAGTGCCATGAGCCATGCGCAGGGCAAGCAATGTGCAAGGAGCCACTCGTGACCATCAGTGCCATGAGCCAGGCGCAGGACAAGCAATGTGGAAGCAAGGCAAGCAGTGCAGGGAACCACTCGTGACAATCAGTGCCATGAGCCAGGCGCAGGACAAGCAATGTGCAAGGAGCCACTCAAGACAATCAGTGCCATGAGCCAGGCGCAGGACAAGCAATGTGGAAGCAAGGCAAGCAGCGCAGGGAGCCACTCGTGACAATCAGTGGCATGAGCCATGCGCAGGACAAGCTATGTTGAAGCAAGGCAAGCAGTGCAGGGAACCACTCGTGACAATCAGTGCCATGAGCCAGGCGCAGGACAAGCAATGTGGAAGCAAGGCAAGCAGCGCAGGGAACCACTCGTGACAATCAGTGCCATGAGCCAGGCGCAGGACAAGCAATGTGGAAGCAAGGCAAGCAGCGCAGGGAGCCACTCGTGACAATCAGTGCCATGAGCCAGGCGCAGGACAATCAAGCAGTGCAAAGAGCCGTGCATGCCAAGCAGTGCCAGGATCAGCACATGGCTGCCAATTCAGGGGGAGACTATGGGACACAATAACAGGAGCTGCACAGAATTTGCAGTGCCAAGTGCCGTGCCCTGGGCAAGCAATGACAGACCCACAGGTTAGGCCATGCAGGCACTACATATGGCAATGACAGGCGCTGCTCATGACAAGCAATGCCAGACTCACACGTTAGGTCATGCAGGCACTGCATATGGCAATGACAGGCGCTGTTCATGACAAGCAATGCCATGATCTTCACATGGTAAGCAATGCAGGCACTGCATACGGCAGACAATGAAAGGAGCTATACATGACAAGCAAGGCTAGAAGCTGTGCACAGGACAAGGTAACACTGAACCAGGCAAGCAATGCAGGACCAACCTACTGAAAGCAGTGACAGGAGTCATGCAGGAGATGAGCAAGATTTGCACAGGACAAGCAATGTGGAAGCAAGGCAAGCAGTGCAGGGAGCCACTCGTGACAATCAGTGCCAAGAGCCATGCGCAGGACAAGCTATGTGGAAGCAAGGCAAGCAGTGCAGGGAACCACTCGTGACAATCAGTGCCATGCGCAGGGTAAGCAATGTGCAAGGAGCCACTCGTGACAATCAGTGCCATGACCCAGGCGCAGGACAAGCAATGTGGAAGCAAGGCAAGCAGTGCAGGGAACCACTCGTGACAATCAGTGCCATGAGCCATGCGCAGGACAAGCTATGTGGAAGCAAGGCAAGCAGTGCAGGGAACCACTCGTGACAATCAGTGCCATGAGCCATGCGCAGGGCAAGCAATGTGCAAGGAGACACTCGTGACAATCAGTGCCATGAGCCAGGCGCAGGACAAGCAATGTGGAAGCAAGGCAAGCAGCGCAGGGAGCCACTCGTGACAATCAGTGCCATGAGCCATGCGCAGGACAAGCTATGTGGAAGCAAGGCAAGCAGTGCAGGGAACCACTGGTGACAATCAGTGCCATGAGCCAGGCGCAGGACAAGCAATGTGCAAGGAGCCACTCGTGACAATCAGTGCCATGAGCCAGGCGCAGGGCAAGCAATGTGGAAGCAAGGCAAGCAGTGTAGGGAGCCACTCGTGACAATCAGTGCCATGAGCCTGGCGCAGGGCAAGCAATGTGGAAGCAAGGCAAGCATTGCAGGGAACCACTCGTGACAGTCAGTGCCATGAGCCAGGCGCAGGACAAGCAATGTGCAAGGAGCCACTCGTGACAATCAGTGCCATGAGCCAGGCGCAGGGCAAGCAATGTGGAAGCAAGGCAAGCAGTGCAGGGAACCACTCGTGACAATCAGTGCCATGAGCCAGGCGCAGGACAAGCTATGTTAGTAGCTGTACATAGGAGAGGACAACACGGTGTCTACACCAGGCAAGGAATGCAGGAGCAACCTGCTGAAAGCAGTGACAGGAGTCATGCAGGAGATGAGCAGCGTCAAGATCCTATCATTACAAGCAATTTGGAAGAAAGGCAAGCAGTGCAGGGAGCCATTCATGACAGACAGTGCCACGAGCCCTGCACGAGAGAAGCAATGTCAGGATTTGCACATGGCAAGCAACGTAAGAGCAGCCTATGATGAACTACAACAGGAGCACTGAAGAGCACGTATTGTCCTGGCCTTGCAATGACAAGTAATGTAAGGGGCTGTGCACAGAACAAGCCATGCCAGCACATGCTCTTGGAAAGCAACAAAGGAATATGGTACGCAATGCAAGAGCCGTGCATGCCAAACAATGCCAGGAGCCTGCACTGTGCAAGCAATGCCGAGGCCACAAAAGGCAAGCAATGCAACGAGCTGCGCGGGACAAGCAGTGCCAGGAAGGCTCAGCAGAGGGACAACAAAGTAGGAATAAAGCATGCAGTGCAAGTACTGTGCAAGCAGTGCCAGGATCCATGCATAGGATAAGCAAGGCCTTTTTCTGCACGGTGCAAGCATTGCAGGGGCAACGTAAGGCGAGCAATGCAAGGAGCTGTGCAGGACAGGCAATGCCAGGATCTGCACAGTGCAAGTAATACTGCCAATGCAAGAAGGCAGAAGCCATGCACAGGACAAGCAACAGATCAACACAGTGTAAACAATGGAGGAACAAGTGCAGCTATGTAATATACCATGAAGACAAGCAGTGGGAAAGTAATGTGTAACGCAAGCATTGCAGGGATTTGCACAGTGCAAGCACTGCAGGGATGGCACAAGGCAAGCATTGCAAGGAAATGCACCAGACAAGCAATGCCGAGAGCTGCACACTGCACGCAATGGGAGTCACATCTGGGCATACTTGTCGTTCTTATGGAGTTGCACTGAAGCAAACAAAACAGCAGTGCTTGGAATGGTTGAATTAATCTCAGTCACTGTAATTACTCGGGCTGCATCCCACTCCATCATTATTTTGCACACCGTGTCACCTAGATTAGGCCCTGATATATGCAAATAAGATATGCTTCATCTCCAGTGCGAGCAGTCCAGGCTGAACCACCAAGCAAGGCCGGCCAGAAACCGAAGGCAGGTTTGGCCCTGATTGGAGCTCATTAGTCTGTGCATCTTGATTCCAGTGAGCACAGGACCCATGTCTGGGCATACCCATCGGTCTTAGGGTGTTACACTGAAGTAAACAAAACAGCAGAGACTGAAATTCTTAAATTAGTTTCAGCCACTGGTAATTAGGCAGGATGCATCCCAGTCCATCATTATTTTGCTCACCATGTCACCTCAGATTAGGCCCAGCTCTATGCAAATCAGCTTCGGGCCTGCTGCGCTAGGAACAGACCATCCTGAACTGCACAGTCAGGCCACACAAGACACGTGATACCAGGAGAATTTCTTTGCAATGTGACCACGCAGTGCCAGAACCCATGTTGCGTAATAAATGCAAGCAGCTGCCGTTCCGGGAGAATCCCTGCGCCAGTGATCACTAGAGCCATGCAAGGCCAGTGAATTCAGCAGCACTGCAGGGCAAGCTGTGCCAAAAAGGCATGCGATGCCAGGTTTAAGAAGGCCAAGCGAGGCCTGGAGCCATGCAAGGCAAACCCCAGGAGCCACGCAGGGCAAGCAGAGCATACCATGCAAGGAGCTGTGCAGGGCATGCAGTCAGAAGCAATGCAGAACAGGTTATCCAGAGCAGTGTAGGGCAAATGATGCCAGGGCGCTTGGAGGGTTTGCAGTACTGAGGGCATGGGGTGACTGATGTCAGTTCCCATGTCATGTAGGCAATGCCATATGTCAGAGCAGGTGTTGACTGGATCTGCACAGGGCAGACACTAGTAAGAGCCATGCAGAGGTGGTACCCAGATCTATGCAGGGCAGGCAATGCCACATGGTACACACAGCAAGTGGTACAACACCAGTGAAGAGCAAGCAATGCTAGGAGCCACGCAGGGATGCGATCCCGTGAGCAATGTAGGGCACGCAATGCCATGTGACATACACAGCAAGTGTTGCCAGTGAGGGCAAGTGGCTCCAGCAATAGCTAGTGACACAAGAGATGGTCAGTTCAAGATAAGCCAGGGGCGAAGTAAGGCAAGCATCCCGGGAGCGGTGCAGAGCAAGCTAAGCTGAAGGGCACACGTCAGTCTGTGCCAGGTGCCAGGCGGGACACTTGTATCCATGATCCGAAGAAGGCAACAAATTCCAGGAGCCATGCCGCCTCGTCGTGCTTTGTACATGGCACACGATGGTGGTAGTAGTGAAGGGCAGTTAATGCCGAGATCCACACTAGGGTGCAATACAGTAGCCACAGAAGTGAGAGCAGGTATAGGAAGTAATGTCAGGTGCTAGGCAGAGCAAGACAAGCCAGAAGGTGGCACACAAGGCAAGCATCTCCAGGAGCCATGCAGGTCAACCATGAGCAATCAGTGCTAGGGACATAGAGGGCACGAGGCGCCAGGCATTGCAAGTGATGCCAGGACCTAGTCAAAGACCTGCCAGGAGGAGTCACGCAAGGCGAGCACTCCCTTGAGCCATGCAATTCAGTCACCGCCAAGATCCATAGGGGGCAAGACGCCACTGGCATTGCAAGTGATGCGAGGAGCTAATCAGGACGAGACATGCCAGGATGAGCCCGGGAAGGCGGGCACCCCCTGGAGCTATGCTCTGCTACCAAGTGCGACCAATGCCAGAAACTACAGAGGACACGAGATGCCAGGCATTGCAAGAGATGCAAGGATACAATCGGGACAAGACATGCCAGGAGGAGCCGCGCTGGGCAAGTAGACCCTGGAGCCATGCAGGGCAACCAATGCCGAAAGGCACAGGGCAGTCATACCAGGAGCCACAGAGGGCAACTGACGTCAGAGGCCGTGCAAAGGATGGCATGCCAGCGGTATGGTAGTTCTGTGGTACACCTGTGCTCTTTTAAAGACTAGTTCTTACCCAGTGCTGAATGGTCATATCTCGAGTGTGCCCTTCGTCATTTGATTGACGGTTCTACAGAAGCCAGTCCCCGGGCGCAGATTTCTGTTTTAGTTAATTATTTTATCCGTATCTAGTAATTAACTTATCGTGTAGCCTGTGCTCAAATCATTAAGCGTGTCACTACGTGAACGCGCCGTCGGGACTGCACGTAGCGCTCTTATAACATCACGAATAAAAAAAATATCGCTACTTGTGCCACCTGTTCCTGGGCAGAGATTTGTTAAAATGACAGGGGAGGTGGTTCTGCTCCGCAAACAGCCAGAAGACCTGGCTTCAAATCTTAGCTTTTCACTACCACGTTGTGAACTACGATGCGTGATCCTGAGCAAAACACTTTAAACTTCCCTCTCTCGCACACATAAACATAATTTAACACACTCTCTCCCTTTCTCTGTCCCTCACACACACATTTTGTATTCCCGTCTCAGCTGAAAAGGGAGCGCCTTGCAACAGTCTAAGCCCCGGAATTAAGCGCCATGTAAAAATCTGCCATTTGTATTTGAATAATCGATCACTTAGACACGTTAAAGCGCACTTACACATCCTTGGCGGGCAGGCTCCGTCCTTCCACCACCCTGAAGTACAGGGATGTATTCTTGGCCATGCTGTTCAATGAAGGTAATCAACAAAGTTGTTCTTGTTCTGGTGAAATGGTCTAATGATTGGCATCGAGTCCGGGGGGAGGAGGGCCCTGGGTCCTGCCCGTCAGAGCCGGGTGTCCAGCAGTCCGCTGCCCATCCTGGCGTCAGGTCCGGCTGCGCGTCCCGTGCCCGGGAGGTAAAGCGCTTGTAGAGACAGCGTGGTGGGGAGCGCTAGGTGTGTTAGGGAGCAGAAGGCGGCACCAGAAAGAGGGGTGTTGCTTGGTGATGACACCGCCCCCGGCCCCGCTTTCAGAGGCACCCTTGGTATCTACCGCTCCACCTTTGCCCAGGCAGACAGGCAGGTACGAGGCTGGCAGGCGGGAGCCCGTTGCCTGCCTCACGGTCGCCCTCTGGGGTGTGTGTTTTTTTCTCTGGAGGGGTGGATAGGTGGGCGCAGGGGGCTGTCGTGCCGCTGCAAGCTCTGACGGAGAAGAGGCCACTTTGGTCTCTGACAGCTACAGGTTGTCGCCGAGGAGAGGAACTGCAGGAGACGCACGGAGGAGAGCGAGAAGCAGACGGACCTCTCCCGCCCTCTGCTGGTGGTAGTGGGGCACTGCTGACAGAGAGAGAAGCGGGAAGGACTGACCGACCGGAAAATGTACTTATCTGTGTATTCAACTAATTTATGGACCTGGTTACTTATTCTTTAATTTCTATAGGTTTCTTATTTAGCCATACACTAATTTGTTGATGTATTATATGTATTTTTATTTTGTTTTTATTCGATGTTTGTGCAAGGGTTTGTTTCAAGTAATAATTAGTTTAATTGCTTTTTTATTTGTTTGTGCACAATCGCGTATCTCCAAGCCCTTCGATTCCACCTTGCCACTCCTTTGAATAAAAACATCGGGTTTATATCACCAATATCAATGCACTTTTCACTTTTCTTTGGTGTCGCGTGCTTCTCCCTTCTACTCAACAGTATTTATTCCCGCTTTTTCTCAAGTCATATCGAGGGGAAGTTAAAGAAATCACTCCCAGTTCCTTTCCCCCTCACCGCTACCTCGAGGTGTCTCATGTTAAACCGAAATCCCCGGAGAATCTCGGTAAAAATGCTGCATTCTCCTCATGGCTACAAGTCATTCCCGTGCCACCTTGGCTGGTGGCAGTCTGGAGGGTGTGAGGGCCAGGCGGGAAATTAAGGTGTTAGATTCACAACGGATTATCCAGAGAGCAACATCGGTGCGATTGAGGTGTAATAGGATGGGAATATGGGAGTGTCATTGTCTGCCCTGATGCCAGTGTTAGTAATGTGTGCGCGCTATTGCCCATTCGCACCTGGGGCAGCCCGCGGGCAAGTGGTCAGAGGGTGGCCGTGCCTCAGCTCCTGACAGCGGGCATGCCAGCTACTGCCAGCCTCCATCCATTGCGGCCTGTTGCTGGGGAAATTCAGACACACAGGCTCCGTCACTTCTGACATCAGCCCGGGCTTTCCCACCTCCTCTGTGAACCCACCTCGCAGCGGGTGCCATTCACCCCCTTCCCTTCCGACTCAGCCCTCCCAGAGGGGATTTAATAGAGATTAGGATGGCAGGCCTGATGGGAAGTCCAGATTCCTTCGAAAACAGTTTAAGATAACGTCCGCTTGTGTATGTGCCTCGAGCAAAGAGGTTCGATTCAGGAGCTGGGGAGGGGGGGGGGGGGGGGGGGGGGAAGGGAGAGGGGTGTTTCTGCGACTGAGTTTCCATGCAGTTCTCAACTGAGAAATTGTGAAGCTTCGATCACGAGCAAAAAGATAACACTTCTTCACTAACCGCATAATGAAAAAAATCCTTGGCATTGTCGGTTCTTTCTTTGTTTTGCCACGGTTTTTGACAAACCTAGAACATAGACATATGTAAAACAATAATATTCTTTGGGCCTTGAAAAGCACACAGACATTCTCGTACTATTCCAAGGGAACTAGAGAACTATTTTGTGAGCGGATGTGCTCCTTGTGAAAGGGTGGTATGCCATCACTCAGCCTGAAGTGGGATGATGGGTGGAGAAGGCTGACCACTACCCCACGCCCTTTGCAGTAGTGGGCGAAAGACAAATGTGAGTGACAATAAGAGACCAGTAGCTGAAGATGGGTGGCTGAAAGCCCCTGTAAGTAAGTATATTACATACATAATTTTAGTAAAATCAAAATGTGCTGGCAAAAGCCGGCCTTAAAAAAGTATAACACAAACAAAAGTTTGCAGTCAGTCGGTTGTGTGGAGTATGGCTACAGTTCTGTAGATGTCGCCCCGGCTGCCTGCCATCTTTCAACAACAATGGGTGTTAATGGCCGTTTGTTGTCAGTGCCTTGGTCAGAGCAATGAAGGAATACAGCTAAATTGTATAGTACAATAGCGCCCTCGAAAAGCGGCTTAATTAGTGAAAAGAAATAAAAGTCTTGATTCCATGCCGTGCCCATTTCTCCCACCACTCTAACTTCGTGTCTCTTTATCCCACTCTTGCAGTTTCTTTTATCAACTCAGCTAGCCCTATTGTCCTCGTTTCCCTATATTTCTCTTCCTTCATTGTTTCTTCCTTTTCTGCTTCTTGTCACTTACGGTAAGTAATAGACACCAAAAATGAGTGCCTATGGCCAATGGCACAAATTAAGCTTTGTCAAAAGGTACCCCAGAACTTTGGTTGAATGACAGATTGAAGACAAAATAATAGTTAACATAGGGATGGTGAGACATATCTTCAAGGTCGTATAAAAGGCACATTGAACAGAAATGGTCTGGAGATGGGCAGGCAGGAATTCCAAATCTTTCCAGAAACTTGGGACAATGCTCTTGTCTTTGCGTTGCAGGCACAAGTGATGGTCAGAAAGTGGGTGGTCATAAATCTAATTTTTCTGGCTGGCACTTATCTGGTAGAACATGTGCAAAGAAACATGGGACGAGTTGAGAATAGCCTGTAAAATATACAACTACTTTTTAATAGAATCTATTTATGAACAGGAGTACAGTGGGCGTTCAACAGACACCCAGAAATGATTCAATTCTGTCAGTGCTGTATTCTGGCCAACTTGCAGCTCGTTGAGCAAGTATATTGGAAGACCGAGGTAGATAGATTTCCCATAGTCAAGCCGCATAACATTCTTTCTGAGTTCAGGTGGAAGTAGAGGGAAGTTTCCAAGGGCTGGGCTGGAAACCAAAACCAGGTCTGGCAAAACAATTTAAAACAGCTTCCCACTGCAGAAGACATTGGCTAAAAAGGGGTTGTGACTTTCATGGTTGGGCCTTAGCAGCTTATCTTGCTCTCAAACCACAACTTATCCCACTCGGAAAATGCCAGAGCAGTAGAATGGCCTCTATGTTTCCAAGTGTCCTAAGAAAATGGAAACAAGAAGCAGACAATTTGCCATTTTATGGCTTAAGTTAAAGATCATTATAAGAAATGGTGTCAGGCAGTCGCGGCTCGCAGGTCTTACATGGGAAGGGGCAGCGTGCGGGGGGCAGCAGAGGGGTTCTGGGGGATATTAATACAATTAAAAAAAAAAACTTATTGAACGCAGGCCGCACCGCTCCTTCATCTCTGCTGCAGCCAGCTGCAGGCACAGGCTCCCAGCTTGCCCTGCAGCCATACCTGACGCTGCTCAGAGCAGTCTCAAGATTGGCTGGGAGCATCCAGCCAGGGCACTCCCAGGCAGACTGGGAGCCTGAGCTGGCTCTCTCCAGCCCGGCAACACAAGAGAGCCCTGTGCGCATGTGTTTTTGGCCAGCCCAAGACAGCCGACCAAACACACATGCGCTTTGAGGGGTAGTGCTGAGCACTCCCCTTCACACTTGTCACCCCTGTGGCCCCACCCCTCTAGAAGAAAACGCTAATAAACTTAGGGCCAGATGTATGAAACGTTTTTGCACTCGCAAACAGTGCGAATCGCACAAATCGGCTGTTTGCGAGTGCAAAAACATGGTCTGCGATGCATGAAAGGCATTCGCAGACCAAAAATAAGAAATTGCAAAAATTTCGATTTTTTGCGTTGCGACCTGGTTTTGCGAGTCGCATTTTGCAATTCGGTATTTCCAGTAGAAAATTGCAAGGCGCAAAATGCGATTCGCAAATTCCAAGTCGCAAATAGATGCATAAAAAAATCGCAATTTGCGAATTCTCGCAGAATGGCATTTTGCACATGCAAAATACCACTAAGTGAAAGCAGGTGGTAACCAGGTGCAACCTATATAAAGAGGCCCAGAATGCCTCAGACTCTTTTCCACAATGGCCGCACTCTACGTCATGGCGAGGAGGATGAGGATCTTGGCAGGTTTGAGGAGAGGGAGGAGGAGACAGGAGCGCATTTTCAGAGTGCGCATTACACTGTTTGACCTGACAGAGGAGGAAATATTTGAGAGGTATAGGTTGAACTCAGCCATGATACTTGATCTGATAGCTGAGCTACAACCCATACTGCAGCGCAGAACACTAAGGACTCACAGCATACCCACCCATGTGCAGGTATTATGCTCCCTACAACTACTTACCTCAGGGAGCTATCAAGGGGTCATAGCAGCAGCTGGAGGGGTTTCACAGAGTACCCTCTCCAGATTTTTCAATGCATTTATCAACGCCATGCTAAGCAAACTCCAACAGTACATCAGATTCCCCCACACCCCACAGGAAATACAGCAGACAAAAATAGTTTTACCAGATAGCACAGTTCCCCCACGTCCTAGGTGCCATAGATGGCACACATGTGGCAATCTGTCCACCATCAGCCAGAGAGTATGTGTACCGAAACCGTAAATACCAACATTCCATGAATATTCAGGTGATATGCAATGCCTCCTATATCATAACTGATCTCGTGGCCAGGTACCCAGGGAGCACACATGATTCGTACATCTTTCGCCACAGTGGCATTCACACAAGACTGCTAGCTGGGGAGTTTGGTGAAGGATATCTAATAGGTAATGTCACTCTGTACACTGGTGCATAGATGGCGAACCCATGTCAGATGGCTCAGTTACTCATCACACCTTCTGTCCCTTCCAGGAGACAGTGCCTACGCAGTGCGCACCTACATGATGACACCCTGGACAACATCCCTGCTGCTATGTGCAGCCTCCACTTGTTCCGCCACTGCGCATCGGGCGATTAGTGCAGTGGAATTCGCCATCCTGTTCGAGGACCTGCAGTAGCTGCCAAACATTGTCCGGAATCTGTGTTCCTGTCTGCGCCGGCTAACCCTTTCATGGCGCAGCTCCTGGCAGAGGTCACGGACAGCACTAGTTAGGTCCCTGGTGTCCTCTGAAGCCTGCACCTGTCCCTCACGCAGCTGTGAAATATTGCTATTTAGTGCGTCCAGTTGCCGATGCAGGCATCATGTGTCGGTTGTGCACTTGCAGGTTCCGGTCCAAACTAAGTATGCGCTTGTTTTTCAGGCGCTGCTGCTGCAACATAGCAGCCTCAAGGCTCCCGAATAAGGACGGACCCTCACCTGCCTCATGATGTTGCTGCTGGGACTCTGTTGCAATCCTGCGTGGTGCTGGCTGACCCCTGCCCTCCAGAATCTGGCTGCGCCTGTCTGGTGCAGACGGTGTGCTTGGCCCTTCCAAGTGCTCATCTGTGTCGCCGCTGAACTCTGGCAGTGGTAGTGCCCTGGGCCTGTGGCGGACAGTGGATATGTGGAGGGACCCACTGGTGTTGGTGTCCGAGGGCTGGTGGGTGTCCGTCTCTCCTACACATGGACTGTGTGTGGCTGCTGGGCCTGGCCCACCTGCAACAACAATATGCAGCATGACAGTTCTGTATGTTACATTATCTGTCAGAAAATGGCAATAAAGGTATAGGTACTGCTCTACACGGTGTTGTGTGTGTTGTGTTACCTTGGGTGTCACTATACTTCATTACATTGTTATGCTACTGTCTGTACTAGTTTGTGGACTGCCACTCCCATAATGCATTGTTGTGCTGCTTCTAAGATGTGGACTGGACTACTTCACACACTGCTTCACATTACATGCTAATTCCTAAGGGGCTTTTGTGCATACACATATCGGGTTCACAAACAACATTGCACTTACCTTGGCTGGTACTCAGTGTACCGGAGGTGTCGATGTCTGTGTCCCCAGTCACAGCTTCAGGGAGGAGTGTGGATTCCACCAGGTCCTCCAATGGTGTGGATGGTGCTTCGGTTAGTGGTCCGCCACCTGTACCCCTGGCCTCCGCAAGTTTCCTTGCCACCCTCTCCTTTGCACAGGAGCGCAGGTCGTACCACCTTTTTTTAAATTCCTCTATGGAGCGCTGTGCCACTCCAATGGCGCAGATTTTTGCTTGAATGTCCAGCCATAATCTTCTTTTTTTGCTGTCAGGAACCTGGAGTGAAGATTTCCTGAACAGGCGGTCATGGCTCCTCACCACCTCTTCAGTCTGGACCTCAAGCTCCTGTTCACTAAATTTAAGCTTGCGCTTCCTTTCTGCCTTCTCCTGTGATGGTCCTGGGGTCTCCATCCTGGCTCAGGTGTTTCTGCTCCTGCTGAGTGCTGCTCTGTGTGGCTGGGCTGCTCTCTCTCAGGATGCTGGTTTGGGTGTGGCACCTGAAAATGCCTGGGATTACTCATTTCCTGCTGGTGATGTCATCAGGCTCCTCCAGGTGTGCATTCTCGAACTTTCTCGCAATTTGCGATTTTTTACCGAATCGCAAAAAAAATCGCAAATTGCGAGAATGCAAATTGCGATTCGGTAAATGGGCCTCACAAACCACAAAGAGCGATTTTTAAGAAATCGCTAATTCCAAATCGCAATTTTGTTACATGGCCAATTGCGACTCGGAAATAGCAATTTCTTAAAAATCGCTAATTGCGATTCGCAAGCTCATGTTTTCATACATATGGCCCTAAGTTTATTATCGATTTCTTTTAGAGGTTTTGCAGCTGCCACTGCTGGCAAGAGGGCAACAATCCTCTGCCCTAATGAAGGAGCCGTCCCTGGTGTCAGGATTTCTTACTTGAAAAACATGAATCAGGATGATCACATGGAGCTAGGCCAAAAGATGCCAGCTCAAGAAGGGAAAATTCTCATTTTTCTCAGTGTTGAGTTTTATGAAACTGGTCTACACCCATTAGGCAATGGCAAGAAGTCAATCTTGAGCCTTTGCTGAGACGAGAACGAGTGGTCCACAACTCTAAGATTTAGGTGAGTAGCAAAACAAAAAAAGCAGTCAGAAGCCACGTGCACCAATATGTGTGGCCACTGGGACAACATAGATGTTGAAAAGGGTTTGGATTAAAGAGGAGCTCTGTGGGATTTCACATGAAAAGGCCCTAAAAGAGGAATGGACATGCGGGAAGGCACATACTTGCGCTCTCTCTGTTAAAAAAGTTATCCAAGTTAGTGCCCAGGCTCCCACTCACGCTCCATTAGACTGGGCATTGGAGTGAGAAACTTTGTAGAAAAGACACTGTTCTGCTGCCAGTGCAGTGAAAGAATAAAGGGTTCCCAGTGGGAGGCCAGTGAGCATTCACCAGACCTGCAAGGTCAAATATGTTTTTGTAAGTCACTCTTTCTACCCCTCCAGCAAAACCAAGTCATCAGCCAGTTCAACATATCTGTTACCTTTCTTTAGATGTGGCTGCAGGCAACGTTAGCTGCAATACAACAGCCTATACATTCCAAGCACAAAGAGGAACCCAATGTAAGTCTCCCGCCATTGGCTGTTGTAAACATCATTGACATATTGATCAGCCGATACCATCAGCTTATTTTGAAGCATAACTCCTATTAATAAACTATAAGCCCTCAATCTAGCTCATGATACCTTTCCAATAACTGTTTGCTGTTTTCGAGGAGGATGGGAGGGCAGACTGACCACCAAAACTACCTGTTAATATTACCTCAGTGCAGCCATGATCCATGCCCAGAAGTCCCTCCTTTTTCCAGAATGCTGTAGCTCTCTATGGGAGAAAAATTCATATTGCCCCCATAAGAAGGATTGCGAGAATTCTTCCCCAGTTCCACTCTGTGGAAATTTCTTGATGCCACCGCAGGCAATAATGGAGAGAGTTCATCCCTATCCCACCCTGGGAAAATCCCTTGGTGCCATGCTAGGCAATACTGGGGAGAGTTGTTACCCCGTCTCACCCAGCTTACTTGTAATGTCAATAGGATCCCCACATCCCGAACCATTAAAGACAACACATTTGCTCACTGAAAAATACATGGAATCATCCTTGTAAATAGGCAGATCTGCTCTTTTCCACATTCATCTCTACATACTAGTCTCGGAGGCTTCATAACCCCCCCCCCCCCACCCCCCACTGCTCCCAAATAACCGCGATGTGGAGTTTACAGATGTCCTTGTCATGGCACACTTGGATTATTGCAACATCATCTACTTTTGTCTCTTTAAGAAACTCATTGCCAAACTACAGGACCAGACAACCAGGATGTGACTAAACCTCTACAAACATGACTTCACTAAGCCCTCTCTGAAAGCTCTCCACTGGCTTCTAGCAGCAGCCAGGATCACATTGAAAGTTCTCCGCTTTGTCCATAAAGCCTGCTGGATCAGCGGCACAGAGTGCTTTCAGTAACCGTCATCACCCAAGCCCCCAAGCCAGAAATCCTGACTCCACATCAGTCCTACTGGTCCATCAATGCTCTTTCAAGAGTATGGAGGCAGGGTGACCACCTGTCCATTAAATACAAGCACTGCGCATACATTCAACATAGCGTCTCTTACTGACTTCATAAAGGACAGCATTTGGCCATAATTTCACCAACTTCACTTTTGCAGTTTTGGGTCATAGGGGCAAGCTAACAGCTGCAGTGGTGCATGCCTGCCATTTGCCAGAACGGAAAGGATAATGTGCTATTTATTACTAAATGAAAAAGAAAGGTATTTCCTAAAGAACAGATACCTTCCTAGGACCTTTGAAAAGCACCAGTCTGTTGGCCATCGTGCTACTGTTTTTGATGGTTTTCGGATTTATTTGTATTTTTTGCTGTTTTCTTCTCATACAATATGCACAAAGATGTTGAAGCATGTAACACTTTTCATTATCTAGGGCATGCTGTCAAATAATTTTGATGTTTTGTTGTTATTGTTTTGAGTGCAGTGATTGGCCGGTGGCTGGGCGGACTCATGGAGGGGTGGATGGATTGATGCAGAGTGGGTGATGAATGAAGTGGGTGTAGATGTGTGTTATATCAATAAATCGCTGCATTAACTGGAAATATGCAGACCAAAGATCAAGAAAAGAGAGACAGTCAGAGAGTGTACAGTAGAGCCAGAGTGTTTGTCTCTGCAGCCACCATTGTTTCTTCTGGCCTTAGGTGAGTGAAGGTTGACCCCTGAGCAGGGTGGTTTGAAAGTAAAATGTATGTATCCTTTAATAACAGTTTCCAGCAGCAGAAGAAGGATCTGCTAATAAATGTTTTTGGCCTCCTTTTTGGTTTCTCATTCGTGTTTTCAAATTTGACCTGTAATGATAATACCACCACTTCTGGTGGAAATATTGTAATTTACACTTTCTGTAAGGGGCTTTGGCTCAGCATTTTTCAGCCATTGGCTTCTTTGTGTCTGGAATCTTCAGCCATTGGCTTGAGACATTGTCAATCACGTCTTTGATCTATCTACAGAAGTATTTATTTCTTTTTGTTGTTTGGGTGTACGCTAAGGCCACCACTTCAATGCTTTAGACACTACTTTACATCTGAAAAATAAACACTGTCATTACACATTAAGGGCCAGATGTGGCAAACGTTTGGCGACTCGCAAACGGCAAACTTTGCCGTTTGCGAATCGCAAAACGCGTATCCCAATGCAGAAATGCATTTTGCGAGTCATTACCGACTCGCAAAATGCATTTCAGACTCGCAAATAGGAAGGGGTGTTCCCTTCCTATTTGCGAGTCGCATTGGGATGCAATACCATTTGCGACCGCATATGCGGTCGCAAATGGCATCGCAGTTACCATCCACTTCAAGTGGATGGTAACCCAATCGCAAATTGGAAGGGGTCCACATGGGACCCCTTCCAGTTTGTGACTGGAGCCCAAAATATTTTTTCAGGGCAGGGAGTGGTCCAAGGGACCACTCCCTGCCCTGAAAAAAACCCGAAACTAAAGGTTTAGGTTTTTTATGAAGTGCAGCTCGTTTTCCCTTAGGGAAAACGGACTACACTTAAAAAAAAATAAAACTGCTTTATTTAAAAGCAGGTCGCTAACATGGAGGTCTGCTGACGTCAGCAGGCCTCCATGTTAGCGAGTGCCTATACTCGCAATGGTGCCGCAATTTGCGACCCACCTCATGAATATTCATGAGGTGGGTCATTGCGACCCCATTGCGAGTTGCAGTCGGTGTCTGAGACACCGTACTGCATAGCAATTTGCGACTTGCAAATTGCGAGTCGCAGGGACTCGCAATTTGCAAGTCGCAAATTGCTTTTTTCCTACATCTGGCCCTAAATTCTTTACCTCATCCATACATTGTAAACACAATGTAATCCTATTTTAATTATTTTACCCTGCAACAGACATGTATTGATCTTGGCAGCACTCAGTTGTAGACGTCAAACCTATTGGCTTTGCCAGTGCTGTTTGTGTCTTGTAATGCTGCAGCCTGCCATTACATCTAGTACAAGATCTTGAAGGTATACCAAGAGAGTGAGTTATTTCTAGGCTGGAGGCAGGGGTAGAGCAAATATCACTGAGAGGTGTTCGGCTGAAGCACTCACTAGTTTCGTCAGAAACAATCATAGTGAGAACTCTCTCTCATTACCTTACACTTCTCGCCCTCTCTGTATTTAATAGAAATAGTACTACTGCTTATGAGCTGGGAGTCAGTGTTCATTCACAATGCGCTGCTTCTGGTGCTATCGGTCATAAGGTAGCAGAGATGTGTGACAGACGTCTGCTTGTTTATCAGTTTTTTAAAACGCCCTGTTAAATATGAATATTGTGCTCAATAGGGCTCTGCATTATTCATACCTAAGAAAATAAAACAACTTTGATTTGTGCATGAGTCAGCCGTCTATTTACTTACATTATTGCCTGGCCTACTCTGAAGTGTCTGTAAAATTGACTTTTTACCCTGAATTGAAGAGCTTTATAAAACTTAAAAATAAACAAAGGAGACCACAGACGTTTACTATGTTCAACCTCAATGAAATGAGGCCTCCTTTTTCGTTCACTTCAGGAGATGATGTAACACAGCATCCCAATTTCCCCTTTGAGTTTATGGTTTACCATCATGCCGCTAAAACCTTCAGATGCCACTAAAGTTTATTTTCCAAAAGTAAACGCTAATTTAGTTCCAGTACAAAGGAGAACCATATTCATAACTCTGCCCTCGGCTTTTCCCTTTACCTTAGCAAATCACATTAGATGAACTGATTGTGCATTCTACTTAGTTAGCAACATTGTCCACAGGGGTGAAGGTCTGAAAATGTGTGTGTCAGGGACATTTCCTAATTTTCAGTTCAGTCCAGTGTACCTAGATATGATCTTGAAATTCAGATTTCAAAAATAGTTTGTTGCAATTTAAAACACTTAGGGGCAGAGTTAAGAAAGGTGGCGCTGTACCAAGGGCAGCGCCACTTTTCTTGCGCCCACTTGCGCCCTCCTACTGCCACCATGTGTGCGCCGTCTTTAAAATAGGGTGCACCATGTCGCACGGTAGGGGGCAATAGCATCAACATTTTTGACGCTATTGATGTACTGTTCAGGGTTAGTGCCAAGATTTTGCTGCTAACCATGATCAGTACATAGGGGCCCATTGTAACCAAAGGTGTGCCCCTTTTAACGCCTGCTCTCAGCAGGCGTTAAAAGTAGCTGCAAAAAATGACACAGTGGAACCTCTTTGCATACAATAAGCCTAACATTAGCATAAAAAATGACACCAATTTGGCACTAGTGCTTCTTAAATCTGGGCCTCAATGTTCTTCCATAAATTACAAGCATTGGCAATTGGCTGCTGACCTTTTGGTATTACTGATGCCTTGTAAGTGAATGTTTTATATGCACTCACCCAATGTATTTAAACAAGCATTGTGTAAAATGCAAAATCGATTTTCTTTTTATTTAAAATCACCCATTGCAGCAGTAGTCCTGGCATTGAAATTGGTTACTTAATTGGTGATATGTACATTGAGCAAGAACAGAATGCTGTGACTCTGAGTCAGGTAAGTCAGTATATATATATATATATATATATATATATATATATATATATATAACCTTAAACACTCCTTCCAATATCAGGAGAACCAGGACACCTCCAATATGAAAATTCAGTTTATTTCAGCACAAAATCCAACGCGTTTCGGCAACAGCCTTACTCATGGACCATATATATATATAGGCTCTCATTTCAAACAAACAAAACCCTAGGAATTCACCTGTTATAGTTAGAGTTATCTCAAATAATTATAACTCGTGCCCTAGTGTAACTATAACTCCTGCCCCCGCCATGCACAGTTTTTTCATCAAAAATGTTACTGCAAATATTACATTGATAATATCATTGATGTTATCAAAGATGTCATGAGTGCTGTAATTTGTGGGGCAATTAGCAGTGCATGGCGAGGGTGCGAGTTATAGTTACCTTAGGGCATGAGTAGTTGTTGAGAACGGCTCTTATTCTTGAATATGCTGCATTGTACGCAGTAATAGAGTTTTGCATTGGAAGTGTGAAAAGAATTATCGAAAATTTACTTGTGACAGACTTGTACATTTTGAGAAATGGAGATGCTCCTTCGCCATAAAAAAGTGCCATCCGTATTGGAGGATTGGTGTTCATTTATAATTTGAAATGCGCTTCTCATATAATATGTAATGTTACTGAAGTATTTTTTAGTTTGTATTGCTTATGTTGGTTTGACACTTCATGTTATATTTTTGTTACCTATGAATTTTGTTAAAACTGTGAGGATTGGTGGGTTGCTGCAATCACAAGTGAGTGTAAAGGGGAGAGGCAACATGGCGTCTCTAAAGTTGAGAAAGGCGCTGAATGCCAAAACGTGTTCCATGGATTACGCTTGATAAAGAAAAGGGATTTTTTGTCATTCGGAGTACTGTCCTCTTTTGATACTATGCGAGGAAAAAGTGGAGATATATATACTGTATATATATATATATATATATATATATATATATATATATATATATATATATATACAAGGAGAAAGTGGAGATATATATATCGGGTTATATAGGTTTTCTTTTTGTCTTTGGAGTGCTGTCCTCTTTTGATACTATGCTCGGAGAAAGTGGAGATATATATCTTCTCGCATAGTATCAAAAGAGGACAGCACTCCAACTGACAAAAAAAACCTATATAACCCGATATATATATCTCCACTTTCTCCTCATATATATAAATATATATATATATATATATATATATATATATATATATTCCAATACCAAACGCCGGAAACCCGAAGCTACACAAATGATGGCGGTCCGAGTGTGGATCCAGCTATCCACTTATATTGTATGTCAGTTCCTCCAAAATACAAAGGACATGCTCGGACAGCAAAAATGTAGTCACATATATTGTTTAATAACAGATACCTCCTCATAACTCGTTTCAGCCGTAGCCTTGTTCACAAGGCATCACTCTATGCCTTAAAGGGTATTGTTTGACTTATATGGGGTGCTCCCTTCTGTCTGGGCAAAGCTAAACCTCTCTGAAGAGCTAAAATGATAACAAAATATGTGTCAGGGGTTGCTTTTGATCATTCCAGGTTGGCTTGGATGGTATTTTATCAAATCAATCTATCTATCTATCTATCTATCTATCTATCTATCTATCTATCTATCTATCTATCTATCTATCTATCTATCTATCGTTTGTATAGCCCCATACAAATATATATGCATACACATATACATACATATGTGCATATATATGCATATATGTGTGTTTGTACATAACTATTATTATTATTATTATTATTATTATTGGTGTTGGCTAATGTTAGACCTAACATATTTTAAATGATAATTCATTAAAATTTTCAAAACGTATGCACATAAATTCCGACTTGAAACAACATTGTTTTATACTGTCCTGTACAGTAGTTTCACTGTCCGTCCAATGCCACCAAATCTTTCTTTCCGCTCATTAAAACAGAACAAACAACAGTTTATCTCTGTGCCTCGGTTAATGCTTACTGCAGCACTTGTGAATCAGAGAGAGTTACTTCCCAGCATCTTTCCTTCAGCCTTTTGTCCTTCTGAATGGGCCATTAACATCGCTTCAGGCTTCAATAATTGCTAAGTAGCATCTGATAGAGACATTCACATTTCTGAAGGGGTTGAACTCACACTATCAAAAGAAAAGGATTTGAACAAAAGAATAGCCTAGAACTCAAGACTACTCTTCGCAGCTGGGATTTGGGCCATGGGGTGATATTAATAACTGCAGTATTTTCACAGCAAAGAATGATGGATTGACTCCCAGTGGTGCATTTCACCAGGGTTGATCCCTAGGGAAGTGTAGTATGGACACTGTAAGCCCCCCCCCCTTTCCTCACTAGATGTAGGTGCGACCAAGATGCACTGGAAGAAACAACTGGGAGCAAATCCCTTGATCTTCCGGTTAATATACAAAGCAGCCTCTCTGGCTTGCAGCTTTGCTGAACAACGTGCGGCCGGAATCCTCAGTGTCCCATTGTGATGGGGAGGGCATCTCTTTGCCTGGATGGTATTGGACTAATATTGGCTGGAGGTAAAGCACATCAGCACCTTCACCTTGAAGAGGATTTTATATATATTTTTTCTCTGAGGGTTTCTTATGTGCACAACGACATTTCCAGCACCCACTAAGTAGTATTGCGGCCGTAAAATATATTGAAAATAATTCAAGGAATTCACAGTGACCGTGTGACACAATGTGCCCTCCCTTTGCTTTAGCACTATTGTGCTGACAACAATAAGGACTACATTAACCAGAATGCTCGCAGAGGCTTGCAGCTACGCCTAAGAGGAAGGGGGCTTCCCACAAGCCAGGCCCGTGCACACGGTTGGTGGTCCCATAGAGGTATCCCAGTACTTGTGCCCGTTACTGCCATGTGCATTGTTGCTAATGGACTTCAGGCACTCGATCCTTTGGAATCTGGGGGAACCAGGCTGCCCCCAGGGAGCACGCACCGCTGGATCAGGATGCACTTACTCCCAGTCTGCCTGGCTCCTCCTGGGCACCCCACTGAGTTCTGTCCTTCAGAGACACACTGCCCATTCTGCCACTATGGCATTTTCCAGTTGGCTGAAAGGTAGGGGGGTGGTTTCAGAGCATGATGAGTTTGTTGCCTTTATCCCAAAATGAAAGCCCGACAGTCCCATTTTAGTAGGGTCTCCTGCAGTGTGGGGCTGCTTTGGACATTTTATCTAGGGCTCCTCCCGGGCCTCCTGCCCTAGTCAGGGGTATCCTTCCTAAAAGGACTGGAAGGGTGCAGTGCCTGCCCCCTAGAAACGTCTGCACTTCAGGAAGGCCTTAGGCCTGCCCAACCATTCGCCCATCTCAGCAGTCATGTGGTACTGCAGGCCACACCCTGGCGCCAGGTCCTGGACAGATAGTCCCTGAAGCCACCCTCCTGTTAGACAACAGTAGTGAGACACTGAAAGTCTGCTGGTCTTTGCAGTGCTTAATTTGTAAATAAAAAGGTGCCAGTGCCCAAAGCCCTCCTCAAACACGCGGCTGCTGCAGTTAAATGTGTGAACATGTAATAGTCAGGCGGCGTAATCCTGAAGCCATATCGGGCATCTTCAAACCATATATAACCACTCCCTGACCCTTCAGCTCACTCTTGCAGCTTTCTACTTTCTCTCTTTGTGACGCTTTTTCGTTTTTCCATCTTTCCTATATGTCTCTTTTGCTCGCAGCAAATGCTTGAGGCAGAAGAATAAGCCCCGGCCCGCCAAAATAAGTGCCGGTGCTCAGCGCCGGAAACAACAAGCACAAATGAAGCACTGGGTCTTTGGGACATCAGTGGAAAGACATTGAACGTCCGCAGACATTTTATATTACACTAGTAAGACACTGAACGCCCGCAGGCGCTGTGCACTACAGTAGTACGACACTATGTTCACAGACATTTTGGACTGCAGCAGTAAAACACTGAAAGTTAGCAGGTATTCAGAACAGGACTCAGACTCAGAACATATGTAGGCATTTTACACTACAGTAGTAACACCGCATGTCGGCAAGTAGTTACTTTGGCTTCCAGTAGTACGACAATGAACATTAGCTGGCTGTTTATCCAACAGTAGTAAGACATAGATGGTTGAAAAGATGGTGAGAGACACTTATTTGAGATATAATCTGGTTTAGTTTATTCAAGATAAGGAATCCATGAAAACCCCAGCCAACAGATGTCTTCTCTCTCCCCGTTTCCAACTGCCGGATCACCCTTAGTTACTGTCACCAGGTTCCGGTGTCATACATTCTGCCTAAAGATTCTATATACAGAATGCCACACATCTCCCCCCCTTCATTAACAAAAGAAGAAATTTAACCAAACAACAGTCAAGGGCATCCAATTAAAAATGACAACATATAACATGGGAACACATAAAATAAAGAGACATAAATACTAAACAAAGTCATCTAAAATTTTAGGGCGTTTGATAACTCTTGAAGACTTCCTAGGTAAAAAATGATTGTCAACATTATCATGTATTACTTCTACACCATCTCCCTCAGAATTATTTTCCCCACAAGCAGTTTTCACTTTGACCACTCTCCTAATATTCCACACTTTGTGATCTTCAGTTCTTACCGCATTTCCCAGAACTTTCTTAACTTTGAGAGGCATAGAAAATTTTGAATGTTCTTTTGAAAGACCAAAGTGAGGATTCCTCACTCTGACAAAATCACCTACTCGAATCACTACTTTCTTCACTGCTTTCCGCTTATCAAATCTGATCTTCCTTTCTGTAACCTTCTTAAATTCTTTCAACCACCTCTGCTTATCATTACATAAAGTTTCAGATTTTGAACCAAACTTATCATTAACCCATGAGGGACACACCAACGTGTTAGGTTTTCTCCTCCTGAATAACTCAAAAGGTGAAAAGCCCGTAACAGAATGAGGAGTCAACCGATAAATCTTGATCTTACGTGACACTTCCTCCTTCCAACATTTGTTACACGCTAGAGACATTTGAATAGTTTCCTTTAATACTCTATTTAGCCTCTCCACCATACCATTGGTCTCAGGATGGTAAAGAGAAGTTTTCTCATGTATAATGCCTCTTTCACTCAAGAAGCGTTCCATGTCCTGTGAGACCAATTGTACACCATTATATGTGAGAATAGAGGAAGGAAACCCTTCTCTGTCAAAAATATCATTGAGAAAGCCTATTACATCCTGTGTTTCCACGGAGGTAGTGATTTTAAATTCAGGCCACCTTGAATACATATCCAATAACACAATTATATATTTATCAGAGCCGGAGTGTCTAATCGGACCCAAAATATCCAAAGAAATCTCTTGCCAAGGTTCTTTCGGAAGCTCCCTCACTTTCATGGGCTGGACTCTACAAGTTAAAGTCTTGTCAGCTTTCGAACATTCTGCACACTCCCTAACACATCTTTCAATTAACACATCCATACCTGGCCACCAATACATGAGTCTCAACCTTTCTTTTGTTTTAGAAATGCCAGGATGGCTCTCATGAGCTATAGAGATTAGCTCATCTCTCAACTTCTCCGGAGGAACAAGCCTAGTTCCTCTCAATATGAAATCACCATGAGTTGACAATTCATCTCTAACTCTCCAGAATCCGCATAATTGTTGATCATTCTTTTCAGTACCATCCCATCCACTTCTGATTTTTTTAAGAACTTTCTGTAAAACTTCATCACCGAGTAACTCCAACATCCATTCACTCTCCTTGATTATACCATCCTTGATCATACATACCTCAAAATCATCACTACCATACATGGAAACATCCTCATTCTCCAAACTGTCACTTACCAATCTTGAGCAACAATCTGCCAGGTTGTTTTCAACTCCGGGTATGTACTGGACCCCAAATGAGAATTCCTGCAAAGCTACTACCCACTTTCTGATTCTACCAGATATAGCATCCAAACCCTTTTTTTCAAAGATCTCTTTTAACGGTTTATGGTCCGTTCTTATAAAAAATTTGCTACCCCACACAAACATTCTTAGTTTATTCACCGCCCAGAACACGGCTAACGCTTCCTTTTCAATAACAGAATAGTTTAATTCTGCCCCCTTCAAGGACCTGGATAAAAAGAGTATTGTTCTTTCAACTCCATTATAAGTTTGTAACAAGACAGCCCCAAGGCCCTTGGCGCTAGCGTCAGACATTATTACTGTATCATGCCCAGGTTCAAAACTGTTTAAACTAGAAGCAAACTTCAAACTTTGTTTCATTAAATTGAACTCCTTTTCACACTCATCACTCCAGTTAAAAGCAACACCCTTCCTCACTAATTCCCTCATGCATAAAGTTTTGTCAGCAAAATGATCCACAAATTTACTGTAAAACTCTGCCATGCCAAGAAATTTTACAACCTCGTCTTTTGAAGAAGGACTGGAAAAATTAACTATAGTATCTACCAACTCTTTCTTAGGTTCAATACCCTTGGAAGAAATTTTATGACCAAGATAGTCAATTTCATGAAGATTAAAGTTGCATTTTTCTGCTTTTAAGGTTAAGCCACTCTCTTCCAGTTTCTGAAGTACTCGGCGTACTCTTTCATTGTGTTCTTTTCCATCTCTACCATATACAAGAATATCATCTTGATATATCTTGATTCCTTGCAGTCCTTCTAGTAGCCTCTCCATGGCACATTGAAATACAGCTGCAGCTGAAGCCAGGCCAAAGGGCATACGGATAAACTTGTAGATACCAAAAGGAGTGATGAACGCTGTTAAATTTTGAGAGTCTTTATGTAAAGTAATTTGGTGGTAGGCAGACGTTAAATCTATAGAAGAGAAGCAATTTGCATTTCCTAATAAAGATAGCATTTTATTAATGTTGGGCAAAGGATAATGATCCACCAATATACATTTATTTAGTTCTCTCAAGTCAATGCAAAGCCGTGGTTCGCCATTGGCCTTTACAGCCATAACCACTGGGGCCAACCATTCAGTGGCTTCCACTTCTTGAATAATGCCATTCTGTTTTAGCTTATCTAATTCTGCTCTCATTTTTTCCTTGACCATTAAAGGTACACCTCTTACTTTACTGACCACAGGTGTGACATCTTTCTTCATCTTAATTTTATGCACATAACCTTTCATACACCCGAGTTTGTTTTGAAAAAGATTTGAAAATTCTTGCTCATATGATGGTCTCGGACTGTTAATCTTGACAGACTCATCATTTTCCACAGTATCAACACGCACATCATTTTTCAATCTTACAGATGGATATTCATTGGGATCAAGATACACCCTTAAATCTTTTTGGTGGAACCAGCTAATGAGGGAATCTCCTTTCATAGAAACATAGACTTTGCCAGCTGTAAACCTATTTTTGAACTGGATTGAGCCAACAAAGTAACCTAATAACTTAATCGGTTTTCCGCCATACCCTTTGGGTGAAATATCTGGTTTAAAAAGTTTCACAGAAGTTCTGAGGTGTTTTTCAAATAAAATCCTAGGAATAAGTGTAATCTTTGCCCCAGAGTCAAACATCATGGGAATATGTACTCCCTCAACCAGTACAGTCTCTATTGGACCACTGATACCATTTTTAACTTGTAAAACAAATTCTTCCGGAAAATCTTCATCTACCAAACTTACTTCCTGAACCTTTTTTTTCCTTATGTCTGCACTCCTGCAGCAAGAAGTAACATGTCCTTTCTTGCCACACTTCTTACAAGATGCTTTCCAACCAACACAGCCTTTGAAGTTAGCATAATGACCAAACTTTCTAATTCTCCTTCACCATTTTCTGAGAAATCACCCTCTCTTGTGGGTTCTTCCTTTGACTGACAAAATGTACATCACATTCTCTTTCAGTAAAATTTGTCCTCTTAATTTCTTCAACACAAGCTGAACTATGTTCATGCATTTTAGCAATCACGATTACTTCACTAAGAGAAGGGTTATCTTTATTCCAAAAGGATTCCTTCGCTTTCTCAATGCTACAACCCAACATGAACTGGTCTCTTAACCTTTCTTCTTTATTACTCCCAAAACTACATGAAGATGCTAATTTCCTTAGGACTGTGATGTACTCCTCTACAGATTCACCTGGGTGTTGAACCCTTTTCCCAAAGTGATACCTTTCTAAAACTGTGGAAACTTTAGGTAAATAATGAAAATCAAGTTTCTTGATACAAATCTCAAAATCATTGAGCTCACTCGCATCTTCAACAGAAAGTTCAGGAAGATTCTCGAAAACCTCCTGACCTTCAGCCCCTAGACAGTGTAACAAAAGTGACATTTTGCGCTCAGCACTCAACGAAGTGCCACAGACCCTTGCATAATGTGAAAATACACATTTCCATTTTCTCCACGGAATCTGTGGTTCACCAGGAGAAGGTAAGAAAAACGGGGGACATGTTACGTTCTGCATGGTGAATGTCAATGATAAATAAAATACTAATGTCTCCTTTTAAATTATTAAAATTTGTAAAACTCTAAAAACTTCCTAAATATCATGCAAAATACCGTTATATACTGAAACAGTAGATAATGTTTTACCCTTTGTGAGACATAGATCTACTCAAAACAATACAGTATTTTAAACTAACAAGTTTCTTTCTTCAACACAAAAACATCTATATAAATATTACAGGAAAGCATGTGATTGAAGAACTTAAAACTTTGAAAGTTCAAAAGCCTTCCTTTGCTTTAGACAGTTTCAGCCATAAAAGGTTCAAAACAACTCCAGCTCTAAAACTATAGCTCCAGCTCCAGGAAGCATTTTGTAACGACCCCAGAGCTTCCTGCGCACCTCAGCGCCACCATCTGGTACCAGGAGCAATTTCCTCGAGACTTCAAAGAAGACACCGTCACACACTGTGATTCCGTGACTCCATTGTATTTACAGAGGAGCGTAACAGCTGAAGAATTAAATCACCGCCCGCCGCTATAAACTGTGGCTCAAACGGGCGAGATTAAATCAAGATGTTAAGAGAGACACTCCCTGCAGCTCCGCAACTCGGTTGTACTGCAGAAGGGCAGAGCAGCTGTGAAATTTGATCGCCGCTATGCACTGCGGCTCTGCCGTCCCGCGCCGCAAAATGCACACTGCGGCTCTGTTTCAAGACGACTGAAACGGAAGACAAACTGAAACCGCTCAGCTCTGTAACAAGACGGCGCTTCTTGTCGCCAGTTGAATCCGCTCTGGAACAAGACGGCGCTCCTTGCCTGGATACCAAAGCGCCTACGCCACACCCCGACCGAAGTGTTTTTCCACAAAGTCGATTTCAGGGCTTGCTGCCAGAGGTTCCTTCAGCAGATCGATGAAAGCTCAGAAATTAGGTGAGACATTAAATAGTTTCACATATCCAGTAGTAGTGTTGGGATGTTCACGCTCCACTTGAAGTAAATCCCGGTGAATTCTTCACCCTCATCGCCAATGACAAGATGGTGAGAGACACTTCTTTGAGATATAATCTGGTTTAGTTTATTCAAGATAAGGAATCCATGAAACACCCCAGCCAACAGATGTCTTCTCTCTCCCCGTTTCCAACTGCCGGATCACCCTTAGTTACTGTCACCAGGTTCCGGTGTCATACATTCTGCCTAAAGATTCTATATACAGAATGCCACAATGGTCTGGAGGGTTTTAAATTACAGTGGTAAAGCAGTGAACATCCATTGACGTTTGGGAGGACACTAGTTAGATACTGAAGGTTAGCAGGTGTTTTGGACACCAGCACAATGACACTGACCGTCCGCAGGCATTTCGGATTAATAGTAAACCATTACACGTCTGCAGGCATGTAGGATTACAGTAGTAATACACTGAACGTCTGCACGTGGCTTGGATTCCAAAAGTATGACATACCTTCAAGAATAAGGCCTGGGCGCATCGGACGTGCACCCACCCAAGGCTCCCCTGCTTGATCATCACTGACACACGTTTGCATTGAACCATTTCAAGTTTTCTGTTTTTGGTCATTGTGCATTGTCTGTTAGACAGACTAGTGCCCGTGCCGATGTTTTGCCCTGAACCCTCCCAACAGAATGAGTCCACACGCTGCATGTGCAACTGTTTCACCAGCTACACATACGGCCCCTCCCTGTGGCTTTGCTTTTAACACTCTTCGGCGGTGTACAGGTGGTTCCACCGCCGGCCCCGCCAAAAGGACTCCGCCAGCCGTATTACGATCTATAATATGCCCTGGCGGTGTCCTGATGGCGGGGCGCTGCCGGCAGTGGGAGCGCCTGGTCCCATCCCCTCAGGGGGGAGCACCTCGTTGGACAAGGTAAGTGTCCTCCGCAAGGGGGGTGGGGTGTGTCATGAATGGGGGACATGGAGGGGGAGTGTTTGTGCGTACGTGTGTGCTGTGTAAAAATTGGATGATGGCGATGCATGTGTGGGTGAATGTGAATGCTGGGTCGGGGTGCGTGTGTGCATGCATGTAGACAGGGGTGGGTGTTGTGTGTGTGTTGAGGAAAGGAGAGGGTGGGGGATGGAGTGTGTATTCATGTCAATGGGGTGAATGTAGTGAGTGCGTGTGTGAGTGGGGGTGTTGTGCATGTGAGCATGTATTTGTATGGATTTGGGTGGGGGTGTTGCGTTTGTGTGTGTGCATGAGTGTAAAGGTATTGTGAGTGTGAGTGGGTGAGTGTCAGGGTGTGCATGTCTATGGGTGCTTGTGGGTGCTTGCATGTATGCGGGGGTTAGTATGGGGATCGGGGGTAAGTATGTGTATGCGGGGGGTTACTACGTGGAGCGGGAGCTGGGGGGTTACTGGGGAGGTTCAGGGGGTCGTAATATTGTAAGGGGAATGGGTGTGCGGGGCTCTTGGGTGGATGGGGGGGTCGTCTACCGGCGACAGGAATGCACATTCCTGATGCCGTTAGACTTTCCGCCAGGGATTTTGTGGCGGTGCTACCACCACGAAATCCCTGGCGGAAAGGGGACTCGTAATACCGCTAGAGGTCTTCGGTGGACCGCAGGGTCAGAGATGCTTATCTCCGGCCAGCCGGTTGGATCGCACTGGTGGTAGGAATGGGAAAGTGGCGGTTTGGGAAAGGCCATACCGCCACACTCTTAATATGGCGGTCCAGACAGCGGGCCTGACAGCAGTGGGTCCGCCAGTGCGAGTCTGATGGTCAGAAGACCACCAGACTTGTAATGAGTGCCATTATGTATGATGCCAATTAAAAATCGCCAGGAGTGGTCGCTGCAACCCCTGATAGCCATATTAGTGAACCAAGAGGGAAGGCTGTTGTCTTTTGCCCTCTACATGTGGCCTAGGGTGGTACTATAGATGGAGTAACATTGCAGGATTTTGTTTTACTGCAGTGCACATCCTGAGCTGATTATGCACAGTCAAAAAAAGAGCATGCATTAGGAGCAAACAAGACAGTCTAGCACATCACATCATCTTTAGATGTAAAACTTAATTTTGAAAAGCTACAACCTTCAGATTAAACTTAAAATTTCAATTTTGCATATTTTTGTGTGTGAAATATAATATGTCATAATTTGTATGTATTTGTTTGATGTGTATTTGTTTCTGTAGTATCATAAAAATTGCTTAGGCGGGGGTTCTTGGTTTCCAGTAATGACTCAGGGCCTCATTACGAGCATGGCGGTCCATGGACAGGGGCTGACTGCCATATTATGACCGTGACAGAGCCGCCATGGTCTGACCGCCGGCACTGCCAGGTTCGTCCAGCTGACAGCCTGGCGGTGCTGGTGGTCACAATACGCCAGGGCAGTGCTGGCCTCAGGATTACGACCCACAATTCCACCAGCCTTTGCAGGGTGGTCTCACCGCCTTTCAAAGACTGGGGGCAATGGGGTGCTAGGGGCCCCCATGGACAGCCTGACACACTTTCCCCTGCCCGAATTACGGGCAGTGAAAAGCGCAATGGAAGCTGCTGCACCCGACGCACCGCATCATTGCCACCGGTTCGATTATGAGGTGGCATCAATGTTGTGGCGAGTATTCTGCTGGCCCAGCAGAAAACTCATAATTGGGCCAGCGGGTGGGAAACCGGAGTGGCGGTTTTCTGTCCGAAAGAGTTTGGCGGCTGCCCCCGCTGCCCACCAAACTCGAAATGAGGCCCTCAGTGTGGGTCCACTGAAGTCAGGGTACAGAGAGGTTAAGAACTGTTGCTTTCAGTGAAGTCGTTCATCCAATCCTGCCTGAGGAAGGTCAGTGTACAGTAGTGTCAAGCGTAGATTATTCACTTTTGGCCTACTGTAAATGTATGTTTTTAGGCCTAGTGAAAGGTTTGTTCATATTACAGTAAATTCAAAATCAAGCCACCAGTTTAATGGGAGGGGCACCAAACTCCTTTTGAGTGCCTATTATGTAGAGAAAATGTAATTGACTTCTGATTAGAGAACTGCTTTAAAAGTTCTGTGCTTAATACACACATCTTTTACTGGTAAACCACTTGTCATGCTGCATAGGAATCTTGGCGTGTAGACTGAGGGCTTCTGGAATTATTCTCACCAAATACCCGAAAGTGTCCTCAATTGACTGAATTTAATTTTTTCTTTTTTTTAATAAAACAACTTTTCATATCATGTTCGAGGCAACCAAAACGTTTCACAATACCATTGCTTCTTCAAAGCTAATAAGCTGAGTCATTTGTTATGTATGATTTACGACGAGCTAACTTATCTATTCTGCCCTTTTCTTATGATTTTGCTTCTATATTGTCAAAGGCAGCATCCAATATTTTTTTCTTCACAACTGATCGGATGCTTTAAAGGTTTTACTTTCTCACTTTCAGGGTGTTTGGGTAGAAGGAGTTTTTTACCTGTTGTACCTCGAGCATCCAAATCTGTCAACTTCTGAAAATGTTTGTTTGAGGAGTTTTGAGAGCTTTGAAGGGTGCAGATCTTTGTGTCGAGTACCACCTAAGGCCTCTTCCCTCCCACACAAAAAACCCCAACGGTTTTGAGATTGCCACAGGTGTCCTTGGGATGTTTCACACCTTGTAATGGTTACTGACTACAAAGAGCCTCCAAAAATTAGCTGGAAGCCGGCTGTCTGCAGAATTACCTAGTTGTTTACAGGCGGTCTGATATCAGCTCCCCACCAGGAGACTGTGTATAAGGAACCAATGTCATGTATCACATGGTAGCACTGTGTGATTTGGAAAGACTATGAGCCTCATGCAAGTGAGATGCTATTTAAGATATCAAGTCAACCTATTTTATGTTGCTGAGCAATATGGTATTTATAGCACATGTGCACAACAGGAGTCTCTTCTGGGCACTGTCTGACCTGGCAATTAGAAGAACCAGATCTTTTCTGTTCTGCAAAGGTGGAAATGATTTTCAGTTCTTTGGACTTCCAGTGGATACTTTTCCACCTGATGGATGACTTTAAAGAGAATGACCTACCTCTTGTGTATTTAAAGATCACAATACTATACAAAAGGGCATCTAAAGGGTGGAGGGCCTTCTATGTGTGTAATATGTTTGTATTTTAAAATTGATGGCTCAGGATTACAAAAGTGAACATTTGGCAGCCATAATCTAGTATGCCTTTATTATCCCTCTAAGGATGAAAGTGAAAAGCTGTTCGTACCACCTGATCCATCCTCATATGTTTTGCATTGTAAGCAGAAATGTCTGTATTTTTTACTGCATTTAGGTGGCCTGGATCTAATTAACTATCCATGCACCATATTCCAGGGCTCTCATGGACATGCTTGGGGATCCATTTAAAATATGACAAGCGGTCTGCTAGGCCAGAGGAAGCTATGGCCGCTGCATCCCTGATAAAGGACTTTCCACCACAATTGAAAATCCTTGCCAGGAAGGTGTGGATCTCAGTGTGATGGCTCATCTGAGGATGCTGGAGCTTTGCCTAGTGGGCACAATGTTTGCCGAGCCTGCTCAGCAAAGATTTGTGAATTCTGAAACAAAATCCCAAAGACGTTGAAAACAAAAAACAATAGCTCTGTCCTGCATGGATTATTTTCTCTGTATGCAGGCGCCATTGGGTGTTTTCCCTACCAGGAACCACCATGCCTCACACGGTGGTCCTGGGCTGTGAAAACAAGTGACATTGTGCCCTGTTTCAGTTAAACAGCCCACATCTTCATTCTTATACACAAAACCGATGAAACCTTTCATTCTTTCATTTTAAATGTCCTATGACCAGCAGGCCTTGGTGGCCTTATTCACTTGTATCTTGGACAGTGACTTATATTCTGCAAATTTTACAAGATTGCCTTGTATCAGGTCTTTGGTCCTTACAAATGCATGCCCCTGGCAGATCAATGGAAGAGTCTCCTGTGTTAAATCAAGAGGAGTAGCGAGAGTTGTCAGGAATGGGATGTTTTGGTAAACCTACGGTTGTTAACCTACGGGACTTAGAACTTCAGTTCAGAAGTTGTCTACACAACATATTTCAGACATACTGGCAAGCCACGTATTTTATGTTAACATTTGTATAGCGAATTCTATCATTTGAAGCAATAGGGGTCATTGTGTGTTTTTCCTTCCAGGAGCCACAGTGCCTCACACTGTATCCCTGAATTGGGAAAACAAGTGATAGTTGGTGTGCCATAAATAGGGCGGGTCAGTATGACCTGACAAACCTGTATGGCTCTGTTACAAAACAGTGGAGTAGCCCAATAATTTGAGGGACCTGGGTGTATTGTGGTACATACAACAAAATGGTCCCACAAACGTAACATAGAGGGTGCACAAATCGATTTGCACTCCTTGATCCTAAAAAGTGATCAACTTGCTAGTCAAATCGCAACAGGAGAGAAAACATCAAGAAAAAAGAAAAAAGACAACTTAGTGCAAAGACACTTTTAAATTATATTAGAAATCGGTAATATACACGACATTCCAGGATACAATGGTTGCTCCTGGGTATACAAACAGAGTGCTTGGAAAGAGTGCTAGTGAGAAGATAGATAAGAAAATATAACAAAAACATTGATAAGTAAGCAATTTCAATCCAATGAGTAGGGTTCTAAACAACCTACACGAAGCCTGTCCATAATCACATAGAGTAATCAACAGTTCACCCTTCAAGTGAGGGTGACCACTCATGTCGTTATTTCCCCTTCTGAGCATTTCGAAATCAAGTGTAAGCTAAAGAAAAGATGTTGTCAACTTTTCAACCCCAAGCAAAGGGAAGCCTCGATGTCGGAGTCCATTTTCAGATTTGGATAAATGTATTTTCTGCAGGCAAGGATCCGCTCTTCCTTCACTGGCCATGTTGTTCTTCTTTCCAGGATTAAGGAGGTTTCCGTGCACACGCTCCAGGATGCCCCTTTATCATACTTTATTGTCCTGATGAAGACCCACCTTTCGGATTTTAATTGGCTCCCTTTTTCTTGGGGTCGAAACGTGGTACGGACCCTGTATCGCTGTCACTTCAGAGGTGTCCAACATGGAGCTGGCCGAGAGCCCCCATTAGGAAACCCAGTGCTTCCCCTAACTGTAAATAGAATTGGAAGTCTACGAGTTTTCCAGACTTGGGAAAGTGCCAATTTACAGCGGTGCTGCTGCTCCACCAAACTCTAAATGACCTAGTTGGTGTCATGTGGGACAATGTAGTCCCCAAAACAATCAATCTATCATTTGCTCTTGAGATGGTATTCTCAGGATAGCTGGAGCGGTAAGGCAACTGTTGGGCGCTGTCTAGTGCCACTTCCTCAAGAAGGCCCCAGATTACAGTAAATTGCCCCATAGATGGCATTATTAAGAGAGGAAAAGTACTACATAATTGGCAAAATAGTATTTTTATTTAAGGCTTTGATAATCTCACACCAATAGCTGTATATTTACCATAGGTCCTTTTACTGTTGGGTGCTGGCTGGTGGAAAATTGTATATTTTGGGATAATTTGTGACTGAAGTTTTTTCCCTTTATAATGGTCCTTCTTTTATTGGGTTTTACACTACTCATCTTCTTTGTGGAGTTTCCACTGTATATAATATGAAAGTAAACTAGGGATCAATGGGGTAATATGTGCTATGAGGAGCTTGCACATAATGTTCGGTCAAAACGTATCCATTCTTTATCATGTGTATTGTTAAATACTGTGAACACAATGGCTTGAAAGAAGGAAGCACACAATCAGTTTAATTCAATGTAATATATCACATTACAGGTGCTCCAAAAAGGACGCAGTGAAGGTCATTAGTGACATTTGTGAAAAGGTGTGCTTTGGTGCTGTAGAAATATATACAACATATCATTACACTTAGCTTAGGAGGTTTAGGCTGTAAACCTATCCCAAAGTGATCCATCGTCTTGTTTTTGCACTTAGGTTCCCAGGGTTATAGGGTTACCCTGTAATAGTTTGTGATGAAAGAAGGAAGCAGGCAGACATTACACGGAATATGACTTAGCACTGATTACTATGACACCTCAAGTGACATTTTGGTTGGAGCTGAAACTAAGGTAGGCCTTATTTAGCTTAGGACCTAGGAGTAAGGGAGTATCCTATCTAAGCCAAGTCTACATCCTTTACATTGTAAACAAACTCTAAACCTTCTACAAATTAGTCCAGCCTACATCTTTTAAACCATTAGCCAGTCCTACATCTTTTGGACCTTATCCTAGCCCACATTCTCTACACTTTAAGCTAAGCTTACATCCTTTAAATGTAATTTGATGCCTACATATTTTGCAAATAAACCAGGTCTACATCTTTTATGCAATGATCCAAACCTACAGCTTTCACAAAATAAGTCAAGCCTTCATCTCTTTGATTTAATTTTTGATGGGGTACCATATGCCCGATCATGTTAAAGGTCAGGGACAAACTGATAAACTTGAAAAGCATCAGAACTGACCCTATTTCTATACCTCGACATTTAGATAAATGCCTGAAGTTGTTCCTTCACTGCACCCTTCGGCCATTTTACAGGTTATAGAACTTCAAATATGGGACAATAGCTCCCAAAGTTGAATGGCCCATCTTTAGTTTTCTTCATCATGTACTGTTGTGTTGTTTTAATTTCTTAAACCCTTATACAGAAAGCTTTATGGCTCTGCTTTTTAGCAAAACTGTCAATTAACGTTCAAGATACAGAGAGAACATAGAAGATAGAAATAGTGTAGCAAATAAAAATTAGAAAGGCGTGATAGTATGTTTCAGGTTTACTGAAAGGTATTCTTTAGCAGAAAACGGATCCATTAACTAGTCTGTTCATAACAAGTTCAATTTTGGTGGGATAAATAGGTTTTCTATATTTGCCATCCCATAGGTGGTAATCTGTAGACGACCGGCCATCAGTCATAGCAAACTATATCCAATTCAAGAAAGATGCTGCTGGGACAGATGAAGTATAATTTATTTCTCATACCCTTGTAGATGCAAGACAGAGAGCCCCCCTTGTTCATTCATTCCATCTTAGAAAGGAGAGGGTCTCCATTGAACAATACAATACTCAGTCTTATATCAGTGATCAAAAAGATAAATTTACAGGAAACAGCAGCTTGTACCTTCATCCTCACAAATGAAACTATTCAAAGCTTTCATTCTTTTGTATGATAAATGCCCTTTCATCCACGGGCCTGTTTGGAATTATTCACATTCTTTTATATTCTTTGAAGTTACCATTAACATGTTGCCTTGTTTCAGGGACTGTGTGTGTTTCTTACAGATGAATACCTAATGCAGCCAGAAGGGCCCACTTGCATGTCTTGAGTCCATAGTAATGCCCCTTGTCAAACCAAGAGCACTGGAAGTTGGGTCAGGTTAGGAATGCGATGGTTTGGTAAGCCTACGGTTTTTGGCCGGGACTTAGAACTTCAGTTCTACAGATGGCTGCATGTCGTAATAGAGATGTAGTAGAAGTGCTGTGTATTTTATGTTATTGTCAACGGTAAAGCACTGTCTACCATTAGTGTGGCACAACTACACTTTCTTGATGTGGGTGTCCTTTTCATATAATTCTGAGATTTCCATCAATCAATAATGAGTAATTGGTTGGTTATGTTTGCTTAGTGTGGATCACTAATGGAAAAACAGAGGGCTACGGATGAAGGATTGAGGTGCGCTGGCAGATTGCCTAAAGCAAATTTTTTTGTGACAACCCGAAGTCTGTGGATCAGGACTGGTGCATACAGACAGCTGTGCATGTAATCAATAATGGAATAGTTGGAAGGCTACACAATGTCTACTTGCAGTACTGGGGTATGGTACGGGTATCGCAATATCATGTAGATAGAATGGCAGGGCTGAGGTGTATGGTGTCAATACTGGTGCGGCAGGAAGCCCAAGTCAGTATAAAGATTCTGATATTAAAACACCAAGGAAACTGCATCTCAGGACTAAAGTGCACTGGTGGACTTCTATATGTTACAAGATTTCGAGCAGTAGGAAGGCAGAGTCAGGAATGAGATGCAAGGGGTGTGCTGCATATGGCTTCAGTATTGGTTCATACAGAGTTTTTTAATATACTTTGTTTATGTATTTGTATTCCTAAGGGCACGGATGCTTATTTTATTCAGCTATGGTGCACTGTTATCCACGGCTTGGCCGGAGTAGCCAGGCTTATCTGTTTAGTTATACTAACTTATAAGCAAGCGCGTCCTCAAGGCCGATGAACCTTTTGACTCGTTCAAGATGATCATAGACTAAGTAGCACATAAAAGTCATCAATATTAAACAATACAAATCGTTAGAAAGTCAGTAAAGAATGCACTATGACCTATTTGGCCACAAATAACCACACCTTTGATTATCAATTAAACTGTTTCTTTTCCTATATTAACAATGCTAAGGTAACGAAAGTTAGTCTCAAAACCAAATGGTACATGTAAAGGAACAACACAGGCTGGCCAAATCTCCTAAAGAATCTCTATTTAAACAGAGCTATAATCACAATGATTTCAATAGAGATCACGCAAAGTAACAACAACAATATCTGAGCAAGAGAAATAGCATAGATTTGTTCAGCAACTGTATAGCATTGAGTTATAGATGAGAAAGGTAACACCTCACTAACCACAGATTAGCATGGGCATGTTGGGCTTCATGCAAAAGTTTTAGTAACACAAATTTAGAAAATATCTAGATATGGAGCTATCAAAACAGCAGTTGCTACCTGAGAAACAAAAGACAAACAATAATGCACAGTAATTCCTTAAGGAACAGCAAACAGCTTAAGCTTCTTCAGGAGGACATCAGCATCAGGACAGAGGATTTACGAAAAGGAGAACGGTTCAGAGCGCTAAAGTAAGCACCAGCATCATTGCATGGCGCATAGGAAATAACTTTAAAATAATAAAATACCAGAACGTCAGTAGACAGGCTGGCAGGTGTCAAAGTGACAGAGAGTCAAAGTTGCTGGCTGTCATAGAGTGACATCAGAATAGTAGCTGAACTGACTGACTGACAGACCTTGAACTCTAATGTAGAGCTGTTAAATTAAATCTGTTTCACGTTGTCATTGGTCATTGGCATCTGGCGATGAAGATTGTCCAATTGCAGATCTACTACATATCAGAAAAATATGTTAGACAGACATCCGCACGCCGATGATTGGTTCTTCTCTGTTTGCGTACATCCAGTCGATACAATAAGAATCAACTTATGGATCCGTCCGTTCATCAGCAGAGAGTTCATTGTTCTTCTCCATTCCCAAACATGCTACGAATCAACAGTTACAGTGATGTAGAAACATTCTAGGGTTATAAAACATTTCCTCGAAAGAAATACATTTTATTAATATTAATAAAAACTCTAGACAAGTTTGAGATTCAGACATAGAACTTGTTATAGAGTGGACATGAGATCGTTCTACTAAAGTAACAACTTATAGTGCTTTGGCAGACATTCAACTTTAGCTGTGGCCTTGCTTACTTGATGCCCTTTCAGTTAGCTTAAGCAAAGTTCATAATATTTAGCTGCACGTATGACAAAGTAATGCATTTTCAAGTATATATTACTCTTAATTTATATGAATACATTATTAATTAGCAATCCCATACGTGATGGTGGCCAATCAAGTGGGCACATTATGAATCACAAGTTAATTTCTATTCTAATTACATCTTATATGTTATGTCAAATATAGGAATACACGTAAAAATCATTAACGTTAATTTCAGCACTCACAAAGGTATCGCAATATCATGTAGACAAAATGGCATGGCTGAAGTGTATGATGTCAATACTGGTGTGGCAGGAAGCCCAATGTCATAATAAAGATTCTGATATTAAAACACCAAGGAAACTGCATCTCAGGACTAAAGTGCACTGGTGGAGTTCTATATGATACAAGATTTCGAGCAGTAGGAAGACAGGAATGAGATGCAATGGCAGTGCTGCATATGGCTTCAGTATTGGTTCTTACAGAGATTTTTAATGTACTTTGTTTATGGATTTGTATCCCGAAGGGCGCGGACGCTTATTTTATTCAGCTATGGTGCACTGTCATCCACTGCTTGACCGGAGTAGGATACCCAGTTGAGATGCCTTGTTCACCACTTGCATGGCTTTCATACAATGTTGTGCACGTGTAGGTGTGATATCTTTAAAGAAACCTATTGTGTATGGTGTAAGGACAGGGATGTGCTACTGAAGCGGAACTGCTCTAACAACCTACGGCTTTGGTGCGATCAATGCAAGAGATGGACACAAAAACAGCTTCATGGCAATCTAGAAGTATTTAGCTTTGTTCAAATTTATCAGGCACAATAAAAAAAACAATTCATCATTAAATTCATGATTAAAGCACCATGAAATGTATTGTGTGAAGAGAACATGACTTTCCCTTTCAATTCCCAGCGACTGTTTCACAAATACTGCTCTTCTTGGAAACTAATTACAATCTAATTAAATCATCAACACATTGTACATCTCACAAGATTCACTATTGGTTGGTCATTAGAGTGACATTACCTAGATACATAGATCAGATAGTAATCAGATAGCTATGATAAAAAATTGAATACATTTAATTAGTAGGCTTGAGCAAAGGAAAGATAAGACAAAGCTTTGCCATTGACAATGGCAGCCAAGGACATTTGTCAGGTGTAGCTGTACATGATCCCTGCATAACTTGTATTGCGATATGAGAAAGCAGCGCACTGATGGGCAAATGCATTCATCAGGTAGGTTAATTCTTAGAACTGTGGTACCCTGGCAGAGAACTGTGAGGCAGTAGTACTGGAATGGCAAGAAGGTAATAGAACAGGATTGAGGAGCATTGAAGCTGCCAATACTGGATAGTATAAAGACCATTTGCTAGCACTGCTTCATTGGAGCCGGTAGATGGCACTGGGGCTGACCAGCAATCATTTTTGGGGCTGAGCACTTATTTTTCAAAATCAGACTTTCACCCAGAGCAGGTGAGAGAAAGACATGAATTTGGATATTCATGGATTCCATTCTGGAGACATGCAGCTAAAACTCTTGGTTTATGCCAATTACATTCTCCTTTTAATGTCATATCCACAAACCTCTTTACCATCCTTTTTAACCCCTTTGCTGCTAAGCCTTCCCCCTCGCCGTGCTAAGCCATATTTTTTGGCTATTTGTGGTAGTTTGCACTTTGGCCCCCATAACTTTTTGTCCCTATAAGCTATCCACACCAAATTTGCGTCCTTTTTTCCAACATCCTGGGGATTCTAAAGGTACTTGGGATTACTGGATTCCCCTGGGGGGAACAAGAAATTAGCCAAAATACAGCTACATATTGGGGTTTTTAGGAAGAATGTGAAAAAAAGCGCTGCAGAAGAAAGCATCTGTTTTTTCCCTGCAAACTGCATCAGCAAAGGGTTTGCAGTACTAAAATCACCACCTTCCCAGCTTTCAGGGACAGGCAGACATGAATCAGAAAACCCAAATTTTCAACATAGTTTTAGCATTTCACTGGGAACTATCCCATTTTTCCTATTTTTGTGCTTTCAGCCTCCTTTCAGTTAGTGGTAGAAATGGGTGTGAAACCAATAGTGGATCCCGGAAAACTATACATTCTTGAAAAATAGGCAAACTTTTGAATTCAGCAAGAGGTCCTTCGTGTAGACCCAGCATTGCCCCAAGTCTCCCAATAAAAATGGTACCTCACTTGTGTAGAGAGGTCTAGTGCATGCAACAGAAAATGGCCCAAAACACAACATGGACACGTCACATTTTTCCACTGAAAACATACTAGTTTTTGCAATGTGCCTAGCTGTGGATTTTGGGTCTTAGCTCAGCCAGCACCTAGGGAAACCTAGCAAACCTGTACATTTTTGAAAACTAGATACCTAATGGAATCCAGAGTGGGATGACTTTTGTGGCTCCTACCTGGTTCTGTTACCCAGAATCCCCTTGCAAACCTCAAAATCTGTATAAAACACACATTTCCCTCACATTTCTGTGATCTGTAAAGCTGCGTCAAGGCACCAACTGCTTTACAGTCCATTCACACACCTTTCAAAAGTGACACACACAAGACCATTGATGCCGCCAGCCACAGGCCCAGCACATTACAGCACTCACATCAACAGACAGCACCATTCAAGGGCCTATCACTTTCATACGCCCACAAGCCTGACACAACAATCACACCGACTGATGGAGTGTATGGACTGGCGTTTAGCTAGCAGAGTGTAGTGACCAGCGGCACATCACTACCCGCACACCACCAGCCAAGCGCCAACTTACACACACCGCCAGCCAAGCACCAGTCCATGCAAACAGCCAGCCAAACACCAGTCCATGCACACTGCCAGGCAAGCACTAGTCCATGCACACCGCCATAAAAAACACAAACAAATTGTAAGTAAATACAAAACTACAAACACAACCGCTCAAACTAAATACATCACACTAATGCCGACCATGAAACTGAACAAAAAATATAAAACGATGCAGACCAGACAAATCTCATGGGTGCTCCCAAAAACTCTTTTGCGTGTGGTACAATCTAAAACAGGCAGGCACACACAGGCCAGGTTTAGAAGGACACTCAGGGTAGTGCATACGACTCTTCTTTGGCATGCCTCTTCGCATAAAAACTCTACATCCCTTACAGGGATTGGGTTTTTTTGGGGCATGGGAGTAATATAATCAGCAAAGTGGCAATCTTTCAGTCTATCCACATCCTCCACCACTCGAACTCTAGGAACACGTGCCTGTTCCACTACAACAAGGTTGCCTATCGCAGACGCTTGAAACTGAACAAATGTCATGTTTGACTCTGGAAAACAATCCTTGAACACAACAAAAGCATTAAAGGTTGCTAAATAGAAAAGATAGATAGCCAACCTCTTATACCAAATGTAAACCTTACGAACAGCAGTGTGAGTTACCAATCTCTGATTTACTCTATCAACACCACTCATGTGCTTATTGTAGTCTAAAATGTACACAGGCTTGCACACTTCAGCAACCTGACCCCAAATAGTCCCAGGTGAAGTACTTTCATTATGGATGGTAGTGAACATGGAGACATCTCTCCTGTCTGCAAATTTCTCAGCTAGACGTTCATAATCACACAAGGCACTGCACTGTCTCCTCTCAAGTTTTTTTACAAACAAGCTCCTTTGGATAACCTTTACAGTTAGAGTGGACTGTGCTACAGTGTCCACTTTGAACAATTCCCTGAACAATTGCACACAAGTGTAGAAGCAATCTATGTACAAATGGTGACCTTTGTGAAAAAGTCCTCTAACAAGTTCCCACACAATTTTCTCACTAACTTCACAAGTGGACAGACAACCAGGTGGATCTTTGTGGAATCCCTGCGAGTGAAAATATAGACATATCCTGTACTACTCTCAGACACACCTTAATTCCATAACGTGCCCTCTTGTACTGCCCAAAAAACAAACAGCCCTTGAAAAGAACCAAAGACTCATCCACAGCTATATCTTTTCCCAGAGTGTAGATCTCTGAAAATTGATCTACAAAGTGATCAAGGACGGGCCAAATCTTAAAAAGACATTCACAACCAGGGTGATCTTGTGTTAACACTGAAGCATTATCAACAAAATGTAGCATCCAAAGCAGAAGCAAATACCTATCATGACTCATGATTGCAGGAAATATGGCGTTGCCATCAAAGGACTTGTACATCAGTATGAAGACAGGGACGGCTTCCTAATCAAGCCCATCAAATAGTTAAACCCAAGAACTTCTTCAGCTCATCCAGATTTGTGGGAGTCCACCAGGTAGCTACAAAGCGGAGCTAAAATCTGGCATTGTTGTCCCTCAAATATTGTTCGGCATACGAATTAGTCTGTTCAGCAATCTCATCCAAAAATACTTCATCCATAAAGAAATGTATAGGCAATTTTTTTCAGTATTCACTCTACACCCTGTGACACCAGTAAAGACAGGCAACACTGGCTGCACCATATTTGGGGCAACCCAGAGTTCAGCTCTTCCAATGGTAAACCTTTCAGCCCCAGGCTGCAATCCAGATGCCTTTTGCTACACTTTCGGCACATCAGTGCCCTTTTCGAAAACAGGCACTTCCTCTGCACTGAGAGTGACTTCATCATCGGATGATTCCTCTCGGACAGAAAATTCACTGCACTTCCTCCTCTGTTTCAGATGCAGATTCAGTCTCATAATCATTATCAGAGGAAGATTCAAAAAGCATACCACCAACTTGCTGAGCGGTAATCCTGCGGCTAGCAATAATCCTTACTAATAAAAGTAACTTCAAAATTAAGTTAACAACAACCAACACTGTGTAAAATAAGTAATAAACAGTGCAGCTTTATGGCAAAGACCTATATACTCAAAAACGATACCACTCACTTGCCAGAGACAGCTAGACTCACCAGTGCCTACTCTGCACAGACACAGCAAGCACCGATCCCAGTAAAAGGGAAAAACAAAATAAAATTACACATAAGACAACACAATACACAACGTGTACAAATCCAAGGAGAATTTCAAACACAATGAAACATAAGCTAAATATACTGCTATGATTACACTATTTACAAAAAACTCATTCATGCATGGCAATATATTAATTTGGAGTAAACAGTACTAAAATGTTTTTCTTACCAAACACATGGAACTATGCAAACTGCAGACCTACTACTGTCTGAACAGCAAGCAGGAGTCACATCAAAGGAGTCAAAAGCTTTGCACTGGAATAAAAAGGAAAACCAAGACATTATGATTACAAATTCCAATGATGCTCCGAAACAAACACACCCCTCCAGGCAAGCACCATTCCACACACACCGGCAGCCAAACATTCAGAAACTTTCCCTGGTGTCTAGTGGTTTTCTACCCCGAGATGGGGCTAAAAAATTGTCTATCTGCCCCCAAATGGGGCAAAAATAGCCAAAATAAATTGCTGGGGAACAACCCTTACTAAGGGGCCACTCCCCAAAATGTCAAAAAGTAAATTCCCTGGTGGTCTAATGGATCTCTGCCACCCCCCTCCCCCCCCCACCCCAGGGGGCAGATGGGCCTAAAAAATGGCCGATCTGCTCCCATGGGGAGCAGAAACGCCCAAAATAAATTGGCCCCTAAAGCGGAGTGACCTTTGCCCAATCGACCGCTCCCCAAAATCTCCAAAATTATTTTCCCTGGTGGACTAGTGGTTTCTGACCTATTTGAGGGCAGGTTGGCCTAAAACAATGGCCGATGTGCCCCAAAGGGGGCAGCAACAGCCAAAATGCTTGCCCCGCAAAAGGGAGCAATCGTTACCCAAGGGGCCGCTCCCCACTCACCAAAACATAAAGTAAATCAGGCACATATAAATCATTTGTGGCCCATGGGCATTACTGCTGCATGATCATGACCCCATGCACAATCGTGCAGCAGGAATACATTTCAAAGAGACACTGGTGGAAACATAAACTTTTTTCTTTTCCGTTGGTGCCTCTTTGAAACCCTCCACCCGTCCCAGGAGGAAAAATGTACCTCCTTCTCCTCCCGACACTGGAAGCAAATGGCTTCCAGCTCCTCTGGTCTGCATTGATGACGCCAGCGGGAGGCATGCATGCTGATGTCATCAGATCACCGGGGGGAGGGGGTGGCTGCGGAAGCACTTCTGCTGCCATCCCTGGTGGGGGGGTGTAGGGTGGTGGCCCACTCAGCGAGTGCCAGTGCTTCCCCCCTGGATGGGTGCTAGAATAGCTAGGAGCTATCTGACACATGCCCACCATGGACGGTCCCTAAGCTAAGAGCTGCAGCATAAATTGTGCCACTCTAAGAGATCCAGCATCAAACTCATACATGTGAGGACATATCTGCAAGATCAGATATGCCCCTGCTATGTCTTTGTCGATTCTCAGACAGAGTGTGTGAACAGGGAAGCCATTTTAAGTACACGTGCTGAACACTGGTTAGTACAAGTTTCCCAGCTACATGATGGCTTCACTGAAAATATGGATATTTGGTATCAAACATCTCGTATTAACAAACCATCACTGATGCCAGTGATAGATTTATTAATACATGCACCTAGAGGGCACCTAGGAGGTGCCTCCTGAAAACCTACCCTCTACCCATGTGCTGGCCGACTAGTTTTAACTAGCCTGCCACCAACAGACAGGTTTCTGACCCTCAAGGGTGAGAGCCTTTGCTCTAGGGAGGACAGGAACAAAGCCTTCTCTGATAAGGATGTTAACACACCCCTCCCAACAAGATGACCTCCAAATCTGCATTCCAAGGCAGGGGGCTTCAAAGAAGCCCACCGCCCTTGGTATGCAGATCTGGCTTCTCTCAGGTGGGAGATGCTGACTCTCCTGCCCCAGGGCCCATTTGGCACACAGGTGGAAAATGTAGTATTCAGACAAGTGTTCCGATCCCTCAGGTCAGTCCCACCCCTAAAGTGAGCTGTCTGATGTGGACACAGCAGTTAGATATCTGCCATCTTGGTGTTGGCAAAATTAGGATCTCTGAGACCGGATTATGCCCACTTCCCACGGGAAGTGGTCACATAGGGAGTATAGTGACCCCAAGGGTGAGTAGCCCATTGACTACTACCCTACTGTCCCCTAAATCCTCCTAAATTCAGTGTTTAGGGGAGCCCCTGGAACCAGGAAATCAGATTCCTGCTGACCTGATTTAGAAGAAGGACACTCAAGAACCGCAAAAGCAAAGACTGAGGAAGAAGCAACTAACTTGGCACTAGGCTTGCCAACCTGTCTGCTGTTCCCCATCAAATTGTGCAAGTCGTCTCCTCCTACAAGCTGTCATGCCTGCAAAAGCCTGGGACGACTGCTTGCCTTCAACAAAGACCCAGGAACTCCTGTGGAGCAGCAGAGCTCTTTCCTACATCCTGCAGGCACCCCAAAGGACCTGAGAGGACTCCGGACTGCCAAAACCTGACACCAGAAAGTAACACTGCACCTGTGCCGCCTAGCCCGAGCTCAAGTGAGCTAATGGTGCCAGCGTGGTCCTCCGGCCCGCATGAGACTCACTGACGCCACCTGCAGCCTCTGTATGCAGACCCCCTCGACTGTGAGTGCTCCCAGTGACAACAATCCCACACCTTAAGACACCTCTGCACAGTGTTGCCCCTGCCCCATGAAGAAGAGGATCTAAGGTGTCCCCACATCCCGGAGCATTTTGAGATCTGAGCCCCCTTGCTTATTCAGCCCGATAGGCCTCCCAGTCCAAGCCTGCAGCCTCTTTTTAACAGGACGGATCCCCATTGACCAACATTGGGCAACCAACGCTAAATACACATCTGCACCCGGCTGCACCAGTGCCACCCAAGGTGGCCTGTTGGTGCTGCCTTGGGCCTTACCCATAGTTACCTTAAGTCCAGGAGATTGGTCCCATAAGTCGATGTGAAGTGCCCGGCTGCAGGACATGTTTTTCCCCGATTGGATAACATTGGGCACCCGGCACTGAAAAGCCCCTCTGCACCCAGCCACCCCAGTGTCATTCAAGGTGAGTTGTTGGTGCTAACTTGGACCTCACCCCACACTTACCTTAAGTCCACATGATTGGTCCCATAAGTCGATGTACTATACCTGTATGTAGCTTTTGTTTTTCCGCCATAGTATAACATTGCCGCCTCTAAAAAAGGCACTGTCAAGTTTTGAAACCTGAAAGTATTTCTCTTGCAAAATGCACTTACCTTATCGTATTGATTCTGGTGCCTAAATATATATAAAGATACTTGTCTCTTTTATTGACTGTGTGCCTAATGTCTAACTGGTAAGCTTAAGGCTCCTCGACCACACTACACCCTAAAAGAGCACCTTGGGATTGCTAAAGCAAGCCCCTGTTCCCTAGTAAAGGAACCCCTGGACTCTTTGCACACTATACCTCATTTTTGCATACTATATAAAGAGTCTGCTTCTCACAATGTCCCTTCAAAACTAAAACGTCCTAAAATATATGGGAGGAATTCATTTTCCCAATTTTCGTTCTTATCATACAGCATTTTTTCTCAAATTTTTTCTCTATCTTAAGTTGATTCTACCTCGCCTCTTCTATGAGTAGATCTTGAGAACTTCTTTCTTCATCCTTTTTCTTTTTGAGAATTCTTATCTTTTACCCAGAAATCTTTCTCTATGTCCCTCCCTATTCTAAAATAATGCACGTAAATTTCTACACCCTATTTTCATGTCCTACTATGCTGGCGGAGAAGAATTTCTTCGCTCCTCAATATGACATAACAAACAATTTAAAATAAACAAACTGTTTTGTTTTTTTAAGCATTGGCATTTGAAGGAATTGCAATACACCAATTCCTTGATAACAGTTCTTGTCTTCCCTTCCCGCAAGCTCAATTACGTTCTTTTTTCCTTCTTCATATTACACTAAATGTACGTCATTAATTTCTGTGATCCATACATCCGATCAACAACTTCCCCACAATACCATCTCCTCTGCTTCTATCCCTCAATTAGCTATGTCATTGTTATCCTTTCCACGGGCATCCCTAATTTACAATAAAATAATCACTTCCTCAGATGACCAAGTAAAGACATATGTTGAATTACAATGCACAATGGGAACGTGATTTAAACATCTCTTTTTCAATTGGTTTGTGGAACAAGATTTGGCTTAACCACACAAACTTTATTTTTTATTTACAGTAGACTTTTGAATAACCCAGCCACTCTACATAGGATCAATCTAAACAATCCCTCATCTTATTGGTCATGCAATGCGACTTTCTCTGATCTAAAACATATGATATTTGATTGTCCTTCTACTTATCAATGTTTCACACCGAAATCCCCTTTATTTTTAAAAATATATTACTAGGAAGTGTCACAGGCGACTGTATTCTCTTTCGGCTAAGGTTAACGTTCTAGATTTACTTCTTTCAGTTGCCTATAAGCAAATTACTAAAGCCTGTAAAGATTTTTCTACTAAATCTTTCCAATCCTGGTGATATGGTATTTGCTATAATCACAGACTTGATAGAGCGTATTCCAACCCGATATCTCTTGCTACTAAAAGAGACATTCTGTGACAACTTTTCCAGACTCTTCTGCAAAACTCGCAAATTTGCATAATCCTTGGATTGAAGAGATAAACAAGCCTCCATGACTTTTTACTAATGTTATGTGCAGTTGATATTTGTACAGTTTTTTCTTACCACGTTATTATTAATATATATTTTTCGTTGCTGTTAGCAATGATATAGTAATTATGTAATTTTAATACGTTACAGTTGTATTTAAATCCCTTTTTGCTTTGCTGTGTCATTCTTTCTTTTTTTCATTTCTTATTATATTACTCTGATAATTAAATTGTTGCACATCATTGTGTGTTATTGTAGTATAATTGCATCAGCTACCAAATACAAATTTTCTTTAAACTTGAAAAAAGGAGGAAGAAAGACATGAAAGGGGGAAAGAAGATGGAAGAAAAAGATGGAAAACCAGCTTCTAAGGGAAAAATCAAGGAAGAAAAAGAACTTGTAAGAGTGGGATAAAAGGGTGGGAGTGGATAGTGGTGGATGAAAGAGGCACGGGGTGGAATCAAGACTACAAAGTCATGGTATTCAGCAGCCCTGATATTCGTTGGCGGAGGCCACAAGGTTCTGAGCACAACAGTGGTCGCCGTAATTTATTCTTGTATAAATTAAGCTCTGCATGTCATTTGGAAGGAGCTATGTATGTTAGCAGTGCTGAAGCAGAGTGCAGGACTGCTGGACCGGATGCGTGCACCTGTGTTTTCAATGGATGGGTACTTCTCAGCACACGTCGAGGCCCCCTTCTTTGTACAGACACGCATCCCTCCCTCAGAAACTGTCTGAGTAATCTCTGTGCGTGGCAGATTGTGAGAAAGCTGCTGATACAAACAGTATGAGGCCTTGACGACGAGTTTCTGGTTAGTCAGACAGAAGCAGCACTGGCACCTTACACAGGCAATTTAGAGAGGCATTTATTAGCGAGAGCTCTGCCAGCGAACAGCCTAATGAGAAGAAATGGAAGGAGCCAAAGCGTCTGATACAACTCCAGGGGAAGTGGGAACAAACAAGAACAAGGGAGGAAAGACTGAAAGTGCAGTCTTCTTTCTTCTTCTTCTCCCTATCTATTTTCTACGTGTCTTTCTTCCTCTATTTTGTCCTTCCTTTAGTTCTCTCCTCTCTTTTTTTCTTATTTTTGACTTCCCTGCCCTTATCTTCCTTATTTTCCAACCAAGCTTCCCTCCTCCTATCGTTTCCCTTCAGTTCACTTTGACCCCCTTCCTATCGCTCTTGAATTTCTTAGTTGTGGCTCACGTTGATTACAGGTGTGCGGAGGGGCCCAGTGGGACATTAATAACATTTTTTTTTTATTAAAAAAATTACACCTGGACCACTGATCCTCCGTCGCCTCCGTACTAGGCCAGGCAGGCACAAGCTCCCAGCAACATTAGGATTGGCTGAGCGCGCCAGCCAGGGCACTCCCAGGCAGACTGAGAGCCTGTGCCTGCTATCTCCAGCCCGGCAACACAGTGCTGGGCTGAAGAGAGCACAATGCACATGTGTGTTTGGTTGGCTCGAGATGGCCGGCCAAACACACATGCGCTCTGAGGGGAGTGCACAGTGTACTCACTTCAGTGCTCGTCATCCCACATGCCCTGCCCCTTTAACAAGGAAAGGATAATAAACTTAGAGCAGACACCGTGACTCAAACCCAGGTTCTCAGTTCCAAAGTCGGCACCTCTAGTCCTTGCGCCACACCTTCTCCCTCTTTGAACAGCTTTCCATGGAGCACATGAGGCATTCCAGCTCCTTTAATTGTTGCAGCGTAGCACGCTGCGCTTTATGTTTACATATGGCAGCCGCGCCCTTACACTATGCCCAAACCACAGAATCCGGACCTTAAAAAAACATGCTGATTGCTTTGCAAAGGCTTAGTTGTACAAGATTTTACTATTGCAGACATTGGTGTTGTAGTTTATCACGGCTCCACCTCCATAGCCACTCCCCCCGTTACCAAGCTTGATAATACATTGTTGTGGAGCTGTTAACCATAAACGATGGATTTGCACCAGCTAAATGGCATCTTCAGTGTAAGCGCTGCATACGCCTCCAAAAGAGGAACCATTATGATCAGCAGGCTTGTGCTTTTCATCTCTGTTGGACTTTTACAGGGTCATCTCCAATCTTTTTGCCTCCTCCCTCCTATTTTTTTCTGTTCTGTTTTTGTTGGCTTTTTTAACTCTGAGCACTTTACCACTGCTAACCAGTGCTAAAGTGCATATGCTCTCTTTGTAAATTGTATTGTTTTATCCATGATTGGCATATTTGATTTACTAGTAGCCTACCGTGTTGTATTCTGGGGGGGCCACTCCCAGTTGGGGGGGGGGGGCAGGACCCCAGGAGGAAGGGCAGGGGGAGGGAAGCCTCGCGTCTGGCCCTGGTCCAACCTGAAGGTACAGACCCAAGGTTGGAAGATCGGTTGCAGGTTGATATCCCTGCACTGGCGGGAGAATTGCACAGGTCTGCTTCTACAAGCATTCTGACAATTCTGGATGCTGGGGGTGCCCCTCTTAGAGGGAGGGTTCAGAGCCCCAGAGGGGATGACCAGGATCAGACTGTCATCCCCGACCTGGTGGAAGGGAGAGTGGTCAAAGGGTGCCAGACACCTGGGGCTACCGCCCCCACTCTCCACAGTCACAGTGGTTGGGGAGCCTTGAGAGGCCTGAGGCCTGGCTCTCATCCCTGACAGCTGTCAGTGGCAACTGTGGCTTGCTGTCCTGGTGGACAGAATTGCCCCTGGGGGGGAAGACAAGAGTCACACCCTGGAGGTGGAGTGGGCCACACCACTGTGTTGGCCCTGGTGGTACTATCTGCCCCCTGGGATACCTCTGTGAGCAAAGTACGGTTAGGTGCTGCACAGATAGTGTCTGCAGGTGAGGAGAAGGGTTCCCCACAGGTAAGCTTAGTGAGCCCTGAGAGTATGGACAGAGGGATCCAACTGGAGTCAGGAAGGTGTAGAACTGGAACATTCCCCTGCTGTTGTGGGCCTCGTCCCTGTTCTATCGCCCCAATCAGGAAAGTCCATCAAGGTATTGATTGGTCTCCCCTGGCTCTAGGCTGGTAGGGGTTGTGTTGGACTTTTTTTCCTTTTACAGGCTCATCTCCAATCTTTTTGTCTCCTGCCTCCTATTTTTTCTGTCCTGTTTTTGTTGGCTTTTGAACTCTGAGCACTTTACCTCTGCTAACCAGTGCTAAAGTGCATATGCTCTCTGTGTAAATTGTATTGTTGATTGGTTTATCCATGATTGGCATATTTGATTTACTAGTAAGTCCCTAGTAAAGTGCAATAGAGGTGCCCAGGGCCTGTAAATCAAATGCTACTAGTGGGCCTGCAGCACTGGTTGTGCCACCCACATTAGTAGCCCTGTAAACATGGCTCAGACCTTCCACTGCAGTGTCTGTGTGTGCAGTTTTAAACTGCCAATTCAATCTCCAATTGCGATCCCTGAAAGAGATGGAATGGGATTAGACATCAAGAAAAAGGGGGGCAACGCCACTAAGAGAGGGACGAAGAAAACAAGGAAAAGGTGATTGTTCTACTCTTTCCATATACAGAAATGACACGCTTTATTTTGGATCTAAAGAGAAATCTGGTCTGCGTTGGCATATTTATGTAGACAATTTTTAAAGATAATTGGCAGGCCTGAAAAGTTTTTTTCAGGCGCTGTTGGTATTCTCATGCGTGGCTGTACTGATGTGTGAGTTATTAGTATACCCATTCTTCACACAGAGAGCGTTAACCGTGGGCAATGCCCACTGACTGCTGTTTCCGAGTAGCGTCTTTGCTCATGTATCTTGTTCAATATTGCCCTCTGGTGGGTTATCCATGGTATGCTTAACCACACCATGTAAAAGGCATTTTGTACAAAAGCCGTATTTGCCTTTTTATGGAGCCTTTAGTTTTATTGAAATATGGGGGAAATGTCAAATTGATTACAGTGTTTGTTAACCTTGAACATGCTTGTTGAAGAGTGAACGCTCAATGATTCATATACGTGGGTTGCATCTGGTAAACGATGTCTCCTGTATTCTCCCTCCCTTCCTAGTTAATTGAATTTCTTTTGTATTGTTTCAGCCTCCTATTTGAGGAATTACTAAGTGTGCTGTTAGTTGCTACTTCATCCACTCGATTGGTGCCTTTTGGTCTCCAGTCTACCCTGTCTTGGTGCATCGTTCTTGTATTCTTGTTTGTGAGTTCAGGATTTGTTCCTGTTTATGAGAATGGTTAACTTGAGTGACAATGTGATAAAGTGCATTTTTTGGGCTATCTTTTTGTTTTGTATTTACAGTTACTTAAATTACTACTAGCACCTATTGCTATCCGCCAAGTGCCAAGCTAGGCTTTTCTTTAATGAAGTACTTCTGCCCACATGCCCAGGGTGTTCAGTACACAGAACTTTGTAGCTTAATGGTTCAGCTGTTCGCTGGAATCTATACTTTGTGGCTGATATCTGTTTTCTACACCGTTTTGTTCACAGGGATTCTGCAGTGTTTCAAGGGGCAGGTACTGGTGAATTGAGCGGGAGGTTTTTATTTAAAAAAAAAAAACAGGTGTCTGTGAAAATGTTACTTTGCTAGTCAGGCCTCGTACCATTGTATTAGATTTTCCCCAGACCGTTTATTTTGAATGTTAATCCTTCCACTGATCATTAATTTGAGGCTGGATTATTAAGGGTGTGTTCTTGGATTGCAGGTTGGTGAATGTATTGATTTAGTAATAAATGGAGTTCTATGCAGCACCACTGAAATTATGTGGCAGGAAAAGACAAAGATTATAAGGGAGGGTTAATCAATTTATGTGACATGAAAAGTCCAGTTATAAATTTACAATGCCAATAGCTCCAACTAAAGCAAATGCAAGACCTGTTGCATTGCAAATGTGTGTTCTCTTTGGTAGCAGGGACTAACTGCTGTATAATTACGCGTTGTCATGTTTATCTGTTCTTTGGGGGACTTTTTTTTTCTTGGTATCATGCTCGTGTTCGGCGAAGCTTCCTTTTTTATTTCCACAGCATTCTTGTTCTCAGCTAATATAACCATGTTGTTCCTGCGTACATTTGACATGCTTTACCTAATCTAGCATTCTCTATGAGTGTTTGCTTTTTTCAGCAAGCATATTACTCTTGTCTCCACTCCCTCATAACTTGAAGGCACAGTGTAAAACTTTTCACAAAACGGGTGTGCTTAATTTTTCAGCACAGCGCCTGAAAGTTATTGGGGATGTATTCAATTCACCATTGCAGGGTGCAGTACCTTGTGTGGTCAAAAGAGTTACCAAGGGACACCTAGGGACAGCATGTGGTACTGCACCCTGTCCCTGCTTCATGCACATTAGAACATAAATGTTGCATGTTTTTTTCAGCCAGCATATTATAAGTGTAAAAGCGTTAACATAACCATGTTGTTTCTGCTTACATTTCACATGCTTTACTTAATCTTGCATTCTCTATGAGTGTTTGCTTTTTCCAGGATGTTACTTGTTTTTTTTTTCTCAACCAGCATATTACTCTTGTCTCCTCTCTTTCATAACTTATTTCCCATTTTCTGGCTCTCCTACACCGCAATGCCATATGAATGGCAATTGAGCTATGCAAATATTCTCACACCACTGCATACAAAAAAACAAAAGTTTAAAAAATGGCATTTTCAACTCCAAGAGCTCTAACTTTCACAAATGTGAGACCGATTGCATTGTGATCGCTTGGTTTGACATTATGGACATGAATACAGGGCTCGATAGGGACCAGTTTCAATGTCCATTCATAATTACTACTGAGTCTGGGACCTGGAGGGACCCGGCATACTTTAAAGCCCTTGAAAGACACTTTTCTTCCCTTCCCTTTCACCTTCCTATTCCTTTCATCGCTCTCTTGTTTTTTCAAGTCCTCTTCACTATTCCCCACCTGTTGGAACTTACCTTCTTTTTTCTTTCTGGCGCCTCTTCCCCAACGGAGTCATCCTCTCTCTATTTCTCTCTTCATTTCTTCATCGTTTGCCCTTCTTTTTCTAATCTCCTGCCCCTTTCTCCTTTCGGCCGTCTATTCCTCCTTCTGCCTTTCCTCATCGATCGTACACTTTTCTTCTCTCATTCTTGCTCTTTATGTTCTAGTGCTTCTTTTTTAGCTTTGCCTCGCTCGTTTGCTTCTACTCTTGAGCCTTTCTTATTTTCTTTTTTCGGCTCCTTTTCTCTCAGCTATTTTTCTTCTCTTCTTTCTATGTTTGAATGTTTCTTTCTACTTTTCCGACTCTTCTCTTTCCTTTCTCTCTAGCAGTCTCCCAGCTATCTTTAATCCACTCTGCTTATTTCACCATTTAATCCTTCCATGCCTCCTTCATACCTGTTTTTTCCCAAACAGTTTTTTTCCGTTTGTCTTCCCTTCATGTCTTCTTCTATCATATGTGACCATGTACTCTCTCCCCATTTGTTGTCCTATATTTGCTGCTTTTCTCTCAGTCTTTCTATGCTTCATACCTACGCTCTTCCTTTTAATTGTCTCACCGTTCTTCTGTTTCTCCTTCACCGTTTTATTTTTGCCGCCTCTATTTCATTGTCCCTTTCTTAATGTTTACCTTCCATGAGCTCCACCTCTTTTATCCTTTTAAGTCATTTCACTGGCGTCTGCCTTTCTTTGTTTAATTGCTCACTGCTCCCCCTTTCCTTCCTTCATCTTCTTAATTCCAACGTTCCCTTCCTTTCGTTATCCCTCCCTTTTCCCCCACTCCTCCTTTACTCCCCTGTCGGCTCTTTTCTCATTTTGCTTGATCCTTTCTGCCATCCCTCCCTTCTCCCCGTTAGCCCCGCCTCCGCATCCCGGACGCATCTCCCTGGCAACAGAATGCGGCCCGGCGCCTCCATGGTGACTAAAGCAGAGCTCGCTACTTACTGCCTTGCTCGGCTCGAGTCCCACGCGCCGCCCCTGTGCACCCTAAGCCTGGACCCTCAACCAGCACCATGGCACGTCTCAACATGGAAGAGTACTTCCGCACCGCCCTGGAGGACAAGCTGCTAGTGTAAGAGGAGAGAGTGGGGTGTTCTTCTGGGAGGCGTGGGAAGGAGGCGCGGGGACAGATCTACTACAAAAGTAGAGCTCACAGTTCTGGTCGTTTCTGCAGGACAGTGCTTGCTTGCTCGCTACTTTGAGGGAAATGGCCCCAATTCACTGCGTTTTGTCAGGGTTCTATGGGTCCCATTGGGATCTAGGCCCCGGTGCCTCTGAGTCCGCTACGCCTATGGTAACTACGCCCCTGAAGACGATGGGCACAGCACATAAGCGCTCCATTGTGATGCAGGAGAGTGTGCTACTAAGTACAGGAGAAAGGTTGCGCGCGCACTACTGAGGGAAACGGCCTTCTAAATAGGTGCCTCTCTCTGCGAAACTATAGGGGATGCTAGCTACAGAGGTGATCTCTGCAGGAATGTACTTTATCCTGAAACAGGGGCTCTCCATGGGGCGAGGTCTGTGTATTTTTGGAGCGTGTCGGAGGCACAGGCTCTCTCCCCCATGAAGTGACCTCCTTACACGAGGGCCCTTGGAATGACCGCTGTGTACACTACCAAAAGGAGACATATAAGGGTGGTCACACTACTGTAAACATTGCTACAAGCATCAGGTGTACACTATTTCAAGAAACAGATAATATGTACGCCCTACAATAATGGAGTGTACCCCACCACAAGGGTACCCCACAGCAAGAAGCGACAAAGGTGGTGTCAATCAATCAATCAGGAATTTGTAAAGCTCACTACTCACCCATGAGGGTCTCAAGGCGCTGAGGAGGGTGGGAGGGGGTGTATGGAGAAGGAGGGGAGAAGGTGCTGCTACTGCTCGAACAGCCAGGTCTTGAGAACGTTCCTGAAGGTAAGGTGGTCTTTGGTCTGGCACAGGTGGGTGGGAAGAGTGTTCCACATTTTGGCGGCGAGGTACGAGAATGATCTACCGCCAGTTGTAGTTCTCCAGACGCGTGGGACGGTTGCGAGGGCGGCGGAGCGGAGATGCGGGGTCGAGGTGTAGAAGGAGAGCTGTCTGTTGAGGTATTCTGGTCCGGTGTTGTGCAGTGCTTTGTGAGCGTGGGTGAGGAGTTTGATGGTGATTCTCTTGTTGACTGGGAGCCAGTGTAGGTTTCTCAGGTTGTCTGTGATGTGGCAGGGGATGTCCAGGATGAGGCGTGCAGAGGCATTCTGGATGCGTTGGAGCCTCTTCTGGAGTTTGGCCGTGGTTCCTGCGTAGAGGGCATTGCCGTAGTCCAGTTTGCTGCCTATGAGGGCTTTGGTGACTGTTCTTCTGGTTTCGGTGGGTGTGCTTTACTGCAAGGGGTGGGGGGGGACTGAAGGATGTTCACTGCTATATAATACAATACACTGTTCCAAGAAAGATAAAGAGAAAGAGAATACTAGGGAGTCCTAATTAATAGGAGCAAGAGTCCTCACACACCCTATTGGGTGTCATGCTTCATCATCGGACGGCTCCTCGTCAGACCGGCGCTGCAATGTCTGACGGGCTCCCCCCGAAGGGGGGCTCTTTGCCGGAGATCTTTTCTCGATGATGCCACAGAACCCAATTATGGGTCTGAAGGGAGAGAGGAGAGATCCAATAAAAATAAAATTGGCTCAGAACCCTCACTAAATGTTCATTTATTAATTGATGTTGGGTAATGGCCAAGATTAAAAAATAACAATTGAGTGAGATAGAGATAATGCCCAAACACTCACTAGAAACTTGATAAGGCGTGGAGGAAGTCAGTAGTTACCAGACATTCCTCGAGATGAGGTCGACATGTTTCGCGTCTCTTTCGGTCCACAAGGATCCTATGACGCTTCTTCAGGACCTAGTATATCATTACACTTCTCCAATAGAAAAAACAAAAAATAGACTCCTGCACTCTGATACTCTCTCCCTTCGGACCCATAATTGGGTTCTGTGGCATCATGGAGAAAAGATCTCCGGCAAAGAGCCCCCCTTCGGGGGGAGCCCGTCAGACATTGCAGAGCCGGTCTGACGAGGAGCCGTCCGATGATGAAGCATGACACCCAATAGGGTGTGTGAGGACTCTTGCTCCTATTAATTAGGACTCCCTAGTATTCTCTTTCTCTTTCTCTTTCTTGGAACAGTGTATTGTATTATATAACTATATTCACTGGAGGGTATACACTGGACCATTAAGCCTCCGACCCCCCTACTTTTTTGAAGGGTGTTCACTGCTGTGAAGGAGGGGGGAAAGAGTACTGACTTTTACGGGGAATGGGAAGGTTTACACTACTTCAAAAAAGAATGTATGTGGCTGTATGTTATTATTAGCAGTGAGTATGATGTACACTGTGCAATACTATGCAGGCAGTAGTGCACCCCACTGCAAGTGGTGGATGAGCAAGGTTGCACTACTAGCAGGAAAGGGTAAAGGGCTTAAAAAAACTAGGAGGCAATAAAGGCTCCATAGTGGAACAAATAGTGGGGATGTTGGTAAATCTACAACAAGGAGAAAGATGGTAGATGCATACTATAGGAAGGCTCATGTGAGGCCTTCAGCTATCCTCTTCCTTTTATGCCATGCCTCGCAGCTTCACCTAAACTTCTGATACTCCTTCCTGTTTTCACTGCATAGTTGTAAGCCTTCTTCTGTCCTGCTAGTACAGATCCCATATGATGCACATTGGATTTAACCTTTGGCCCTACTTGCTGAGAGCTAGGTTTCCAGCAGCGTAGAGCCTGTTGTTTACCAAGCACTGCAAAACAAATATCTTTCTTCCACAAGCGCTCTTTGCTTCCTCACTCTTGAGGATTTGCAGAAGCAGTCACTTTGAACAATGGAACCTGAAAGAAACAGATAACGCAAAAAACACACTTTGAAAAGAAACAGCCTCAATATGTAAATGAATACACCGAATGGGTGGAGCTTTGCTCTCTTTAGGTTGAGCCTAATAGATAGTACATTTTCATATGTACTGGCTTCACTGTCACTCTCATTTGTCTACTTCTTATTCAATAGTTTTTAATGTCCCAGCTTGTCAATCTTGCGTTTGTCTCTCTCATGGAACATTGCCTCTTTACTATCTTTTTGATTAACTGGCTTCTGTGCTTCCACAGCTCTCTTTTTGTAGGGAACTACTTTTTTGTTTTTGTTTAAGCTCTTCATGAGAGTGAATATGTTTTCTAGCCGTCTTCCTCATGTGCTCCCTCCAACATTTTGCTCTCTCTTGCCCGTGTGCTTGACTCTCCCCATGGGAGCCAGTGTGGGAGCCCTGTATGGTCCTCCTATAAAGGTCACCCTGGAACAGAAAAATATGTGGAGTAGGGAGAGGAAAGGGTCTGTGGCTGGTTAGCTGCTTGAGGGGATGTCAACTGCACATGAGGGGTTGAGCGCAGGATTTGGCCACAAGCCAGGCCCTGCAGCCATCCTCTTACCATGCATGGCATGGCAGGGCCAGAGGCTGTGCATGGAGGCAGGTTTGTCCGCTAGCGGGGGTTGTGCACAGGGCCTGGTCACAAACCAGGCCCTGCAGCTAACTCCCTCCTATATTGGTTGGTAGTGAGTGCTGGATGTAGGGCTTGGCCGCAGGCCAGATCCTGCAGGAAACCCTAAACCGCGCAAGGCGCAATCGGCTGCCTGCTTTGGGTTGTGCACAGATGTATCATCTTAAGACATTACTTTATGTTAAAAAAATAGAAATTCCCTGAAAAAAAGAAACAGTCTAAATTGTAGCTATACAAAGTAAGGTAGTAGGATTATAACATGATAAACCCTTTGAAATTAACTGAAAGAAACAAAGGTTAAAGTAGAGCTATACAAAGTTCTTCTTATTAACAAAAAATGTTTAAAACAGAAAAAAACACTGAAATTCACCAGTCTTACTTAAATGACCTAAGTATAACTTGTATTGCCATAGATTTCAAATGTCATCAATGGTGTAATAAGTGATGTGTTTCACCAAACTACAAATGGCTCTCTAGAGTGTCCTGCTGAAGGTGTCTTATCAGTGGATGGTTTATACATGTCAGCCTCTTCACTTGTGAATCATGTGAAGTCTTTAAGAGGGCGATTCCATTAAGGTGAATAGAAAACTAACTTTTTTGGAGGGTGTTCAAGTTTTGGTTACCCCATTAAGGTCTATGGAAGCATTTTGTTTATTAAGTGGGTGAATAACCGTTAAAAAGAGGGTAACATCTGCCAAATGTGGGAGGGTTGGCACATATGTTAAATGTCTCATATGTGGACAACGATTATGTTCACTATCACTTGATTGGTGATATACAATTGGGCACAGGTGTAGCTTGTTGAACTACTTGGAGTCCACAAATCCTTTAGAACACTTTTGCAATGATTGTATGATGTCATCACTGATGAAATCAATAATGTTTTTTAACATTGCCATGAGATATTTGTGAGGTCATGAGCGGTGAATGACAGGGAAGCAAGGTAAAATTAGTTTGCTAAATTATAACTTGCAAGTGTCAGTGATTAATTTGTTTATTCATGATTAGTTACTTAAAATCATTACATACAAACTTCAGAGCTCAACAATTTATGTATACCATAATAGAAAAGGTTTAAAATTAGACAAAAAGATATATCCTGTAAAAACATTGCTTAAAAGAAAAGTGATAGCATTAGAGAACTGTGATAAAAGTCCTTAGAGGTGTGGGGGCAAAGTTCTAGTGTTCGAATGCGCCAGGTCTGCTATGCTGGGCTAACTTAACTTGTATCAATTTAATGTTTGGCAAGCTGAATTTTTGGCCCCAAGAAACAAAGGAGGGAGGGTCTGTTATCTCACAGTGCAGCAGTTTGCTCCCAGTTGATGTGTTGGGTAAAAACAGATTGGAAACAGTTGAGGGGTTTCCCTGGCCTGGCAGTGATTCAAGGTAAGTTGACGGTTAGACATTGTGCCCAGCCTATACTGCGGTGTCTAGGCAGGTCTCACCCTGTTTGTGGGCTAAGAAGTGCAGTTCCTATCCTGTCTGTTCGTTTCCCCAGCCTGGCAACGGTCTGTGGTGAGTGGGTGGTAAAACACAGGCCCGAAACCTCTCTACAGATTCTGATGCCATTGGCCCAGCATAAAGGGACTAAGAGATGGTGTTGATCACTGGTGAATTTGGGGCAGCCACACAGCAGGGTTAGCCAGGATTCTCTGAGATAATTGCATATTCAGCAAGATGTTGCTTCAGTGTGCTATGCCCAGGCCTGATTGGCAGAGCAGCAAGCTTCATGTAAATGAATTTCCTTCATGCTTGGGCAGAAAGGGTTTGCTGAAAATACATCATGGCCTTCCCCAGAGTGTGAGATGCATCCAGTGCTGCAAGAGGGGTTCCATGGTGGATTCTTACAATAACACGTTTGAATGAGATTTTCATGACCTGCCTATTCACTGCTTTCATCCGGGCTTCAAGAGGAATATCCTGATAATGCAAACTCACGGTCTCAACTTCCAAGCAGCTGGTAGTCACTGCGATCTGCAGGTGCCATGGGGTGCCCTCCTCCTCGAAGATTGTTTTAATTTCTCTTTTGAGGGTGGTATCTGGGGCCCGCAGAATCCTGATGTGGTACTTGACTAGTTTCCCGAGGCATATAAGGTCCACATTCCTGAGGCCTAGTTCCAATCTCATGCTTGCTCCTATGGCCTGCAGAGGAGTGTGAAAAAAGTTTTTGTATGCTGAGATTTGAAAGGGCATAAGGAGAGTGTCCAATGTACTGGGGAAGGCTAAATCACTGTTGTTTAAAGCTGGAATCAACATTCCTCTCAGGACTTTTGACATTGGTTGCGCAGTTGGACTGTGCAGGAGATGATTGAGAGCTTTCAGGCTATAAAATGACCCCAGTCCCCTTGCTTCTGAGTTGTTTTAGATGAACCCCCGGTTTAGCCCCATCAGAGAGCCAGACGCCTAAGCAATTGTAGCGTGCAGTTGTGGTTATTTTTAGTTCTAGCTGCCATTGGGCCCATCTCTTGTGTGGGTAATTAACAAAAATGACAACTTTGGTCTTTCCCTGGTTCACCACACGTTTTTTCCCTTGGTTGTAGCTATGGAGGGCCCTAAGAGCTCTCTCCAAGCCGACTCTGGAGTGATCCATCATAGCAATGTCATCAGCATACTGCAGGATTGGGAGACGCACCTTGTCCAGCTTTGGAGGTAATAAACTGGCACCTTCCAGTGCTTTGCCCAGGTCGGCTGTGTGAAGATTAAAAAGTAGAGGGACCAACACGCAACCTTGCTTGAGGCCATTATCAGTGGGCACTCTTAAAGTGGCTGTGTTGGGGCGTTTTTATCTGACCCCCGGTCACCTGGTATAGAGATTTAATGACTTTGAGGAGCTGGGCGGAAATCCCCAATGCAGTTTGCTTCTCCTACATCTTTCCCCGGTCCACCGAGTCAAAAGCTGCACTATAATCCATGAAGCAGCAGAATAATGGGAGTTGCTTGTGCCATGTGGCTCAAGGTGACAGATGAGTCAAGGCTATGATGTTGTCCGTTGTGGAACTTTCAGGCTGGAAGCTGGATTGTAAAAAAGGGAGGATACTGTTCTCTTGTACCCAAACTTCTAACTCTTCCAGTAGTCAGGTGTAAGCTTTTGCCTCTAAATCCAGTTAAGCGATGAGCTGGTAATTTGCCGGGTTGGTGCAGTCTCCCTTTTTTATGGATTGGGAGAAGGATTGACCCTCTCCATGAGTTTGGAATAATTGTGGTAGCAAAAACTTGGTTGAACTGTGGTGTGAATAGCCCCACCCAAAAGGCGGGTGCAGTTTTGAAGACTGCAGCAGAGATCATGTTTAGCCCAGTGGCCCTGTCGTTCTTCATTTTGTTGATGGTGCCCATTACTGAGGCCTCTGGAAAAAAATGGCTTGATGAACAGGGCAGTCTCGGGTGGCAGATAGGTTGAGGAAAGTGGTTGCTGCACCGAGGCCTTGGTGTATAACTGTTTAACATAGTTCACTCACACCCATTCCGCCATGCCATTCTCCTTGGCCTGGGCAGAATTGCTGAGGTTATTTATGTACCTTTAGAGTCTGGCGTGGCTCTTTTCTTTTAGGAGAGTAAAGATCTTGAACCATTCTGCTTCAGTACTCTTGATTCTTTGCTGCCAGACAGTCTGTCTGTGGGCTGCTCTAAGGGATAAGATAGATTGACCTTGGTTGATTTTGCCGCCTCTACCTCGGGCCCTCAGGGCCATTCCGAGACTGCACTTGCTTGCAAGAATCTTCTTTTTTGGAATGAGTTGGGGAGATAATTGACGGAGGAGGTTCCTTCTCAAGGGGATCCCAGGTCTTCTCCCCAGTGCCTGTTGGAGTTTGGTGACAAGTTCCTCCCAGTGCTCCTGTGGGCTAGTTATGCTGAATGTTTTAGGGGCTAACTCTTTAGTTGCGATCCATGCTGTTGGGGTCAACTCGGTTCGGTTGGCTAAAGCCTATGCTCAGCCAGGTGGACTGTGCCTCTTTTGTCCCGGGTGGTCAAGTACACCTGCTAGATAATCTGCACTCACCCTTGGGTAGCTTGGCATGGAGCAGTCAGGCTTATCTCGGAGTCAATGTGTAAAGCAACATCACAGCACGTTCCCACAACACCCCAGCTGAACGACCCCAAAAACAGACTTCACACTGATTGTATGTATAGAAAAATTGCATTCAATACAAAAACATGATTAACACAAGTTGATTACAATGTGATCTCCGCGTAAATGTCAATGAGCACATTAATCACAATGCTATTACATGTAAACCTGGGCGTGAATCTCAAAGAACAACGCAACACATGATAATAGGTCCAACCGCATTAAATATTGATCACTGTATATATATTTGAGGAAACCACACATTCCCTCCCCACACCCATATATGGTGCCCACCAGCTGTCAGCACTAAGCCTGCCCTCAGGTTACCCACGGTGAGTGTAACACGTTCAATATATGGTGCGCCCCAGGGCTGATAGTAGCAGCAAGATGTATCTCACAGTATAACCACACTTCCACCTAGACCCACGGCCTCAGCTGTGCTAGTAAATTGTGATGCTAAACTTATGAACTCCCTGGCAGAAACAGAGTACCCAGCAACACCACAGTGCTGCCCCAGCACTCACCCATTCTCTCTCAGACTCACTCCCTCACATCCGCCCTATGCCTAGTCCCGCAGCCTTGGTATCAGTTGGCGCAGGTACATACTTGTATGCACTCGCTTGCAGCACCCGAATGCGATGCCCTGATAACTGGCAAGTGGATGCCCAGATGCTTGCAAACCTTCTGGGTCCCAGCCTGCTCTCCACCTGCCAACTAGCCTCCAGTTAACCTCGCCCCAACACAACCCCTAAAATTATAGTGACGTTCCCCTGGGTACCCAGCCGCTCACAGCTATGTCACAACTCCCCAGATGTGGGGATCAAGGTGGGGCACCAGAAGGACAACAGCCAGTCAATTAGAAAGGAGACATTCAAACACTTAAAAAGGAAGTTCACTTAAAGGTCTGCATAACAAAGGGGGATGGTCACTGGGGCTAACCGATAGACTCTGAGGTGCCCAGCCCCGCCAGACAATCCAGTGTTACCAAATAATAGCCACATTCATCACCTCTGGAATGGAGAGATGCCGTCAGGGTGCATTGACTCGACCTGCCCTCGACATTTCAGGTTGTGCACTACAAGTTACCAGGTCTGTGTCTCTGGACTGGAGACACTCTGGGGGTTATTCTAACTTTGGAGGAGGTGTTAATCCGTCCCAAAAATGACGGAAAAGTGACGGATTTACCACCAGCCGTATTACGAGTCCATTATATCCTATGGAACTCGTAATACGGCTGGTGGTATATCCGTCACTTTACCGTCACTTTTGGGACGGATTAACACTCCTCCAAAGTTAGAATAACCCCCTCTGTCTGGTGCCCCTGAACTTCCAGTGGCCCAGACAGGTTTGCTCCAATGTAGAAAGTTCTTAGTGCTGTACCCTCGCAAAAAGAAGGTAATGTCATGGATCCGATAACTTGGGGTTCCTGGACATCACCAGGTTTCTTCAACCAACTACCAGCATCGTACCTCCTTGACAGGAGGCACTAGTCTGGTGCGTGATGACTTGAACTGCACCAGACCTTCTGGGTCCACGCGGGACTTGGTTTCCATACCCCTCTGGATTGAGGTACTCTGCCCAGTACGCTATGCCCTTAGCCGTACTGGACTGTACAGGTGAACACACTAGATGCAAGTTCCATTGTGCAATACTAGGCCAAGTAAAGTACTCCTTGGGTTGTACCCACACCTCCAAAGGTTCCAACCAATGAACGAGCACAGCACACAATGAGCATGCAGCCAAGGGTCACACGAGAGAAATGCTTCCCACTTGACCTCAATGAGCCCCCAGAAGTGTTCTGCAACAGTAATCCATTCATTTCACAAGCCGTCTCGGAGCAAAGTGGTCCCCACATTAAAGGGCCACGCACCAGTAACGTGAGCAGTACATTGCTACCCCGCACCTGGTGCGCCCGGTCTCCAGACTTAGTTCTTGGTCCACACGCACATGGCTCCTGCCAGGTGTAGTCTGGCATGACATATGCGCCAACAGAGGGCACTGCTCTCCAGATATTACCGATCATGATGTAGATCCCTCTCTGACATCTTTGATGTCCCTGAGACCTCCCCAGAGACCAGGGGGCAAGCCAACCTCCCCTTGGAGAGCCACTCCAGGATGCCACACAGCAGCAGGCAGTCATCCTCAGGCCAGTCTCTAATCGGGAAGGGCGTGCAGATCCCCTCTCCTTGGACAATTATTCTCCTGGGCACCCAGATTCCTCTGACAGGGCGCCAATGCGGTCCAGGTATACTGGTCCCACGTATCTGTCGATGGCACACCAAGTTGCAAACTTTGAGTATCCCTACTTATACTAGATAAAATCTTTGAAGTGGGGGGTGGTTCAAAGGGTATTGCTTTGAAACACAGATGTTTCCCCTATATATCTCCCTTGTCTACCCTGGGGTCCTGGAATGCAGATCTTTATCTTTATGGGTGCCAGCTCTGGCTCCAGGAGGTCAAATGTTGCAACCTCTCCCCCCATCTATCCCACCAGGCCCCAAATGGCGGGGATCTATCGTTCTGGATGCCTGGGTTTATTAGCGGTCACCTGGGGAATGTGCAGATGTGCTCTTCCCCCAGGATCTATGGAAGGAAGCTTAAATTACAGGGCACCAGGACCGTCCCATGGCCTAGAAATGCCACTTCATAAAAGTGACACTTCTTGGACAGTGATGATAAAACTACTGTTACCAACATCTCAGGTTTGTCATCCTGAGTTCTGCTCCCCCTGCAATCCATTATTGCAATAAGCCTCGTTGTCCCATATCACTGTATGGGTAGAGCAGGTATCATGGGCAGTGTGAACACACATGGGTGTTTGTCACTTCCTGGGCACTCTTGCCCTGGCGCACGCACCACCCTGCCAAAACAGGTGGCAGTTCTGATACAGCCACCATCACAGTGCTTGTGCACCTCGGTTGGCCTAAGCCCTCAGGCTCTGTTTCTATCATGAAATACTCGTGCATAAATACGCACACCGAGGTCACTTTGGCCATGTGCGTATTCACATAGGACCCACCCCACCTGGTCTTAAACATGGACACCCGGGTCGGAAGGGCCAACCCCCATCCATACCTGGCCCAGCATGGGTATTGAAACCCACATACGGGTACCGGTGCCAGTCTCTAATTCATATGGATGAAGTGGGCACTTTTATTCTGCATTGACAGAGGGTAAGTGCTCTGAGCTCCTAAGCTCTTGGGTCGTATGGTGCCCCAGTGTCATTAGGCACCTTCTGGGACACTGCGGCAATGCACCACACGGGGGGTACGGTCTCAAGTGTGTGGGTATGCCAGTACGGGCTTGGATGTACTGAGCCCCTATTTTACCTGGCCCTCCAGGCCTAACGCACACTCAGGATCCAACCATGGCTGGTGTCCCACACGCTGGTCAGCGTGGAGAGTCCCCACATGGGGAGCACCCGCACCTGCATCTCCACCGTGCCCACACAGGGGGCTGATACTGATGGCCCACGGCCACGTATCAATAAAACAGTTCCCCACTTGTCAGTAGGGGCTCCCCCTGTAGTGGTCCACCCCTACTTGAGGACATACTTAGGGAGGTACCTGCCCAGCTCCACGCCGATCCCTTGACTGAGGCCCTTTGGTGTGGTGTAGAGTCCACTCAGGTCTAGTCCCCATCAAGGGATCCGTATCCATAGAGTAGGTGCCTACTCAATCAGGCCTCAGATGTGACACACGGGGTTGCCGACTGCGGCATCACATACTCCAGAATTCCCTGTGGCAACAAGGGCCTTCCTTCCTCCCCCACCGCCAGGTATCTAGTACCCCTATCGTATGGGCCAGCCAGGGCCCTATGATCACTCTCGCCCATGTCATCCACCTAAAAGTTGCATAGATTGGTAGACAGCAATTCTCTAATGAAGATGTAATCGATGGTGAGAATATTCTTGTAAGTTGGTAAGGGTTGCCAAAGTGGATTGTGTTCTTCTTTTAGAGATTGCGTGGAGGATAGTCTGTGAGTATCCAAAGGGCTCTATAGGGATGCAATTTCTGTGGGGAGCCTGTAGTTTCTGTAAGACTTGCCCAGAGTCCTGATTTTAAAGTCTCTATTGATTATGGGGAAATAGGAGACTTTTTTGTTCAGAAGTTCTCTGATTTTGGATGCAAGAGAGGTTAAGGCCTTTAATTTACATGCTGGGCTGCGTTAACATAGCAGTTGATCAACAGAAGTCAGACAGGCTTACGTTTGCTCCTTATCGCTTTAATGAGCAGCGCTTGGAGTGCAGGCAGATTGATATGGATTTCAATGGCGTCTGTTTTCTGGGCGTGTTAGATGAAAATGGAGAGACTGCCAGATGGACGGCCAAATATATTATGCTTTGTTGTAGGAACGAACATCTCATAGTATCCTGGAAGCGGCGTAGGTTCTGTGGACCAGGTCTCCTGAAGACATGGTTTGTCACCGTTGTGGAGGTAGTTGAGGGCTGTATCAACATATCTGAGTTTCTTGAGGCTAGCCACATTCCAGGCAATTATTGTTAGGTGTGTACTGAAGCTGGCCTCCCTGATTTGGTTGCCTTGTGTTCTCCTGTTAGCTGTGGATGGGAATGGTATTTGGTGTCAAGGCATTGCGGCCTGGTTGCCAGTGTCGTCCCTCTTTCTTCTTGTCCGTGAAAGTGGTGTGTTAACAGTGGCCAAGCTTGTTGTGCCAGCTCTTTGCCCTTCTTTTGACATTAGTGTTAATGGAGTTTTTGGCATTAGGTCCCCTGCCACTGAGGCTATTTTAATGTTATGGCCTGGCCTGGCAATAAAAGATCGGAAACAGCTGGTCCATCAAAGGACCATTTGATGCTGAGGGGTGCTTGGATTGAGTAATTAGCAGAGATGCCACTCTTTTAGCTGTTGTCTGCTAACTGTGGAAGAACTTCCTTTGCCCCTGATTGAGGCTAGCTTGTTCAGCTACTACCGTTGGAAATGTTGCCCATTTATCAATGATGGCTGTGCATGAGCAAGTACACGACCATTCTTCTTGACTAGAGCGAGTTTTATTCTCAATGTGATTCACTTTGTAGTTCACATCCACTAAGCGCAGTGCGATTGATTGTGGGAGATTTAGCTGCAACTCCATTTGGTGGATTGCCATAACAATGCTCTGGCCATGGAGTTTAATGCCTCACTGATGGAGATTAGTTGGAGGTCTTCCATCCTGTTGATGTCTTGATTTCCAGGGGAAATTTGACTAGTTCCTTCAGGAGTTCTAAACAACTTCAGAGTGAGTTCCAGAGTTCTTTCAACTTTAGACTACAGTTTGTGAATAAAGGATGCTGGAGGGCCCCTGGATCTAGAGACCGGGTGAGAGCCCCGGGCTTGAGGGGACTGGTTGTAAGTAACTCTGGGGAACTTACCTGAGTGAAGGCCTGGGGGATAAGCTGTTGGTGGATTTGTGCAGTGATAACCTGGGCATGTTGTGGGGTACTTGCAATGCCCTGCACCAATTCTGAGACTGGTTGTGTCTCCCTCTGGGGCTCCTTGGCCAAGGTATTGGTAGTTATGTTATGAGGTTGCCAGGGGTCCGTAGAGTAACTTGTTGAGGTGCTGCTCAGCCCTGGGCAGGAGTGGGACCTGTGTTTATCATTGGAGGCTCACTGGCCGTGCTGGGCGGGCGACTTACTGAAATTAAAGCTGACCCTTTCCCAGTGGAGTAGCTAATGACGGGAGCAGGCAGTGAGAGGTGAGGCAATCCCAGACGTAAGGTGTGCAAAACTGCATGATGAGGCCTGCAGTTGCTGCTTTGGGGGGTGTCTTCAGGGGTGGGCGTGTCTGAGCGGCAGTCTGATAGTTCAGTGTGTTTCGGATGCTATGGTTGGCTGCAGGGGTCGGAGACCCTTCCCCCCGAGTGGTGGATTTAGACCAGGTAGCATGCTTCCTTTTAAGTATTCTATAATTAGGGCCTACTGCCTGGGAGAGAATGGCACCTTTCTTGTACCCTTCTTCTGATTGGATTGTTTGTGTAATAATAGTAGTAGTTAGCTGAGAAGAGATTACCAGCCTTTTGCACTTGGGGGCCTCTCATCGTGCTGTATCACCCCTCACCCTCCTTGCTTGGCTGCCTGCTGTGCTCTGATGACCGCTCCTGAAGGTAATTGTATCAGTAGATATTGATTGGTTTTAAGGCAGTTGGCACACGCTGGGGACCCTGAAGCTGACTACAGGCATGCAAGCGTGCTGGACAGTGCACTGGACCAAAAAGTAAGGCGAGCTGAAACCAGTTCCTCTCTGACAGCATAGGGGTAGGTGGGCAGGGAAGGGAGCTCTCCCAGCCTGCAAGCCGCACCTAGACCTGATCAGGCGGCTTCTGAAGTCTTGGGACTCAGCCAACGTGCAGTGGGACCTAAACCACTGCTAGCCTCCCCACAAGCCCCCTAGCGGCTCTTACCGGATCTCCTTATTAAGTCATTTGGTGAGCACACTGCCTATCCTTGCCTCGACGAGCCTCAATTATCCTTGGAGGTTGGAGCACGAGCTGCTGGTGACTGCTGAATCATGCCTGTTCTCAGCTCCTCCTCCATGCATGCAATGGTAAGCAAGCTGGAGGTATGCAGCTCGGGCTGCTCAGGAACCTCAAGGGGTGTGCGGCCCAGGCCAGCTGACACAACAGTTACTACGGGCAAGGGGGTCCGCGACACGCTCGCACACAAGTGCGTTCACTCTGATCTGGAACCGGAAGCTCTGAGATACACAGAAGTGGAGCCACTTAGATCCATTTGCACTTCTCCTGTCTCCCGAAAGAGGGTCCTCAAAAACCCTGATTGCTTTTGCCCAATGCTGCCAGGTCATTGATTTTTCATTTTTTAAATGTTAGTTCTTATCTCATTTCAACACCTGACTTTAACCTTTAATATTTTTTCAGTGAATTTCTGGTTTTATTAACACAGGCTAGGATCTTATTACTATTCCTCACTATAACATCATATTAACTTTGATTTTTTCATTGATTTTCTGTGTTTTTGATCATATTGTAAGTTGAACACATGCCCAATCTTCTTGATCAACCTGCAAACAATACAACGAGAAAGCAGGTAACTCCTGCTGTACATTGCAGAAGACTCTGCACAACAACGTTTGGCTACAGGTATTTGCTGTGGCTAGGGCCTACTCCCAACCCCCCACTGAGGGGCCAACATCCAGTGTGTATGGCCAACCCTGTACAGCAGGGGTTTACGGTAGAAACTGGCCTGAGGCCAGGCTGTAGACCTAACCTGCTGCGAATGGTGTGCAGTCAAAAGCCATACACAGAAGTGGTGGCCACCAGATCTGCACCCTGCCCCTTGGAGCAGGGTAACCCCTGCTTTGCAAGACCTTTGGTCGAGTCCTCAAATTCTGTAATGGCAGCTACAACATTGTCTCTGATCCTGCGACCAGCCGATGAGATCATTTCAATACCAGTGTACACAAATGGCCGACAGGAGACAAAACTCATTCAGTCTGGTCAGACTATTTTTTATTTTGGTCCCACAGTATCAATTTTCTATGGGAATTAAAATGATACATCACTCTGTTGGGACCCCTCTCAACTTTTTCTTGGGCTCGACTTGATGGATTAGCTTGATACCTTTCCATGGAGGAGCTAAAGTGGCCGAGGTTTGTTTTGGGACAGTTATATGCACATTCATCAAACAGCACCAGAGTATTTAGTGAAATAAAAAACACTTTTCCTATGGAAACTCTGACCTAACTATAACCGAGCAGTCTCAACTGCCACAGTGTAATACACATATAAGACACAGTGGTGGTTGCAACTTAGTATGATTTAGATGCTCTTTCCTTTGAAAAGGTATTTTTTGACTTACTTGTAAATTTTTACCCAGTGCACGGATTTGCACAACATTTGCAAGTCACTAAGACGGTCAGCTAAGGTCCAAAATGCTACATTTTGTGCAGATCAGTTCATGGGAAAAGCTTTAATTGTGTGGGAGGTTTTAAAAGAGAAGGACATTTTGCTCACACATAGAAAAGTAGAACTGTATCATAAAGCTTGCTTTAATTGGTTTGTTGAAATGCATTCAATTGTTTTTGAGAAAATAACCTTTAAAAATGTTTCCAAGCAGCTTGAAATATTGCGAGTGATGGCTTATGAATTCTATGATTCATATTTAGATTTTTTTTCTGGATTGGCTGGGGAGGGCAGGGAAAAAGTGTTTTCATGTAGTGGAAAAAAGCTTTCACAACCAAGGGAAGACACTAGGTGAGGTGCCGGACCCCAAGAGTGGTGCTCGGAGGCACACAGGGGCATGGAAAAAACACCAAAAACTCCTCCAAGAATAGGCTCATAGCACAAGAACGTGATTTTCATGAAAATGCGATCCAGCACCAGGCATTTTAAGTGCAAGACAAAGCACCCATTTTATGTTGATAGACTGTTTCAGCCTAAATATGACAAATGAAAATATTAGATAATTATTTTCCTGTTAAAACAAAAATACATTATTTTCCCATAAACAAAAATTAAAAGACATCCTGCGCACGGCCGAAGTCCATGAAAACAGGAGGGGTTGGCCTCCAGTGATAGCTTGGGTGCAGGGCCATCCCTCACTGCACAAGCTAGCAGTGGTACACAGTGGCTGCTAACTGGACATTAGTGAATGGGTGAAGGGGTAGGTCAGCTGCGGCCGGTTTTGGGCAGAGGCTATACCCTCTAGCCAATTTCTTCTGCGCATGGGCACAAAACTGGGATGGCCACCCATGCTGGGTGCTGTCAGAAGCCGTACACAGCTCGGTTTGGGCACGCTCAGTGGACTGGGAGCCTCATCACTGCTAGGCATGGCCAAAGGCCATGAGCTGCTTGGGCTGAGTGCCTGCAGCTGGTTGGCAGAGAGCTGGGTCACCAGACAGGACCAACACCAATCCCACAGCTGAAGGCCTTGTACAGCAGGGTTTGAGTGCCAGCGGGGGGTTGCTAATACTGCTTCCACCCAATCCACCAACTTCCTCCCTGTGAACATCCACAAAGGTTTGGTTGTAGGACTTGGCCTCGGGCAGTTGTTTTTGGAAATGAAGTACACCAATAAAAAAAGTAGAATTCATTGAAAAAAACTAAAGTTTAAAATTGAGTTATGATTCTGGTTAAAACACGTAAAACCACTGAAATTCATGTTATGGTCATTAATGTACACAACACACATGCATAACTCGCACCACTTCTGGTATGCCCATGATCCTTGTTGGACCTGGCCCTTTTTGCAGCTTCATCCCCAGACTTTTTGCCTCCTTCCTCCTATTTTTTCTGATCTCTTGCTGATGGCTCTAGGACTCTGAGCACTTTATCACTGCTGATCACTGCTAAAGTGCAGGTGCTCTCCCTTCTAAAGTTGGTATGATTGGCTTATACTTAATTGGCACATTTAATTTACCTGTAAGTCCCTTGTACAGTGGTATCCCTATAGCCAGGGCCTGTAAATTAAATGCTACTAGTGGGCCTGCAGTGCTGCTTGCACCACCCACAGAAGTAACATTTCAAACCTGTCTCAGGCCTGCTAGTGCAGGGCCTGCATGTGCAGTTTTCTGCCACAGGGACCTGGCATCTAAATTTACTTGCCAGGCCCAGAACTCCCCTTTTACTACATGTAAGTCACCCCTAAGGTAGGCCCTAGCTAGCCCTATGGGCAGGGTGTTATGTATGTTGAAGGCAGGACAGGTGCCTGGTTGCATGGCCTGTCCTGGTAGTGACAAACGGCCTATTTGGTTTCTCACTGCTGTGAGTGCTGCCTTCTCATAGGATTGCATTGGAAATGCCTTGCCTTATGTCTAGGGGGTATTGTCTGATTTATGAGGGGTAGCATAGGCATGTTTGGTATGGTTGTAATGGTAGTGAGAAATGCTCCTTACTGGTGTACGTGGATTTTTTTTATTATCATTAAAGAAATGCCACTTCCAGAAAGAGAGCATTTCTCTGTGCTTATGACTCTGGTGTTTTGCAGCTTGACTCCAATCCACGTCTGGGCAGAGTGACAGTTGGGCTTTGTGCATACTTTTCAGACAGCCTGTGCACAGGGAGGGTGGAGGTGTCACAGAGGTGCATCTGCATTTTGAATGGTCTTCCTGGGCTGAGAGAAGAGGAGGCGGGGCTCACTTGCATCTGTAAAGGCTGTGCCCTGGCCTCATACAAAGGGCTTGTTTACCCCCAACTGATGTTTGGAGTCTTTGCTGGAGGAGAATGGGGGCACTCCCAGAACCAGTTGTAACTGGTTGGAACCTCCTCTCCCCCTCTTTGTTAAACCCTTGTAAAACTGAGTATAAGTACAGTTTGGAGACACTCTGGGCTTTAATAAGCTTGTTACTGGACACAGAATGTTGCTGGAGGGCTCACCTGGAACCGCCCTAGACTGCTGCTGCTGTGCTAACCTATGACCTGCTGGGTCACTTAAAGGAGGTGCCACTGTCTGCATCCCCTTTGTGCTGGCCTGCTGCTGGGCACTGCCTCCCTGTTCTCCATCTTTTGTGTCCTCCAGGGGCTGGGTGCTGTGGCCCCTGACCCCTGCGACTGCCAGCTTGCTTTTTCTCTTGTGGAGTATAGCACCTGGTGAGCGCTTGTCATGTTGCCCTAGAAAGCACCTTGTGAGCACTCAACTTTAGTGGCCAAAGCATCTTGAGAAGTGCTTCCCTTGTTTTATTTAAAGCACCTTGTGAGCGCTCGCCGGAGCACTTGCAGGCAAAGGAATTTCTCCACTACAGCCCAGGTGGGCTGTTTTGTCAAAGCGTAAGCGAACCGTGATGTTTTGTGCCCCTGGGGCACGAACAAAGTGAGATTGCGTTGAGCGCGCTCCTATCGGTGCCCCCGGGGCATAGCACGCTCAGAGGAGTGCCCCTGGGGCACAAGAAGGTCCTCATTTAGGACCAATCACCGCTGCGTCCGGGGCGGGCTGCACCAGGTCGGGTGCGGGCGAGTCCAAGGCCCAGAACCGGCCAGGCAGAGTGGAGGTCTCATCGAAGGTCTCCCCGCTCCATCGTAGCCCCAGGTACCAATTTGCAGGATGGGTGGGGAGGAGGCCTCATCGGAGGCTCCCCGCCCCACCGGGCCCCCATTTTTCTTCATGGCACTGTAGGTGCCTTTGTCATAAAAAGACAGGTACTTTTGGTGGCATTTAAACTGATATTTTTTGCTGCTCATGCTTTGCCTGTTTTGTCCTGATGTTCCTTTTATGGACATGCTGGAATGTCATATTAACCTGCTACTTTTTATGATGTGCCATATATTTGCTGGGATAAGCCTGACTGCTTGTACCAAGCTACCAAGGGGGTGTGTAACTCCCTCACCCTGACTAAAGTGGGTGGGTTCTGCCTGGCTTAGGTACATACCCTAGCCAACCAGAAACCCCATTTCTAACAATCCCAATTTGTAAATGGAACAGACACATATAAACAGCTAAGAAGCTAACAACATATGGGTGTCACAAACTTTAATAAACGTTAATAAAGTGGGAATAGTTGGGGACCTACTATTTACCAATAGCTAAGGCCCTAACAATGAACCCAGCCAAAGTGTAGCACAAACAATAAGGGTTGCTTTTCTTTCTCTAAAAACAGCAATTACCCAATTATATAATTGCTTGTCATTGCCATGTCAACACAACAAAATGATGGCTAGCCTGGCTGATGGGTGATACCCCGAAACCGGTCCCAGGATACTTGTTTCCAGTCCAAGGAGGATCTGACAGTTCAGGCTGGACTGCTCCCATGGGGAGCAGGGTCAAGTCTGATTTGCATATGACTTGGTCCAAACTTGGGTGACATGGTGCTCAAAAGAACGATGGATTAAACCCAGATCTGTGACTGAGGGTGAGTGTTTGAAAAGTTTCAGCACCCATCCATCATCCTTTTGATTTAAAAAGGTTGCCCTAGGTGGCCAGGGTATGCCCAGATGTGGGTCCCTTGATCACTGTGCCACTGGATTCAAGCTAGTCTGGCTGATGAGAGGTGATACCCCAAAACCAGTGCCATGATGCTTGTTTCCGGTCCAGGGAGGACCTGGCCTGGCAGTTCAGGGTGAACTGTCTCATGGGGAGCATGGTCAAGACTGATTTGCGTATGGCTTTATCCAAACTGGGGTGGCATAGTGAGCAAAAGAACAATGGATTAAATCCAGATCTGTGAAAGGGGTGAGTGTTTGGTGAGTGTTGAAAAGTCCATCATCCTTTTGTGTTGCTTGTCTTTGCCATGTACCACCACGGTATACTGCACAGTTATCACGGTATACCATAGCCCAAAATATAGCTAAGGCCTAGCTGTATTATTGGATTGCGACAACCTTGCATCATGCATGGTGTCACATGGGCACTACAATACTTAAGTCTGATTTACAAAGTAAAGGAAGGCACCATGCGTGGCCCTTGTGTTGATTGGTAAATCTGGAGAAAAAACAAGTCCGAACAATTCACTGGTTTGCATTACTCTGCACACCATAATATACACTCCTGCTAAATTTCCCATACATCCGTATGCCACACCACTGTAACCAGTCCACTATATGCTATTCCACTCTATGCCACTCCACTCTACGCCTCTCCAGAATACAAGACTCCACTCTGCCCCACTCTACTCTCAGCTATTACACTTTACGTAACATCACTGTACATCACTACACTCTATGCTCTTACACTGTACGCACCTATACTCTTCGCCACTCCAGTCCACATCATTCCACTGTATGCCACTTCACTGAATGCTACTCCTTGATACACTATTCCTCTGTACACCATTCTACTGTATGCCACTCCACTCTGCTCTATCAACTGTATGTCACTCCACTCTACAAGACTCCACTGTACACTATTCCACTGGATGCCACTCCACTGTTCAATAGTCCACTCTACCCCACTCCGGTGTATGGCTCTCCACTCTGTGCCACTTCATTCTACGCTAATAATTGGACACTACTCCAATGTAAGCCACTCTGTTGTGTGCTATTAAACTCGACCCCACGCCACTATACGCCACTCCAGTCTACACCCCTCTATTACATGTTACTCCACTGCACGCTACTCCACTATACACTATTACACTCTGCACCACTGTACTGTACAACACTCCGCTCTACGCCACTACACTCCATGCTATTACACTGTACACAGCTCCACTATATGCCAGCCCACTGTACACTATTTCACTGTATGCAACTCCACTTTATGCCTCTTCAGTGTATGTCACTCCACTATATGCTACTCTGCTATACGCTACTACACTCTATGCCACTCCAGAGTATGCCATTCCTCGCAACCCCTTCATTCTACTCTATTCCAATGGATGTTACTCCACTGTATGCCACTCCATTGTATGCTATTACACTCTACTCCATTTCAGTGCATGCCGTTACAGTCTACACCACTTTTCTGTACGTCACTGCACTGTACTCTACTCCATTATATGCTGTTCTAGCCTATGCCACTCTACAGTACACCAGTCCACTCTGCGCTATTCCACTCTACGCTACTCCACTCTACGCTACTCCAGTGTACAGCATTCCACTCTACACCACTGCATTCTACACTAGTCCATTGGACTCCACTCTGCTAAATACTATTTCACTATTTCACTCTACCCCCTTCCACTCTGCGCCACTCCACTCTACGCTATTCCAATCTATGCTTTTCTACTCTACACCACTCCACTGTACTCTACTGTACGCTGTTCTACCATATGCAACTCCACTCTATACAATTGCACTGTATGCAATTTCAGTCTTTGCCCCCCCTACTATATGGTATTCCACTCTACCCCACTCCAATGCACGCCACTCTACTGTATGCTATTACACTCTACGCCACTCCACAGTGCATCACTCCAGTCCACACTTCACTGTATACCACTCCATTGAAGGCTACTACACTGTACACCATTACACTTTACACCTCTCCACTGTATGTCACAACACTATATGTTATTACATACTATGTCACTCGACCGTATGCCACTCCAGTCTATGCTAATCCACTTTATGCATTTCCACTTAATGCTACTCCACTCAATGCTACTCCACTCTAAGCCACTTCAGTGTACTCTCCTCCACTCTATATATCTCCATTCTACAAAATTCTACTGCACTCTTTGCCACTCTACTAGACTCTGCTCCATTCTGTCCCCATACACTGAACTCAACTCTATGCCCATACACTCCATTGTCCAACACTTTATTCCACTCTACAACAGTTTCCAGCACTGTACGCCACCGCTTCAGATGGGAAAATCTCACCAGATGCCATCTCTGCAACCCGAAAATCACGCTTGAGGACACTTATTCTCGCCAAGTTACGATTGGCGAACTGCGTGCGAGAAATAACTCAGCCATGCGGCGGTTGGTGGAATGTGGCCAGAATGTGGAGTGCGCAAAATTCCACCAACTCGCCCGGCGGAGCACAATTTATCACCCACTCTTACACAACACTACACTCAACAGCACTCAACTATACGACATTTTACTCCACTGAACTCCACTCTGTGCCACTACACTCTACAACAGTGGTTCCCAACCTTTTCACTTCCGTGGACCCCCACTTTATCATCACCGGAACCCGGGGAACCCTACTGAATCATTATTGGAATCCAGGGACCCCCCCCACTGAGTCATTACTAAAAGCTGTGGACCTAATCTGTTAATATTATTTTACTTTCTAAAGAGTTGCGGACCCCCTGAGGTGGGTTTGCGGACCCCCAGGGGTCCCCGGACCACAGGTTGGGAATCACTGCTCTACAACACTCTGCTAAACTCTATAGGCCAGATGTAGGAAGCCTTTTGCGCCTCGCAAACTGCGAATAACGCAGTTTGCGAGGCGCAAAAGGCTTAACGCAATGCACAACCTTAAATTGCGAGTCGGTACCGACTCGCAATTTGAGGCTGCGACTCGCAAATAGGAAGGGGTGTCCCACTCTTTTCTACTCTATAATACTCCACTCTACTACACTAGACTCTACGACACTGTCCTTCACTTTACTGTATTACTCTCCATTTTACGACACTCCAATCAATAACACTCCACGCTACGATTTGAAACACATTCTTAGTAAAAAATAAAACCCATTGACTTACAATTGAATAACAAAGTTTAAGGATAATTTATATTTAGAAATACCTTATGTTTTCTATCGATACAAACTCAACTTAAAACTTGTAAAGCTGTAATTATAATTTCAATTAATAATTTACTCACCACCTTCAAATTACTAGAAGTTGGGCACCTTCGAACACAGTCTTGTCACCTCACTCGCCACACTACATTAACCATCTCATGCCTTCCATGCACTGTTTATACCCTTGCTGACTACATCAACTATAGCATGTGAAATCATAGCATACATAACAAAATTTACCACTTTCTCACAACACAGTGCATGGTAGACTGGTGGGTTATAATTAGTGTTGCCTTGTTAACAAGCTGAAAAGAGTGTGTAATGATGAAGTCCGCTATTTATAATAATTTGAAAGTAGTGGATAATTGTAAATGAAAGTTATAAGTATAACTTCAGAATTCTTAAAGTTTGTGTAGTTTAAACTTAGTTTGTATAGGGAAAATACGTTTTCCTAACTATAACTTACCCTTAACTTTTCTTTTTTCATTATATACGTGTGTGTGTGTGTGTATGTGTGTGTGTGTGTATGTATATATATATATATATATATATATATAAAACACTTTGTTTGGCGTTTCTCTCTCTGCACCTAATATATATATATAAAATTAGAGACAGAGATGATGATAATGAAGAATATTTATATAGCGCAAACCGCTTACCCTCAAAAAGGGTGTCCCAGGGCTTTGGTTAAGAAAAAAAAGGGCAGCTGCTGGCTTAAATATTGCTTTGAAAATCGGCACATTGCACAACTAGCCCATCAAAGGCCCCTACTAAGATGGTACCTGCCAATGACCAAAAATAAAAGGACTAAAGATCAGAAGCAAACTAACCAATCAGGTGGCCACTTCTTACATCAATCTTTAAAGGCAGTGTAGCAGTTTGTTTTCTAAGGAATTACGGATAAAATCATAAAGTGCAGTGTGCATGAGGCAAATGACAGTGTGCAACAGAAGTATAAAAGTACAAAAGTAATTTCAATATTTAGACCCGATAACAAAAAGTATATCTAATATGCTCTAATAGAGGGAAAAATGGGTGTCTGCTAAATCAGACAGAACGAGAGATCTCAATTGGGCTACATATAATAGAATCAGCGATAGCGACTCTGTAATTATGGTAAGGCCAATCTCCGTTGAAACCCTGTTTGTTTTGATAATTTGCTAAGAATTCTGCCACTATTTGACAAATATGTACTAAATGTTCTCCAACAAATGTAAAACCACTGATTCAGTTTTCCTCAATATGGCACATTTTGTGCAGATCCGTCCATATGGAGGCTGGAGAATGTTTTAGGTGTGTTGTCCAAAAAAGCAGTGTTTCCCATTTTTACTCACATAGGAAACTTTGCTCTTCACTACAGTAAATACAATGAATGGAATGACAGTAAACTTGGAATAAAACTACAACTTTACTCAGAGGAGTGCCTTTGCTTGGTTTGGTTGAAATCCGTTCTGTAGCTTTAGAGGAATTGTTTCTACAAAACTGGTTGAATGGGTGTGGAATGTTTAAAAAATAGAGCTATATGAAGTATTAGTTTGAAAATCGTCCTTGAGTGACAGTTAACGGATTCTGTACAATGTTAGTGAGCTATGAGACTTCTGGACTTACGTTGGGTCCGGGCCACAGTTTGTAGGGTTTGAAGACTACACTCGTTCTTTAGGTGTGTGGAGTCCTCTGACGTGATATCAAGCCTGCAGACTATATGCATGTTTGAATGCTATTTCAAACATAACAATACTTTAGATTTTCATTAATGTTGTGGCTTAGGAGTGGGTTGGGGTGTACTGTTTTTGTGTGGGAGCATTGTGGGTCAACTGAAACCTTGTAAAAATGCTCACAGTCCACGACCTGAAGTTCTAGTCTACAGACCCAGCACGTCCTTCATCGAGTGCAGGACGTCTTCTAAAGCTCACAGACTTTTTGGCAAGTTTAAGAGAATTACATTTTAGGAGCGTTATGGTGTTTTCATTGCCTGAAACGTCATAGATCACTCAACTATTTTAAAAAATACCTGTTCCTTAGGAAAAGGAGGCCCGCTCACCATTTTGTGAAGAGCAAGACGTGCAGTTCATAGTTGAAGTAACCTATATAATGCATGTCTCCCCCATGGCTGCCAAAGCTCAATGGACGATTTTAGACCCATAATATGTTTCTCCAGAGGAAGACGTTGTTTGCATTGGGAAACCAGAAAAGCTTGCCAGGGATTTTTTCTCAATTGGGGGTTTTCTATTAATCTCTGGGAAAGAAACACTGAATCCAGGAGGGTCCCCTGCAAGCTTTGCGAACAGGTAATCACAAGGTTGAGAGGTCTGTACTTCTTTGGCACTTCGACCGTAAAATGGTGTAAGCCAAGATGCAGAAAGACCCCAAAATGTTCCAGTAGAGGTACTGCAGGAAATAGGAGGGAACAACTCTCATCCGAGCATCTTTGAAATCTACTTATCGAGTGCAAAATGAATATCTGGTGCACAGAGAATGATCCTAGCAATGGGAATGAGAATGCAGAGGCCCACTACAAATAAAAATCAACGAGTAAGAAAAAAATTGTCAAAATTTAATAAGTGGCTGTTTGCCCCCTTGGTTGCACCGAAATATAGTAAAATCACCCAAAAACCTAAAATTCACCAAACCCCCCTCCCCCCAAAAAAACTGCGCACAGCTGAAAGCCATGCACAGCAGAGATTGGCTGACCCTGGGAATTGGATGCAGGACCTGCCTGGCCAAAGGCTGTGCACCCCAGGGGCTGGTAACCATCAGTGGGCTACCTGCGGGTGCAGGACCTAGGTTGGCCATCCATTGTAAGTTATTCAAAGGGCTTGGCTGAAAGCTAAGCCCTGCAGCCAACCTCCTTAGCTTATGGACTAAGGTGTTGTGCCCAAGAGGATTTGCTTTCTGTCTTGTTTCAAAATTTGGTAAGGAATATCAAGAAATTCACTGGCAAAACATAGTTAAAGTAACGTTATGGTTATGATTTGACATAAGGCCTTAAAATCTCCTTAAAAAAACGACTAAATTAATTTTAAGAAAGCTGTGCTTTAAAGAAGCACAAGCAAAACTTAATAATTAAGAGCTTGTATGTACTAACTCCTAGGACCTTCAAAGCTACCTGAGGTCGGTCAAAGGTTGTCCACATGGAGAGAAGTGGTTTGCCTTATACTGTGTATGGTCAACCTAAAATGCACACAGCCTGAATCTGTGCTTGGTACAGGTTGGCTGACCCTAGGGGTTCAGCACAGGGCCAAAGGGCATTTGCAGCAGTGGTCAGCCACCCAGGTGCACCACCTTTTGGTGCTGGGAGCAGGCTCTGAAAGCTAGAACCTGCTACCAACCCTAGTTTGCAAAGCTGAAAGTCATGTTCAGCAGTAGTTAGCTGCCCACGTTAGATTGGGCTGCAGACAACCCCTGATGTGCATGGCCGTAATAAATATTAAAGATATCTGACAAAGTTGACAGGGTTTTACTATTCAGTGGGTCAACAAGCCCAGCCACCGGGCACACGGCTTACAAATATTTCTAAATACATTTGTTTTCCATACCTAGTAAGAAAGGTTTGTTTGCACTTTTACAGTGATAGAAACAGGTGTTACAAGGATCCCAATTAGTTGATGCTCGCTTTATTGATCTCAAATGAAAGGATGGAATTGCCCTGCTGGTAGTTCAATTTTCAGCTCGAAAGCTGCAGACAGATTGCTAAAGCTCTCACATCAACCAATTATTTAAGTAATTTCATGCTGCAGTGCCTGAAAAGCTGAGATTTCTGTTCTTAATTTTTCTTAATCAGGGAAAGACAAATTGATGTTTTGCTTCTAAAGCTCTCAGACATACAAAAAATGATGGGCAGGTGTGTGCATTTTTCTCAGCCACAGTTAATTACTCAGGCCACATCCCAGTCCATTTAGTTTTTTTGCACACTAACCCACCTCAGACAGACACTAGCCATATGCAAATCAGTCTTGGTCCTTCTCCAATGAGAACAGTACGTCCCAAACTTCTAGGACAGGTCACCCCTGAACCGTAACACAAGCAACCCAGACTGGTTTCGGATAGCTTCATTGGCATTTATTCAAAATATCCTTGTTATAAAAGAGCAATACATATGTGTATTCCTTAAACTGTATCTTAATTGGTGGGGTTTTTTGAATGGGAGAAATACCACATTTTTTTTCCTGATACGGATGACTCCAAAATCCACCTAATTTCTCTAGCCAGTTGTATTCCATTTCTCAAAAGTAGCCAACACCTTTTAGCCTCCATGTCTGGCGATTTATGGATCATCCTACTTTCACAGGTAGAGGTGACTGATCCCCAATTGAAAATACTTGTGTATATCCCCAAGACAATGCATGGTCATGTTTTACCAAGTGCACCCTCTTCCCTGGACACAGAACAAGGCTTATGTACTGGTTTGGAAGAAGGTGCATGTAGCAGGCAGTGGCACTGACGGCCGGGGCAGCGCCTTAGACATAGGGCTCTAGCAGGATTGTAGCACTGGTGCTGCACCAGGGCGCTGCCAGTGACAGACAGAAGTGTGCTAGTGGTGTGGCTGCATCAGGGTTTTACAGTGGGGATGCATCAGGGGATTAGCACGGGTGGTGCAGCAGGGTTCTAACAGTAAGGGATATGGAAATGTGCTAGCGGTGATGCCATAGCGTGGTTGGGCTTTAGCAGGGTCCTAGTGGTGCGGCTTCAACAGGGTTCTAGCAGTGAGGACTAGGGATATGATCCAGCTGTGTGGCTACAATAGAGACCTAGCAGTGGAACTCCTGCAGGGCTCAAGCAGCCGGGCTGCAGCAGGTGACAGGTAGTTTTCAGTTTGAGAGAAATTATATTGGCTGTGTGACCTTATGATGGTGGAAGCGGTGGAAACCTGAAGTAGGATGAAGGCTATTATGAGAGGGCAGAATGGGGCCTTGTATATAGATGTAGAAGCAGGGGCCGCAGAAGGGTACTAGCAGTGGAGGTTGGAGCAGTACCCTAGCAATGGGACTGAAGCAGGGCTCTAGCATTGGTGCTGCAGCAGCTTTCTAGCAATGTTGGTGACAAAACGTACCTAGTGGTAGGTCTGCAGCGGGGTTCCAGCAGTGAGCGTCACACAACTGTCCTACTGGAGGGGCTGCTGCATGGTTCTAGAGGAGGGGCTGCGGCAGGCTTCTAGCAGTGAGGGCTATGGAAATGCCCTAGCACTGGGGCTGCAGCAGGGTTCTAGCAGTGGGACTGGAGCAGGGTTATAGCAGTGAGGGCTATGGAAATGTCTTAGTGGCGAAGCTGCAGTAGGATTTTATCACTGGGGCTGCAGCAAAGTTCTAGCAGAGGGTCTACTGCAGGGTTCTAGCGATTGGGCTGCAGCAGGGTTCTAGCAGTGGGTCTGCAGCAGGGTTCTAGCGATCGGGCTGCTGCAGGGTTCTAGCAGAGGGTCCACAGCAGGGTTCCAGCAGTGGGTCTGCAGCAGGGTTCTAGCGATCGGGCTGCTGCAGGGTTCTAGCGGTGGAGCTGCAGCAGGGTTCTAGCAGTGAGGGTTATGGATATGCCCTAGGTTTTAGCACTGGGGCTGCAGCAGGGTTCTAGGGGAGGGGCTGCAGCAGGATTCTAGCAGTAACGGTTATGGAAATGTCCTAGGGCTGGAGTAGGGTTTTAGGGCTGGGTCTGCAGCAGGGTTCTAGCAGTGGGTCTGCAGCAGGGTTCTAGCGATTGAGCTGCATCAGGGTTCTAGCGATTGGGCTGCAGCAGGGTTCTAGCGATTGGGCTGCAGCAGGGTTCTAGCAGTGGGTCTGCAGCTGGGGTCTAGCAATTGGGCTGCAGCAGGGTTCTAGCAATCGGGCTGCAGCAGTGTTCTAGCAGTGGAGCTGCAGCAGCATTCTAGCGATCTGGGTGCCACAAGGTTCTAGCGGTGGGTCTGCAGCAGGGTTCTAGCAGTGGGGCTGCAGCAGCATTCTAGTGATCGGGGTGCCACAGGGTTCTAGCGGTGGGTCTGCAGCAGTGTTCTAGCAGTGGAGCTGCAGCAGCATTCTAGTGATCGGGGTGCCACAGGGTTCTAGCGGTGGGTCTGCAGCAGTGTTCTAGCAGTGGGTCTGCAGCAGGGTTCTAGCGATTGGGCTGCAGCAGGGTTCTAGCAGTGGGTCTGCAGCAGGGTTCTAGCGGTGGGTCTGCAGCAGGGTTCTAGCAGTGGGGCTGCAGCAGGGTTCTAGCGATTGGGCTGCAGCAGGGTTCTAGCAGTGGGGCTGCAGCAGGGTTCTAGCAGTGGGGCTGCAGCAGGATTCTAGCGATCGGGCTGCAGCAGTTTTCTAGCGGTGGAGCTCAGCAGCGTTATAGCTGTGTGGCTGCCGCATAGGCCTACTGGTGGAGCTGCAGTGAGAGTTACATAAATGCCCTAGTTTTGGCCCTGCAGTAGGGTTTTAGCAGCAGGCCTGCGTCAGGGTTCCATTGGTGGGGCTGCAGCAGGGTTGTAGCGGTGGGGCTGCAGCAAGTAGTTTTCAGTTTGAGAGAAATTAAATCAGCTGCATGTCCTTATGAAGGTAGATGGAAACCTGCAGGTGGAGGAACGTTGGGGAGGAAGAATCGGTGTTGTCTTGCTATGGAGAATGCACAGAGAGCACATATGACTGTTCTTTTACCATAGATGTGGCTGGATGTTTGTGCAGTTCAGTGAGTGGTGATTTTTGGGCCGATCTAGAGTTTGCCAGACAGGGTACTCTATTGCAAGAGCAATGGAGCATGCTATCCATCAAACTCTAGATCCACCCACAGTATTTTGAGTTGGATAGACCACCAGGTTTCCAACAAATTAAAATTTACTCCGTCAGCATAAACCGTCCTCCAACTCCCAAGGGAGGATTCTCTGACAGGTAAGCCATCTGACTATCCGCGCTATTTAGAGCGGGCAGTTGGATTACTTTTTTTCTGTCCATCACTGCTAGCAATATCCTGGTGGCAAGGGACAGTATCAATAAAACAATTACACTCCCGCCCCCAACCCCTGCACTATAGGAGAAAACTCCCATGGTGATGCGGCCATTCATTTTTTCTTTTCCTAAAACAATCTTTGGAGTTTGTTTTTGGAAAATAAAAATCTTTTAAACATTTGGTGTAAACACTGTCACCAATGACGGACACACATCAAACTTTTTAAAAGGCTCTGTGTGAAGGCGCCATGACAGTGTTTCATACGGAGTTCACCGCAGGTCTGTCTATGAACTTCACATTTGGTGGGCGAAGTAAAGGCAGGATTGTGGACGTAATCCTCCGCCACCCCGACTGCCTTTACTCCGCCCACCAAGATCTACAGCCTTGTCTTGAATGTATGACAGAGGAGCCTTGTGCACAAAGAGTGATGAAGCTCACGACCAGTTCTGGAGCTTAAATCAGTCATAGGATCTGACAGAATCCACACAACAAGGGATGGCCTCTGCGAGCATCTAGTACTCATTCTTCCTGCATTGCTGTGGATGACTTGTTCCCATTCAGTTTGTACATCGGGTGTCCCAGGATCATACTTTAGCCTGGTGTAGCCTGAGGGGACACGAATGCAGGAAACGAGTTAGGCTGGGATGTAAGTGCTATGAATGGGCCTGTAGTTGCTGCCATGATCCGGTCATGTAGAGCTGAGTGTTAAAACCTTAAGGAAGCTAGCAGTAGAAGTGATTATGCTTTTAAGAAGACACGAACGTCACCTTGGAGCTCTGTTCTTATCTTCTGCCTCACACTAAAAATTCGCATACTGTGTGACTGACACTCCTCCTGCCCTGCCAGCCTTTTAGAAGCACCACGAACCTGTTAGGAAATCTGCCAATTGAGAATGCATCTATTGCCCTCTAATTGGATATCCAAGTCACTTTCTTTCGGCCCTTTACTCTCCGGGGATAGCGAAATAAGGCAGACAAGGCTGTCTGAGGGAGTAGGTTTAGAAACGCAGTTTCAGCATGACACTGTAAATAAAAATCTGTGGTACACTACCTTAATATTGAGTTTTCAATAATGGGTTACCAAAATATTTTAGATCTACTACCAATATATCATATATATACGTTTAAATATATATGTTACCTAGTAGGTAGTGTAGTTGGGACCTAGTTTCCTTAGGAAAAGTGTTTTTTGATTTGGTTTTATCTTTGGTGCCGTTTGATGAATCTTCATGAAATGTTCCAAAGAAAGTGTCAGGTTGGGTCTTGTTGTGCATGAAACGTTTTGGCGCGATCTCGCATGCAGGGCTGAGAAAAAGGGGGCGAGTGGGTTTAAAAAAAGTGTATTTCCCTTGTTGATTCCCTTAGCGATTTTATGGTTTAACTCTGTTTTATTAAGTGGTTTTGTCAGATACACATATACCCACCTACAACCAGTGGCCGGTGGAGTGCAGTGAGGCAAGCGGTAGCAAAAGCACGAGGAACATAAAACAGGAGTTGAAGCAACCCACCCCCTCCCCATATATTCACCTACCTCCCTCCCTCCCTGCCACCCATCTCTCTCTCCCAGGGTACTTATGCCACGTGAGGTCATTAACTTTGGACTCAAGCTGAATCTATTGTAGTTGTAAGGATAACTGCTTCAGTGAGGGCCGGTGATACTCCTCTAGAAGATGGAGTAGTCACAGGTATTTAGGACAAGTCAAATCTCTGAAGTCTCTAGACAGGAGAGCAAGGTGCGGTCTCCACAGTTCCCTATAGGCATCTCCTCCCATAGAGCTTTTAGACACCACTAGAGCATAAACCTCTGGTCGGAATTGCACCAAATTTGTCAGGGCGGTCGCTCTTGGTCCAGAAAGCACCCTTTTTGTAACTTGGTTTAAATCCGTTCAGTAGTTTTTGAGAAATTAAAGGAAATCCACATTTGTATATCTAGGGCTTCGATGAATTCTCAAATACTCTGTCTCGTGTGGAGATCTGAATGGCTGCCAGCACTCTAACAAGGAAGTTTCAACTGATTCCCAAAAATAAATGTAAACAAAGGAAAAGGGGGCAGGGTAGGAATACCCTACCCCCCCTAGCCTTGGCCCTGTGGTTCCCATGGGACCCTGCCAGGGCAAAGAAGCATTTTTTAAAATTCACAGTGAAATTCACAGATATCCACAAGTTTTGCTGTGAATTAACAAAAAAAATTAAAAAAACAAGCACAGTCTCTTGCGGTTGTTTTTAATTTCGCCCCTGGGTGAGCCAGGTCCTGGGAGAATGCACAGTTTATTAACAATTGGATGAGGTGCACAAGGCCCCCCTCTGTGGGCTTTTAAATGCCCCAGGGACCACCACCTCCCTGGGTCTACATGTAAAAAATATATGGGGGGGTGCACAGACCCCGCAGGTCCTGAGGACTACCACCCTCCTGGGACTTTTTGTCAAAAAGGAAGGCGGGCTGCATGGCTTTCAAATGTCGCAGGGACCACCACCTCCCTGAAGTGAAGTTAAGGATAAGGTGGGGGGTTAGGGGGGTCACTCGGACCCTTGGCCCCAGGGACCACCACTTCCCCAGGGCCAAATCCTAATTTTAAAACATGAAGGGGAGGGGCGCGCAACCCCCCTTCTCAGGCCGTATACGGCCACCACCTCCCTTGTGCTGGCCCATGCAAAACAAAGACCAGGACCATGCAGCCCACCTCTTGGAGCCATTTATGGCCCTGAGGTCCACCAACCTCAGGTCTGCTGGTTCCTGCTATCTCTTGAGGTCCCCACCCATGGGCGATAGCTGTTTGCTTTTGCTTGACAGGAGCTGTGACAGCTCCAGCCAAGCAAAAGCAAATACTCTGCTTCCAGCTATCAAAATGCTCCCACTTGCTGGTAGTGGAGATTTAATCTCTTTTCCTGACCGCAGGCCTGTGGGCAGGGAAAGAGACAAAAGTATTGCTCCTTCATGCAGGGAGCTGCATTTGCAGTAGCTCCCTGCGTGCAAGAGCAGTTCTAGCTCCTGCAGGAGGCGGGAGCTGGCTGGGATGGTGGGGGCCTTGAGGCTCCCCCCATGGTCCCCCAGATGTTTAAAAAATAAAGGTGACCTTCAGGGCAGGATTTATTCTGGCAGGAAGCATTTCATAGAAATTAAACTGCAGAGATGCCCAAGTTTAAGCTCCACTTCTGTAAAGTAGTAGTCATCCTAATTTCTTGTATGTGGTCAAGGCAAAGCAAATGTTTTTCCTCTGCATTTCGATCTAGAAAAATTATCTTTATTCCTTGATTGAGGTGTTTGCATCCTTGCTTTTTTCAAGCACAATATCTTATGTAGTGACTGTGAGGCTTGGGTTCTTTCTTGACATATGCTTCTGAGACCAGAGATCATGTTCTCTCTTTTAAAAACTACAAGTATGTAAAATGGCATAGAATCCTCTCCCTTTTGGCCCCACCCGATATACATTAGTGGTATGGAACGTCTTCCTGCCATTTTCCAAGGATGATGGACAGCTTACTAAAAAGGCTCCCTGAGGGTGTTTCCTGCCAATTTTGAAGAGGCATTCTTGATGAAGAGGAATATGATCACATATCCACCAAACAAAGAAGCACTTCATGAGTGGCATGGGGTTGGGTGGTTATAGGGGTGAGTCCGAAGGGCCTGGCCCTGCGGACATTTTATGTCATGCACGGCCAAAGGCCGTGCATAGCGCGCGATTTGGTGATTACGGGGGGTTGCCCGCAGAGCCTGAAGGTGGTTGGATTAATGTAAAGTAATTACATTCATTAATGTTAAAAAAAAACATAGAAATTCACTGAAATAAACAAAGATTACAGGGACGTTATAGTTAGGTGCACATTTCATACATACAAAACCATAGGAATTCAGCAGTTATAGTTAGAGTAATTTCAAGTAACTTGTGCCTTAAGGTAACTATAACTCGCGCCCTTGCCATGCATTGCTAATTACCCCACATATTACATCATTAATTGCATCTTCTATGCAATCATTGATAATATCACAAAATTTGCAGTAAAGTTATTGATCTGAAAACTGTGCATGGCGGGTGTGCGACTTATAGTTGCCTCAGGGCACTAGTTATAGTTATTTGAAGTAACTCTAACTATAACAGGTGAATTTCTATGGTTTTGTAAGTTTGAAAAGTGAGCCTAACTATACCGTCCATCTTACCTTGTTTTTTTCAGTGTGTGTGTGTGTGTGTGTGTATATATATATATATATATATATATATATATATATATATATATATATATATATATATATGAATGTATTACCTAGCAGCAGTCACCACTAGGTAGTTATAGTTAGGATCATGTTTCCATAGAAAAAGCGCTTTTGACTTGCCTATATCTTTGGCACCGTTTGGCAAATCTTCACAAAATGTTCCCAAAAAAGTGTCCCAGTTTGCACACCGAAAGTTTCAGGGTGATTTGTCAAGCAGAGGCCGAGAAACGGGGGATGTAAATCCGTCCTGTAGTTTTGGAAATATTAAAGGGAAAATACATTTGTATATCTAGGGCCATGGATCCTCCCCGATGACTTTGCGAATAATGAAGAGCTTGTGCAGGGAAATGCACAGCTCTGATTGGCTGCCAGCACTTCAACCAGGAAGTGTTGGGAGCCGAGTCCCTCAAAAAAGTGTGAAGAAAAAAAAAAAAAAGGAAAACTGACAAGGGTAGAGACACCCTGACCCCTTAGCTCTAGTGTTGGGGTCCCAGAGGAACCCCACCAGGGCAAAAAAGCTATTTTTTTTAATTTGTTGCAAAAAAGGGAAAAAAAAGAAGTGCGCGCTCCTGGGCTTTTTTTTTCTAAAGCCCCCGGGTGGGCCACTTCCCGGGGACTTGTGATAAATAAGGAGGACGCACGTGGTCCCCCTCCTGGGCTTTGTACAGATCTTTTCTGTAATTTTATGCAGGGGCAGTGCAGCACCCCCCCACCCCCTCCCCCGGCAGCCCCTGGGACCCCCACCTACCCGGGGCCATTTCTGTAATTGTATGAGGGGTCCACACACCTCCCAGCCCCGGGGACCACACCTTTCCAGGGCAAATATTTAATTGTATGCGGGGGCTGCATGGCCCTGCCCTGGGCAAACATTAAGGTGGCAGGGAGCCAGCTGGGACTGTGGGAGCCTTCAGGCTCCCCCCACGGTCCCTAACATTGTGACTGGGTGCCTTTGGGGGCACCCAGGTCACATCGCCGGCCCAGGGGGATGCGGCTCACAGTGCCAATATTGGCTCTGGGAAAGGGGGCCATGCAGCCCCCCCTTTCCGAGATCAGCCAGGCAGGGGGGCTGTGCAGGGTTGGATTGTTAATGGGGCAGCCGCAGGGACTGGCCACAGGCCAGGCCCTGCGGCCATATCCCGCTGCGCACAGCCGAATGCCATGCGCAGCGCAGGGTTGGGTGGTTCTAGAGGTTGGCCGCAGGCCTTGCGCAGCGCAGGGTCGGGTTCTTATAGTGGTATAGGGAGTTGGCTGCCCTCGCCATGCACTGCTAATTACCCCAGATATTACAGCAGTCATGACAACTTCTATAACGTTATAGTTACTTGAAGGAACTATAACTGCTGAGTGTCTATGGTTTTGTACGAGTAAATTCAGAACCTAGCTGTAACGTCCCTGTGAACTTTGTTTTTTTAGTAAATATATATATATATCTTTCAAACGTTGTCAGCACATTTGCTTTGACCTGTTAACAAGGAGCTAGCGCTCCAAAACGCGTTAGAGGATTTCTTTTGTTTAAGTAAAAACACGATTTTGCATGGAGTCACGGCTCGTTGTTTTTCGTCGCGGGATTCTGGTCTTGTAATGTTTGGACAACGTTTGAAGGATTTACGAGGGGTCGCCGCCCTGCCTGTGGCTCACCGTCAGTAGTATGTGGCTGGTGTGAAGGCAACGTTATTTTGAATTAATAAATATATATATATATATATATATATATATATATATATATATATATATATATATATCCTACTGCCGATAGCCAGTAGGTAGTTATAGTTAGGACCAACTTTTCCCATGGACGAAGAGTTTTTTGTTTTGCTAATAACTTAGGTGCTGCTTGCCGAAACTTTCAAAACTCGGTGCTAATTAAGTCAGCTGCTGTTTGGAAAGCTTCGGCATAATTTGTCAAGTGGAGGCTCAGAAAATGAGGTGGCCCAAAACACCTTTTTCTCCATGCAGTGTCTATGGGGATTTTGCCATTTTTTAACACAACTACAGCCTGAACCGGTGAACGGATTTACAACAAATTTGTCAGAAAGCTAGATCTTGGTCCAGAAGGATCTCTTATTGTTATGTGGTGCAAATCTGTTCAGTAGTTTTGGAGTGATTAAAGGAAAAGAAATATAGATATCTAGGGATGCAGATCCTTTGTGGATCCGAGTACCGGCGGATCCAATGGCCAGTGGGCAAAAAAACTAACACACCATACCCCTGCCGCACACGGCCAGAGGGGTTGTGTGCATGAGTTGGGTTGGCAGCGGGGCTTTGCCGCAAGCCAGGCACTATGGCCAACCTCCACCTGGCACGGTGGTGGTTGAATTAATGTACTGTATTTATACATTACTTTACATTAAAAAAAACAAAGGTTACAAGGATGTTATAGTTAGGTTCACATTTTACCCACACAGAACCATAGAATTTCTGCAGTTATAGTTATATTTACCTCTAAAGTATCTATAACTCATGCTGGAAGGTAAATTTAGGCTACGAGTTATAGTTTCTTAACGTCAGTATAACTATAAGGATAACTATAACTTCTGAATTTCTATGGTTTTGTGTGGGTAAAACTTGCGCCCGCCATGCACAGTTTTTTTGTAATTTTTTTTACTTCAAATATTACATTGATAGTATTAATGATGTCATCAAGATGTTGTGAGAGATGTAATTTGTGGGGTAATAAGCAGTGCATGGCGAGGGCACAAGTTTTAGTTAACTTAGGGCATGAGTTATAGTTACTTGAGATGACTAACTATAACAGGTGAATTTTCATGGTTTTGTACGTTTAAAATGTGAGCCTAACTATAACGCCCCTAAAACCTTTGTTTTTTTAAGTGAATTTCAATGTTTTTTTCAATTCTCTCTCCTAATTGTAACGTCCCTGTAACCTTTGTTTTTTTAGTGAATTTAAATGTTTTTTGTGTAAAGTAATTGTAATTACTATATGTTAATTCAACCACTGCCGCGCATGGCCTTTGGCCGTGTGCAGCAGTGGTTGGCCGCAGGACCTGGCCTGCAGCAAGGTCCTAGGGCCAACCGCCTATAACCACCCAACCATGCGTCGGCGGAGTTGGGTCTCAGCAGCAGTTGACAAAAAAGAACCCACTCGTCACATACACTACATGTGATATTGCTTTCAAAAAAGGCAACGATGCAAATACCTCCATGAAGAATTACAGATACATTTTCACGGTTGTAATGCAGAGTAAACACACATTGCTTTGCCTTGGCCATGCACACAAAGTTAAAGTGATTAATACTTTACAGAAATGGGCATCTGCTTTGTTTGTAAGTGTAAGTGCTTGCCGGTGAGGTTTAAATTCTGTAAAATGAGCATCATGCCAGAATGAATCCTGCCCTATGTATTTATCCAAGCAGAGGCCACTGTTTTCTGCAAAATGTCTACCCAACTGGAATACTTTCTACTGGCTTTTTAGTGAGTGCTACCTCCTTGGGTAAATGTATAGTGAATCTCCTACACTACTGCTTAAAGGACGGCGAGCAAATGACTCCATTGACCTTGTGTATGCGTAACTTTGTCAATGTGATTGTTCTTCAAGCATCTTCATTAGATAATGTTCAAGGTGGAACCGCAAATCTGCAGTTCCACCATGATTTTTTATTTTTTTATTTGGGGCAAATGCAGGAGTGAGCCTTAATACCCCACGGTCCCAGCCTGCTACCGACTCCTGCGGGGGCTGTCATTGCTCCTGCAAGCAAGATGCTGCTTGAAATAGCAGCTCCCTGCTTGTGGAAGCATTTTTTTCATCTGTTTCCCTGCACGCAGACACCGATGAAACCTCCACTTTCTGCAGGCGGGAGCTGTTTGACACCTCCTGTTTGCAGAAAGTGGAGTTATGTTTTGCTTGGTGGGAGCTGTCAGGAAGTGGTGGCAGGCAATCAGAACCCTGCACAAGATCGTCAGTATTCACGAGGTTGTAGCGACTCTAGATATCCAAATTTGATTTTCTTTTAATTTCTCCTAAACTACTGAATGGATTTACACCAAAAAGGCTCATCTGCGGACCAAGAGCTACCTTTTTGCCAAATTTGGTGTAATTCCATCCAGCAGTTTGGAGTTCCTGTCTAAATAGTCTTTGGGAATTAACATGGGAAATGTATGTTTTGTGACCCCCCTCCTTTTTCTTGCTTGACGGATCACCCCAAGACTTTCCATGCACAACACGATTCTAGGGAGCACTTTTTTTGAAAATATTTGTGACGATTCATCAAGCGGTGCCAAAGATATAGGCAACTCAAAAAATGCTTGTTCAATGACAATCAGTAGGTAGTTATAGTTAGGACCAAGTTTTCATAGGAAGAGCATTGCTTGTTTAGTTAATTACTTTGGTGCCGCTTGACAAATCTTCAAGACATTTTCAAATCTTGTCGGTTCAGTTGCTGTCTCAACAGTTTTGAGGTGATCCATCTAGCGGGGGCCGAGACAAAAGGAGGGGTACAAAACACGTTTTCCCCATTCATTTTTCCATTGAGTGTTTAGACACGGGTTCACCCCAAAGAGCTGAATGGAATGACACCAAATTTGACAGGAGGCAAGATCTTGTTGCACAGATTGTGCTTTTGTGATTTGGTGTAAATCCGTTCAGTAGTTTTGGAGATATCAAAGGGCAGAAAATATAAATATCTAGGGACGCAGATCCTCCACAGATCCAGCTGTCCCCATGCTTACATCTGATTGGCTGCAAGCAATCAGCAAGGAAGTGTTGGCAGCCATCTTGGGACTCGGCTTCAGGATAGGGTCACCCTGAGCCCTTACCCTTGTTCTAGGGGTCCCTCAAGGACCCCGCCAGGGCTAAAAAGCATTCCTTTTTTTAAAAAAAATCCGAAAAATCTGCCCGTTTTCCCGAGATTTAAAAAAAAAAGGGCAGTCTCCCGTCCTTTTTTTTATTTTTGCCCAGGGAAGGCCAGGTCCTAGGGGCATTAGGGGCTTATGGGACCTCCCTCCTAGGGCTTAAATTAGCTCTGGGGCCACCACCTCCCTGAGGCAACATGTTTATTTGTAATGGGGGAGGCCCATACGGCCTCTCTCACAGACCTGAGCACCGCTACCTCCCAGGGGCAATTGATTGCAATTAAGGGGGGGCGTAAAGCGCTGGGGACCACCACCTCCTAGGGGCTAAATTAAAGGAAGGATGGGGGCTGCGCAGCCCCCCTCATGGAGCCAGTCATGGCCCATGGAGACTGCCACCCACAGGGCCTGCTCCTGCTATGTCCTGTGGTGCCCACCTGAGTTGGCAGGAGCTTTCACAGCAAATACTCTTCTTCCACTTGCTGAAAGCAGAGGTTTAATCTCTTTCCCTGCCCGCAGAGATACGGGCAGAGAATGATATGATGCGGTTGCCCTTGCACACAGGGAGCTGCATCTTTAGCTACTCCCTGTGTGCAAGAGCAGTGCTGGCTCCCGCAGGAGGCGGGGAGCCAGCTGGGACTTCGGGGGCCTCGACGCTTCCCCTGCAGTCCCATTCCACACTGGGTGCCCTAGGGGCACCCAGGAGACATGGTCGGGACCCGGGGGATGGGGTCTTTGGGGCCAAAATCAGCCCTGGGAGGGTGGCTGCGTGGCTTCCTCCCTTTAGATTGATGCGTGGGCGTTGGGGGATGGGGTCCCCACGGCCGAGAGCTTCAGCCGAGTCCCACAAAAAAGATTTTGAAAAAAAGAAAAGGAACCAGGGTAGGGACACCCTGAGCCCCTAGCCTTGGTTCAGGGGTCCCAAAGGGGCCCCACCTGGGCTAAAAAGCATTTGTTTTTTTTAAACAATCTCAGTAAAATCCCCAGATGGATCAGTGGATGCCTTTGAGATATATATATTTTTTTAAAGGTGGTCTCTCGTCCTTTTATTTAGCCTCAGGGTGGGCCGGTCCCGGGGTTATTGGGGGCTTTAAAGAGGAGGGGGGTGCACAGGGTCCCCCTCCTTGGGCTTAGATTAGCTCTGCGAACCGCCACCTCCCAGGGTCTAAGTTTCTATTATATGCAGGGGTGGATGCTGCCCCCCTACCCTGCAAACAATTCAACAAGGAAGTGTTGGCTGCCATCTTGGGACTCGGCCTCAGGGTAGAGTCACCCTGAGCCCTTACCCTTGTTCTAGGGGGGTCCCTCACAGACCGCGCCAGGGCTAAAAACTATTTCTTTTTTTTAAAAACTCACAAAAATCTCATTTTTCTGAGATTTTTTTTACAAAAAAGAGCAGTCTCCGGTTCCTTTTTCTTATTTTGCCCCTGGGAAGGCCAGGTCCCAGGGGAATTGAGGGCTTATGGGACCTCCCTCCTAGGGCTTAAATTAGCCCCAGGGACCACCACCTCCCCGAGGCAAAATGTTTATTTGTAATGGGGGAGGCCCGTATGGCCTCTCCCACAGATCTGAAGACCGATATCTCTTGGCGGTACACGGGGGGAGGGGCACTCATCCCTGGGGACCACCACCTCCCCGGGGCTCAATTAAAGGAAGGATGGGGGCTGCGCAGCCCCCTCGTGGAGCCAGTAATGGCCCATGGGGACCGCCATCCCCATTGCCTACTCCTACTATGTCCTGAGGTGCCCACCCCCGGGACATAGCTGTTTGCTCTGGGTTGGAAGGAGCTTTCACAGCAGATACTCTGCTTCCAGCAGGCAAGAACTGTCAAAGTACTGTCACCCGCTGGAAGCAGAGGCTTCATCTCTTTCCCTGTCCACAGAGATACGGGCAGGGAACGAGATGAAACGGTTGCTCTTACACACAGGGAGCTGCATGTTTAGCTACTTCCTGTGTTCAAGAGCAGTGCTGGCTCCCACAGGAGGTGGGAAGCCAGCTGGGACTGCAGGGCCTTGAGGCTTCCCCTGCGGTCCCATTGCACACTGGCTGCCTGGGGGGCACCCAGGAGACATGGCCGGGCCCTGGGAATGGTGTTTTCGGGGTCAAAATCGCCCCTGGGATGGGAGCTGTGTGGCTCCCTCCCCTATAGAATGAAGGCTGGGCCCTGGGGAATGGGGTCCCCGTGGCCGAGCACATGTCCCTCCTCTCCTAGAGTCCATGCTTATCCTTTTAAATTGCTTAAGTATACAAATGTGCAAATCACCTGAAAGCTATGCTCGCTTGGACCCGCACTGTCCACCCTAGTAGTATGCAAAGGTCTTCCTGCCTCCTGCCAAGATGATGTATAGCTTACCAAGAGGTCCCCCTGTGCGTTTATTAACAATTTTGGTGGCATGTTCTTGATGCTGAGGGATATGAGGACTTCTCCACAAAACAAAGAAACACTTATGTCATAGAGACAACAGGATGGACCCTCGTCTGGTGGAGATTTACGTCTTTGTAGTCTTGTTGGCCTCTCCATAGGAGGATTCATGATATAACATATTTCAAGATAAAGACGTTCCAAGAACAATCATATTGCCAAAATGCACACAAGGTCACTCACTGGTGGCATTTCCTTGTTCTCCATTACACAGCTGTAGTGTAGAATACATACTGAACATTTACTCAAAGAGGCAGAAAGAACTCCACTTGTGTAAAACTGCGGACTGTTGTTGGACAAAAGGGCCGGTGAGATTCCTTTGTGGTCGAATCACTCATGCAGCTACTGACACACCCACGCAGACACTCACACACCCATAGCTGTATTCAGACACTCATGCACCCACTCACAGACCCACTCAGACATTCACAGGCCCACTTAGACACTCATGCACCTACTCACTAATTCACTCAGACATTCGTGCACCCATTCACAGGCCCACTCAGGTTCACAGACTCACTCACACAGGGATGTGGAATTCCTATCGCCTGATGCTTGGGACCTCTTGTTTGGGTTCAAGGGCAACAGGTTTTCATGTTTATTTTGTCCTTTGGACAAGTAGGCCCAACCCTCTGCAGAACAAACCCTTTAGCTGTCAGCTTACAGAGAGGGGAACAGTCTGCAGTTGAGTTAATTCATGTCCATATGGTAATGCTGTTCGAACTTGTACTTATGGTTCATTAATTGAAAGCCTTCATTATTAAATAAATGTTTTAAGGTCACACTGCACTACTGACAGTGGTTCCAGTAAAAAAAAAAAGTGTACATAGATGTTTGAAATGCTAAACAATGTGAGGCTAAGTATAATGCTCCCAGAATGCTCTCTGATTAGATGCAAATGTTTGCAGAAGCTTGTAAGCAAGATTTTTTGCTTTTAAAATAAAATGTTCAGAAAAAAATGCAACTAGGAAATAAAAGTTTCGCTACTGTGAAATTGTAGGTACTATTTCTTTGAAGCCTCTTTAAGTAAAATGTGTTGATGCGTGCTAGTATTTCCCAAAAATATTCTTAATGGAAAATCAGGTTAGCATGTAAACTCAGTCGACTTAGGAGGACATAAAGCTGATCACAAAATGAACAGAGTAGGGCGGCACGGCTTTTCATATCCACACAGAAGTCTTCTATCCCAATTTAAGGACTTTCGAATGAAGAACTGAGAGACATGGTGGCAGGTTGACATCACCATGTACTTCAGATGAGAAGCTGTGAAACACAGGAGAAACAACCTGCAAACATTATTATAGGTAGATCCAGACATCTGGACAAAATCTTTGCAACACAGGGACAGTAAAGACAAACTTGGACAAGACAACAAGGAATTGGGTGACTGGTAGACACAAATACTAGAAGAGGAAGACCAGGGGACGTGGATACAAGAGCAAATATGGCAAACACGTACTCTCTCAGCTCCGCTCAAACGCCATATTATCCAGTGTTATCCTGGCATTTGGAGCGCCATCCTACCTGCAGCTGTACACTCCAGATGTGGGTGTTCACTCGAGACACCCTTAACCTTGACTTTCTCCTCGTCCAGGGCCGGTCTGAGCCGCATGATCTGGGGGGGCTCATAAGCCTGAGAAACCTCGCACTGGGTTGTGGCCAGGCAGAGACCCAGACTCGTCCTGATTTGCCACACCCCTCAGGGAGAGGATCTGCGGCCCCTACTGACGTACAGGGTGCTGGGGTTGACCCACAGTGGCAGGCTGGGGACACTGCCATGCTGGGACATCGCCACCACTCCGGGTGGAAACCTGGGGTGACAGGTGTGGCTGACCTCATCACACCATACCAAGACCCTGCATATGAAAGGTGAGTGGCTCCTCGCTCTAGGGCGCCAGGCAGGAGGTCCTGGGGAGGGAATGCACTGATTTGGGCACCCATGCACAACCTTTGGAATAACAGGCCTGTGGACTGCTAATTGCTGGACCCCACCGCAGCTGCCAGCCATTGGTGCTGTGGACCCTCGTCATTCTGGAGCTCCCTGTTTGAGCAGCATGACCCCTGACTGGGTGGTTTTGCCTCCTTGCTCCTCTCACCACAGACTTATCTGTTTCCCCTGGAGCAGAACCTGAACACCCTTGGGTGGAATCCTTTGAGACGACAGCCCTTGGCCTTTCGTAATTGGAATGCACTCCACTGAACCTCTGTATGCTGCCCTTGATCACCTGAGTTTCCTGCTGTGCTTATTGGAGTAGGGATACTCCTAGGGACTCAGGCTGCTTGTGCTACAGGCGTGACTGCTTGCGAGGTAGCACTGGTAAACAGGCCCTGGCTAGACTGTCCAGTCCATCTTTTTCTGCTTGGCTGGTGGACTCATTTACCTTGGCGAGCCTGCTGCCATGGGGAAGCTTCGCTCTGTGACTGCATCTGAAACATCTGAGACCTCCTGCGCCTCCACCCACCCTCATGAATGCCTCAGACAGGCTAGGCTTGAGGTAGCAGGGTTTTCTATACCTCAATATTTTGGTGTAATCATTTAGTAATCCCCGCCAATGGTCTATGGACCTTTTGAATGTCAATGAAAAGAAATAAGGAACGATCACGTGCATAAATTCATAGCAACATTTACTAGACATTTAGCTCAGTCAATAAAGATAATTAGTGTGAGTTAAAATGTTTTATTTTCAGTTCTTTTAGTTTTCATCATTTATTCATTAACTAAGTATTAATCTTTAGATCTCAGCATTGAAAGTTAATATAATCCATCAATCGATATTTGATTATAAAATAGAATACAATATTAGTTAAAATTACAGTTAATATTGTAATAACACAGCAAGCGTGTTCCATGAAAGAAAATTCTCTAATGTAAATTAGAATTGTATAGGAGAGAGAAAAGTTGTCAGTTAAATACCCATACATAAAGAGTACCAATGAGAGCAATCAATTGCATAAGCATAAAGTCTCTGCATGTCAAGCTTGAAAGTATTCTTAGCTCTTAAATCGGCAATCAATAAAAGTGAGGTAAATTAAAAAAGTATCTCAAAGATGAGTCTTCTGTCAGAATGTCTGGGAAGGAATCTCCTAGTCTCCTCGCTACTCTAAGAACACACAGTAACACACATTATTCTATGTTGCAACATTATTTTCTTTTGTCGCTTGAATCCTTCAATAGAATTTCAGTAAACTCCTGGGAAAAGGCAAACTTCCTTCTTTCACAGGCTGGTATAATAGTCTTTAGACATTAGACCTTGAAAAGTTGCTTTGTTGATTTCTTGTGGTCTAGAATGTGCTTCTCATGACTCGTTCTTCCTCCCACTGCCTCTCCTCCTTATGAGACCCTTACTATAATTTGTCTAATACAGTGATACTCAAAGTACGGCCCGGGGGCCGCATGCGGCCCTCCTGACCTTTACATGCGGCCCACTGCTCAACAGCAGGACTGGGCTGCTGTTTACTCAGCTCAGCATAATGAATAAAAATATGTTAAATAAAAGGCAAGCCTTTATTTAAATGTTAATCGGAGGCAAAGAAAGTAAGTAACTACGATGTCCAGCACCTGTTGGAACACCTTCATTTTTAAAGACATGCTACACCAAAATTGTAAAAATATAATAAGGGCTCTTCAAAAATCTAAACCTGTTTATCATTAACATGCAGAGTCGTTTCAACATAGTACATCAGATTATATCAGTGCATGGAGAAGCATTTTCTTTTTAAGTGATGATTTTCAAACATAAATCCAGAAACATTCATTCCCCCCCCGCCCTGAAAACAATGCCAACACTGAACTAAGAGGCAAATTGGTTTTCATATTCACTCTTTGGGTGGCATGGATTTCTATAACACATGAACATTATTATAGTTTATTAAAGCAAACACAGGAGAAGGTTTTGCACAGCGCACATCCTGAAGTCATGTATTTTGAGATTCCTTTATATGCACTAATGAAGAAAAAGGAGGGAAAGTGAAATAAAAGAATTGTCTAGGATCACACATTTTGGTAAAAGGGGGAAGCCAGGATTTACAGCAGGTTTTCTGGTTTCACATTATGCATTTTAGACACTAGATGTATATGCTTCGCTTCTCCTACACCACCATACTGCACACCCCCCACTGCCACAAGCCCTCCCTCCCCCCCCACCGTCCACGCCGCCCACCACCCTTCTAGCATCAATGCGGCCCTCGGTCATATTACAAACCAAACTTTGTGGCATCTGGGAAAACGTTTGCGAGTACCCATGGTCTAATACAAAACAAATGTCTGTTCACTAGCTAAAAGATACTTCTGAAGTATCAACATATGCAGTAAAGACAAGAAAAACATCTTGCAAAAACGATTCAATATGAAATACAGTCCTTTCAGTGTTAATGCATTATGCTTCAGTTAACATGGCATTGACAGGCTAACTTAAGTCAACACTTTTATTCGTTTTTCAGGCCTATAGCATTTAAGTATAATTACATACTACACATTTTTGCACTTATTAATATTTTTCTTCCTAAACATAAGCTTTGCACTTTGTTAATGTAAGCATTTTGTCAGCAAATACATTTTGCTTCATCAGACTCCATCTTGGCTGCTATTGAGCACTCCAAAACAACAATAGAGCGGAGTATAGATGCTGTGCTTGTGAACCCGGGTCTGCTCTGGGATGATCACAGTCAGCTAGCTGACAGAGCATTAAGTACAGAGATATACATTGCGGAGTTCAGGCCGAAATCAATAGAAATGCAACAGCTGCTCACAGACTTGCAGAACTGGGCCCGGCACTTTGCGGGACAGGCGAAGTACGCTGAAGGATGCTCTCACTGGAACAACATCCATTTTGTGAGCCAGGCAGAAAGTGCAGAGGGGCAGGACGCTGCGCTCTATTTAGGGAGGTGTGAGGAGGTTATAGTGCTCCATACTATGGCCACTTCTACTTAGCATCCCAGCTGCAGTGGGTGAGCTGGTGGTTCGCCAACCTTAGCGAAATGGCAGGTGGGCGGGGGAGGGGTCTCCACCCTGAGTGACCTATTTCATGGTGGTACCTTGAGGCCATAGAACACTGAACTTGTAGAGCCCTGCAAAATTCAGTGAGGGGTAATTTCTAAAACATCACTCCCTCTCCTATGCACTGTGCACCACCTGAGGCACCACAGATGCGGAACCCCCCTTGCACAAGCTCCTTCAATACCTGCACACTTTGGAGAACTCCCGCCGCCTTCTCAGCTGGCTGTCGGAGACCCCTCAGGAGCACAGCTAAATGCCACTAACAGCCCTTCGCGAGAAATGGAAGGAAGAGCTGGCACGACCTCTCCTGGATTAACCATGGGACAGGGAGCTGGCATACCCGGCCACGGTTTCCCGCAACACTAGGTTTAAACGTCTGTAGCGTTTTATTCTACATAGAGCTTACCTCACTCCGGGAAACATCAAAGGGTACTTCCCATGGACGGATGCATCCTTTCCTCAATCCCATGCTATAGACACAGACCTTTTCAACATCTTGTGGGCGTGTGGCTCGTTATCGCAGTATTGGGCCGCGGTGACTACTCAATTCGCACAGGTGATTGGTTTAGCACCGGTATACTCCTGGACGTTTGTGCCCTAGGCTGCTTCCCGCTCTCTGTGAAACAGAGGGCAGGAGTACTACGCTGCGTAGAGAAGAATCCCGGAGGCTCCGGGAATACGCCATGGAATTGACGCCATATTGCCCCAAAGGGTGGTGAATGATAATTCTACCCATTCCTCACTGCACCCCTAGGTAAACCCGCATTTAGAGACGTTTTAAGGTAATGGCAAAGTGGGCTCTGGCCCATGGCCCCAGCCTTTCAGGTGACTCCTTGTTAGAGCCAGCTCTGTTCTACAGAGTCTTGTCATTATTACCTTGAATAAATCTTGAACAGTTTTAAATACTGTTTTCCTTTAATTTATGTTTATTGTGGGTGGTGTGCAAGAGTGTATTGCAGACATTTTGCAGAGAAATGTGTTTGTGTTTCATGAAATATCCATAAAAAAAAGTTTATTTTATATCAAAATAGGGCCTCACATACAGAAATGGGAAGGTTGTACAAGAGATTATTTACAGTACATTAGTGAGCTGCTGCTTTGTTACAATATTGAAAACACACATCAGTGTCCCTGAATATTAGATGTAAACACATTTAGAATTTGGAGGAGTGTGCTTGTGTACTGTTGGTGACCTGGCCAAAGAGGGCATGAAAGAGTTGAAATTGGATTGTAAATTCAAAGCTGTTACGAGCAGGAGCCTCCAAAATACGTTTGGCACAGGGCATTCAGAATCCTTAAGTTGTCCCTGAACTGCGCGCCACCACTACCCTGTTTAAATCGTGCAGGGAACCCTTTTTTTAGGTCGAGCGCGCAAGAGCTTTGACCTGTTATGAATATTGTGGGCTTTTAATCACGCCCACCTCACACCCATCACTTTACCTCGTTCATGGACTTGCCTTTAAAAAAATCACTTGATGTCATTGGTAATTGATATACGTTTGTCCCACCTTGAGGCTGTTTTTGTCACGCTTTGCAGACTGCCCCTCTTACATGTATTATTGCACCATTACCGATATACTTCAGCGTGGGAGAACTATTTATTTTGTCTCTTCCCTTCGTGCTGCATGGGAGCCATGGCGCTCACAGCACTAACAGGTACAACAGTGTGTACTTGATCAGTGAAATTGCAGCGCTGGTCATATTCGTCACATTTACTTAATTGGAGTCATTTCTTGTGGCTCTCCCCTTAAAAACTTGAAATTGGTGAATGCTTTACCAAAACTGAAATCCCCAAAGCGAAAGCGGCTCTCCTGGCACTTGCTGCACTCACCATGACCAAGAAAGTAAACGCCGTCTCATCTTCCTGTTTCAACACCCTCTGCATGCTTCGCAAGACCTTCAGATGGATCCCCATCGAAACCAGAAGAACGGTCACCCACTCCCTCGTCAGCAGCAGACTGGACTACGGCAACGCGCTCTACGCTGGAACAACGGCCAAGCTCCAGAAGAAACTGCAAAGTATTCAGAACGCCTCTGCACGCCTCATCCTCAACATCCCACGCCACGAAACATCTCAGCCCACCTCAGAGACCTACACTAGCTCCCCGTCAACAAGAGGATCACCTTCAAACTCCTCATCCACTCCCACAAAGCTCTCCATAACGCAGGCCCTGCCTACCTCAACGAGCTACTCAGCTTCCACGCGCCCATCCGCCAACTCCGCTCCGCCAACCTCGCCCTCGCCACCATTCCCCGCATCCATCGTACCACAGCCGGCGGCAGATCCTTTTCACACCTCGCCGTCAAAACCTGGAACTCCCTCCCCGTCAACCTACGACTGACCCAGGACCTCCTGACCTTCAGGAAATGCCTCAAGACCTGGTTATTCGAGCAGTAGCAACCCCTGCCCCTCCCCCAGTGCCTTGAGACCCTAACGGGTGAGTAGCACGATTTACAAGTGATTGATTGATACTACAATGTTCACTGCACTTGGGGAAACTCGTCACATAGTGCTTTGCAAGCATTCTTTTTCAGAACATTTTTGCTCATAACTCAGCCAGTGGCAGTCCTAGGACTATGGGACCACCACCAAAACAACACAACAACATACTCTTTCTGTCTACATCATCTTTGTGTCCCCACACTGGGTTAGTGGGGACCCCAAAATAATAACCCCTCCCACCACTCAATGTCTGTTTAACTTTTCTCATGGCTGGGACTTTTGTTTTACAGCTAAGAGTAGGTTGTGCTTTAAGGCCCTTCTTTGTAATATCATTGCTATAGGTGTGTTAGCCTTGAATGTGTGTAAGGTACTATGCCATCTAGGGGATAAATATATGGTTGCACTGCATTACTTTCTGCCATTTGTTTTGTGTGGTTATGCCCTCAAGGGGATAACTATACAGTTACATGACCCTATTTCTTACAAATGCTATTTTTATAGTGGGGTCCTCTAGGGGCTGTCCTAAGCAATACAGTCATATCAACATATAAAAATGTTTGTGGCATGGAAACTTGTCCCATAATGCTTTGAAGAGCATTATTTTTACTAAACATTTTTGCTCATAACTCAGCCTGTGGTGGTCTTAGGACAATGGGGCCATCTTCAAAACATTGACAACAACATACTCTTTCTGTCTACACCATCTTTGGGTTCCCACGCTATGCTAGTGGGGACCACAAAATAATAACCCCTCCCACCATTAAGTGTCTGTTTAACCCTTTTCATGGCTGGTACATTTGTTTTACAGCTGAGAGTAGGTTGTGTTTTAAAGGCCTTCTTCATAATATCATTGCTATAGGCCTGTTAGCCGTCAATATGTGTAATGTACTATGCCCTCTAGGAGCTAAATATAATGTTGTACTGCATTATTTTCTGCCATTTGTTTTGTGTGGTTATGCCCTCTAGTGGCTAACTATACAGTTACATGGCCATGTTTCTTACAAATGCTGTTTTTCATTGTAAGCATTACAGTCAAATTAACATATTACAATATGTGTGGCACGGAAACATGTCCCATAGTGCTTTGCAGGGCTATACTTTTACAAAACATCTTTGCTCATAATTCAGCCTGTGGTGGTCCTAGAACAATGGGACCACTTTCAAAGCATTGACAACAACATACTCTTTCTGTCTACATCATCTTTGGGTCCCCACACTATGTTAGTGGGGACTATAAAATAATAAACCCTACCACTATTCATTATCTTGTTAAGCTTTCTTGTGGCTGGCACTTTTGTTTTTCAGCTGGGAAAAGTAATGCTTTATGGGCATTGTTTGTAATATCATTGTGATAGTTCTGCTAGCCTTGAAAATATGTAACGCACTAGGCCCTTTATGGGCTAAATATATAGTTATACTGCATTACTTTCTCCCATTCATTTTTCATGTGGTTATGTTCTCTAAGGTCTGACTACATGACATGGTTATTGTGGTGTCCTGTAGGAGTTGTTCTGAGCATTGCAGCCAACATACTATAATATTTGTGGCACAATAACTCGCTTCATAATGCTTTGCAGGGCATTACTTTTACAAAACATTTTTCCTCCTAACTCAGTGTGTGGTTGTCCTAGGACAATGGGACTACCTTCAAAACGCTCTTCCTGTCTACATCATCTCTGGGTCCCCACACTAGGTTATTGGGGACACCAAAATAATAACCCCTCCCACCATTCAGTGTCTTTTAAGCTTTCTCGTGGCTACAAATTTTGTTTTACAGATGGGAGACGTTTTACCCCCAAATAATAATCCCTCCCATCATTCAGTGTCTTTTAAACTTTCTCATGGCTGCAAACTTTATTTTACAGCTGCGAGAAGTTTTCTTTTAAATGCCTTGTTTTTAATAACATTGGAGTAGGCCTTCTAGCCCTAAAAATGGGACTAAGCATATAGTTACACTGCATTACTTTATCCTTTATTTTTTTCATGGGGTTATCCCCTCTTAGGGCTCACAATATGGCTACTTGACCTTGTTTCTTACAAATGATATTTTTATTATGATGCCCTCGAGGGGCTGTTTTGAGCATTACAGCCTAATGCCAAAAGTTTGTTTCTGGTAAAGGTTTATATGATACTTGTAAATGTTTTAATAATCTCTCTTTAATACGATTATGACTATAATTCAGGCCAATTTAACATCCTTATCACCTTATGAATGTTTGAACACTCTTGATATGTTTGGGTGACCCGTCTAGTTTATTTCTCTTGTTACTCCTCCGTGGCTGTCTTGTGTCTTTTTTGGGGGAATTGTGTTAGCCAGCCAGCAACTCTGATGCCTGATGATGGAGTGGTGAAAGTGGAATTCTAGTGGAATTAGCATGGCAAATTTAAATTTAGGATGCTAAATGGCAACATTTTTATTTTTTATTGCAGCTAGAGGAAGAAGGTAAATGGAAGTGCTTTAGTTATATGGAGGGCCACTGGAATTATATGGCAGGAAAAGATTAAATGATGAGGCAGGGTTGACCAATTTATGTGGCAACAAAAGTCCAGTTATGAATTTACAATGCCAGTAGCTCTAACTCAAGCAAATGCGAGACTTTTTGCATTGCAAATGCTTGTTCTGCCTCCTGATGCTTCCAGCGATGCCCGCCAGCGCATGTTTTCTTACTAACCATATTGAACACCTATAGTTGCCACAGGTGCAACACCCTCACAGTGGATCACCTGTGCTTCCTTCAACATGCATATGCTCCTCAGTCCACCTTCCTGGGCGCAGGTGCACCGAGCATGGGCCGAAAATTGCTCCGAAGTCTGAACTCCTTAACTAGGCTCAATAGCCTGCGTCCTTGCCCCCTCTTTCTCCCCTGTTCTCTCCTCCTGAGCCCTTGTTATTCCCCCTGACTTCTACAACCAGAAAGCTCCACCCTTCTCACAACATCAGTATTGAAACTTCACATAGTATGATATATACTTGTATCTTCCTATGTTGTGCAAGAAGAAAACCAAATAAGAACATTTAACAAAAAAACACTAAAAGAGGAAGAAATGGACTTTGGGATACGGAACAGGGGCACATGGGGGCAAGTTGACATGATTGGGCCATGGAGACATGGACAAAGGTTTTTGAACAATAATACATTGAGACAAGGAGTCCGGCAAAAGGAACAGGGAGCCAGTAGGACATAAAAATATTAACAAAGAGTCAGGGAGGCATATAGGTGTGGACACATATACAGGGACACACTACTCAACAGACCAACACAAACCACACAGCCCTTCATGCCAAGAGGCATTGGCCTATGTTTCATTTTACAAAGCACATAACCGATGTGTTCGCCAGATGTACCCTAGATATTCCAATAATAAGCCATCTGACTAAATAAAAGTGTGTGTTGCACCACCCTGTGGTATTCCATATGGTGTGCCTCTGAAATGGAATACTGCAACGCCACACCTTCACTAAGTCAATAATGAACACAAGCTTCAATTCTACCACTAATCAGAACAAACAAGTTGAGGACCAGAATAAAACTTAACATTATATTTCCTCCTATCTTCTAGAAAAATGCCAGAGAGAGAAGATGACTTCCTAACTCCTGCCACCCGTATGCTGGAAAAGAGGCGAGAAATGGCCGAAGTGGAGCAGGCCCTGCTCGCTCAGAAAGAGGTAAGTGGTAATGGTTTATTAATTCAAATACTTTGATATGAATTAGATCTGCGTAGAAAGAGATTATTTGAAGTAGCGAAAAATGTGGATATAGGTTTTGAAACAGGCGGGTAAAGCAAACAGATCTGCCATTGGCTACCAGCCTCTTGGCTTTGCCAATGTTTTTTAATCCTTTTGTTAATCTTTATTAAAAAAAATAATTAAGTGGCCACCCGTGCAAGCACAGGTGTGTGCATGTATGTACAGGCAGAAGTCTTTGAATTTTTTTGTAACAAAGATTTACACCACCCTTGTGTGTTCATACGTACATATGCTCAGGCTCCAGTGGTCATCTTAGAATAGGTTGGAAGCCCATTCAAATATGGCCACCTTGCGTGCACCCGAGAAGTTTCTCAGAGGGCATGGCAGTAGTGGCAGCATGTTTGTGAAATATAGGGATTTTATCCACTATTTCTTTCAAGGTTTTATCTCTGCAGGCCCAAGCAAGTTGAATGTGACTGCTGACCACGAATAGCCATAGTCAGCCTCCTAGGAGAGTTTGATGCAGAAGCTGATGCTCTGAGCAGCAGTTTCAGGACTATCACAAGTGGGCTCTAAACAACGAGATCTTAAAAAGTGTCATCTTCGAATAGGGTTTTCTTCAGACATCTTTAGAAATGCGGCGAACAAGAAATGCACAGACTTTCTTTCCAATTGCCGGTTCACGAAAATGCCATCAAGAGTTAAAGGGGAAAGCTGTTTTGATGGACTGGTCAGGGAAATTTCCTTTAGTTTTCTTGATTCCAGCAGTCATTGTGAAATTGACTTATTACAAGACCAGAATGATCCTCATTGGCAAGAATGGCTAAGAAAATGGTGGTTCACAGATACTTTTCACCTGTCAGAACATCCTCACAAAAGGCTACCTTGCTGACAGGATTTTCTTCAACGGTCAGTTCAAGGATTGGATCCTACACTTGAACCTTCTATCATTCAGCTGGGTAGCAAACTCCTGAACCTATCCAGTGTGGTCATTTCTTCCTCCCACAAGACTGCATGGACATTTTAAGAGAGGCCACATGCTGTTCCACCAGGGCGCCTCATTCATTTAGATGGAAAAGGTTCTGCATTAAATGCCTGATTTAGAGTTCCTCAGATGTATTACTTCATCAGACATGTGACAGATATCCCATCCACTGTTTTGCAAGTGCAATTCGATAAAAGCACTTGTAAAATGGCGAACAGGATATCTGTCAGGGTTGTGCTGGAGTAATTCATCCACCGAATTCTAAATCAGGCCCTTACTGCCTCAGAAAAATGTCAACCAAAAGAAATGACAGGAAGCAGCACTGCTTTGCCTGTTTTCTTCTTCCAAACTTGAGTAGCAGTTTTTCTCAATAAAGATACATCTTTCAGCTGTCAATGCCATATAGTCCTTTGCAAACCTCTTTTTTAACTGTACCATGGATAGTGTACTGATCCCCAGTAAAATAAAAAAGGCAGCCTTTTGAAGTAGATGCCCGCTGGGGTGAGTATTGGGGGGGGGCGTCAGCGGAACTTATTTAAATGGGAGAGAGGGATGTGCGGCCCATCCCTCCCTGAGCCATTTACAGTCCAGGGAATCCCATCCCCTGAGGTGATATTTTTTATGGTGAGGGGCATGCGCAGCCCTCTTCCCCAAGTCATTTGAAGGCCCCGGGGCCCCATCCCCTGGGGCTGATTACATTTTAATTGGAAGAGAACATGCAGCCCCAGGTACCCCAACCCCATGGTGTCCGCCGTATTATATTTTGTGGAGGGGTCGTGGACCCCTCTCCATGAGCCATGGTATGGCCCTGGGGACTCAGTCCCCTGGGGCTGGCTCACTGTTGGTGTCTGAGGGTAGCCAGAACACTGTTCGCTGCCCACAACAGCACGGGCAAGGAAGAATTCGGATCTCTTACCCAGCAGGAGCAGAAAGACTCTTCCAGCCTGCGCTCTTCCAGGTAGAGAACATAGGATTGCTCCCATCTGGCAGAAGCAGAGAGAAAAACTGCTCCCAGATGGTCCCCAACAGTAAGAAGCATTGGCAAAGCCAGGAGGTTTCACCTTTATTTTTTCTTTTGATTTCTATCTTACTAACTGGATTATAAATAGCAGAAAAAGGTTATAATAATGTTTGTTTCAAATTTGATGAACTGTACTAGTTGTTTATGTTGTGATGTATGTTGTATTAATATCCCAGGGTTCCGGGCTCGTAATTTGTACCTAATGTAATATGGCATTGTATTAGAGTATTTTAATGTGCAGTAATTAAATTGCCACTGCACCTGCTTCACCATTCAAATCATGCCCTTTTTAACTGCAAGGTAACCCCTATTGTGACTGCCTATTTAGTAATAAAATATAGCAATATTTGGTGTTTAGAGGAGCTATGACAACTTTTGGCCCTGGTTCCACTGCACCTGCTGCACCATTCAAATCATGACCTTAATGCCTGTAAGATAATTGCACTTGTGACTGCCTGCTTAGAAGTAAAATTTAGCAATAATCTGTGTTTAGAGGGGTTATGACATCTTGTGGCACCAGTGCCACTGCACCATTAAAACCATGACCCTGGTGCCTGCAAGATAAATGCACTTTTGACTGCCTGTTTAGTGGTAACATTTATCAATAATTGGTGTTTAGAGGAGTTCTCGCCACTTTTGGGCCTGGTGCCACTGCACCTGCTGCACCATTCAAATCATGACCCTAGTGCCTGCAAGATAACTGCACTTGTGACTGCCTGTTACGTTACTGAGAGAATAACAATTCAAAATAAAACGTCCTTTAAAAAATGAGTGAGTGGTAATTTAAGAAATGAGCACACAAATATGTTTAATATTTACGACTGTTATTCATCAGATATGTAATTATTAATTAATGAAAAACGCAACATAATGAGCCTACTCGTTGCTTGCTTTACATCTGCACTCAATACTCCACTGCAAGATGGCCGACATGTTTACACACATTTCAATGTGAATTGACTTGCGTTCAGTTCATCTTTTCGTATACAAACACTAACAAGTAACCAATCACCAAACACCAGAAGGTGTACTTCGGCCATGCTCCACATGACGGCAGAAGCAGCACAGAAAGCAGAACAGAAGAGAAGGAAGTGACCTGCTATCCAATAAAAAGCAAGTAAATTCAAGTGACATTGGAGCTTGAATCAACAAAAGGGAGGTTCAGGTAAGTAAGGAGTGGTTTCCAAGTCCTTTTAAAGATTTTTTTTAGTAACATAAGATTTTTCACGTGCTGTGCAGGTGAAACCTAAAAATGTTGTCATTGTTGTGGGCTGACCCGTCTCACCCAGTCTTTTGTATTTTGACAGTGACTTACATGAAAAAAAAATAGAAATTCACTGAAGGCAATTAAAAACAGAAATTCACTCAAAAAACCAAAGGTTATAGTTAGGTAGTTAAATAATCCTTAGAAAATTAACTGAAAAAGGAAAGATTAAAGTGATATTACAGTACCTATAACTCGTGCCCTGGTCATGTACTGCTTATACCCTCACGTAATATATCTCTCATGACATGTTCAGTGACAGCATTAATAACATCACTGATGTTATATGAAAGGACATCATTTATGACAACATTGTGAATGGGGAGGGCACAAGTTATAGTTACTTGAGGATGCGACTTATAGTTGCATCAGTACAAAAATAAGATAGATAGATAGATAGATAGATAGATAGATAGATAGATAGATAGATAGATAGATAGATAGATTCCTTCTTGCCCCTCTGGTAAATTTTATTCCATCCCTCTTGGTCTCTTCCAACCTCCTCCTCTTACCAATTGTCCCCTTCCTATGGAATGTTAGGACTGTTGTTCTGTTTGACAGTTGACAGTCGAGCTGCTGTTTTCTGAGCGATTGAGGCGGGCGTTGATGTTGTCTGGGAATAAATCCCTTCACCGCATCGCATCTGGACTCCTGCTTTCATTTTGGTTTTATCAATATAACAATGGTAACGAGATTTCAGCTGCGGTAACATTACTCCTGAGGCTTACGCTGACAGTACTGTGAAGCCTATTAAGCCCACTTCCGATTTACAAGGTTATTCCTTTGTGGATTTCTTACTGACTAGTACCCAGTCTGATGACAAACGAAGACGAGTTCCTTTTCGCAGCTTTGGGACCTATTTTGGCTCTCGTGTCCTTTGTGCCGTTGCTCTGCTGAAACTCTTCTGTGACATTTAAGGGCGCGGTCCATTGCGTGTGCAGTCAGGGCCGGCTTTAGGGCAGAGCGACTGGTCTACCAGCACTCGGTGCCATCCTGGAGTGGGGCACTGACATCAGGGGGGAAGCGCTATATTGAGCAATAATACACGATTTAAAAGCACCCAATCAAGAGTCCCTTGCGCATCCCGCTTTAAGGTAGCAATAAAAATGCCATGATATCTCATGTGATTAATGCTCCTGCTAGAGAGAGAGAGATCAGAGTTTTGTTAGATCAGAGTTTTGTTTGTTGCAGTTTTGACTTGCAATAAAGTTGCACTGAGGGTTAATATGCCTGCTACAAAGAGCAGATCTGTATTTTATGTGAATATCTGAGTGCATTAGTAAAACTGGCTCTGCGTGTGCTGTTTGAAGCCGAGTCCGCAACTGCTGCTGGTTTAGTAGCATTCATGATTTTGTATGTTCTTTGGTGTGGTGCCTTCTCAGTGCCCGGCTTGTCGTGTGCTCAGTGACACAGTGAAGAGATTTGGACTCTTCTGCTTCTGCTCACATCTTATGAGTGTATTTTGTGTGTGCGCTCTCCGCACTTATTGTGGCAGTTTCCTTACTATTTACTCAACATAAGTTATGCTTTTGTAGGATTGCTGTCACGTGCATCCTTCAACATTGGGTGTTACTTTGCGGTTCAGTTAGAGCACGCTGCGACCTTCAGTTGTATTAATAATGTTTAACGCTGTTTCGCGCCTTCGGGAAGGCGATTACTGTTTCGTTCCTTTTTTCCACACTTTTGTCAATCAGCAATTTACAATCAGTGAAACCACAGCAGACTACCGCTCTCCTTTCACCGATAGGGGAATAATTACTTTCAGTTTTCTTTACAGTGCCTTTTACTCAGTGGCGGCCGGCAGCTTTAAGTGGGAGGGGGGCGGGCGGGAAGCACAGACACACACTCATTCTTTCACACACACACACGCACACGCAAATCCATTAACAACACTCATAACATTCAAACATGCACGCACACACCAAACATTCATTTTAAAAGTTCACACACACACTCATTCTTTCACACACACGCACGCACATCCATTAACGACACTCCTACCATTCAAACATGCACGCACACACCATTCATTTTAAAACATCACACACACACTCATTCTTTCACACACGCACGCACATACATCCATTAACAACACTCATAACATTCAAACATGCAGGCACGCACCAAACATTCATTTTAAAAGATCACACACACTCATTCTTTCACACACACACGCACGCACATCCATTAACAACAATCATAACATTCAAACATGCACACACGCACCAAACATTCATTTTAAGACATCACACACACACACTTACCTTCAGCCTCGAGGTCCCAGGAGGGTTGGGACTGCTGCCTTTCCTCATTGGCTGACCTTAGGTCAGCCAATGAGGGAAGGCAGCAGTCCCAGCCTCATCACAGAGTGGGATGGGGTCAGTGAGACTGCTGACCCCACCCCACTCTGTGACGAAGTGTCACTGATTGACACTCGCCCTGGGCGCTTCAGGGCTTAAACCTGAAGAGCCCAGGTCGAAGTCAATGGGTGACGCTTTCCTCGTCACCCAGGGGAGGGCCTCGAGGCACCTTTGCTGAGCCGAGGAGGTCACGCCCATAGGAGCTGTGACCTCCTCAGCCCAGCAAAGTTCAGCTCAGGCAGCCAGGAGTCTGCGCAAATCGCGAATGTCTCACTCCTGGCTGCATGACCTGAAAATGAAGAGTGTCTGTGAGGCTGGCCTTTGTTCAACCTGACAGACACTCTTCATGAGGGGCAAAAGGTGGGGGGGCGTGGCCCCTCCTCCATAAAGGACGGGCCGCACCTGCTTTTACTTCTTTCACCGTATCTTCCCTGTTACCGCACACTGGAACTGGAAGAATACAACATTTTTACATCTGCAATGCTAGTACATCTTTCAGGACGAACAGTAAGACTTTGGGTATCTGATTATCTGCTTTATTTTAATCAATATGTTTTTCACAATCTTGCCATGCAATTTGTACTGCTGACATATTTTATGCTGTGGCATGCTGTATCTTTGTTTAATATCTTGTGTACTATAATATATATCTATACATTATTAGTATTTACTTTTTACATTTTTAACATTTATTGGTGCATTACATTGTATTGTTATAATGGCTGCAGCAAGTATGAGTCAACCTCCTCCATTTCTCTCTGAGGTGAACCAACATTATTGTGGAAATAATGGATGAAATTGTATGATTCATATCTAATCGTTGTTATTGGATGTGATTCATTTTCGCCTACTAGAAAACAACACATATTATTACATATTTTGCAAATTGAAGGTACAAACGTGTTTGACAAGCTTCCTGATTCAGAAGATGAAGAGCTTCATGTGACATTGATGTGTATTTGAATCCGCTCAAACAATTAGAAGAGGAATATGTAGAAAAAATTAACGTTGCATTGGAAAAGCATACACATTTTAATGGAACCCAAGGCAAACTTCACAAATAAGTGAATTATATTACTGTGTTAAAATAATTAGCCAACACTTGTGAATTTGGGGACTTGTCTGGTTCTCTCATAAGAAATCAACTAGTGTTTTGTACTAACAACCCTAGAATTCAGAAAAAAAACTTTTAGCTAAGAATCCTAACGTAAAAGATTCTGTTGATATAGCTAAGAGTGTGAAGCATACAGCTGAATGTGTAAAAGAAAGGAAACTAACTATTTAACACCAAGTGAATGAAGGCAAACAACACATTAAATATATTGACTTCAAGGGAAAAAAATATATACATATCAGTAGTATGGAAGGAACGGATCAAGAGAACAAGTATAAGTATTTCAGATGTAGTAGTGTTGGTTACTTAGCCAACAACCCAAATTGTCCTGCAAACAATGCAAGGAAGTGCAGCAGGAGAAGTCCTTTTGCATGCGTGCAGGGACATTGGGGCCACAAAACTACAAATACTATAGAGAACAATCAAGAAGATCAAGATACATTTGTTTTCCAAGTGAATATCAAAGATGAGAAGGTAATGCTACCAAGTTGTGAAATTAAGTTAGATACTGCCCCCCAAAAAATCTATGTTTTTGCTGACTCATGTTCACCATCCACTTTCATTGACAATGACAGTTTCCATGCACATTTTGATGAGGTAAAATATTCACTTCAGCAACCAGATATAAATCCTGTGGGCTATAATTAAGACCCCATATCTTTGAAGGAAATTCTGTCTGTGAAAAGTTCCTTCAAAGATAGAAGTACCTTAGGAAACAATATGCAGCAAAAAGAGGATCTGACCTTTTATGCTGAATACAGGAATAGGGCATTTTTAAATAAATATTTTCTTGCTGGTAGTGCCCCTAGAAGAGAAAGGGCACCACCATATATTTTTATGTTGTGGGGGGTTGCAGGAAGTGCAGCAGTCCCCCCCCCCCCAATCAATGATAAAAAGCAGTAAGTCTCCTGGGTCATTAAATCTGTGACCCTGGGATAATTTACCATATTTTTCGAAAGAAACCTAAGCTGGAGCTCTACGCTATTCAGCTGGAGTGCAAGTCCCTCTTGTGGTTGTTTTTTTAAGTTATTGGTGACTTCTGAACAAAGATGATACATCTACTTTATATATGTTGATATGCTCACCCTTTGATAAGGCCACTAGTCTTGCGTTTTATATTTTGGTGTTGTGATCCTTTGACGGTGTCAGCAAGTCTAACTGAGTGCAGCCAGGCTCTGCATCTATCTGCACCTTTGGCTGAGAGCAGCTGGAGTTAGGGAGCTTGCAGGGGGTTGGGTGCAAGGCCTGGCAGCAGGCCAAAGGCAGTCTGCAGGGAGAAGTTGGGTGTGAGCGAGGGGTTGGACAAAGGGCCTTGTCATAGGCTGCCCACAGCCGAAGGCCCTGCACTCAACCCACACAGTGCACGGCCCTGCAACCATCTGCACCTTTGGCTGAGAGCAGCAGGAGCTAGGGAGCGTGTAGGGGGCTGGCTGCAGGGCCTGGCCGCAGGCCAAAGGCAGTGTGAAGGGAGAAGTTGGGTGCCAGCAATTGGTTGGACAAAGGACCTGGCCATATGCTCCCCACAGCTGAAGGCCCTGCACCCAAGCCATGCAGCACACAGCAATGCGCATCTTACTTACATAGAAAAAAATAAAGGATAAATGGATGTTAATATTTTAGAAGAAAAAAAAAAACAATGAAATTCACCGGTGATAGTTACCTCAAATAACTATAGCTCATTCCCTAAAGTAACTATAACTCGCGGCCTTGGAATGCAATGCCAGTTACCCTACATATTACATCAGTATTGACATGTTCTATCACATCATTGTGAACATCAGTGCAACATCTGAAATTGCATCATTGATGACAAGACTGTGCATGGGGGTGCTTTGCATGGCTGCTAAGATGGCTGTTGGTCACTGAAGATGCTCCCGGCAATCCACATCCTGTGGGGAATGATAAGGGCTCCGCTGCCCAGGTCAAGATGGACAAATATACAATAACAACTCAAGCCCCTGTGGGGATGCCCACCCCGTCGGGGACGCCTATGAGATCGGTGGACCTCAAGGACTCAGCTGCGATTCTCCTGGCTATTGAGGCCTCCCAAGAAGCAGTCTTAACCCAGATTGGTGAGATCCGCATAGATGTCACTTTGCTTCATCAAGAACTTCGCAGTATGGACAACCAGATTACACCTGCTCGCCATATAGCAAATGTTGCACATGCACCTGCCTATTCAAGATTACTCTATTTCACTGTGCTCTAGTCACATGCTTGTTCCCCTGAAGACTGCTACATCCATTATCACGCTTCTCTCATGTAATGTGAATGGTCTTTTAGACTGTATCAACTGGACGGCAGTCCTGCAATGTGCCAAATGGGCCAGCCCAGACATGCTTATGCTCCAGGAAATCCACCTAATTGTACCCACTGCCCCTTCCTAGGCCATTATGGGTTCAATAGAGTATACAACACTGGGTTTGCCAAGCCTACGGTGGTCCAGCTCTCTCATGGTTACTGAAGAACACACTGATGCTCTGGGTAGATATGTCGGGCTGGAGGGCTTGATGGAAGGGAAGCCGCTTAGGCCCATATTTATACTTTTTTAGCACCGCATTTGCGCAGTTTTTTTACGTAAAATCTGCGCAAACTTACAAAATACAATTGTATTTTGTAAGTTTGCGCCGATTTTGCGTCAAAAAGCGACGTAAATGCGGCGCTAAAAAAGTATAAATATGGGCCTTAGTGTCTATGTTACCCCACAAGCTCCAGCAAGGCACTTATTTCCTGCCACACTATATTGACTGCATTCTCTCATGAGACTATGGTCATAGCAGGAGATTTCAACGCAGTCCTAGATCCTACCATCAACTCAACTGCAGGGCCAACACTCCACAGGCTTGGCATTACCAAAGAGCTCCAGGATTGGGTGAAGGCTCTAGGACTATGCAACATCTAGAGGGCAAGGAATTTCTGTGCCCAAGAATACACCCATTACCTCTGCAGCCTACAAAACTCTTGTCTGGATTGATCTCATCCTCCTACCGTCCACGGGGTTCTCCCAGGTGACCCAGGTCAAAATTATTCCCTGGGGTATTTCCAATCACTCTCCTGTTCAGCTTAGGTTTGCATCCACAGAATCCAACAGAAGGCATATATGGAGCTTTATGTTTGGTATTTGAATGACTCAAAGTACACTGTCTTGCAGGACACTGAGATTGTGGCTTATTTCCAGATGAACCAAGGGACGGTGTTCTCTGTAGCTACGTCCTGGGAGGCAGTTAAGGCCCCAATCAAGTGGAGAGTAGAGGCCAAGCTCACATTCTGAGGATTGAGTCCCAGATTCTGACACTGGAACGCCAATATGTTCTGGACATGAATTTGACCACTCTCTGGCAGCTTTAGCTGCATAGAGCCTCCCTCCATCAGCTGTCTCTTGAGGAAGCCCCCTAGTGTTGGAGAGCCATGACCCATCTGCCCTATGAGCACAGAGAGAAGTCAGGCAAGCTCCTCCACTGGTTGGTTATGGGTTACCAGGCAACCAGGGTTGTGTCAGAGATACTGGAAGACAGAGGACAGTTGCAGACCTCCATGGGGCATACTGCACAAGTCTTTGCAGACTATTACCAAACACTCTACATAAAGGCCCCACAGCTCCCTGCAGAGTTGGAGGACCCTCTCCTTCGAGCCATCCCTCTATTCGCGCTCTCAGTGGTCCAGATAGAGGCCCTTGAGGCACCCCTGATTCTCGAGGAGGTGGGAGATGCTCTTGCAAAGCTAAATGCCAGGAAAGCACCAGGCCTTGATGGGTTCCTGGTTGAGTACTACCGGCAGCAGAGAAGAGACCTGCATTGCCCTTTTTGTTGGTGATGTGCTACTATAGTCAGGGCCAGTGGATGTATGGAGTTGTGTGGCAGCGGCGATTTTTGCACAATTATAGATTTGTTGAATTTGCCATATTATCCATCATCTGCCACATAATCCGCATAGTTTAACAAAAAAAAGGTTTGCTGCTAGCTCAATCGGTTCAAAAGTTGCTAAAAATGTGACAAAGCATCTCTACGCACGGTGGAAGGCCCTTTGCAAAGCTGGACCTTTCACCTTTCAGTTGCTTATTACTATATTTGGGTATTAAACTGGTACCAAAGAGGTGCAAACAACACCCAGGAAGTGTTACCAAGTTTAAAATCAACCAAATAATGAAGTAATGCTATTACCAAATGTGCTGTATTATGCAGCATAATTGCCTTTTCTTGCTGCATAATTTACTCAACCATGCAGCATAATTTGGCCTTCTCCTGCCGCATAATTCCAGTGGCCCTGACTATACATAGCACATCCACAGGAGTCTGGCTCTGGAGCATTGTGCATTCCCAAACTCTTCGGGGAAATCTCCAGCCTACACCCCAGCTGGTTCAAGTTGCTTTTTTGTGCTGGTCAGCCCGGGTGCGGACTTGGGACAACGAAGGAGAAATATCCAAATGTCACAGCACATCTTCTAATATCTGGGGGTGGGGGGTTCTGTATTTGCTTGGAGCCAAACCAGACCTGGAGCCTCAATCTGTGACATCTGGTGACAAGGGCTGAACAGGATCTCCGGCGGTGGACTGATCTCCCAATCTCAGTGATGGCAAGATCGCTGTTTTTAAGATGAAGATCCTCCTGTGACGGGCTGTTGACAACAGGCCCGTCCGAGGAGGCCGCACGGGCTGACACTGCCACCTCTAACCCGGAAGGGGACGGATCGGTAACCAATCCCCTTCGACTTCCGGGGCCAGATGAGCAGCGGCAGAGACGGCGCGCTTTCCGGACAATAAAAGAAATGAGAGCGCGGGCGTCCGAGGAGGGAGGAGAAAGAGGAGCAGGAGAAACGAGTGGTGACGACAGAGGATTCGAGCAACAACAAGAGAGTGATCAGGAGCCAAGCAGACTTGAGGAGCAATCGGATAGTGGCCCGGAAGAATCCAAGGTGGTGCCAGCGGCGCAGGAGGCGCCCTGCAAACTTTCCAGCCACACTTCAGGAGAAGCGTGGCCATTCTAGATGCGTCCTCTTTGCTGGGTGGGGAAAGGCAAGGGTGGCTGGGAGGAGGGTTTTGGACAGAACTAGAGGGAGGAATAGAGGGAGGAGAAGGAGGGAAGAAGGAAGGGAGAAACACGGTACGCCCAAACAGAAGGGGTATTACAATAGAGAAAAGGAAAACCAAAACAGGAAAAATAAAGAAAATAAAACGACAGGCAGAGAACACTAAAAAGGAGGCTGACAGAGAGAAAGAGAGGGACCAGATAAAGGTAGCTACGAAGAGTACCAAAAGCGGTAAAGAAGAGGCACAAAACAGGAGCACAGGAAGACTGGAAAAGAGAGAGAGAGGTTACAGAGGAGTAACCCGGAAACAGGCAACAAGAAAAGAATGAAGGAAACAGGAGAAGGGGGGGGGGAGACAAATATAAACCCACAAGAAAGCAAGGACAGGAAAAGTAAGGGAAAAGAGGAAGATAGACCAAAAGGGAAAAGGGAAGACAGAAAGAGGGTGGAACGAGATAAATAGGATAAGCAACTTACTGGTGCTTTATCTTGTGTTTCCTCCCATGTGCCTCCCGGGAGCCCTGGAAGAAGAGCGAAATGGAAAGGAGAACTGAAGCGTAGCGGTTACCAGAACAGGACTGGATACTATCGAATACTTATCTTCAACACCACGGATAACAATAAAATAAAACTCACCTGAACCAGCAATCCGCTGACTTTGTGTCCTCATTGAATCACCTGGTCACACCTCCCTCATCTCATACATACCCTATCAAATTTTAATCTTCAGGTTCCAGATGCCTGGTTCCGAAACATTACAACCATGATTTTCTCTTTTCTGTGGAAAGGGGGCCGCCCCTGCATTGCCATTGATAAATGTTGTCAACCAACATATGACGGGGGTCTTGGCATGGAAGATGTCAGGATGTACTATTGGACGTCCCAGCTGATTGTTAATAAGCAGGAACTGTCCAAGGTACTTTGAACTAACCTGTGCCTGACTCCTAGGATGGGCTTGTTGGATATACTAGATGAGGTGGGCAGTTCCAGGACGGAACAGACATTTATGGGATTGACCACGCTTTTGCCAAGAGGGACATTGTATACCATTGGAATCATCCCCGATCCCCATTGATACAGGCGTGGTGATGAGCAATGGATTGGTGTGCCAAGCTGGAAGAAGTAAGGTATTTGTACAGGGACTCCCCCCCAGGAAACATCGGAAGATTTGGGGGGTGTGGAGGAAGCATTCATGTTTGGTTACAGCGATTGGGGCTGTGTAATGAGCTGTATTGGGATGGGCGATGAGTGGAATCCTGGTGATAGGGTGAGGGTGGTGGCTTGAGTAGGGTTTACAATGAAATGCAATAAAATTGGTTGTAAAAAAGGCTGCATGGCAGGGGCGCAAGTTATAGTTACTTAAGGGCAGGAGTTATAGTTACTTGAGATAACTGGAGAATTTCAGTGGTTTATTTCGTTTAAAATAGTATATTTGTAACTGGCATTTTCACTTAACCCCCCTTTTAACTTTCCTTTTTCAGTAATATATATATATATATATATATATATATATATATACACACACACACACACACCAGTGCACTCCTTCTCGCTCCTCTCGTAAATTGTATTCCATCCCTCTTGATCTCTTCCAACCTCATTTCTTTTCCTTGCCTGTTGCTACCTTCCCTTGGACTGTTAAAACCATTGTTCTGTTTGACAGTTATGACAGTTGAGCTGCTGCTCTCTGAGGGACTGAGGCGCAGATGCTGTCTGGGAATTAATACCTCCACCACATCGCATCCGGACTCCTGCTTTTATTTTGGTTTATCCATATAAAACATTTGTTGAGTGCAAACACATTAACGCGAAATATTTATTTTGCATACACTTCTATCGCACACCATGCAAAGTCAACTGTTGCTTTGGGGGAATTAGGAGTAATCGTAATTGTTCATTGAATTGTAGCCATCGTGGGACAGCAGGGCGATAGGCGGGCGGTAGTTAAAGCAGGGACAGGTGACCAGGACCGAGGACACGATGGCAGTCCTGCTGAGCGATGGGCGGTGAGGGCAGGCTTGCAGTCCTCATGGGTGGCAGCTTGTAAGTATAGGGAGGAAAGACTGATGGGTGACAGGCACTGAGTAGGATGTCAGGGCGTGTGGGTCACGGTTAGGAATAGGGCTGTTTAGTGGCAGGGAAGGAGGGTTTAGAAGGCCTCAAGTGAGGTCTAGGAAGACAGGCAGTAGGGTGCGTTGATGTGAAGGGAAGCAGATACGGGTAACGGGGTGGCAGGTCGTGGGGTAGGAGGACAGGACTGATGGATAGATGGTAATAAGCGAAAAAACACAATATTGTGAAGGGAAGTATATATAGATAAGTATGAGCTCACTGTATTTAATTAAACAAATATTTACCTTTAGGAGGAATATATGCTTAAGTGACTTGGAATCAAGAATAGCAGATCGAAACTTATATATACTTACTTTCATGATGTGATGAAAGTCGATACTTTTGCCACGATATTTGACAGATCTGTATTTTTGTTGTCGATAAACATGCGTAACGTTGTGAAGGTAAGAAAACGGCGCTGACGTGGGCAGGTGGCAAGGGGAGGTACACGGGGCTGATGGGAGAGGATGGTGAGTGGGACCGCATGGCTGATGGGTGGAAGGTGGTGTGCTGAGGAGGATGAGCTGACGGATGGAAGGTGGTGAGGGCAGGAAGGCGGGGCTGAAAGTAATCAGGGTAGGAATGTGGTGTTGTTTCTATGACAACCTGGAGACTATTTTTCGACAACAAAATACAAAAGAACCACATGAACATAAACTGCAATAGAGCACATTTTATAATGAGAATAAGACACAAAAGGCTTTAGTTTGGTGAGAGAATAAGACATAACGAGTAGTGCTTTGTTATTGGGATAGGACAGAAAAGGATGTGATTTGCTTTCAGAATAAGGCAAAATATTTGTAGTTTGTTATGGGAATGAAGCAGGAGAGGTGATTTGCTATCAGAATAAGACATAGGCTGTGATTTGTTATGAGAATAAGGCGGGAAAAGCTGTGATTTCGTAGTAAAAAGACAGGCGAGGCAGTAATTTATGCAAGTAGAGGGGCTTCCCTGTACTTTGTTGGTAAGGTTGTGATTTGTAAGAACAAGGTTTTCTAAGTTGGTAGAAGTGGCTGAAGCCTTGATCTGAGATGGTGAGTGTGGTTGATGCGCACAAGCATGTAAATTATGTCATACAGTGAAGCTAGGCTCCAGTTTATGGGAACAAAACTGGCGGGCTATCATTTACGGAAACGATATCACAGTTGTGATCTATGACAACAAGGCTGGTGGGTCGGTGATTCATGTCAGCGCGGCTCCCAAGGATGTAATTTATGGAAAGAAGGTGGACGAAGCTGTAAAGTGTGCTATGCAATTGGGTTGGCAAGACTGATATATTTTGGAGGGTTGGTGGGCATGAGTGATTTATAAGAGCATTTTGTCTTTTGTAATATGATTAAACATGGAATATGTGAGTTGCCAGTTACCCTACATATTACATCAGTATTGACATGTTCTATCACATCATTGTGAACATCAGTGCAACATCTGAAATTGCATCATTGATGACAAGACTGTGCATGGGGGTGCTTTGCATAGCTACTAAGATGGCTGTTGCTCACTGAAGATGCTCCTGGCAATCCACATCCTCTGGGGAAAGATAAGGGCTCCGCTGACCAGGTCAAGATGGACAAATATACAATAACAACTCAAGCCCCTGTGGGGATGCCCACCCCGGCGGTGGCGCCTATGAGACCGGTGGACCTCAAGGACTCAGCTGCGATTCTCCAGGCTATTGAGGCCTCCCAAGATGCAGTCTTAACCCAGATTGGTGAGATCCGCATAGATGTCACTTTGCTTCATCAAGACCTTCGCAATATGGACAACCAGATTACACCTGCTCGCCATATAGCAAATGTTGCACATGCACCTGCCTATCCAAGATTACTCTATTTCACTGTGCTCTAGTCACATGCTTGTTCCCCTGAAGACTGCTACATCCATTATCACGCTTCTCTCATGGAATGTGAATGGTCTTTTAGAACGTATCAACTGGACGGCAGTCCTGCAATGTGCCAAATGGGCCAGCCCAGACATGCTAATGCTCCAGGAAATCCACCTAATTGTACCCACTGCCCCTTCCTAGGCCATTATGGGTTCAGTAGAGTATATCACACTGGGTTTGCCAAGCCTCCGTAGGTCCAGCTCTCTCATGGTTACTGAAGAACACACTGATGCTCTGGGTAGATATGTCGGGCTGGAGGGCTTGATGGAAGGGAAGCCGCTTAGTGTCTGTGTTACCTCACAAGCTCCAGCGAGGCACTTTTTTCCTGCCACACTGCATTCTCTCATGAGACTATGATGATAGCAGGAGATTTCAACGCAGTCCCAGATCCTACCATCAACTCAACTGCAGGGCCAACACTCCACAGGCTTGGCATGACCAAAGCACTCCAGGATTGGGTGAAGACTCTAGGACTATGCGACGTCTAGAGGGCAAGGTATTTCTGTGCCCAAGAATATACCCATTACCTCTGCAGCCTACAAAACTCTTGTCTGGATTGATCTCATCCTCCTACCGTCCACGGGGTTCTCCCATGTGACCCAGGTCGAAATTCGTCCCTGGGGTATTTCCAATCACTCTCCTGTTAAGCTTAGGTTTGCATCCACAGAATCAAAAAGAAGGCCTATATGGAGCTTTATGTTTGGTATTTGAATGACTCTGAGTACACTGTCTTGCGGGACACTGAGATTGTGGCTTATTTCCATATGAACCACGGTACGGTGTTCTCTGTAGCTACGCCCTGGGAGGCAGGTAAGGCCCCAATCAGGTGGAGAGCAGAGGCCAATATATGGGCCCAGGAGAGGGCGAAGCAAGCTCACATTCCGAGGATTGGGTCCCAGATTCTGACACTGGAACGCCAATATGTTCTGGACATGAATTTGACCACTCTGGCAGCTTTAGCCGGATAGAGCCTCTCTCCATCAGCTGTCTCTTGAGGAAGCCCCCTAGTGTTGGAGAGCCATGACCCATCTGCCGTATGAGCACAGAGAAAAGTCGGGCAAGCTCCTCCACTGGTTGGTTATGGGTTACCAGGCAACCAGGATTGTGTCGGAGATACTGGAAGGCAAAGGGCAGTTGCAGACCTCCATGGGGCATACTGCACAAGTCTTTGCAGACTATTACCAAACACTGAACGTACAGGCCCCACAGCTCCCTGCGGAGTTGGAGGACCCCCTCCTTCGAGCCATCCCTCTATCCGCGCTCTCAGTGGTCCAGATAGAGGCCCTTGAGGCACCCCTGATTCTCGAGGAGGTGGGAGATGCTCTTGCAAAGCTAAATGCCAGGAAAGCACCAGGCCTTGATGGGTTCCTGGTTGAGTACTACCAGCAGAGAAGAGACCTGCATTGCCCTTTTTCCTGGTGATGTGCTACTATAGTCAGGGCCAGTGGATGTATGGGGTTGTGTGGCAGCGGCAATTTTTGCACAATTATAGATTTGTTGAATTTGCCATATTATCTATCATCTGCCACATAATCCGCATATTTTAACAAAAAAAATGTTTGCTGGTAGCTCAATCGGTTCAAAAGTTACAAAAGATGTGACAAAGCATCTCTACGCACGGTGGAAGGCCCTTTGCAAAACTGGACCTTTCACCTTTTAGTTGCTTATTACTATATTTGGGTATTAAACTGGTACCAATGAGGTGCAAACAACACCCAGGAAGTGTTACCAAGTTTAAAATCAACCAAATATTGAAGTAATACTATTACCAAATGTGCTGTATTATGCAGCATAAATTGCCTTTTCTTGCTGCATAATTTACTCAACCATGCAGCATAATTTGGCCTTCTCCTGCCGCATAATTCCAGTGGCCCTGACTATACATAGCACATCCACAGGAGTCGGGCTCTGGAGCATTGTGCATTCCCAAACTCTTCGGGCAGACCTCCAGCCTGCACCCCAGCTGGTCCAAGTTGCTTTTTTGTGCTGGTCAGCCCGGGTGCGGACTTGGGACAAAGAAGGAGAAATATCCAAATGTCACAGCACATCTTCTAATATCTGGTGGGGGGTTCTGTATTTGCTTGGAGCCAAACCAGACCTGGAGCCTTAATCTGTGACCTCTGGTGACAAGGGCTGAACAGGATCTCCGGCGGTGGACTGATCTCCCAATCTCAGTGCTGGCAAGCTGGCCGTTTTTAAGATGAAGACCCTCCCTCATCTCATACATACCCTATAAAATTTTCATCTTCAGATTCCAGATGCCTGGTTCCGAAACATTACAACCATGATTTTCTCTTTTCTGTGGAAAGGGGGCCGCCCCTGCATTGCCATTGATAAATGTTGTCAACCAACATATGATGGGGGACTTGGCGTGGAAGGTGTCAGGATGTACTATTGGACGTCCCAGCTGATTGTTAATAATGATTGCGTCAGTGGAGGATAAGGAGACCTGCGTGTATCTCTGAGCTTGCACTACTGGGTCTGGATAACATCATGCACATACTTTATGGAGGCATGATACCACATACCTTACCGGCCCCTACCAGAGTAGTCCTCACGATATAGAAACGGGCGAATTGGTTATTGGGTTGGGGAGGGAGGGTCACTGAGCTTACCCCGCCCTGGAAGGGCACTTGCTACACCACACAGCTCAATTGGAGGGTTCGCCAAATGGAGTAGGATTGGCATCTTCCACTTGGGAGATGTCTAGGCGGGCTCGTCCATAAGCTTGTTTCAAGGGCTACAGGTTCAGTTTTCTCGGGCCGATGCGTAATTTCACAAATACCTTCACCTGTGCCACGAGCTGGCAGCACATAACCCCAGAGCTGCAAGACATCTCTGAGTTCAGTCCTTTGGGGGCCAAGCTTCTTATGGGTCATCTGGTGAAGGGTGGGCTTTCACAGCTACATAAGACACTGATACAGAACGTCTCTGATAGATTCTCCACTGTTAAGACCGCATGAGAAACCTGTGTGGGTATCCCGGATGAAGCTGACTCAAGGGATGCCCAAATGGTGCAGAGGACCCTGACCATTTTGGCAAGACTGTGATTGATACAGTTCAACTACCTATGCACCGCACGCTACACGCCACTTTGGCTGTGTAGATTCGAGGTGCGTCCGGACTCTAGTTGTTTCCGATGTGGGGAGCTAGGTGCAGATTGCTATCATATGGTGTGGTCCAGACCATGTATCGCTACTTACTGGCAAGAGAGAGCAGGAACTGTCCGAGGTACTTTGAACTAACCTGTGCCTGTTTCCTAGGATGGCCTTGTTGGATATACTAGATGAGGTGGGCTGTTCCAGGACGGAACAGACATTCACTTGACATTTTGCCAAGAGGGACATTGTATACCATTGGAATCATCCCCGATCCCCATTGATACAGGCCTGGTGATGAGAAATGGATTGGTGTGCCAAGCTGGAAGAAGTAAGGTATTTGTACAGGGACTCCCCCCAGGAAACATCGGAAGATTTGGGAGGTGTGGAGGGAGCATTCAGGTTTGGTTACAGCGATTGGGGCTGTGTAATGAGCTGGATTGGGACGGGCGATGAGCGGAATCCTGGTGAGAGGGTGAGGGTGGTGGCTTGAGTAGGGTCTGTGACAAGGGCTGGTCAGTGGTTGTTCTTTATAATGAAATGCAATAAAATTGGTTATAAAAAAAGGCTGCATGGCAGGGGCGCAAGTTATAGTTACTTAAGGGCAGGAGTTATAGTTACTTTAGATAACTGGAGAATTTCAGTGGTTTAGTTCGTTTAAAATAGTACATTTGTAACTGACATTTTCACTTAACCCCCCTTTTACCTTTCCTTTTTCAGTAGTAGTTTATATATATATATATATATATATATACACACACACACACACACACACACACACACACACCAGTGCACTCCTTCTCGCTCCTCTCGTAAATTGTATTCCCTCCCTCTTGATCTCTTCCAACCTCATTTCTTTTCCTTGCCTGTTGCTACCTTCCCTTGGATTGTTAAAACCATTGTTCTTTTTGACAGTTATGACAGTTGAGCTGCTGCTCTCTGAGGGACTGAGGCGCAGATGCTGTCTGGGAATTAATACCTCCACCACATCGCATCTGGACTCCTGCTTTTATTTTGGTTTATCCATATAAAACATTTGTTGAGTGCAAACACATTAACGCGAAATATTTATTTTGCATACACTTCTATCGCACACCATGCAAAGTCAACTGTTGCTTTGGGGGAATTAGGAGTAATCGTAATTGTTCATTGAATTGTAGCCATCGTGGGACAGCAGGGACGATAGGCGGGCGGTAGTTAAAGCAGGGACAGGTGACCAGGACCGAGGACACGATGGCAGTCCTGCTGAGCGATGGGCGGTGAGGGCAGGCTTGCAGTCCTCATGGGTGGCAGCTTGTACGTATAGGGAGGAAAGACTGATGGGTGACAGGCACTGAGTAGGATGTCAGGGCGTGTGGGTCACGGTTAGGAATAGGGCTGTTTAGTGGCAGGGAAGGAGGGTTTAGAAGGCCTCAAGTGAGGTCTAGGAAGACAGGCAGTAGGGTGCGTTGATGTGAAGGGAAGCAGATACGGGTAACGGGGTGGCAGGTCGTGGGGTAGGAGGACAGGACTGATGGATAGATGGTAATAAGCGAAAAAACACAATATTGTGAAGGGAAGTATATATAGATAAGTATGAGCTCACTGTATTTAATTAAACAAATATTTACCTTTAGGAGGAATATATGCTTAAGTGACTTGGAATCAAGAATAGCAGATCGAAACTTATATATACTTACTTTCATGATGTGATGAAAGTCGATACTTTTGCCACGATATTTGACAGATCTGTATTTTTGTTGTCGATAAACATGCGTAACGTTGTGAAGGTAAGAAAACGGCGCTGACGTGGGCAGGTGGCAAGGGGAGGTACACGGGGCTGATGGGAGAGGATGGTGAGTGGGACCGCATGGCTGATGGGTGGAGGGTGGTGTGCTGAGGAGGATGAGCTGACGGATGGAAGGTGGTGAGGGCAGGAAGTCGGGGCTGAAGGTAATCAGGGTAGGAATGTGGTGTTGTTTCTATGACAACCTGGAGACTATTTTTCGACAACAAAATACAAAAGAACCACATGAACATAAACTGCAATAGGGCACATTTTATAATGAGAATAAGACACAAAAGGCTTTAGTTTGGTGAGAGAATAAGACATAACGAGTAGTGCTTTGTTATTGGGATAGGACAGAAAAGGATGTGATTTGCTTTCAGAATAAGGCAAAATATTTGTAGTTTGTTATGGGAATGAAGCAGGAGAGGTGATTTGCTATCAGAATAAGACATAGGCTGTGATTTGTTATGAGAACAAGGCGGGAAAAGCTGTGATTTCGTAGTAGAAAGACAGGCGAGGCAGTAATTTATGCAAGTAGAGGGGCTTCCATGTACTTTGTTGGTAAGGTTGTGATTTGTAAGAACAAGGTTTTCTAAGATGGTACGAAGTGGCTGAAGCCTTGATCTGAGCTGGTGAGTGTGGTTGATGCGCACAAGCATGTAAATTATGTCATACAGTGAAGGTAGGCTCCAGTTTATGGGAACAAAACTGGCGGGCTATCATTTACGGAAACGATGTCACAGTTGTGATCTATGACAACAAGGCTGGTGGGTCGGTGATTCATGTCAGCGCGGCTCCCAAGGATGTAATTTATGGAAAGAAGGTGGACGAAGCTGTAAAGTGTGCTATGCAATTGGGTTGGCAAGACTGATATATTTTGGAGGGTTGGTGGGCATGAGTGATTTATAAGAGTATTTTGTCTTTTGTAATATGATTAAACATGGAATATGTGAGTTGCCAGTTACCCTACATATTACATCAGTATTGACATGTTCTATCACATCATTGTGAACATCAGTGCAACATCTGAAATTGCATCATTGATGACAAGACTGTGCATGGGGGTGCTTTGCATAGCTACTAAGATGGCTGTTGCTCACTGAAGATGCTCCTGGCAATCCACATCCTCTGGGGAAAGATAAGGGCTCCGCTGACCAGGTCAAGATGGACAAATATACAATAACAACTCAAGCCCCTGTGGGGATGCCCACCCCGGCGGTGGCGCCTATGAGACCGGTGGACCTCAAGGACTCAGCTGCGATTCTCCAGGCTATTGAGGCCTCCCAAGATGCAGTCTTAACCCAGATTGGTGAAATCCGCATAGATGTCACTTTGCTTCATCAAGACCTTCGCAATATGGACAACCAGATTACAACTGCTCGCCACATAGCAAATGTTGCACATGCACCTGCCTATCCAAGATTACTCTATTTCACTGTGCTCTAGCCACATGCTTGTTCTCCTGAAGACTGCTACATCCATTATCACGCTTCTCTCATGGAATGTGAATGGTCTTTTAGAACGTATCAACTGGACGGCAGTCCTGCAATGTGCCGAATGGGCCGGCCCAGACATGCTAATGCTCCAGGAAATCCACCTAATTGTACCCACTGCCCCTTCCTAGGCCATTATGGGTTCAGTAGAGTATATCACACTGGGTTTGCCAAGCCTCCGTAGGTCCAGCTCTCTCATGGTTACTGAAGAACACACTGATGCTCTGGGTAGATAGTGTTGGAGAGCCATGACCCATCTGCCCTATGAGCACAGAGAAAAGTCGGGCAAGCTCCTCCACTGGTTGGTTATGGGTTACCAGGCAACCAGGATTGTGTCGGAGATACTGGAAGGCAGAGGGCAGTTGCAGACCTCCATGGGGCATACTGCACAAGTCTTTGCAGACTATTACCAAACACTGTACGTACAGGCCCCACTGCTCCCTGCGGAGTTGGAGGACCCCCTCCTTCGAGCCATCCCTCTATCCGCGCTCTCAGTGGTCCAGATAGAGGCCCTTGAGGCACCCCTGATTCTCGAGGAGGTGTGAGAAAGTAGCCTCTTTCTAGCCTTGTTACCCCCACTTTTGGCCTGTTTGTGAGTGTATGTCAGGGTGTTTTCACTGTCTCACTGGGATCCTGTTAGCCAGGGCCCAGTGCTCATAGTGAAAACCCTATGTTTTCAGTATGTTTGTTATGTGTCACTGGGACCCTGCTAGTCAGGACCCCAGTGCTCATAAGTTTGTGACCTATAGGTATGTGTTCCCTGTGTGATGCCTAACTGTCTCACTGAGGCTCTGCTAACCAGAACCTCAGTGGTTATGCTCTCTCTTTACAAATTGTCACTAACAGGCTAGTGACCAATTTTACCAATTTACATTGGCATACTGGAACACCCTTATAATTCCCTAGTATATGGTACTGAGGTACCCAGGGTATTGGGGTTCCAGGAGATCCCTATGGGCTGCAGCATTTCTTTTGCCACCCATAGGGAGCTCTGACAATTCTTACACAGGTCTGCCACTACAGCCTGAGTGAAATAACGTCCACGTTATTTCACAGCCATTTTACACTGCCCTTAAGTAACTTATAAGTCACCTATATGTCTAACCTTTACCTGGTAAAGGTTGGGTGCTAAGTTACTTAGGCCCGTATTTATACTTTTTGACGCTAAACTGCGCTAACGCAGTTTAGCGTCAACAATTTTTGCGCCGGCTAACGCCATTCTGAAGCACCATGCGGGCGCCGTATTTATTGAATGGCGTTAGCCGGCGCAAGCAGACCGGCGCTGCCTGGTGTGCGTGGAAAAAAACCACGTACACCAGGCAGCGCCGGCGTAGGGAAAAATGGCGTTAGGGCGTCTTAAAAATGGTGCAAGTCAGGTTGACGCTAAAAAATCGCCTCCACCCGATTTGCGCCATTTTTAACGACGCCCAGACGCCATTTACATGACTCCTGTCTTAGTAAAGACAGGAGTCATGCCCCCTTGCCCAATGGCCATGCCCAGGGGACTTATGTCCCCTGGGCATGGTCATTGGGCATTGAGGCATGTAGGGGGGCACAAATCAGGCCCCCCTATGCCCCAAAAAAAAAATATAAAAAAAAAATATATATACTTACCTGAACTTACCTGAATGTCCCTGGGATGGGTCCCTCCATCCTTGGGTGTCCTCCTGGGGTGGGCAAGGGTGGCAGGGGGGGTCCCTGGGGGCATGGGAGGGCAGCTGTGGGCTCATTTTGAGCCCACAGGTCCCTTAACGCCTGCCCTGACCCAGGCGCTAAAATCCGGCGCAAATGCAGGGTTTTTTGGCCCGCCCACTCCCGGGCGTGATTTTTGCCCGGGAGTATAAATACGACGCATTTGCGTCGCAGTCAGTTTTTTGGACGGGAACGCCTACCTTGCATATCATTAACGCAAGGAAGGCGTTCACGCAAAAAAATGACGCTCTTTACTCATAGTTTGGCGCTAGACGCGTCTAACGCCAAAGTATAAATATGGCGTTAGTTTTGCGCCGAATTTGCGTCGAAAAAAACGACGCAAATTTGGCGCAAACGGAGTATAAATATGCCCCTTAGTTTGTGGGCATCCTGGCACTAGCCAATGTGCCCCCACATTGTTCAGGGCCAATTCCCCGGACTTTGTGAGTGCGGGGACACCATTACACGCGTGCACTACATATAGGTCACTACCTATATGTAGCTTCACAATGGTAACTCCGAATATGGCCATGTAATATGTCTATGATCATGGAATTGCCCCCTCTATGCCATCCTGGCATAGTTGGCACAATCCCATGATCCTATAACAAACAAAGGTACACTGTTCCACACGTGTTCAAATGACCTAGGGCACCTGGGGTGTCAGGAGCAAGAGCCCTCAAGCATCACAATGGATGACTGGCATCATCATTGGGAATTGCTCCTCGCCAGGCCGGCGCTGCAATGCCTGACGGGCTCCCCTAAAAAGGGAGGCACCCCGGTCTCTTTTATTATGCACTGCGCTAGACTGGCCTTGACAGAAAATTACTTTCAATTTGAGGACCAGTGCTATCATCAAATCCGAGGGACATCAATGGGTAGTACTTTTGCCCCTAGCCTAGCTTGTTTGTACATGTATGATTTTGAAAAGAAGTTTATTCTTTCTCCTCAGAACATTTACCAGGATCACATAAAGTTGTGGCGTCGTTACATCGACGATATTTTAATTGTCTGGCAAGGGCCGTTGTCCACGACTGAACATTTCACGTCATGGATTAACACACTTGACCCTTTCTTGAAATTTACTGTATCCGCCACTCAGTTACCCTTTTTAGACTTAATGATTACAATTGACAATGGTAAATTGACCACCACAGTTTATCATAAACCCACTGACCGTAATTCGCTTTTGTTATATGAAAGTCATCATCCACAAGCTCTACGAGATAATCTACCAGTAGGACAATTCCTACGACTCAGACGGAACTGTAGTTCATCCCATGAATTCAACCATCAGGCTGATTCTCTTCAGGAGAAACTCTTGGAACGACATTACCCTTCAAGATTAATTAACCAAGCACGCAAAAGGGCTAGGAATAATAATAGGGAAGCCTTACTAATGAACAGTGACAAGAACCCCCAAACCAGGATAACGTGTGTATCCACTTTCACACCCCTATCCAACTCTATTAAGAGATTGATTAACAAACGATGGCCTATTTTGACCAGCAGTGGTTGTAATATCTCCAGACCGCTTTTTGCATTCAAACGCACGTCAAATATTAAGGACATGGTAATACATACCCGTCCACAACCTGCGCTTGATGTCCCGACGCAGAAAACATTATGGGACCTTCCTCCTGTTAAAGGCCACCACCCTTGTGGTAATTGTAACGTCTGTGCCCTTACCAAACATCTCACATCATTAGATTTAAATCCTATTGGGACCTGGCACCTCAAGAAACATACCAATTGTAACACCAGGAACTGTGTCTATATGATCACATGCCCCTGTGATTTACGTTACATTGGTATGACATCAAGACCAGTCAAAACCCGTATCAACGAACACAGGAGTAACATTTGTTGTAACAGAATCACTACTAAACTTAGTGAGCACTTTTTGGAGGCTAAACACACGCCTGATGACATGTGGTGGGTGGTAATAGAGGCACCTAAAGTCCGCCCGTGCGACACTGGTCATCTTTTCAGAACTGAACAAAGATGGGTTTTTAAATTAGGCACTAACTCACATGGTCTGAACGACGATATACCTTGGACTTCACAGGCATGATTTGGCTTTTAAGCTAACCACAACAGACTCACATCATCTAATCAGACTCTTTTACTGACAATTTATATTTAGCTTACATTACATCTCTGTTACTACAGACCTGACAACACTTCCCTTTTTAGAACTTCAAATCTTAGTTCTTACGAATTTTACTCCTCCCCGACTTTTTTTTTTTGTAAAATTTGAGGACCTGCACCTGTAATTGGAAAAGGAGATACGCGTCTGCTAACTTAATTAGGTTTAAGACAGAGTAGTCAGTGATCTTTCTAAAGTACGACATTGTTAGTCCATTTTTAGTGTTGATTGTGGATTCCGGAGTCCTTCTTTCCTTTCCACGACTTTAGACGCACGTGACCTATGGAAACAGAGTCGTTTCCGGGTCCGTAGCGTCTTTTTGAAGAGCTCCGACGGCGCCCGCCTCTCACTTGTGCGAGACGCCGTGTCGGAGGGTAGGTCCCCAGCGACGGACCTGGATATATACGTGAGTTACGTTGTGTGATTCGATAGCCCGTTTTTCGAGCACAGATACGCCGATAAACAATATCGCCTTGCTCTGATTTACTGTCTGGCACATCGTTTATTTTAGTGCTCCTGTATTTTGCAAGTAACCTGACATAACTGCCATTACTATGCAGAGACGCCAGTTAACAAATTTTTGAGTACACTAGTGTAGTCACATTTCTTGACACCTACTTTTCCTTTTGTGGCACTTATGGTGTTTCACTGGCTTTTGCTAATCTCGAACGGAGTACCTGATTTAATGTTACCTATTAATACAATTTGACGCACCAATTAGTTTTGTTACTCATGCTGTTGTGTGTGGCACTTATCAGGTCTCACTAATTTGGTGCATTATCAATAGAGCACATGGTACCACCCACACGATCCATGTAAATTATTCATATGATAAATTCGGTCTTTGTTGTTGACTTATATTTACCAATAGGCAGTGTGTTTCCAAGTCCCCGAAACGTGCCTCTCAAGGAACCCTTTCCTGATTGGGGGATGGTAAGCCTGTTTTTTTACATTAATGACTGTTTGATCCACCTTATGAGGATAGTACAACTACACCTTGATATTCACAATAAGAGGTATTACTAGGTGTATGTATATACTTTTGTTTTTTGAAAAAACCCTTTTCTGTCCCCTAGGGCGACCTGACAGTGACGTAGCCAGTTTACTTGAAATGTAAGTGACCGGTATATATATAATTTTCGTCACCTTCCACTTTTTTGAATTGGAGAAGAATTGTTAAAAAATTTTTTTTCTATTGGTCCTGATGAAGCGTCACTGGATCCTTTGGGACCGCCTGACGCGAAACATATCGACCCTAACTTGAGGGCACTATTATAATTATAGTCCCCGTCAGTTTGTTGCTCTTTGAGAGTAATTGAGCATCAACACTCAGTTTATTACTTCCTTCTTGATTTTAATCTTGGTCTTCATCCTAGTATATTGATTAAAGTTATGAAATATTTTTGGGATGAATAACCAATTTTATTCTTACATTCCATTCTCTCCGAGCGTATGCTGGTGCCTGAATATAGGCATATCTGTCTGATTAGGTCAAATTTACGAGCTACCATCAGAACAGTACGGCTGAGTGCCTCCCTTTTTAGGGGAGCCCGTCAGGCGTTGCAGCGCCGGCCTGGCGAGGAGCAATTCCCAATGATGATGCCAGTCATCCATTGTGATGCTTGAGGGCTCTTGCTCCTGACACCCCAGGTGCCCTTGGTCATTTGAACACGTGTGGAACAGTGTACCTTTGTTTGTTATATGATTATTGGGAGACTGTACACTGGACCAGATAATCTCCCGGTCCCTCTCCTCTTTGTTTCACAATCCCCTGATCCCACAGGTCTGTAGCTCAGACCTGGGTACTGCCAAACTGCCTTTCCCGGGGTTTCACTGCAGCTGCTGCTCCTGCCAACCCCTCAGACAGGTTTCTGCCCTCCTGGGGTCCAGCCAGGCTTGGCCCAGAATGGCAGAACAAAGGACTTCCTCTGAGAGAGGGTGTTACACCCTCTCCCTTTGGAAAATGGTGTGAAGGCAGGGGAGGAGTAGCCTCCCCCAGCCTCTGGAAATGCTTTCATGGGCACACATGGTGCCCATTTCTGCATAAGCCAGTCTACACCGGTTCAGGGACCCCTCAGCCCTGCTCTGGCGCGAAACTGGACAAAGGAAAGGGGAGTGACCACTCCCCTGACCTGCACCTCCCCTGGGAGGTGCCCAGAGCTCCTCCAGTGTGCTCCAGACCTCTGCCATCTTGGAAACAGAGGTGCTGCTGGCACACTGGACTGCTCTGAGTGGCCAGTGCCAGCATGTGACGTCAGAGACTCCTTCTGATAGGCTCCTTCAGGTGTTGCTAGCCTATCCTCTCTCCTAAGTAGCCAAACCCTCTTTTCTGGCTATTTAGGGTCTCTGTCTTTGGGGATTCTTTAGATAACGAATGCAAGAGCTCATCCGAGTTCCTCTGCATCTCTCTCTTCACCTTCTGCCAAGGAATCGACTGCTGACCGCGCTGGAAGCCTGCAAAACTGCAACAAAGTAGCAAAGACGACTACTGCAACTCTGTAACGCTGATCCAGCTGCCTTCTCGACTGCTTTCCTGGTGGTGCATGCTGTGGGGGTAGTCTGCCTCCTCTCTGCACTAGAAGCTCCGAAGAAATCTCCTGTGGGTCGACGGAATCGTCCCCCTGCAACCGCAGGCACCAAAGAACTGCATCACCGGTACCCTGGGTCTCTTCTCAGCATGACGAGCGAGGTCCCTTGAATCCAGCAACTCTGTCCAAGTGACTCCCACAGTCCAGTGACTCTTCAGTCCAAGTTTGGTGGAGGTAAGTCCTTGCCTCCCCACGCCAGACTGCATTGCTGGGAACCGCGACTTTTGCAGCTACTCCGGCCTCCGTGCACTTCCGGCGGAAATCCTTTGTGCACAGTGCAGCCTGGGTCCACGGCACTCTAACCTGCATTGCACAACCTCCTAAGTTGTCCTCCGGCGACGTGGGACTCCTTTGTGCGACTTCGGGTGAGCACCGTTTCACTCCACTTCGTAGTGCCTGTTCCGGCACTTCTGCGGGTGCTGCCTGCTTCTGAGAGGGCTCCTTGTCTTGCTCGACGCCCCCTCTGTCCCCAGATGCAATTGGCGACATCCTGGTCCCTCCTGGGCCACAGCAGCATCCAAAAACCCTAACCGCACGATTTGCAGCTAGCAAGGCTTGTTGGCGGTTTTCCTTCAGGAAAACACTTCTGCACGACTCTCCACGGCGTGGGGGATCCATCCTCCAAAGGGGAAGTCTCTAGCCCGTGTCGTTCCTGCAGAACCTTCAGCTTCTACTGTCCAGTAGCAGCTTCTTTGCATCCACAGCTGGCATTTCCTGGGCATCTGCCTATCTCCGACTTGCTTGTGACTTTTGGACTTGGTCCCCTTATTCCACAGGTACTCTCGACTGGAAATCCATTGTTGTTGCATTGCTGGTTTGTGTCTTTCCTGCAGAATTCCCCTATCACGACTTCTATGTCCTTTGGGGAACTTTAGTGCACTTTGCACTCACTTTTCAGGGTCTTGGGGTGGGCTATTTTTCTAACCCTTACTATTTTCTAATAGTCCCAGCAACCCTCTACAAGGTCACATAGGTTTGGGGTCCATTCGTGGTTCGCATTCCACTTTTGGAGTATATGGTTTGTGTTGCCCCTATCCCTATGTGCCCCCATTGCATCCTATTGTAACTATACATTGTTTGCACTGTTTTCTATTGCTATTACTGCATATTTTGGTATTGTGTACATATATCTTGTGTATATTTGCTATCCTCATACTGAGGGTACTCACTGAGATACTTTTGGCATATTGTCATAAAAATAAAGTACCTTTATTTTTAGTATATCTGTGTATTGTGTTTTCTTATGATATTGTGCATATGACACTAGTGGTACTGTAGGAGCTTCACTCGTCTCCTAGTTCAGCCTAAGCTGCTCTGCTAAGCTACCATTATCTATCAGCCTATGCTGCTAGACACCCTATACACTAATAAGGGATAACTGGGCCTGGTGCAAGGTGTAAGTACCCCTTGGTACTCACTACAAGCCAGTCCAGCCTCCTACAGGAGGTGGGAGATGCTCTTGCAAAGCTAAATGCCAGGAAAGCACCAGGCCTTGATGGGTTCCTGGTTGAGTACTACAGGCAGAGAAGAGACCTGCATTGCCCTTTTTCCTGGTGATGTGCTACTATAGTCAGGGCCAGTGGATGTATGGGGTTGTGTGGCAGCGGCGATTTTTGCACAATTATAGATTTGTTGAATTGTATAGATTTAAGTTTATGGCTTAAGTTTTCCATGTGTAATTATTCCTTGAGGAATCTACCACACACGTCTTCACGTTGTGACATTTGGTCATTTAACTTACAGATTGCTTTCTCGTACAAGGCCACGTCATCAATGCCTTCTAACCATTTCTTAAATGGCGGTGCTATTGCTGTTTCCCAGTGATGCAGAAACTCTGCTTCTGCCACTGCTAGTGCTGTGGGTAACCATCTTCTACTATGGAAGGGTAATAACAGAACATCCGATATGGTGAGTAGCAATGCTACTCTGGCATTCAGAGGGATGTTAGTGTCTATTTAGTGTCTATTTCTGTTTTCTTCACGTTTCATATTGTTACCCATTAATTTGCTAAAATGCATTCCCACAGACCGTCACGTCCCAACTCTCCACATATTCTGCACTTTGAGTCTAGGTTAATTCATGTTTTTGCAGTCCTGCTGGCAACCAGTACCACCAGTGGAAGAATTTAAAACAGCTATATTAGAGATGTGCTTCTCCCAGGATTTTCTCATGCTCCTCCATCAGTTTTTTCCTTGTAAAAATCAGGAGTAATACAAGGTGGCACAAGTCGCAGCATTGTGTTACTCTGTGCCAGGAAGTCATTATATGGGTGGAGAGTGGGTATTCCCACACACCTACCCATGCTTTTTGGTGCATTCCCAGATTTACCAAAAGTAGTAAACCTGGGAATGCATCAAAAATATACACCTCACAGCATGGAGAGATATCTTAATTTCTCCTCGTTGTTTCCTGTTTAGAGGTAAACGTCTCTAAGGGTTGTTTTTGTGCAGGATGGTGACCCTTCCTGCACAAAAACAATCCTACCTGCAAAGCAGGCACTCTATCAACATGGCACAAGGGTGCCTGCATTGGCGTTAGACAGCACATAGTGCACCAGATCAGTGAGAGAGCAGAAATATGCCATATCTTGGTAAATATGGTTAATTCCTGCCCTGTTCATTTAACACAGCACAGCAGAGCAAGTTGTCATGTTGCATTACACATTCAAATATTGATAAATCTGCCGCTGAGAGGCGGGTTGCATTTCCCACCAATGGCATAAACTAGTTAAATATTTACAAAAGATTTTGTCTACAGTATTGAATAATGACACACTTATGTCCTCCTATATTCCTTCCAAGTTTGTAAATAGAATAGAAATAGGAACAGAATAGGAAATCTTGGAATATTTTGTTACCAATATCTCTTTACGACAATGAGATGATTTGAGATATCTCCAGTGTTGGAATTGTGGTAAAACAAACACTTGTCTTAATGCTTGGTACGTACTAACCCTGTCCTCTGATATGAGATCATCTAGGGTTTTCAAGCCTTTCCCCTTCTATAAGGACCAATCATTATCCCTCTCCTGAATTCCAAATGCTCTGTTGTTCTACATTGGGGCTTTGGAGGGTAGCTCTGCTCTGGATGTTATCAATTTATTGACCGTTGTCCATGTGTGTTGTGAAGAGGGTAATACAGAGTTGTTTCTATTCTTCATTGGTGAGTGTTTTGTGTAGAACACCCAGTTTTGTCTAACATGTCTCCCTATGTGTTCCCACTTGAGAGTTTCACTATATGTCTTTAAGATGTCCGTTGCCGGTGCCAGCTGATGGGTTACTCAATATAGCCTTGTGTAGGGGGTTTCAGCTCCCTGCCGTGGTATCTGCATGCAGTATTAGGCTTTTCAGTATGGTTCAGCTCTTACATTATAATGGTCTTGCTACTACTCTCTACAGACTCACCAGGTCTATTGGTATTGTCGAGGGTACCGTTCCCACTGTCTGGGGATAAGTTAATTTATGTTACCCTTGTTCTGCCTATAGGGATAACTGCAGTTTGGATCATTTTGAGAATTTGGTTGTCATTTTGTCTACCAAAGGAATTTTAGTTTCTCTGACCATGTTTTCCTACCCTGCTGTTCAAATGCCCTGTATGTTGCAATTTTGAAGTATGGCAATGTCTAGTAGTTGTGTAGCTTTCAGAAATCCAGAGTCCTTTCTAAAACATTTGGCTAACAGTGGTACCATCACAGGTTTGTTAATTTGATACAATTCCACATGGAGGCTATTGTCACCTTTCACCTTTCCCGAGGCCATGCCATTAATTTTGTCATCCGATATTTACCACTCTGGAATTTCTCTTTGTTCATTCTCAAAGCATGCTGAGTTAGGGTCTTGCATAAATTGAATTTCTTCATTGAATGAGTCTGGATTTTCTGAAGTGTATAGTAATTATAATAGCAGGTGAATTCATTCACAATGTCAGGTCAAATAATACCTTATCTTGGTCATCTCTCAGTGAGAAGATTGTTCAAAGCGATTGATTCTGCATCTTTAAAATGTGTGGCTAATATGTTTCGTACTTTTGCTCTTTCTGCATTCAGTGTACAATGGGTTTAATTTGTATTTTGCTTTAGGCAATGCTCTCAGTGTGTCTTGAATAGATGAAGTGTTGTAAGTGGGGTGGAGTTTTGTTCTAGTGTTTCCAGCTTGGTTTTCTCACTCTTAGCATTTTGCCATATGTTTTTCCTCCTGTCGTCAGGGTCTGTATTGATGTCACCGATCCCTCGGTATTCTATACATATGTTTTTAAAAAAGACATAGATCTTGTGGATCCCCTTACCTGGCTATCCACATGCACCACTGGCCCAATGATGGTGCTAATAAATGTACTGTAGTTCTAGGTGGATGTTTATCAGGTTGTCATCTGATACACTACTGAGTGGAAACAATCAAAACTGATAAAAGCCCCCTGTTTAGATCTGTGCACATTAGAACAAGTCAATCCTCAAACATGTTTGTGTGCGCATGAGGTGGTAGTGTATTCTCTTTCTAAAGGGTTCATTAGTTTCCAGGGTTCTATCAATGCTTGGTCTGTCATTATACTCACACAAACAGTGCCTACATTGATACATGGGTAACCTAGATGCCACCCTGGCATACTTCACCATTAGTTGGAGTTCTTAGATAAGGTATTACTGGATTAAAGAAAGGATCCAGATCTACAATAAAAATATCACAGGGTATATATACCTTGGATGTTTGGTGAGATCAATGAGTCCGATATCCAAAGGATTAGCCAGCTAGACCCTGAGATATTTAGCCATCCTTGAAACTGTGTTTTTTTTTTTTTTTTTTAAAAGAAGTGATTTCTATTAGTAATGATTGTACTTCCAAGCCTGTTTGAGTTACCACTGTCTATACGGATCTTGTAGCCGCTCTATTTTTCATCCAATGATGAAGCAGAAATTGATGCTGGTTCTGCCTTTTTTATTGTCTTGTTTGGGTTTATTTCTACAGCTTCCAAGAAGAGTAGCTGTCTCACATATTTTGCTCTAGACATTGAGAGCTTTAATTCAGCAAATTACTTTGATTAATAATGCAGGTTCAGTGATTATCAAACTGTTTCCCAGCACTATGGAAATATGTATGCTTTGCAGTGGCGGCCTGTAGCTTTAGGAGCCAGGGGGGCGGGTGGGGCACACACGCGCGCACACACACACACACACACACACACACACACACACACACATTCTTTCACACACAGACACGCACGCCCGCACATCCATTAACAACACTCATACCATTCAAACATGCACGTGCGCACCAAACATTCATTTTAAAACATCACACACACTCATTCTTTCACACACGCACGCACGCACATCCATTAACAACATTCATACCATTCAAACATGCACGCACCAAACATTCAATTTGAAACATCACACACATACACACACACACTTATCTTCGGCTTCCAGGTCCCAGGAGGGTTGGGACTGCTCCCTTCCCTCATTGGCTGACCTTAGGTCAGCCAATGAGGGAAGGGAGCAGTCCCAGCCTCGTCACAGAGTGGGATGGGGTCAGTGAGACTGCTGACCCCACCCTACTCTGTGACGAAGTGTCACTGATTGACACTCGCCCTGGGCACTTCAGGGCTTAAACTGAAGCGCCCAGGGAGAGTGTCAATTGGTGACGCTTTCCTCGTCACCCAGGGGAGGGCCTCGAGGCACCTTTGCTGGGCTGAGGAGGTCACGCCCATAGGAGCTGTGATCTCCTCAGTCCAGCAAAGTTCAGCTCAGGCAGCCAGGAGTGTGCGCAAATTGCACATGTCTGCTCCTGGCTGCCTGGCCTGAACATGAAGAGTGTCTGTCAGGCTGAACAAAGGTCAGACTGACAGACAGACGCTCTTCATGGGGGGCAAAAGGTGGGGGGGCGTGGCCCCTCCGCCCTAAAGGATGGGCCGCAGCTGATGCTTTGACTGTTATGTGCAAATAGTTCCTCGGTTCCAAGTCTGGTTATTGTTCACACAAGTCATTGTTCAGAGACAACACGTGTATAAATCCGGTGCTTGGTTATTAATTCTTATTCACTTAGTTTTGCGCCGTTCTTTACTAGGTAAAAATATAATACAATTCACCATTATATAATGGCCACCCCCTGCCTATGATCTCCACTAGTAATGTTCGCATTAATGTATATTGTTATCAGAAATGTAGAGACATTCTAATTCCCCTCTTCCAATATGATCACAGTTTGAAGAGCCTTTTTGCTCCTTTTTGGAAGCATTTACCTTTTCTCAAGTTTCCTTTTATTTGAAACTCGTTTTCATCACTTAGTAATGTTGCTTGGGAATTTTGGGTCCAGTAGTGCTATCTCCCCAGCGTTAGATACTTTCCCCTCGTCTGTTTGGTCACTAGTTGCTTTCTGCACCATCTCCAGTCCGTTATCATTTCAGCTTGCCTGTGGACTCCTCTTTCCCCGCCACATCCACATAGTGTAGTTCATGTCTCTGAAACAGTTGTTGTGGAGTTATTCCATGAATTTGATTCCTGTGTATCTAGCCTGCAGCTTGTGATTGTCAAGGAGCTCTGTCTGGATACCACCATTTTTCTCAGCCCTGGCTTTGCCCCCTGGGGTACATATTTGAAGAAATATAGTCGAAAGTTTGGTTTGTGTTGGAACTATGCCATAAGATTTTGATTGGTTCTTGGTTATGTACGCAAATCTGATTGATTTTGTCATGTGTAGGGGACTCAGTGATTTGTTGTGGATAATGCATAAAATGTTGTGTTTGTTACAGGAATACATATAAAGTAGAAATTTATGGTGACTGTCGGGCCAATACTCCAGGGGCCTAGCAATATTGAGGCATCCATGTATTGAATATTGCCTTTTATCCCTAGAAAATTAGAAATCAGATACTACTGTGAGCTTAGTCAATGCCAGTAACCTCATTTTTAGGCTTTGACTGAGATGATAGAGATAGCAAAAAGTCAAGTACTGAAGGATGTTTTGGAGAAGATAGTTAACACTGCATTGGAGCTTAGTAGACATAGGACCTGATTTACAAAGATTTTGCTGTGTCTTACTCTTGTAGTACTCCTCGTTTACTGCCTACATCCAGGAGTAAGCCTGGAATACTTGCACTTGAAAGTGCAAATTTGCAGTGATGGTAAACTACCTGGCTTTACTTGGGAGTGCCAGCAGGCATCATCCTACTCAACTAGGGATGCAGGAAAAAGTCCTGTATTCCACAGCTATAAGCTGCCACCACTGTTAGTCATGTCATGGTCGAGGAATGGGAATGGAGTACCTCTTCGGAGCGATCCCCATCTCCCAATAAAGTTGAATACTCTGCTGGTCATCAGTTCACCATCAAAATTATCTAGGGTACCTGGTAAGACTCAGAATCAATCTCCTGGGTAGGGAGCATGCCGGGTCATCTAAAAATTATGAGGTCAGGAGCACTTTGGACCAGTGCTACTGTGCTAGGGAGTACCAACCTAGCAGGCATATATACAAGAAATCATTTGTTTTGTGGAGGCACAGAAATGACTACCATGATTATACCACATATCATTTTTAACTGAAATAATCAGAAAATCTGTGATGTTTGTAAGGAAATATGAAGAAGATGCAGAACCTTTTTATGGAAATCTTAGCAGATGTCGAAGAGTGTTTTGGTTGGTCTGATATGTAGAGGGCAAATTCAAAGCCTGATGTTTATAGAAATATGAAGTGAAGACATGAAGGGATACTAGAACGTTTTTCTAGGGTGTTTTTGTCCCCTCTAGGAATTCCAGATGAAAATGGAAAGTATTCAGCAGCGCCGGGAGGAGCTGGAACACAAGGAAGAACAGCTTAAGGACTCCATCTTCAAATTCGACCGATTCCTCAAAGTATGTATTCTAAGCATCAAAGTGGGTGGGTACGTCTAACAAATTAAAGGGATCTTCTCTTGTCCACGTGTCCTGCTTCTGATCTATCTCCAAGTACCCTTGTTCTGCTTATGATGTGTGGCAGGACTCCTGTGTCCCACCCGTGAGCTTTCACTTGGCTCTTGTGATTTGTTCATGGGCTTCTGTGTACCACCTGTGATTAGTCATTGGGCTCCTGTGTCATGCTTGTGGTATGTTGTTGAGATCCTGTATTGTGCTTGCGATCAGCATCAATAACTGTGCTTTTGTGCCCTGGAGCTTGTGATATATGCATGGATTCCAGTGTCCTGCTTGTGACCTCTTCCACAGCTTGACTTTCCTGCTTATGATCTGTCACTTGGTCTGGTGTTCTGCTTGTGGTGTTATGTGCTGCGGCTCCTCTGTCCTGCATGTTATTCATCACTGCTTATCTGCGCTGCTTATGATCTGCCACTGAACCAGTTTTCTGGTTATTGTTGCTTGTCCCCTGACTTCTGCGTCCTTGTTTCTGCATACTGCTTATCTCCTGCCTTTTGGGATTTCTCCGTAGATTTCTGTGTCCTGCATACAGTTTGTCACTAAGTCCTGTTCTGCTGCTTCTGCTCTGTCGCTGACCCCTGTTTTCTACTACATATCAATCACTGAACTCCTGTTTACCCTTTACTGAGCAGCCATGCCTGGTCTGTGACTGGGGGGTTGCCACCCAACCAGTATTTTATTGGCCAGGCCCGTATTGCCATACCAACAACAGCAAAATATCAGAAAACACATTACATTCCAGAATTTCCCCACTGTAATATAAGCTGAAAGAAATAAATATAGGTTGGAAGCACATGAAAAGAAGTTTAATAATGTCTAGGTTGTTCCTCATTTGTTTTGAAGAAAATAGAGGCAGAATGCAGTGTTAAATAGAATACAGATGCATTTGCACAAACTGTTGTTCCAGTACTATATCCCAGCTTTTCCAGAACTCTAAAACATGCACAAATGGCTGGTATATTATTCTGTGGAAAATGGCAACCCTCTCCATGATCCATGGCTAGGTCCTGTTTCTTACTTGTAATCTGCCACTAGGTTCTGTGTCAAGCTATTGGGCTGCTTCTTGGCTCCTGAGCTGTGTTTCTTATCTGCCACTGTTTTCCGTTTCCTGTCTGGGATCTGTCCCTAGGTTCTTGTGTTGCCTTTGTGATCTGTCAGTTGCTCAATGTCTGCTGCTAATCTGTCCTGGGCTTCCTTTCTCCTCTGAGGCTTGCCACGTGACCCATTTATGTTGTTTCTGATCTCTTGCTGAGTGCTGTGTTCAGCTTGTGTTTCTCATCGTATTCAAATAGCTGGCATGAGAAGTATGTACAGCTACAGCTGACTTATGTATCGCTCTACCTTTGTTCAGGGTTGAGCTTCATCTCTAATTATTATCTACTTAAATACCCTACAAGAGTTGTTTGCTTGCTTTTATTTTATGTCATTAGATTAACTTAGTTATATACAGATTTTATCATACAGTTTTAAAAAATGTACTGTGCGCAGCTTGTAATTAGGCCTGCATTGAGGTAAAAGTTGATGGCGTATCAGATGCTGTTAATCTGTTATAATGGACGTTATTCTCTAATTACAAAAGTCTCAAAACATTATAATCCATATTAGGTTTCCTAAGAATCCCAAAACAGGAAGAACAAATGGAAAGGCTACAGGCATTTTAGAGATGGCCTTGCGACCAACAAGGTCTTCAAGGTATTATCACGGGTGAAAGTACATGATCAACAGCAGGACTTACAAGCTGAAGCCAGATCCCCCAATGGCATCTCTTTCAACAACATGGCCCATCTTGCGGCAGAAAGCTGATTTGAATGTGAGGAGCATTGGGTTGTGTTGGCCTCATGCATGGTTTCTTTGAATTGTGCAGGAAAATGACTCAAAGCGAAACCGTGCTGTGCGGAAAGCCAATGAGGAGCGCCAGCTGACTGGACAAAAAGAGAAAGAGGCCATACGGATACAACAGGAGATCACACATCTAGCCGAGCAGAAGGAGCGACTTCAGCAGCGCATGTCCAGGCACGCTGTGTTCCAGAAGTATCTGGAGCGCGTGCTCGAAAAATCAGATGAGGTGAGGTGCCTTCTTCATGCCATCTGTTCTCACCCTACTCATTACTCAGTGTCCCAAAGAAGACCACTAGCTCTGGGCAGTCCTTCCACCCTCCACCCACACTGTGACCTTAGTCTTGCAGTACTTTCAACATTGAAAGTCTCCTCATGATTTGATAATTATTTCCCATTCTTCAGGTTAAAAATCCTCTTCCACAGCACCTCTGGTCTCTCCTCCACCGTGCCTTTAGTCCACACCTCCACCATGCCTTTTGTCTCCTCTTCACTGAATCACTTGTCTCATTGCCACTTGTTTGTTCCCTCTCATTGGTCATCCTCAATTGGACTGTCCTTCTTCTCTCCTTTTTCCCTTTCCTGTGCCATGTCTCTCTCTTACTGTGCTCTTATCCTCTGTACCCACAGCGGCAGCTTTTGCCTGCCCTTCTGCCCTTTAACTGTTACTTTCCTCTCATCCACTCTCTTGTGCCAATAGTCTTGCGGGTGGCCATGGTCTCCCATCAAGTCTTTTGGGGCCAGATCGCCATTTGTGATTGCAAAAATGCATTTTGCTAGGTATGAAGTCTGATTTGCAATTCGGTAACTTGTTACCGAATCGCAAATTGGAATTCCGACTGCTTACAGACTCGGTATTAGGAAGGGTCGTGTCAAGAGCATCCCTTCCTAATACCGAATCGCAGCAGTGTGTAGCAATGTTTAGTGACCGAAATGCGGTTGCAAAACATTCGCTTTTTACCACCTACTTCAAGTAGGTGGTAACCCATTCGCGAACGGGAAGGGGTCCCTAAGCGACCCCTTCCCCTTTGTGAATGCATGCAAAAACATTTTTTAAGAGCAGCCAATGGTCCCACGGACCACTGCCTACTCTCTAAAAAATGGAAAGAAAAGTTTTCATTTTTCTTTTTTAAACGCATCCAATTTTCCTTTAAGGAAAACGGGCTGCATTTAAAAAAAAAAAAGATTGCTTTATTTAAAAGCAATTACAGACATTCCTGTGATTATAGCCATTCACAATGGGTTGCATATTGCAACCTACCTCGTGAATATTAATGAGGTAGGTCGATTTTCGAGCCATTGGGAATCACAAAACGAAACTCCTGGAGTAGTTTCATACATTCAGATAGCGATTAAGTAATTGCGATTCACAGATAATCGCAATTAGGTAATCGCTATTTGAATAAATGATACATCTGGCTCTTGGTCCTTAACAATGCCTTTTCTTTCACTCTTTTAGCTCTGTGTTTGTTCTCCTCCCACAGTGTCATTGGTCCAATTTCTCCTTCTGCAGTGGTGTTTTGACCTCAACACTATACCGTCCTTTGGCCTTCCTAGTCATCCACCTTTACTGTAGCTTTCGTCTCCTCCACCCATTCATGGTTCAAGTTGAAAATACAGGCTGCGTGAACATAGACCTAAAACATCTACTTTCAAAATATCTATGTTTCATATATTTCAACCTATTTCAAATTCCTAAATCCAGCCAAGCTAAAACTCCCTGTTGGAGGACAAGGTTAAATACTATTGTACCTCCGTCCTATAATACTTGTGGGCAAATGCTTGATAGTGTTCTTAGCCACAGGAAGAAATGGTTGTGTGTGTGTAATAGATATTTGGTAGGTGTTTTTGACTCTGTGCAAGCTATATTTTTGCAATTCACAAAATTTTAGTGTCCTTGGTGTTAGTCACCTTCACATCCTTCATATCTACGCCACCCCCCTCACCCACCCACACACACACACGCACACACACCAAAAATCCCACACGAACCCTCTCCCCCATTGGTGTGATAGCATACCATTACAGATGGAATGTTATAAGAAATACACCCTCTCCCTTTTTTGTGCAGCTGTGTCACAGTATTTACATCTATTCAGCAGCTGTTTTAAAATTATATCGAATGGACCTCTTGGAACTGTCATCTGAATCACTTATTAAAAGCATTGCTCCACCAAAGACCAAGTGGGGTGTTTGGAATAAATGAGTGTATAAGTATTTTCCTTCTGATGAGGGTTCGGCTGTTTGCACATTAGCCAGCCAGGATCAACTCGTACATCAAACCAAAGGGACCAAATGGTTTTGAGAGGAGCAGACTCCCTCAATGAAAAAATAGGAATATTTCATCTTTAGGTGGGTAAATGGGCTGAAAAGATGAGCCAGGTACAAAGCATATCAGGGTTTGGTGAAAAGAACCCAGGAGGAGAGCTCTTCTTTCTCGCAAATCCCTAGTCCCACCACCCTCTGCAGCATCTACACACTTTAAAAGATACTGTGTGGCCTACCTGCACATTGGCCCCAGTAGCCTTACATTTTTAGTTCCTTGTTTTCTTGCTTAATTCTGTAGCACAAGGAGTTTAGAGACAGTGGATAGTGGGTGGGATACTAAAAGAAAGGAGGTGTGGATGAAGAGTCTGATAGGGAAAGCATACAGCACAAAACATTTTCCTCTGTTAGCCAATCCAGAAAATAGGTGCATATCTCATGGACAGTGTAAGGCAAATAGAATATATTACTTTATATTTTCTGGTGCATGTCCGTTGTTTATCATTGCTTACATTGACATGGGGAGACTTCCACGGACTGGGCATGAGGACTCAAAATGCCAAAGTGAGTCCCAAGAGGATGTTGATCCAAGGCCAGTAAGATGTTTAGGAGGCCGACCTTGGTCATCTGATTTATTGTTGCAAAGGTTAAGCATTCATTAGGCATCAAAGTACATTGACATATACAGATATAAGAACTAAGCTAAGGTTTATGAATTTCATTTTACGTTCTTTCGTTGGCAGCCAGTGCAAGTTCTTAATTGCGGGAAAGAAAGAGGTGGAGCGCACTAGGCCAGAGATGAGGGTGGCTGCATGTTTTGGAGCCTGCTGAAGTTACTTCTACATGGTTGCAGGAAGTCTGGCAAAGAACCTATCTAGTTAGTTAAGTCATAATATAGATACTGCAGAGAAAAGTGCTACCCTGTGAGACAGAAGGAGGGAGCTGCCTAATTTGGTATAACTTGACCTTATGACAGCGTAGACTTGTAGGATGAAAAACAGGCTGAAGGAAGCCATGGGTTACATACCTGTTGCTTCAGGATGGTGTGGTGGGCCTATCATAAAAATCAGTTTCAATTGGAGGGGTCCTGGGAACTTAAGGCCGATTTATGAGGACTTTGGTCTTATATAAGTGAGTAAAGTTTGTTTCTACAAGTCCACAATTAACAAAATTCAATTTACTATAAAGATATCCTGAAATACCAGGAGTTTTACTGGGACATCCCTACTAGATTATGTTAAATACAGATAGGTAGCTTTGTTAACTGAAGGATGTCACACAGTACTCAAATAGTCAGGGTAGAACGTCTACAGAAAGAATACTTGTTCAAAGACTGGTGCTACCACAGTATCCCCTCACCATCTGTAAGGGCAATGATGGTGTTACTCCAAAGTATAACAAATCAATCAATCAATCAGGAATTTGTAAAGCGCACTACTCACCTGTGAGGGTCTCAAGACACTGAGGTTGGGGGGATGGGCTGGGGGGAGGTGCTGCCATTGCTCGAACAGCCAGGTCTTGAGAAGTTACCTGAAGGTATGGAGGTGTTTGGTCTGAAGCAGGTGGGTGGGAAGAGTGTTCCACGTCTTGGCTGCGAGGTGCAAGAATGATCTGCCGCTGGTTGTAGTTCTGCAGACGCGTGGGACGGTTGCAAGCGCGAGGTCGGCAGAGCGGAGATGCCGGGTCAGGGTGTAGAAGGAGAGCCGTCTGTTGAGGTATTCTGGTCCAGTGTTGTGCAGTGCTTTGTAAGCGTGGGTGAGTAGTTTGAAGGTGAATCTCTTGTTGACTGGGAGCCAGTGCAGGTCTCTCAGATGGTTGTGATGTGGCAGTGGTGGGGGATGTCCAGGATGAGGCATGCAGAGGCGTTCTGGATGCGTTGCAGCCTCTTCTGGAGTTTGGCCATGATTCCTGCATAGAAGGCATTGCCGTAGTCCAGTTTGCTGCTTACGAGGGCTTGGGTGACTGTTCTTCTGGTTTTGGTGGGGATCCATTTGTAGATCTTTCGGAGCATGCAGAGGGTGTTTAAGCAGGAGTAGAAGATGAATCCTAGGTTGCATGCGTGATCAGTGGGAGTCGGATCGACTCTGAGAGTGGCAGGCCACCAGGAGTCATCTCATGCGGAGGGAGTGGAGCCGAAGTTGAGGACTTCTGTCTTGTCGGAATTGAGTTTGAGGCAGCTGTTCTTCATCCATTCGGCGATGGCTTTCATTCCTTTGAGGAGGTTGGTCTTGGCAGAGTCCTTGGTGAGGGAGAGGGTCAGCTGTGTGTCGTCAGCGTATGAGATGATGTTGAGGTTGTGGGATCGGGTGGTGTTAGGGAGCGGGGCCATGTAGACGTTGAAGCGGGTCGAGCTGAGGGACGAACCAAGGGGTAACGCTGCAGATGATTTTGGTGCCTCCGAGCGGAATGTGGGGAGGCGGACTCGCTGAGTTCTGCCGGTGAGAAAGGAGGTGACCCAGTCCAGGGCTCTGTCGCAGATTCCTGCACTGCTGAGGCGTGAGCGTAGGGAGTGTTGGCAGACGGTGTCGAATGCGACTGAGAGGTCCAGGAGGATGAGGGTCGCGGTTTCGCTGTTGTCCAGTATGGTTCTGATGTCGTTGGTGGCGGCGATGAGGGCAGTTTCGGTACTGTGGTTGCTGTGGAATTCGGATTGGGAAGGTTCAAGGGCGCAGTTCTCCTCGAGGAAGCAGGTTAGTTGTCTGTTGACAGCCTTCTCAGTGACTTTTGCCGGGAAGTGGAGCAGGGAGATAGGCCAGAAGTTCTTAAGGTCCTTTGGGTCCGCTTAGGGTTTTTTCAGGAGGGTGTTGATCTCGGCATGTTTCCAGCTCTTCGGGAAGGTGGTGGACTCGAAGGAGCTCTTGATGATCTTCCATAGTTACGGGGGGATGACGGAGCTTGCTTTGTTGAGGATGGGGTGAGAGCAGGGGTCAGATGGTGAGCCAGAGTGGATAGTGTTCATGATTTCAATGGTGTCGTTGACGGGGGTATCAACGGAGGTTGGTCGGAGGTGAATCTGTGGTGTTGGTGGTTGCCGGAGGGGTCTGGTTGCTGAAGCTGTTGTGGATGTCTGCAATCTTGCGATGGAAGTAGGAGGCTAGGGAGTCGCAGAGGTCTTGAGATGGCAGGATGTCATTGGTGTTGGAGCTGGGGTTGGAGAGTTCCTTCACGATGTTGAAGAGCTCCCTGTGGCTTTGTGCGTTGTTGTTTGATTCAGTCTTTTTAGGTGGTTCTCTTGGCGGTTCGGATGAGTTGGTGGTGTCTGCGGACGGCGTTTTTGAAGGCTGTGTGGTTGTCCAGAGTCTGATCTTGGCGCCACTTTCTTTCGAGTCTGCGGCAGGTTTGCTTAGATTTGTGGAGGTCAGCGATAAACCAGAAGGGCCTTCTGTCGGTGTGTATGTTGGAGGGACTCTTGATCGGGGCGAGAGTATTGGCACAGGTGTTGATACATTGCCTGAAGTTGCCGGCAGCAGCGTCAGTGTCGGTTCCGGGAGAGGGTTGCAATAAGTTGGTCTTCGGTGATCTTGTTCCAACTGCAGTGGGGGATCCGTTGTGGGTGGTGGTGTGTTGTGGGTTTCTTGAAGGAGAAGTGGATGTAGCGGTGATCTGTCCAGTGGAGTTCAGTGGTGTGGCTGAAGGAGACGTGATTGCTGGTGGAGAAAATAGGGTCGAGTGTGTGTCCTGCTGAGTGGGTTGGTGTTGTGACGAGCTGTTTGAGGCCGAGGTGGGAGAGGTTGTCGAGCAGGGTGGCGGTGTTGTCGTTGGTGTTCTTGAGGTGAAAGTTTAAGTCCCCGAGGAGTATGTAGTCAGTGGATGCGAGAGTGTGCGTGCTGATGATGTCGGCGATGGAGTCACTGAACTGCTGTCGGGGGCCAGGGGCCTGTAGACGAGTGTTCCTCAGAGGGTGGTGTTTCGGTCAGTGTGGATCTGGAAGTGCAGGTGTTTGGCGGTGCTGAGGTTGTCTTCGGTGCTGGTCATGATCCAGAGGGTGTTCTTGTGGATGATAGCGATGCCTCCTCCTGGTTTGGTGGAGCGGTCCCTGCGGGTGGTCTTGTAGCCGTCTGGGATGGCTATGGCGATGTCAGGCGCTGAGGAGGGGTTCATCCAGGTCTCGGTCAGGAAGGCGACATCTGGGGAGGCTGAGTCGAGTAGATTCCATAGCTCTACTGCATGCTTGTGGACGAAGCAGGTGTTGAGGAGGATACATCTGAGATGGTTGCGTCCTGCCTTGGTGGGAGGGTCGTTGGCGTGGACGCTGGTGAAGGTGCAGTTCTGGCAGGAGAAGGGTCGGCGGGTGGTGGCGTCGTAGTGAAGATGTGCGTAGCAGCAGTGGGGGGGACAAGAGCCAGGGGTTCTGGTGCTGGGTCTGGTCCAGGTGTGGACGGGGGCAGACGGGCTTGCCTTTGGCGCATCAGCGGCACGGCCGCACAGCGGCTGCCATTAAGTAGGGAGGTGAGGGGGAGGAGAGGACAACTGGGAGGCTTGAGCGGGGGGGTGAAAAAGGGGGCAGAGCCACAGGGGCAGCAGCAGCGAGAGTGCAGCAAGAGAGGGGGGGGCGGGGCAGCAGCAGCGGGGGAGAGCGGAGTGAGAGGAAAACGGGGAAGAGTGAATGCGAACCAAAAGGAGCACAAAAAGGGACAGACACAGAAGTAAAAGCAGAACGGAGAGCAAACCAGAACGGAGAGCAAGACAGAAAATAGGAGGAGAGAGGCAGAGGGCAAAAGGAGCACAAAAAAGGTCAGACACAGAAGTGAAAGCAGAATGGAGAGCAAGGCAGAAAATAGGAGGAGAGAGGCAGAGGGCAAAAGGAGCACAGAAAGGGACAGACACAGAAGTGAAAGCAGAACGGAGAGCAAAGCAGAAAAAAGGAGGAGAGAGGCAGAGGGCAGCCTAGTAGGAAAGCAGAGCTCTCCCACTAGACACCAGGGTTGAGATGCAGGCAGAAGCATGCGACTGGAGGAGGGCCTCGAACTCCTGGCAGGGGTCAGGAGTTCAGAGGAGCGAGGGATGAGGGCTCTACTTACCAGGTAGAGCCACTGGAGGCAGAGCAGTGCACTGACCAGGTCAGTGGTATTACTCACTAACTCATAAAACAATACTGGAACACTCCAACAATTTGTTGATCAAACATCAACAAACTCTAAAAATAATAGATGAAGTAAGATGATATAGGTGCCAGAGTACAAGTTTCTTCCAGGTGATCCATCCTGTGGCATATTGGACTGTTGCATTCTTCCTAATAACAAATGTAGTCGTCCTCATCTGTTTATCATTAATATTATCAGCAATATTTTGAAGCTCACAATGGAGAGGTGTTGCTATTCAGTCATGGGCAACACCGGTGTAGAGAGCCCAGATAAGCTCTGCCCTATCCTTCGAAAAATGAAATGTGGGCCCATGAGCGACAAGAAGAAACTTGTACTCTGGCACTCAAATAGTTTGTAGTCACACGCCTTGAAAAAGTCCCACTGGGGACGAAACATGTGTCATGTGATGATCATGTTCTTGGTTGGAAGCGTGTAAACACAATAAAGATGATGAAAGTATATCACATGACCTTGGACTTATGGACTGATGTTTCTGGTTAATTGGCCTCAAACAGTGTTATTTAAACAAATTATTAATGTGCTCCAGTATTGTTTTATGATCCCAACTAGAATACTTGGGCCTAAGCAGAGGCTAATGTGGTTGTTTATGGGTTTCAGGCTCTTTGTTCCTGGGCTTTCAATTTATACTTGTAGCAGACGTGACACTGAGGCCATGCATGGTCTAGCAATTGATGCACATGAGATCTAGACACTGTTCTTTGAAATATACAAGTTTGTTCAGTCCATCAGGATGGGGCAATTTTTTATGTTATGCACTCTCAGATCAAGGACCCTGTCTTTTTTCTCCTTGAATTGGGTAATAGTGCATTTAATAGCAGGCTTTGTCTGTTAAGGATTTACATTTGAAATGATGTTTACTTGAAGCCACATTAAGGCCAAGGGGGAGAGTACCATGTACCTTTTTTTGCAGTCATCCTGACACAAACGGAGTGCCAACCCCCCCTCACCCATCGTATGGATCTGCATCTCCTCAACAGAGCAAACCCTCCAGCAGGTACACATACATGAGGCATTCACAGCACACTATCAAATGTTATAAGATCCTCCACAGATTGACAGACGGGACAGCATACGCAGTTTCTTGCAGGATGTCAATCTCCCTATTGTAACCCCATCAGGAAGGGAGGACCTCAAAGGCCCCTCTCAAACTACAGGAAATCGGGGGCTTGATTAGGGGAGCGGCAACCAATAAAACACCGGGACTAGATGGGCTCCCAGCTTGCCTCCAAACTGCTCAAACTCTACCAACTGACGGCTGAAGAGGGTCATCTACCACAGAGCATGTGGGAGTCCTTATTAGTCTCCCTTCCTAAACCAGGCAAGGATCCGGAAGATCTGGCTTCCTACTGCCTGCTATCCATGTTATCCTCTGAATACAAGATACTGAGTAAGATTTTAGTGGGCTGACTACAGGGGCTCATGGGAAGACTGGTACATGTGGACCAAAACAGGTTTATCCCTGGGAGAGCGACTACTCTGAACATCCGCAAACTGTACAGAGTGCTATAGCAGGCCCCACCCCACTGGCTGTTCTCTGCATGTTTGGTAATTGATCTCAATAAAAATGATCGACACCGTGCACTGGGATAGCTCTTCTCCACAGTGACTGCATTTGGGATCACAGGGAGGCTACAGGCTTTGGTAAGATTGCTATATGTAGAACCATTGGTGAGGGTTCAGATTGGACGCTATATCTCTCCCTCATTTCAAATAAAGAAAGGAACATGACGGGGCTTCCCACTGTCCCCCCCCTCTCCCCCAGCCATAGAACCAATGGCCCAAAACCTATGCCAGTTGTTGGAAGGAGAGTAAGGCATCCTGGTATCAGGTGAAATTCACACACTTTCATTGTGTGCGGACGATGTCCTGATTTATCTACGGGACATCTGCCAGGGATTCGCCTCAGTACAAACACTTATGCAAGAGTTCCACAAGTCGTCTGGCCTACGTGTGCACTGGGCAAAGTCTTGCTTATTCCCCCTACTCCCCCATTGCCTCCACTTGACTTTTTTTTATAGAAGGACACCCACTGAAATGGGAAACACATAAGTTCCGATACTTGGGTATCAACATCTATCTTGACAAGAAGGATTTATTAGATGGTAATTTCATGAAAGCAGTATCTTCTCTAAAGCCCTAGATGGCCTTCTGGAGCACTTTTCCTCTTTCGGTCCAAGGTAGAGTGACCCTGGCAAAAACTGTTATGTTCCCCGCCTGTTATATTTCTTCCAAAATCTACTACTGAGCATACCCTGATCTACCTTCCATGCCTTACATTCCACCTTAGGCTCCTTTATATGCAATAGGGGTAGATGCCGGATAGCGCTCCCTAAATTACAACTCGCTGTCACACAGGGTGGTCTAGGTGCCCCCAACTTCGAATATTACTATTTGGCAGCGCAGCTACAGTGGCCCACATATTGGTTGGCGGGACGATGCACTAAAGAATGAGGCCCTCTTACCCTGGTGCAGGCACAAGGAGAGCTTCAACGTGTTTTCTTGCCACAAACACACACCCTCCAACGACAAATAACTTGCTGCAGGTTGCATATGAGAGTTTTCTCAGAAGCCTGCAACTTACACCAAAAATGCCATTTTACTCGCCAGACATACTGCTGTGATCGATACCTACCTTTCATTGGATACTAGGTGAGATGGGGCTGAATAAATGTTCCGAGGCTGGTGTGGACAACCTAGGTGCACTGTTCCGGGAGGGCATGCTCATGACGTATGAACAGATGCAGAATGAATATGGATTAGCTGAGGGTCACTTTCTAGCACATGTGCGTCTGCTAGCAGAGGCACCCCAACTATGGGGCATCACTGATATAGAACCAGACCCCATCCACTAATACAGGTGCTATATATGATGGGTGAAGTGCGCAAGTTTATAATGTGGCTAATGCAGCCTGGAGAGGATGGGAAAGAGACCTAGGCAAAGAGCTCACCGCTAACGAGTGGGAGAAAGTCCTTGCATACCCCAGACAGGCGTCACGTAATGCACATTCAACATAACATTCTGCACAGACCGTACCTCACGCCCGCTTCCCTATATCACATGTTTGGTTCCCCGTCAACATGCCCACGGTGTGCTTCCCTATATCACGTTTGGTTCCCCGTCAACACGCCCATGGTGTTCACAGCCAGGGGCTGACATGAATCATATGTTCTGGGACTGTCCGATAGTAAAAGATTATTGGGCCCAGATACACAGCGAAATAGAATGGGTGACAGGGCGTTTGGACTTGCCCCTGATGGAGGCGTCGCTGCTTGGCCTCTTTCATAGATCATCGGTTGCCAAGGCCAGCAACAAGTTCATCTACCTGGCGCTACTAGTGGCCCGCAGACTTATATCTATGAATTTTAAATCTCAGGTGTTACCCAGCATAGCCAACTGGCAGGCAGCAACACTTAAGTGGGGCAGACTGGAAACTATATCCTTGAGACGTGAAAAGATTAGGAGCCTTAGAAAATACCCTATAGCCACTGACTGGGAAACACTGTTATCGGCTTTAAACCTTCACCCACCGGCACCTGCCGACCCTCTGGGTGATCACTAAGGACCATTTATTGTTGGACCAGAACACAACACACTCTAGAACATCTCAAGTGAGTGCCCCCCCCCCGCCCTATTTACCACCGCAAGTTGAGGTAATAATGTGATATTAGAACATGCTTGTGACCCAGACTAGAATGAGGAGAAGTTATATCTGAACATGGTGGGCGAAAGCTCACCACATGATGGTCTATCTATTATGTTGTTGTTTTTGTTGATGAAGGTATGAACAGTTCACTTCTGCACATCCTGATTAATGTATGATGGGATTGACGTATGTCATTATTATAAATAACAATTCTGCTTAGATTTCAGTAATTTATTACGATATTGTATCTTCAATAAAAACGGTCCAAAAACAAATCCTGACACAAACGGAAGGAACATTGTATGTTACTCTCAGATACAGATGTTAAATGGCCAGCTTGTTAGCTTGCAACCCACAGCTGTTCCCCTATTCAAAGCTATAGTAGCGGAATTTGCCTCAGAGTTAACCATCTTGAACACTGCTGTGCAAAGATGGCAAATGCAAGGGCTTTGTGAATTTCCCAGCATGCCGGTTGCAGGGTGTTTGCCTCTGGGCTTAGTGAATTTTTCTTTATAGTTGTTTTCTACTTTGATGTGCGACATGCAGGTTTCCAGACAAAAACTAATGAATAATACTGTAAAAAGGCACCACGTGAGAGCTATGTGTGAGGGCCGACTTGTGCCAAAAGAGCCAAAACAGAGCTGAATCCCTATTCATGAGGATAACAGGATTTATGCCACAGTTACCATTTTGAACGTTTTTTTTCACATAGTCAGAAATTAAATAGGATCAGCTTCAGAATAGAACAACGCACCCACCATTTGTCCAATTTGTGTATATAATAGGATCTTAGGTTTAGTTCTAACAGAGGAACCGGTTCCCTGCCCCCCAAAACGCCATGTCAGAAGCGGCTCCGTTTGTGGGACTTTAAGGGGCTTTTGAATCCATGAAAAACTACAGACCAGACCAGAAGTTGGAAATCTCAACCCGAGCCTTAAGATTCACAGAAATTATTTTCTTGCGTCACCCTTGCCCCAACTAACGACACCATGGTTTACAATACAGCGCACCATGGCGGTCGTTACCACAACAGCATCAGAATTTGTAATGCTGCTGTTGTGCTTTGCTGCACTAGCATCAAAAATGTTGACGCTAGTGCAGCAAAGCACAGGGAGACCCATTGATTGTAATGGGTGCATCATTTTAATGCCTGCCTTGAGCAGGCCTTAAAAATGACTGAAAATATAGCGCAGTGAAATCTAGTCAATTTCACTTTGCCCTTTTGTTTTGGCCTCCCTGCGTGGGAACACCCCCCTTGCATACATTATGCCTGAAGCAGGGATAATGTGGTGCAAAAGTGGCGCAGTGCATGAATTGCACCACTTTGTAAATCTTGCGTGGGGGGAAGAGTACACCTTAGCGCCGCCTTAGCATAAAAAAAAAGGATGCTATGGCGGCGCTAAGGCGGTGCAAGGGGCATATAAATATGCTCCTAAATATCTCCAGTTCTAATTCTTTTGATTTTTCCACCTGCATTAATTCATGCATCATTTTATGCACTGCACCTTATTTGAGATTATTCAACAGCTGTGGGTTTGTCTTGATAAATCAGGCTGAACTAGGAGAGCAAGGCTTTGTGTCCTTTTGTCTAAGACCTAGTCGTGATGAATGAAACTTATTTATTGGTTACTGCACCGTTATGGCAGATTTAAAATCGGATTGGTGGTACATAAGGATAATATTTTTTGCTGAATGGGAGGACCAGAATTTTTTCTTGTGCCACCGATGTAAGTGTAAACAGTTAAAGTCACCTCTGTCATATGATCAATATAACAATATTTATCCCCTTAAACACCACCTCAACAAGCCCTGTAGAGGTGCCCTGCTTCACCGCATCAATCGATCCTGGTTTCTTCAAAGTGTTCCCTTTTGCAGTCTTTGGAGGGATTAGGTTAGGTGTGACTTATAAAGCACATGTATACCCCCACAGGACACAACTCTTGCCGAAGCATACCAGCATTTACCAGAAAATTGTGTAAAAAGAAAGAGAACATTAAGTTGTTTCATATATATAGCAGGTGATTAGACAGTATGTAAAAGAGGCCACTTCTAATGCTTGTTGAATTGAGGTAAAGTTACCTGTTTCTGGTCTGCTAAATAGAGAGTTCACACCGAGTTTTAGTATAGGATTGCATTGTTGAAAAAATAAGGTGTTACATCAGGAGCACTCAATGAATGATGTATAGTGAATTAAAAGCAATCTTGAAAGGCCATGTAATCATAGGAGATGCCCCTGTATATTCTTGAATTAGTGCACTCCTCAAGAGCAACTGAACAAAGTCAGATTTAGGAATTATGAGGTTCACGTCTGGAGGCAATTTCTCCCCAGGAATATTCTGATTCTAGTTGAATTACCAGGACGGGAAGCCCAGGTTGCAGCATGTTTTCTAAAGAACACATCCATATATAAATGTATTAGTCTCATGAACAGCCAACTTAAGTTTGGTTCAGTTTCTTATTCTATCACTCTTATCTCTACCAAATGTGCCCACTTTCCTCACTGAATATACGTCACTGCCTCTGTTACCGACTCCTCCTCTGACTGATGCATAATGTTTCATGCTATCTTTCTCAGCACTGCCCATCCTCGTTTAATGCTTACTTATCTACCTCAGCCTTGCTCTCTCCTCTTTTATGCCAGTATTACCATTTCTCCCATCCTTACTTCACTTCCTGTTATCCCCTCATTGTCTCTTGGCCCCGACTCTAAACTGTACCCCATATCTATCTCTGACCCTTGTCCTTCTCTCCCGTTTGCCTCATTCACTCTTTCATCTCTGCCTCGTTCTCTCGCCCTTTCTCTTTCATCTCGACCCTTTATTTACGTTGTGTCTCTGCCTGACTCCTATTGGTTCCCCTGGCAGTGGACCGGAGCATACATCTTTTCATTGTCCTAATACTTGGCAAAGCTGCTTGCCGGTTCAGTGGAAGGTACTTGCCATTGTGGGACTGAGACTTTGCACTAGATATGGCAGGTAAGCACACTACTTTCTGGCTATTGTATTATAGGCTTACAACAGGTCTTCAGGCCAAGAACAGACATGATGCGATGTGTGACAAGCATGGCTAGTCAATGTTTATTGTTTGGCAGTTCCAGAGCAGATCTATGGGCATTGTAGGATGATGTGCGGTAGCTCTTGATGAGTGTATTTTGCTATTGATAGTGCAGTGGAATTTACACAACACCTAAATGTCTGTTGTTCATGCCGGCTGGTGGTATTTCTGTCAATTGTAAGTCACCCCCGTTCTTCCAGAGGCCTGAACTCTGCAGGTCTCAAATAGCGCAGACAGGCGAGGGACACATGAATATGTGGTTCTTGTTAGTTTCAAAGTTTTCCAAAATGGCCGATCGCTTGTCTAGGTCTCCTGGCAGATACGTGCAACAACTAGTGTCTGCTCAGAAAAATATGTCACAAGCTAAGTATTCTCCTTAATAACCAAATTTGTTTACAATATTTTCTCTGGGATGTTGACTGTGTGGTTTCCCTGCCTCTCTATGATTTAAGCTCTCTCGCATTTTCTCAGTTATGGCTCTAGTCTCTAAAGCTAAGTTAGTTTACTTCTCCCCCTCTACAGCTCCTCCTTTATCTTTCTTAGTAACAAGAGCATGTTTGACATTGTCGCAAATGTACTAGTTGCTTAGTGCTACTCTCTCTGAATTGTGTCATGCCCTTACTCGTTTTTGCTTCCTGTGCGTAATTTGTGCAGCTGGTGGGCGCCCACACTCTTATGTGACCCAAGCTTATTTTTATTAGAATTTGACCCACAACAAGAGCGAAAAGCAGAAACGGGTGAAAGAAGGAGGAGGAGATAGAGAGGAAAACGGTGGCACAGAAAGAAAGCAGGAATGAATTAGAGCATTCAAGAGTGAGCTAAAGAGACAGGATGTGCAGAATGGTGGAAGATAGAGGCATGAAGTAGAAACTAACCAACCTTGGGATTCAGCAACCCCCAGCATTCCGAAGCTCTGGCAGCAGGATCTGGAGGGAAACTATGAACCCTGCACTTATTTATGTAGTTACAAAGTAAGCACTGGTGTTTTTTTATAGCCCTTCTCTTTAGAGCTCCTTGAGCTTTTTTGGTAGTAGATGGGACTTGACCTCTCACAGGCGTATAAATAGATACAGATATTGCATTAAGCAAAGAATACTCAATATTTTCATCTTCAAATACAGGATCCATGGAAACTGTCATGAATATAAATGAAAAACAGGTTAGTTATATTGACGCATACACACTCATTCTACATTCTGTATGGAATGAATGCTAGTTGTGATCACCCTGAGAAAAAGGCAAAACAAACTAAGGGGCAGATTTAAGGAAAGTGGCGCTGCACGTAGCAGGGTAGGGGGCAATAGCGTCATGTTTTTTATGCTATTGATGTACTCTGCAGGAGTAGCTCCAAAATGTTGGCAGTACTCCTGCAGAGTACATAGGGCCCCATTTAACGCTCTGAACAGGCGTTAAAAGTACCAAAAAAAAATGGTGCAATTTTTTAGGCCTCTCTAACGCGGTAACGCATGCATTGCGCCACTTTGTAAATATGGTGCAGGGAAAATGCCAGTTTGGCACTGCCTTAGTGTAAAAAAAAAAAAGGATGCTATGGAGGTGCTAAGGTGGCGTTAGGGGCTCTTAAATCTGCCCCTGAGTATATGCTCCTTTTAGGCATTTTGCAAGTAAGCAGCTTCCCAGTGAAACTTCTCCAGACTGAAGGGTTGCCCTAGGAGGAGGTTATACAGCCCTACAACTGATATCCCTTCAAGCAATGCTGTATGAGTGTTCAAATGCAATTCTTCGTTGCTGCTGCTTTCTGCTCCTACTTTCTCATCCTTACCTAAACAATATGCCCTTGAAGTTCTACCATGTTATCCAGTTTTCTGTATCGACCAACAACAGTACTGAATTATCGACTACCATTATCGTGTCAAAGTAAGACATATATGACCATGCTAGGCAGATGTAGAGTTAAGAATAGTAAATCAGTATATACCTATGTATGCATACTTTGATGATCTAGTGGAAGTCAATATTCTTGTTCAATAGTTTTGTTGGTGGATTTAGAAAATTCGATATTTTGACATATAACGTCCCTCATGCACCTTGCATAAGCTCCCCTTCTCATTTGCCCTTTGCTTAGGCATCTCCACCCCGCTTGTCCTTGGCACCCTCTGCTACCAGACAGCCCCTGCCAGTGTGCTTTCTGTCACACTCTGAGTGTTTGGCATACCTCCCACCACCCTCCTTCGTAATATAACCTACCATTTACATCCATGCAGCTGCTGTCCTGATCCCTCTTCCACGCTAAGGTCTATGTCTCCCAATTCCAGTCACCCCATTTCATCTAGGGCTCTTTGTTTTCCAAATTCTGCCTGTTCTAGGCCAGGCCTCCTCAGTACCTTCTGTCTCCCTGGTTGCTCACATGCATTTGGTCCTTCTGTCCACTCCCACCACCACCAAAACCTTTGTCTTCTTTGCTGTACACTCCTTTATCTTCACTTGTTGGCTGTTTGAGGTATTTTGAGGTATTTCTACGTGTTAGAGAAATACCTATTCATTGCCGACAGCATGAGCAGGCACAGAAGTCTATAATATTGTAACTCTTTCAGTTCCAGGAGGTGCGGGAAATGATTGACCGGTTTAACACCCTAGTTGCCACTCAAGCCAACCTGCTGCGGCGCGAGATAGTAAACCAGGAAGCCATGGAGAATGAGCGCGCCATGCTGTTTAAGTATGTGGAGGAGAAACACAGCGAGATCTTGCAGGATAACAATGAACTGGCAGCGCTGCAGACTGGGCTGGAGACCGCACGTGGCAAGCTTATTCAACTGGTATGTCAAGGCAATATTAGTCAGTTGAGTCAATGTGGTTTTATTTTTTGAATGGTATTCTGTGTAAGGGAGAAGGCATTTCTGAAGGAATAGTCCAGGCACTCTGGGCCCCAGTCAGAGTTAACTGTTTACACTAAAAATACCTACCAAACATAGCTCCTTCAATACAAATACCTACCAGTAATAATACACGTATATAGAGGTATCTCTTGGCTTTCTCAACTCAACATTTTGCCAGTTTTTGAATCAGCGGGCCTCATTACGAGGCTTATGGCCACAAGACTGCCAGCTTTGCAGTGGCAGTCGGACTGATGTGGCTGTGGCAGTCTGATCACCACATAACGAGTTTGGCAGGCAGACCCTCCAACAGGCCTCCGTCTCCACCAGGATCAATGATACCGACAGGGTGACAGTGGTCCTGGTTGAAATCAACCAGGGCGGCGCTTACCCCAGCGCCGCCTAGCTGATTACAACCTTGTTCTCCACCAGCCTTTCCATGGTTGTTTCCCCACCATGAAAAGGCTGGCGGAGAACAAGTGCAGAAGGCCACAGGGGCCCCCCTGCCCAGCGCCTTCAGAATGTGCACTGTCTGCAAGCAGACAGTGTGCATTCAGAGGGTGCTGGCCGGCCCCCTCTGTGCTGCAAGATAGAACTCGGCTCCTTTAAGGGAGCTGAGTGCTACCTCATAGCACTGTTCCTGTCGGTGAGACCGGCGGGAACGCTCTATTTCAAGGTTTCCACTTGTCAGCCAGGCCAGACTGGCGGAAATCTTGTAATAGGGTGGGGCCGCCACCGCAGTGGCAGTGGCATCCTCCCCGCAAGTTTGGCAGTCTCGTGTTGGGACCGCCAAACTCGCAATGTGCCCCAGCATTCCTGACTTTAAGGACCTAACGCGTTCGGGATAACAAACAGAGAGATGTAACTGTGCATACTTAAAAGCCGCTTTACCAGTATTCCTTGTAGTTTATCTCTGGAGTATAGCATCACAATAAGACTTACAATTTCTCCAAGCAGAGCTCTGGGCTGAGAAACGGCTCATATACAGCACACCCTCCTTGCTCTAATGTAGGCACACAATATTTTATAAGCACAGTATTTCGTACGGATGAAGACTGTAGACTCGATATGCTGAACGTTCTTTAATCTGGAGTTTTAAAGTGCCCCTATCAAGAGTGTATTTCATACAGCCTCTATTTTAGGAACCATATTGGTCCCCACCTAGTTAAATCATAAGAACATATGATTGTGAAACTTAGATTTCTTTGTTTTGGGCCCTCGTGCTCTCATAAACTGCAAAAAGCTGCTAATAGGGAAATATTTACGTTATCATCTATCTCTGAAATAGAGATTTGGCCTGATCAATGTGAACTGAATTAATTTGGACACCAAACTAATAGCATAATGTGTGCAGAAACATGACTAATACCTAAAGCCGGGTGGACCAGAACTCATTCTAGGTGCTCATATTCACCAACAAAACTTTCCCTGAATAATAGCCCACCTAAGTGGATTGTTTTGCCATAAGATTTACTGCCTCACGACGAGTTTAGCAGTCCCACCAGAGGACTGCTAAACGTCCGTCTCCCTTTGCACTATTACAATGTTCCCACCAGTCTGACCGGCCAGAACACTGCAGTAGAGCGTTCCCGATGGTCAAACTGGGAGGAACAGTGCTACAAGAGAGCACTCGGCTCCCTTAAAGGGACCGCTTGCTATCTCGTAGCATAGAGGGTGCTGACAAGCAGTGGTGCTGGGTGGGGGGTGCCCAGCATACCCTCACCGCCAGTCTTTCCATATTAGCCAAACCACCATGGAAAAGCTGATGGTGAGGGGAGTTGTAATCAGCCAGGCAGCACTGAGTTCAGCACTACCCTGGCTGAGTATAACTCTGACTGCCTTTATGCTGTTGGGAACCTTGTTCCCGGCGGGGATGGCTGTCCCCTGGCAGGTCCGCCTGCCAGGGTTCTAATTGGGCAGCAGGAACCACCCATAGTGTAGTGGTCTGACTGTCAACATGAGTGTGGCGGTCCTCGGACTGCCACACTCATAATGAGGTCATCAGATACAAGTTAAACAATCTATAAAGTAAAAAAAAAAAAAAATATAAGTATTTTAGAGCCTATCTGTCTGTTATATCACTATGTCTATAATAATATTTTCTACTACATATTTACTTTAAGGAAAATCATCCACATTTTTTGCTCTGCTTTAAGCCAAATATAAGTTGAATATACTGTTAACTCAAAGCTAGATTATTTAAAGAACATGCACTTGGGGTATGTATCCATAAACTTCAAGGTGCTGATTTCAAATAAATGTATTTATATACAAATCTCTGAAACAAATGTACATTTCTCTAACCAGTTAAAACGATGAACTCAACAGTGTCTGGGGTATTTTGCATTTTAAATGTTCAACACTAGGAGTTTATTTTATGGGGAGTTTTAAATCTTGAAATTCTCTTAAACTTTCCTTACGTACTGAGCTTTCATAGTCTGTGTTTATTAAAGATGTTAAGATCTCATTTTTCAGGATAGGCCTGATTACTGCTCCAATTGCCTCTAATCCAGAAAAGCCCACTTTTACTCTTGGTGAATTCCCATCCAGTAATTTGGAACCTGCGGGAACTGTCCTGCACAGACATACATGTGTGGATGCTACCTGGAACTGCACACAGCACCATTTTCTTTGTCTTTAGTCATGCATGCTTGGCTTTAATATTTAGCATATTGTAATCTATTTGCTCCCTTTTTCATGTAGTCTGGAATAAATACCTTAAATGAGGTGGTGGCATCTGAATAATTCCTGGGTACTACCACAAGTTACTATTTTTAAACCCAGCCACTAATATCATGATTCCAGATGTCACATAGGCACATGCCATCTACATCTGGTAGCGACAAACCAACTCCTTCATTTATAATAGTTAAATATCATGTCAATGCTGCTTGCAGAGACATATTTGTGGGTATCTTCAAATAACTGTGGCAGTCTCCACTCGGCCTAAGTATTCCTACCTCAGCATGCACATTTGAAAGTTTGCATTATACTGCATAATGTGGGAGGGCCTCTAGTAGTAGTTAAGAGGGTTGCACTTTTCAAAGTTATGTTAAGAGTCATTTAGGTGGAAAACCCATTGTACGTTGACAGTGCACTTCAGGAAGCAAAGTCTCTGCTCACAAGCTAGAACTCACAGGAAATGTACTCTTGTTGGAGCAATATCTCCTAATTTGACAAATGAGGGACACTCCTTGTAAGATGAGGCATGGGCGAGGGTGCTTATCTAGCCAGGACCATGGCCTCTTTCTCTTCCATTTGCTTTAAATTGCCTCTTCGGGCTCCTTTGAAATGTGGGAAATGATGCCAGTTTCTCTATATTTCTCTATCTCCTAGAGAAAAACATAACTGGACCACTGAACCCTTAATTTCCATAGTCACAAAACTGTGGCACTAAGAATCTTCTAGAAGCTTAATTTAAGTAGTATTTTTCACAGGGACATTGGAAAGCATCTCACCACTTATTACTTTAGGACGGCTCCTTAACATGATTATCTGGAATCAGAGGTGCGTTCAGCAGGCATCCAAATTTGTGGATGCAACCCCATCATCTCTCTTCTGAATCACTCTGACCCAGCCAAATCTGAGTTAACCATGGATGTGATCCCTTCATATTATCCAAGAACATTTCAAGTGATACCTTCAGTTCAATAAAAGTACTTAATCGATAAACAATATAATTGATAAATTCAGAGATATACAAATCAGAGACATAAATGAAACTGAAATTTGAGTGAAAACAGTGAAATATGAGGTTAACATTAGGATTGAGGAGAATGTCAGGATCCTGAGCGCAGTAGGTCCAGTTTTAGAGTAAGGTTAGAATTAGAAACAATGTCAAAGAGGCAGGGTAAAGATTAGTGTTAGTATAAGTTAGGTGTCAAGGTTAGCACTTGTACCAAATTTAGGTTAGTTTCATTGTACAGGTTAATGTTGAATAAAAAGAAAGTATGAGAAGGTTTATGGTCAAGATTAGGTTTAGAACAAGGATTAAGTTAGGCTAGGGTTAGGGTTTGCGTGAGAGTCAAAGGTTACAGCAGGGATTGAGTTGAGGGGTAGGTTTCAAAGTATGTACAAAACAATATTTGATAGTGAAAATACTTAACAAATTATTGGAAACAAAGGGGGAACTTCACTGTACAAATACTCGTTTGAATTACCTTTTCAGTGACTGTTAAACCAAATAGTTTTCATTAAAATGCTAGTGTAAAATGTAGCAAAGCCTGACTTTTTTTTTTACCAAGAGGTTCTTGTAAGACTGATTAATGTGCTAATTTTTCTAAAACAATAACTATACAGGTAACCAACCCTCAGGCACTGGGTCACTCAGCCAAACATTGAAGGTTTTGCTTAACACACCAGAAATATAAAGAACACTTTCTTTTTAACATATGATTCAGGGTGTCCACATACATAGATAGCTACAGCTTGAAGACTTACTTTAGCTCATATTAATCAGATGTTTGGACAAAATATTGAATAAAATATATTGTGATACAAATATATTGCGTCAAGAATATCAAGAAGGCAAAATTAACATGAGCACGAATATCGAAAGTAAGAATACTGGTTTAATTGCTGTTTTTAATATTGTTGTTAGAAAATATTGTTGTATATAATATTGTTTGTAAGTGTGATTTTATATGTATTTATTGTAGTGTGTTTCATTTTGTGTGTTTATTTTTTCATTTGTGGGTTTAGTAAAACCCACAAATTTATTAATTTATAAACTTTTGAAATGTTTATTTTTGGCATATTAATGTGCCAGCTAATGTATATATCTTTTTTTTTTTTAGTAGTGGGATGTTGCGTTTTTAGGCCCTTAGGGTCAGTTGATAGTTGAAAGTAAAAATTTAAATTTAAATGCAGTGTTATTCTTCAGTGATATGCAAATTAATACATTTCATAATTATTTTAATGTTCTGATAAATTATATTAAATTAAAAAATATATTTTATTGCATATAATAAAAGTTATTTTAATTACAGGAAATGTGGAACAGGTAAAAATGTATTACATTTACATTTAAACATTTTGAAAAATTTAGTTTTATTACATATTTTGAATTTATTAAATGTCCTATTAACTTTTTATTGGACATTTTACAACATGCTTTTGTCTTTTTAAATGTTGAAAATTATGTAATTGTTAATAAATTGTTTTAAATTATTTAAATTTTATGAAATATTTGAAATTCAGTATAGTTAAATTATGAGAATAGAAATAGGTATGATTTATTATGTAAAATGTATTTGTGTTTTTATATGTAATAGGTTTAGTTATTTACATTTTAATATAAAACATTTAATAATGACATTTGTATTATTTCAGTAATATAATAGGTTCTGTTGTTGGGTGTGTGTATTCAAATATTTATTATTTAAAATGTAATATAATTTATATGTATTATATTGTTAGAAATATGTTTTATTTTGTATATACTCAAAAATGTTTAAATTTGGATTATGTTTTTATTTTTTATGTTATGTTGTAAATAAATAATAATATATTATGTTTATATAGTGATTGACATATTACTTTGTATGTTAATGTTTAATTTTTAAAATATAGGTTCTTAATTTCAGTTATTATGTTTTCTTAGTACTTTTTATTTTATTTGTACACAAAAAAATGATGTGTGAGTATAGAGCATTGCTTGTGTGTATAAACCTTTTAGTGTCCAACACCTTCCCCAAAACTGTTTAGATTGGAATGGGAAAAGTAAGTGTCACCCCACAGTGGCCAACATATTCCCAAAAATGATTTAGATTGGTGTGGGAATAGTAAATGTTGTCCTTCTAATGTCCAACACCTTTTCCACAATGGTTTAGATTGGAGTGGCAAAAGGAAATGTCTCCCATTTAGTGTCCATCTCCTTCACCAAAATGGTTTAGATTGAAGTTGGAATAGTAAATGCCTCCTTTATAGTGTCCAACACCTTCCCCAAAATGATTTAGATTAGATTGAGAATAGTAAATGTTGCACCTCTAGTGTCCATTACCTTCCCTAAAATGTTTAAATTGGAGTGTGAAAAGTAAATGTCACCCATTTAGTGTCCAGTACCTTCCCCAAAATAGTTTACTTTGGAGTGGGAATATTTAATTTAACCATTTTAATGTCAAATTCCTTTGTTAAAATTTAGTTGTATGTAGTAGGAGTAGGTTATGTTGTTTAGTTATTATTGTTAATGTTTAGCATGATAATTAAGATAGCACCTGGCTGTATAGTTGTAACAAATAACATTGTTATTCACATGTTTTCATAGAATAAAGATATGTAATACTTTTTTAATTTTTCTTTATTTTGTAAAGATAATTTAAAGTAAGTGCTTACATTTTTTATGTATATAGTTCTAGTTATAATTGTTTTAATATATTGATAATTAAAACAATTCTAATATGTTTTTGTTACTAAATAAACAATGTAAATCATATTTAAATAGTATTGTATGCTGTACATTTTTCAGGTATTTTTCTGTAGTTTAACTTTTTTTTATACATTCATTAACATAATTTTACATAGTTTTTTCTGTATATATTACATAATAGTTTTTCTCTATTTTTTTTAATTTATACTTTACAATTTTATTATATTTTAAGAACATTTTAACATACCTTACATATATAATACATTTTTAGAACTTTGAATATATTTTTTAAACATTGTAAACTTTTATTACCATTTATTCCTATGAGGAGATAGTCTTTTTGTTAGTTTCATTTAGCAGCCTGTTTTTTTACTGCTATCTTATATTTTGTGATCTGCTTGTCTCATTTTTAGTCTATTTTCCAGGATACACGTGTCAGAAAGATGCTGCTGTTCGTCAGATATAGAGTTTTTAAGGCAGGGGGCATAGGAGGGAGGTTTAGAGGTTAGTTATAGTCGTATGTGTGGGTTTTAGTAAGTTTAGTTGTAGTGATTGTAGTGTTTTTCACTACAGTGCTGGTTTAGGTTTCGTACAATGTTTTCATAATGTATGAATAAATTATGTTGTATTGCTTTATGTTACTTGCTTTTTGACAATTAAGTGTAATGTATATGTAGTTCTTGATTGTACTTTTTTTGCCGGTCTGTGTTCGGTTTACTTTACGAACATGTCCTACGGCATTTGGATTTAGGGCCTGATTACGATTTTGGCAGTCCATGCACCGCCATTGGCAGCAGTCTCACTGTCATCAGCTTGGTTGTCTGACCCTCACCGGCTTGGTGGTCCGAGTACTGTAATACGATATTGGCAGTCCCAGGGAGTAAAGACTGCCGTGGTTCCCGCTGCCACTGCCAGGCAGTGCAGACTGCTTCAGTGATGAGGCAGAACAAACAGGCCAAAGGAGCCAGTGTTTCTGCCAGACACATTATGGTGTTGGACACCGCCAACGTGACCATGGTGGCCCAACCACCACGTTTCAGCAGGTGAAAACGGAGAGTATAAAGGGAGCAACCCACCCGCAGGCAGCGTTACAGTCTTCTGCCGCCATGGAGCCAATCACACACGTCCTGCTGCTACCTGCCACGCCCCGTGAACGCAACCAATGATAAGTACACATGCCTACCTGTGCCATGAAGCTCAACAACACATCATTGCGCGGTCATCCACATAAGATGGGGGTCACGCTCCGGGTACCAAGTACATGTCATGTCCACAGTCAGAATCATTCTCAAACATTGACACATTCACTACCACAAAATCCACAACACAATGAATCAGGAAGCTCCAGGAAAATCACCACTAATGTCCGACGCCCGGTAAAATGACATACTCTGATTGTATCAGTAGACACCATTTGTCATTTGTATGTTGGAGATGCCCAGAGATTTACAAGTACTTGTAGCAGACCCTCAATATGTTGCCCAGTGAGAAGCTACATCGCTGCCTCCATTTTGGTCCTGCAAACCCAGATGTCTGTGGATGAATGGTTGTACCCAACCACAAATGATTCCAAAATAACTGAAAGTCACTCCATGATGTATGCAGTCAGCTAACAAACCTTCCTCATTACATATGAGGTGCACTTTTCCACATGATGCCACATCATTGTGTGTAATATCTCTAGTCCCATCTGTCATGTCCCTCATTGTAATTGCAGTTGTACCTGCCAAATAACATGCTGACGGGTGAGCGCATGTGTGAGCATGGTGACACTCTCCTGTCTGTAGCACCACATGAAATATAGCCTCATTGCAAATGTCCTATTCCAAACACAAGTAGTCATGCACATATATGTGAAGGAATACAGAAATAATCCCATAAACATAAGTAGACCATGCATGAAACCGCAATTTACACATTTTGTCAAAAGAGAAAGGGACACATGCTAACATGTTGGCACAAGGAATGTTGGTAACAGTGATGGCAGATAAATCATGTCAATGGACATTCCCCACTTACCAAGGGAAAGTATTGATCTGTTTCTGACCCAAAGAACAATGTATGCTCTGTCACATGTATGATGGCCATTTTCACATTACAGACAGCAGTGAGGCACCAGCACTTGTCACACACTGAAGACAAGTGGCCTCTGGGTGGCAGGTGTGCCAATTTCTTCATTTGACCAGACACATTGTTGAGGACAGTGATTCATCACTTCTTTTTCTTTGACCTGTAACATTAAGGGGTAGTGTTCTGTAGCGTATAATTTACTTCCACTATAACAACAAACATTACTTGATTGATCAATGTACACAGCCATGTGTTGGCCTTGGAAAGCAAACTGTTTGTGGATTGTACACAGTTGTGTTCTAGGTCCCTGGTCCAATAGGCAAGGCACATTAGTATGCACCACATTACCTATCTACACAAACAGTTCTTCATCGACTGTGTCACACATGGCTCATCCCTTATCGTCAGGGAGAGATCTCAGGACACATCAACCTTGCAATGTGACAGGCAAGAATATGCCCTATACTCACCCCTTGTGGCTGCTGTGTTTCCGTCATACGCCCATCAAGGTCCGGATACGCCACCCCTGGAGAAGTGTGGCACAACGGTTAGAGCGGCAGAGATGCAGAGATCTGGCTGGGGACCAGGGTTCAATTCCCACCTCGGTGGGTCTTGGGCTCAATTCCCTTGGACCAGATAATTCTCGCCTCAGTGCCTAATCTATTTAATGGGTCCCACTCTGTAACTCTGGGCAATAGCTTGTTTAATCTCCACAACGGCCCTCACAGTGCTTGGATGCCTGGCTTCACCCTGGAGCTGTCCAGGAGTGGGTGCCTCACAGGTAAAAGCCGGGAGGGGTTCCACAGTGGTATGGGTACAACGCCTTGAGACCCTGACGGGTGAGTAGTGCACTATACAAGTGCAAAGTTGTTTTCTACCACTAAAATGCAAAATAGAGGGGTGATAGTCCAATGTGTGCCCTGTCCATGTTGGGAGGACAGCCCCAGCTGGACCTCCGTGACCTTCCAAGTCCAGTGTCTCAGGTCCTCCTACCTCTTGCGGCAGGGGGTGTTCTGCCGGCTGTGGACCCCCAGGGTCATTTGTACAATAAGCCTGTACCGGACACATATGACTTCTGTGAATGTGATAAAAGAGCTGTGGGAGTAAGAGCCCTGTCATGAGTCAAAGACACACATTGAGAATAATGCAAAATGCACATATGGACTAGTTCTGGAATTTACCTCTGTACCCGTTCCTAATCTAGTCAATGGACTGAGGCATTCAGGGCAAGAGTTGCAACTAGAGCCTCGTATTGGCCACAAGACAGGATCTGCTAGTGTACAGGGAGTGGGCACTGTGCCACAGTTGCATAGCCACAGTGACTCTCCCACAGCCTGGACTATGTCCCATACTGGGAGATACATTTGACAGGCCCTGATCTTTGCAGGCTGAGTATAGAGAACCTACATGCCACTCATATTTCCATCACTTCCATGCATGACCGTACATCATGTGGTCATCGCCAATGTGGCCACCTGAAGGGCAGAGTGAATCATGATATGCCTTCCAGACAACAGTTTGGCAATGCCAAATGTGGGTTGAAAGATCTGTGGCATTATACACATTGCTTACAAGATCCTCAATTGACTTAGACAAGATGCATACACTGGTCACGCTGTCATGCACATACATGTTGTCTAACATTTACAACCATCATAACCAAAGAAATGTCACTGGATGGCAGTAAAGTCTCCTTACCTAAATATGTGCATCCAACACAAGGAGGATCTAGGCTCCCAAATAACATCACACAACCCAATGTGAATGAACACAACATATAGTACTGGTCACCAATATCTGCATTATGTACATCACATTGATGCCACACAGGCTGCACCAATAGGCACACAAGAAGTCTAACTGACACACAGGGGCGGATTGTAGCCTGTGAGGAGGTAAAGGATGGTTTTGAACAGTCAATTATGCACATGAGGTACTTAACTGCTCCTCTGGTGAGCCATAAAGGTGTCCATACAGGGGAAGGATCTGATTCACAAGCCTCTCCAGCTCCTCTGGAGGGGAGGCAAGGGCCCTTTCACCTGCTGGACGTGGCATAGTTGCTCCCAGAGGTGGCATACAGTATCTCAAGTAGTGGAGGTGTTGCTGGCAGCAGTGTCGGGAGTCAAGTGACTGATTTTGCACAACATGGTGGTTATGTCCGCCACATACGCGGTCATCCCCGCCGACAGACACAGCCATTGGGCCGCGACTGTCACAGACAAATTTGGCCTATGGCTGTGTCCCCCAGCAGTTGAAACCACCTACCACGCAGACAACTTCGGCTGGCGGTCGCGTGCGGTTCCTAATGTCCAGTGGAGTAGGTCAGGCATCCGACAACTTGGCAGTCTGAAATACCGTATGTGGCTTCGTAAACTAAGTTACACCTAAAATATATGTGTTGGATCATCACAAACATCCTTATTCTGTCTCATTATGTAGGTCCTTCTACACAACCACCAGTGTAACGTGTTTCAGGGTAGAGATGACATATGACAGTAGTGCATGGTCCACCACCGCTGACGGTATTTTTGGCAGTCAGAAAATACAATCACATTCCGAGGGACAGTTGTGTAGCAGATAGTTGGGTTTCACCCGAATCCGTGTTGTGGACACGTGTTGACAACCATGGGGGTCACATGTGACTCTTGTGTACTTGCCAGCTGGGATGTGAACTGTGAGTCATGTCTATCCAGTCAGAAATGCATTGTCACATGATATTGTTGGCATGCATCATGTATCTTGCTATGGACACACTGACTAATGTTATAAGTCATGTCTTGTCGCACATAGGTACCCTGGGAGAGGGAGGATGATGCAACCTCCTGTCTACCACCCACTGCTAGAACTTCAGACCATGGAGGAAGGCCATGTAATCTGGTTAGATTACCTTAATAGGCAAGTAATAGTGGACTCATGCCGTCTGTTGGACCCATATCTGATGCCAGGTAACAGCAATCCAACCTGCATATCACCCATTGTACAAGTCATGTCAGTATGGCACTTCCTGGCCACAGGGTCCCTCCATCGTACAGTGGCCCTATCTGCTGGTATGTCCCAACCTGTGTTCAGTCTGGTGTTGAAGGATTTCCTCTCAGCAATGTTGGAACACATTAACAGCTATATCAGGTTCCCCAGACATGATGATTTGGCCAATGCGAAGGCTAACTTTTATGGTTTTGCCCGCCTTCCACATGTGTGTGGGGGAAATTGAGGGCACGCATGTTGGCTTGGTGCAATCGCAGGCCACTGAACAGGTCTGGCACAACAGGAAAAACTTCCATTCAATCAACATGCAAGTAGTCTGTTTGGCGGATCTCTACATCTCAAATGTGTGTGCCTGTTATCCTGGTTCAGCCCATGATTCCTTCATAATGCGGAATTGCACCATATCCCAGCTGATGTCACAACTGTACCAAGAGAGGGCCTGGCTGGTTGGTAAGTCAAATCTGTCCTTATTGTGTGTGATTAATGTCAGGTGCTAAAATCATGAAGTCACTGACTCATTGTTGCACTCGTGACCCATTCCTTAACAAGAGACTCAGCATATCCAAACCTTCCTTGGTTGTTGATGCCACTGAGGAATACAACTATGCCAGGGGATGTCCACTTCAATGAGGCCCATGAAAGAACATGACGGCCAGTGGAGCGGGCTTTTGGGCTCCTGAAGGCCATATTCCGCTGTCCGGAAAGACTAGTGGTGCCTCTTCTACTCATGCGGGAAAGTGTGTCAGATCACTGTGGCATGCTGCATGCTCCATAACCTCGCCCTGCAGAGGAATGTCACGTACATCTCAGAGGAGGGGGAGCATGCATTGCCCCTGGGTGGGAAATCTGAAATGCCAAGTGAGGATGATAGTGGTGAAGAGGAAGTGGCTGACTTGTGAGAAGATCTCACTTCTCGTGAGTGCAAGTATGTCATGTGATGTCATGGCTGTGACTGTGCAATGAACTGTAAGTGTGAGAATATATGGAGTTGAGTAGTTTGGATACAGCTAGGGAGCTGATACTCTGCAATAATCAGTCAAAGGCTGCTTGCCAAAATAGGGTGTGACACATCCCCACCTTGATGATGTTGCTTTCTTTGTGTCCGTTTCCTTGCAATGTACTTTGTTTTCCAGATGCTTGCTATGTGACTTATGTCATATGTATGGTTTCAAGCAAATACTCCTTGATTTGTTCGTTGTAGAGGTACTTGCACCATGACATCTTCATGTGGGCATTTCAAAGTTGTGAGATTGGCAAGTTTGTGATGCTGTTCCGACATACAAAGTGGACAAGGATTGTTCCAGGTAATGTAGGTCACAGACTTTGGGTTTTTGAGACCTGTGCCAAGACAGCTTGCACAGTGTTGGGGTGGAAGGTCACAAATTCCCATTGGACCTTCTCTATGTGCTGTGGTGGGCCTGATGCATAATGTGTGCCATCATGTGGTCAGAAAATATGTAGTCTTAGCTTTCGGCCAAGTCATTTATCCTTCACATTGACTAAACACTCTTTTTGTATGACCTGTATGTAGCTGTAAATGTGTTTCATCATTGTAGGCCACAGTGCCTGTGCCACAACACTGACATATGTTTGTGTCATAACACCAGATGCATGGGCATTGGATCATGATGGCCCTGTGATCAGGGACTTTTGTACTGCCATCTGTCTGTATCTTGGAAAATGTGATATTGAGTTACTTTGGTGTGGTATGTAATAAGGCTCAAGCCGATGATGTCAACAACATCAATGTTTGCCTATTCTACAGGACAATGTCTGACAAATCCATTCCTTCCGTGGTCTGGGGGTCTGTACCTGTCAATATGTTCATTTACTCAGTATGAGCCAATTATTCATGATTTCCAGTAGTTCAGACATACTGAAAGCCTATGTGCTGAATACTGTAATACATTTTGTTTAGCTTGAGCAGACACTTGTATGTATGTGTTTGTGTGGGACGATTGTAATCCTGAGCTGGGCATGCAACATATCCCATCTTGAACAAGTATCTTGGATCATCATTACATGGTTCACATGGTCTGACATATCTACATGGCTAAACTTGAAATGAAAATCAGCAGACAATGAGTCAGTGAAGGGTGATTTTATTGTGCAGCTATGACTTACAGAAAATATACGTGACATAACTAAGCAAAAACTTCAAATGTGAAGTGGTCAGTCATGGTGAATAAAATCATTGGAGTATGTGCCACACCACTGGGAGTCAAAAGTCCAGAGTACTCCTCCTAATGGAAATGGTAGGTGGTTCAGGATCAGTCCAGAGTGAATGTGTAACACACAAAGGAGGTCCTTAAGGAAGAGTGTTATTACTGGCAGTGGTGGATGTCTTGCCATTCGCACCTCCTGATTTCCTTGCTGGACATCCCTGCTTGCATGGGGGGTGATCTGTTGCAATAGAGGCAGGGGTGTCTGTGGCTTGTTTTTCCTCTTGCAAGGCCTCCCTTCCATTGGGTGGCACCAATGTTGATGGGCCTGCTGTTGATGAGCCAAAGGAAGGGGTAGACTGATTTTGAAAAACCCTGCTTAGAGGTGTCTGTATGTCCCTCAACACCCCTGTTAGAAAGGCCATGTTGGTATTGTGGGCCTCCATCTGTTCCCGTATGTCCCTATGCATTTCCCTCTATAGATGCTTGATTTCCTGGAGTTCGGTCAACACCTGGTCCTTCATACCTTGGGAATCCTGATAGACCCCAAAGACGTGGCTGATGGTGTCCTTGCCAACAGCATTGCTGCCCCAGTGGCCTCACCCTGCTGGCCCACAGCATCCATCCCACACATCCTCCCCCCACATCCTCCCCCCACGGGCCTGTGCCTTGCAACTGGGTGCCCTCTCTGACTAGTTCTTAGGCCCTCATTGTCCGATGTGTTGTGCTGCACCTCGGGATACAGGACTGGGGGGCAAAAGATTGTGGACATTGTGCTAGGGACACAGGTATGGGGGGGGGGGCGAATGGTTGCTTGGGATGTTAAGGCAACAGGGCTGGGAGGTGAAGTTGTGGGCACAGTGAGATTCACTGTTGCCATTTGACCAGAACTGTCCTCCACATCCAGATGTCGAAGACTGTCAACGTCACTTAGGGCTTCATCCATGGGGTTAGTGGCAGTCTGTTCCATGGCCTCTCTGTGCATCGCGGCACATCCACCTGTTGATGTAAAATGTACATTGTTACTGGTTGTATTGTGACATCTACCTCCAGCGGTTTCATGTTACAGTAAGCAGAGATCTTGGACAGAGTTAAGTTGTAGTTAATCCAGTTGTGGCCAGTAACCATGTTATTGGATGATTTGACATGACGTGTGAAGCATGCCAGCCCAATTTGACTCAAGCAACTGCTGAGATGTGCAGAACAGTTGCACTTTTGAGGGTGGCCTGAGAATGACATCTTATCACCAGTGCAGCCAACACAGTGGAGAGTCATGATATTGGCTTTGACCATTCAGAGGCCCAGTTGAGTGGGATGCAGGCAGACCCAGGATTTTGTTGTATATGTGACTGGAGTCATCATGTGCACAGTGCTGTGTCAATGTGTGTGTGCTGCTGTTGCTAATCTGGTGATTCTTCTTGCGGCCTTATGAATACTGTTGTACACACTTGGTAAGGTGTAATTCCTGTCCTCACTAGCATCCTCTTAGCATGGCAAGTCAAGCTGAATTTAGGTAGACCGACACATTTCTGAACTGAGCATGATCTGTACTTGATCACTCCCAGGTGAGTAAACCTCATTTTTTAGTTGACAAACAGGGGTTCTTGGACAAGTGACGACTGGGTTGGAGGTTGGGGTTACAGAAACAGGGCCTGCTGGGAGTTGCAGTGAGGTCACTCTCTCTACTCACACACTTGACAAATGTTCTCCCCCCAGGTGAATAAACTACATTTGTGAGTTTACTTACAGATGTATTGTGGCATGTGACCACTAGGCTGATGGTTGGAGTCCAGAAACAGGGCCTGCAGGGAGTTGCTGTCACGTCAGTCTTTCTACTCCCTAACACTTGACAACTGTTGTGTATTAGTATCTGTATGCAGGCTGCATTTAGGTTTGAGCATACGTTTACATTTTGGGACATACCAGGATTCCTGGAATGTGTTTTTGTTATTGTGAGAATTCTAGGCCCCAGCTGGACATATGTCATATGATGGGCCTTGGTGAGTGTGATGTTGGGTCCAATGATAAACAGTGACAGTGTTTAAACTTAGATACTCTGGATATTGAATGTTGGTGAGGTACATGATCAAGACAGTGGGTAAAGAGGAGCTGTGAGCATGCATGATGTTGCATTTTTGTGAAATTGTTTTGTTGTAACTTGCCAGAATCCACTCCCCCAGGTATTCCTGTCAAGCCCTGGGGATGCAGGATGGCCAAGACCTTCTCCTTCCAGGAAAAGAGTATTAATGAGGCACTGGGAAGACCACCGTCAGTCTTCTTGGCCTGCAGCTGCTACCTGAAGACCAGGGAACGGACATTGCCCATTAGGTCGTTCCACCTCTTCCTGATGTCTTCCTTGGTGCACAGGGTGATGCCTACAGCATTCACTCTATCGACAATCCTGACCCACAATGCAATTTTCCTACTAAGAGAAGTGTGCTGGACTTTTGCTCCAACCCATTGTGGCTCTTCTCTTATGATTTCATCCACCATGACTCTTAACTCATCTTCAGAAAAATTGGTATTTTAGAACATGACATGGTTGGAAAAAAAAAGGGTGACATGGACTTACTTAACAGAGGAGGTCAAATGGGGGTGAATGGACAAAAGTGTGTGCAGGGTGTTCTATGAGATCCTGGAAAAAAGGGGTGCCTAATCTATGTACTCTACAAAAAAGGTGCTTTGGCTTCTATGTCTTGCAGTGGAAATGCAAAGGATTGTGGTCTGTGGTGTTTTATAGTGTCTTTTGCAGATGTGTCCCCTTGGCCGCTGTGTGTCAGCTGTGTTGTTTTTTAATTGATCCAATGTGCAGTTGTCCGTTACGTTGATGACCGCGGACCGCTGTGGGTGACCACCACTGGCTGATGAGGGGACCGCAACTGTGACTGTGTGATGGTAATATGCTCAGTGGTTGGCTGTAGCGCTGACAGCGCTGGAGGTCCGGTCGCCTATATCCAGGCTGCTGGACCGCTGGCGGTCTGCGTTTTTTGCAGGCAGTGCTGCCTGTGTAACTCGTAATACAGTGGTCTGCGGGACTGCCGGCATGGCATTCTGTTCAGGACCGCCAACATGGTGGTCTGGCTGTCCAACCGCCAAAGTCATAATCAGGCCCATAGTGTTTTTTTGATTGGGTTTCTAATAAACCAATATTTTTAACTTTGATTTCTGTTTTTGGGATTTCCAGGAGCGTTTCTTTTTTTAAACACTTTTTTCAGGTTTTTTATGTTTCCTGGATAACGTGCATTGGTTCAATGGATCGCTATTGGATTGGTTTTATTTATGCACTTTTGGGGGATTTTTGGAAAATATTTTTCCAGTTTTAGGTGGATCATACTTTGACTATGTGGATACAAAGGATGATCTGCAGGTGTAGGACAGGAAGTCATATTTTTTTTATTTTTTTTTGTTTTGGGTGGGAAATTATATATTTTATCACTTATGTTTTATGTGATTGTTATTTGGGCGATTGTTATTTGGGCTGTGTTTTGTATGAGTTGTAATTATTATTCAAAGTGAATTGAGTTGGCTTTTTGAGGTTTTTGGTTGGTGACAATTAGATTTTTTACATAAATAATATATATATATATATATATATATATATATATATATATATATATATATATATATATATATATAATTTTATTATATCAGTCTTATTTAAAATTTGAGTTTTATTTAATGTTTTGATAGTTCTAATAAAACATTATTATTTTCATAAATATGATTTGTAAGGTTGGTTAAGATTATGTATGTTATTCATTTTTGGAAAGATTTGTAGGTTATTATTTATTTTATAATATACTTCTGGCTGTTATTTCTAAGTAATCAATTCCTTTGTTGTTTACAAAGAGTTTTACTTTAAATTGTATCATGTCATACATTATTTTAGTTTGTTTGTTAAGTTTAGGTGCAATTTGGGCTACGGATTGCTCCAATCGTGTTGCTGGTAGCTTTGCGTTTGTTGTAGGGCTTCAGTACATTTATAAAGTATAGGTTGGGTTCTGCATAGTGTGGATTGGAAGACATAAGGCCTCATTACAACTTTGGAGGTCTGACCGCCAGACCCTCAGTATGGTGGTGGGGAGGTGGCTGCCAGGCCTGCGGCCTTCCTACTGCCATATTATGACTTCCCACCGGGCTGACCAGCAGAAACAGTGCAGGGGTATTGGCTTTGGCTCTCAGGGAGAGTCGAGGCCAATCCCACTGCACTGTTGGTGCTGCCAGCACACTCAGAATGCTCACTCTGTCTGCCATGGCAGACAGTGCTTATTCTGGGTTTGTTGACAGGGGTCCTCTGCACTGTCCGCTGTGCTTGATCACGACTTGTACCACTGCCAAACCGTCGGGATCCATGATCCTGGCAATGGCGACGATCTTCTGGCGGTCCGACTGCCACCATCATAATCTGGCAGTCGGACTGCCAAGATTGCAGTGGTAAGAGTTTGTAGTAAGTGACACTTTGTTTATTTGGTAGTTGAGTATACATAAAAAGGATATTTGAGTTGTGATATTCACCATCTATGGTATATATCCGAGTGAATGGTTTGGGCTCCTTTTGAAGGTTCCATTTATCATTCATGTTTGACAGTGGCTTAGCTTTAGTAGGTGATCTTCAGTAGAAAATGTTAGGATTCGTCTATCATTTATTAGGTTGTCACATAACTAGAAGGGTTCCTCATTATGAGTGATTTTTAAGTGTTCAAGTATTTCAATTTCTTGGTATCTTTTAGGGCCAGGAGGTGTATCACTAGTTGCTTTTTTAGTTTGTGCAATTAAACACTTTACAGTGGGTATAGGAGGTAGTTGGCTTGTGATGTGTTTAGGGACTCCAAGGAGTATATCTTTTAGGATGTTTGTTGTGGACTTCTGGGAGCTAGTGCTTGCCTCTCTTATATCCTGCCGTATCACCCTTGCTTCTATTTGTATCACATTTGGGGGGTGGTTGTCATCCCTTACATTAATCACAATATCATCTTTTGTTGTGGCCCTTCCATAGTATGTGTTAGAGTAATATTTCTTATTCACAGTTTCTGTCAATGTACTTTCTTGGTTGTAGGTGTAGCACATGTGATTTAGTAATTCCTTTCCTTTTTGTGATGTTATATATCTTGCTCTTTCTGTTATATTCTCTGAAATGGTGCAGTTGTATAAAGAATTAAAATGTAAAATTATTTATACATTTGTTATTCACATTTAAAATTATGCTACTAGGTTTCATATTTATACCTACATGTATGTCCTTCTTAGGTGTTTCACACTTTTTTGCAGCTTTTCCATTTGGGGTGTTGTAATGTGGAGCGGGTAACCAAAATAACTAAAGAGGAGAAGGTGTGATCGAAACCAGAACCAACAGCCCATCAGTTTAATTTTAAAAGTTTATTTGGTGGTTTGTGGAGGTTGAAGTATTTAGGTTTTATTTTGTTCGTTTTTAGGGAGAGTTTCTGTTTTATAACAATTTACATATACTCACTTTGTATGTCTTTTTTCTTTTTTGTTATCGGTGTTGTTTTCAGTAGCCTAACTCTTTGTTGCAGTATTTTCTTTTAGTAAGTAGATGTAAAGAGAACGAAATTGCAAAGGGTCTTGTTAATTATTTGTTATTTTAAAATTTTAATTTGAATTAGAAGTGACTTTTGATTTAAAGAGGAGTTGTACTTAGTTTGCAAGGTAGTTGTTGATATATATTTATTTCTGTTTTCAGGTTTGCTTTCTTGCAGCTTTTGTCGTTTTGGGAGTATTAAGTTGATGAAATTTGTGTGCTTTTTTATTTTTGATGGAATTGTTGAATTGTTTGAGTGATTTTATTAGTTAATTTTGTTTATAGTATAATTCTATTGGTAAGGTCTGTTTTGGTTTGGTTTTATTTCAGTTATGGCCTGATATGGTAAACATTCATCTATGTTTTATTTATAATGTTTAACATGTAGCTCAATACTTTAAAATTGTATTTTGACATATATATATATACTTGACAAAGTCTACTGTTATCCAAAATGTGTCATGTGGTTTGTGCCATTAAAGCAGCACATTACGAAGAATTGGTATGCCGGGTTCCCTATAAAAATATAAAATATATATATATATATTTTTTAGATTTATCCATACACGCACACACACACATGTATGTATATACACGTGATCAAGGCTGCTTGACAGCCGAAACGCGTAGTGTGTGAATTAAATACTCTAATTAATTTCTGGGATTTCCCGAGTGTGCGTCCTTCTGTGGAAGTTCTTTTCATTGTTTATATATATATATATATATATATATATATATATATGCAACAACCAACAAAAACGCCCCACTCCCAGAGGTTCACATTCCACAATTTATTACCAAAAATCACAAAATATCCATATTGTTTATTATGCTGCCACTGACGCGTTTTGACAGCCGTCTTTTTCAAAGTGGATAGATTTGAAATTGGATGAGTCCCTTCTCTGCCCTTACTATTTATACTCTCTGCTTCTTGAAAGGCATTGTGGTTATTGTAGTGCATCTATTTCCTCATTGGTGATCCCACCCATACTGTTCAATATCATCCCCAACTCCAGGGCCCATCATCTTAGTTTTAGTCCCTCGACACTCAAAAGAAGTGGCTCCTTAAAATGGGTCCCTGTGTTGATGCGGCCCTAAAAATGAATGACGCCCCGGTCCCAGCCGGCTGTCCACCTCCTGTGGGAGCCGGCATTGCTGTCATGGAGAGGGCGCTGCTCTTTGAGATCAGTGTTTCCTGTGTTTCCAGAAAAAAACTAGGCTCGCAGCAAGTGAGAGCTGTTTGACAGCTCTCACTTGACAGCTCTCACTTGCTGCGAGTGGAGTGTTTGCCCTGACTTGGTGGGAGCTTTCAAAGTTCCCGCCAAGTCAGAGCAAACAGCTATGTCCCAGGGGTGGGCACCCCTGAACATAGCAGGAGCCAGCCCAGAGGGGGGGTCTCTAGTTCAATCTGTGGCTCTCCTCGAGGGGGGCTGCATGGCCGTCCTCCAATGAATAGCCCTGGGGATGTGGTGGGCCCCATGGCCCGGGGCTCTGAAACTAACCCCATAGCTTTTTTTAAAAGTAGCCTTGCAGAAGTGGCAGTCCCCGTGGCTGCAGGGGCACTGATCACCGCCCCCTGCAATCTATTTATAGTTGTACCCCAGGGAGGTGGTGGTCCTCGGGGCTGGGGGGGTAAGCCACCCCCGCATTCCATTTAAAGTTCTGCCCTGTGGAGGTAGTGGTCCCCGTGTGTGCGGGGGGCTGAGCTGCCCCCCCCCCCATTCATTCTTAATTTGTGCTCCAGGGAGGTGGCGGTCCCTGGGGCTTGGGGGGGTGAGGGGGCAAGGAGCACCCCCGCATTTGATTTGTACTTCTGCCCCATTCAAAATGTAATTGCCCCTGGTACCTGGCACACCCGGGGGCCTTTTACAAAACAAGTGCTTGGGTTTTTTTTTTTTTTTGTTTGTTTTTTTTTTTTTTTTCCCGCAGGTCTGCACCAAAAAATAAAAAAATAAATGCTTTTTAAGCCCTGGGGGGTCTCTATGGGATCCAGCACCAGATTAAAGGGGTCTGGGTGACTTTACTCTGGCCCATTTTGTTTTTTGTCATAATTTTTTTCAGGGACTTGGCTAAGTCCCAACATGGCTGCTAACACTTCCCTGCTGAAGTGTTGGCATCCAATCAGATCACAAGATCAGGAGGGTTTGCAGGGCCTCGGCATCCCTATATATACAAATTTTGATTTTATTTAATTTATCGAAAACTACTGAATGGATTTACACCAAATAGCACAAAGGCTTTCTGGGCCAAGAGCTACCTTTCTGCCACATTTGGTGTAATTCCGTCCAGTGGTTTGGGCTGAAGACCTGCTCAAAATCCCTATGGGAATTAACATTGGAAATGTATCTTTTTTGATCAGCAGCTGATGTGGCTGTCTAATGTTTTTGGAAAATTTGTGAAGATTTGTCAAGTGGCCCCAAAGATGTAGGCAAGTCAAAAAACGAATTTTCTATAGAAACTAGGTCCTAACTATAGTTACCTAGTTGTGACTACACACACACACACATATATATATTTACATGTGTATGTATTAGTATTTAGATGGTTGTATAAATGTTTGTAGTTCATACAAATATTTTAACTCATGTTGTTATTTATTAAATTATATTTTGATTTGGGGTGATTTTACAATTAATTTGCTGATGTAATTTTCTTTATTGTTAAAACGAGTATATGGTGTTCAACGCTTTTGCTGCTAGGCCTCCCCCGGGCTAAGCCTTTTTGCGGTTGTTTGGGGTAGCTTGCACTTAGGCCCCCATACCATTTGTCCTCATAAGTCATCCAGGACAAATTTGCGTCCTTTCTTTCAATATCCTGGGGATTTTAAAAGTACCCAGTGTTTGTGGGTTCTCCTGGAGGGGGACCGAGAAATTAGCTAAAGTACAGCTAATTTTGTTTTTTTGGGGGAAAAATGGGGAAAAAGTGCTGCAGAAGAAAACATCTGTTTTTTTCCCTGCAAATGGCATTAACAAAGACTTTGCAGTGCTAAAATCACCATCTTCCCAGCTTTCAGGGACGGGCAGACTTGAATCAGAAAACCAAATTTTTCAACACAGTTTCGGCATTTTACTGGGACATACCCCATTTTTTTCTGTTTTTTGTGCTTTCAACCTCCTTCCAGTTAGTGGTAGAAATAGGTGTGAAACCAATGGTGGGTCCTGGACAGCTATACATTTCTAAAAAGTAGATAAAATTCAGAATTCAGGAGAAACCAAGTTTTGAAGAAAAATAAATTGAAATTGAGTTGAAAAAATCAGCTATTTGTGTCTACATTTTCATTTATATGTTCTTCCAACTGTGGAAGATTTTTTAAAGCAATAATCTGTTACATCCGCTGGACCCTTCTGTTGTGGGGATATGTAGGGCTTGTAGGGCACCAAGAACCCTAGGTACCCAGAGCCAGTAAGCGAGCTGCACCTTGCAATGGTTTTTCATTGTGTCCCAGGTAACCAGTAATTCATTTAGTAAAATATAAAGATTGAAACATGGGTATATTGGAAACCTATATATTTCCGAAATGGGCACAAGATATGGAGTTTAGAAGCAGTTGTTATTTGAACATCTCTGAATTTGGGGTTACCCTTACTAGTATTTGAATTAGAGGGCATTTCTCAAAATGACTTCTTTCTAACACATTGTCTTACATTTGGAAGGCGAAAATGCAGAGAAAGACGATTGGTAATAGAACTTGTTCTACTATTCTGTGTTCCACTAAGTCTCCAGATAAAAATGGTACCTCACTTGTGTGGGTAGGCCTAGTGCCTGCGGCAGGAAACGGACCAAAACCCAACATGGATACATCACATTTTTCCTGGAAAAACTGGCCTGGTTTTTTCAAAGTGGGTAGCTGTGGTTTTTTGGCCCTACCTCAGCTGGCACCTAGGGAAACCTAGCAAACCTGTACATTTTTTAAAACTAGACACCTAGGTAAATCCAGGATGGGGAGACTTGTCTGGCTCTCACCAGGTTCTGTTGTCCAGAATCCTGTGCAGACTTCAAAATGTGTCTAAGAAACACATTTACCTCACATTTCTGTGATGGAACGTTTTAGAATCTGAGGGAAGCCACACATTTCCTACCACCCAGAATTCTCCCAAGTCTCCTGATACAAATGCTACCTCACATGTATGGGTGGGCCAAGTGCCCGCCATAATGAAGGCCAAACTTATTGTGGACACATCAAAATTATCTATCACAAAACTACCCATTTTTGTAAGAGGGGCACCTGGGTTTTGGTCCTAGGCTAGGAGGCCATCGAGGGAAACCTACCAAACCCAGACATTTCTTAAAACTAGACACGCGGGGGAGTCCAGGGAGGTGTGGCTTGTATGGATCCCCCAATGTTTTCTTACCCAGAATCCCCTGAAAACCTCACATTTAGGTACAAAATCATATTTTCCTCATATTTCTCTGTGGGATCACTGCCCCTGCACAAATTTCCTATCACACAGCGATCCACTCAGTCTCCTAAGAAAAATGATATGTCTCTTATGTAGGTAGGCCAAGTGCCTGGGACAGGGAAGGGCCAAATATGTTTATAAATTGAGGGGGAACCAAAGCAGGTCCAAAAGGGCAAGATGTTTTCATATGTTTTAGGCTGACTCTGCTTTGGGCACTCTCACTAATGGAGCAAGTTTTTATCAGTACAGCTGGGGCAAAGCTGGAAGGTCGGAATTTTGTGGATTCCTGGGGATTCCAGAAGTTTTCATCATAGAAATGTAGAGAAAATGACAGATTTTCTGGCAAAGATGGAGTTTTGCAGGATATTGTGGGTAAGAAAATGGTGTATGTGAAGCATGCCACCCGGGACTCCCCAGATGTTTAGTTTTCAGAAGTGTATGGGTTTAGTAGGTTTTTCCAGGTGGCAGCCTACCCAAGTCCAGAAAGTGCAGCCGCACACCAGTGCAAGTGGGAGGATATTGGGAGTTAGCCAAGCTTTCTTGTTCCATATGTAAATTCATACCCCCAAAAAGTTAAATGTCCTTTTGCTTGCCGTTGGGATGAGATGCTTTAGTCCGCGGGTGGCAGAAAGACTGTTGCCCCCTTCAGTTGGGGAGGGGGGGCATAACCATGTCCATGGTGGTGGGCAGCCCCCACACCTCTAATTTTAGAAAAATGCTTCTCTGATGTCTAATAGGCTTTCTGCCCATCCTGGGGGCAGAAAGACTGTGCCCATTTATTTTGGGGGGAGGGGCATTGCCATGCCCATTCTGGGCAACATCTACGCCTACACTACGAAAACAAATTCCCTGGTGCCCAGTGGGCTTTCTGTTCTCCCCTCTCCCCTCCCAGAGGCACGGGGGGGGCGGGGCTATTGCCATAATCTGCCCTCCCAGAGGGGGCAGAACGACTGTGCTGATTTTTTTGAGGGGGAGGGGAGGGCATTGCATTGCCCATTCTGGGCAGCCCCTGCCCCTAGATGAAAAAAATAATCTCTGGTGCCTAGTGGGCTTTCTGCCCCCCTTTCCCCTCTAGAGGGGGGAGGAGCTGATTGTGGACTGTTGCCCCATCAGACTGTGCTAATTGTTTGGGAGAGAGGGGTGGGGAGCATCAAAATGGTCATTCTGGGCAGCCCCCACCACTAAATGAATTAAAACGAAATCCCTGGTGCCTAGTGGGCTTTCAGCCCCTGGGGAAGGGAGGCAGATCAGGGGTTATTGCCCCCATCTACCCCCCCCCAGGGGGGGGGGGCAGAAAGACTGTGCAAATGTTTGAGACTGGTGGGGGCATTACAATGCCCATCCAGAGCAGCCCCCCCCCCCCTAGATATATATAAAACATTAATCCCTGGTTCCTAGTGGGCTTTCTAGCCCCTAACTCCCTCCCCCAGGGCAGGTCAGGGCCTATCGGGGCAGAAAGACTGAATATGCCCAAAATATAAAGGAGGGAGCAAAAGCCCTTGCCCAAGGGGCCGCTTCCCCCTCCCTAGTGTCTAGTGGGTGGATCCCTGCTTGGTGATCGCCCTCCTGAAGCGATTCCCAGCAGAGATCCACTAAGGATTGTACCATTGGAAAGGGGAGATTCTCCACTTTCCAATGATACCTCTCCCGTCTGCCTCGGTGATCGGGAACTGACATAGCCCCCTGAGCACTGAGGCATTTAAAGTGAAATAAGACGATCTGTTCATTTCACATTTATTTTCAGTGAAATGATGCAGTGTGTCACGCACACTGTTCATCATTTCACTGAAAACCCAGAATAGCCTGTGGAGCTGGGGGAGCTATTCCACAGCTCCCGAGGCTGTTTTAGAAAGGAAATCCCTCTGGTGTGCCATGTGCATGGACAACCGGAAGCCGTTCGACTTACATGAGCACTATTGCATCAGGCGGCTCCTGGCGTCAGGAGTTAATGTTTATTTTAATGTTTTGTTTGACGTAAAAAGTTATTTTTATGTTTATTAATGATAATGTAATTCTTTTGGTGATATTCTTGAGGTCTATATTGTGTGAGGGAATTTTCTTGAGTAGTCATATGCTTATTTAAAAGTTCCTATATTTTTGTTTTCGTTACATGTATAAAGCGATATTTTTATTAAATTTAAATGTTTATAAAGCGATATTTTTAACAGCGATATTGTGTTCTTAATTTGTGGTTTTATTAGTTAAGTACAGGAAGGTGATATTTTTAACAATATTTAATTTCCAGTATTTTTGATATCGATATTGTGTCCTTCAATATTGTGTCATTGCACCATTAAGTAGGATTGTTAATTAAACTCCAATGCACTACGGCCCTCACAAGAACTAACTGAATTATCTTGCAAACACAAAGTCGTGACCATGCACACACCCTATGGAGTTTATTCCCTATCTTTATCAGCTTGGCTAATGGTCTCAAACCAAAGCACTATTCCTAGCTATGAATGCGAAGCACAAGAAGACACATGGAAAAGGTGAAGCTGCTATTGATGGTGTGCTGCAACTTTCTACACTAAGTAGTTATCTTTGTTCCTCAACCCAGTGAGCAAGAGATGGTTACCTATGTCTTTTTTGCATCTAGAGGCAGAAATGCCAATATACCACAGCACACCATCCAGATAAAGCAGTTCTCTTGCTCATATTGAGCTGGAACTGAAATGCTAAAAAGTCCATATAGCAGTGGAAGTTTCCCCGTTCAATGCAGTCAACTCTACTAGTACAGATTCATGCATATGCCACAACTCCCTAATGCTGCCCAGATGATACTAGGCACGCAGATACAATCTCACTGATAGCCCTGCCATGTATTATTCCAGGGCACTGATTGTAGTACAGGATTGTTGCACAACTGACGAGCTAGTACATTTATCTATGATAGAAATAGTGTTTGTCATGAAACATTCTATGGCCATTGGCCTGAGGTAAGTTGAAATTTTAGCATGGCTGCCACATGTGCTAAAATCCTAGCCTGAGCAAATGCAGTGATAATTCATGATAAACAAATACTTACTGACTGTTGAAGACAAAAGGTTCCACTTTGGCAAGACAAGAGAGATCAGTGAAAAGTTGTTAATGGTTCAGTGATTGTAAATAATCTTACATGGAGGGTGGACATCTTTCTTCCATTATTTGCTTTAGGAATCAAACTGGACCCATATCCAGAACACTGCAGCCCAAAAGACGCTCACAATTGGACTGGTCAAGATGGCTACCTACAATCTATTCCAGATCCTCACCAAGCAGATGCATCTACACGCAATCATCCCAATGGAAGACACAGAGGGTCAACTGGACAAGGTTAAAGCACAATTATACTTTTTAGCTCAGCATAGCCAGACTGCATAAAGATGCAGCACACAGCTCATCACAACCAGCATTTCAGTACAAACCTCTATATTCCCACGACAACCTGTGCTCCTGTACAGCTTTTACAGTTCTGCCACACTCTGTGTACCTGCTTTATTTCCTATGGTCCCCTGCAGCCAGTGCACATTTGCTGTTCCGTGTTGTTTTATTATAGTCAGTACTCCTGCAAAATCTTCCACAGCTTTTCACAGTCAAAGAATCTACACCCTTCCCTAAAGCCCCACACAGCCTAAAATTCTACTGTATTCCTGTCAACTTCATACAGTCAGAATTCCTGCAACACCCTCCAATCCCCCGTAATCCGTGTTCCTGTACTATTCCACACAGATCCCATATACCTTATGCCACTGCACCATTCCTTATTCAAAGTCAGCATTTCTGCACCATTCTCCATCTCCTCCTCATAGCCAGCGCTCCTTCTGCATTCCATACGTCTCCCACTGCAGCACCCCTGCACCATTACTGAAAGCTCTCTCGCAATCAGCGTATGCATTTTCCATAATTCACATTCATCACCATTTCCTATAGCACTCCAGCAGCCAACCATCCCCTTTTTGGTGCTTCTACTTTAAAGTAGCTTATTTTCCCTTTCAACCTCCTGTCCTCTTTGCTCAGTATATGCCTTAAGAGGACATATCTGTTTACAGTCAGTCAGATCTCATATTTTGTGATTTCCTGTCTTTCACAGATTCGGATATGTTTAGGAGATTTGATAGATATCTTTGCAGACCTACGAAAAGCAGAAACTGCATCCAGACAAGCCCTTTCCACTGCCAACTGACTCCAACCTTCCTCAGTTAAGGTGAGAAACTCATTGGTGGGTCAGTGTTCCCTGTCATACAGGTCTGTCACTACCCACACGCTAAACCACTGCTTAGGGGGATGAGTGATATATGTGGGAGCAGAACAATTAGTGAGATATGTGGCACACAATCAATATGATTAGCGTTTAGGGCACATTTTTGTGCTGCAGGAATTCTGAAGCCAATTGGCAGGTTGTGGTAAAAAAAAGATTATCTCTGGCTAAGCCTACAGTCTCCATTCTTGTAAGAAATAACTACAGTTCTCCAGGTTTGGTAGTTTTCATAAAGTCTCATTTGACCCCGCATCCTACCTTATCAGAGGCTTTTACTGTTTATATCTTTTGACATTAGTGTCATAGAACTCTGAGCTCTCTTGGGAAGTGGAGATCAGTTCACTCTCACCACATTGGTTGAAGTTTGAGTTTTTTTCTATTGAGGTGGCTGGGTTACTAAAATACATTGTTTTCATGTTGTTTTTGAAGCTGTTTTATTTGCACAGCTACGGATTAAAGATTTATTTTAAAAAATCCCACCTAAAGTAAAATGTTTGAATTTAATTATTATCTATTAAAAATTCCAAAAAGTTATGTATAGAATTAATTTAAATTAATGTAATTACATTTAAAAAAAAATACTTACACCTATTTTTAAATTTAAAAAGTTAAGATGTTTTATCATAAAATAATATTTTTTTTTATTTATACATATTTTTATCATTACATTCTATTTATATATATTTTTTAAAAATCTAGATAAATTATTTTATGTTGCCATTAATTGAAGTGGGGTTCTAGTTTAAGGGCCTGATTGCGACCTTGCTGGATGAGATACTCCGTCACAAACGTGACAGATATCCCGCCTGCCGTGTTGCAATTTCTATTATATCCTATGGAACTTGTAAAACAGCATTGGAATATCGTCACGTTTGTGACAGAGTATCCAATCCGTCAAGGTCATAATCAAGCCCTAAGTCATGCCTCTTTTTTTTTTCTCCATGGGGGGTTGTTGCAGTACCAGCGGTTGGCCATGTGTTGTGCTGTACCGACTCTGGGCCTTTTTTTGGCTCTGGTAATTTTACACTCATAAATGTGGCTCAACTCCGTGTTGCAGAGGGCAGAGACATGTAACCCTACACTTCATAGTAAAAGTAAATTTGGAAATGGAAACTTGCAAAAAGTAGTAAATTTACTACAAAGACTAAGAGTAAATATGCATGTGTAGATTTACTCCTGTGTAAAGTAACTTTTGTGAAAATGCCACTATGCGTCTTTCAGTCCCGCTGCCCAAGCTTGCCACCCCACCACTGAGCAAATGGGGGGTTCCTTCCTCACGCAGAGGGTGGCACAGTTCCCCACCCAACTTCCAAAGCAGATTCCTCTGCACAGTCCTTGCTCATCTCCATTTTACCACTGTAGGTTGGTCAGGCCCCAGGCGAGCGTGCCCAAAAGGGTTGCTGCTCCCACCTTCCAGCACTCCTCTGCAAAGAGTCAAACACTGTCATGCTGCGTGAATCATACACTTGATGCCAGTTCAGCATCACCACCCCAATGCCCCAGGTTACCCTAGCAATCCGCCTTCTTACAGAAACACCCCGCTTTCAGCATCAAGGTGCTGCCCAGCCAGTGAGACCTTGGGGGTCGTTTCAGGAGTTCTGGCACACCACTGCCCTCACCTCCATCTTGTCAGTGCCCACACAGCGGTTCAGCATTCCAATTTCAGCAGTCTCCGGGTTCTCATCCCCTTCCATATTCCAGTTAAAATATCTGAATCCTTCAGATACAGGCAGGCGCTTTGGGCCGTGTGGTTTCTGGCCATGCCAGTGGACGGATGGTTATGAGATAGAGCAGCCGGTGGGGAGTTCTGAGATTGAGCATTTTACACAATGTTTGTTTGGCCACACCCTTGGTGCTGGTTAGTTTAGCTTGGGTTAATTAAAGGTGTTGGGTTAGGAACAAGATTAGAGTAATTAAAGTTGTAAGTGACTGTGAAAGAAGACCGCACAAATAGATGGGCAGAAGGTATCACCGGTAAAATGGCAACATGGTGTGAGGGGGGAAAAAAGATTAGGGTTAGAGGAAAGGATAGAGTAACAGTTAGCGATTAGAGTAAAGCTTAATGTACGTCTGTGTACAATTCATAAACTTAGTGGTAAATACCGTTGAAGTATGTTAACCACATTTTTTGACTCCATCTTTTTTCTTCTTCTTCTTCTTGCAGTTCCATCAATATTAGCCATGTGTGATCAGCATCCTTGAAACGGCTGACAATTGGAAACCTCATACCTAAACATGTACAACTTAGGGTCTAGCAGATAACAGTGCAAGCAAGGAATCAAGCACGTCAAATGCTTAACCTCCTGCTGCGGCCCACATTCTTCACTGGAAAAATCCTTGTTGCTAGGGAAGATTTTCTAGGAAACTAAAATACCCACTGCCTTACAGGCTACCAGAGGCAAAAATGGGCTACGGTATCCTATAAGAGACATTTGTGTGATTAGCTTCTAAAACCAGAGTTTCTCTGTTTTTGGAGAGGGAAATGGCCTTTATGCCTTTTAGTCTCTATTTGCAGTAAATGGTTGTGCTGTCTGTGTGGATCAGGGAGTCACCCAGTACGCCCACACATTTTGATTGGACACGTCTTTGTTGCTGTCTGTGTGGATCAGGAAGTCACCCAGTACGAAAACTCAAACCCAGAAGGCATGATTGAAGCAGTAGCTACTGACATCGGTGCATGTGTCCTACAGGTCACAGGTTTGAGTCTTGGCAGGACCAACTGAGCCAGGTGTCTACCAAAGGTCAATTAGTTAAATACCATACAACGAGGTGAGAGCAGCCCATTATTTACAGTAATACGAAAATGGAAATAATATGGTAGCAGTCATTATACAACAGTGTGGATATCATTAAAATATAATTTGCAACCATGCCCTTGCTGATTTCATCTAATATGCAATCCCTAGAATGGGTGTTTGTACTGGTTTAATTCTGATAGAAAGGACCGGTTCAAGGACAACCTACATAGATGTCCCTCCCCCAGAGTCTGGACCCCCCAGCTGTCAGGGTGTTTATGGAATTTAGTTTGGAGGTGGGAATTTCATACAACAAAGAGGCCTGTGGACATCAGGCTTCGAGAATTTTAAGGTTTTCCTCTAGAGCAGAATATGTGGCTAGAATGTATGAACCAGGCTCATACATTAAAATGTGATCTTCCATTTTTAACAGACAGACATTTTGAATGCTGAAGATCACCCTATGTAAAGTAAAGGTATTGGGTTCTGAAGTAGAATTCTGGCGATGGCCACAGAGACAACCATAACAATGTCATGGAATGCATGGGCGTTATGTTTGGAAAAATGAGAGGCAGTTGCTCACTGTTGTCAGCCCAGCTGGTTGTGAAGATTAGTACTTAAACAAATCCTGCAAACTTTACCTGATTTGTGTGTTCAGTGGAGACTTTTCAAAAGATTATTGTGAGGTTTACTTTGCATCACTCCATTTTTCTTCAGTTACTGTAACAATACTGACATCCAAGCCATTGGAGGGTGTGTAAACAGGGAACACATCACCTGCTTTGTTACTGCTTGTGGAAGGTATAGTATTCTATACTGATGTCATCCTTGACATCAGCGTAGAATGGTATGGGTTGTGAGATTCCTGGGGTGGCGGAGAAGAACTGGAAAGAAATAGGAAATGAATGGTTGAGCTGTTTCTCACTACATACTGGAATAAACTATCTTCTATTCGACTATTACGGCTTGAGACTTCCATTATTACAATGGCGACAACTGGGATCTTTATCAAAAGTTTCACAGCTCAACACCCTTCAACTGCTACCGGACACTTATAGATAGAAGGTCATCTTGGTGAGTCTCTTTCATCCGAAAAAAAGACTTAATTCCTTGAGTCTTCATTGCATAGAGACTCTCTGGATAATTATTTTTTTTATTGTACGATTGGTGGGACGTTAACTATTTACCACTTCTTACTGTTTTGGTCCCGTGTTGTGTATTTTTGTCAGTTGGGGTGTCACGAGGATTTTTCCTTGCGCATACTTCTTTGTATATTTTTAGGATGTTGTTACGCCCACAGGTTTTGATTGGATACGTCTTTGTTGCTTGGGACACTCTCTGGTTGCTGTGGAGTCATCTCAGCATCAGTGTCTCCTTCGTTCACCATCACTGTTGCCTGGAGTTGTTTACTTGTGGATGTCATTACGTCAGCACGTCCCAAACATTTTGTTTGGATACATCTTTGTTTCTAGATACACTCTTCATTTCCGTGGAGTCATCTCAGCGTCAGCGTCTCCCTCAATTGAATCACTGTTGCCTCAAGATGTCTTTAGACGCTGATTTCAGAGTTGCCGAATCTGTTTCTTTCCGCAAGATTAAGGAAAGCAAGCGTTTCCTTTCTTTATTCAACGCTTGTTTGTGCTTTCTTCAGCAAGCTTTTCAAAATTGATTTTCAGAAATAACAAATCGCTTATGTGCGTAGCTTCATCATAAATAAGCTCCCATATTAAAGGCACATCGCTGATGTGCGCAGCTTCCAGTTGTTGGTTATCTGCATTAGCACATCGCTGATGTGCACAGCCTCTAATACTTAATTATTTTGACTCTAGTCAATATATGACAGCACCTTAATGTGCACAGTATATAGTGCTATTTTACCTACTTCAGTTTAAAGGTTTTATTCTTTGTAGTCCTTGTCCTGCTTTAAAAGCTGTGTGTACGTACTGTAAGAAACAGGGACATATTCTTCTCAGTATCTAGATTGAGGAAAACAAAACAGAAGATTTAAGAGATTCATGTAAGTGATAATGAAGATCCATGCACTACCGATTTTGATTGTGGGCAAATTGTTCTACAAGTAGGGAATGGGAACAATGTTGGTCCTTTAGACTTCATTCATGTTGAAGGGAAAAGAACCAAGGTTCTGTTTGATTACAGATCTAAGATTACAATCATATCTAACAACGTCTTTAGGGATCAGCTGAAGGGTACTGTAACAATACTTAAACCTGACATCAGACCATGTGCTTATGGTGGTGAGTTGATAGATCTACATGGATATTTTGTAGGATTAATTGAATATAAAGATTGCTATATTTCTGGCAAGATATTTGTATCCAAGAAGGGTGATAGCATTATAAGCTGGTGGCATCAAAATGATTTAGGTGTCATGTTGGATCCAAATAGTGAAAATCCCTTTATGTTGAAAAGCATTAGTTCTATCAATACGGTAATACCGAGACAGATACAGATCTGCAACAGATGTTATATTGTGAGTTTCCAAGTGTTTTAAGGAATGGGTTGGGTTGTTTAAAGGGTTATCAGCACAAAATCAAACTTATTCCCAATACAGTTCCCTTTTGTAGTAAAGTAAGAGCAGTTCCTATGAACATAAAAGAAGAAATGCAAAATGAATGGGACAAACTCAAAGATCAAGGGATAATTGAGGAGGTTGAAAGTACTGCTTGGTTAGCTCCTGTTGTTGCTGCCAGGAAATCCAATGGATCTCTAAGATTATGCATTGACCTCAGGCAATTGAATAAATGTGTTTTAGTATTTAGATATCCATTACCCAATATTTCTGAATTGTTGATGATGAAAGGAGATGCAAAGCTATTCAGTACCTTTGACCTTGCCTCAGTCTATCATCAGATACAGCTAGATGAAATGTCAATGGATGTTACTTCATTCATAACACCATTTGGAACATTCAGATATACCAGACTTCCTTTTGGGTTGATATCAGCTGCATCTGTTTTTCAAAGGGTTATGGAGAAAGTATTGGGAACTTCGGGATACTGTGTATATCAAGATTACATTTTGATGTATGGAGTTTATAAAACTGAACATGATTCAAGAGTCAGACAAGTTTTGAGTAGGTTGTGTGATCATGATCTTACTGTGAAATTGGAAAAATGCAAGTTTGGCACAAACACCATTGATTATTTGGGCCACACTATAACAGGTGAGGGTGTTATTCTGAAGGCTGATCTTGTAAATACTATTCAAGAAATGGTTCCTCCCACTACTAAAGAAGACCTATGCCCTCCCTGTGAATGGTAGAGTATTATCACAAATTTGTTAAAAACCTTGCAGAGGTTACACACAACAAGAGGAGTCTCCTGAAGAAAGGTAGCAATTTTGTATGGAATAATAAGTGTGGAGAATAATTTGATGCAATCAAATGCAAGTTAGCTCTGGCACCCAAACTTAAGAATTGTGACCCCAAAATAGTTCTATCATTACCACTGATGCCAGTTTCAAAGGTCTTGGGGCAGTCTTACAGCAGGGAGGGTGTTGTCCTGAAAATACCATAATGTTTTTGTCTAGGAGTCTCAAAGGTTCAGAATGCAAGTACTCTGTGATTGAAAGAAAAACCCTCGCTGTACATTGGGCTATTAAAAAGTTAAAGACATTTTGTGGGGGACTGCATTTACTGTAAAGACAGATCACAAACCTTTCTGTGAAATATTCAATAAGAAGGGTATTGACTCAATTTCATCTTGAATTTCTAAATGGGTGGTTAGCTTACAGGAGTATAATTTCAATATAAAGTACATCCCTGGGGTTGAAAATGTGATTGCGGATACTTTATCTAGGTTAGTGCATGAGAACAAGACTAATGAAGATAGTGATTCTATCGACGACTACACAGATTTTGTTTGTGAACTTGATTATGAAATAATATCAGAAAACAGGTGGCGTGAGGAAGTAAAGGAAGATCCAACCTTACAAAAAGTGATAGATGTCATTAGTCATGACTGTAAATACAAACAACAGGGTGGAGAAATGTGTAAAGATTTTTGGTTGGCCAAGGATCAGTTAGCAACCAATAATGGTTTGCTGTTACGTGGCAGTAGACTAATTCCTCCGGTCGGATTAAGAGAGGAATTAATGAATCTAGATCATAGATGTAATTGGGCATATCAAAACTAAGGAGAGGTTACGATCCAGTTATTGGTGACCAGGGATGGACACACAAATTGAACGTCTGGTGAGGGAATGTATGCAATGTGCTATAAGTGAGAAAAGCTTGAAACCAAGAACACAACCTATGATAACTAGGAATCAACCTAATAAACCGTGGAAAGATATTGCTTTAGACATTTTAGGACCCATACATGGAGATGGTCAGGAAAGTTATGTCATTGTAGCAATAGATATGTTCTCCCATTGGCCTGAAATATGCTTCTCCAGAGGCATTTAAACACATCATGTTATTAATTTTCTAAGGGATCCTTTTATAAGAGAAGGTATCCCTGAAACATTACTTACGGACAATGGAGTATAACTAATTTCTAAGGAAATGGAGAAGTTTCTTCATGATTGTGGAATTATACACAAAAAGTGTGCTCTATATCATCCTGAATCCAATGGAGTGGTAGAAAGGTTTAATCGGCTGCTGAAAGAGACCATTGCTTTAGCTAAAAATAACAACCGAAATTGGCAGGAAGAAGTCATCAAAAAAATTGGGGTATACAGGTTCACACCTCATACAACCACGGGTATGTCCCCTTTTGTGTTGTTTCGTGGAAGACAGCCCAACACTGTTCTAGAACCTTCTTGGGTGAAACCTTTTGTTAAGGTGACTAAGGTAAATGTAGGTGATTTGGTTAGGATAAAACGTCGTGGTTTACAGGTGTGTGGAAACAAACTGTCGAAATCAATGAAAGTTATCAAGGTTTTCACCAATGCCATTAGAACTGATGATCATCGTGTGTGGATGCTGAATAGCAGGTGCCGGAGATTATTTTGTACTTAAGACCCATTTTTCCGTGCGTGCCAGTTTAGATGCACGGCACTTATAGGATTGGCTTCATAAAACACCCCCGCAGTAGTTATGGATCCGGCTACAAACCGCAGAACAAAACCAGGAAGGTGACCGAATGGGGACTTTGTCCCTTCAGCGCTATATTTTGGATGAGTGTGCATAAGGAGGCATTTGGGTTGGATTATTTACCAGGAACCCCACTCCATACAATCAGGAGCAAAGGCTCAATAGCCTCGGTGGAAAGCAGGAAGTGCTTGTCGGTATAAGTGTGAAAGCTGATTATTATCCTCCTGGGAAAAATCTTATTAATGTGAAATATATGTGCCCTGAGGAAGGTGGGTGACCCTTGAGTGGGTCACGCTTCACTGAAACACGCGGCGGCATGTGTTGACCCGGACCAAGTCCCTGTTATATTTGGACAAGTTGAAAATTAAGACATAATGGCTCTATCTGCCAGTCCCCGTTTCATAATGAGGTTCAGATTGTTATAACCTATCGATAGAAAATGATTTTTTTTCACTAGGCACCATTAAATAAATTAGGTGCACAGTGACATCAAACAAGACATTATATGGACATTATTTGGCGGATCCTTACTGTTATTTTGTACCGTCATAGCTTGTTTATATAGGGAGTGGCTTGCTATTTAAGTTGTCCAGCCCCAACTATGTTCCCTGTCTTTGCTGTATATTAAGTTGTCTGGGCTATATAATTGTTGTTTTAGGTGTGCCTGTGGAGTGTTAGTGGTCTATACTATTTTTTATGTTTTGTGTCCCAGGATTTATATTTATAATTTTCACATCATTTCTATAGATTATATTGTATATTTATATAATTACATTTTTGAAATAAAAATATGTAAATGTATATATCATTGGGTGGTGCCTTTGAAATTGGTGTTTGTTGGCTGACCGTTTCTTGCTTTTTCTATTTCATGTTTGTTGTTTTCCGCCTTTGTACCCATCTTTGTTGATACTTTATTGGTTTCCTTTTTTTCTTTTCTGCTCTGTATTTCTTTTTTGCATCTTTATTTTTGTGTATCAATAGGATTCCTCATGTTAGGAACCATTTTTCTGGAGTAGAATTTCTCTCAGTATTAACCGGATCATCGTGTGTGGAACCTCAACAGAGTGGTCTTGTATAAAGGCGAAATCTTACAAGATACTGAAATGAAGGACAAGGTTAACTCACGGAAAGTGAAAGACAGTGTCTCCAACAAAAAGAGAGACAGTGTATCGCCAAGAAGGTCTGACAGAAAGGTGCAAAGTCCAGCTTACTTAAAGGACTATGTTTAATTTTTCTATTTTATGTGTTTTCTTTTGGTATTTCTAATCCCAGTTTTCAGGTTCATTCTCTCTCTTATGTCTAGTGCATATATCTATTGTAAAAAGGAGTTTTTCCTTTAGTTCTTACAGTGACAGCTCACTTAACAATGTGTGTTGAAAGGAGGGGGTATGTAGTATTCTATACTGATGTCATCCAGCGTAGAATATTGGTTGCGAGATTCCTTGGGTGGCGGAGAAGAACTGGAAAGAACCAGGAGATGGATGGCTGAGCTGTTTCTCCCTACATACTGAAATAAACGATCTTCTATTCGCCTATTACGGCTTGAGACTTCCGTTATTACAGAAGGGCTCCCATGGAGGTGTCACTGCTAGTCTTTGTGGTGATCTTCTTTAAGGTCACAAACTCAATTTTGTGGTACTTTTAGTAGTACCTCAATAGTATTACTAATGTACTACAAACACCTGCATGGAGAGGTAAAAGGCCTCTGCATCTCCTTTGTTTTATGTGCAGAGATCACCATACATGTAGGTATAATTTTTAGTAGTAAGTATGGAGGAAGGCCAGGGTGGAGTGGCTGGAAAATGGCTACATCAGGCCAGCAGAATTTTGAAGGTCTTCCTCAAAAACAAAACATGTTGCTAAAAATGGGAAATACTTACTACTAAAAGGGATGTGTTAGGGAAGGGGCTAGAGAGGGGCTTAGAATGGGAGATTCACCCATACAGAAAAGAGTATCCCGGCGTTATTCACAAACTGCATTTCTGTAGTTGCTACAGCCACAACGGAACCAAAACTGTTATAAAAATCCTCTGTAGTAAGTCCAGCCACACATGGCCCACCACTGGTACTGCAACACCCTTGCATAGAAAATTATGGAAAATTATGGTGGCAGGAACTTAAAAAATCTAATAGGAACTAATGCTAAATTAAATAAAAGGTGTTTAACATTTAAACATATCATACATTTAATCCAATGTTAAAAATGATATATAAATAAAACATAATCATTCATTTGTTTTTTTAAATTTAAAAATAGTTTAACTTGAATAAATTCTGCAGATAACGTTCAATATTTTGGTACATAATAAATATACATGTTATACTTTAGATGGGATTTTTTTTTATTTAAAATTTAGGACCTTTTTCTATTTTAGTATATTCAAAACAAATATTCATTACAATATTAAGTTAATATTTACCTTAAATATATTTTTACTATTTTTTATACTTTAACAAACGTGTAACCTCTTTCCTATGCTGTACCATAGGGAGATCTACACACCAATGGAGAGTATCTCTGTCTACCTTTGAAAAGTGAGCTGATGTTTTGTAAAATGCTGTGCTACCCTCATTTAAATGGCTGAACCACAGCATTGGGGGGGGGGGGGGGGGGGGAGTCACATGACCCGCCCATGTGCCATCCTAAGATGTTATGACTTTGATTACTTCAATAGTTTTTCTTAATTAGATGGGCTGGTCCTACAAGTCTAGTTAAATGAGCAATGCAACAGCTTTTCTGAGTTTGTAATCCATATGCTTCTTGCTGTGCTCACTGCCTTGGCTTCTGTGACTGTTAAAGTGCAAAAAAGAAAAAAACAGATTTTAATAAGATGGGACCCTGGTCGTCTTCTGAGATATATCAGTGAAGTTGTGTTTTTTCCCGAATTGCTTTGTGCACCAGCAGCAGAATTCAGCACAGTACTCTGGCAGTGAATGGCAGACAGTGCTGGCTGGTTGTGCAAGGTGACCCTCTTGTCTCGGTTATGCAGTTTATGAATTGCCTACACAACGTTATTCTACACCCTTCAAATAAGACATTCAGGGACTCCTCAGAACAGGGAGTTCTCATAGTGTAATCTACACATTGTTGGTTGCTGTGAAGTCTTCTTTAAACAATATTTGATGTTCTTTGGCTGACGGATCCAGGGACACTGAGATGTACTGGTCCGATGCCAGCGATAAAATGCTTTCAGCTTTTCACCCATTTGGGAGTCAATATTTGTTCTACCTTAACACAGTCTTGTGTAATTTATTGAATCTTATTTTGGAGCTTTTGAATTATTTATTTATATGTAAATATATATAGTTAGAACAGGTGAACTTTAGTTTTTTTTTTCTGGAAGCAAGCAAAGTTTGGGAGAAGAGTGAAAAGTAGCTGTTTTCAGAACTTACTGGTGAATGGCACAGATGTAAAGTCATCAAAGCCCCTCACCTACCCTAAGCAATGGCACAAAGGTGATTGGCAGGTTTAGTACTTTACCAGGAACACAGAGGAATCCCAACAAGGGCAATGCTTTTCGATGAAGGGAGAATTCAAGGCTGGGGATCTGTATATTTCCTCTGGACTTCCAAAGCAGCCTAAACGGCAAAGAGACTCTGAAGAACGTTCATTATACTAACAGGAACTTAATGGCAGGGGCCCTTGTGTTTTTACTATAGGAATGTTTTAAAAAATAAGTCAAATGCTATCATCAGAGGTGGGCAGGCTTTTGTATTCAGAGACACTCTTTTAGCAAAGAAAAATTTTTTCCCTGTTGAACGAAACAGGTCCTATAGTCACCCACAGATAATCAACATCAGAATGTTGCTATAATGTTTATTAGGTCTGTAAAAGGCTGGTAACATTGTTCTCTGCTTGGTCCTAATGTTGGCGATAAGGACCACAGTCTTGCACTGGAAAATTATTAACCCTTCCCATACATTAAATGGAGGAGGGTGGTGGAGACAAGTGTAGGAGCGAAAGCATTGCCCTGCTATGACACGAGGAGGAAAGAAGATATTTGCAAAAAAAGACCAATTGCCCTCATTGTAGTGAAATCGAACACTGGTGCCAGGCATAGTTGCCGGTGATGTTTAGTCACCCTCTAAACGGAAAATATGATGATTGTCAAACATGTAAATACCAGATTATAGTAACCACACAAGCACCAGACCCTTAAATTTCGCAGGTTTTCTCTTTCTGTTTCTTTATTCACCAATATAACTGTTTGTTATAAAGAACTGGCATGGACAATTAAACATGGTACAAAATGAGGAAATACGAGAAAGTAGAATGCAATTCTTAGTAGATATAAATGTAACACGTATGTCACTTGACTGTGATGTGGATCTTACAATGTAAAACCAATAAACTGTATTAAAAAAAGTTAATCAGGGCATGGCTTATTGGTCACAATCTCCTCCACATTGCAGGAAATGTGGACAACAGTGCCTGCATCTAGTATTCCTTAATCTCAGCTAGACATGTCATTGAACTAATGTACCCACTGTAGAAATGTGTGCACTCTGATAGTACCAGGATTCATACCCATTGCAATCACTCATCCTTTAACTCATTCAAAGTTTGATTAAACAAGTAAAATTGACTTAGGTCTTTACACACCTATTATTCCCCCACTTTGAAAATTGTTCCGGCAGCAGTGCAACTCACTTCAAGGTTGTGGTTTCTCTTTTCTCCAAGCCTGGATTTTCCTATAACTAATGATGGGGTTTGCGAACTGGACTAGAGATCAAGGCCATGAATGGTTGGTAAATGTACCCCTTCCTGATGAGACATTTAGTAAGAGTAATGAGCTCTGGTCAAGGATAAAAGTTATGCAGCTTTTTTTTTTATCCATTGACATGAACACTTTGAACAATGCAAGAACGGAAACATATCTGATTGACAGTGAAGGCGTAGAAGAGCTGTCATCAGCTCTCAAGAACCTAACTTTCATACAGCTCTTCAAAGTCATTAAGACGTGCTCCATTCTAGTGGTTGTGTACTTCGCGGGGTGATACACGAGGAAGCTACCACCACAGCCATGGAAGATTCCTCATCAAAGACTCCACCCATATCCAACTATGTGAATCTCTTCTGCCCGTCTTGTAGAAAAAGACAGGTAGATTTTACATTCCGTAGAAATGTGGTTAGGATAGAAGAAATACAGGCACTGTATTCCTCAAAAGGCAATGGTGTTAAAAAAGGTGACATGTTTCTTTCTGGGTGGTAGTGGGGTATTGTTGTGCATGGGCACATTACATCAGAAGAGACATGCATTGCATAGAAGACAGCCAGGAAACCCAACATATAAAGGTGTTAAGTACAAACAGCTTCAAGTACCACCTACAGGAAGGCTTGTCTGATTGATTTACTTTATTTTTTATTTTTTATAAAACACAACTCGGTCGAAGAGGTGTGCTCGTGCAGTGTATCAGAATAACAAGGAGGCTTATGTCATCTCCTTACATAAATTGATCAAGCGTACTCCGGTAGCGCAACAACTCCTCTGCACACAACTCTAAGGAACTCTTCTCAGTCATCAAGTTCGCAGAACCCCCCTTCCGAAGCCACCAGCAACCCCCATCACAGGACCTCTGTGACAAACTCGCCACCTTTTTCCACCACAAGATCCAGAACATCTACAACAGCTTCCTCCCAGAAACTTCTGGCACCAGAACCTGTGACTAACCCACCCCCACCCCCAGAATCCACCCAGACCATCCACAGCTGGTCCACGCTCACCACAGAGGAAACAGTCAGCATCATAAACAGCACCCACTCCGGAGCCCCCACGGGCCCCTGCCCGCACCACAAATACATCAGAGCCAGCGCATCCCCCAAGCTCCGGAACACAATCAACTGCTCCATCAACACTGGCACCTTCCCTGAGGACTGGAAAAATGATGAAATACGCCCTCTCCTGAAGAAACCTTTGGCCGACCCATCAGAACTAAAGAATTTCCGGCCCAGCTCGCTGTTACCCTACCCCGCCAAAGTACTGGTGAAAGCAATCGACGTACAACTACGGAATTTCATCGAGGCCAACAACTCCTTCGACAGCTCCCAGTCTGGCTTCCACAGAAACCACAGCACGGAGACAGCCCTCCTGGCAGCCACCAACGACATCCGATTAGTTCTAGACCGCGGCCACACCGCAGCGCTCATACTCCTTGACCTCTCAACAGCATTCGAAACAGTCCCGCACAGCACTCCGCGACATAGGAATATAAGGAAGAGCCCTGGAATGGATCTACTCCTTCCTTTCTGGGAGGACGCAGAGGGTCAGACTGCTGCCCTACACTTCCAGATCCACAGAACTCAACTGCGGAGTCCCCCAAGGATCCTCACTGAGTCCCACACTGCTCAACATATACATGGCCCCTCTCGCTGCTATCGTCAGAAGCCACAATTTGAATATTGTGTCAAATGCCGATGACACACAACTCATCATTTCCCTCATTAAACACCTTGACACTGCCAAAAGGAACTTCCACTCAGGAATGGAAGTCATCACCACCTGGATGAGAGAAAGCAGCCTCAAGCTCAACTCCGACAAGACTGAGCTCATCGTCTTCGGAAACACCACCTCAGCTTGGGACGACTCCTGGTGGCCAGCATCCCTCAGCGCACCCCACACCGACTGAGCATGCACGTAACCTAGGAATCATCCTCAACTCCTCCCTATTCATGGCATGCCAGGTAAACTCAGTCGCCTCCTCCTGCTGGCACACACTCCGCAAACTTCAGAAGACCTTCAGATGGATCCCAGCAGACTGTCGCAGGACAGTCATCCATGCCTTCACTAGCAAGCTCGACTACGGCAATGCCTTCTACGCCGGCGCCTCAACTAGAAACATCAGAAAACTACAACTCATCCAGAATGCTGCCGCCAGACTCATTCTGGACCTCCCTCGCCAAAAACACATCTCTCAACACCTAAGGACCCACCACTGCCTACCAGTCGAGAAACAAATCACCTTCAATCTACTCACCCACACGTACAAGGCCATACACCGCGCAGGACCAGCCTACCTGAACCACTGTGTCTCCTTCCACACCCCGCCAGATCTCTCCGCTCTGCCCAGATGGCCCTGGCCACCATCCCTCACATCTGCAAAACTACAGTCACAGGATGATCCTTCAACTACATTGCAGCAAAGAGCTGGAACAACCTCCCCCTGCACCTCAGACAAAGCCTGTCGCTCACCATCTTCAGGAAAAACCTCAAGACGTGGCTCTTAAGATGAGGTCCCGTCCCTCCCTCCCAGCGCCTTGAGACCCTCACAGGTGAGTAGCCCCACTTTACAAAAACTGATTGATTGATTGAACAAGAAAGACAACAGATCGTAAAAAAACCAATCCAGAAACAGTCTTGGGAGAGAGTATTGAGGGATGAACTTAGTGAATAATATGAACAGAGCAGGCTATAAGCTGTGGGGGCAAGTAGTACATTTGAGATAGGGGTAGAAGGGCAATGATTGGAGTTGACAATAACTAAAGCCATTAGGTTTGTATAAGCAAGGTTGACACAGGTATTTTTGCAATGGCATAACATGAAAAGGGGTGCATGAGCGAGATTTAAAAAGGGAAATATGTAGTTTGAGACTTTGATGAGGGGAGTGGGGAACTAACTTTCTACAGAGAGAGAGGGCTAGTGTACTGGAGGAGACTAGGACAGGAATAAAATGAAGTATGGAGTGAAACCACGGAGCCATGGGGGAGGCTAAGGAAGTGCTAAAAGGAAGCCACGGTAAAAGGAGAAGCAGCAGGGGTCACTGAAGGATATTACCCGAGGTGGTGTTTAACAAGTACGTTTTTAGTACTTTTCAGAATTGCAGAGGGTCTTTAGAACATCTCAGGCCAACTGATAATAAGTTCCCGATAGCGACAGCCAACTTGTAGCCAGTTATGTTATTTAGGTTGCACTGCAAAACTGGGCTCGCTTTTCATTGCACCAGCAATCTGACAGGCATGGGAGTTGCAAATCTACATGTACCCCAGAGTTCCTAAAGTGAAACAGGCACGGTTTTGAGCCTTCAACGTTTCTCAAATGCAAGCTAAACCCCTGAGGAAGCTCTCAGCTCATGGCCTCGCTAGAGCACACAGCTAGGCAACTTACATTGAGCTCTTCAGACCACAATGCCGTAAGCAACTGGTGGTGCTAAGACGACCTTTGGAGGGTTCCCCTCTAAACCAGACACCTTGGTCACCCATAGCCCTGACATCGGGGAAGTGATGACCCCTTACCCTCTGGCTGGGGGAACTCAAGTAAAGGCATCTGCTAATTAAACAAAGCCTACAAAAACTTCTGGCTGTAGACATTGTGGAGATAGAGGAAGCAGCATTCTCACATTTGCTTGCCCTGCCCTAGTATCTTCTGTAGAATGATTTCTAACTCTGTCGTCCAGTGATCCCACTCACTGTCATCTCTTGCCACCCCAACAGGCTTTCCTGTTCTAGCCTTGTCATCTCCTTCCTCTCCCAAATACATCTTCATCCTCCCTCCCTACTTGTTAAGAGCTTACGAACAGCTCATCACAAATCACTATTGCTCTGTCTGGTGTGATGGTGGCATTTCTGACAAGAGGACTGCAAAACTCACCTTTATCCTGCCACACCTTCTTCAGTGCTCTGACGTGACCTTACAGATTTGTGTGGCAGAAACAACACAATATATCACACTTTCCAGGTCCCACTGAACCCTTTTAAGGTTGAAAGTCTAGCTTCCCTGACATGAAATGGACAAAATAATCCAAAATAAATGTTGCAGTTAAGCTGGTGTCATACCCAGGCTTCCCCGGCATCCTTATAAGGAAGTAAAATCGAAAGGAAAGACCCCTTAAGGAAAACACTCCCAGTGAGTCCCAGGAAATTACCCCCTATAATAATTTCAGCGGGCAAATTTGTAGAATCTTGCCAGCTAATCAGATCGGCAATGTCTTTCTAACACTTAACACACTACCTGTGGAAAGCATCTGAAGATGGCTCCTGGAGGCCATAGGTTAGACCCCGAACAACCAAAAGGCCATATATAATGCAGTGAACCGCTTATTGCATTAAGGGGCATATTTATACTCCGTTTGCGCCGAATTTGCGTCGTTTTTTTCGACGCAAATTCGACGCAAAACTAACTCCATATTTATACTTTGGCGTTAGACGCGTCTAGCGCCAAAGTTCATGGAGTTAGCGTAATTTTTTTTCGTGAACACCTTCCTTGCGTTAATGATATGCAAGGTAGGCGTTCCCGTCTTAAAAAATTACTGCGATGCATATGCGTCGTATTTATACTCCCGGGCAAAAATGACGCCCGGGAGTGGGCGGGACTAAAAAACCCGCATTTGCACCGGATTTTAGCGCCTGGGTCAGGGCAGGCGTTAAGGGACCTGTGGGCTCAGAATGAGCCCAGAGGTGCCCTCCCAAGCCCCCAGGGACACCCCCTGCCACCCTTGCCCACCCCAGGAGGACACCCAAGGATGGAGGGACCCATCCCAGGGAAGAAAAGGTAAGTTGTGGTAAGTATTTTTTTTTATTATTTTTTTGGCATAGGGGGGCCTGATTTGTGCCCCCCTACATGCCACTAAGCCCAATGACCATGCCCAGGGGACAGAAGTCCCCTGGGCATGGCCATTGGGCAAGGGGGCATGAATCCTGTCTTTGCTAAGACAGGAGTCATGTTAATGGCGTCTGGGCGCCCAAAAAAAATGGCGCAAATCGGGTTAAGACGATTTTTTTGCCTCAGCCTGACTTGCCCCATTTTTGACGCCCAAACGCCATTTTTCCCTACGCCGGCGCTGCCTGGTGTACGTGTTTTTTTTTCACGCACACCAGGCAGCGCCGGTCGGCTAACGCCGGCTAACGCCATTCAATAAATACGGCGCCCGCATGGTGCTTCAGAATGGCGTTAGCCGGCGCTAATTTTTTTGGCGCAAAACTGCGTTAGTGCAGTTTTGCGTCAAAAAGTATAAATATAGGCCTAAATGTGTTACTTTCATGCAGCTATTTTAAATCAACTTTGGATCCACATCTTGAATACCTCATGTAGTGTGATAAGTGATGTTATTTAAGATCTGTTGCTAGAGAACTTGTTTTTGGGTTGTAGCAGAATGAAACAAAGCTGCACTTTGGGTAACACTACACTTTCATGTCTCCACCTCGAAGCTCCATTTTCACCAGTATTTCAGTTTCATAAGTCCACACTGAATCACATCATGTAGAGAACTCTTCAGAAGCCAATGGATGCATACCCGCTAAGGTGAGTGCTCTTCAAATTTAAAGGTTCATGGCCCCATTCCCAACTTTTTAACACATTCTTACAGTGAACGGTGTGGTGCATTAGGGGAGGGTGTGAAAAAGTAATGACTCACACAAAGATCTATTAGCAGTTTCAGGCATGGTCTGAACTGCAGAAATAATAGGCAAGTTATTTAATTTCTTGTCTTTTTTTTTCCTCAACAGATCCTTGTATACCTCATCCCACAGTTCGCGTAAGCCAAAAATAATTTCTTCACAAGTACTCTTGAAGCGAAACCAGTTCTGTCGCTACTACGCACAATCACCAAGAACTTCGATTGGCAAAGTAATTCTACTGCCAGGAGAAAATACCATGGATGTTAGTTTTGGGTTACCTATATGATCCCTAACTGCATAACATATAATTTTCCAACTTCGGAGACCAAAAAGATCTCAGATATCTACTTCAGGGATAGTTCTGCGCATGGGCACTATATACACTGTAAACGTGATGCTGTGAATGTGAAAACTCATGATTCACTGAGTCAAAGTCCCAGCTAGGTCTCAACACTTTCCCGACAATTTAGGACACAGTTGTCAATTCCTTCATATTCTCTAATAAAGCCCATCAACCTTCTATTAGTTCTACAGACGGGGCAGTTCAGTGTTCCAAAACAACAGAATAGCACCATTGAGTGTCTTCCATGAGACTAATCTATCATCCCTTTGTGGTAACTTAGAATACAGTGCTGACCCAGTGTCCTTTTTGTGCATGAGAACAGACTGTTGCTTACCCACTGTTTTATTTTCCTTTAAAAACACCAATCATCCCTCCCACAGATTCAGAAAACTATCTATCAAACTTATAAAATAATCAAGAACAAACTTCTTGCTGGCAGGAAACGGACAACGAGTGATCCGAGGGTCCCATCTTGCTTTGCAACATAAACCTATTGAGCTTAGAAAAGCTTATTTTTCAGACAAACAGAAGATGATAGTGGCATCCTTAGAGTAAGCTGTACTTAAGAACTAAAGCCTTGTCTCCTTAGGTGCTGTAGACTTACGGAATCAGAGCGGTACAGGTTGTACAGAACGATTGCAATTCCTTTTTTATATTTTCTGTGATTTCTACTGGGATTTTCAAAGTTGTTATGGACAGGATGGCCTATATTTTCTACATGCAGTCACCATCGGTATCTGTTGCTTTTATGTGTAATTTATATCTTCCTTTTGACCACAGTCATGCTTGAGAAGCTTTGTGACTGAAACGTGTGAAAGAGAAATTATGTTTTATATGCCAAGTTGGCAGGATTGGATTTAAGTGGAGCACAGGTTTCTGTGTCCAGCATCACAGGACATAGGTGTCAGGACTGATGAGGAAGCCTCAGACACTGGGCAGGCTGATTTGGCAGAACCACAACAGATTTTAGATACCGATGAGGAACTGGACACAGAGTTCAGGATCCAAAAGTGAATTGAATTTTACCAGTGCACCCCAGTCCTCCAATGTTTTAAAAGGACAGTCCACTCAGACAATAATATTGAAATAGTTAAAGGACAAGCTAGGAATGGGTTACAAGGCCATGGGTAATCCTTGGCACTGAAACACAAAAGAGATCCTCGTATGGTGGTACCAAAAAACGGTGCGGAAAGATCACAGCGGATCATAAAAAGACATTATCTTCCATGCCAAAATGCCTTCGAGCCAGACTAGGAATTAAAAATGTCAGCGTCTGAAAATGTCCATGTGTTGATTGTGACATTTTCTTAGCTGTAACAAAAAATACAACTTTTGCAGTATCATTTGCTTAAAGTATTACGAGGCACCATAGTCAGAATTGCGCTAAAGGCATCTTTTTGCTGCAATTCAAGTGCAATAAGACACTAAGGCCTATATTTATACTTTTTTTAGTGCCGCATTTGTGCCATTTATTGACGCAAAAGCAGCGCAAACTTACAAAATACAATTGTATTACAAACAATTGTAGTACAAACTACTGACCTAGAACCAATGGTGGTCCAAACACATCGTTGGTGACAGTTTGTGAAAATTCTTACTGTGGGCAGGGTCCCCCAGCAGGTCCAACCAATTTGGCAGTTTCCAATCAAGAACACGGTACTGTGATAGCCCATTAGAACAAACAGGGGTTGACAATATTTTCACACACTGAACATTCTCAAGAAACAAAAAAACAAAAAAGTGCCCCACCAGATACCTGTAAATGTAGAATAATTTGGTAGTATCTTTACATATCTTAGCCTGCTCCCAAGATTTCACCGATAACTTGGTCGCCAAGTGCAGGTAAACTGATATGCTTCTGATGTTCATTGCACCTGCATGTGTGTGGCAGCCATGTCGAGGGCACTCACGAATACGAGGCCTGTGCAGCATTCTCTCACAATGCACCAAAGAGAAGTCGGGACTACCACCCCAAGTCACTACGTATGGCAGTTTGGCTCCTGAAGCAGTAAAAGTTCAGGTATCTGAATCACGCAGAAACATACATGGACATGGGAGACGTATGCCAGACACCAACACAGACCTGCTATGCTGCCAAAATGGAACCACTTTCTGTCATGAAGTCAAGTAAAATACCACTGACGTTTCAGCCATTTATACCAAACAAACTTTGATATTTCATCTACACACACATCTGAGCTCTGTTCAAAACTTTCAGCAGATCTGAAGACAGGACATCCCTTTTCTAAACTACATATCAGGCATTCAGACTTTTGTAGCAGGAGTAAAATGAGTCTTCCCACCTCCTTTATGCAACCTTAACCTGTTTGATTAAACTTCCTGTTTAGCTTGTGCACACCTCCTCCCTTAATTATGTGACAATAAAGGTGGGCATGTTAGTGGCTATACCATAACTAAGAAGGGGAGCAAAATGAAACTAGTTATGAGTGCATAAAGAAAAGGTGGTTCTTCACAGGCATCCAAAGTATATTCCAAAATCAGCCTCTCTTTTCCACATTATTTAATCAATTCACTTACTATCCTACTTTCTTAGGCCACAGCCTGTGGTAGAAGGGGAAGTGAGTGTTAAATTAGCTCTCATGCAATTCACAGACAAAAGTAAACACGCTGGACCCTCTTCAGAAAACCTTGCAAAAGGGAGGTAGGATTTACTGATGAAGTATCCCGACATACGCCTGAATTCCAAAAGTAAGCCAGAAGTACTACAAGAGTAAATCACTGCAAAATCTTTTTGAGTAGGAAAATACAAAATGCACATCAGCTCTATGTTTCCTATGCTCAGTGAGTACTTGAGAAGCTTGTTTCAAAAGAAAAACTGATATTTGTTTTTGTAGTGTATTTCGTTGTTTTACTCTTTGACTGATAAAACCCAACCCTCTAGGCCTAGAGCATGTTTTACAAGGAAATAAAGTCGATTATTAGCCTTCACTGAAAATGATGACTCGGTCACACACACACACACAGTAATGTGTAGATGTTGAAGCAAAGCAAAATGTCACAGAGGGGCAAATAATACTGAAAAACAGATTTACTACTCCACACTTCTCACACCCTCTACAATAAGCAGGGTACGTTTTGCCATTGGTGTACAACAGAGTCACATCTTAAAGGGGAATGGTTACCTACTTGTAGCTGAAGACTATTCTTTATTCATGTCCACAAGATGCTTTTCTGAACCCAATCATTAGATGGAGGAATAATGCAAAACCTGTGAATCTTGAGTATTCTCAAGATGCACAGTCACAATCCAGGTAATTGTTTTTTTCATAGTTGTCTTTTGCTTTCCAACATGCCTTAAGTGTGCCATCAGTCCTCAGGAGGATGCCATATTACTCCCAAACTGACATCCCAGCAAAACCTTACTTCACATAACAAGGTAAAGTCAATATTAGCAATTAACTTACAGTATTAACAATATTTAACGCAATTTAAAGACAGATTAATAGGCAAGAATTTAACTCGTGATACTGTCCAATGAAAAATGACTGGTTTATGTAATTTCTAACTGAATATAGTCCATTTAGAAAGCCATCCCCTTATCATGCATTTATCAGGCTCCTTGACAGGTGCACTCTAATTGAGTACATATTCAATGTTTTGCCCGTATGCTTAACAGCAATAAAACTATTAAAAAAAGAAACAGGTTGTCATACATTGTTGTGCTGTAAACTTTCTTCTTATCGTTCTGTAATACAAAAACGGGAGACCTGGTAACATTTCCCTTCCTAAGCCTGGGTATTTGTTGGGAAGGGAATGCCCCCTCCAAGGTAAATGATAATGCACCCCTGCCCAGAATGCCCAACTGCCTGGGAAACTGGTATCCTGACTCTTTTTTGGCCTTGGAATCATGCTAATCTAGCATACACACAGAGGCCTAGGTCTGTCCCTGGTAATGCAAAGTCCACAACTTGTTCTGTGATCTTGAGGGGAGCACTATGGGTGCTCTCATAAGGGGCAGTATTCTACTCTCCATACCCTGGGTGTATTACATAATGCGGAGGTGGTAGCGAATTGTGTGTTGTGAGTCTTTAGTGTCGGGAGACGTTTTCTCTTGGAGTCAACGAGAGCACAAGCTACTGACTTCTTTTGCTTAAAGTTCCACTGCTGTCTGAAACTCAGAATCTGGGGCAGACATCCTGTGTGCATATTACGAGCCTGTATATGCAGTGAGTATGTACCACATGTATGGTATCTGGTAGTAGGATCCTATCGTATGAGCCTGAGTACTGAAGCCAGTGGGATCTATTTTGGATGCCCGTGGATTAGCCTGGCACAAAATGGACGATGAGGACAGGTTCCCCAGCCAGTGGGAGTGTATTACCTGTATTCCTGTGGCTGGACTGTATGGACCCAGACACTGAAGTGAAGAGACATGGCTACCTACAGAAATTCAACCAGGACCTTGCTAGCAAAGGATTGCTGATTAGCTCTTCCTGACCACTGGTGTTTGGTAGATGGCAGGTGTGAGGGATTGGACTGTAGTTTCTGTTCAAGACGAGGACGTTTCATGGCAGTTGCAGCCCCTTTCTCTGTCTAATTTCTCTGCACCTGGCTGCAATCAGCCTTCCTGACACAGTAATCACACTTCATTGTGCAAGTGTTTTGGATTCTTCTACTTGGAGCCAGCCGCACTACTACCTGCTTTGAAAACTATCACTTTGCACAAGCACTGTGCATGAATAGAAGCCTGAAAATGACATTTGAAAAAGAACCAACCTAAACCAAACCCAAAGCCATAGACTGGGGATCCACATCCCCTATCTGGAAAATGTGTATAGAAGTGGGATACAGTCACCCCAGTGCTTAATTTGTGCTTGCTGAGCACCGGCACTTATTTTTGAGGGCCGGGGCTTATTCTTCTGCCTCAAGCATTTGCTGCGAGCAAAAGACACAAATGGGAAAGACCGAGGAAGGGAAAAACGAAAAAGTGTCACAAAGGGAGAAAGCAGAAAGCTGCAAGAGTGAGCTGAAGGGGCGGGGAGTGGCTTTATATGGATTGAAGAGACCGAGATGGCTTCAGGATTACGCCGCCTCAGTATTCCATGTTCACACATTTAATTGCAGCAGCTGCGTGTTTAAGAGCAGGGCTTTGAGCACCAGCACCTTTTTATTTACAAATTAATCACTGATTCACCCACTTTACTCCGATCCCACAATCTTCTTCACCAAGGAAGGCTGTGCTCAAGCACTAGAAAAGCTTCTGTGCAACCAGGGCTGGTATTTGCCTTCCAGCCAGGCTCCCAGAGGCGTGGGGACAGAACCTGAAGTCTGCTCTTTCTGCTGGAGAAACAAAGGGTCTGCCTCAAGTGCCTGGAAGCTTGCCTGCTGAGAGAGGGAATGTGTCCGTGGCCATGCAGGAAGCGAAGAAACCCTGCATGTTTGTAGTGTAAGAAGTATCTAGAGAAAGATGATTTCTCCAGACAGCGAAGCCAGGACTGACACGTCATGAACAGGTTCCCTACGGTTGCTTTGTGCAGTTTTCTGTGTAAGCTGAAACAACATTGTATCAGAGTAACTACTTGTGCATACTGCAGAGTGCTGTGGGCTGAGAGACAGGTGCTGCTATTGCAGACGTGAGGAGAGATTGTGTTGACATCAAAGCGAGATTTCCCAATCTGTCTGGAGGCTGCATCTGCCAGATGACACAATCACAAAGGATTCAGCCTGGGCGCTGTAATGGTGACCCCAGGACACCCTTCATAGCTGGTCAGGACAGCCAGCTCTGTTTAGGAAGGGAGCTGCTGTGTGGGCCTGCCGCACCAGTTACCTCAGTGATTTAAAATCCACAGCAATTGCTGCACCTACTAAGGTGAAAGACTTTGATTACTTTTGTTAATGTGAAACGAATCTGACTGCATTTACCAAGATGCATTGGGGCCAACTTTTTGCTGGAGTGTGAGGCAGTGTGCTCCCTTTTTTTTTTTTTGCTGTTTAGGAAGGGAGCTGCTGTGTGGGCCTGCCGCACCAGTTACCTCAGTGACAGTCGTCCTGAGCATGTCTGCAGCGTCGCTTACACAGGAGAGGAGCTGGCGGTGTGTAGACAGGAGCCAGTGCCCTCCCACCACACTGCCCACTCTTCTACAGAATCTAGCAGCTAAACTGGGGTGCCTGGTATGCACCAGAGAGAACGGACACTAAAATGTGCACTTGAGCTCTGGCCTTCATCGCCCTCTCCCGCTACCTCCCTGGGAAGGCTGTAACTGCTCCTCCTTGCTACCTTGAGTGGCAAGTGCGCGAAGAGTTGTATTTAGCTCTGTTTGCAGAACCTTAATAGGATGGACCGCAGAGCATTAGTGAGAAATGTCCTCAACCACAGTAGGAGGGTCCCAGGAGCCTCAGACCCTTTTTGTCACAGGGCAGTCAGACAGTATTGACTTGAGTTTAATTTGACCTACTAATAACGTTTCCTGTCTGAAATTGCATGCTCCAGCATTGGTATCTCATAGGTCCTTGTGGTTTTACAAATTCCACATTGGCATCCTTCGAATATACATTTGGTTAGGTATCCATCAACCACATTAATGTTCGGTTTCGCCCTCAGCCAAAGGGTGCGTGTGCCTTAAGCCCAAGTAGAGAATCCATGAGATTCTTATATTAAGGTAAGTACATAGTCAAAATATCTAACATGACTTACCCTGGAGGAGGGTGGGTTCAAAGTGCATCTAAGGAAGATGCGAACATTGAAGCTTCCATAGGGTTATCTGATTTAGAATACAGTAGCAAATAGTTACCTGTGCTACTGGTGCATCTGCTCGGGTTCCTTCGGGTTCGTCGGGTTCACGGCAAAGTTTTAGAAAAGGGAGTGAAGTTATTCACGTTGCCTTTGTGTCAATCACCTGAAGAAGCCTTATGCATGCATGCCACGTCTAATGATGTAGGTGGTAGACTACCGCTTTTGCAGCAGCACCATTACCACTTGCAGATTCCATCCTGTCACCCTGCCACTTTTCAAGAGGCCAGGATAGGCCATGGCAACTCCTGCCCACATCTGGAAAACAGAGGGCCAGCATACCTTACAGCGGGTTAAGGGCTCCCATAGGTCACAGTGAGGTAACACTTTTTGGGAGTCAGGGGGAGGAAGAGGAGAACATTACACAAAATGCAGGGACAGAATTTCCACACGAGCAAACATTGCTGACGCAGAGAGCATCGAAGAGGCAGTTCTGACGCCACTGAATGGAGTTGGAAGATCAGATTTTGTTTGGAAGTTGACACTGAATCTAAGTGTCTGTTTTCCAATTAAACACTTGCGGCGCACGTGGAAGCAGTTGCAGAAATACCATCCGAGCCCGGATTTTCGCTAGAAGTTGCTTTGCATTTTTAATTTTTCTGATGAAGATTACTGCAGGTCTGCTCACTTCCCGGCGATGTAAAAAGAATGTGTTATTTCCCAAACGCCAATGTTTCGCATTTCAGCTTCCTTGCCTAGGATTGTGCGCAATGGTGAGTAAAGGGCATGTTTTCCTGATTTTTTTCCTTCACCACAAGACATATTGGTTGCATGCGCGGTCTGCAATAGGTTATTTTTTTTTTATTTTTATAATATGCAATTTTCAGTTCGCATAGATACATCAATTCACAGAGCTGGCTTGTCACAAAAGTGGATTTTTAAATCGTTTCAAGTCTAGATCCTTCTCAGGCCCCTCCACGTTTCGCTTCCTTTCATTTTGTTACTAGTGTCGTTCACATTTGCTAGGTTACTACCTTTGAAGCAACTATAAGTTTATGAAAGGTTTTGTCGGAGTTCGCAGTTAAATATTCCTCTAGGTGTGGTCATCGGAGTTCCTTAGCATTTTAAAAAGAGGATGATCATCTCATGCCCCTATAGATCATCTCAATTCACACTCTTGGACCCATATTTATACTTTTTGACGCTAAACTGCGCTAACGCAGTTTAGCGTCAAAAAATTTAGCGCCGTCTAACGCCATTCTGAAGCGCCATGCGGGCGCCGTATTTATGGAATGGCGTTAGCCGGCGCAAGCAGACCGGCGCTGCCTGGTTTGCGTGGAAAAAAACCACGTACACCAGACAGCGCCGGCGTAGGGGGAAAATGGCGTATGGGCGTCTTAAAATGGGGCAAGTCAGGTTACGTCGAAAAAATCGTCGTAACCCGACTTGCGCCATTTTTTTTCGACGCCCATCCCCCATCAACATGACTCCTATCATTGTAAAGATAGGAGTCATGCCCCCTTGCCCAATGGCCATGCCCAGGGGACTTCTGTCCCCTGGGCATGGTCATTGGGCATAGTGGCATGTAGGGGGGCACAAATCAGGCCCCCCTATGCCACAAAAAAAAAAAAAAAAATACTTACCTGAACTTACCTTAATGTCCATGGGATGGGTCCCTCCGTCCTTGGGTGTCCTCCTGGGGTGGGCAAGGGTGGCAGGGGGGGTCCCTGGGGGCAGGGGAGGGCACTCTGGGCTCATTTTGAGCCCACTTGTCCCTTAACGCCATGCCTGACCCAGGCGTTAAAAAGCGGCGCAAATGCGCCGTTTTTGGCCACGCCCACTCCCGGGCGTCATTTTTGCCCGGGAGTATAAATACCACGTAAAGGCCTGGGAGTCATTTTTTAAGACGGGAACGCCTCCCTTGCATATCATTAACGCAAGGAAGGGGTTCACGCTAAAAAATGACGCACACTCCGGGCACTTTGGCGCCCGAAGCGTCTAACGCCATAGTATAAATATGGCGTTAGTTGGCGTTAGTTTAGCGTCGAATTTGCGTCGAAAAAAACGACGCAAATTCGGCGCAACCAGAGTATAAATACGGCCCTTGGAGGCATAATTACAAGAAAGTGGCGCAACGCTGCATCACTTCAGAAACGCAGGAATGTGCCGTATTTACAAAGATATGGCGCACCACCCGTGTTCCCCCTAGCACGGGCGCTAAATTTAGCTGTCTAGCGCCAACGCAGGCTCCCCTGAACCGTAGTGCAAGGGTGCCTGCGTTGCAGGGAATGATTGTTTATGTGCAGGAAGGTCCCCCCTCCTGCACATAAACAATCAGTAACGGCGATTTGTTACTTCTATGTGGGCTGCAGAATGCAGCCCACATAGAAGTAACAAATTGCCCTTATTTAATGACTTTATGTGCAACAAGGGACACCTTCCTGCACATAAACAATCATTAGTGGTGTTTTGCTTTTTCTATGTGCGCTGCAGAATGCAAAACACATAGAAAAAGCAAAAATGAGACAAAATAAAAGTATGTCTCCCCGGTGCGCCACTCAAACGCCACCTGGGGCATTAGTTTTTAGCGCTGTCTCAGATTTACCTTTCCTTATAAATCTGGGGCAGTGTCAAAAAGCAATGGATGCTGCGGTGGAACCCCCACAGCAACACCCATTGCACACCCCTCTGCTGCAGAAAACTGCGTCAGGGGAGGTGGTATATTTACAAGGCAACGTTAAACCAAAAGAAGAAGCTGAACGCCACCTTGTTACTACAGCATAAGAGGCTTGTAAATATGCCCCTTAGGCATTTAATACAACGTTTTGCATTTGACTAGAAGTGGGTAAAGAGTACAACTGAAAGCGAATGTGGCCGCAGCAGGTCACTGCCTATCACTGATTGGTCAGAACACAGTGCAGATGTTTTACATCACTAAAACAATGTTTGCCTTTGTATAGTGCTAACACACATTTCAATTATAGAAATACAGAAGAATGGTTGCCATGGAGTAATTTAAATACATTTTCACAATTCAACTGAAGTGAGGGACACTGTATCCAATATAGTAGGAAAGATGATCAATAAATTGGAATTACTTTCAAACATACAGGAGTGCAGAGGAGGATAACAGTAGTGCTACAGAATGTAATTATATGTATTTTTCATAACACCATAATGGGTGAAGTTGATAATACATAGATCATCTGTACGTTCAAATAGATTACAATTTTATTTGACAAATATTTTCCTAGTACAGTGTATGCATTTATGGCTATATTCTTTCTATATCGCAAACCAAGCCAGAAGGCAGCACTGCGCTGTACAGGGTCACAGGTAAGCTTAAATTCTGGGATTAATAGAAAAGGAAGCCATGTTATTTAAAGTGGTGAGTATTTAACTCTTTCCTAAATCGGATCATCGTTGGGGTGGTCCCAATGGATACTGGTGTGTTGTTCTAGTTTCTGATTCTAGGTGCATAGATGGGAAAGACCTATTGGTTTTTCGTTTTTACATTTATTAGTCTGCAGTCTGATAGTGTCCTGGCTATGGTTGTGTCGAGAACCACTAGAGATGATGAGCTCGTCAGCAAGATAAGTAGGGTGCTTGTTGTAATGGCTTTGTTAATGATGCAGCTGATTTTGAAGATGGTGTGGGCTGGCGAGGGTGCCAATGGAGTTCCATGAGGGTGATGTGATATACATTTTCAGGTCTTGGATGAGATGTGCTGCAGTGTGTAGGATGATCCTAAGGAGTGTCACTGCAGAGTCTAGGAGATCATGAGTAGGGCACTACCACAACACAGATGCAAGAGTACAAGGGCTTAAACTTCCAATATAGAGGCATTTTCAGAAAACAGTTTGATTTTCTTCAGGAGAAAGAGCTGGCCCAAAACTGTCTTTGTTTTTTTCGCAATGTGTTCCTCGAGGGAGAGGTTGGCATCCTGGGTGAATCGAAGTGATTTGGCATTCAGTGAGAGTTGGAGTTTGAAGCTGTCAAGGTTCATGTTATTGAGCCAGGTTTGTACTATGTACCCTGCAATTTGTGTTATTCCCTTTTAATGGCTCATGAAAATTGTTCTGTTTCTTTACTGTTAATCTAAGTTCCTGTTTGGATTCATGGCAGACACTTTCCTCTTTTATAACCACCATTTCTACATTGTTGCATATTCTCTAACTAGGCCACCTCTCTAACAGTACTGTGAACACAATACAACAATTGTATATAATGTGTATGGTGTTTGTGAGAGATTAATTAAGTGTGGGGTTAGTTTACGAGTGGTTTGTGTTGATTAGCATGACAATCTGTGCTTGATTTTAGGAAATGTTGGCTTTTTCTGTGTTGGGTGGTCAGCTTTCCATTGATCTGATCAAGTAAGCAAAAATAAAGAAAATATTTAAAGAAGAAAAAAAAGACTGTGGCCATATGAGGTAATAGAAGAGCAGGAGAAGGCAAACAACAGGAAGTGGGCATTAGGACGAGAGAAGTACACATGAGGGAGAGCGACATATGGGGGAGGGGGAGAAACGCATGAGCAACAAACCAACACAGAACGAGGAGGGAGGGAGTCTGAGAGGGGAGAATCACAAGAGAGAAAAAAATGTTCCCTAAAAGTGAGCACTGGAAGTATGGAAGCCAAGCAATCAGAAAAATAGTAAAGACACTGCACCAGGGGAGGGACTAACATAAGATGGACAGACTGGGACAAAGAAACCCATCAAACAAGAAACAAGCAAATGAGAGTGCCAATAATCCAACCAACAGTAAGCTATGGACGGGTTGTAAATCGCTGTAAGTTCTTGGTAGGCCCACAATATGTCTTTTGCAACCAGACAGCTTGCACTGTCAAATAGGCTCGACCCAAACACAGGCTACAATGTGTCACATGGGTGCCGGAGTGCTGTAGACCAACGGAATGTGTAAACCTGGCCAAAACTATTTAACACTATACATATACGTGCTCAACAGCTGACTGTTTCCCAGGCCTTTATAAATATGTAGTGATCAGATCTGCTCTTTTGGTGTAGCTGTATATGTGTTCTGAGGTTTGTGTTGTGATTTCCTTCTTAGGAAGGAGCATATACAGTGGATGCCCCATGAAAAGCAAAATCTTGTGTGTAGGGAGTTCTTGGGGTTCAACATTTCCAAACACTCCATGTCACTTGGTGTTTACTCTAACTTTAGAACCACTGTCCCTCAGGCTGGGTGGGACAGGTGTTTTAGGGGTGCTCAGCTGTGTCCAACATCAATACAATAACTGTCTTTACAGTGCTGAGTAGGGAAAGGGGAGGGTGAGCTACTTATGGTCCGGTAATGGAACTTGAGCATTGCAGTTTAGAAATTTACTGATGTCGTGCAGATACAGTGCTAACACACAATGATGGGGTAAGGGTGACGCGAAAAAGGATAATGTCACCCCACTGTCCTGGCTAGGCAGTAAAAGACAGCAAGTCTAGGAGGTGCAGTGGTCCCTCAGACCACTGGGACCAGGGACGTAACATAGGCTCCTGCAGCAAAAGGGACAATGAGTATCTGTGAGATATAAGGGGGGCTTTCATCACATTCTGCAAGGGCAACCCCAACATTTTGCGTTACTCCAATGACTGGGTCCCTGTGCCACTGAACCTGCTGAACCATTGAAAGCTACACCCCTTGTAGCCTACACTTTGAATGCTTAAAGAAACAAAGTCATTTATCGCTTTGAGCTGCATTCCATGCTTAAACCTCACACCCAACTTGGGCAGGTACTTTACAACATGGTCAAATACAGAGGGAACGGCTCCTGTAGTCACACATTCCTCAAGAAGTGGTGTCTATCGGTTTATCTACAGTGATCTCCTTGCCTGCAAAACACTGGCATACAGGAGATCGCTTTAGGTAAACTAACTGAGCTGTCCCCGCTGGCATCTGACCATGTTGTAAAGTACCCTCCCACTTTGGGTGGTCATCTCCTTGCAGGCAAGGTAAGAATTCCTTGCATCACTTGCATGTAGAGGTGTTACTTCAGTTAGGAAGGATTTACTATCTCTACTTTATTAGCCCTGATGAATGCCTGAGCCCATGTATTAGGCTATTTAATGGGCAGAAACATGTTGGCCCGAAAATAGTTGTGAGGGTCATAATTCCTAAAAGCATTCCTCTCAGCAAAAAATATACATGTCGGGGTCACAGTGCCCAGAAACATCTATCTCAGTTCTTTTAAACATATCTAGGGGCACCTATTAATAAAGGGAATTCTACAGGATTACCCTAAGGTATTTTTATCTGGAAACCTGTAATTATTTAGGATTTGTTTTATCTGGAACTCACTCATATTCATGAGGTTCGGCTGCCCTGGGACTGCCATCTTACCAGGGTGTGATGAGGAAGCCTATGATAAAGCATACTACATTACATGAGTGAGGCTTCCTCCTCCAGAATAACTGGATCTAGTCTTTCCACCTTTAACACAGAACACACAGTTCTTCCACATTCACTCTTGATATCACATACTCATGGTAATGTGATCACAGGGTCTGACAGAAGGCAAATATGTTGTAGGAAATATATTCACATAAATTAGAAGGAACCTACACACAACTAACACAGCCAGAGGTGGAGCCAACAGACAGTATCAGAATATAAAGCGTATATAATTCTATTATTCCATACATATAAACACTCTCAATAACATGAACTTGTAACATTATAACAGAAAGATGAAGATTCAGTTGTTGTATCAGACTATACAGAAAGACATGCAGCTTTGGACACCACATCATTTAAGGCTGCCACATGTTTTGAAGATCTATAACCCACAGTGACCGTAACAACATATACCTTCTCTACTGGTGCACATGGAAAACTTAATCAACCCTGGTGCCACCTATAACAGACAGTCATCTACGTATGCTGCATTTGATTTTCCTAGGTTCTAAAGTCTATCAGACCAACATAAAAGCAAGGTGTCGCAGGTCCTGATTGACAACATCAAATCACTGTATCTGAACAATCAAGGAGGGCATAAAAGGTATGGCATCAGGAACAAAATCAAGTTAACACCCACACATATTCCAGGAGGCTTCAACAGCACTGCTGACACAATAAGCAAGAAACCAAGCAGGAGCTTGATCACACAATTCTGGAAGACATCTTTGCCTAAAAAAAGTCTCACAGAGTTATTTACTCCCAAAACAGGAAAACAAAAAAATTGACAGATTACGCCTCCAGATAGCACCATAGAGTCATGGGTCAATAATACCCTGTGGGTCATTTAAGTAAGGAACATTTGCATGTGCTCGTCCCCCAGTCCCACTCACTCCAAATGCAGTATAGAAATATCAAGGTACCACATGAAGCTCACTCTGACTGTTCACACATAGGCTAATGACTCTCTCGGCCAGCACAAGAAACTGTTGCCATTTCCAAGTCTAGAGATGCACCAGGGCCAAGCCAGGCACCAGGAATCTATGCCACTAAAAGGGCAGCATTGCTCCTGAAGTCTTAAACTTTAGGTAAATGAACCACCCACAATGATGTATGGACATCATTTGGAAAACCAGAGAGTCAAGTCTGTGAAACTGCTAAGCAGCAAAGAGGAAATGATTTATTGTATGGGACCTTCAAAAGCATACAAGGAAATAAGTTTCTCACTTCTCCAGCATTGATATCTTTCATAGATTAACATGCTTGAATAATTCCCTTGTCTTCAGACTGGGAACCCCCCGGATTATTTTCCAACAGCAGTACATACTCATCCTTTAACATACCATCATAAACCAACAGTCATCTTTTGCAAGCCATCCTCATCTATTTATGGTCCAAACTGCAGCTAGTCAAAATGCTCTACCTCCAGCTGATCTCCCACTGAACTAACTGTCAGATTTTCTGAACAACCAGTTCCTACTTCTTTCCCCTGATACTTGAAAGCCTCATCCAAGGAGAGCCTGAGGGCTGCACGTGAACATTTGAAAGATACAAATGCTGGAGAACCCGAATTACAGGCAAGTAACTTATTTCCTTCTCCAGCACTTGATCTTGTATAAATTCACATGTTGAATAACAGATTAACATAGAAGTGAACCATTTACATTATTTGGATAGCGGAATGAATAAATTAGGCTTACCATACACAAATAAATTTCTCAAAACTACTTGTCCCATTTATGCTTCTTTGCATACTTGCAAGTCCACACAATACTGCTTTGCAAAAGCATGCGTTGTCCTCCATGTCGCTTTTTTACAAATATCCTCCAAAGATATTACTGCAAGTAAGCTGTTGATGCTGCCCTTCCTCTAGGACAGTGCAATGTGCCCTGACCCTCCTTGTCAGTAGCCTGTTCATCAACGTTTGTGTTGTAGCAATACATACACCGATCTATCTTAAGTTGACTGGACACTGCCTTTCCTTCATTTCCCAAACCATATGCAACAAACAGTTGATCCGTCTGTCTTATGCGTTTGGTATCCTGTAAATAAAACTTTAGACACAGTCTGATGCTCAAAGAATGTAGCGTATTTTCTGCTGCTGTTAAAGGCTTCTCAAAACATATTGTTAATGGTATCCTCTGCCTTAAATGAAAAACAGCCGGTACCTTTGGTATAAACTTTGGGTTTGTCATACGTGTCACATTCTCTTTTGTAAACTTTAAACATGTCTCTCTGAAACTTAAAGCCTGCATTAGCCCTACTCTCTTTGCAGATGTTATTGCCAATAAAAAGGCGGTCTTCCATGTTAAATGCTTTAACAACAGTCCGCGTATTGGCTCAAATTGAGGTTTTAGGAACCCTGCCAAGACTCCGATTCAGGCGCTAATTTTTCAACTGGAGGAAAGTCTCTAAACAAACCGCTTATACATTTTCGGACTATTCTGAGAATATAGTAAAATTGTATTTGGTCTTTTAAGAAATCGTGAGATTGCTGCCAGATGAACCTTCACTAATCAGTACATCAACCCAGACTTAGCTACATGTAGTAAGGCAAGAACTCAAGCGCTTCCAAGTGTATTGGTTCTAACTGTTGCTCACATTCACAAAGCACAAATTGTTTCCATTTCATATCATAGGTTCTGACTGATGAAAGAGCCCTTGCCGTCATCAGTATTACAATCTTCTGGCAATCTCAAGTATCCGAACTGTAAGTCTTGATAAGCCATGCCTTCAAATGTAACGACTATGGATTGGGATGGAAAACTTGGCCACTGTCCTTGGACAGCAGGTTCACATTCACTCTGAACCGTGCCGGCCTGCAGACACACATCGCCAACAGGTCTGCATTCCATTTTTGCCATGACCACGCTGGTGCTACAAGAATTTCCACGCAGCTCTCCTGCTTCAACTTGCACAATAACCTTGCTACTAGGCGTATTGATGAAAAAATGCATAAATGAATTTCCCTCTCCAATTGATTGTGAATGCATTGCCTTGAGTCCCTAGGCAATACCAACTGCTTGCAAAATTCTCACAGTTGCTGTTTCGATTCGTGGCATACATATCCTAATCTGGATTTCTCCATTTCAGAAAGACTTCACTCAGTTGTGGAGTCTTTTTCCCATTGATGAATATTGAAATGTTGCCTGTTCAAATGATTTGCCTACTCGTTGTCTATCCCAGGCACATGCTCTGCCATCAATGATACCTTGTTAGCAATGGCCCATTCCCAAAGTTCCTGTGCTTCCTTTGACAGGATCAACGGTTTTGTTCCTCCTTGTTTTTGTATGTAATACATCATCATTGTGTTGTCGCACCATCACAATTGTTTCTTGCTAACCGCTGAAAAGCTGCTAATGGCAACCGCACAGCTCTGAGCTCCAGCACGTTTATGTGTAACTTTTTCCTCTTCCTTTGACCAAACCCCCAAGAACTACCCTGTTTGCTACATGTGCTCCCCAACCTCTCACTGAAGCATCGGTAGTTGGGTATCTTTGCAGTCTCCCTATTTGTAAACTTTGCCCCCTGAACACATTGCTGCTTCTCAACCACCAGAGAAGTGCTTCTTTCATACTTTGAGTAACATTGACATTGTCCCAATCTCCATTCTTTTGTTGCCACTGTCTGGCTAACTCCTTTTTAAGCACCCTCATTCAAAGTCTGCACTGGGGTATCAACAGAATACATGACGACATTGTTCTTAACACTGCCTTTAATAGTCTTACCGTCATCCTCACGTTTTTAGACAGAGTCCTCAATTGAATCATCAATTTCCTTCCTCTTTCCTGTGACGGGTACACCATTCCCTTCACCATCTTCAGTCGTGCTCCTAAAAAACCCAAATCCTAACTTGGTTCCATCTCTGACTTTTTGGTATTTATTGCGAGTCCTAAAAACATAAGAACTATGTTTTGACTTCATTTGGCAGCTTTTTCCAACCACTCTTCTAGATATATATACACCATACCACCTTTCCTTCTTATAAATGGTGCCACAGGAGCCACACATGTTTGGAAGATTTGCAGGGCTGACCTCAGACCAAAGGGTAGGGGTTTGAACTGGTTGTGTTACCATGCAACCATGAAACGGAGATACCTCTGGTGATTTCTGTGAATTAGTATGTTGAAATATGCATCGTCCAGACCTATGGTGCTGAGACAATCTCCTTTCCTTAAGAAAGACAATCTCCTATGATATGGCCATGCAGAAACTTTGTTGCTTTATCTACTTGTTTAATTCTCTTAAATCCAGTACTGGTCACCACTCTCCTGATTTCCTTAATATGAGAAAGAACCGTAAATAAAATCTCTTGCAGATCGCTTCTATCTGCACTTTCTCTATTGCTCCTTTCTTGAAAAGTTTCAATATTTCCTTTCGTAACTCTCCTAAATGCTTGTGCCTTTCCTTTATTGTGAGGGTAGTGGTGGATCCTCCACAAATTCCAGGACATGTCCCTGCCTGGCAATATCGAACACCCACTTGTCTGTTGTTATTTGCTTACATTCCTTGTAATACAACTGCATCCTTCCCCCAACCAGCAGCTGAATGTCGGGAACTGCAATCTTTAGATAATCATGACCTTCCACTTGTCCTCGTACCTGGAAGGCTAATTTCCTCTTCTTGCTCTGCCTTGATTTCGTCTGTAGCCTTGTCCCTCTTTGCCTTTGTTATTTGGTTGTCAGTATAAACTGTACTGCCCATAGGTTGCATTCCGCCTGTAGGGAGAAAATAGTATTCCTGCTGCCCTTGTCTAAAGAATTTCCTCTTCTAACCTCTATACGGTTGTCTTCCTTGCAGTATACAAAGCATACAACGCTGTCGGTCTGTCTTTATCGATTGAAGTACCTCATCCACCTTACTGACAAATTAATTTTTACCATCAAAAGGCATATTCATTCATTCATACTTTTCAACCAGCCATACCTTCGCATAACTTGCATTTCCCACTTGCCTAAATGCGCATGAGGACGCGTACATGGTCGCATCTGTTAACAATGCCGATTCTAGCTCTCCATCCTTTAATATCGCCTTTGCTTTTTCCATATCTTCCTCTGGCAACTTTTCTAGTAGCATGCCCAGATCATTCCATAACTGCCTCTCATAACGAGCTTCAACTGCTGTAAAGTTTTAATTGCATCAGCTGCTAGCACGTTAACTCTCTTACCCATCGAAACCCATTTACTACCCTTTGTGTGGGCGCTGTGCATGACGATAATGGATTTCTGGACCTGTGCTGGGCTGCTGCCGATATTAGTCAGTTCAAATCGGATTCATAATACACGCCACTTGGTCCTCCGTGGCTTTGTACCTTCTCTCAGTTTTAGAAAGATTTACCAAAGCAGTTGCTTGATTCTGCATCACAGACAAACTTTCTTCCCATAGATACTGCAATATGGGAATAGACCTCGTTTTCCCCTTAAAAATCCAACAGAAAATATGATTTCTCTGCAACAGAGACTGGCAGATTAAAACACTCCGAGGCCGCCTCTATTGGGAATGAAATCTCCCTATTTCATCTTGGGAAGAATAAAGTTTCACAGGTTCCGGACTGGCACCCTTAGGAGCATTGAATTGCTCCATTCTGAATCACTTTCAGGCGTCCCGGGCAGCTTTGCATATAATCATCCTTCTCCGCTTTACTTTCATCATCATCTGCGCTATTAAAGGATGAATCAATTGATTCACCTGATCATCATCATCTTCATCATCCGGCACGCTCTCCTCCAGACTCCCATTCTTTGACTGTTTCTGCCTTTGCCCTTCCTTATCCTTTTGTTGATATTTTTCTGGATGCAAAATTGGTAGCTGAGAGGTCACGTTGTTCTCCTTTTCCCTCTGTTTCAGATGCAGTAGTAACCTATTATAAATATCTGCAACTATGTTCTGCAGTGATGTAAAAATATGTAAAGGTACTTGTATCAACTTCTCAGAGGTACGGCCTTGAATTAGTCTCCGCTAATAATTGTCATACTCATCATCATCAATGTACTGTATGTTCAGATCACTTGGGTGAACTCCCCTTTCCTTCTCATCACTGTTGTCACTAAAAATAAATACCAAAAATGCCTGTCATCCCAATCAGGTGCTATATTTTCCTGACAAACTTCAGTCATGTGGTAAAGGGAAACTGCCCTAAAATAATTTAAGTGGCGGTCTCGGTGGCACATGTGACATCAGCATTGTCTACAGTACTGGCTCCCCCATTTCTTTCTGCACCTCACCAAAACCTGAATGCAACGTATTTGGTGCTGCCAATGCTTGAGTATCTGTCACTGCCAATGCCTGTTTTTTTTTACTAAATAGATTCACCCTTGCCAATGCTTGTTTTTTCTTAATATATTTGCTTTTGCCAATGCTTGTTTTTCTGCTGTTGACGGCCTTAGCTGATAGCTGATCGCTGCTCGTATACGGCAATATCCTTCCCAATAAGGTCTACTTTAAAGCTTGCCTTTTCGCCAATGGCATTTCCGTCTTCAGCCACGGAAAAATTGTAGCCGCACTTGAAGATGGCTAATAGTCTTCCTGTTGCTGTCTCTTTAAACGCTTGTCTCTTCTTCGCCGATGTTGCCTTCGTCGGCGAACGCAACACTGTAGCCACACTCGTTGACAGCGTGTGCATCTGAATCACATGATTGTGAGGATGCGTTGTTGGGTTTTCAGAGTCATGCTTGAGATAGGCGTTCCTCTAGCGCCTGAAAAAAACTGAAGGTCCTACAAATTGTTTGAGTTTTTTAGGCATTGAATTGGATTCGCAAAGAATGGAAGTACTTTTGCCTAGTGACAAAGTGCAGTTATTGATTGGGTAGTCCAAAGACCTAAATTGAAGTTGAGGCAGGTTCAATGCTTACTTGGGCATTTACATTTTTCTTGCTAGGTTGTAAGATTTGGAAGAGCTTTTTGTAGAAGGTAAGGTTTTGCCATTAGTGGAGCGGTTTTGCCTCACCATCACATTCGTCTGCAGGCAAGTGTTCGCGAGGATGTGGATTGCCTTTTTACAGGATTTGAATGGAGTCACGATGCTGGTGGAGGATGCAGATTGGTATTGGCAAGTTCAGATTTTTTCTGATGCAGCCGGTGCACATGGTTTTGGAGTGTTTTGGGACGGGCATTGGGCTGCGGAGGTTTGGCCGCCGGCATGGAAGGAGGCCCACTATAGCATTGCATTTTTGGAGTTTTTCCCATTGGTTGTGGCATTGTTTATTTGGGGTCACACATTAGCTAACAGGAATGTGATTTTCAACGTGGATAATCAGACAGTGGTGAACTTGGTTAACTTCCAGAAAGCTAAGGATGAAAAAGTTTTACGTCTTCTGAGATTGTTTTTATTGACTTGTTTGAAGATCAATATAATGTTCAAGGCCAGATATGTTCCAGGTGTCAATAATGATATTGCTGATGCGCTATCTTGTTTGCGTTGGAGATTCCATGGGCTTGCACCGGGAGCAGACGCACAGAAGACACCAGTTCCTGGGGCATTGTGGGAGATGGGAATGTGAGGATAATGGAGATGATTCAGCAGTTAATAGCTCCCTCTACATGGAAAAGTTACGATCAGACGTGGTCTGAATTAATTGAATCAGGGGCGGTTAGAAGATCAGGATGGGTTTTGGTTGTTAACAAAAGGCGGGAGGATGCGGTTCGTTTCATTATGCAGCAGATTGATTTGGGATTATCTCAGACAGGGCAATAATGGATTTGGGGCGCTGGAAGTCTCAGTGTTTTCAGCGCTAAGTTAGGACGGGTCTGTTTGAGGATTGTTGAATGTTGTTAATTTGTCTCATATCTTAGGTAATGTTTTTTCTGTTCTTCTGCCTTTTACAGGTTGTGTAGCTGGCCCTCCCACAGCTGTTTGTTCAGTCTGGATAGTTGGGCATTCGTTCTTTCAGTGGGCGGAAAAGCAGGCCTCATCAAGTCATTTTGGAAGACAGTTGGGTTTGGATGGGGCCAGAATTAGGATCTCTTGGATGGGTAAAAGCGATATGAGGTGGGGTGAATTGTTGTATTTTCTTTCAAATAGATTATTTCAAGGGGTGTGTCCGGATTTATTAGTGGTGCATTTAGGCGAAAATGAATTGGTAGCATTATCGGGTATAGAACTTTTAAAAGCCATGAAGATGGATCTCTTGAGGATTAGACAGAACTGGGCGGGGACACATATTGTTTGGACACAATTAGTTCCTAGGAGGGTTTGGAGGGGAGCAAATTCATTTAAAGGTATTGAGAAACAGCGGAGGAAGGTGAACAGGGAGATGAGTGGTTTTTGTTTGACTGAGGGTTTTTCGGTTTTACAGCACAGGGACATTGTTCATGGAGATCCACAACTTTTTAGACAGGTCGGAGTACATTTATCTTTTTTGGGCAACAAGCATTACTTGCTGGAGCTTCGGATTCAGATATCGGAGTTGCTGGGCGTGAATTTATGGGATTGGTGTTAACAGGGCAACATTTTTGATGGGGCAGGAAAATTCCTGATGGGTTTTCCTGTGTGGCGGGGTCTTTACAGACATGCTGAGGGGATGGGGGGGTACAGATGCACAAAGTTGAGATGTTGGGGAGTTTTTGACAAGGAACAAAAGGGAGGAAAAGGCAAGGGGAAATACAGAAGGTGGACAGCAGGACAGATGGGTACTAGTTTGGTTGGGTCAAGGTGGGGATGGAAAGGGGGCATTGATGAGGGGTAAGTTTTTTGTAGAGGGTGTGGGTGAGATTTTTAGGGTGTGTTTATGTATTAGTGAGGTGTTTTCTAGTTTTGTAAGGCTAAATGCCAAGGTTTTATTGTCCAGACCTGTTCTATTAAAGCGGCCTTTCAACCCCCAATTCAGTGTGTTGGTGGTTTGTGTGTCGTTTCACCCAATGGGGGCTTGGGGGTAGCGAGGGCTTGCCCTGTCTCCCCCCGGGCAGATCAGGCATCGGTGGTACAACCCACCACGCGAATTTCGATTCGCTAATTGGGGCGGAAGGTTGGGTTTAAGGTGTGGCTATATATAGAAGGGGCAGGTTGTGGGTGGCCTCTTTGGCCGTTTTGCCACACCCAGGGTAGTTTGTTGCTATTTTTGTGCCCTCTCGCCCTCCTCATTCCTTTGTATTCTCTCCTTTCTCTTCACCCTTTTTTCTTTTGTAAAATTTTACACGAGTTGTGGGCTGTTTTTTCATTAGCTTAATAAATTTTTATCTGGGATTGTTTTCTACATTGGTTTTAAATCTTGAACGTTTTTTCATGGGCAGTATAGGATAGATGTTTGCAGTTTTCTTGGGCATCGTTTTAAGAGGACAGGTCATTGTTTGATTTTGTATTGTTAATTTTGTCACTGATAGGCAGGTCTGGCAGGTGGGGTCTTTACAGACATGCTTTTGGGGGGGAAGGGTACGGATGCACAAAGTTGAGATGTTGGGGAGTTTTTGACAAGGAACAAAAGGGAGGAAGAATCAAGGGGAAATACAGAAGGTGGACAGCAGGACAGATGGGTACTGGTTTGGTCGGGCCAAGGTGGGGATGGAAAGGGGGCATTGATGAGGGGTACGTTTTGTACAGGGTGTGGGTGGGATTTTTAAGGATGTGTTTATGTATTGTGAGGTGTTTTCTAGTTTTGTAAGGCTAAATGCCAAGGTTTTATTGTCCAGACCTGTTCTATTAAAGCGTCCTTTTAACCTCCAAGTCAGTGTGTTGGTGGTTTGTGCGCCGTTTCGCCCGATCATTACAGCCACCGCTGGCGATAGTTCTCTTGCAGTCAACAGCAATTTTTTTCATTTTATTTTTTGCCGGCTTAGCAGAGCTATGTTCAGCCTCACTTTTCTTTACTATTACTTTAGGGTCATGTTTTGGTTTCTTTTTGGGCATTTTAGCAATGTTCTCATCGTGAATATTGCAGTGCTTAACCTTATGACCTGAGTGCTTTCGATTTAATGTCTGACTCTTAATGGCAGAGTCAGAGGGTCCTTTATCCCTTCTTTTTGCAGCGTTCTCTCTACTCATCTCCTTATCCAAAAGTATCACAGCCAGCAGCCTCCCTTGATCTTTCAACGCTTTTAACTGTAAAAAGTCTGACATCTCAGTCAGCTGGCTTATGCTCTGGGTGTAAACATTAAAGAGACCATTCATGTGGATCCCCATGTAAATCTTCTTACTGCATGTCAAGCATGTCTTGAATAAAGATTTCTTCAGTATTGCCTTTGACATATTTAAAATAATCCTTTGACTAGCTGTCAGATAGGGTTCCTGCACTCTGAATATGCAGTAGAAAATCTGACATTTAAACGGTTCAGTGGGAGATCAGCTGGAGGTAAAGCATTTTGATTAGCTGGGAGTTGGGATAAAACATTGACGAGGATGGGATGCAAAAAATGTCAGCTGGTTTATGATGGCATGTTATAGGTTTACTATGTACTGCTGTTACAAAGTAACTGGGGAGGGGAATTCCAGGGAGGAGAGGAAGTGGGGGGGGGGGGATAAAAAGGGGGTGGGGGTCCATGGGGAGGTGGTGGTGACGACGGGGAAGTATTCAAGCATGTGAATCTATGAAAGATCCAGTGCTGGAGAAAACCACTGTCCACCTCAGTACAAGAAATTCTACAGTATTTTTTATATTGTACCATTTAGTTATACCACAGACACACACTTACTGGCCCTTCCTCAAGACCAAGTAGAGGCCGATCCTACTTTTCAGGGTTATTGTATTACATGCATTCTTGGAAGGGCTTAAATGTGTTCACCCAACAAGCTGCACCTCACACTATATTTTGAAAATGAATTTGGTACCCACTATGTTAGTGTTTTTGTAAATTCAATCAATGCACTACTGTCCACTCAACAACTTACTGTAAAGATTATGGGGGTATTCTAACTTTGGAGGAGTGGTAATCCGTCCCAAAAGTGACGGTAAAGTGACGGATATACCACCAGCCGTATTACGAGTTCCATAGGATATAATGGACTCGTAATACGGCTGGTGGTAAATCTGTCACTTTTGGGACGGATTAACACCTCCTCCAAAGTTAGAATAACCCCCTATTTGTTTTGCTTACAGAAAGCAAACTGCAAGCACTGACAGACAACCGTATCTACAGAGACTATATCTACAGGTGCATAGTGTTAAGGCGGTCTTACTTACCTAATCAAACTGTGTGTCTAAGCTTCCATATAAACTCAAGAAGGCATTAAGACTTTACTTTCAGGGATCATTTTTAAAGCTTGGAACAAACAAGAGAAGGCCACATTCTTTCATCATAGTAAGAAAGGAATTCTAAAGGACAAGAGATGTAACAACATCATACCAAACTATAGGTTCCTTTTATTTCTGCGGGCTTTGGCCATACTATCAAATCTATCATTAGACAATGAATTGTACAGTGTATTCAGCTGTGCTGTTTATTAGCAAACTGCACACTAGACTGAGCACGTAACAATGAAAAACGCGGAACCGTTTGTAATGTCTTGTTAGTGGACATGCACAAACTAGCAACATGGTCCTCAACATTTCCTGAGCAAACACTAATGTCTTGTTAGTCAAGTAAGGCAAGAACCTTTTGAAAGCCAGACTATATTAAAAAATTGTTTCCAACTCTTCACCCATGTCATAAAAAAAAAGTGCCTGACAACCAATGCATTGCATGTTAAGTTAGAATAGATTGAAAAACAAAATTAAGAGTGCTGCCCCAATGGCGAGAGTTTTGGGGTTTCATCTGTTCAAGAACAACAGGACACTCTCCCACCACCCCAGTCAAGACGGATGCTTTCATACAGTTATGTCATACACTTACACGTAAACCTTAAATGGAATGAGGACATGAGTGGAGACAGCATTTACAGTGTGGTGCTTTGCCTCCTACCAGCTTTGGCTAAGGCTCACGTCCAAAACCTTTAAACCGGAGAACAAGCTGTTTTTAAAACCCAACCATTGAATGGCAGGATGATTCACAACAATGGATATAGAATAGCCTCAAGCTAGAAAACAACTGTTCCAAGGGAGTAATATTTACCATATTGCATTCTGCATTGTCCTCCTTCCTACTTTGAGACAACAGTCTAAAATTTGCACCTCTTATGGTATCTAAACCATTTAAGTTTTTCCCAGATGCTTCAAGCTTGTGTCTCTTTTAACCAGAAAAAGGAAAGGCACATAATTTATTTGCTTCCTTCTTGCTGCTGCTTCTAGAGCCCTGTTCAGCCTTGCTTCTCATAAGGCACAATGAAAATCTTCTGGTATATACTTTCTGATGTTGCAGCTGTGGGAGCTGTAAAGTGTATTTTCAAAATGTTGCTACTAACTTCCTCTCTATGATTTTCTCTATGATGGGTACCCATTAATGTTTATTTTCTGGCTCTTGCATGTGGTACAGGAAGCAAACAATTTCTCTTTCCATCTTTAAAGAATTGGCAAGGTGTTTACTGCACTCTTCTCAAATACCAGAAACATCTAGACAGTGAAAGTGAACAATTCCAAATGTACACAGGAAACTCATCAACTTCTGGCAGCACAAGTCTATTGTAGTAGGGTTTCATGAGAATGTATAATACTAAATTTGTAAAGAATGCTCTAAAAAAAGAAAATGACTTAACTCTACATTGTAGACAACCTGGAATTACTGCCTTTCGCAGATGCCTCAAAGCCAACCTTCTACTGGTGGTCTCTGTTCCTCCAATCTGAAAGCTGTCATTTGTAGCTTATCATCCAAAATGTGTTAAGAAATAAAATGCAGTGGAGAATGTTGAACAACGTGAAGTGTCAAGATATATGGATGCAAAGATGAATGTTTAGCACATGTATTACAGTCTGGTAGTGATTTGGTTTTCACCGGAAGCCATTTCAATTTCTTTCGTAATTTATATCAGGAGGATAAACATTGGTATAACTCATGTACTATTCAATATGAACAACAACTCAAGTCTCCACTGGTGCTACCCTCTCCAACCCTTAGTAATGGATCACTGAATTCCACATTAAACCAGCAGAGGAGGTCAGCAGAATAGAGAAGCCAGGCCCTCAGTGACCAGAATTGTGTATAGCAATGCTGCTCACACTTTTATTCAATGCAGCGGTGTCTTTGGTTATTATAAACAAACACTTCACAGCAGAAGTCCTTGATTTAAACAAGAAATTGACTAAAATGGTTTGAGGAGTGAAGGTTCTTGGTCCAGGAGAATGGCACATGATGAAAACATAAAACTTGACTGAGACGCCCTGCCATCTTCTGCGCTGTCCCTTCTTGCCGACGGCACATTCAAGCCAATGCTATGGTTCTGCTAGAGAGGACTGCCAGACCACAGGCTTCCCATGGAATACAGGTACTCTCGCAGCTTTAGTCCGGAATTACTACTTGTGTCGACCTCCCCTTTTTCCAGAAGTGGCACCTCTTCGTCCATGTCCGAAGGTGTTTCCGCGTCCATTCTGCCCTTTGTGTTGGTTATTCATCTTGAGCCGCTTCAATCCTCCACCCTGCAGGAAGCGTTGCTTCTCCTGGGCTTTCCTGTCCTTCAAGATTTGCTGCTTGTTCCTCAGCTCAGAACGTGGTTTTCGATGAGCACCAGACATCCTGGAAGTCGAATCTTGGCGTCTCCCTCCTAAGAGGAAATAAAAACAAGTTATGTGAATTAATATTTTAACAGGGCTGCTGCCAGTCACATCTGCCATTGGTTAATTTTAATTTCTTGAAATCACTGCCAAGCTCAGACACTGCGAAGGCACATCATCCCGCTTGTTTGTCTACTATATAGCCTTATATTCCAAGTTAAGAGGCCAGTTGTCTAATCAGTGGCCCACATGAAGACCAAGAAGATAAGCTGAAATTCAGACAAGCAGCAGAATACTACAAATGTTGGAAGTCAATAGATCGCGAACATAGTTTATTATCCTTTTGTTCTGAATGGTTTGCAGCTTCTGCTGCTGGCGGGGAGTGAAGCTCCTCTGCCCACATGGAGGTGCCACTCCTGGACTCCATAAAAATTCATGTGGAGTCTAAAAAGCATCAGCTTCATAAAAGTCTTCTATTCCAGATACCCTTTTCCCCTCTTTCTTCTTAATTTTAGAGATGAAACCCAAATTAGACTGTATTTTATTACTAGGCCAATATTTCACCTTGGCTCGAATCTCCAGAAAGCAGTAAAGCAGGAAACAAAATGACGTGGTTCAGAGGTAAACAATTACATGCTCAGTTTGTCAACCTACGGCTACTACTGATTACATCAACACAAGACTTTTAGCCGGATTACGACTTCGGCGGAGTGGGTTCATCTGCCCCAAATGTGAGGGCTATCCCGCCCACCCTATTACGAGTTCCATAGGATATAATGGACTCGTAATTCGGCGGGCGGGATATCCGTCACATTTGGGACGGATTAACCCTCTCCGCCGAAGTCGTAATCAGGCCCTTTATTCCATAGACTAGGACTGAACAAGGTACCAGAATTTCCAACATGTGCTAAGATTTACTCGTTTGCATTCAACCGGGGCTATTATTTTCTCCTTTGTAGACCACAACATGCCAAAGTCTCTCTCTTGTTTAACAACTGACATTATCCAATTCCTGTGAACATATGGAGGTAGTATTCGGGGCCTTGAAGCAGCCACGTACAAGTCATAGAAGAATAACATATAAGACACCTGAGGATGATACCCACACATTTCCAACCCAACCAACGCATGGCAGGAATATGCACAACAAATCATGCGATATGGAACTGCTTCCTGCTGCAAAACCATGTCAGACAGGAAAGAAGCACGCAGCCATTTAGTGGAGGTGAGCTGAAGCCAGTCGAACAGTGAGATGGGAGACCAAGCAGAGGACAGCAGCCAAGATGAAAATAACCCGTGAGGAACTGGTGAGAAAGACTGTCAGAGAAAGGGGGTGAAATGCAATTACTGGTGGAAGGTGGAGATAGCCAGACTTTAAATCTGGACAGAAAAGAGAGGAGAAGGAAGACACATGGGAGAATTTATTGCACATTCTGAATTAATGGACTAATCTCCAATCTTTTCCCTGACCTTATTTTTGATAGGTGCTGCATGCTGCTTACCTCTTCCCCTTCGTCGCCCACCTCCTGCCTTGCTGCCAATCTCCTCCTCCTCATCAGAGTTCCGATCATCTATCTTGTATTTCTTTTTCCAGTCCTCGTAGCTGGTTGCCAAAAGTGAAGGAAAAGAACACAGCAACATTGCTACCCCAAAGCTAATCAGGCAGTAACAATACACCTTCCCCTGTCTGCCCCTAATGAAGTGCAACCTCTCCCCACTCATGAGGGATGCTTTTATCTATGCCTTACAAACTGGTCTCTATCAGCCTGAAGCGTCAACAGCTACCTGCTTATGCATTCTCCAGGAAAGACGTCTGTTTCTGCTCGATTCATCCAATTGCTAGATGTACCTTCATCCACTGTCTTTCCCCTTACATGATACACTGCTGACTGTGCCACCATTAATGACCTCTTACGTCCAAGTACCTACCATTACCTTTAACTGGCTGTAGGAAGTTGGCTCTGTATATACTATCTCAACGTATGAGATAGTGTGCACAGAGTTCAAGGGTCCCCTTAGCGGTAAGATAGTGGCAAAATTAGATAATTCTAATGCTCTATTTTGTGGTAATGTGGTCGAGCAGTAGGCTTATCAGAGGGTAATGTTAAGCATTTGTTGTACACACACAGGCAATAAATGAGGAACACACACTCAAAGACTTAACTCCAGGCCAATAGTTTTTATATAGAAAAGGAAAATGTCACTTACCCAGTGTACATCTGTTCGTGGCATTAGTCGCTGCAGATTCACATGCTGTGCACATCCCGCCGTCTGGTGTTGGGTCGGAGTGTTACAAGTTGTTTTTCTTCGAAGAAGTCTTTTCGAGTCACGAGACCGAGGGACTCCTCCTCCTTTGTTTCCATTGCGCATGGGCGTCGACTCCATCTTAGATTGTTTTCCCCGCAGAGGGTGAGGTAGGAGTTGTGTATGTTAGTAATAGTGCCCATGCAATGGAATGAATAAGTATGTACAAAATAAAGGTTAAGGTAATATATTTACAAATGTACAAATGTTGGAGATTACTTCCAAACGGCTACAGGCTCCCGGGGAGGCGGGTGGGCGCATGTGAATCTGCAGCGACTAATGCCACGAACAGATGTACACTGGGTAAGTGACATTTTCCGTTCGGTGGCATGTGTAGCTGCAGATACACATGCTGTGCATAGACTAGTAAGCAGTTATCTCCCCAAAAGCGGTGGTTCAGCCTGTAGGAGTGGAAGTAGTTTGAAATAAAGTTCTTAGTACAGCTTGACCTACTGTGGCTTGTTGTGCAGATAGCACGTCTACACAGTAGTGCTTAGTAAATGTGTGAGGCGTAGACCATGTTGCTGCCTTACATATTTCGTTCATTGGAATATTTCCTAGGAAGGCCATGGTAGCGCCTTTCTTTCTGGTTGAATGTGCCTTTGGTGTAATAGGCAGCTCTCTCTTTGCTTTAAGGTAGCAGGTTTGGATGCACTTAACTATCCATCTGGCTATACCTTGTTTTGATATTGGGTTTCCTGTATGAGGTTTTTGAAATGCAATAAATAGTTGTTTTGTCTTCCTAATTAGTTTTGTTCTGTCAATGTAGTACATTAGTGCTCTTTTGATGTCTAATGTATGTAGTGCCCTTTCAGCTATTGAGTCTGCCTGTGGAAAGAACACTGGTAGTTCTACTGTTTGATTTAAGTGGAACGGTGAGATAACTTTTGGTAAGAATTTTGGATTGGTTATTAGAACTACCTTATTTTTGTGTATTTGAATAAATGGTTCCTGTATAGTAAACGCCTGAATTTCACTTACTCTTCTTAGAGATGTAATGGCAATGAGAAATGCAACTTTCCACGTTAGGTATTGTATTTCGCAAGAATGCATGGGTTCGAAAGGTGGACCCATGAGTCTTGTTAAGACAATGTTGAGGTTCCATGAAGGAACAGGTGGTGTTCTTGGTGGTATAATTCTCTTTAGGCCTTCCATAAATGCTTTAATGACAGGTATTCTAAACAGTGAAGTTGAATGAGTAATCTGCAGGTATGCAGATATTGCTGAGAGATGTATCTTTATGGAAGAGAAGGCCAGATTTGATTTCTGCAAATGTAGTAAGTATCCTACTACATCCGTTGGAGATGCATGTAATGGTTGAACCTGATTATTATGGCAGTAGCAAACAAATCTTTTCCATTTACTTGCATAGCAGTGTCTAGTGGATGGCCTTCTAGCTTGTTTTATGACCTCCATACATTCTTGTGTGAGGTTTAAGTGTCCAAATTCTAGGATTTCAGGAGCCAAATTGCTAGATTCAGCGATGCTGGGTTTGGATGCCTGATCTGTTGTTTGTGCTGTGTTAACAGATCTGGTCTGTTGGGTAGTTTGACATGAGGCACTACTGACAGGTCTAGTAGTGTTGTATACCAAGGTTGTCTTGCCCATGTAGGTGCTATTAGTATGAGTCTGAGTTTGTTTTGACTCAATCTGTTTACTAGATATGGAAGAAGAGGGAGAGGGGGAAAAGCGTACGCAAATATCCCTGACCAATTCATCCATAGAGCATTGCCTTGAGACTGCTGGTGTGGGTACCTGGATGCGAAGTTTTGGCATTTTGCGTTCTCTTTTGTTGCAAATAGGTCTATTTGAGGTGTTACCCAAATTTGGAAGTAAGATTTTAGAATTTGGGGGTGAATCTCCCATTCGTGTACTTGTTGGTGATCCCGAGAGAGATTGTCTGCTAGCTGATTCTGGATCCCTGGAATAAACTGTGCTATTAGGCGAATGTGGTTGTGAATTGCCCACTGCCATATCCTTTGTGCTAGGAGACACAGCTGTGTCGAGTGTGTTCCCCCCTGTTTGTTTAGATAATACATTGTTGTCATGTTGTCTGTTTTGACAAGAATGTATTTGTGGATTATGATGGGTTGAAATGCTTTCAACGCTAGGAATACTGCTAACAATTCGAGGTGATTTATATGAAACCTTCTTTGATGTACGTCCCATTGTCCTTGGATGCTGTGTTGATTGAGGTGTGCTCCCCACCCTGTCATGGAAGCATCTGTAGTTATCACGTATTGTGGCACTGGGTCTTGGAAAGGCCGCCCTTTGTTTAAATTTATACTGTTCCACCATAGAAGCGAGATGTATGTTTGGCGGTCTATCAACACCAGATCTAGAAGGTGACCCTGTGCATGTGACCATTGTGATGCTAGGCACTGTTGTAAGGGCCTCATGTGCAATCTTGCGTTTGGGACAATGGCTATGCATGAGGACATCATGCCTAGGAGTTTTAACACCATCTTTGCATGTATTTTTTGTGTTGGATACATGGCTTGTATGACTTTGTAAATTTTTTTAACCCTTTGTGGACTTGGAGTGGCTATCCCTTTTGTTGTGTTGATTGTTGCTCCCAAGTATTGCTGTGTTTGGCACGGCAGAATGTGTGACTTTGTATAGTTGATGGAGAACCCTAGTTTGTAGAGGGTTTGTATGACATAATCTGTGTGTTGTGAACACTTTGTTAGGGAGTTGGTCTTGATTAGCCAATCGTCTAGGTAGGGGAACACGTGTATTTGCTGCCTTCTGATATGTGCAGCTACTACTGCTAGACATTTTGTAAAGACTCTCGGTGCGGTTGTTATACCGAACGGCAACACTTTGAATTGGTAATGTATTCCCTTGAATACGAACCTTAGGTATTTCCTGTGCGAGGGATGTATCGGTATATGGAAATACGCGTCTTTTAGATCTAAGGTTGTCATGTAGTCTCGCTGTCTCAACAGTGGTAATACGTCCTGTAGCGTGACCATGTGAAAGTGTTCCGATTTGATGTAGGTGTTTAGTGTTCTGAGATCTAAGATTGGTCTCAGTGTTTTGTCTTTTTTTGGTATTAGAAAGTACAGTGAGTAAACTCCTGTGTTTCTTTGTGGACCTGGTACGAATTCTATTACATCTTTTTGTAGTAATGCTTGAACTTCCAGATCTAGCAGGTCTAAATGCTGTTTTGACATATTCTGTGTTTTTGGTGGGACGTTTGGAGGGATTTGGAGAAATTCTATGCAATAACCATGCCGGATAATTGCTAAGACCCAAGTGTCTGTTGTTATCTCCTCCCAAAATTTGTAGAACTGGCTTAGTCTTCCCCCCACTGGTGTTGTGTGAAGGGGTTGAGTGACTTGTGAGTCACTGTTTGGTTGGCGGGGTCTTGGGACCCTGAAATTTTCCCCGGTTTCTAGGGAATTGTCCCCCTCTGTATTGTCCCCGAAAGCCTCCCCTTTGGTACTGTCCCTGGTAGGTAGACGGTGTTGTTTGTGAGGTACTAGCTTGTGTGGTTTGACCTCGAAACCCCCCTCTGAAGGTTGTTTTGCAAAACGTGTCAAAAGTGCCTCTGCCCTGCGGGGAATAGAGTGCGCCCATGGCCTTAGCTGTGTCAGTATCTTTTTTTCAATTTTTCAATTGCCGTGTCCACTTCGGGTCCAAACAATTGTTGTTCATTGAACGGCATATTGAGCACTGCCTGTTGTATCTCAGGTTTGAAGCCGGATGTGCGCAACCATGCGTGCCTCCTTATGGTTACCGCGGTATTTATTGTTCTTGCAGCTGTATCCGCTGCATCCATAGAGGAACGTATTTGGTTGTTGGATATTTTGTCCCTCCTCAACCACTTGTTTTGCCTGTTTCTGGAATTCTTTGGGTAGATGCTCGATGAGATACTGCATCTCGTCCCAATGGGCTCTGTCATATCGCGCTAGGAGCGCCTGCGAGTTAGAGATGCGCCACTGGTTTGCAGCTTGTACTGCAACCCTTTTCCCAGCTGCGTCGAACTTGCGGCTCTCCTTGTCTGGAGGTGGTGCGTCGCCTGATGTGTGCGAGTTGGCTCTTTTACGAGCTGCTCCTACGACAACTGAATCTGGTGGCAGTTGTGATGTGATAAAAGCAGGGTCCGTGGGCGGTGCTTTATATTTTTTCTCCACCCTTGGAGTTATTGCTCTGCTTTTGACAGGTTCTTTAAAGATCTGTTTAGCGTGCCATAGCATTCCCGGGAGCATAGGAAGGCTTTGATAATTGCTATGGGTGGAGGAGAGGGTGTTGAAAAGGAAGTCATCCTCGACAGGCTCTGAGTGTAACGACACGTTATGGAACTCTGCTGCCCTAGCTACCACCTGTGCATACTCTGTACTGTCTTCAGGTGGTGAGGGCTTAGTAGGGTATGACTCAGGGCTATTGTCTGATACTGGGGCGTCATAGAGATCCCACGCATCCTTGTCATCTTGGCTCATAGTGGTATGAGCTGGTGAATGTGACGGAGTCTGTGCCGGTGATGTATGAGTTACCGGTGGTGGAGAGGGTGGTGGAGTTACCTTCTTTACCACTTTTGCTTGTGGTGTCTTTTCTTGTGGTTGGAAATCGAGTTTCCTTTTCCTCCTGATTGGGGGAAGAGTGCTGATCTTCCCTGTACCACTTTGTATGAAGATCCGCTTTTGGGTGTGGTCTACATCTGTGGTTTGTAAATCTTCCTCAAACCTGTGTTTGCGCATTTGGGAGGACAGTGATTGTTCCTCTGAGTACGAACTGGCTGTCGGTTCGGTTGCTGGTCGTTTAGGCACCAAAACCGTGTCTTTTGTTGTTTTCGGCTCCGACGAGATTTTTCTCTTTTTCGGTGTCGAACTTTCTCGGCGTCGACCATCTTCGGTGCCGCTGTCTCTGTGCCGAGCAGCCTCGGTGTCGACCCTTTTCTGCAGCACTTTCTCGGTCCCGAGATTGCTGCGTGCGTGTTTCTCGGCCCGAGTCGGACAACCTCGGCACCAGTTCGCCTTTTTTCGGTGCCGATGGACGGTCACCTACTTTATGGGTTGAGCCATGGCCTGTTGGCAGTGGCGTCCCCTGGGCTTTGTCTGTTTTCCCGTGTGGTGCTTGCTTCGACGTCTTACTCACGGTTTCTTCGACGTCGAATTCTTCCGAGTCCGATTCATGGATGGAGAAGGCTTCTTCTTCTTCTCCCTGTTCCTCGAACCCTCGTTGTCCTGTCGGCGTGGACGCCATCTGCAACCGTCTGGCTCTTCGGTCACGGAGCGTTTTTCTCGACCGAAACGCTCGACAGGCCTCACACGTTTCTTCCTTGTGCTCGGGTGACAGGCACAAGTTACAGACCAAATGCTAGTCTGTTTAGGGATATTTACTGTGGCATTTAGGACAGATTCGGAACGGGGTCCGTTCCATCAGTGTCGATGTTGCACACGGTCGGGCCGACCAGGCCCCGACGGGGGATCGAAATTACCCCGAAGGGCTACCGGAGCTCTTCAGGATTCGGTGTTGATTCTAATCTAACCCGATACCGAACGAAACAATACCGACGTAGTTTTCCGAAGTTATGACTATCTTTCCGTCCCGAAACACGGAGCGAAAAGGAACACGTCCGAACCCGATGGCGGAAAAAAAACAATCTAAGATGGAGTCGACGCCCATGCGCAATGGAAACAAAGGACTAGGAGTCCCTCGGTCTCGTGACTCGAAAAGACTTCTTCGAAGAAAAACAACTTGTAACACTCCGACCCAACACCAGACGGCGGACTATGCACAGCATGTGTATCTGCAGCTACACATGCCACCGAACATATATTTTCTCAATTTATTTTTAAAACCACAAGTTCAAGATTTGAAGTAAATACATAAAATGCAAGGTACTCCACATAGGTAAGTTAGGAACTTTGAAATAGAGCAGTAACATACACAGTTTTAGTTAAAATGGCAATAAGCTATTTTAAAAGTGGACACAGTGCACAAATCAACAGTTCCTGGGGGAGGTAAGTAATGGTTAGTTTTTCAGGTAAGTAAGGCACTTACAAATTCAAGTTCCTCGGCATAGGCATAGGCAGCCCACCGTTGGGGGTTCAAGGCAACCCCAAAGTTACCACACCAGCAGCACAGGGCCGGTCAGATGCAGAGGTCAAAGAGGAGCCCAAAACACATAGGCACCTATGAAAAACAGGGGTGCTCCGGTTCCAGTCTGCCAGCAAGTAAGTACCCGCGTCCTCGGAGGGCAGTCCCCGGAGCAGGCGTCAGGTTTGTGATAGAAATCAATGGAAGGGCGCAGAAAACACTAACAGTGCGGGCAGGGCACAGGGGGGCTTCTCGGGCCAGCCACCGACTGGGCTTGGCAAAGAGTCGCCTGGTGGTCACTCCTGCACTGAAGTTTGGTTCCTTCTGGCCCTGGGGCTGCGGGTGCAGTGCTTGGTCAGGCGTCGGGTTCCTTGTTACAGGCAGTCATGGTCAGGGGGAGCCTCTGGATTCTCTCTGCATGCTTCACTGTGGGGGTCGTCTCGGGTTACTCACGAGGTCGCAGTCGCCTGGGAGTCCTCCCTGCAGTGTTGGTTCTCTGGAGCTCGAGCCGGGGGCGTCAGGTGCAGATGGGTGAAGTCTCACGCTTCGGGCGGGAAGAGTGAGTTTTTAAAAAGTTGCTTCTTTGTTGCAAAGATGTTGCTGTGGTGAACAGTACCGCTGTTCTTAGGAGTTTTGTGGTCTTTTGGGTTTCAGGGCAGACCTCGGAGGCTTCAGCGGTCGCTGGTCCCTGTTGGATGCTTTGCTGTTGCAGTTTTATTTGAGTCGGGAGACAGGCCAGTAGGGCTGGGGCCAAAGCAGTTGTCGTCTCCATCGTCTCTGCAGGGCTTTCAGGTCAGCAGTCCTTCTTCTTGGTTCAGGTTGCAGGAATCTGATTTCCTGGGTTCTGGGGTGCCCCTAAATACTAAATTTAGGGGTGTGTTTAGGTCAGGAGGGCAGTAGCCAATGGCTACTGTCCTGGAGAGTGGCTACACCCTATTTGTGCCTCCTCCCTGAGGGGAGGGGGGCGCATCCCTAATCCTATTAGGGGAATCCTCCAATCTCAAGATGGAGGATTTCTAAAGGCAGGGGTCACCTCAGCTCAGGACACCTAAGGGGCTGTCCTGACTCGTCTGTGACTCCTTGTTTTTCTTATTATCTCCTCCAGCCTTGCCGCCAAAAGTGGGGGCAGTGGCCGGAGGGGTGGGCATCTCCACTAGCTGGGATGCCCTGGGGTGCTGTAACAAAAGGCATGAGCTTTTGAGGCTCACCGCCAGGTGTTACAGTTCCTGCAGGGGGAGGTGAGAAGCACCTCCACCCAGTTCAGACTTTGTTGCTGGCCGCAGAGTGACAAAGGCACTCTCCCCATGTGGTCAGCAACTCGTCTGGTTGTGGCAGGCTGGCAGAAACTGGTCAGTGTAGCACTAGGAGTCGGACTGGTATTCAGGGGGCAGCTCTAAGATGCCCTCTGGGTGCATTTTACAATAAATCACACACTGGCATTGTGCTGAGAAGTTTGATACCAAACTTCCCAGATTTCAGTGTAGCCATTATGGAACTGTGGAGTTCGTATTCGACAAACTCCCAGATCATATACTCTTTATGGATACCCTGCACTTACAATGTCTAAGGTTTTGCTTAGACACGGTAGGGGCATAGTGTTCATGCACATATGCCCTCACCTGTGGTATAGTGCACCCTGCCTTAGGGCTGTATGGCCTGCTAGAGGGGTGACTTACCTATGCCACAGGCAGTGTGAGGTTGGAATGGCACTCTGAGGGGAGTGCCATGTCGACTTAGTCTTTTTCTCCCCACCAGCACACACAAGCTGTGAGGCAGTGTGCATGAGCTGAGTGAGGGGGCCCCAGGGTGGCATAAGATATGCTGCAGCCCTTAGAGACCTTCGCTGGCATCAGGGCCCTTGGTACCAGGGGTACCATTTACAAGGGACTCATCTGTGTGCCAGGGCTGTACCAATTGTGGAAGCAAAGGTACAATTTAGGGAAAGAACACTGGTGCTGGGGCCTGGTTAGCAGGGTCCCAGCACACTTTCAATCATAACTGGCATCAACAACACGGGGTATCCATGCCAAGGAGGCATCTCCATACATGGCTCCTTACCTAGCACTATCCACTGCTATCTGTGCCAGTTCATCAAAACGCCTTCTACCAAGTCATTGCTAAAGAAGCCGCTCACTCAGTGCTCTTCACAAATACATTAACTACTGTTAATAGTGTCCCTCACCCTTCACTGATGTGTTCTGGCGCCGTCACTGGTCCTGTTGTGCTAGCTTCAATTACAGTAATGCTGCAATCTCAGCCAGATATTCACAAAGAGAATGAGAGAGTACTAAGTGACCTAATCTTGGCACTCAATGCACAGGGAAAGGCTTCACATCAGTCACTCCAAACTAAAATTAAAACTCTATAATTAAAACAACCAGATGTAACCTACCAATCACAAGATATTTTTGATAGCCAAACATCCTCTTTTCCATATCTGAAAACTAAATCACATTTAAAAACTATAACCTCCATCAAACGTGCTTTTAACAAGATATGCATATGCCTATGGTTTTGGTATCTGAGATTCCACTGAACCAAATGTAATCACCAAACCACAACTTTAAAAAAAAAAAATGGAACCTTCATCCCACTTGCAGCTGCAAAGTACCCAAGTGATCCTGGTTGCTGTGTTTACCAGCTACCGACTTGAACCCACAAGCTAAAACAAATGGATGGAACTATCCCATAACAAAGAAACCAAGTGCCCCAGAATGAATATATGACTGTCCTGCCACTCCTGCTGCACCAGCATGATTCACTACTACCTAATTAGGTACTATCCAAGAGGTCATGGGAGTCATGCATCTACTTTTACACGCTCCAAACAACACTTAGATCTCAAAACAGGATCCTTCATTGGAATTCCACCCAAAAATTCTCCAAGTAGTTCTGGTCCTAATAAATGTCTCTCTTAAGAGTTCCTGCTTCAATCTCTGCTGCTTTCCGGTCTACTCTATGCAGACAGTGTACTCTTTGAAGTCTCCCTCCATGTGATTTGGAAGCTATGGAGAATCAAGAACGAAGCTGTGAGATAACTTCCAAACCTAAGTACCCAGATTCACAATTTACTAGCCCTTCAGTCTCCTCAAAGTCTGTGCATAGCCAGACATTTCAAAGCAATGTGCATAGCTCACTGAGTACTCATGGCTTTGGGAAGCTCTTCCACAAACTCTGTGCTTATCACCAACCTAGAGTTTTTAGACTTAGGCGGCCTCCACTGATCCTTCAAAAAATAATGCACTGATGAAAAATGTCTCAGTTTATACAGCTACAATTGAGAACTCACCCTCTGCTAGAGTACGCATAATTTATAACAATCTTAAATTCTGGAGGCCATTAAACCCTGGTTGTTACCCTGCACACATCTATTTAATTCTGAAATAGCTAGGTATCCAGATGCACAATAGTATCTACTCTCACACTTTTCTTTAACCTCATGCTTATGCCTTCAACTTCATGCTTATGTGCAGTGCTGCTGCATAATGTTTGAAGCATATCAACAAACCTCACACACCTCTCATATTGGCCAAGCTACTAGGAACACTATTTTAAACCATGCTCTTCAGAACACTGCCTGCGAGCAAACTGGTCATGGGTGAAAAGTGCTATATAAATACTACAATATGCCTGCCAGGCACATGGTGGTCAAAGTCACCATTCCATGAACAGAAAGGATACATGTTCTTCTTGTAGGAGCTGCTGATGATTCGGCCACTTTCCGTCTTTATCTTCTTCCTGTCATCTTTCCCTGTCGCGCCCACAAATTTCTTCTTCTTCCGGTCCCTGGAAATAAACAGAGATCATAATGGAAATTATCTGTGTAAAAGAAAACACCTTTTATATAATTAGGGAACAGAGCAGGTCTGTAAGTCTTCCCCTATTCGGGAAAACCTTTTCATTTTAAGAACCTTACCTTAAATTCTACAATGCTCTGGTTAAATTTACATTTTAAACAGAGCCCAAAACCCACCAACTTTGACACAGAGAGAATGAGACAGCCAGTGAATATTCTCCCCTAAGCCCAGCATGTCATGACTCACCATTTCAGCACCTGCTTGCTCTTCTGCATGTCCTCTGTTTTGTCACCGAGCAGGTCGAGCACAGCCCGTGAGGCCTGTTGCTCAAATGTGCTGCCACCATCTGCACCAACACTCAACCTGAATGATGGAGAGAGAGCCAGTTAGAACAAATGTACATGTCAAGAGGAGACCACCTCGATCCATAAGACTGAGAATGCAAACAGTCTCCCAATTTTTTTTTTTTTTTTTTTTTAATGAGATCACTGAGATTATGTTGCATTCTTGCAACTGGTCAGTTGGAAATAACTTGCAAAGCAAATGAGGTAGAATCAAAAATAATTACCAGAAAATCAACATCACACAAATGTATCTTGGTACCCAATGAGATGCACTGCAGCACTAGCTCACCCTCTTTCACTGTCAAAGTCCTTGGGTCGATAAGGGATGTAGAATTGCTGTTCTTGAGACTGCTCTTTCTTTTGCTTCTTGATGAAGCCATCTTCTTCCACAGGTGATTTTCTTTTTCTCCCCACCACTGTAGAGAACACTTCCTGTGAAGAAATCAGAGTTGAGAATGTAAGAAGAGGCAACTCAGTCAGGTGTGAGTCGACAAATGAATCTACTGAAGGTATCTGTGTTTGACCTCATGATCACAGGTTCGAATACTGACAATTCCACTCAGTATTTTATCCTTCTGATATTGATAAAATGAATATTTTTGTGTTAGGTAAAAATAAACATCTGTTGTTCAGTGGCAAGATGCCCCAATGGGTGATCAGGCACTGTACAAATACACATTATGTGTGTGTGTGTGTGTCAGGAGCATCAGTGAGAGAGAAAGATTGTTCCTGGATTGTTCCATGTTAAATAAACATTCCAACTAGTTATCTATCATCAGAGTGAGAGAATAGGAGCATGTGAGAGTGAACGATAAAGCTTGTGTGCGATTTTGTGCATACATGTGTGTCTGGTATCCTGCACTATTTACTGTGAACATCACATTTCTAAACATTTGGTAAGCTAAGAGACAGAACTCCTACTCCTCAGAGGATCTCACCATGCCTTGTGAATAGTCCCATCTTTACAAAAGGACATAAGACTCAGTGTTCAAGCAGTATTCCAACACCTTCTCCAGTTATGGAAGGCCGAACTTCTGCCATGGCAAACCTAGAGCTGTACAAGCTTGCTGTCTTCCTTCCTGCAGAGCTCTCTCGCTGCCCTGCATAAACTTTGCTCTACTACTGGTACGTGGAAAGCTTTCCTCTGCCAGTCATACGAGGATGGTACTGTATAATACTGTACACATCTGCTAGTCAAGAGCAATGCTCTCCCTATATCCTGATTGCAGAGTAAGACTCAAATAGTCAAGTCTGCAAAACATCCTTTCCTTGTCACATGCACATGGATTTCCAACCTGCACCACTACAATCTCTGTGAAATAATTAACACCCTCAACACAAGATACTTGAGGTTTTATTTTACTTGAGAACGCTTCGGGAAGTAGTGCAATGTTGCCACACTTCCACTCAATCAGGTAGAAAACAGGCAAAGCTTATTCGAAAATGTAAATGATTGGAAGGCCTTGGGGGATTGCATTTATACTTTTGTAAAAGTCACAGGTTTGTATTAGTCTAAGTGGTAAACATGTTTTTTTAAGGATCTCGCCTTGGTACCCTTTGAATTTGCCAATGCTGATTGTTGTTGTGCAGTGGGTGGGTATTTTAGGGTGGGAGGGGAGTGGCACATGAGCGAGAGCAAGAAATACAAGCACGCTCATGGAGTGCACCATAAGAAATAAAATAAGTGTGTGCATTGAATGCATACCAGTCAGCCAGTCAAAAGTAAAAGAATATATGCGCCAGCTGAGGTACAAATACAAGCGGAGGAAGGCAAGGCATTCAGTAAGAAGTAAGCAAATGAAGTAACAATAAAACTAACCAGTGGTAAGTAACGGGCATGCTCTAAGCTCACTGTACGTTTTTGGTATAGTCCACAAGAGGTCTTTCACAAACAGACAGCTAAAATGTGTCTGTAGGTGAGAGCTAAAAACGTTAAAAAAAAGTCTGGCCTGGCAGTTTGTAAACTTAGGTTCAGGCATTTTGGAGACAGACCTCTATGTTTTGCTCTTCTGCCTCCTGGCTGACTGGTGTGGAGCGTTCCGGAGGGTGCAAAGCTGCTGTAGATGCTGCCTTCTCCTCTTGTATTCGCTGGAACTTATGTATGGCCTGGCAATCCCGGTCTCGCTTTGCTCTCATGACGCAGCTCGCAGCCGTCTTGTTGGTAGAGTTGATTTCAAATATAGTCTGTGAGGAAAAAGCAATGATAGAAGAAGCATGATGCGCTAGGAAAGCCACTGAAAAAAGTGGTACTCCGTGCCTGGTGACAATTCACAATAGACTCGACAATGTTTGACTCTTCATAGGCTATACTTTCATAATACTTGTTCAAACACCACTACATTACAGCCATGCTCTCAACTTCTTATTGCATGTTTGCCAGCTCCTGATGTGCACACTTCTTTTATGAAGATGTTGAACATATGAATATCCTTATCAGAAGAGATGGCAGAATCTTGACCTATAAGATCCCTTTTCACAACCACAAGGGAATCAAAGGAGATCAATAACTGAGGTACAGAGGTTCAGTCAAAGAACCGTGTTAATTTTCTATCTGGAGTTACATACATACCAGTATACTAGTGTCAAAATTGGATGTATCTGCCCTATGCAGCCCTGAACAATGGAAAGAACCTTATCAGGTCTAGTTTTCGCCTGAATTAGGAGTGTGGAATTCCAGTAGCCCTATGCTCAGGGGAGAGGACAACAGGTCTTCATGTTTATTTTGCCTTTGGGATATGTAGGCCCAAACCCCTGCAGCACAAACCCTCTAGCTGTCAGTTTACAATACCACACTCTGAATTAGGAATAGCACTGTCTGAAAATAAGGTAATATTTGCATCCAGTAATGCTGTTCTAACTTGTATTTATGGTTCATTAATCCAAAGACTATTATTAGAGTCAGCACTCTAAGGCAGTGGTTCCCAAACTTTTTCGATCCCCGGCTCCTTTGACCTATTGGCCGTGTTGGCCACGGCTCCCCATTATGTTACTTTTTTTTGGCGGGTGGGGGAACGTAATCCCAGCCTGTACCTGTACCTACACTATTTACAGTTTGACTTCTTAATTCTCTCGTTCAGGTTCCTGAAAACCATTTATTTTAAACTATTTCTTTTCTTTTGTCATAGGGATATTATTAATGGTACTCTGGCGCCCTCCGCTGGTCACAATAATTAATGCAGGGGGTTTTGTTTCCAAAACCACGGTGAAAAGCTACCGATTAAAAGCACCTCCGAGTGGTTTCCAGACTGTGTGCGGCGCCCCTGGCTAATTTTGACGGCGCACCAAGGAGCCGCGGCGCACAGTTTGGGAACCACTGCTCTAAGGAAATGTAAGCTCGGACACCACTACTGACAGTAGTTTCAGTATAAAATGTGTACACACATTTGCAAAGTTAACAATATGAGGCTACGTGTAATGCTCCCAGAATGCTCTCTGATTAAATGCAAATATGCACAGAAGCTTGAAAGCAAGATTGATGATTCTTTACCTTCAAAATAAAATGTTCACAAATCAGGTAACTAGGAAAATAATGTTTCGCAAAAGTACTGTGAAATTTTAGGTAGTTTCTTTGAAGTATCATTTAGTGAAATATGTTGATCCAAGCTAGTATTGCCAAAAATGTTCCTAATGAAAAATCAGCATAACCAGTTTTAACGCTATTATAGGAAACAGGAAAATAAACAAGCACTGGCAAAGCCAGTAGATCTGACATTGGTGGTCAGCTGTTTGGTCAATGAATGTCTTGTTTTGACATTGTTTTTGTAAAACTTTATTGTGGCAGCTGCTGGGCCCTCACCATTATAAGAAACACTCAAAAAGCAAAAATATTTCTTGGTCTCAAAAAAGCGCTCACTGCCACAGTAGTTCATGGCACTTCATACATCTACTTGGTGTGCCGATATGCTCCGTGTGAAACAGCAGAATGCTGTCACTCACATTCCATCCATTACCCTGCTATTTTCAAATTTGACTCCCTGAGAGCGTCTGGTATGCCCAGGCGTGGGTCCCAGGCTCAGTGTGCCACTGGAAAGAAACTATACCTGGATGAAGAGCCCACAATAAGGACGAAACTGGGCCTGGGAGGCTTGTGTTTCGGGTCAGGGAAGACCTTGCCTGGCAGTTTGGGCTTGACTATTCCCATAAAGAACAGGATCAATACTTATTTGCATATAGCTGGATCCACACTGTGGTGGGTGCAAAAACAGTGAACTAGGATGCAGCCCAAGCAACTGCCAGTGACCAAGATTAATTCAAGCATTCCACCCATCACCTTGTTGTGTTTGCATTTGTCACTCACAGTGAAGCCAGCCGATCACTAGCTAGAGGGAGAGATCGAAAGTGTAATTAAAACTAAAGGTCGTGGTTAACACCAATGGGACCTAATTACCTAGCAGTACTGAAGATTTCCAGCTTTTATGAATTCACAACAATTTACAGAACTTGGACGTTCACATGATATGTTTCTATTCTAAAATAATATTCTGTCGCTCAGTGAATTCTGGGTCCTTATACAGATGTGGAGATCCTCTAGTGTTTATATTTGAAGCAAAGGGTATTGTGCTTAATTTCTGTGTTTTGTACTGGAGTGTAAGTTATGGAGGACACAAACATAAGACTTATCTCCCTGTGCTTGGGTCTACTGGATATACAAGCCCTGTCATCAGACTAGAGTCCTTTTACTTCCTCTGCTACCACAGTGGTCAGAGGATCGGTAGAGCTTTGGTTCTGCATCAAGTAATATACCCAGTACTATCCCTTCAGTGCTGAATCATCTCTTTTTTGACCTGAAAGCTTTCTAGCAGAGCAGGCTCTCGCTTTGTGGCCCATCAGTTAGATTAAGTCAGAGGCTACAGAGCCAATGCTGGCTACCCTAACATCTAGCAACTTAAAAGATTTGTTTGAATACTTTTATTTAAAAAAATCATGGTACCTTAATAACTAATGCTGTCAGCTGTTCCATATGCACTTCCTTTGGTTAAAGGTAACCCACTACTTCCTCATGGTAATGTGGATTTTTAGGAGACTCTTATGGACTCATTGGGATGAGACCACTCCACCACACTGAATGCCCTGCACCCATTTTGTATGACCAATCGCCAAGGGTGCACATAACTTTGACACACATATTTACCACATAACGGTGACTACATAGACGCTCACTAAACATCAAACCAACGTCCAATTTTAATTGGTGCGATGATGATGTCATCTTTTAAACAAGTTTTATGTGTACACAGTTTTACTCACAGGTCCTTGTGAGAGCCGGGGTGGGGGGCAGCCTAATCAAATTTGGACCAAAATTCTTCAACAACTCCCACAAGCCACCCCACCACTCGATGAAAAACAGGAGCATACACGGTGGTTGGTTTCTAAAACAGAAAATCACTTCTTGGTTTTTCGCCAAGAAATGTGGCTTCTCCATTCAGATCAGCTGTAACTGAGACCATGAATATCTGACTAATATTCAAGGGCGTAAGAATTCACAGAAAACTATATGAATCAATGAACTATTGATTTTTTTTTTACAAACAACAAATGTACTTCACCTTTAAGATACACTCCTGTAAGTATTGTTAATTAATTTACATTTTAAATTAATTTGCAACGCTTTCTACAAATGGCAATATTAATCTTTGCCCTTGAGGGAGTTTTGTTTTTGTATATTTGGCTCATTTCCCAAACTCTCTGGAGTTACAAAGAACACCCCACTACTTTTTTCATGCTTTGTGTTAGATGGTATGATGTCTATGCTACTCAAAAGCAATAGAATGTACTCCAGATGGCTCAGATGTGTCTATTCTGTGGTCGAGTGGAGAAGCCTGAGATCCTGAAAAGACTTCATGAACAAGGAGTCCTGGAGACACCAGCTTCACAATTCTATTATGTTTATCACAGCTGTCAAAGGGCAAGCTATTGCATGACAAGCCTGCAGTTAAGAAGCTGGATCTTACGGATCAACGTGAAGAGCTGAAGTATTTGTTCAGGATGCTGTGTGTGTTGCCTTACCTGGTCAATGTAAAGTCTTAGATATGGGAACGAAACTGGCAGCGCAAGTGTGGTGGTTTGGGTTAACATAATGATGCACTGCTATTCCATATACCTAAATTAGAAATGAAGCTGTAGCCACAGTGGCTTCAGTGAGGCTTCGTAGAAATGGAGCACGTGTTTGAAAATGACAAGATTTGTAGGATTTCACTAGACACAAACAGTTCAATCTTCAGAGAGGGCAATTTTTTGTATACACATGCCAGATGCAAGCAGCAAAATCAACATGGGGAGAATTTCCTGTGATGTCAAGAGTCATATGTACTCGGCCCTCTACTGAACAGGTACGGGGTCTGTGAGGAGTCACTTTAGCCCTTAAAGAATGTTGCTAGTTACCTCCACTGGCGGTGAAAGCCAAATGAGACCAAGGTTACGGGCAGGAATTGGCTAAGAAAGAATGGCGAAGAGCCTGCCAGGCCATTAATAAACTGTCGGGCAGCTATAGATTCAAATTACCATATCATAAAATCTTACAAAGAGCCCATCTTACACATAATGTACAACAAAGAATATACCAGGGGAGGGCTGACTCCGGTCGCTGAGGCCATGAACACACTGACCATACTATAATCTGGACCTGGAGTGACTAAGGGAAAACGTCCTGTGCTATTAGTGCACCATGCCAATGCCTCCTGTTAAACATAGTGAACCATTCATTACATAAAAGGGTGCCTACCCAATCTGCACTGCAGGATGATAAAACAGTGATGGAAGCACTTTCCATGGACCAAGCAAGTATAAGTGACAGCGTCTGTCACTTCCTACTCTACGATCATTTTCATGTAATAAATTGACTCTGGGCATGCTACATGACACTAGGTCACAACTGAAAAGTCAAAAGTTGATGAGCAATATGGTTTTGAAAGAACATCTGAAAAAACAGCTGTTCAGAGATCCACCGCACACAAAGAGAAGAGGTAAAGATGGATACAGTAAGCTAAGAATTCTAAATTTTATGTGACATCAATGGACTGAAGTTCAACAGTTACTGTTCATCAAGAGAAATTAATAAACAGTTTTTTAAAACATGTAATGGCAAAACCAATGGGTGTAGCTTTTTGTTTTACAGGAAGTGTTTGTTAATAGGCAGATTTTGAGTGTTAACCTTAGATGACCTAGAAATAAGATACTAATATGAAACAATCACTTAGGGTACAACAAGAAACCTGCGAAAAGTGCCTTTTTTTCAAGAGACTGCATTAGAAGACGTAAGCTGCTCTCTCATATATAAGTGTTAAATGATGTGAACTTAAAAATAATAAACAGCAAAATATTGCCTAGAAGAGCATTTTGGCAATAGGATAGTATTTTCAAAGCATCTGTAAGAAAGCCGAAGTGAGCGCGTATTTTTTACTTTGTGAACAAAAAAGCAGTAAATCCACCAATATTACAGCAAAGTAAAACAAATAAATGAGTGAGGGATATTAGTGAATACCTGTAGTCATTTGCAAAGACAAACAGGACACACTTGCTGTAGGAAGCTCGTCCTTTATGTGGTTTGCGAATACCGGGTAAAAGTTCAAGGGATTCCCCAGTGAGTGGGCAGGGCTTGCTATGCAATCCCAAAGTGCTCTATTTAGGGAAAGTGGGATCGAGAAGCCTTAGGCTCAACACAGAGGAATGCAAGACATCTACAAATACACACTATAGTCAATAAATGAGACACGACTCAAGAAGGAGACCCACACAAATTTATAAAAATAGCAAGTACCTTTATATATGTTTAGGCATCAGAGAAAAATCGTTCAAGTAAGTACATTTTTAAATTTCTGAGTTCTGGAATGTTATCCTATGGGAGAAAAAACAAGTTCTGCAAACAGGTAGAGTACAGCGACTTACAAGACCAATCTCCTGGGGTTAAGGTGAGTAGTGGGCAAGGTCCAAGGCAGCACCCACAGTGCACCCACAGTACACCCTCAGCGGCACAGGGGTGCAGAGTGCAAAACAGCATTAGATGCCCAATGCATTCCTAAGGAGATCTCACACTGCGGAAAGAGGCTGCAGGCTCTGGCGAGGAGGCCAATCAGGCTGAACCAACAGTGGGGCTTAAGCCTCACAATGCTCGGGCACAGGTGGGCATGTTTGGTCCTCTTCGCCGGTGCAGAGGTGTCGGATTTTCTTTACCAGAGCAGTCGCGGTGGAGGGGGACTGTGTGCAGAGGCTGCAGGCGTCGTTGGGAAGTTCAAGAGGGGTAAAACCACTGGAGGGCTGGGGAACCTTGTTGGCCCCGGTAGTCCACTTCAGCTCAGGTCGGAGAAGTCAGGTGCAGTGGTGACTTCAGGTGTCAGGTTTTGGTAGTTCCAGAGGTTTCAGGGTCCATTCTTTTGGGGTTTGCTGGAAAACAGGTCCGCTGTTCAAGGGAGGTCTTGAGTCTTTTTCAAAGGTAAGCAGTCCTTCCAGGTTTCTGGAGTCACAGCTTCAGAACAAGTCAACTTTGGTACAGATTTTCAATGAGGGATGGAGACAGGCCTGCATGGTTGGTACCAGTTCAGCTGCTTCTTTTCTCCTCCTCTGCTTTTGCTGCTCTTCTGTGTCCTTGGTCTTCTTAGGTCCTCAGGATCTGCTTCTCTGGCGCTAGGGGCTTGCCTAAATACCTAATTTAGAGGCATTTTGGGCGTGCAGGGTAGTAGCCAATGGGTCACTGACCCTTGCTGTCACTACATCCTTATATGACCACTTCCTATGGAAAGTGGGCATAACCCTGTCCCAGAATTCCTAAGTATGCCATCACAAAGACGGCTACTTCTGAAAAATTGTGTCTGCCTTGCAGTAACCCACCTTATGGCTGGTACTAGCCTAGGGGTGGCACGCCTACCTGACTAGCCAATTTTCCCACCTTTCCAGGTGCCAAATGGGCTCTGGATTTGCATTTCAAAGGCAGCAGCTCTTTGAGGCTTGTCGCCTTAGGAAGGATAATCATCAGGTCATCCGGTAGGAGGGGGTGTTACACCCTATTCCTAGAAAGGCTTTTGTTCTGGGCCCCCTTAGAGCAGAAAGCTCTCATTCTAGGGGTCTAGAATGGTATCCAGTGGCAGGCTGGCAGAAACTGGTCTGTGTGCACACCATAGGCTGGCAGGGTTTCAGGGGGCACCTCTTAGGTACCCTCTGAGTGCATGTGTTTGAAAATCCCACACTGGCATCGGTGTGGTTTCCCCACATAAAATGTATGATACCAAACATCCCTATCTTCAGTGAAGCCATCATGAAGCTAGGGAACTCGTATTGACCAGTGTCCAGCACATGCATTTAAAATGGCTTCCCTTGTCACTTACTATGTCTGTGAATCGACAAAGACATAGCAGGCTCACATGTAGTATAATGCAGCCTGTTTCAGGGCTGTAAGGCCTGCAAGAGGAGTGACTTACATATAGTGCATGCAGTGTTAGGAGGACATGGCACACAGGCTGAATGTCATGTCTTCTCTTTTGTCTGCACCAAGACATGCAGCATGCAATGGCAGCCTGTCATGTGCTTGGTGAGGGGGTCCCTTAGGGTGGTACAATTTGTGCTGCAGCTATTAGGGACCCTCTTTTGTACCCCAGGCCCTAGGTACCAGGGGTTATATTTACTAATGACTTATAGAGGGTGCTAAAGGTTTTGCCAATTTGGGAACAACAGTGTAGTTTTGGGAAAGAGCTCTGGCACTGGGGATCTGGCTAGCAGGGACCCAATGCACTTTCAGTCAAAATCACATCATGTACCAGGCAAAAAGTGGGTGAGGGGAGTAACCATGTCAAAAACCTTCCTACATGAGCCCCTCCCAAAGGAGGGACGGTGAAACTAACCTTTCCCAGAGAGAGTCCTCATCTTCTGTGGAAGAACCTAGGAAGGCCATCTGCATTGGCCTGGTCAGTTCCAGGTCTTTTTTCCACTGAAAAGTCCATTCCCTGTAAGGAGATGGACCACCTTAATAGTTTGGGGTTTAAACCTTTCATTTGCATTAGCCACTTGAGAGCCCGGTGGTCATGTTTGAACAAGGAAGTGAGAGCCAAACAAGTATGGCCTCTGCTTCTTCAGGGACCAAACCACAGCAAAGAGTTCCTGCTCGATGACAAACACTGCTCTCTGGAGAGTAACCTCCTGCTAATGAAAGGAACAGGTTAGTCATGGCCATCATCATTGATTTGGGATCGGACTGTTACTATCCCATGTTCAGAGGCATCTGTCTGCACTATGAACTGCTTGGTCTAATCTGGAGCTTTTAGAACAGGTGCTGAGAACATTTCTTCCTTCAGAGAGTCAAAGGTCTTTTAACAGCTCACTATCCAGTTTACTTTCTTGGGCATGTTTTTGGAGGTCAGTTCTGTGATAGATGCCACAGTGGTGCAAACCTCCTGTAGTACCCAGTCAAGCCAAGGAATGCCCTGACTTGGGTCTGGTGGTTGGAGCTACCTACTCCAGATTTGTCTTTATCTTGGGTTTCAGTGGTTGAACTTGGCCTCCACCTACAAAGTGACCCAAGTATACAACCTGACCCTGCCCTATCTGGCACTTGCTTGCCTTGATAGTGAGGTCTGCTCTTTCCAGAGCCTCAAGGACCTTGCCACAGTGGAGCAGGTGATCCTGGCAAGTGGAGCTAAACACAGCAATGTCATCAAGGTATGCTGCACTAAGGTCTTCGACCCCAGCCAGGACTTTATTCACCAACCTTTGGAAGGTGGCATGGGAATTCTTTAGTCCAAAGGGCATAACAGTAAACTGATAATGCCCAATAGGAGTGGAGAATGCCGATGTCAGACCTATCTGCCGGTACCCTTATGTGAGATCAAAAGTACCAAGATATTTGGCTGCCCCTAATCTGTCAATTAGTTTATCAGCCCTAGGAATAGGGTATGCATCTGTTTTGGTCACATTATTGAGCGCTATAGTCCAAACAAAACCGCATTTATCTTGTTCAACCCTGGGAATGAGGCTTGGGGACTAAGACAACTGGGCTGGCCCAGGGACTAGCAGAGTGCTCAATGACTCCCGAATCCAACATCTTGCTTACTCCAGCTTTGATGCTCTCTTTGACATGATCAGATTGTCTGTGGCTGTCCTTGGTGTCCACATCATGTGTGCACCAGGTAGCCTGACCAGTGATCAAAGAGAAGAGCTCAGCATACCGATGCAGTACTTGTTTGCAGTCAGTTTGCAGATGGTCAGTGAGGGTGCCTGAAAAGACCACTCCTCCAACTGAGACATCTTTGGGGTTGCTGGAGAGGAGATTCCGGTCTCAGCTTTCTGTCCCTCATCAGTGACCATGAGCATGGTCATCCGAGGTCTGTCATGATAGGGTTGAAGGCGATTTACATTGATAACCCTTTTGGGGTTCCTGCAAGAGCCAAGGTCCATCAAGTAGGGGACTTCCCCTTTTCTTTCCAGGATAGTGTAGGGTCCACTCCATTTGTCTTGGAAGGCCCTAGGAGCTACAGGTTCCAAAACCCACACCTTCTGCCCTGGTTAGAACTCCACCAGTGCAGCATTTTGGTCATACCAGAGCTTCTGGAGCTCTTGGCTGACCTCAAGGTTTTTAGAAGCATTTTCCATTTAGTCAGCCATTCGAGAGCGAAGGCCAAGCGCATAGTGCACAATATCCTGTTTAGGTTCTCTGAGAGGTCTCTCTCATCCCTCCTTCACAAGACAAAGTGATCCCCTCACAGGATGCTCAAACAGAAGTTCAAAGGGGGAAAACCAACACCCTTCTGTGGCACTTCCCTGTAAGCGAAAAGCAAGCATGGAAGTAAGACATCCCATCTCCTTCCGAGTTATTCAGGGAGTTCACCAATCATACCTTTCAATGTCTAGTTGAATCTTTCAACAAGGCCATTATGGGGTAGTGAACTTATAGATCACACCGCATTCAGCCCACATGTATTTCAAGTAGCCAGACATGAAGTTTGTACCCATGTCTGACATCACCCCCTTTGGAAAGCCCACTCTGGTAAAGTTACCAATGAAGGCCCTAACTACTGCAGGAGCAGTGGTAGTCCTCAGGCATATTGCCTCAGAATACCTGGTTGTATGATCCACTACAACCAGTATAAATAGGTTTCCTGATGCTGTTGGAGGGTCTAGGCGACCAACTATGTCAATCCCTATCCTCTCAAAGGGAACCCAACCACTGGAAGTTTAATTAAGGGGGCCTTTGGGTGGCCATCAGTCTTGCCACTGGCTTGACAGGTGGCACAGGAGTTACTAAACTCCTTCAACTTCTGGGACATACCTGGCCAGTAGAAGGGGTTCACCAACCTACTCCACGTTTTAGCCTAATGAAGATGCACAGCTAGGGGTATGTCATGGGCAAATGTGAGGAGAAATTCTCTATACTGCTGAGGCACTACCACTCTCCAGGTGTGGGGTCTCTGGCCTCAGTGTAAAGGAGTCCCTACTCCCAATAGGGCCTGTGGGAGCCACTGACATCTTCCTTTTCCTGATCAGCAGCTTGCTGTCTCAGGCCTTGAGAGTGGCACAGGTCCTCTGCCCCAGCATAGATCTTCCTTTGAGGGTCCCCTGGGCCCAAGAGCTCTGTTGTGTAAGGCCCAAGTTCCTGAGGCTCAGTTCCCTCTGGGATTGACAAGTCTTCTTCCTGAGAAGAGACCTTATCTTGTATCTGTGTAGAAGCTGGTTTCGCAGACTTATTGCCCTTTCTCTTGGTTGGTTAAGCCATTATTCCAGACCCCAACTCTTTTTCACCCTGTGCTTTGTACAGTGCTCTTGTTTTTACACACAGCCATTCAGGTATACCCAGCATAGCTGCATGAGTCTTTCAACCTCAGCCCATGCCGAGGACGCCAGATCATTGCCTAGCAGACATTGTACAGGGACTGCAGGAGATACTACCACCTTGTTTTGGCCAGTAACCCCTTCCCATTCTAAGGATACCATTCCCATGGGATATATCTTAGCCTGATTATTAGCACTGAGGACTGTATATGTCTCACAAGTCAAGTATTGATCTGAGGACACCAATTTCTCAATCACCATGGTGACACTGGCACCAGTGTCTCTCAGGGTTTCAACTATAAACCCACTGATATGTGGCTGTTGTCTGTATCTCTCCAGATTACTGGGCCAGACAACCAGGGCAGCTACATCCACACCACCCTCTCAAACTAGATATGCCTCAGGGAGTTCATTGACATGGTCAGGTCCCACTTGAAATCCCATCTGGAGACTCACCACTGCATTTACTGCAGGTGCACTAGAGGCATTTTTTTTGTGGGGACAGGTAGTGTCTCCAGTTCGGTGTCCAAGAGCTTTGCAGTCATGACACCAAGACTTTTGGGGATCTCAGTTTTTACCTCGGTACTCACCCTTAAGTCCCAGGCCCACCCTCCTGAGAAGAATTTTGGGGGCCTTTAGAAGACTCTGTTTTTATCCTTTTCCTGGTCACCATCTTTCCCTTGGGAGGGCCTTTTGGCCTCTTTCTTATGGTCAGTCCCTCCCCCCAGTTTTGGCCATCCTTGTTTTGACCCAGTTGTCTGCCTTCTTCCCCAACTCTAGGGGAGAAAGTGGACCTAGGTCTACCAGGTACTGTAACTTTTCTAGAACACAATTACATTGCAGATGCTCTCTTATAATTAAATTATAAAGCACATCAAAGTCTTGCACATTCTGTAACTTTTCTCGAACACAATCACATAGCAGATGCTCTCTTATAACTAAATTAGAAAGCCCATCATAATCTTGCATATTGTTACCTTTTAGCCAGCCACCTGGTGTTTTAGCTGAAAAGTCCACAAAATGTACCCAGGTCTGACTGTGGGTTTTTCGAGTCTCCCTAAACCTGATCCTGTACTCCTCAGTGGTGAGTCCAAAGCCCTCAATGAGGGTATCCTTCATGAGGTCATAGGACTCAGTGACTGCTCATTCAATGTCAGGAGCCTTTCCCTGCATTTACCAGAGAACAGTTCCCAAAGGAGAGAGCCCCAATACTTCTGGCTGACCATATCTGAACCATTTGGTGATATTATCGGCTTCTGAGTATTTTGAGACAATCCCTAGGCCCATCTCAGTTCTTTCTTTTTCTATAGCTAAGAGTTTAACCTCTAAGCCTATCCTCATAGTTAGTTCTAAAGATCTGCATCTTCAGTGAGACACTACTAGAAGTGTTCTCAGTGGAGGTATTATCTTAGGGGGTAGAGATGGAGTAATTGTTGGCCTCATCCACCTCTGTGTTCTCATCTTCCCCAGTGGGGGGATTTTTACTTGCCAGTGCCTGGTAATTATCTGTCTGCAACTGCTGCAGATGAGCTTTTGTGGGTTTGGTACCCATGGCAAGTTTCCATGCTTTACAGAGCTCCTTGAGACGGGTACTCTAAGGTGCTGCTGATAAGGTGCAATGTTGAGTTTCTGGGAAGGCCCTTACTCAGACATTGTTTAAAGTAGTTGGGAACTTTGTAAAGGTCTTACAAAAATTGCTAAATAGTTTTGTAAAAGGGACTTAACCAAGGCCCTACAGATATTTTTTAAAAATTAGAAAACGTTATTAATTGGAAAAATATTTAACTAGGAACAATTTTTGGATTCCTCTGTGGAATCAATTATCAACCAAGTGGTGCAGCAGATGTCAAGTCCTGTATCCCAACCACTGCCCCACCAATGTAGGAAGCTGGCCCTTTATGCGATATGTGCATTCCGTGTAAAGGATCCAGGGGTTCACCTGTGAGTGTAAAGGGCTTGCTATGCAATCCTGAAGTGCTCTACTTAGGGGTAGTGTAGTGGCGCAGGCTTAGGCTTAACACAGAGGACTGCAAGACCTCTGCAAAGACACGCAATCGTCAATAAATGAGACACAAGACTCAAGAAGGAGATCCACACAAATTTATAAAAATTGTATCTTTATAAATGTTTAGGCATCAGATAAAAATCGTTCAGGTAAGTATGTTTTTAAATAGGAATTATTTTCACTCTATAAAGTGGACAGTGCAATTTCTGAGTTCTGCAATGTAATCCTATGGGAGGAAAAGCCAGTTCTGCAAACAGAGTACAGCGACTTACAAGGCAAATCTCCTGGGGTCAAGGTGAGTAGTAGGCAAAGTACAAGGCAGTACTCACAGTACACCCTCATCGCCATTGAGACATCCTGGTACAGAGTGCAAAATGGGCGCAGGGTGCCCAATGAGTTCCTACGGAGATCAGTCACATCGAAAAGAGGCTGCAGATTTTGGCCAGGAGGCCAGTCGGGCTGAACCAAAAGTGGGGCTAAGGCCTCACGATGCCCAGGTACAGGTAAGCACCTTTGTTCCTCTTATCCACGGCTCAGGGGCGACAGATACAGAGGTGTCCTTATATGTTGGATTTTCTTTACCGGAGTGTTTGTGGTGGAGTGGGGCTATGTGCAGAGGCTGCAGGAGTCGTGGAGTCCAGGAGGGGTGAAACCACAATGAACTCGGACTCTGTAGGGCTGGGGAACCTTGTTGGTCCTGGTATTCCACTTCAACTCGAGTCGGAGACATCGGGTGCAGTGGTGCATCCAGGTGTTGGGTTTTGCTCGTTTCAGAGGCTTCAGAGTCTCTTCCTCTGGAGTTGGTTGGAGAACAGGTCCGCTGTTTACTGGAGGTCTTGAGTCTTTTTTGAAGGCAGGCAGTCCTCCCAGGTTTCTGGAGTCACAGCTGCAGGATGAGTCGACTTTGATGCAGATTTTTGACAAGAGATGCAGACAGGCCGGTTGGGTTGGTACCAGGTCAGCTGCTTCTTTTCTCCTCTTCTGCTTCCGCGGCTCTTCTGTGTCCTTGGTCTTGTTAGGTCATCAGGATCTGCTTCTTTGGTGCCTGGGGCTCCGCTAAATACTGGATTCAAGGGTGTTAGGCTAATGTAGGGTAGTAGCAAATGGGCTGACCCTTGGGTTCACTACGCCCACTATATGACCTCTTCCTGTGGGTAGTGGGCATAACCCTGTCCCAGAATGCCTAAGTTTGCCACCACAAAGATGGCTACTTCTGAAAAATCATGTCTACCTCGCAGTAGCCCACCTTAGAGGGGGTACTAGACTGGGGGTGAAATGCCTGCCTAGCTAATTTTTCCATCTGTCCAGGTGCCATATGGGCACTGGGCAGGGGTGGCTTTCTCTCCAGTGAGGGGAGTCAGGTTTGCATTTCAATGGCAGCAGCCCTTTGAGGCTTGCAGCCTTAGGAAGGCTTATCAGCGGGTCATTCTGTGGGAGGGGGCGTTACACCCTCTTCCCAGACAGGCTATTGTTATTGGCCTCCTGAGAGCAGAAGGCTCTCAACCTTGGGGTCCAGAACAGTGTCTTGGGTGGCAGGCTGGCAGAAACTGGTCAGCATGCACACCAGAGGCTGGTGGGGTTTTTCAGGAGCATCTCTAAGGTGCCCTTTGGGTGCATGTTTTGGTAAATCCAACACTGGCATCAATGTGGGTTCACCATATGAGATGTTTGATACCAAACATCCCTATGTTCAGTGAAGCCATAATGTAGTGGGGGAACTCGTACTGACCAGTGGCCAGCACATGCATTTAAAATGGCTTACTATGTCTGAGAATCGACAAAGACATAGCAGGGGCATGTCTACTTATGCAGATATGCCTTCACATGTAATATAATGCACCCTGCCTTAGGGATGTAAGGCTTGTAAGTGGGTTGACTTCCATATACTGCATGCAGTGTTAGGGGACATGCCACGCAGGCTGTGTGCCATGTCGTGCTTTCACTTTGTCTTCACCAAGACATGCAGCCTGTCATGTGCTTGGTGAGGGGTCCCTTAGGCAGCACAAATCCTGCTGCAGCCCTTAGGGACCCTTTTAAGTACCCCAGGTCCTAGGTACCAGGGATACTATTTGCTAGGGACTTACAGAGGGTGCTAAAGGTTTTGCCAATTTGGGAAGCAACTGTGCAGTTTTGGGAAAGAGCTCTGGCACTTGGGACCTGGTAGCAGGGATCCATTGCACTTTCGGTTGAAATCACATCATGTACCAGGCAAAAATTGGAAGTGTAACAATGTCATAAAAAGGCACTTTCCTACACTTGTTTAACAAAAAAGAAAAAAAAATGCAATAAAATATCACTATGTCAGTAAATAAACCAAAGAACACACGGACTCCAATTACAAGCTACACAACGATGTAATCATCAATGAAATGCCTGTGGTCTTGAAGGACAGTCCATTCAAGCAACATCAATATGTGAGAAAGCCCTAAGGGTCAATGGTAGAAGTGAGATGAGTGAAAGCTCACTTCCTCTAAACTACTTATTGCGTTTCCTTTTTTAAAGTATTGGTGACCTGAGGTCTCTAAGAAGGTTAAAGCTGCCTGCAGCAAGATCTAAAAAAAAAAAAAAAAGTCAAATCACACATCAGTATGCAGAACCCAATGCTGAATATGAACAAGCCAAGCAATTACTTAGAGAAGTGTTTTCAATCAGTGTGAGGCAAAAGGAAGAATGGATTTTCATTCTGCAGATGTACTCACCGCTTTTGATCTGTAATTCTTAATAGAGTCCACAAATTTCAGCCTTTCCTGCTCCTCCTCCACCAAATATGAACCTTTGTTAGAAAAGACAGTGATACAATTAGTGCTTCCTACAAGGATTTAACAAGAAAATGTATGAGCAGTAAGGCTTTTTTCACAACTGAGTACTATATGTGATAGTAATGCAAGTCTGGCTTCAGGGAGTTGGAGAGAACAGGGTTAAAGCACTTGCTGAGAAGAAGCTGGAGAGAACAAGGGAAGAATGCCAAAGGGCCTGTAGGAATCTGTATTCGGACACCAACAGCTGCAGAAATTGTGGAAACTGCCCTGGCTCATGAAGAGCGGGAGGTGATGGGTAGCAATGAGGTCTCTGGTGAGTTAAATGGTACAGCATTGCTGGCCATGGACAGTAATACAGACTGGTTCTGGATGCTTTATTGTGAAGGTGATAGAGAGAATGCTGGACTGTGTAAGGAAAGGTGCAGAGAATGTTGCATTAGTGCTGGCTGTTAGTAGTAGCACAAGTACATTATTGAATGTGAAGAACATGCATATCCTTACTGAAGAGCGGATGGATGCCCACGCGCGTGAAATCTGTTTCCTTGACTCGTTTGATGGATTCTGGCGAAGGGGTAGGCCGCGACTTGAGATACTGTCTGTAGGCATTCTCAGACACCCTCTTCAAATTCTGCAGGTCTAATGATGCTTCATGATCCGCTATTAGTAGGGACTCCTCATCATCAATGATGCTCTGTGGGGCTCTGCCAATTACTCCATCAGGGTCTGAAAAACAACAAAGAAGGATCTGAACACATGGAATGGACATGAACAGCAGCGGTTGTCTTCCACTAACATTAGCAGCCTAGTAGTTTAAAATGGTTTCCTCTTGCAAAACAATTGCCAACTGGGCCAAGTAGTCGCATGTTAACACCAAAATCCTTCCTCTCCTCAGCCTGTTGCTTGCACAGTTCCCATATACCCTCACTTGTCCAGGCCAAGGCGACAAGGGAAGTTTCTCCTTACCTGCCGGAGGGTCTTGAGGATTAGTCAGCTTTAGAGGGCGCCCCAAGAACAGGTGCAGATCAAGGATGTATGGAGTCTCATCTATTGCAACCAATGAGTAGGCAGTACCACTGCGGCCAGCCCTAGCAACACGGCCTGAAAAAAGGAAAAGGTTGAAATTAGAGAAGGTAAGAGTAAAGGAGGACAGTGGGAAGGCTGTATTAAAGACAAGTAAACAGAAAGAAGCAACAGAAGATCCACACAAATATCACACTGTCTTTATAATTATTTACCCTCAACCCACCACTATCCACAGTCTAGTCTTGTTCCTTGGCCATCACCACTGCTTTTGAAACAGATGAACACACTTCTTTTCTCTGCTCTTCTTTTTGGATTACTGATACCCACACTTTCCTAGTTTTCTTTTCTTCATTTCCACTATCTTGGTTTGAGTACAATTTGAACTCACTCCTTCTACAGAGGGTTCTAAAATATTGTTGCATCTATTATATCTTCATGAGGTCTAACATCACACTTCTAGCCAAGAATCTCCTATGATATCTAGCTCAATGGCACCAATTCCACTGTTCTCTCTTGAACTCAGTCGCTCAATCTTGATGCGATACGTATGTGAATATTCTTCTTTCCTTTCTTTTAACTAATGTATCTCTTTCGTATCTATTTCTCGTGTCGCCTCTCTACTTTTGCCCACAGTTTGTGGGTCTGGTTCTTTCTCCAGTCGCATCTTTTTGTCATGCCTGTAGATTCCAGCCTGATACAGCTGTAAAAAGGACTCCGCTGACCTTTCAAACAGGTCTCTACCGTTTACTTCCACTGGCTCGAAAATTGTTCTCAATCTGCTGCACTTTCTGCTCGAGTCTTAGATGTACTTTAGCTTTTTTAACACTTCCATTTACCCCCTTGTAGGAAGTTGGCTCTGTATGTGCTATTTCAAAGTAAGGAATAGCATGCACAGAGTCCAAGGGTTCCCCTTAGAGGTAAAATAGTGGTAAAAATAGATAATACTAATGCTCTATTTTGTGGTAGTGTGGTCGAGCAGTAGGCTTATCCAAGGAGTAGTGTTAAGCATTTGTTGTACATACACAGACAATAAATGAGGTACACACACTCAGAGACAAATCCAGCCAATAGGTTTTTGTATAGAAAAATATATTTTCTTAGTTTATTTTAAGAACCACAGGTTCAAATTCTACATGTAATATCTCATTCGAAAGGTATTGCAGGTAAGTACTTTAGGAACTTTAAATCATAAAAATTGCATGTATACTTTTCAAGTTATTGACAAATAGCTGTTTTAAAAGTGGACACAGTGCAATTTTCACAGTTCCTAGGGGAGGTAAGTATTTGTTAGATTAACCAGGTAAGTAGGACACTTACAGGGCTTAGTTCTTGGTCCAAAGTAGCCCACCGTTGGGGGTTCAGAGCAACCCCAAAGTTACCACACCAGCAGCTCAGGGCCGGTCAGGTGCAGAGTTCAAAGTGGTGCCCAAAACACATAGGCTTCAATGGAGAAGGGGGTGCCCCGGTTCCAGTCTGCCAGCAGGTAAGTACCCGCGTCTTCGGAGGGCAGACCAGGGGGGTTTTGTAGGGCACCGGGGGGGACACAAGCCCACACAGAAATTTCACCCTCAGCAGCGCGGGGGCGGCCGGGTGCAGTGTAGAAACAGGCGTCGGGTTCGCAATGTTAGTCTATGAGAGATCTCGGGATCTCTTCAGCGCTGCACGCAGGCAAGGGGGGGATTCCTCGGGGAAACCTCCACTTGGGCAAGGGAGAGGGACTCCTGGGGGTCACTTCTCCAGTGAAAGTCCGGTCCTTCAGGTCCTGGGGGCTGCGGGTGCAGGGTCTCTCCCAGGCGTCGGGACTTTGGATTCAAAGAGTCGCGGTCAGGGGAGGCCTCGGGATTCCCTCTGCAGGCGGCGCTGTGGGGGGCTCAGGGGGGACAGGTTTTGGTACTCACAGTATCAGAGTAGTCCTGGGGTCCCTCCTGAGGTGTTGGATCTCCACCAGCCGAGTCGGGGTCGCCGGGTGCAGTGTTGCAAGTCTCACGCTTCTTGCGGGGAGCTTGCAGGGTTCTTTCAAGGCTGCTGGAAACAAAGTTGCAGCCTTTCTTGGAGCAGGTCCGCTGTCCTCGGGAGTTTCTTGTCTTTTCGAAGCAGGGGCAGTCCTCAGAGGATGTCGAGGTCGCTGGTCCCTTTGGAAGGCGTTGCTGGAGCAGGATCTTTGGAAGGCAGGAGACAGGCCGGTGAGTTTCTGGAGCCAAGGCAGTTGTCGTCTTCTGGTCTTCCTCTGCAGGGGTTTTCAGCTAGGCAGTCCTTCTTCTTGTAGTTGCAGGAATCTAATTTTCTAGGGTTCAGGGTAGCCCTTAAATACTAAATTTAAGGGCGTGTTTAGGTCTGGGGGGTTAGTAGCCAATGGCTACTAGCCCTGAGGGTGGGTACACCCTCTTTGTGCCTCCTCCCAAGGGGAGGGGGTCACAATCCTAACCCTATTGGGGGAATCCTCCATCTGCAAGATGGAGGATTTCTAAAAGTTAGAGTCACTTCAGCTCAGGACACCTTAGGGGCTGTCCTGACTGGCCAGTGACTCCTCCTTGTTGCTTTCTTTGTTCCCTCCAGCCTTGCCGCCAAAAGTGGGGGCCGTGGCCGGAGGGGGCGGGCAATTCCACTAAGCTGGAGTGCCCTGCTGGGCTGTGACAAAGGGGTGAGCCTTTGAGGCTCACCGCCAGGTGTCACAGCTCCTGCCTGGGGGAGGTGTTAGCATCTCCACCCAGTGCAGGCTTTGTTACTGGCCTCAGAGTGACAAAGGCACTCTCCCCATGGGGCCAGCAACATGTCTCTGGTGTGGCAGGCTGCTGGAACTAGTCAGCCTACACAGACAGTCGGTTAAGTTTCAGGGGGCACCTCTAAGGTGCCCTCTGTGGTGTATTTTACAATAAAATGTACACTGGCATCAGTGTGCATTTATTGTGCTGAGAAGTTTGATACCAAACTTCCCAGTTTTCAGTGTAGCCATTATGGTGCTGTGGAGTTCGTGCTTGACAGACTCCCAGACCATATACTCTTATGGCTACCCTGCACTTACAATGTCTAAGGTTTTGTTTAGACACTGTAGGGGTACCATGCTCATGCACTGGTACCCTCACCTATGGTATAGTGCACCCTGCCTTAGGGCTGTAAGGTCTGCTAGAGGGGTGTCTTACCTATACTGCATAGGCAGTGAGAGGCTGGCATGGCACCCTGAGGGGAGTGCCATGTCGACTTACTCGTTTTGTCCTCACTAGCACACACAAGCTGGCAAGCAGTGTGTCTGTGCTGAGTGAGGGGTCTCCAGGGTGGCATAAGACATGCTGCAGCCCTTAGAGACCTTCCTTGGCATCAGGGCCCTTGGTACTAGAAGTACCAGTTACAAGGGACTTATCTGGATGCCAGGGTCTGCCAATTGTGGATACAAAAGTACAGGTTAGGGAAAGAACACTGGTGCTGGGGCCTGGTTAGCAGGCCTCAGCACACTTTCAATTGTAAACATAGCATCAGCAAAGGCAAAAAAGTCAGGGGGCAACCATGCCAAGGAGGCATTTCCTTACACCCCTACTATGCATTTCTCTCTCCCTCTTGTTTATCTGTATTTGTCCCAGTTTTCTTCTTACTTTCTGTTTCAGTTTCTCTCCATTTCATTTGTGTTAATCAATGGATTGATATCTCTTACCTACTTTCACTTGAAACACTCTACACATACAAAACCTACTTTCAATTTTCAAGGTTAGGCTTGTCCCTTCCAAACTTCCTTGTAAAAAGTCTCACTTATATTTTTAATTCTCTTTTGAAACACAAACTGTTTCTCAGTATCCTGGTTTCACTACTACTCTGCATTAATTTAGTACCTTTATAAATTTACAAATCAATGTGTTTGTTCTTTTGCTCACTCTTAGCTATTTTCATATGAATTACTTGTCTAGTCTTTGCAACTTTTCTTTTTACCATGCCATTTGCTGTGCAGCTCTCTGGTGTAATCACTTTACAAATTAAATACAATGAAAATGTGCTCTCTTTGTTGCTTTATGTGCTTTCCCTTTATGCTTCTTCTGTTGCTTCATACCCACATGCTCTTTTCCGTATCTCGCTAGTTGCATGTGCTCTTCTCGGAGGCCGCACACACTTTCCCTGAATCTCTTTTCAGACTCCATGCACTCTCCCTATATCTCTCCTCTATAGCCCCATGCAGTCATCTGCATATTCTCTCAGCAATTACTCAGAATCTTACATTTCTTATCAGCATCAACTTTCTCTTTACTCCATCATTTCTTTTCAGTTCCCTGTGTGTTCACTATATTCTCCCCGCCTCTCTTGGTCATGGCTACTTGTACTCTATATGCTTTTCTGCACTGGATTCTTTCATTATCCAGCCATCATCCCTGGATTTTCTTAAGAATCATAAACTGTTATCAAGTAACTCCACGACCTATAGGAGCATTTGTATCCTTCAGTTCCCTGAAAATCACCACAGTGCTTGTTAATCACTTGTTAAATATTGTCAGTTTGCGGAGCAATTGGTGCCTCTCTCTACATCTCTCTGTAATAGTTTCTTATACTCTCCCACCAACTTGCATCATGAGTACAGTCTCTCAACATTTCTTACAATGATTCCTCTTCTCATGTCACAGGTCCCTACACTCTTTGCAAATCTCCCCAGTTCTCCTCAACATCTCCCTGCTTCACTTCTGACATGGTTTGTATGCTGCATATCTCCATAGTGGAGAGCTGCAGGAAGAAATGGTTTCTTATTCTGCTTGCTTTTTTTCTTCATCACATTCTTCCTCTGTCTATAAAACGGTCAACGGTTCTTTATATTCTACCTGAATCTTACTTCTGAAGCTCCATGCAATCTTGGATCTCTCTTCCGCTGTTTTTAAGCTACACACGGAGTAGTTCCTTGCACTCTATGTATAGCTCTCATCCGTTCCTCAAGCTGTTCATGCATATCTCCTCATCCATTACTAGACTGTCCTTCATTTACATTTACCAGCTTCTAAGCCACTCTAGCATTTCTGCCCATCAGCACCTTAGGCTGTCATGCGTTTGACACCATCAGCTTCTCATGCTGTCTAGAACCTCACTTTATTAGTTTGTTAGGCTGTCTTTGCATTTTCATCCTCAATTCATTAGGTAGTGCCAGTATCACACCTCATTTGTTAGTGGCATGCATCTATTGGTTCCCTAGTTTTCCCTGCATTTCTCCTCTTCAGTTCCTTAGGTTCAGTTCCCTAGATTGTACTGCACTTCTCATCAGTTTCCTAGACTATCCAGCATCTATCAGTTGCTTATGCAGTTTTGCATCTCTCATCACTTACTTATGTTGCCCTGCATCACTTCCTTCCACTGCCCTGTCTCTCCTCATCAGATCTAGCAATTACCCTGTTTTTCTGATCATCAATTAATGCTTTCTGTAGATTTTGTACATTTCTGTCTAGAATTGACATACGTTCTTCCTATTTCCAGACACTGGCCAGGAAAACTAAATTGTGATGTTAAACAGATACAAGATAAGGAGACTAGTAATACACTGGTTGAGCCCCAACACATCTAGCCTAGAAGACTGTATAAGGGATGAAGTTAAAAGGGACATAGCAGAAGAAATCAGGATGGAATTCACAAGTAGAGATGAAAGTTACAGATGAACCCCCACCTTAACTGTGTGGAGAAAGATAATATATTAAGAGGCAATCAAAAGAAAGACAAACAATCATTATGCATATAATTGTAATAACAGATAACGTTGTACAAAGATTTGCAATGCGCTGTTGGCTGTGTAATATTCCTTTCCTCTTGAATAATGTTCATATGTTCCTGCTTGAAACTGAAAACCAAAAATTGAATACACATGTAGTTAAAAAAAGAATACAGATACAAGACTGGCTTTATCTCATATCTGTTGATGTCAACTGAAAAGCTTCTCTTTCCGATACCCAGTGCCACACTTCTATGTGATCCTGCGGTGCTACCACTTCTTCATATTAGGCACGCACTTCCATCCATGAAAGGCAGAATCGTCTTCCTCACCAATGTCTTAGAAGTAATCCCACACCATCATGTCCTAGTGACTTACAAACCCCTTAATAGTGTTAATGCAAAAATACAGAGGGTGCGGGATATGTTAAAACAGAAAAGCAAAGCACTACATTTAGTGCCACATAACAATCTGAAAACAATAAGTGGGGTGGGAGGCAGATGAGCAAATCTGTCCATATAATCCTCTGAATTTTTCTAATGAACAGCTCTCAGAGTAAGAAGAGTTGTTAACTTCCATGCTCGTTCAGCTTTTGGTGTCCCTATAGAATGACTGCTTCTCTTGGATGAAAAAAGGTTCCGTCCCCATTGCTTTCTGCAATCTCTTTCTTGAAATTACTGCTAGAGTTAGAGGAGAATTTGATATCAACGCACTCCCATGTTTGACTCTTTTCCGACGGGGTTCAGTAATGGATGCAAAAAGAAACAAATGCTGTCCAAGATCACAAAGGCATTTACGAACAAAGCCAACTAACACTTGCCACCAAACATCCTGCCCAAGCGTAAGTGCACATCACAGATACTCACCTACTCTGTGTAGAAAGAGCTTGGCCTTGGGCGGAACATTGTAGTTGACCACATTGTCCAGCATGGGGATGTCAATTCCACGGGCAGCTACATCTGTCACAATCATCACCGAGCACTTGCCATGCACAAATTTGCCAATATTTATTTTGCGAGCTGTCTGATCCAGAGAGCTGTAGATGTGGGAGCAGTTTATGCCCTCCACAGTTAACAGCTGAAGAGAAACAAAGAGATTGAGGGTTATTAGAAAGAGAACGCCGTTTTAGCTACTGAATGTCATGGTACACTTAATACAAGCATTGACAAATTCAGTAATTTAGTCTTTTGCATAGAAAAAGGTTATCATCATGAAATTCTCGCAAGTATGCAAAGAACACAGCATATGTAATGACAAACGCTCGGGAGTGCGTCAATACAGGTTTATTCTTTAACACTAATTTCAGCCCAAAATATCACTAAGGCCAGCTTTATGTATTCTCTCATAGTCCTTTGCATACCAACAGTTTAATAATCCTGGTTAATGTAATTTTGTCAGCAGTAATAGTCTATTATTATTTGGGGTGCTTCAAACGTAGCAAACCAAGGTACAGCCCCAACAGAATATGCAAGGAAAGTCTGAGACTAGATCAGTGCCAGGACAGGAAAATTAACTTGTACAGCGGTGCAGTCCAACTGCATGCTCATGTGCCCACAGTTCTGGCCTCAGCTACAGCACCATTCTTTCTTCAGAAAGGACTTCAGAGCTAGGTGTCTGCCTTTCTCCAGCTCTATGAGTTGTTCCACAAACTCTTTACCAGTCACCGCCTGTTTCGTGCATTCTACCTGGGCATAGACGGGAACACATACCTTGGGAGGCATAATGGGAGTGGGAACTCCTATTCCAATAAGATGAAACATAGATTTGTGTGAAAGAAAATCAATACACAATGTCTGGGCTGGAAGAGTAGAGTAGGAGGGGCAAGCACTGAGACAGAGAAACAAGAGATGAAGCAGCCATCACCAGAAAGAACCAATGGAGCTAGAGAGACAGAGGTGTTGGAACCAGTCATACAGGAGAATGCAGAAGGCAGAGCAAGGTAAAAGTACAACTCAAGAGTACAAGATAATGAGTAAGCACTAGCAATGGCCTGTGATAATCAGAGGTTATACATTTTCAAATGCTGTTCTAGCTCAGATCTGAGATTGTGCAGGCACAGAATTCCTGTTGCTGGCGTGCAAAGCAATGTAAGTCATGAAGAGGTGAGAGATCAAGAGGATAAACAGGAACATTTGCTGAAAAGAGATGCTCTGCCTCTATGCATGAGCAGGCACAAGACATTGATCCTCACTCAGGCCTTACCTCCTTTAGGTACTCTGCATGGTGCTTTGTGGCAACAAATACAACAGTAAGTTCTTGAGGCTTCACTACATTACGTAGCAGGTGAAGAAGGATGGCAGGCTTGTCATCAGCACGTGTAAGGAAGAAGGCAAGCTGTAAAAATTAAAGACATTGGGCTCAGCTATTATTTATCAGTACTTTGGGCACTTTGTCTTTGTGATGCCAAGACCTACATTTTAATATTACAATTCCTCTTCCTTTATCACATCTGCAAATTGAAAGAGAAGATGTCTGTATCAGAAATAGGTAATAGATCGCAGAAGGCCAGTATAAGCTCAATTGTGTTTGTCTTTAAGCAACAACCTTACGGATGACTTGACTGATTCTATTATTGAGCCCATATTATGATGTTCTCTCGCCTAAGAAGATTTGGATTTACTGTACAAGATAGATTCGCACTTAAGGCAAACACCTTATTTTATTAATGCATAAGCAAAGTCAGAAGATCCTCAGATTTGGATAGAAGTCCTTTATCGGTGAAGCTATTGCACTACTACTAAGGTACTAAACTTAATGTGAACAAAAATCTTATCTCTTTAATAGTGCCTTTTCATCAAATGTTAATGTAAAGTTATAATTAGAGTTGCTTAGAAGTTACTAATATTTTAAAAAATTGAAATTTACTGAAAAAACACAGTTAAAGTGCAATTATGGTTACAAAATGAAACCTACAAAAACTGAAATTCACCAGTTGTGGTTAGGTGAAATAACCCTAATTCACACCCCCTTCATGCACTGCTTATGACATCACTCCTAACATGTTAAATGACACCACTTATGACATCCCTTATAACACCTATGATAGAGCTGTTAAACTGTGAACCATAAATCCATATATAATACAGGAATAAAAAGAGCCCCTGTTCATGTGCAGCAGAGAGAGACTGTCTGCAAAGGCATGGATGCTAGGCCTAGGCTAGCGCCAGGCCTGCCAGCCAACTTCCTATGTGTGTGACTGAAGGCATACACAGCAAGATTCGAGCCCACAAGGCATTGAATGCAGGGACCAGGCGTATAACAAGCCATGTTGCTAAAAAACATTTTGTAGGGCTGAAGTTTATATGTGGTGATTTTTGGCTGTCCACAAACGTTTCAATGCAGGTCTTTGGGGACTGTCAGGCCCGGCCACCAACCTAGGCCACACAGCTGAAGGTTCTGTGCAGTGGACTGGCTGTTCTGCAGGGTTGGGTGCATGGATGGCATTGCACAAGGCCTAAGGATTGGTTGCTTGCTGAGGGGTGGCAAATGGACATGTAACACCTGTAGGTCAGGCCCTGAAGCCAGCTCTACATTGTGGATAGTGCAAAGGTTGTATTCTAAAAGAGCGGACTGCCTTTGGAGGGCTGGTCGTAGCACCAGGCAAAATTCAATACCCAGCAGCTAGCCTCTCTTGGGCACCAGCAAAGATCATATGAAGTGTGAGTTGGTCTCTCACAGAGGGATGGGTACATGACCTGGTCCTGTGGATAACACCGGCTCTGCATGGCCAAAGGCAGAGTATTAGCATCTCTGGATGCCGTCATCAGGGACATGGTAAACAATGTCATTTCAGCTGTCACCACTAATTTAATCAATAATGTCAATTAACATGTCATAAGCGGTGCATGATGAGACGCAAGTTATATTTACCTTATCTGACCATAACTGTAAATTCCAGTGATTTTTAGATTTTGTCTTGTGACCACAATTGCACTTTAACAATTTTTTCACTGAATTTTAGAGGTTTATATTTTACCATACACTAATGTCTTATAAGGAAAGCTAACTTTACTTTAACCTTTGTTTCCTTCTGTGAATTTGGTGTTTTTTTAAATCATATAAATCATCCAAAAGACCTTGGACCTATCCTGCTATTAATGAATAAACTAGCAACACGGACTGGTTGCGGGGCCTATGCCTAACCCAACCTAGTGGTTAACCGGCAGGCCTGGCCTATCTTTATTTTTAGCATATTTATTTCTACAGGGAAACATTTTTTCCAATGTAAACTTCTTTTAAAGCAAGTGCTTCATTATTTTTCACGTACGTGAAGCACAGAGGAGAAAAGAAATAAACAGACATGGCCCAAAAATAAAAGTTGTTTCTGTTGTTTTTAGAAATTAAATTCTGATATACTTGGTGGACTTTTCAGTGTTAAGGAATTTCAGATTGTAGGGGTACAGTCAGGAAAGGACCAGGACAAAGATTGACACTTCTTGGACGCAGATTTTCAGAGAATTAGAAATTCAGATGATTATTTGAGGGAGTTGGCGTAGAGTACTTTGTGTCCGCAGCATGAGTTCTGAGAAAGCATTTGGCCACAAGGACAATCAAGACCAAGGTGATGTGATCAAATCATCTATTACCTGTGGCTGGCTAAGCGGAAGCAGGGACGGCAGTTTTTTGGTCTGCAACAGGAATCATATGAAACCCTGTCAAAAAAGCATTGCTATAGACCTTTCGAATGACGACCAGTGTTTGAATTTGGAATGTAGGATGCAAATGTTTAATTCCTTTCATTAATTTCATTTGGTAAAAGGCATTTTGGCTGGATAGCTGAGAAAGGTCTAAATGTGTAGGTTTTCATCTGGTATGAAGCCCAAAAATTAGACCAGGGGTCTCAAACCTTTTCTGTAGTGAGAGCTACTTCTGATCAGTGAAAATCACTGTGAGCTACTGAAGGCCAAGGCACTCGCGCAGTGTTACTAGACACTCCCTGCCCAGCTCACCGACTAAGTCTAATGTCCATATAGCCAGAAACTACGGTTGGAACAAAATACTTTTTGACTACGGGCGACATGTGCCAGTGAGAGTGCGGTCTTGTGTGTGTAAGGTTTGGATATATGTGAATAGGTGAAAGAGAGACTGTCATATGCACTTGTCACACAGGACATATTTTTCCCCATATGTGGGGCCGTTATATGTATAACACAAACATACAGCCATTTTTTAAATGGGGGAATTGAATTTTAAAGTGCATAATAATGTTCTGCAAAAATATTTATAATATGAAATATTTTTCCACACTTTAAAAATGTCAGTGTCGCTTTTATAACATCAGGCATTTTGCACCCAGTGGCCTGTAGACAGGGTGCCACATTTATAACAGAAAAATACAGCCATTTATTTACACTCAGAGTGAAGAAACACGTTTATGAAATATTAAGACATAACTGGCTCAATATTTCATATGAATATTTTTCTTCACTTTAAATTTCTCTGATTTAAAAAGAAATGCAGTACTTTTCAGGTATAAATATAGTACAGTATCTACTGGCCACTTGGAGCAAGAGGCCTGCTGTTTTTAAATGTGACACTTTGAAATGTGACAAAAATAAAATGAAAAGTTAACTTAATCATTCATTTAACACTTCATTTTAATTTTCTCAAGTTTAAAAGCATTCAAAATCATCATTTTGATCTCAAGCTAGTAGACAAGGACTTTTAGTTAAGAGTTAAATGCCTCATTGATTCAGTTCTTCACCTCTGTGTCCTCGGTTCATAAATCTGACTCCGGCACTGCTCATTATCAGGTCCTGCTATCTGGAGCCTGAAGATAATATTGTAAAATAAGCACAGCCTTCCCTTACCTTTAACAAGCATTTGCAATGCAATAGGTCTCGCGTCTGCTCGAGTTACAGCTATTAGCATTGTAAATTCCTAACTGGACTTTTCTTGCCACATAAATTGAAAATGAAAAGTAAAACAGTTGACATAAGCAAACCAATTCAAAGCGCCACGGCCGCCATGAGTGTGAGCGCGAAAGAGACACAAAAGTTCAAATGTTTGCTTGCGGTCATTTATTCAAGAAACAGGGTCGATGGCCATGGCGGTAACAAAATTGCTCCAAGGAGGGACAAACGTGGAGCATTTATCAATAATAACAAATGATTTTTGAAAGGCAAGCCCATGAACGAGTGATAGTGATGGGCATGAGGTGGGTATGGTTAAAAGCCTACATATAGATTACGTTAGAGCGCTAGCGCGCTTGATCTAAAATGGAAATGTGACCCTGTGCTTATTTAAAAATTAACTCCAGGTTGTGAGCTACTCTGAAGGTGTTTCCAAACTACTGGTATCTTGCGATTGACTGGTTGGAGACACCTGAATTAGACACTAGTCCTTAAAATGGCGTTAGTGTTAAGTTCAGAATGAAAAACAGCCAGACGGTATAAGGAAATTTGGAGGTAGCAGGAGAAATGAGAGGAAATTCAGTCTTTTGGGGATTTATTCTCAGGTCGTTTTGAGACATTCAAAACTGCAACCGCTTCAGTTTGTTAAGAAGCCCAAGGATACACGATTCAGATTAAATCTTCAGGTATGTCTGGGTGTCATGAGCATAATGATGACAGTTATATTCTGAGTCATGCTAGATTTCTCTAATAGGCATATAGAGAAAGAAATGTTTCAATCCTAAAGTTTAGCACCAGGGGGCTCAATGCATCTGCTTGATGGGGCAGAAACACAAGCTGTCATTTTTTTTTACCTGCTGAGAATAAAATAGGAAAGTATATAAAAAAAAAAAGTGATGGGTGGAATGCTTGAAATTATCTCAGCCGGGGGTAATTACTTGGGCTGCATTTGACACCATGTCACCTAAGTTTAAACCCAGCCATATGCAAATCAGTCTTAATTCAGTCATATGCAAATCACAGTCCAGCCCGAACTGCCAGGCCAGGTCTTCCCTGGATTGGAAAACAAGCAACTCAAAACTGTTTCACCCCGATTTGGGTTCTGCAGTCAGGTGTAGCTTGGTGTGCAACTGAAATCAAGCTATGCCTGACTGAAGAGCTCCAATGAGGTTCTAGAACAGGGATCTCCAACGAGGTGCTCGGGAGCTACTGGTAGGTCAACAGCACCCTCCTAGTAGCTCTCAGAGGTGAAGACAAGCCTGATACCCTCAATTAGAGGGTCTCTGCATCTTAATTAAAGTAGGACTATTCATCTAACGAGCCTTAGAAAAGCAGCCAACCAAACCAATGGCAGGTTCTCGTGACAACACTCAATTCCAAACTGAATCCACCTATGGGGTCTGCACATGACCATCGGTCTCCACTGCCAATATAGCTAAGTCACCAGGAGACTGGCCATGTTGTCACACTAGGCATGTGAACAGTGGGCAATGAAAGAAGAGTTGTAGCAGTAGCTTGAGCAGTTAACTAGTGGTGTCCCCACACCCAAAGTGTGGGACCACAAAAGCCAGAGTAAAAATGCATTAGCTGGGTGCATGATCAGTCAAGAAGCTGAGGAGAGCAGACTATGGGTGTTAGAAATGTGGTTTCTGGTTGGGTATACACCTTAGTCAGGCAGAACTCACCACTCTAGTCAGGGTAAATCACGTACACACCCTAAATTAACCCATTCTCACCCTCTGGTAGCTTGGCGCAGAGCAGTCAGGCTTAACTTAAGAGACAATGTGTAAGTATTAGTACCACACACATACCTACATCCAGTGAAACACCCCAAAAAGGCTCCACACTGGTTTAAAGAAAATATTTAATATTTGTCTATTAAAATCAGGACCAAAACAATACAAAGATCCAATCAATACATTTTGGAGTTATTACTTTCAATCATTCGAAAAGTATAATCAAAGCAGTGCTTTAGTAAACTGTGCATTCCCCAACAGTTTCAGTACCTTTGAGAAGCAGAAACTCAGGAGGGATCTGGGGTAACATTCCTTGTGGACCTCACGCTGTCCTCATGGAGCGAGGTTTATGAAAGAAAGGGAACTGGGGAGAGGCAAATCCTTGGGTGCCTCTCTTAGGATAAATATGGTACCACAGTGTTCGAAGTAGAAGTACGTGGAGCTCCTGGCAGCAAGGTTATGGTGCAGGCGTGGAGCGTCTCCTTCCCCGGCTCGAGTCGAGGCTGAGTGCACCTCTCCTCAGGTAGATACGTCCTTGGCCACAACAGTGGAAGTTCCTGGTTGCAGATTTGGTGGGTGGGCTGCTAGGACCTCAGGCACTGGCGAGCCTGCCACCGCTGCGATGCAGCCGCCAGCCTTGTGTCTGTCGGTGACTGCCTTAGCCACACTCAGTAGCTTGTTGAGGGGAGCATGTATCGTATAAGGGTAGGCACCAAGGGGGGGGGGGGGGGGGCAGAGGTAGTGCTGCTTCTATGGTATGAGAACCCAACCCTATTGGGGTAGCATTACTGAGCACAGGACAGCCAATGAAGTTAGGAGTTGTCCTGTGGGTAAGACAGGGAACCAACTGCGGTTACAAGCGCGGTGGTGCTCGAGACCTATGGCAGGGGCTAGGTGGCAGACCCCTGGACTTGGCTTGAGGATTCCTTGGGCTGGGCAGAGGTCAGCAGGCAGGCTCCCGAAGAAGGGCAGCAGAAACAGAGCAGAGTCAGGCAAAGCAAGGTGGCAATCCTTCTGGCTCACCAGCCATTACTCCAGCAGAGTTTATTCCTGATCCATGAGAGAACTACTGAGTGGCTCAAGAGACCCAGTACTTATAAAAGAAAGTGCCTTTGATGTGAGGGATGACCACAGAAGAATCCTTGTGAAGTGCACAGGCCCCCTATCAGGTCAGTTTCTGATCCAGAAAGTCAGTGCAAGGTAATCAGTCTCTTTGTGTGAACTCTAGTCCTTACCCTTTGAAGTGTAAGCCCTTCCCAACCTCCTCCCACGGAAGACCCATCATTATGCAGATTAATGCAGATGTGGCTGAGTGTTGTGGGTGCCTGAGGGGAATGCACAAGTGGAGCTGTCACCTAGCCCAAGCCAGAGTTGTATTGGAGATAGGCTGTAGGGACACAGGGCATAGTGCAGAGAAATGTCCCCCTTCTAAAAGTGGCATTTCTAAAATAGTAATAATAAATCCGACTACCAGTAGAGAGGATTTATTATTCCCATTTCAATGATATTAAACATAATGCAACTACTCTCCCAGATCAGGAATTACAGCTTAATGATTGTGTAAGGAACTCCTAATGTTAGCCTATGAGAGGGAGAGGCCTCACAGTAATGAAAAATGACTTTTAGGAGATTTTAATTACTAGGACATAAAAAAAACAAAGGTACATGTTCTACCTTTTGCTTACATAGCACCCTGCCCAACGGGGTACCTTATGGGTTACATATGTTAAAAAATAAAAATAGGGGGGGGGGGGGGGGGGGGAGGGGGGAGGGGGGGGCTTGGCAGGAGGTTTTGGATGCCAAGTCAGGGTGGCAGTAAGACTGCACATGCAGGTTCTGCAGTGGCAGGCCAGAGGCATGTTTACTGGGCTACTTAAATGGGTGACACAATCAGTACTGCAGGCCCACTAGTAGCATTTACTTTATAGGCCCTGGATACGTGACATACCACTCTACGAGGGGACTTGCAGGTAAATTAAATATGCCAATTGTGGATACACCAAGTTCCCGGGTTTTAGGGGAGAAGCACATGCACTTTAACACTGATTAGCAGTGGTAAACTGCTCGGAGCCTTAAGGCCAACAAAAAGATACAGCAACGAAACAGGAGGTAAAGGCAAAACGTCTAGGGTAAGAACACCCTAAGGATGCCTGGTTTAACAATGGGTCAAGAGCTAAGGCTATTAACGGCCTCATGTGTGTTTGTCTGAGTGCATGCATGTGTGCACACTTATATGTGCGTATGTGTATGATGTTGACTCTTTTCCTAATAAACAGTGTCACTCCCTGGAAATGATGCCTTGTGTCCAGGACTAACAAACGTATATGATGGCTTCCACCATGAGGATTTTTTCTCTGGCCTAATTGTGTCCCTTCATTGCATACTAGCAGCAATGGAATAATAGTGGTAATTTGGGGCATTCTTGGTATCAGTGACATATTAAGAACATGACTGGCCTACTTTTACCCACCCCTGACATAACAGCACCCTTCACATATTAATGACAGTGACTGACTTATTTTGGACTTCCTGAACATTTTGGTACAGTGGTGTCCCTAGTATATTTGTGGGCATTATTGGCCTGTGACAGGCATCTTTGCTGTTATGGTAAGCACCCATGGCCAATGATGGCAATACCTTGGCATTTGAAGCAGAATCAGTCCATGTGAGGCATCTGAATATGTGTTCACCTTTGGAATAGTGGTGTCACTAGTATATCTGTGGGCATTATTGTCATATGACAGACATATATGGTGTTATGGTAAGCATCCATGGCCAATGATGGTAATACCTTGGCACCTGAAGCAGATTCGGGCCATGTGAGGCATCTGTATATATGAGTATTTGATAAAAATGACACACTGATGTTTGGGGACTAAGAATTTGCTAAAAACAAAATTAAAACATGTTTTTATTTCGGACAAGGTTTTTCTTCTGGAATTTTGAGCTGGTTTGCCCAAAATGGAAAGTAGTATTTGGCAGAAGACAGAATATTTTTTAGAAACATATATGCTGATGAAGACAAACGTTTGTCAGAACACATTTGAAGTTGATAGTTAAAAGAAAGTTAAAGCTGATTTGGGGAGATGTATTGCTGTGGTTATAACTTTTGTGCCACAGGCCACCTGATGCTTTGGCTGTGATTAGTTTTAGTCGGATGAAGTTACTGTACATTGACAAGCTTTTATCTGTCATTTCACGCTTCGGTGGTCATACTGTTGTTTTAATATATGGGTCCCTATTTTACAGTTATAGCATTTGCTAGTAGTTTGGGAAGACTTTCCTTGAGCAGAACAAGTTCTCACTACAGAAAATGTTGTAGATCCCTGTTCTAGAACCTTTTAGATTCTTGCAAAATATTAAGAAATTTGAAAAAAAGCAGCTGTGTGGTTTTTAAGGCACTGTCTTTCAAGGACACAATTTCACTCTGGATCCTAATTTATCACGCATATGGCCACATTTGTGTGATGAGATTTTAAATGTACAGATTTAACATCTTTTGGACATGTTTTGATAAGCAATGGGCGGTGATCAACACTCTTATTTAGCAACAACCTGCAGTAAAAGGAAAATATTACTTATCCTATAAGCATCTATTCGTAGTATGTAGAGCTTTAGATTTGCATGCAGTGCATACTCCTGTTATCTAGCATTGGGCTTGGATGTTTGCAATTTGTTTTTCTTTGAGAAAGACTTTCGAGTCATAAGGTGTGGTGTGACTCCACTTTTGATCCACAATACACATGGGCACCGACTCAATGTTAGATTGCTTTTCACACTGCAGGTGACTGTGTAATTTGGGAGTGCCGAGTGAGCCTAATGTGTGCATGATGACTCTTGTTCAATGTCGAATAAAAGGAGGGATCTGCAGTCATCACAACCTTTGGGAGGAAGGGTCTCATGTGAATCTACAGCATTACACGCTACAAACAGATGCTTACAAGGTAACATTTTCCATTCGTAGCACATGTGGCTGTAGCTCTGCATTGAATGTAAAGCAGCACTATTCATAAGTGGTTGCTATGGAGTAGATGCCAAAAACAGCCTGCTGGCAGGGTACAATGTCCATACAATAGTGCTTGGTGAAAGTGTGTGGTGTTGACTAGGTGACTGTTTTGCAGATGTAAGCAAGCCAAATGTTCTCTAAGGAAACCATGGTTGCTACTTCACTGGTACAGTGTGCCCTGGGAGCGGCACACATAGGTCTATCTTAGCTTTGCAGTAGCAAGTTTGAATGCACTTGACTATACAATGCTATAAGTCCCTTAGAAATGGGATGATATTTACAGTGTTTCGTGAAGGCTAAAAAGAGTTGATCAGACTTGCAAAAGGGCTGGCCTTGTCAAAATAATAGATAAGAATTCTTTTGATGTCTAGTATGTGTAAAACCCTTTTCACCACTGACTCTAGCTGCAGAAAGAAGAGTGAGAGCTCTATAGTCTGAGTTGTAAAGGTGAAAACACCTTTGGGAGAAACTTGGGACTGGTCCCGAGAATAACCCTATCTTTGTGTACCTCACTGACTGGTAGATGTGTGCCTGCAGTTCTTTAATGCACCTGGTGGAGTTATGGCCACCAGGAAAGGACCTACAAGGGGCATGAGTGTAGGGGTTCAAAGGGTGGTTACATGAGCTTTGTGAGTACTGTATCAAGACGTGTTCGAGGAGGTATGACCCCCTTAAGACTCGTGAAAACCATAAATCCAGGGATCCTAAAAAGGGATGAATATTCCCCATTTTGCATTTTAGCTGGTACAGCTGTGAGGTGCAGGTGGACTTGATGTGTAAGCAAGGCCTCTCTTCTGCAGATGTAAAAGATAGCAGGCGATGTCTTGGACTGATACATGTGAGTTAATTGAAATACAAAAACTGAGAAACCACCACATTAGAGGAAACCAAATCATGGAAACCAATTTTAAGGAAAGGCAACTTTAAGGAAATACAAGCAAATCGAAAATTAAAGGAAACATTTTAAAGGGAATGATGATTTAAGGACAAATCCAAAATTACATTAACTTGGGTGGAGTTTAGGACTTGTAAGGGGTTTTCTGGTTCAGGCATAGGTATGGTTTAGGGGTGATGAGGGTTGTTTTAGGGGTTAGAAATGGGTGGAAGTCCGGAAACTGAAGGAATTTTGGGGGATGGAAGGAGTTTAGGGGCAGTGACTTTTTTTAAGCCTTCATGAATGGGTGGAATGTATGTGCAGTGAGGGTTTTTTAGGGTTCACAGATGAGTGAAGTGTAGGGATGTGGGGTCTTTTTAAGGATCTGGGATGGGTGGAGTGTAGGTGTGTTGAGGGATTTTAGGGTTAATGGATGGGTGGAATTTAGGTCTGGTGAGGGTTTTTAAGGTTCAGTGATGGGTAGGGATTTAGGGTACTGAAGAATTTTTAGGGTTCAGGATTGGGTGCAGTTTAGACAGGGATTTTTGGGGGATCAGGAATGGGTGAGGTAAGGGTGTGAGGTGTTTATAGGGGTCATGAATGACAGTAGTTTAGGAATGGTGAACTTTTTAAGGGGCAGGAATGGATGGTGAGGCCTAAGCATGCTGAGGGGTCAGAGAATTTAAAAGCATCCAAAGTAATTATTTGATTATGTAAAGGATATGGATCTGAAAAAATGTCCACTAAGTCAAGAACTGAAATAAATACATTAGACATTACTGTTTCTGAAAGTAAGACCTGCAACCACTGTAATTACACCTTAAAAATTTTAAAGTCAATTTCAACCAAAAAGGCATTGTATGAATTGGTTTCTATGAAATGGTAAATGTAAAAGCCATTTATTCGCAAAATGTCCATTAAATAGTTTAGGTGAAATGATTTTACAGTAATAGTATTCCATGAAATCGTGTTTCTATGAAAACATACATTTTAGCATTCAATGGCTCCAAATTCTTGCAAAGGCAGTAATGGACAAACCTTTTCACATTGTCCCTTAACAGGCCTGTATGGTGGGCCTACGCACTTACTGCACAACTGTCATGCTTTCCTGACAGAGATTTGGGCCAAACTCTAAGACTTCAGGTACAAGATTGCTAGGTTGAACTGTCCAGAGTTTGGCTGTCTGTTCTGGCCTTGTGTCTTTGGTTGAGAAGGTCCATCTTAAATGGAAGCTTTATGAGGGGGCTGATGGACATTTCCAGAAGCATGGAGTACCAAGACTGTGTGGCCCTCGTCACAGCCAAAAAGGATGAGTGTCAAAGATACTTGTATAATTTTCCTCACCACATATGGGAAGAGTGGGAAAGAAGAAAAAGTGTAAGCAAAGATCCCTGCCCAGTTCATCTGCGTGGATACCTGGAGGGTAAGCTTGGGTGTCTCCATTTCCAGAGGGGGCAAACAAGTTGATTTGTGGGATGCTCCAGAGCTGGAAGTACATGTGAAAGACTTGCAACAGAGTTCCCACTTGTGGACTTGATGTGTCCTGCTGAGTAGGTCTGCAAAGAGGTTGTTCACACTTGGAAGAAATTCCACTAGGAGATGAATTTCAGTCAGATTGCCCAATGCCAACTCCCTGGCACCTGTGCTGAGAGCTGGTGGAGTGCATACTGCTCTTCTTTTGCAAATGATAGATGGCCATCAAATGTTCAGTGTTTATGAGGTCTATCTTCACACAAATGAACTAGCAGAATGTTTTGAGAGTTAACCCAGTTCTTCCAGGAAACTGATGTGGCAGCCCTTGTGTTAGGGGCCCCATATTCCATTTACAGTCATTGCATTGAAGTGCATTCTCCTGCCTTTGATAGAAGTATCAGTGATAATTGTCACCTGTGTAAGTGGACATGAGAAAGAACTGGCCAGTGGTTACCTTCATCAACACTAAACCCACCCCCTCAGCTTGTGACCATTGCCATGCAATCCGCCCAGTAGGGAGCTTATGTGCAGCCTGTAATGTGGCACAATGGAAATGCATAAAGCCATCATCCAGAGAAGCTGCATCATGGTCCTGACTATGAGCGGATGACTAATCTGAAAATGTATTTTGTTCATGCTTGGGATTCGATGCCAGACGTTTGTGGTAGTGGTGCTCTACCTCGGCGTGGGTCTTCTTATGCAGCCTTGTTTGGTCACAGGGCTCTCAAAGATGTGCGTGGTACGCATGACCCTGGACATCTTCCTACTTCAAGGATCTGAAGTCTTTAGTATTGGTTAGACAACTTGTTCCTCGTGCTCAGAGCCGCTCAAGGAACCCTTCTCTGAGCTACTGGGATACCGGCCGAACCAGCGTCATAGCCTGCTTCAGTACCAAAGGGATTGGCGTGAACATACGACGCTCATTATATGCAACTGTATGAGGCTATTTTTGAGATTGGAAGGTGGCTGCTAGACAATTTTTGGTTGTAGCTTATAAAGAATTATACATAGTCTATTAATGAAAGCTGAAAAATATAGGCCTTCTGGGATGGGGGTAGTGCTTTTGCGCCACCTATATGCCTTTCCTTTTAAAACAGACCCTAAAACCCACATGTAAAACATGCTGCTACAATCATCCTCTACATAGCCTTGCACCTCAGGGATGTGGAATTCCTATCGCCCGACGCCCGGGACATCTTGTTTGGGGTCAAGGGCAACAAGTTTTTATGTGTACTTTGTCCTTGGGATAAGTAGGCCCAACCCTCTGCAGCACAAACCCTTTGGCTGCCTGTTTACAGAGAGTGGAACTCTCTGCAGTTGAGGTAATGTGTTACCAAAAGATAATGCTGTTCCAACTTGTATTTATGGTTCATTATTTGAAAACCTTCATTATTAGGGTGAGTGCTGTAAGTAAATGTTTTAAGGTCACACTTCACTACTGACGTTGGTTCCAGTACTAAAAAAAAAAAAACGTGTATACACATGTTTGAAAAGTTTAGGCTATGAGGCTAAGTATAATGCTCCCAGAATGCTCTCTGATTATATGCAAATGAAATGTCATTTAGTAAAATGTGTTGATGCATGCTAGTATTTCCCAAAAATATTTCTAATGGAAAATCAGTGTAACCATTTTCAACACGATTATGGGAAGCATGAAAATAAACAAACACTGACAAAGCCAACTGATCTCACATATTTTTATAAGTCTTTTAGTTTCATCAATGCGTGTCTTGTTTTGACATGGCTTTTGTAACACTTTATTGTTGTGGGAGCGACCAGGCCCTCAACATTGTAACAAACACTGGCAAAAAAAAAAAAAAAAAAGTTTTTGAAATCTGAAAGCACAATTTGCCACCAGTGGCATAACAACGGCCCGCAGCCGCCCTCCAGGGGGCCCCTTCAGCACAGCACCTGCCCTGAGTGAGTCTGGAGAGGGGGCTCCTCCATGTTCTTTGCAAAGGGGCACCCTCCAGTTTCGTTACGTCGCTGATTGCCACTGTAGTTCCTGACACTGAACAAAACTACTTTGTGTGCCAATATGCTCCTTGTGGAAGAGCAGAATGCGATCACTCATAGTAAAGCCAGCCGAAAGAGAGAGAAATAGAAGTTTAATAAAAACAAAATGTCTTAGTTAACACCAGACCTAATTAGGGACCAAGACCCACATGTAGGTAGCTTTTTGCATGTCGCAAACAGCGACTTTCGCAAAAAAGCACATTGCGATGCACAAACCCAGTTTTGTGGTTCGGTAACCTGGTTACCGAATCGCAAAACGGGCTTGCGACTCGCAATTTGGAAGGGGTGTTCCCTTCCTAATTGCGACTCGCAGTGCAATGTAGGATTGTTTTGTGACCGCGAACGCGGGCGCAAACCAATCGCAGTTTGCACCCATTTCAAATGGGTGCTAACACTTTCGCAAAAGGGAAGGAGTCCCAATGGGACCCCTTCCCCATTGTGAATGTCACTGTAAACATTTTTTCGGAGTAGGCAAATGAAACGAAAACGTTTCATTTTTCGTTTTCGTAATGCATCTCGTTTTCCTTTAAGGAAAACGGGCTGCATTACAAAAAAAACAACAACAAAAAACTGCTTTATTGAAAAGCAGTCACAGACATGGTGGTCTGCTGTCTCCAGCAGGCCACTATCCCTTTGAGGGCCGCCATTCACAAGGGGGTCGAAAAATGCGACCCAACCTCATGATTATTCATTAGGTGGGCATTTGCGAAGCCCTTGCGAATCACAGATGGTGTCAGGGACACCATCCTACATTCGGATTTGCAAATCTCAAATTGCGAGTCGCTCTGACTCGCAATTTGTGGGTCGCAAATCTGAACCTACCTACATGTGGCCCCAAATTCTTAAAGTCACAAAAGTGCACCCATGGTATATGTCGTACCCCTATCAAATATTGGTGAACTGTATTTTAGCATGGGTAAATACGCATGTGTAGATTTGCTCATGTGAAAATCTATTGAGCATTTGCAAGTTCATTTTCCCTCCAGCCACTTTCTTCCCAACCCTGGAAGAAGTTCTAATTCTGCCATTGTCAGGAGTAAATGTCCAACCTTTCTTATTATGGGAAAATATTAGAGAGAAGCTGGTGAAAATCTTTAAAACATGCAGGTTAGTAGGTTTGCAGACTCAAAGGCATTCCAGCCCTGGAACTATTGCTTACTGCTTCCTCCAGCCCCAGTATGCAGATCTGCAGAAAGGTGGCAAAATAAGGAAATTGCTACAGTAGGGATTGAAACGCAAGTATTCAAGCCCTACTATGGTAGTAGCCCTGGCATAATCAGAGAGGCTATTATCAGAGCTCTTACATAATGAGATTGCTGCCATAATTTGTCGCCACACTACATGGCACCAAAGGGACAAGTAGATCTTTTTACAGGACAAGTAGATTTGAGAAGCAACCTGTCCCCTGGACAAGTAGATATTTTAATAAATTCCACACCCCTGCACCTTCAGGTTAACTGTTTGAGCATCAATCCCACCATGAAGGAATCGGTAAACAATGATTGGTGGTCTCTGTCCTGTTTCCAGTATGGAATAATTTATCTGGTCATACTGAACCATCGTCACAATTTGGCTAGAACTGACATGACATTGAAGCATTCACCTCAGAAATGGTATACTAAATGAGAACTGCATTTGAACTCTCATACCTTCACTGGTACATCCAGTCAAGGGGTTTATAGCAAACTGCAGCTGGGCGTGGAGGTGACTACAAAGGTCAGTGTTGTCCAAAGCTTGTAGATAGTGGAGTGGAGAAGTGTGGCACAATGGTTGGAGCGGCAGACCCAGATGCAGAGATCTGGCCCGGGACCAGGGTTCAATTCCCACCTCAGCGGGTCTTGGGCTCAATTCCCTTTGACCAGATAATTCTTGCCTCGGTGCCTAATCTAATTAATGGGTCCCACTCTGTAACTTTGGGCAACAGCTTGCTTAATTTCCACAACGGCCCTGACAGCGCTTGGATGCCTGGCTTCACCCTGGGGGTTGCTCAGGAGTGGGCGCCTCACAGGGAAAAGCCAGGAGGGGTTCCACAGCGGTATGCGTACAGCGCCTTGAGACCCTAATGGGTGAGTAGTGCGCTATACAAGTACGAAGTTTAGTTTAGTTTAGTTTTAGATATGTATGTGCAGAAAAGTCATGTTTATTAAACAAATTGAAAATGACAGGTTCTATTATTCCGGTGACTTTAAAGGCACGGCAGAAGAGCACTGTAAGTTAGAACAAAGACTGGCTTCACAGCAGCACCTATAAGCACAATTTTCAACTAAAAAATTAATCTGTCGACAGTCGTCATGGCTTTGTCCTGGATCTACATATCTTTCAATAGAATTAATTCAATTCCTCCAACAATTACTCTCCTATGGCATCTTACCCGTAACTGGTCACTCAACTTGGTATCCACATCAAGACGGATAAGAACTGGCTCTGTGAGACCTACAAAAGATAACACAGATGGATAGGTGTGGGAAAGAGATAAAGAAAGTGGAGGGGACGGACAGTCAGGCCACAGAAGCACAAAAAGGAGAAATGAAGAAGTGATAAAGAATGCTAATAGCAGCTAGGCAAAGAAGTAAAGAAAACACGGTTACAAGAGAAGAGGACAAGGTTAGTGGAGAAAAGTGAAAGGATGTAAGACAGGAACAGTACATGACAGCAAGGAGACAAGTGGGGTCAACAGTAGATGATCTGTGATAGATTAAACATCCATAGAGAAATACACACTATGATCGTCAGCAGAAGCATTTCAGACCAGGATAGAATGCAGACAGTAAGGAATAAAAGCCGGAACACAAGATACCCAAATCAAAGGTAGTAAATAACTTGTCTGACTCTTACCTGCTTGGGCAAACTCCACTAGCTGTTTAGGGAGGGTGGCAGAGAAAAGCACAGTCTGTCGATTATCTGGTAGGCGGGCGATGATCTCCTGCAACTGCTCTGCAAAACCCATCTCAAACAGTCTAAAAACACAAAAACATGGGTAATTTTAATGGAGGAAAATGGTCCCCCCTATATAATATTATAGCTGTGGGGGTCTGTGGTGGGTAGAGTCAGCAGGCTCTGGGACAGTGGAGGAGAAAAAGAAAGGTGGAGTGGATTACTAACATCATGGTGGTTGCTGACATTTGCCAAACCGGACATCCGGGTGAGCAAACTGCGAAGGTTGAGGACAGCCACCAATGGGCAATAATAAAGTTTGGTTACCACTGAGAAGACAGCAGTAGCAAGTCTACTGGGGCCTTATTATGTAAAACTAGGTTTAACCTTCGGGTGGTAATGCAAGGAAAGACAAACAGCAGAATGTAATTCTTTTACACTCAAATTAGTGGGATAAGAGGAACTCAATTTTACACCTGCATTTCCCATGCAGCAGTCTTCTTGGGATCTTCAGTGTGTTGGGCCTTGTGGCGACCCCTTCTTCATCAAAGAGAGGGAGTTTCAGTTGCTCTCTACCCATGGTCAAAGTCAACCTCCCTGACCATAGGAAGGAGACCACTGAAATTAATTCAAAATATACTTCAGTACTGACCTGTCAGCCTCATCAAAGACCACATATTCTACACTGCGAAGTTTGAGGTTCATCTCCACTGCAACATGCATCAGACGTCCAGGTGTGGCGATTATTCTACAGGGAAAAAAAGGCATGATTGATAAATGGGTCCAAGATGAGATAAAAGATGTAAACATTTTGAAAATTGATTGCAGTAAACATGTCCAGTCACCATCCACAACAACACAGCCAACACCTGGCTTAAGAGAACAAAGTCACTAATGGCGCAAACTGAAATCAGAGTCATTGCAAACAAACATATGGATAAGCATTTGATCTATATATACACCACCAACAGAATAGCTTTGCTTCGCGGGTCAAATGCAGCGTTCACGTTTAGTTAGTACTGTGGATGAAAGAAGCAAACATTTCTAGTCTCTGAGCTGCCTATGCACATTCAACCATCAGCAAATAAATACAACCCTCACAAGAAGAGTCTTCCTCTACACCTTGGGGCACGATAAGCTTGCTGCAAACAAGAGAAACTTACTTGCTTTTGTGCACATTACTTTAACCACTACTATACCCTTGTTTTCCTGAAGTTTCCTGCCCTAGCAATTATGACTGCGAGAAAATACTCACATTTTACACACACCATTGATTAGCTCTCTAGCCTGCCAAAAGAGGCACACTCCACAGCTCTTTCCCCAATCAAAGTTTAAAACTTACATGTCTGGATTCTCATGCAGAGCCGCAAACTGATCCTCCATTCTGTGAAACAAGAAAAAGAAAAATGTATAAAGTACAGCTAAGTATGTAAGAGTGTGGTAACAGGGAGTCCCAGGGAACATTTTACTCCCAGCAGCCACAGATACAAATTAAACTACAAGGCATGTTCTTAAATTGGCCAGAAGTGTTCTACCAGCAGTACAATGGCACCTGAAATTAGGATGCACTTAGAAAGCATAATTTAAATACCATACTGGGACGCATGGTCTGTACACACTGAAGTTGAGAGCTCCCACACTTTGGCACAAGGTCATTGCTAATAACAATACACTCAGTGGAGGAAACGTATTCCTAATGCCAAGCTGGCATGCAATGCCCATGATGAATAAAGTACACCCTCTACTAAGCAGCATGCAGGAGTACAGTTATTAGTGGCCAAGAAGAAGAAGAGGCATTTTATATTAACTGTGCTGAAAAAATATGGAAATAAGTGTTAAATATTAGCTGATGAAACACACTTTGTAAGGCCATACCTGTCTCCGCCAAGGATCAGGGCAGTTTTGAGGCCGGTGAACTTTCCCAGCTGAACAGGGAAATGAGAAAAGAAGAGAAGCAACACAGAAGGATGCCTGTTTTAGTCATACATACTGGAGGCAATACTGTGGAAGATCAGTAACAATACTTATGCTGCTGAAGAGTGAAAGCTGTAGGCAATGGTTGAGATGGTGGGGGAGTGGGGGGGGGCGTGCAAACGCAGAGCTGTCTGTGGGAGAGCGTAATGTAAAGGAGCACAACTGTACGGAATCGTACAGAAACTCAGGCTCCGCTTTAGATGCAGGGAATGCTATAGGAACTCTGGATGTGGAAAGTTTTGAAGGGAATGGAGATCTGTGAAGACTGGTGTGAAATTGGTGCACACGTGGGAGCTCTAGGGAATGGTCCAAGAAAAATGGATTTGGAAGGCATGTAGGGAATGGTGCAAGAACTCTGAATGGGGGGGGGGGGGGGAGGAGGCAAAGGTGATGGTGCAAGAATGCTGAATAGGTAGCGACAGGTCCCAGCGCAGGAGCTTTTAGAGGAACTGCAGGGAACAGTGGGTGGGAGGGCTTTGGAATGGATGAAGATCACTCACTGGTGGACATCTGCAGGGGGGCTGCTTTCCAGAAGCTATAGGGAATGCTGCAGGCATGCTGGATGTTGGGAACCTGCATGGAGTGGTGCAGGAGAGCCTAGTGTGGGATCTGGTGTGAAAGTAGAATTAAAGCAGTTTATTACAAACCGCTGTGAATGGAGCAGGAACAGTGCGGGAACGCGAAGTACGGTGGAACTCAGGGAAAGTTGCAGAATAACTGTTTATGGAGAAGAAGCAGTATATGCGCACTAGGACTCCATGCTGCCGGCTACATGAAACGATGCCATAGTGTTCGCTATGGTGGAGCAGAGCGGTGTCTAGGAGAAGATTTACTTCCTTACGTTACCTCCTTGGTGAATTTTAGAGTCTGTAATGCCAGCTCGCGTGTGGGCGACAGGATGAGTGCTCTCGCTCCAGTCTGGGCACTACGAGCCTTTAACTTCTCAAACATGGGGATAAGGAAACACGCAGTCTTTCCACTGCCTGTTCGCGCCATTGCCACCACATCCTTTCCATCTAGGATCACTGGCACGGTCTAAAAAATAAAATAAAACACATTCTTCCATGTTATCGAAGGGATGTTTCCTGTAAGAGGCACTAAACACAGGGGCTACAATCTTCAACATAGCATTGATCTACCTGTACCCGTCTTATCAAATCTACAACATGAATTGCAACAATCACGGAATCTAAAGCTGGGCTAGCTCACACTAAGGGCTGCATGCTAGTCATTAGCTCAACTACAAGGGGTGCCACAAACTATGACTGGTAGAGAATGTGCCCCACAGTCAAACGTTCAGACACAACTAGTTATCTGCGCTCTGACTGGTACACTGGGCATGTGCCTATCATGGCACTGAATACATTGGTGCTACAGACTGACTGATAAAGGATATGTTGGGATCAAAAGATCTGACGTGGAGCACTACACACGGTTACCGGTACAAGATTAAAGAGGATGTTGCCAGCCCGAGGATCAGGCAGAAAGGCCACGAAACAGAGGATTAGATAGGTATATTAACCACTGGCGGGTACATAGGCAGTAGGATCAGACGCGGCTGTGCTTGATGCAGGAGTCATCCCAGCTGAAGGATCACGCTAGCAGAACCCCCCTCTGTCCTGGCCTAAGGACGTGTCCTAGCCACAACAGCCACGGTCTCACCGGCAGGTTTTCTGCAGTCCCCCGCTCCCTGTGCTCCTGCTCCAGACAATCTGCTTAAGTTAAGACACCCTTGGTATGGGCAGAAATCTGTTCACCAAAATAAAGACCCTGGTTTTGTCATATGTATGCAACTTGGGGTTCCAGATTCAAAAGTCTTTTTTACCAGATGGACTCAGTTCAATATTAAAATTCAGATTTTATTTGTACCGACACTGTAGAAATTAGATTATCTGAGAATAAAAGCAAAGGCCAAATGTACCAAAAGGTAAAACAGAACATACCTAAAACGGGAGCTTCTATTGACATCTGTAATTTCCAAAAGCAGTTCGTCCTTCGGGGTGACCGTTTTATTGGGGGTCCTGAGAAAATTAGCCATGATGGCAGCATTTGGTGCACGGAGCAAGGTGGCTGGCAAGATGACCAGCTGACACTTCTGTGGCTTACCAGGGACCCGTATCTGAGCCTGCTTTGTGCCCCGTTTTTCCTTCTGAACTTCTCTGGCTGACATGGCAGAATCACCCAGGACTGGTGAGCGCTGCCAGAGTTTGAGCAGGGAAGAGGTAGAAATACAGCAGGGAAGTGTCAGGCTTTCCTGGACTCGAGTACCCCACCAGAGCGGATGCAAAACCCTTAGAAGGAAACAGAGACGGGATGGACTGGGGCAGTGCTGCCACCTACTGGGCGATAGTTCCGTTCAGGCTTGTTTAGATTAGCATACAGTTGCCTCTAGCTCTCCTTTTCTTACCCCAATCGCCTTTACTCCCATGTCATCCTATCTTATCAAATGTCAAACAGGGTTTCTAGTAGCTTGGGGCCAGATGTATCAAATATTTTACCCATTCTGCGTCTATGGGAACATTGTTTAATACATATGGCCCATAGTGCCCTCCCATCGCCTCCTCGAAGTGTTCTGTAATATGCACCTTTACCTGCGTGTCTTTAGGAGTGATCTCGGGTCTAAGCACCGCTTCACCTAGGGCTCGCTGTTAAAGCTCTTTTCTGTGGTATAAGACGACAGGTTGCGAAGGGCTTTTTTCACTGCACATCTGAGCCCCTCTGCCCTATTCCTATCGGCCCCAGGGAACATACATGCCTTGGTCGCAAAAACAAGTCATGGATGTCAATTCACCAACATTTCGGTAGCGGATGGACTTTAATGATATCACAGGAAGTGGCATGTGACCTTTGACTCTGACTCTTCTCATTCCCCGGTACATTTACTCACTTTCATTCGCACTGTTGCACTGATTGACTTTATCACAGATATTCGCGCACACCCTAACACTGCCTCAATCTCATTCACTCTCGCTCACCCACATTCACACACTTGCAGTCACTCACTCATTCCCACCCCCTACCTATTACTGACTCTCAGGTTTTCACTTGGACACACATGCTCACAAAAACACAGTGACCCGTACACAAGTTTCTCTCACAAGCACCCTCTCACCCACAAGCATGAACAAAATATGCATTTAAAAGCATTTTTTTACTTACATCACCTAGCACAGGAAGTCCGGTCCTAGCTTCCAGTGCTCTATATCTCTTATTACAACAACAGTGGATAATAGACGATTAATTTCTATCAGTATATTAACAAAAACAATAAGTGTGAAGCAGGACGCCTAGGAGGGGGAGCAGCCCTGTGTTATTGGTACAGATGTTGATATCTTTCACGTCAGAGGTAGCAAAGACAGCGCTGAGGTGGCAAAACATGGGTGACCCCTAAATGACACCCATGCTAATGGCTCAAATTTAGTAGACACAGTGTGCGTCTGTCATACAGAACCGAATGCAGCCAGTGATCAGGTCACCAAACCGCAGCTACAATCTGCCACTCATAGATGAGTTGATCCGGAGTGTGCCAAGAACCCTGAAGAGAGCTCTACGAAGTATATTCACTTGTCAATGGAAAGAAGTTCTGCCAATTAAACACTCTACATTCTTCAATATTCAAGAGGTTAAATTGCTCATGCACCAAGTTTCAGAGCTCAGCCGCTTCAAGAAAACAAACTGATGACCTAGCAGTTATTCCACAATCTTACCTTCCTCTGGATAGGAGTGGGAACCTTATACCCTTTCTTCATCACACCTTTGTACACAGGAAAACTTAGACCTAAGAAAGAGAAAAAGTATGACGTCGGCTCAGTATGCAATATCTATATTCACAGGTCTCCTGGGATGGACTCTTTCTGCACACATCTCCCTTTTGTAAGTGTTTAAGCCCAAGAACACCCGTTTAGCCTGATGGGAGTACAGTTATGTCTTCCCATTTCAAACTCAATGGCCCTAAGTCACTGCTGTAGATTCACAGACTGTTTTCACCGAACATCACGTGCTGAAGGGCAGTAGTCCAACCTTGGAAGTTACACACAGACCTCCAACGTGAGGTTCAGGAATCCATGTATCCTCCTCTACATGTCTCATACAAACCTATTCCTCAAATACTCCGCCGTTCTTGGTTTCCTACTACGGCTGCTACACATTGCTCCTTCCTTGACTTAAAAAACATTCTCTCTAGCTTTGTACAACAATTCAGAATTTCAAAACTTTTGGTGTCATTTTGTAATTAGCCTGCTACCTTTCTTAGGTGAAGAGACAGCAAAGTGTTTGTTGAGGTAAAGAGTGAGGGCAGAGTCGTGTGCCAGTGGAAATATTCAGAAATAAAAGTTTTTATGGAACACTGCTATTCGTACTTTTTCTAAACATAACATTTCCCTGCTTTCAACATTGGATTAAGTGTTTACGACAGCTACGATGGACAAACGATCCTATAACATGATATTCTTTCTTCATCAGTATTAAAAATATAAGTCGAGCATCCACACAGTACACAACATACCTTGTGCAGGTACAGGCAGAGCGATTTATTATAACTGATGATTCTACCTATGATGCACAAGATCGTAATTGTATTGTCTCAGGAGGCCATGTTATTCCTCCCTTTACCTCCCATTAGATATTCTAAGGTGTGCTAAGAATGGAAGTTGGGATGCAATGATAAAGTGTGTTGTAGCGGTCCAGGAAGGATAACAATACTGTTCTTTACAATGCTTTCATTTTAAAGTACAATAGGGTTGGATCTTTAGCATGGTCATGTGGTGCTATTGTGCACTAGTGTACGGTGTTGCTTTAGGTATTGTGTCAGGGTGCTACACATCCTTGTCCTTTGAAAGTTCGGATTCATCCATATGTATAAAGGTTGTAGAAGGCATTCGTGATGTGCTGTGGATGCCTACTAAGAACAGCATGTGTGAAGAAATACCCATGCCCATGCTCCACACGCCACCATGCCCACAGCCATTCTGTCACCTCTAATTCTGGGCCTGTTTAGTTAGGCGCTGCAGTGCAGGTGGCAAAGTGACAGTCGGAAAAACAAAGTGGCACAGCTTCCATTTACCCCTGATTGCAAGGTGTAGTACGTACCACGTGTGTGAAAAATATTTGATGAGGGTAGTATATATGAGGTGGAGTTAAAATTAAGTTTTTTTTTTAAACTGAGGAATTTGCTGCCGTTTCAACTTTTGTTTTGTACCCAGTAGCAATACAGTCAACCTAAACTTTCCCTTAACTTCAGCTTTTTCAGTGAATTTCAATTTTAGACCTTTATAACTCTTGTAATGGTTGTGGCATACATCATAATGAATTTTATGAGTTCTTCTGGGGGGGTGATACACGTTTGCACACACAATATATAGCAATAATGTGAATACATTAAAACTCCTTCCTGTTCATATCATTCTCAATGTTTTTACTGATATTTTAGATTCCATAATGTACTACTGTTTGTGTGAAAACATGTTTGATGTTGATAAGAGTGTATGGCGGATAAGGTTAACATTAAGATATTACCTAAAATGTGGAAGTCGCTGTCTTTTCGGCTTTAATGTTGTATGTACCCTTATCACTTTTATTGTAGTTCTCGCATAAAATACACATTGATTTTAATTAGTTGTTTCCGGGTCAACTGAATGCATTAACACTTTCTAGGTGGGTACTCTAGGTGGACCACGCGGAGAGCTGAAGGAAAAGTCACCAAATAGTGGGTGAAGCCGTTCAGCAGCAATAGTGCAGCTGGGCAGAAAAGGTGTGGGTTGACGTGGTCTGTGGCATTGGCAGAGTCAGGCGGTCTTCTAAGATGGCATTCACAGCAGTTGGTGCAGTGCTCCGAAACATGGAGCAGTGTGCCGGGCCCCAGAGAATGTCACCGTGCTTCTCAGTGGGGAATGCAGGAGTGCAGCTGCCCCCTGTAATTCTTAATGGAGCCTAGAGGATGACACCCTGCCTCTCAGTGGTGGAATGCAGGAGTGCAGCTGTCCCCTGTGATTCCGGATGGAGCCTAGAGGATGACACCCTGCTTCTCAGTGGGGAATGCAGGAGTGCAGCTCCCCCCCTGTGATTCCGGAAGGAGCCTAGCGAATGACACCCTGCCTCTCAGTGGGGAATGCAGGAGTGCAGCTGCCCCCCTGTGATTCCGGATGGAGCCTAGCGAATGACACCCTGCCTCTCAGTGGGGAATGCAGGAGTGCAGCTGCCCCCTGTGATTCCGGATGGAGCCTAGAGGATGACACCCTGCCTCTCAGTGGGGAATGCAGGAGTGCAGCTGCCCCCCTGTGATTCCGGATGGAGCCTAGCGAATGACACCCTGCCTCTCAGTGGTGGAATGCAGGAGTGCAGCTGCCCCCCTGTGATTCCGGATGGAGCCTAGCGAATGACACCCTGCCTCTCAGTGGTGGAATGCAGGAGTGCAGCTGCCCCCTGTGATTCCGGATGGAGCCTAGAGGATGTCACCGTGCCTCTCAGTGTTGGAATACAGGAGTGCAGCTGCCCCCTGTGATTCCGGATGGAGCCTAGAGGATGACACCCTGCCTCTCAGTGGTGAATGCAGGAGTGCAGCTGCCCCCTGTGATTCCGGATGGAGCCTAGAGGATGACACCATGCCTCTCAGTGGGCAATGCAGGAGTGCAGCTGCCCCCTGTGATTCCGGATGGAGCCTAGAGAATGACACCCTGCCTCTCAGTGGGGAATGCAGGAGTGCAGCTGCCCCCTGTGATTCCGGATGGAGCCTAGAGGATGACACCATGCCACTCAGTGGTGGAATGCAGGAGTGCAGCTGCCCCCTGTGATTCTTAATGGAGCCTAGAGGATGACACCGTGCTTCTCAGTGGTGGAATGCAGGAGGGCAGCTGCCCCCTGTGATTCCGGCTAGAGCCTAGAGAATGACACCCTGCCTCTCAGTGGGGAATGCAGGAGTGCAGCTGCCCCCTGTGATTCCGACTGGAGCCTAGAGAATGACACCCTGCTTCTCAGTGGTGGAATGCAGGAGGGCAGCTGCCCCCTGTGATTCCGGCTGGAGCCTAGAGAATGACACCCTGCCTCTCAGTGGGGAATGCAGGAGTGCAGCTGCCCCCTGTGATTCCGGATGGAGCCTAGAGAATGACACCCTGCCTCTCAGCGGGGAATGCAGGAGTGCAGCTGCCCCCTGTGATTTCAGATGGAGCCTAGAGGATGACACCGTGCTTCTCAGTGGGGAATGCAGGAGTGCAGCTGCCCCCTGTGATTCCGGATGGAGCCTAGAGAATGACACCATGCTTCTCAGTGGTGGAATTCAGGAGTGCAGCTGCCCCCTGTGATTCCGGCTGGAGCCTAGAGGATGACACCATGCTTCTCAGTGGTGGAATGCAGGAGTGCAGCTGCCCCCTGTGATTCCGGATGGAGCCTAGAGGATGACACCATGCCACTCAGTGGTGGAATGCAGGAGTGCAGCTGCCCCCTGTGATTCCGGATGGAGCCTAGAGGATGACACCATGCCTCAGTGGTGGAATGCAGGAGTGTAGCAGCCCCCTGTGATTCATGATGGAGCCTCCCGCTTGGGCCCGAGGCGAGAGATGAATTGGGCCAGATGATGATGATGAGGATATGGAGCCCTTGTTGCAGTCAGCGGGAAGTTGAGAGACAAGCCCGTCTGAGCAAAAACCTTGGGCCTGCAATACAATCAACATACTACCTAATAATGTAGAACCCCCCTTTTTGTGACAGGAGGTGGAATGGTAACCAAAGAGAGCAATCAGAGAAGTGTGGGAGAGCATTGATATCTTAGGGAAACGGCAGACACAAAAAGAAGCCCCGCAGACTTTGCAGTGGGGTCTTCCTGTTTGGAAGTGAGCAGGTCATGCAAGGCTGGCAGATTTCCACTCACAGATGAACAACAGCACTCCAACTGCGTTGATTTGAACCCAATAGCGGAAGGACTACACTCTAGACTGACGTATAAACTTCAAACAAACTGATGTACTCCCACAGGACAAACAGTGGAGTGGTGCCTCTGCAGAGGCCTAAAGACAGACACACTAATCTATGAATGACCCATGCCTGTGTGATGAGAAGCCCACATCTGTACTGCCTTACAAAGATAGGCAATGTTCAGAGAGGTGAACCAATAGTCCAAATTTACAAAAGAGAATATGTTTTGGGTGTGTGAGGTCTGACATAGGAGGAGACCCCTGTGAAAACTCAAACTCTCCTAAGCAGAGGGGCAGCGTGGAGTCGTAGCAATGTTAAGTGTTGCCAGACTGAAGCCTCCATGACATGCAACGCATCCATTGATTCTACGACCCAGATGGATGAATTAGGATGCCCGAGTGTTGGCGGAGCAACTCTGCACCTCAATACCCTATTATCCTAGCTGAAAGGGATCCTCTGGAGTAAGCTAAGGTCCCTGGTGACAACCTCTTGGGGGCAGAAGACGACAGTGAGGAGAATTGTGCTTTAGCATTGGGATGAAGAGAAGACACTGACGGCACTAGCCAGCTCCTGGAAATTGCAAAATGGCTGGATCAAGAGGGAGCGCTTGGCTAAGAAGTTTCCTGACCTGTTTGTCACAACCCAAAAGCAACCCTCAAAATAACTGAAAAGAGGAGACAAGAGAAAGATCCAACCATGCATCATCCCCAGATAGGCTAACTTGCATGATGGATGATATTTTTAAGATTTCTAAAAGTTTGAGAGGACTTTTCACCACTCAGAGCAGAAAGAATTAAAAGTTCATAATGCTTACGGGAAAGTTATTTATTTTACTAGAAGAATCCATCAATGGAAAGTCTATGGAACACACATGGTGGAACTGTCTGAACAATAATATCACATTCTTAGTACCAGTTTAACACCCAAAATACAGCAATAAGCAACTGAATTTCAACCATTCAACAACCTTCGTGAAGGAATTTCCGTTGTGCTGGGACATGTCGCCATGTTTATAGGAACTTTTGCTAATGTTGTGCTACGTTCAGCTAAACAAGTGATATAAAGTAAGTGGCACAGTCTTAACCCAAGAGTAGCCTTGAGCAGACACACAGAGTAGAGTTTCTCTTGAACATGCAGAAATAACAAATGCTCTTTTGGGGGGGGGGGGGGGGTGCTCTTTGGTAGAATGTGTTGCTCAATCTTAGAGTTTCTGCCCTTGAAAAATCATGGCCTACCCTGTCCTATGATGATAAGAGCACTACAGATCGTGTCAGAAGATTTCCAATGATGATCAGTTTTTTTAATTTGTTTATGCACGGCAAAATGTTTCTATGGATAGTTCCATGTTAAGGGAAGAGTCACTGGATTTTAGACCTCTCCTTGTAACTTTTGACACGTCATGCTGAATGGTTGCATTCTGAAGGCTTCCGCCAGATTTGGTGTTAATAAGCCAGGGAGTAAGTGACTCTGAAAAACAGAAATTCCCATTGATTGAGGCGTCATTGTTAACTACAAAAGCAGAAATATGATTTGTTCATCAAGAATCATAAATCCTGTTAAAAAAAAAAAAAAAAACAACAACAGCGCACTACTGCTGCACTTAGCCAAAGGTCACATGTGGGGGTTCGCCAAAAGGCAGCAGGGTGGAAATAGAGACTGGCTGCAGCTCAGTCCCTGCGACCACCAAACTCTGCTCCAAAAGGTCAACAGCAGCTCTGGCTGATCTTCTGCAGCCTCTGCCAGGCCTTGTGCCCAACCTTCAGCAGGTATCCAAGTCCAGATGCGCACAGCCTTCAGGTGGTTATTTTTATTGCTGAGGTATCCCTTTGAGCCCACCAGCCGCTTGAGCCTGGGGGATGGGGAGTAATGCAATGGATGTCCCAAAGAAAGCTCTCTCAATTTTTAATTATTTAAAGGAACAATGCCAACTGCTTAGGGTGTTACAAATGCAACTGTGTACTAGAATTCAGGGTTCTAACGTACTCTGCATTTGAGATTGTGAGAGGATACACTATTCCTTCTGTGCTTCATATTCTATTTAATTTTCCATTCCCACAAGGAATTGCAATTAGAGTCCATGGCAGCACAGGGAAAATGTAAATTACCAGTACAATAGTGTATCTTCCAAAGATTTCAGTGGAAATTGACAAAAAATTGACTACTTAATGAAGGGCCACTGGGAAGACAGAATCTGCCTTTGCAAATACAGCAGAACTACTCAGAAAACCAGTAGCAATGTGCCATGACACCACAAAGCAACCCATAAAAGGTGGTAGCTTGGTATAAGGGTTATCATGAGAGTAAACACCATGCAAACATTTCATAGTAATGGTCAAATAATTTCACTTTGTCCACCCAGCATGGAGTAAGAAACTGCTGCAGGTTGCCCAACCTTCACTCTTCAGTTATAAGACATGATGGAACAGGTTGCTAGAGAATGCCCCTGGGTGAGTGGTTGCCATTGCCTATGACTCACACTGAGGTGGGCTATCTCTAATGGAAAGGTAAATACTTACCCAGTTGGCCACACCTCAATGAGTGTTAGAAAAGCACGGCGTACCAACTATTGCAAAACAGTTATCTTCATGTTTGCTGACCGTTCTCTCTGTAAATCGTTTCATCTCATCCTTGTAGTAACCTTTCAGCTGCCAACCTTGTGAAGAAGTGTGGCACAGTGGTTAGAGTGGCAGACCCTGATGCAGAGATCTGGCCCGGGACCAGGGTTCAATTCACACCTCAGTGGGTCTTGGCCTCAATTTCCTTGGACCAGATAATTCTCGCCTCGGTGCCTAATCTAATTAATGGGTCCCACTCTGTAACTCTGGGCGCTTGCTTAATCTCCACAACGGCCCTCACAGCGCTTGGATGCCTGGCTTCACCCTGGGGCTGTCCAGGAGTGGACGCCTCACAGGGAAAAGCCAGGAGGGGTTCCACAGCGGTATGCGTACAGCGCCTTGAGACCCTAACGGGTGAGTAGTGCACTATACAAGTGCAAAGTTTTTACAGTTTTTAAAGTGTGAAACATCAAGTTTCAACGCAAAAGCTTTCAGGCAGCGATAGAAGCCCATGTGTTGTCATTTGTTACCTCATAACTCTTCAAACACTGGATTCCTACAATATGATTACATTAAGATTCACTCAAAGGGGAAAGGGAAGTAAACAGCAGGCACAGTCTCCCAGAAGAAGTCAGGTAATGTTTAGAAGGGCAAAAGAAGGTACCTGGGATACATTACTGGGAAAGCAGGCGAACAGCTGGTAATGTTGCTACCAGCTCCAGAAATACTGCAGACTTTTGCAAGGAAGGAATTATCAGCACCAGAACTTCAACTAGAAACATCTGGGATACCAAACTCAAAACAAGGTCACTGGACTACTCCACAAGGTAAGTGACAAACACACAAGGAAATCCATCCCCTAATGTCAGGAATGTGCGAGGAGTAGAGCAATGCTTTGCTTACACACAGCTTACAGAGGGGCTTTAGTTACATTTGAGAACTACAAGAGCATTTTGTTCAGTTTATTCTGGTCTGTTTTTCAATTTACCAAGTGAGTAATGTATTCATGCACAATTTTATTTTTAATATTACTTAAGCCACAACCCTCTTTTAATCAAGACTAAAGTCTATCAAGAAACTAGAGGACAGCTCAAAGCAAGATTAATGGATGTGTTTTTGCAGAAGTGTGTACTTTGGGCTCTTCCCACAAATTTCAGGTAGCAATGGGTGACTTGGAGAATTTCACAATGGAGTGTAGTAGAATTTGTACACAAGTCATATAACGTTATTTGTCTGTGTTTAGAATTCAGATGCAGAACACACACACACTACACTGGTATTCTGGGATTTGCAAATTTAACAGGTGGGTACCCTGTTCCTGTCATGTGATACATTTCCTGAAACATTCATGAAGAGATTTATCAAGTATTATTACTAAGGAGAATCTCAATTTGCTTTCTAGGGAGAAGAGGTCTCCATGTCCACACCTACCCATAGACTGGAAGCCACCAGACTTTTTCTTCTTCTTGTTCTGCGCCCGCACCATCTCTTGGAGGTCTGGCTCCACGTCAGAGGTATAATCTGGGGCTGGGAATGCTGGAAGTTTCTTGCCCGACATCTGCAGGGAAGGAAGCAAAAAAAGTAGTCCAATTATTAATATACCTCTATTGGGTTCAATGGCTGTAAGCGTCACAGAGGCACGAGGGTATAAGGAACTTCTGGTCCAGCACTATGTACACTAGTCATGGCAAAATACTTTGAGAGAGCATCAGAAGTACTGCAAATGAATCCAGTTATACCATTTCTTGGAAATACACTCCAGAGCAACACCCTATGGGAATCAATTATATTGAAAAAGGACTGCAGATATCCCACAAATCTTTATTCAGACTTCAGCTTCACATCGGGTTACAACCCCAAAGAATACTAAGTGGCACTGCGCATGCCACAGTTGCCCAGCAGCTAAACCAGTACTCCAACAGAGCAGGTGAATCCAGACACCAGCTGCCCGACAGGTGTAACAAGCATTAGCTAAGTTAACAGGCCTGGCTTTTGCAAGCCAGTGCATTCGTTAATTTTTTTTAATTTATTATTATTGAAAGCATAAAACTTTAAATTGAAAGAATAAAACATGATGACTCAATGTCGGCCATTAGCTTGCAATACAAGGTTTTAAAAAAATTATGAAGTACATATATATATATTTTTTTTTAGAACAAGAGTGGCCCAGAAGCAGAATGCAGCTGTAGAGCTTTCATTAAAAAAAAAAAAAAAAATCGCACGCACTAGCAAAGCCAATCGGTTCCACATTGATAACCTATGGATTTGCTAATGCTTTTTGTCGATGTTGAACAACATGGCGGAAAGCAAAATACTTCTTGGTGAGTGCAGCATCAACACAATTATGAAAAGCTGCAATAACGCAAATAAAATGACACAGGCGTCACTGCACTGGCGTGCTCATGTAGGATAACGTTTGCACCTGCATGCATTATTATACATACAGAGGCCAGAGTAGTGATGCCCGAGGCATTTTCTCTCTCTTTTGTTTATTCACTGATCGAAGATGGTGGACCCCACTTGGCTTGGTAAGTGCAAAAGCATCTTGTGCTCTGCAGAGCGGCTTGACGGCAAGTGGCCGATTTTTAAGGGTATGTTTTCTGATTATCAATCTTAATTTTCGGTTTTGAAAAAAGTCATAACGTTATCTGTTTTTTTCCGCTGTCATTTGGCAAAGCATAGTCTGGATTCTGGGTGCAGGGCAGGTGCACTAGGAATTTGCACCCACAGTGCAGATTCTGTTTTATATAAAATATATAAATGTATAAAGATGGTCACACCATGAATGCAGCCAGTCCTCATAGTCCACGGTTATAGTTACAATACAAAGCCCAAAACGAATTGACTTTACTATGGTGAGCAACGGAGCCATAACTTGTCCTCTGCCCCATGTACTCCTTAGGACACCACATATTTTGTCTGTGTAGATTGAGGCAGTCAGTGCATGGTCTGACCAAAAGTAATTCTGTGGGCACAGACTGCACTGTGTATCGCTTAATGTAAACAGAATGTGTGCAGCTTTAAGGGCCTAGTGTATAGGGCTTGAATGTATTGCTTGCACCAATACTTCACTAGGTTCAGCTGTAAAACGTGCCTAGTGGGATTTGAGGGTAGGGGTCTTAATGGTAGGGCCTGGGCGACTGCCAAGCCATTTGCCCTGAGATCATTAGCCATGGTTGAAAGTTATGTTGAATAAGGCTCTCTAGAGCAGCACCTCTCCGAAGACCCCTTCCTGCACCCTAGAGCAAACTAGACATGTCTGAACGGATAGGGGTGCTAACAAAAAAGACCCTCACGAGGCACCAGTTCCCGTTCCTACAGCCCAGTGGCCTCTGCAGAAGTGGGCTGTGGCCTCAGCATCTTTTAAGACTCAACAGTGTCGAGCCCAGTGGATGCTTGATCATTCACTAACTTCAGTTATGTCACTAAGGGCCATAAGTACGAAAGCTTTTTCCCATAGACAAAGAATGGGTAAAATCCTTTTGGTACATCTGGCCCTTAAGGTGCAAACGTAGTACTAAATGTTAGAATGTGCTTCCAGGTGTGGCCTACCAGGGCATATATTTGGAGACCAGCACTTATTTGTTCTCAACACACTTCGGTCCGGAGCAAGAAAGAGAAAAACACAAAAGGCAGAAAGGAGGAGGAAAAGAATGATGGAAAAAATGACAAAGGGAGAAAGCAAGGAAGAAAATAACCTGCAGGAGTGAGATAACGTAGCTGGTGGTGGATTAAAGAAGTCTTGCTGTTCGGCACACCTACCTCTAACAGTGAAGACCTCTGGCTCCTGAGCAAAACGTTAGCCCCCACACTGCAACTTTAGTTCAACAGATTAAGCACTATGAAAATGGTAGCGTTTGTGATGTCACAAGTGATGAGATTTCTTATCCTATGTGTGAGGTCTTGAGCAGTATATTCACAGGGTTATAGTTGAATTTCACAGTAATATGTGAATTTCAGTGTGTTTTAGATACGGATGTAATCTGATCACTTCAGGTATAGCCTGTCTGGTTTTCCCAGCAGTATAATTGTAGAGTCGTGTTGTACTGGAGTATTTGTAGTATTTCTCTGCAATTCAACTGTAGTGAGAAGGGAAGTTCCTTGTCAGCAGCGGTTTGCCTGGAGGATGGATTTTTTTATATCTGGCATAGAGTCTGCTTTAGCATTTTCTCCAGTTTCATGAAATCAAAACAAATCATAAATAATAAATAAAAAATGAAATACATTTAGATACATTAATGGGCTTTTGGGTTAAGAATCTTCATCCATTAGTCTGCGAAACTGTCATTCACATTTTGCGTCCTAACACTACAGCATGCAGCAGTAGGTTATACCATGTCAACCACTGGCTCTCTTGCAATGTGGGTGGTGCCATTTTAAATGATCACAAGCACATCTGCATAAAAAGTAGTGCACTGACGTGCAGGGGCTGGTGAGCCAATGCTTTACTTTCATAATGCTTTTTTGATCTTCGCTACAGTTTTTAGCTGTGGTCGACATTTTGCTGTGAGCAGTACCAATACTTACTGTGAAGTTTTGCTCATTCCACTGCTTATCTTTAATTAGCTTTCTTGTCACTCTCCTTTATTTCCTTTTTATTTGATAGATTTTCATGCTTTTCTTGTGTTTTCTCCAGCTCTGAAGCAAACTGTTTTCACCATCCTTCTGACTGAATAATGTGTATCCTTCCACTGCTTAGATTCAGAGAAATACTTTATTTAAAACAGTGGTTCCCAACCTTTTGACCTCTGTGGACCCTCACTTTATGATTAGTGGAACCCGGGGACCCCCACTGACTCATTATTGGAGTCCGGGGACCCCCCCACTAAGTCATTACTATAAACTGAGGACCTAATTTGTTAATATTGTTTAATTTTCTAAACTGTTGCGGACCCCCAGAGGAGGCTTCGCGGACCCCCAGGGGTGCCCGACCACAGGTTGGGAACCACTGATTTAAAGCACTCCACAGTAGTACGTTTTCCTGCTCTCTTCCTCTTCTTTCCCCACGTCTCCACGCTATGCGCATTTCTCCTGCCACCGCTCATCCATTGCTTCTCCCACTCCTCCCTGTCTGTGAATCATTTTTTAAGCCCAGCTATGCTCCTCTGTTGCTCTCCCGCTGCCCCCACCCCTGTCCCCATTGCTTGGGAGGTATTGACTGCGCACTCCCATTCCCACCTGCTCCACCTGGTAATCCCCCATATCCTGGCTACTGCCGCCTCTTCAGCATTCCATTTTTTACACCTGTCCCCCCCCCAGCAGTTGTTTTTTGGGTCTTGGACACCAGACAGCGCAAGCTGTATGGTATAGAAAGACCTGTTTTGGAGTTACCAAGAACTTACAGTGGGCTTAGAGCATGGATACTCAAAGTACGGCCCGGGGGCCGCATGCGGCCCACGTGACCTTTACATGCGGCCCCCGGGACAACAGGAGTACAGGGTTCTTCTTCACTCGATCGTAAATATAGAGGCAATATTTTATTTCAAGGTCAACTGGTGTTAAGGAGAGGAATTAACCAGGGAGTCCTGAGCTTCACTTTAGAAGCAAGTTCATTTCTTAAGACATCTTGCAGAAAAAGTGTACAAATAGAACAGTTACTTCAAAATTCAAAAAGTGGATTAAATTAACACGCAGTCCATTTCACCTAAGTATAATTTATTGTATCAGTACAATGAGGAGTATTAATTTAAATGTGATAGTTTTCAAACAATAATTTAGAAACATTAATTTTCACTTCTACCCTGACAAATACCCAATAGTGAATTAAACAAGCAAGTCAGATGTTATGTGCACTTTTTGAGTGGCCTGGGCTCCTATGAGACATGAACAACATTATAGTTTATTAAAACTAAAACAGAAGCAGATTTGTACGGTGCAGACCCTGAACCTAAAATTAAGCAATTGCCTAGGATCACACAAATTGGAAAAGTGGGGAAGCTAAAATTAGTCCCAGGTTTTCTAGTTTCATATTGCTCATTTCAGCCACTAGATGTATACCCTTTGCTTCACCTACCAATACTCAACCACCAGTCCTCCCAACCCCCTCGCCCGACAGCCATTCCGCTGGCATTGATGCGGCCCTCGGTCACATCACCGACCAAACTTTTTGGCCCCTGGGAAAATGTTTGCGAGTACCCATGGCTTAGAGCCTACGCATTGGTTAGCATTGGTTGGTTTAATGTCACTCATTTGCTTCCTTCTTATTCGATAACCTGCCTTGTCCCACTTTGTGGTTGTCCCTAACCTGAAGCACAGCCTCTTTACCATCCTTTTCACTGGCTTACTTGTATTCTTCTGCTGCTCAAAGGACATAATTTTATGTATTGTGTTAATATATCTTATCGCATGTTTTCCAGCACGCTGCCTCGTGCTTCTCCCCCGCCAAATATCTCCTCCCTGCGCTCCATGTTGCTTTTACTCTTGTACGCTTTTCTCTCCCTTTTGTGCTTTTACCACTGCCGTCTGTGCTGCTCTCTTCCTTGTTTGCTGCGTTCCCTGACCCTCACTTTTGGTAGGCACAAGATTCGAGGGTTTCAAGAAGGCACTCCACTGGTGCCTTGCAGCATCACCTTGGTGGTTTGCTTATGACCAGAGTAGAGTGATGTTAGAATCGTGGCTGAATGGTTTGATTATGGGTGAGAAAACCCATGGTCGCTAGTTGCAAGGCCCCAGGAGCTAGTTCCTAAAAGTCATGGTTAAGGTCTTTAAAAGATTAAATCTGCTGTCAGAAAAGATGAGCTGTCAAGATTCCTTGAAACATAATCGCCCTGTTCTTGGTGAGGAAGGCGTGGGAAGCTGTTCCATAAGAAACAAACAAAATGATGTCTACTATGATTTGTGCCATGGGCGAGGCAGGGAAATTCTGAATTTAATTTGAAGTCTCAAGGACAGGTGGGCCATATGAAATCTAAGAATGTATTTGCTGAGGCTTCTTTAGGAGCGTGGTAGTAGTAGGGCTTGAAAAATATACTTGCCCGTTAACTCTGATAAGCTGTTTAGGTCTCACCTGCGACATTGCATGCATTGCATGAAATCTCTCCTGCAAGAGATATTGTAGACATCAAGGTGCTTGTAGCCCACCCATTGCTTACTATTTGTTGATGTCATTGCCATTCTTATTTGTTGCCTTCTAATTGTGCAGCATACGCTTGCTTCACTTCCTCTTCTTTCCGCTGGAGCATGGACCATGTATCGATTGCTTCAGCTTGATTGTTGTTCTTCTGCAGATCATGTTACTGAGGTACTACACTTTCATTTTTTCTTCTTCCATGTCATCCTTGGTGAATCTCCTGCCATTTGTAACTATGTTTACTATGACACATTTCAAAAAAACATTTTCTCCTTTAAGAACAGATGTTATCTGCTTTTAATTGTGACAATAGATGTTATCTGCTTCCAAGTGTATTCCCACTAAGACATGGATGCAATTGCTTTCTTTATGTAATAGGGTTTTTTGCCAAATATCAAATGGGGAGATTAACTGATTTGCTCAGAATCACAGGGGTGTTGTGCTGAGACCTAAAATCAATGGGAAACCCATTAGGTCTTGCCTTTGTGAATAATGGCTCTGCCATTGCCTTTCGTTCATGCGCTACAGCATGGGCATTGCCGACTTTGGCAGTAATTTGTAGCCATGCTGTAAAGCCTATAATGTCTCCAGCACTAAAAATAAGAACTTTAGTGCTTTCATAAATTTGCTTTAGTCACACTGCAAAGCATCTGCGCTGCTGTACAGCATGGCTACAAAACACTGCCAAAGCCAATAGCTCTTACAGGCAAGACCTCAGATGTCACTAATGCTTGATTTACAAGCGCCCAGTCCATTTAAGTGCTCTTAGCTCATTTGAGGCAAGTGTACTGTGACCTGGGTACAAGAATGCTGCAAAATGGACTGAATGATTCACTGAGTAGGAAGTATGCTGATCTTGAACGTCTTGCTTCAAATATTTCCCAGGTTCACACAGGCACGTGCCGACCACCAGGCTGATGATCTTTGGAAGGCAACTTACTTGGGGCAGAAGCTGTAAGTTATCACATATGTGATAACATTTTAGGTACAGATTGGCCTGTTGTGACTTTTTAGGATCAGTCACTGTACCACAGTATCAAGCTAGAGTCTCATTCAGAGATGATCTTGGCTGCAGCTCGGGTAGTGCAAGGGTGTGGTGCGCGCGACAGCATTTGTTTGTTCAAACAGGAGCAGCAGAGTCTCTCAGTGTTATGAATGGAGGAATTTCATCCCTTCTCTGCAGGCGTTGCTGGCATTCAAAGAAATTATTTTTCTTTCTTCCTTTAAACACTCCATGTGCACAGAATTAGCTTTGGAGGTCGACAGGAGAGCTTATTAAAAATTTACCTTTAAAACGTGATATTTGAGCTTTTCTGCTACATTTCTGTCTTGCAACCAATGTTATTCTAACTTTTTATACACGTGGTGGGCGTGCACACCGGACGCAGCTAGCCGGCTGCAGGAATAACTTTTATATAGTTTTAGAACAAACTGCTGCTTAATGCACACTACCTTCGTTTAATTATGCCTGTGGCACAAAAGGGTTGTAGAGTTTAAGTACAACTGCTGAAAGAGAGGTCCTCCCTCAGACAAACATCACGCTTAAATATAAAAAAAATCACAAACCGGATAACAGTGACATCTGTCATTTAGCCTGCACAGAAACTGCACAAGTCAGTACACTATGCTACATTTAAAAAAAACAGTTTTATGAGACTAGGCAAAAACCTGTATACTTTTCTCCAAAGACGCCAAGGTGCTTTACCCATCATCATATTAGGGAAGTCCGACATTTTGAATTCTAAAAAGCCTCTCATAAATTGAATGCCCTCTTCAATGTGTCTCTCTGGAGGAATAAATGCTTTAAGGCAGTGATTATACCTGCTTTTATCAAACAGGCACCTGTAATCAATATGGCGAGACTTCTCAGAACGAGGTAAGTTTTCTGGAGAACAGTTATTTCTTTAAAATGCTGCATCCACCAACTGCTGTATCACTTAATTACAAAATCCAGCTAAAAGATGCAAGGCAGTTCTAACTGACATAACACGATTCAAACTTTTGTCAGATGAGCAAAGAGTATTTTGCATCTTTGTTATTTTAAGATAGCTTACGATGGTGTCTTGAAGTGGTTTGATGACCCGGTAAAACTAAGATACTACATGAACAAAAAACTTTTCTACTACAACAGATATTTTTAATAAAAAAAACATTACATTTTTTTTAAATCATTTGTTTTGATCTGTATACCCTACTTCAAATTCTCGCAGTTTCTCTGGCCCTGCCACCATGTTGACTTCATGATAGTTTTTCTTGTGCTTTTTTAATTGTTCCTACCGATCACCCTAACTGATGTTTGTACACTTAACATGTCTGTTTTCTACGGTTAATGTCATGTTGTGGATTATCTGTGGCTGAGCAAGCCTGTAAGGAGCAAAAGGTACTTTCACATCTTTCCAAATTAATGTCGATCATTGTATTTTTACAAGAAACCCACCTCGATGAAAATGAATCTTTATCTGCTACGTGCAAAAGACAATGGGCTGGAAAAATATTTTTCTCTCTGGGTACCGGTTGCAAAAGGGTGGTCACTATACAGTGTCATAAAACAAACAAGTTTTTCTGCCAGGAAACACAAAACAGATGGGCAATGAGTACTTGATGATGTTATTACTGAGTAGAGGCTATTTTACCTTTCTGCACATTTACTGTCCTGTTAAGGCTGGGCAATTTTGAAAACCAACATTTCTAACTTTTCTCATAATACCATTGTGGGAGGCGACTTTAATGTCATAAAAAAACCCTTTCTTGATAGAAAATCTAAGTTTAACTTTGTACCTGAAGTAACTCATCAAATATTTAAACCGGCAATCTCCATTAGGCCCTTAATTGAGGCATGGCAAATTTGTAATCCTGAATTTGAATTTTATGGCAAGACCGGAGGCTCCTATTATGCGTTTCTTTTCTTACTTTAATAAACAGCAGCAGTCAAGAAACACACTACAATTCCCAGAAGGCCAGGAACCCTAGCCAATGGGAATAAAAACGTAGTTCAAACAGTAACAACCAATCATATCACATACATATGCATTATGAAATCACTTGACTGTGAACAGCCCTCTTTTCTTGTTGCTCGCAGTCAAGTACCCTTTTTCACTTGTCGTACGCATATTTATATTAGTCTTTATTTCTTTGATATATGTGATTGTTTCATGTAATTTCCTTTTAAGAAATGTTTACTCGCGGCGCTTGCTTTTACCGTTCTTTTTTCTCCTAGTCGGCAAGTTGCCGCATAAGTGTGGCGCGCGGCGCCTCGCGCGCTCCGTTTCCAACCGCTTGAAGTTTCTCTTCATTGACGGTTGGTCCGGAGCGCTCGAGGACTCGTCTGAAGTGCTGCGAGTCTGCCCTTTTCACCGCAGTCTCACCGTATTTGTTTATTTAATATAAATATTCAGAATTTTTCTTTCATTTCCCTCGGAGCTTCCCACAGCACGTCCTGCGGCCAAAGCCTGGGATTTCCGGCTCTCCTTCCCTCGGAGACGCCCAAAGGCGGGACCTGCTGCTTCTTTGAAGCCTTGTTTTTTTTTTTCCATTAACCCCTTAACTGCCAGTTTTCCCTTTCTCCTGAATTATGAATCCAGATAAATCCCCCAGCTTACAAGAAGTGGATGACATTAGGCAGGAGCACCCTGCCTTTATAAAATCTTCTGTGCAACAGGCTGTAAATTCTTCCATACAGAAAATGTCCAAAAATTTGGAATTTTCTCTTTCTGATAGGTTTTCTCGTTCTATGTTGGCCCAGGCTGCGGGGGAATGCAGTCAGCGCCTCCCTTCCCCAAAAAATCCCCCCAAAATTACGAAAAATGCCGCAAAAGAGAAGTGAGTCTACCTCACATGTGGCATAGGACGCGGTTCCTCAAAAGGCTCCCTCCAAGGAGTATAAAAACCTGGACATTGGGAAATCAAATTTGAAACATAAATCCAAATCAAAAAATATTATTGCCCCTTTGATTGTTTCATCCATCCCTGACTCGGACGACGATGTGTCGGATCTGGACTCTCTCTACAGTGTTTCAGATGATGGGGACGATGCTGCTGTCTCCCCTCCTCTTCCTAAGAAATCTAAATTGACCTCCCTTTCCCAAAAAAACCCTATTTCCCTCCGTGATCCTGAAGGTTTCCCAATGTTTGACCCTTCAAATATCCTCCATCCTAATTCTACGGAATGGGTCCCCGCTGACCACGTTGCACAATATGTTTCGGCCAAAATATTCTGTCCCTTAGACAAACAAACCAGAGCTAAATTGAAATCTGAGTGTCCCCGTCCCTCCTTAGCCCACCAACTCTCGGTCACCCGCTCCATTGACCAACCCCTCCTGACATTTTTTACCAAAATGGGCAAGGATCCACGCAAGGGAGTGGATAAGGCGTGGGCCTCCTGCCAAGATAAATTACTAGATATTTTAGGGCCCTTAACACGAATTTTCGACATTGCAGAGGCAGCCAGAATTGACGGCTCATTTATTGATTCTGAAGAACTCACTCTATGGGTCCAACGTACCTTCTGCCTCCTGGGTAATGTAAATTCCGCTATCACCCACGAGAGAAGGAAAGGGTTACTCCTGAAACTCGATCCAAAGTTGGTTAACCTTGCATCTGTCCAACCCAATATCCACAATGAAGGTGCACTATTTGGAGACTCTTTCATAAAAGATTTAAGCAAATACGTAGCTACATTTACATCTTTGGACAAAGCTCAGCAGTCGCTGAAAAATATGTTTTCTCAACGGGTTTTTGCAAGGGCCGGCAGAGGAAGGAACTGCTTTGCCGGCCGCTCTTACCCCAACCAAGGTTCCAGAGGATACCATTACGCCTCCTATCAGGAGTATCGCCCACAGTTCTAGCCTCAACGGGGCAGAGGTTTCCGCTCCAGAGGTTTCAGGAACGCCAGGTCGTCCACTCAACCAAGTAAGTCCTTTACCTCCTTTTATTCCCATGGGTGGGCGTTTCAGTTTTTTCCTAACAAAGTGGCAGGAAATCACGCAGACCCCTGGGTTCTCAACCCTATTCAAGGTTACGCAATAGAGCTTTATATAACCCCAGTCCACACCTCCTCCCCTCCTCTTCCCCGTTTTTCCTCAGACATGACTCTTCTGATCTCTGCCGAAGTCCAGTCTCTATTGCAAAAACAAGCCATCTCCCCCACCTTTCCCGACCCAACAGGTTTCACCAGCTCTATTTTTCTGGTTCAGAAGAAGAACAAAAAGATGCGTCCTGTAATAAACCTCAAGGGTTTCAATCATTTCGTAGTATATCATCATTTCAAAATGGAAACCATCCTCCACCTAAGAGACACTCTGCTCCAAAGGGACTGGATGGTCGGTTTGGACCTTCTGGATGCGTATCTAGTTGTTCCAATCCACCCTCATTTCAGAAAGTTTCTCGATTCCAGTGGGCAAATAAGTACTTTCATTTTACCTCTCTTCCCTTCGGGATATCATCGGCTCCTTGGTGCTTCAACAAGCTCATGAAGCCCGTAATAGCCTCTCTCAGAGCTCAAGGGATCAGACTTATCATCTACCTCGACGACATTTTATTAATGAGCCAGTCCCCTTAGTCTCTCTCAACTCATCTCTCCATAACGTGTTTCCTTCTAAGATCTAGGTTTCATCATAAACAGGGAAAAATCCATACTCATACCTTCTCAAACTATAGAATTCTTAGGCTTTCAGATCAACTCAATTTCAGCCACTCTCATGCTTCCCTCTGCAAAGATAAAAACCATAAAGTCAGAGATTCTTCAAATTCTACGCAGTTCTCAGATATCTCTCAGAACGTTGCCACGAATTGTCGGTCTCCTATCCTCATCAATTCAGGCCATTTTTCACGGACCCCTTCACTACAGAGCTCTTCAGAGATTGAAGATTCGGCATTTACGGAGAGGCCTCTCTTATTCAGACGTCATTCCCTTGGACATAGACGCACACACAGAACTCCAATGGTGGATAGACCATTTAGATGCTTGGAACGGAAGAACTATCTTCGCATCAGCCCCAGATCTAGTATTAGAATCAGATGCAAGCCGAACCGGTTGGGGGGGCCGGTGTGGACCAATCTCGACTGGAGGCACATGGTCGTCAGAGGAGTCCAAAATGCTTATCAACTGTTTAGAGATGCTTGCCGGTTCCTTTGCGATCAAAAGCCTTGCAAAAAACAAAGTCCGTTGTGCCATTCTTCTCAGAATGGACAACATTTCGGCGGTTCGATATATATCAATCATCTTGGAGGCACAAAATCCAAACCATTGGCGGAACTGGCCAAGGCCTTTTGGGGATACTGCCTTTTAAACCACATTTCGGTTCATGCAGAGTATCTTCCGGATCTCTCAATACAGTGGCAGATTGTCGGTCTCGACATCTTCGGGATTCAAGCGATTGGAAACTTCACCCTTCCATTTTTCAGAACCTTCAGAAGATTTGGGGTCCCCTAATAATCGATCTTTTCGCGTCCCGTCTCAACTTCCCCAATTTTATAGTTGGCGTCCAGACCCTCTGGCGTTAGCTTCCGATGCCTTTTTACAGAACTGGTCGCTTTCCCTCAATTACGCCTTTCCTCCTTTCCTCATGATCAGCAGAGTATTGGCTCAAGTCAGACGCCAACAAGCTTCCCTAGTGCTCATAGCCCCCTTCTGGCAATCTCAAGCTTGGTTTCCAACCCTCTTAGAGCTGTCAATAGATTTCCCTATATTGATTCCTTCCTTTCCGTCTCTCCTGCTAGACCCCTTAGAACGTCCTCACCCTCTCGTTCTAGACAATACACTGACACTCTCCGCATGGAAAGTCTCGGGCAATCCTGTTTGTTCCCTTGCATTTCGACAGAAGCTTCACGATACATCTCTCAGTCTTGGGCCCGAGGTACAAAGAAAGCTTATCAATCAGCCTGGTCTTTTTGGCACAGCTGGTGTCTGGGAAAACACATCGATCCCATTTCAGCTGATGTAATTTTTATAGTAAATTTTTTTGCGCCAGAAGCAAGCAAAGGTAAGGCTTTCCGTACTATCAATTTGTACAGGTCAGCTATTTCCTCCAATCACTCTTTTGTTAATGGGAAACCAGTTGGAGAACACCCTCTCATCTGCCGTCTATTAAAGGGAATAACATTTTCCAATCCTCCTCTACCAAAATACAGTCATTTATGGGATGTTAATATTGTTTTGAAATTTCTATTGTCATGGCCTGATAATCTCATGCTTTCTCTAAAAATGTTATCTGCAAAATTAACCATGTTATTGTGCCTAGTTTCTATTAAACACCTCTCAGAGGTTAAAGCGTTAGACATTTCCAACCGTCAATTTACCCCATCTGGAGTTTTGTTTACTGTGGTTCGACGAACAAAGACCAATTTATCCTCTGTGTTTTACCCATATTTTCCTGATCATCCCAGATTATGTGTCGGTCAATGTTTAAAAGCGTATGAACAAAATACTGCAGATTTGAGAACTCCTTCTTATTCCCAACTACTAATTTCCTTCAAGAAACCTCACAAACCTGTTTCGGCCGCTACCTTAGCCCGATGGGTTAAATGGCTTATGTCCTTGGCGGGCATAGATACTTCGATGTTTGGAGCTCATTCCTCCAGGGGTGCTATGGCTTCCAAAGCTTTTTGGGCGGGTTCCCGTTTAGAGGACATTCTCAAGTCTGCAGATTGGTCTAATGACAATACATTTAAAGTTTTTTACTGTAAAACTGTCAATAATGTTTCATAGATGTAATTACTATGCTTTAAACTCGCATAATAGGAGCCTCCGGTCTTGCCATAAAATGTAGATTTTCCTATTCCCATGACGGAAAGTCTTAATTTTTATTAAAGACTTGGAGGCGAGTATTATCCCTCCACTTATTTTAACCTTGTTCATTTTTTCCCACCCTTCTCTAGCACCATTGGCCATCACTCAAACTTCCACGTAGAACTTCAAATTGTTCATCGGCCTCGGCTTGTCAAGATTTCAAGACGCCATTTACCGCTTCATTTGCTACGGATCAAACTTCCCAGGATCCTTCATGGCTATCTCGGATTTTGAACTTTTGTTCCGATGTTTTATCATTCCTTATGGCAATTCTTATTTTTTTGTTTACCATATTTCCTTTGTTTATTAATTGACTCTCTCGCAAGAAAAGAGGGCTGTTCGCAGTTGAGTGATATCATAATTCATATGTATGTGATATGATTGGTTGTTACTTTTGAACTACGTTTTTATTCCCGTTGGCTAGGGTTCCTTGCCTTCTGGGAATTGTAGTGTGTTTCTTGACTGCTGCTGTTTATTAAAGTAAGAAAAGAAAACACATAATACTCGCCTCCGAGTCTTTAATAAAATTAAGACTTTCCGTCATGGGAATAGGAAAATCTACATTTTCCTTTATCTCATCAGTCCATGGGGCTCTCACATTGAGGATATTATAATTAAGGCTTCAGTTTACCATTTTTACTGATTTGTTTACAAATAAATACAGATAGAACACCACCTGTCTTTTTGTTTGTAAACATGGACACAAATGGGAATTAGGTTGGAATGCTAGCAAATCTAGATCTGCCAGTCACGACAGATGGGCCAAAAAAGAAAGATACTTTTTCCTAAGAAGGCTTAACAATATGTAGATGTGCAAGCAGTTTATCCTAAAATGTGCATGTTTTGATGTGGGTGTACTGATTTTTAAGCTATGGGTATTCATAGTTTTGAAACCCATGAGGCGTTCTATTATAAGTGTACAATTATTGGCTACATAAATGAGAAAATATACCAGGTTCACATTTTTTTTTTTTTTTTAAAAACACAAAGCCTTAAATAAATATGGATAAACACAGAACAAACTTGTAAAATAATATGAATAAAAAAAATACCATAGAACCAGGAGCCCTAATTATGAACAATAAACCACTTGTTAACTGTATCTGCCAACATGGGTTATATATGCCTCTCTGATCATACTCCTGTTTTTGCAAAATGGGACACATCCAATATTAATAAAAAATAAAAAAGTGGTAGATTAAGATCTAATAATGATTTCCTCTCCGATATTACATTTCTTAACAAACTTGATTTTTTAAAACTAAATGATCCATCTGATCAGCCTGTTATTTTCACACAAAACAATGAGTTGGTACAATATGCAAATCCCGTTATCAATGTCCAGGCAGCTCCAGTGTGAGATGACACAACAAAGACAAAGTGATTTCACGTTCAGTATAAAACCGCCGGTACAGGAGCAATCACCCTTTCTTATTGCAGCTCCTGGTAACAGGTAAGTGCTCACTTTAACTTTCGCTCTCACAGCCACCTCCTCTTTTGTCATGTCTATATTTGTCTCTCACCTTTCATATGGCTAACTAAACTTATTAACGTATATGTATTGATTCTTTATTTATTTTCCGTTATCTACCCAGCATATGCCACTTTTTCCACCAGCTTATAATCTTCCTTTTTTCTTTACAAACTACTGCAATGCTTTAAAGGTTTTCATAACTTGTCTGAGGCTTTTTTAAATCTCACTACAACTTAGCACTTATTGTGCCCCAATCAGTCCTCGCAGTTCCCACCTAGGGCACTGCACTCTTAATTTTATCCTCACCGTTGCCCGTATTAAATAAAATAAAATAAAAAAAAAAGTACCATAATTCCACGCCGCGTTGCTCCCCTCCTCTGCTCCCCCGTTGTCGCTCCAGGCTGCAGGCATAGGCTCCCAGTCTGCCCTGCGGCCAATCCTGATGCTGCTTATAGCAGCATCAGGACTGGCTGGAAGCGCCCAACCAGGGCGCTCCCATGCAGACTGGGAGCCTGTGTAGGCGCTCTCCAGTCCAGCTACACAGTGCTGGACTAGAGAGAGCCCTGTGCACATGTGTGTTTGGCCGGCCAGAGACGGCCGGCCAAATACACATGCGCACTGAGGTGAGTGCTCTGTACACTCCCCTCAGGGCTCATCACGCCCAATACCCCCGCCCCTTTTAATACAAAACAACAATATCATTTTGTATTAAAAGGTTTGCAGCTGCCGCTGTTGGTGGGGGAAGTGACGCTCCTCCGCCCTAGCGGAGGAGCCACGCCTGCTTAGAATGAGCAATTACCAATGAGACGCATCTAGCAGCACTTCCTAGAGGACTAAGAATGAGAAATTACCACTGGGACCAGAGAAGCAGCTGCAGCATTGTCCACAGGACTAAGAATAAGGAATTACCATTAGGACCAAAGAAGCAGCTAGCAGCACTGCCTAGCATACTTACAATGAGGAATGACTGACGGGACCAGAGAAGTAGCATTGTCTAGAGGACTTAGAATGAGGAATTACCACTGGGACCAGAAAATCAGCTAGCATCAGTTCCTAGAGGACTTCGAATGAGGATTAACCACTGGGACCAGAGAAGCAGCTGCAGCATTGTCTAGAAGACTTAGTATGAGGAAGTACCAATGGAACCAGAGAAGCACCTAGCAACACTGTCTAGAGGACTTAGAATGAGGAATTACCACTGGGACCAGAGAAGCAGCTGCAGCATTGTCTAGAGGACTTAGTATGAGGAAGTACTAACGGAACCAGAGAAGCACCCAGCAACACTGTCTAGAGGACTCAGAATGAGGAATTACCACTGGGACCAGAGAAGCAGCGCAGCTAGCAGCATTGTCTAGAGGACCCAGAATAAGGAATTACCACTGGGACCAGAGAAGCAGCTGCAGCACTGTCTACAGGACTAAGAATGAGGAAATATCACTAGGGCCAGAGAAGCAGCTACGAGCACTGCCTAGAGGACTCACAATGAGAAATTACTGACGGGACCAGAGAAGCAGCTTGCAGTATTGTTTAGAGGACTAAGAATGATTAATTATCACTAGAACCAGAGAAGCAGCTGCAGCACTGTCTAGAGGACTTAGAATGAGGAATTACCAACGGGACCAGAGAAGCAGCTAACAGCACTTCCTAGAGGACTAAGAATGAGGAATTACCACTGGGACCAGAGAAGCAGCACTGTGCTGAGGACTTAGAACGAGGAATTACAAACAGGACCACAGAAGCAGCTAGTTGTACTGTCTAAAGGATTTAGAATGAGGAATTACCGACGGGACCAGAGAAGCAGCTTGCAGCACTTCCTAGAGGACTAAGAATGAGAATTACCACTAAGACCAGAGAACCAACTACAGCACTGTCTAGAGGACTTAGAATGAGGAATTACCACTGGGACCAGAGACACAGCTAGCAGCACTTCCTAGCAGGCTAAGACTGAGGAATTACCGACTAGACAAGAGAAGCAGTTATCAGCACTGTCTAGAGTACTTAGAAACTTAGAACGAGGAATTACTGACAGGACCAGAAAAGCATGAGGAATTACAGATGAGACCACAGAAGCAGCTTGCAGTATAGTCTAGAGGACTCACAATGAGGAATTACCGACGGGACCAGAGAAGCACCAAGCAGCACTTCCTAGAGGACTAAGTATGAGGAATTGCCACTGGGACCAGAGCATTAACTGCAGTACTGTCTAGAGGACTTAGAATGAGGAATTACCACTGGGACCAGAAAAGCAGCTACCAGCACTGCCTAGAGGACTCAGAATGAGTAATTACCGACTAGACCGACGGGACCAGAGAAGCACCTAGCAGCACTTCCTAGAGAACTAATAATGATGAATTACCACTGGGACCAGAGAAGCAGCACTGTGCTGAGGACTGAGAATGAGGAATTACCAACAGGTCCAGAGAAGCAGCTTGAATCATTGTCTAGTGGACTTAGAATGGGGAATTACCAACGGGACCAGAGAAGCAGCTGTAGCATTGTCCAGAGGACTAAGAATGAGGAATTACCACTGGGACCAGAGAAGCAGCTGCAGCATTGTCTACAGGACTATGAATGAGGAATTACCACTGGGACTAATAAAGCAGCAGCAGCACTGTCTAGAGGACTTAAAATGTGGAATTACCGACGGGACCAGAGAAGCAGCAAGCAGTGCTGCCTACATGATTAAGAATGAGGATTTACCACTGGAGCCAGAGAAGCAGTTAGCAGCACTGCCTAGAGGGCTCAGAATGATGAATTACCAATAGGACCAGAGAAGCAGCTTGCAGCATTGTCTAGAGTAATTAGAATGAGGAATTACCGACAGTAGCAGCGCTGCCTACAGGATTAAGAATGAGGATTTACCACTGGGACCAGAGAAGCAGCTAGCAGTACTGTTTAGAGGACCTTAGAATGAGGAAGTCTGAACGTGGATGAGTGTGTGTCTGCCGTGCACACAGAGCCAATTATTTCTAAAACAGCAGTGGAAGGAAAAGCGGCTTAGAAAACATCAACCTTTCTAAACACAGTGTTTTCACTGATGTGCTGTGAACACATTGCTATGGACAACCAAAAGAACATTAAGGTTGCAATGCCAAGACAGGAGGAGGGGCTATCACACACTGTAACAGGAGGATGCATGAATGTAGTGTGATGGCCAACAAAAATGTTCTTTTAGTGAAATCGCCTGGGAGGGAACCGAGCACACAAAGGTGGGACATTTAGAAAAATGCACCTATAAAAAGGAAGCATTTAAGACCAGCACAATAAAGAACGAATGGCAATAGTGGGCATGGTTGAAGCCCATAGACTGAATACAGTAAGTCTTGCAGACTGGGGGCAGGTGCGCTGCCTAGGCTGGACCTAAAAAGGGGGAATTCAAGTGCCAACACATGGAGAAAAAAAAAGTGGATTTTCACTTTCTGCAACCTCTTACTTCTCCTCTTGGTTAATTTATGAGCTATGTGACATCATTATTACAAATATAAATGAATAAACCCACATTTTCAACAAAAAAAAAAGGAAAAAAAAAAAAAAGCTAGTTTGCAGACCATGCCTTATCCTCGCCCTAAAGGTCACCTCTAAGCATGCTGGCCTCAGAAGAGGTTAACAAAGGGAACTAACTCCTCTCCTACCCCACCCACGTGACCCTCTGCCTGAATTGAGTTTTAGGATCTCAAACCTTTGATACTGGCTCCCATCTCGCCTTGTGGCTGATGTTGTACATTGAGGGCTTTCCTTCCCCTGTAAAGATCTGTAAGAGGCACCTGCCACTCTAAATGCCCTCACCCCATCCATACCATGCAAGGTGTCGCTCTACATCCTCATAACATATTTCCTGACCTGATTTCCTTGTGCGGGCAAAAGTCCTTTACTTTCCCCTTTGCCCGTCCTCCCTGTGCATTTCAGGATCACTCCGCTTCCATTCTTGCCCACTCCTGTGGTTCCCTGGAGTGCTTTGCCACAGTGCTTCTGTTAAATCATACACTAGCAGAGTTAATGAGCATGAAGTATACTGATACAGCTCACTGTCTACAGGAAGCTTTATGACATAACTCTGCGCCTTTGTGACACACGCTATTGCTGCACTAGCACACTGCTATGGTTACCCGTGTTGTCTTATAGCAATGGTTCTTTTATATCACATATCTGCAGAGCCAATGAGCGCATACGTACCTACACTGCTGGCCAAACGTATTCATGTTTCCTTAGTTACTAACAGAATCTCATCTAAAACATCAAAATTATCGCAGTGAATTTCCAGTATATAAAATGATGAGAATGGATGTTGTCCTGAAAATTCCTCAATTTCTTTGCCACACCCTTAATCAGTTTCCCAAAATGGTTCGTGTGTGCTGTCACTAAATGCATTAGTAGGACAGGACTCTTCTAAAAGGTGTTATGTTTTTTTTTCTTCCTTAGTTTGGACATAATGGTTTACCTGACGCTTAATTCTCGTGTAGATAAGTCATTGTGCCACTATATTCAGTCATACCTTGATATGTTTCTGCTAAAATTAGCAAATGTATTAAGTAGTTACCGGTTTCAGAAGTGATAGCAAATAAAATGAAATTGGGACATAGTGTTGTGTGTGCTTGGGATATTATCACTGTAATCTGCTAATACTCATCCTTAAAAGAGTGTCTGGAGTTTCATTTCTATCATATTTGTTGAGAGTGTTGTAATATCTGCCTTTCTTTTCCACGTGGAACTATAATGATATGTTCCCTGCTCCCAGTCATCGATGGGGCGCTGCTGGACTCTTCTGCTGAGAAACTAATCACCTTATGGTATCCCAACCTCTCAAATACCAAACTCCTCTCTTTCTGTCTCCCAGGAGACCATCAGATCTGAAAAAGTTGAAATCACAAGCCCTTGAGCCCTTTTCCAGGGTATAGAGGGCACTGTCCTCTGAGAAAGTCTGCAAAAAGATCTAGCGAGGCATCCCAACGAATGACAGAAGTCGTCCTCTGAGGCCTAAATCAGGGAGTATGATGTTCATGAGAAAGCCTCTCCACTGAGACTCCATCTTTGATCAATGGCAATACTAGAGGTCCCTTTTTTCCCCCAGACAGATTTGATATGTTTCATTCCAAATGTATCTTCTGCCTGGTACATTTCTCATATTCTAGCTCTCCAAGGAAAACATATTATTATCCCTTGGTGCGGAGACATCTTAACTCCCATGGTTGGGTGCCACCCATCACATCACAGTCACACATTTCTTGCTTTGGCATACGCTCACCCTCCTTATCTGGATAGGTCTTCATAAATCAACCCCCTATTTCTTCTGCTCTTTTGACAGCACTCGGTTCAGGGCATGCTTAGACACTGATGGATCACTAGAACATGGTAAGATCCAAAATGTCTTTGGCCACCCAAGATGCTACCCTAAAGACATCTCACCCATGTCCAGATTTCCTCATCTTATCCCTCCTTTCATTGGTATTGGCAAATCTGTTTTACTTCCAGGGTCTAGTTTTCCCCGAGAATCTGATCCTTGCACATCTGTTCTCATTTAGGTTTCTCTCTCTGTTTGCGGGATGCTTCATTTAGCTAAATCTCTGCAAGTTCATGTCAGTGCATAGACTGAGTGGCGTCCTAGGAGACAGCTGGTCCACATTTTGGACAAGTCACTTTTTTCATCAAAGTCACGTTTTTTCCACTTGTTTTCTAGAATGCTATTAAAGACAATGTGTAACTCCCACCCTGGGGTGGCCGCTGGTCTGCCTGTTTGATAATTAACATCTATGCATTATTGTTACATATAGTTTTCTGCCTCTATACTTGTTAGGTTAGTGGTCTAGTCTACTCTCACGCATCTTCTTATTCATGTTCACCTTAAATTCAGAGTTGTCAGTGCCTTGCATCGCCTGTGGGTACCATAATGACTCCTGCCCTTTATTTAGTTATTATTTTAACTGACTACTACTACTTCGTGTTCTAAACGCCTTTCAATCCTAGCTTCAAAGTACTGAGCAATCTGTACCATTTGGGGTATACTGCCCGTGACATAACTTTAATCTTTTTTGTGTCACCTCTCATTAGTGCTGCCAGGACAGTAAGCACAAGATTTGTCTTGTTGTCTTTGATAACATTTTAGATTTCATATTTATTGAAGCTAGGAAAAGTCCCTTCAACAACGGAGACACTTTTAAAGCTATTTTCCTTGCTTTCACCATTTCCTACAATGTTAAAGTTTTTAAAAAAATCGGAAGCTCTTTATGAATCCTTTCTTAAATATTACACACCTAGAACAAGTATATAGCAGCTTTATAAACTATTATTTTCTATTTTTTGAGTAAGTGGAACCATCTTGGAAGTATTACAGTTATCCCTAAACCTGATAAGGGTAATAGATTTTGTAAAAATGACAGACGTATTTCTTTAGCACTGAATGCAAAGGTTATGCAAAAATTTTAGCTATCCATTTGGAATCTTTTGTATCACAAAAACACTTGCTCCTCCTATTGTTTAAGTCCAGGTACTATACAGGGTTGTTCTAGTCCAGATGACATCGTCGCATACATTGCTGATCCTATCACCTCCCTTCCTTTCTCTGATGAACGCAACATATATCCCCTTATTTCTGCTTATAAAAAATACTTCACAAACTGAAGATTTACTCCTGGATAATCACAGTCTGCATCATATGTCTAAATGTTCTAATTGTAAATTAAATCCAAATAATATAAAAAAATCATGGCATATATTTTTACTTCAAAATTACGTTTATATGTGCCCAAAAAACTCTAAAACTTCAGCAGTTTTTAAAGATCCTTACTGTCCAATTTCATTTACAAATAACAATGTATATATAATAGCACTGTCATTATTAAATTGCTCATTCGAACATTTTCTGCAACTATGTTACAAAACTATTTATTTTCTATTTCCCCATTTTCTGTTTTTAATTTTTTACTTATTTGGTATAAAACATTTTTACAAATACCTAGTAGATCACTGTGTTGGATTTAACGGAGAGACAAGGGTACATCCTTGGAAAATCAAATAGTTTATGATTCATCTACCACTGTGTTATAATGACTATTTACAACATCATGTTCGCCTATCCTTTCCATTCGAGGCAATTCCCCCATCACAGATGACTCCTCATTCTGCTTTAAATAATCTTGTTTGAAGTGAAAGGAGACTTAAAGTCATCCAGATATATAAAGTTATACAATATTCTCGCAATACCTGACCTAAAGATTATGCGGCACTTGCCTGGAACCAGGATATAGGCAACATAGGATATTTCACGTTGAAACCATATATGGTCACCGTTATTTAAAACCTCTGGATCTGCCAATTTAACACAGATCTTTTTTTGTTTGGATCAAACATTTATCCACCCCAGCCAAGTTGTGTAAATATATGGACTACGCGAATAGTATTGTATTAATATTTTCCATTCTTTTACACTCATGTTTATTCCTTAAAGAGGGAAGAAAATATGGGATACATAGGAGCTGACATATCTAAAGTGGTGTCTGGTATCTTGGAGGATGCAGAGAAACTAAAACTAAACAAAGAACTGTGAGATTAGGAAAGCTTGTTTCAAGGCGCTAAATTGCATGTTGCTCCCTAAAGTCTTAATTACTTGGCAGTCTTTTGGATGAACATCCACTCTGGTTGGCTTTTCTCAGAGTTTTCAGAGTATTGAGGAAGGTTCTCAACTGGGCATTAAAGAATGAAGCCTCTGTATATTTCTCTGGGATGTACTTGATATGAAGGATATAATTTGTGGAATCTTTAATTAGTAAGTTAACTATTGTTGGCAGTGTGCTTAGCTCATGGCACTTTGATCCCATAATTCTTAAACACAGATTATATGAACAAGAAATAAAGAAACGGATTAAAGAGGTTTTTTATTTTTAGCACAGACGTCCCAATGTCAACGGAGACATTTTTAAGGCAGTGTTGCACAGCAAGCTGATTGTGATACATGTGCATCACCAACATAACTGATCACTCACAAAAACCGCCTGGAGGAGAAATCGAGGTCAGAAGAATGCCAGTATAAGGAGAACTTGTGCTTCTATAAGAAGAGACAAAGCGGCCTCCTCTTCCCTGAATGTACCAAAAAACAAACAAGGCAGATATTCGAGGTCAGAAGAATGCCAGTATAAGGAGAACTTGTGCTTCTATAAGAAGAGACAAAGCGGCCTCCTCTTCTCCGAATGTACCAAAAAACAAACAAGGCAGATAAACTCCTGGCAGGATGAATGCGTCAAGCTACAATATAAACCAGAACAGCGAGTGTTCAACTAAAAAGCAGCTCCATATAGGTAACAAAAAAGTCCAAAAGTGATACATTTTATGATTTTTCTATCAACCTGTACAACATCCAACACCACAAAACCCCAAAGGCCTTGGACTTATTTAAAGTCAATCTAGCTCCCCATCTTGCCACAAGCAACAAGTGACGAGCTGGAGGATGAGATTTCAAAAATATGAGGCAGAAACTCTGATTAAAAATCTTCCAATTACAAGGCACAGGCCCCAGTGCCATTATCAAAGTGTTTTAAAAAAAAGATTTTGCTCGCTGCTAGCCCCTCAACTGGCCTCATTCTATAAGATCAAAACTTTTTGGAGAAATGTTCTCAGCCACATCAAGGAAGTGGTGAGTCTCCTGATCTTACCAGACCCATTGGTGACAATACTGAGAATGAGGCCTTTACATTGTGAATGGCGTACACTATTGTATTGTAATAGTATTTATATGGCGCTTACTACCCCTGACAAGGCGTTGAAGCGCTTTTCGGTGAGTAGCATGCTTCTCTGGAACCCAACAAGAAATAGTGATGGATTAGTATCGGGAAATATGAGTACAGTTTTGGTATTATTATGAGTTAATTTGAACCGCGGATATGAGAGTTTGTTAGTTCGATTGACTGGAGAAATGGAGGGGTGGAGGAGGAAAGAAATCCAGAAGTGTTAATTGGGAGTATATCCCTCATTTACTCAACCCAAAGGCTTGGGTGAGTAAAGGGGGATGGAGGAGGAAAGAGTGTGGAAGGGTTAGGGAGAGCATAGTAGCAGGGTGAGATAAATGAGGGAGAATTTAGTAGGGTTGAGTGAGAGGTCATGGTAGTAGACAGAGGTTTGCTGAGTTAGATGTGGAAGCGGAGGGAAGAGCTTAGGCAGAGTTATTTAGGAGATGAAAGTAGTAGAAAGGATTTAGGATGAGTCAGAGTGGGAATGGAGGATAGTTTGATAGAGACATGACATGATGATGGGTAGATAAGTGTGATAAGATGAGAGCAGGGATTCATAGATATCTAGTGTAACAACCCACCCAGGAGCCATGCAATGACCCACGAACATGCCAAGTACACATACCTACATATATATATATATATATATACATACATACACACATACAAACACACATGAATACACACACATATGTACATACACTACATTATTAGAACCATGGGTAAATATATAAGGTATGAGGTGTAAGTACCTAGGGTAACCACTACATACCAGGCCAGCCTCCTACAACAGTACCTTCCGTTCGGTTCACAAAAGGCTACCAAGAACACAGTTTTAGACAGAGGTTTGGTGACCTTAGTTTAGAGTTTATGGGGTGCTTAAATATCAACTCCTGGCAAAATATTTCAAAATTACAGCACATGGTGTGGGGTAGCAAATTTAGACATGCATACAGTTTACAGGACGGATGTGTAGAAGTGTGCAGATTATATTGGCAGTTCTCACATTTACAGGAGGCTCAGGATACTGGAAAGCCTGATCAAATACCTCATACTAGATTATCAGTATTCCCCTTAGAATTTGTATGTGGCTACCCATTCAAATTGTTGGCTTCAGCTTCTGGTAAGACTTGTGTAGACCAGAGTGACCTCAATCAGTTTAGTGCCAACATTTGCCCTTGTCATTCATTCATATATATTGCAGTTTTCTAGCATGCAGACAAGACTTAAATTGGGATGGGCGAGGGTCAAATAGCTTTACACAGAACGTAATTACAAGTGAGAACCAACACATCAAAACGTTGGACTATTTTTTTTATAAGGCCATTTCCATGGCTCTATATAGACTTATCACAGGTGAGTGCGATACAGAAGTAACTGATATTTTGATCCTCTTTAGAAGGTTTTGAAGAAATTCTTTTGGCACACAGTCAGGCAAGGGTTGTCAAAGTGTTCTTTTCATTTGGAAGGCTGTAGCTCAGTAAGGAGGATACAATATGTTCAGTTTACCCAAGTCTAACATATAGGCTCATAATGCACTGGGAGAAAGATTTAGTCACACTGGCTGGTGTGAAAATGTAAGAGGTGGAACGAGCTAACCCATTTAAACTTCTATGAGCTGGTCAGATAACCTCCGATACTGTTGGACACTTGTGTACAGTTATCACCATGAATTGGAGAAACTGTTAACACCTAAGCATCCATACACATACTCTATGTACCTGGACAGTATTTTTTCACATGCTGCTGGCTGTGAAACAGGAACTCAATCAGTCAGTCATTTGTAGCGCACAGTACTGTTACCTCTATGGATATCAACCTGGCCGCCAAGTGAGAAAAAAGAAACATGCGCACAGGCTATCAAACAATGGTCCATAAAACTCTGGTCGCTCATGGCAATGGAATGATAACCCTCCATATGCAGACAGGTTTGAGGCCATGTGGAGACCTCTGATGGACCACTTTCAACCTATTATGCCAGTCCTGTCCTGCCCAATGTCGCGGCAGACTGAGAATGTAACAGGACTGAGTATCTCTGTTAAGCTGGACTAAAAGGTGCTAGGATTGTTTTATTGTCTGCAGCTATAAAATACTGGATGGTTGTCAGCTGCTCCCCATAGTGGAATGGGTGCTGTGCTCCTTGGGGTAGTGTGGGAAGATGGGGTGGAACCACGATCCACCGTTTTGTGGGATGCCTCAAAGGATAAAAGAGTAATGTTTGTGGTTTTATTTCTGACATTTTAATAAAATATAAAAATGTACATTGTTTCATTACTTAATATGTCATATTTAGTTATTCACATATTCTTTTAGGACATACATTTAGCCAAAATGTAACAGTATTTTATGCATATCTATTCAATTTTCTCTGCAACATATTTGACACGGTTCCTTGGCCTTTTCAAAATACTGCTGATGTGTTTATTCTTATTACTATAATTTGTGGTATGGAGTTTGTGATAATCACAGAATTGATACAGCCTATATATTTAGAAAGATATTTTGATTACCCTTTTCCACCTATTTAAATTACAAACCGTTATCACATGATTTAAACTTTTTATAAATTATTTGCACTTTGTTCTGAGGTTTAACACTTTTCATTGTGTATCTTTTTAATTTTAAATAATTATTAAAAGTGAAACTTCTGCATGTATGGAGGTTCCTACATACAGTTTGACAAACCCAATTTATATAAAACTAAAAGGTTTACTTTCCAATCTCAAATTAAGTGATCTTCTATAACTAGTCCGTACATGAACGGATACTGAAGTTCTCCTTTTCTTGATGCAAAATCTGTCTCTGCCAAATTTATCTCAGCAACTGACTACCATCCCATGATACGGCATGATTGTAACATCTCAAGTCAATCAAAGCTGTAAGTTAGTCACTGTCCGCAATCAAATAGATAACTGTCGGATTCCAGAAGAAACTGGAGATTTCGTTCACTGGCTCCGCTTCGTCTTGATCCTTAACTTTAAAAGTGGCAATAACAGTTTGACAGTTCTTCTATAATCCAACATCCATCTGTGAAATTATTATACCTTAAAACTAAAACAAAAATAAACTATCCAGGAGGCATAGCTTTTTCAATCTAGAAGTCAAATTACTAAAATCAAACAGACGAAACATGAAAGACTCTGGAAATAAAAATCTACTACAAATAAGGCTACTCTCCAGAATCCTTAAGGCCAAAGAAAGCAAAAAGATAACACTACTTTAATTGTACAATGCTTGCAGCACTCCCAACCAAAAGAACTACATAAAATCTTTGAGTTCCACAATCCTGACTACCTTGACTTGTAAAGCTTGCCTTACGCCAGGTTCTAAGTGACTCTCTTGCCAATTTTTCATCAAAAATAAAATTACTTGGGCATCAGTCCTGTCATATAAGTTTCAACCTGCCTTCAAATCAAATCTTTGAGCGAAATGTCTCTGATTCAATCCTCTTCTACCGGGAGACTTCACCAACAAAATCAATCATTGTGGCTCGCATAAATCTGTAGTTGATTGTGGCCAAGCCAATATATTCAAGAACATTATATTAAAATGCGCTGCAGATATAGTCAGGGCCATTATAAATTTTTTAATCAACTGTATCTTTCCAACATAAAATGACAAATAACTACAAACTAATGGCAAATTAACTTGGGCAAATTGATCAAAAAGATCTGTATTCAAACAAATATCTGCATTCACAGAACACAACAACATGCCCTCAGACAAACAAAATGGATTGTGTGTTGGATGAGGCCCTAAGACACTGCCGACTAGCGTGTGGGATGGGATAAAACAAGCACTGATTCTAATGAAATAGCAACTCCAATCTAACTTGATCTCTCTTCGACATAGTTCACCACCGAACACTGCAAAAGAGGGTTTATGACCTGTACCATCTTCAAACGAATCATAACATATATATTGCAGAGAGGAAGCTCACAATATCACTCCTCCCTTTCTCTCCTGAAATATTCAGATCCCCATCTGGTTTACCTCAAGGATAAATCATTGTTCCACGTATCGATCCACTACCAAACCTAATTACATCTTTTCATATCAGCTGCTAGACGTGTACTTGAGAAGCATTATTTTTTCTAAAGTGAGAAGTTTCATCTTAAGTCTTGCATCTTAGTGAACTGCCCATAAGCAACTGATCACTGGATGTTTCCCATTCACTTACAGCTTAACACTTCAAAAACAGAGGTTCTTGTGTATGGCAAATGGACTATTTATCAAATTTCAACAATCTGACATCAGGAACTCAGGCACCTACCTTGTACCCCAGAATTTAGGAGTGATCATGTAATCCAACCTCTTATACCACACGCAAATCAAGAGCCAAATCATGTTTCCACATTATGAAATGCCTTCATTACATTTTCCAATTATTGGGTGTCCTATCTAGAATAGGTCAAGGGAATATGTTGTGGAGATAATGCTTTAGAAACTACATGGAATTAAAAATGTGTCCAATATGCTGCTGCTCAACCTACCAAAGAGGTCACATATAATTCAAGTTCAAGTTTTTATTAACAAATCGAAATATAAAATCTCATCGTCAAGCATAACGTTATCAGCAAAACAGATGGAATACAAAAAATACAATTTTAGATAATAATATAGTATATATGTTTTATTTATATTTAAAAGCCTAACACTGTTAACCACTTATATACTGACCTAGACAATATTTTTGAATCTGAAATAATGGTAATCTAAAACTCAGCTCCAAAATAGTGGTAGGATAAAAATGTGAAGGTGCACCTTCCAGAAAACATTTTTTTTTAAATCTCTGTTTATGAATGTTATATCCACAAGATTCTGAGTAGAATCCATGCAAATAATTATGCAAGCAGGTATGGGAAGCTGCATCTAACCTCATATTCGGATCAACCCAACACGGTTACATGCTGCAACACATGGTATGCCACGTTTGCTTGTCTCTGAACCTCAAGGACCCTGCCCTACCAAGTTTACCTGATCCATGGATGACTAGCTGCTCAAGTACAGGCTTTTGATTGAATTCTGAGACATGTAGTCTTGCTTATTCCATTATAACACCAGGACTGTAAGTTCCCGAATTTAAAGAAAAACTCTGGACAGGAGCAGCTCGTCATGCCTGGACCATGGAAACTAGACAAATATGTTTACACCAAACAATATCTTCCGTATAGAAATACTACATCCAACAGCCTTTCAACCACATCGCTCCAAAAGGGCGCCCAGCTACTGATGCAAATCTGAGAGCATGACAGTTCTGTCAGAAGTATAATATGATAAACGGATGCAATAATAAAATACAAAATGTTAAATATGCAAAGGTATGGATAAAGGTGATGTACAACGAATAACAACTTTAATAAATACTCAGTTATATATCCCTTGGAAGTAACACTTTTGTTCTTGAACATTTAGCATTGTCTCCCTACATGTATACAGGTGTGTAGCCTTGTTTGGACTGCAGCAACAAATGTGAAACTGGTATACTCATTTTTTTCTGGCCCTGCCAACAAGCTAATCTAGTGTGTGTTGCGATATAAGCCTGTCTATGATAATGTCAAGGCCCAGAATTCGTCTGTAACCCGGAGGTGTGCACCACGCATGCTCTCCTAACTAATTTGAGACTACTTCCCACATCCTGTATTGATCATGTAAAGCAGTGGTGGCAGTCCACCTAGTTTTGTGAATAACTAGTTCTAAATAGACCTTTTCCTGTATCACAGAGGAGTGTGGTCACCTGATCCTAAGTGCCAGAAAGGAGTGTGGGCTACTTACCCTACTCATATAAAGTTTAGTGTGACCCACCACCCCGGCCGAGATACTTGCACTGACATTCAGAGTGCATGCCAAGTGCATGTATGTAATGCAAATGTGTAGCACCTACAAAATATTACCAGATTCTATGTGGAGAGCGCACTAGGAATACTGGGATCTATTTTGGATGGCACTTGGTTTAGTATGTCACAAAATGAAGAGTATGTACAGCTTCCCCAGACAGCAGAAGTGTTCAAATTGCATTCCTGTCGCTAGAAGGAGCAGACCCAGTGAGGAAGGATGGAGACACGGCTAGCCTTAGAAATTCAGTAAGGTCCTCTTAATAAGAGACTGCCAATTAATTCTTCCAAAGCACTAACATTTAGCAGGTGGCAGGAGGCATGGACTGGCCAGCAGTTTTATGTTGTTAAAGATGAGGACGTTTCTAGGCAGTTACTAGGTAGAGCTGCTCTTATGTTTTTCAAAGGATGATGCTTCAGAAAGACTGATGATAGCCAGGTGCAGGGATCTTTATACTTCATTCTGCTCTAGTTCTGGATTCCCCTGCTTGGGGCCAGCCTCATCACTATCTGCTGTGAAAGACATCATCTTGCAAAAAAGGCTGTGACTGCACTACAGCCATAAAATGGCACCTGAGAAGGAAACACCCCAAACCTCTTCCAAACCCTTAGACAGTGAATTCACGTCCTCAATGTGGAGAACAACTGCCTAAAGGCAAGCACCAATCTCAAACCAGCCCAGGGGCGCTAACTGCTCAAGATGAACAGGAATGCTAGTCATTACTTAGACAACAAATGAAACGCATTTCATTACCATGTGTTTTTACAACACATACATCAGCTTATTAAAACTACAAGTACAGGGTATGCTGTTACAACACGGAAATGTACTTTTAATGTGTTTTTTCTAATGTAACTGAATTTTTTATAGATTTTTTTTTTTTTTTACAATACTTTGAAAGTAAGCACTTTTTTCACTATAAAAATAAATACATTCACAATATATATTTCGCTTTGTGATACAATTACCCCAGATTTTTTTTCTTCTTGATGTAATGTCAGTAGTTATTTTTTTAAAAGGCATCACGCAAGCCACATTCTCAACATTGCGAACGTTCGACCTGGCCACTGGCTTTGCTTTTAGAAGCATAAAGCTGAGCGTTGTACACATTTTATTTTACTCAATATTGTCATCTATAGTATCTTAAGGCAATTCGAAAGCAATGTGTGTGTGTATATATATATATATATATACACACACACACACACACACACACACACACAAAATTTTACTGATCTAAATATTTTCTTGGAACTACAGATAAGTGTTTTTTTTATTAGATTTTTACTCATATATTAGTATAGAAGTTCATATTTGGTTACTTATCTAATTGATAGAATACCATTACCTAATTTGTTGTAAACGCATGCACTGTAAACGGATGTATTGAAAATAACAATGCACTGTAAAATAAGGTGCAATGGAGGTTTATACAGTTGGATGTGGTGCTGGCCAAACAACAAGTGGCCATTGGTTGGTTAAGCACAAGGGCAGCCTTGCTTGCGTTGTGTATAAGAGACGTTAATGAGTGGGAGTTAGCAGATGAAGCACACATGAGACTCAGTCGCTGGGATGACAAATTGCAAGACGGCCTGGGCCAGGCTTTTGGCAGCCTAACATATGGGGGTAGCGAACGGGGGTCGCAGTCACAAGGGTCTACACACACTGTCTCACTGGGGCAACTGACTGTAGGCCCAGCCTAGAAGATCCTGACTATAAAGTGGACAACTGGGAAAAGGGATCCTTCTTTTTACACTAGAGGGCCTGGATGATCCCTTGGTTAATGACCGACAGTATATGTTATACTTTATCTTAAGGGATGCTGGCCTAGGGGATTATGGGGGTCAAGTCTGGAGAGATGGGATGGAGGGCTGGATCCTTCTGAAAATTACGAGTGGGATTGCCATGCACACTGAGCACATGGTACCGTTTGATATTTTCTATGTTCTCTCTTGTTGGTTATAATGCAAAAAACATCATGTAATTAGATCTTCCTGTATTCCCACGGACGTGGGGTTGCTTTAAAAGAATGACCAATAAACAGATTGATAAAAAAAAAAAATGCATTGTAAAAAAATCTTAACTGTATTTCGGTGTAATGGACGAGCTGCAACAATACCAACGCATTGAACGTCCACTGAGCAGGCTTGCAACACTACTCAACTCCTCAGTGGTCCAAGTCCAGAGTGAGACCAGATCCCTGACCCCATATAACCAGAGCCCTACTAAGGACTCCCTAGGTGCAGACCCAAAGGAGCGCAACCACCACCCCACCCAGCCCTGCACAATCTGCATCTCTGCAAGAGGCAAAGTCAGGCCTCATAGTAATAGACAGAATGATCGAACTGATCGCACACAGGAAAATATGCTGTGAGGCCACTAACTGTTGCTAGTGTGATCACACTTCACAAGAACAGTTTGAACTGATCTACGAGTTATTCGCTGGGGTTATCATCAGTGCATAATGTATGTCTATGCCTTTATTTTTAAGTCAACAAGGACATTGGGAGAAGGCACTGAAGTGGGTTGACTAGGAATCAGAGGTAAGATTGCAAACCTCTAACTAGGCCCCTATTGAATTGCATAGTATCTCATTTTGTTTTGATATTAAAGTCTGTATTTTACTAAGATATGCACTTAGCTGCACACTGTGTTATTGTGCCTGTTGTTTGACTGTTTAGTTTGGAGTAACTCACTATCTCCCTGAGAAACCTGTAACCACCCTACCCTGTCAGTCAAGTACATCTAAGGTCTTCTTGGCTTAGTTTGCAGAGGCACAATAAACTAGACACCAAAAGTCCAGTGGCAAATTATTTCAACCCTTATGGTTACAGCAAAGTAGCCACTGACTTTTTATAGAGCACATACCCAGAATTGTGTCCGACAGTGGGTGACGGCAGGTAATGGGTGCTTTTCCCTCATTTACTCTTGTGGTACAGCGCCCACTGCATCCTGCAATGCTGTGAGGGAACATTCCAAGGATCGTGGCCTCTTTCTATTGGTCTAGGGGACCAGGCATATAATGAGCCAAACACTTGTTGATGTCTGGGTACCTCCGAAACCCTTCGTCAAGACTGTCCACCTTATATGAACCGACCACATATTAATTATATTGAGGAGTCTTTTATTGCAAAAATAAGTTACAGATCAATTTATGTTCAAATGTTTGGAATAATGTGACTTCATAGAATCTCAAATCTGCAATGATGCCAACCCCAGGGCCCCTGCTTCAGCCGACACAGCAGCCCCAGAGACTACCTGTACTTAAACAGAAGAGAATAAATCCTCCACTTAGTTCACCCCAGCCTTATATAAGAATAAAAAGGGGCTACCAAACTGGTGAAGGTAAATGAAAGTTCACTACAACATCAAACTTAACACAGCTTAAAATCAACAAAAGGCCATCAACAAGGCTCAAAAAGAGAACTATTCAAATTGTATTTTTGGAAGCCAGGAATCAGCAGAAAGAAATATTCAAAGTTAATGAACTTTCAGAAACTTCTAACTTCACTCCTCGCATTGCTCCCTCTCAAGCTTTATGTGATGACCATGTCAAATTCTTTATAGATAAAATTGATCAGATCTGGTATAATATTTAAACAAACCTTTCAACTAAAAATATCATGAAGCCATCTGCAGAAACACTGTCTGTGTTAAGGTCGACCTTCCAAAAGAATTCTATGGAAGAATTATAAAAGACCATTAACAAGTGCACATGCGGCTCCCTGTCAGATCCACTGCCTTTAGATGTATGTATGTATACATGTGCATATGGTATTTCTATAATGCAGACCTAGCCAAAAGGCAGCAGAGCGTTCTATATGGTCAAAGACTCTGTGCAACACTTGGCAAAAAAAAAACTATCAGCTTAAAACAAGCAACATCTAAAGGTGCTGAAGAGTATACCACCTGCATCCTTCATACTGTGGCACAAACTTTACAGATAAACCATCTTCTGAAGCAAAACAAGCACATGAAGATAGATTTGTACCTTGTGCGCACAGTCTTCTATGATTGATTCTTCTTGATTCTGTCTTATAACTAAAGGCTGCTTACAATAGTTAGTATGTCATACGCAGAATATTTGCCCTGTTGCAAATTTTTGGTGCAGAGACTAAAATATTGTTTCGAACATACTAAACACAAGTTGTCAACTGCACACAGGGTTACTCTTCAATGCTAACATTTATAATGTGTTCAATACCTGTACACAGCTATGATGTATTAGGAGCACGTGTTTTGTAAAAGCTTACACCCACTGGGTGGACACAGGCTGCACAAACTTAGATGAAGAACTACTATGGTAGTTACGCACTGCTATGTAAACTATAAATCAAACTAACACACTCATTGTATGACGTCTTCGGAGATGTAATTTGAGATGTCAGCAGTGATATAAAATGATGTCATAGAACATGTCATAAGTGATGTAATATGTGAGGCCATAACTAGTGCCTGGTGGGGTTGCAAGTTATAGTTATCTCTGCTAACTATAACTGGTGAATTTCTGTGTTTTTTGTTCAAAACGTTAATGCTGTCACTGACATTCACCCACACACACACACTAAATAAGTTGCTGTGAGTCTTTTGAGAGATAGGTCCAGCATATTTATATTCTGTGCCTCAGTGGCTTTTAGAACTGCTGTATGTCTTGTTTGCGTTTCCAAGAGCAGTCAGGTATATTGGATGTAGGGTGCACTAATATCAATACTAATTCACACAGCTTTCGTTTTCAACTGTTAGCATTATGTTCCTCGTTTAGGTGTTTTGGATTTGAATATAAGGATTAAATACACTTTAACCAACTCAACAGACAATTCATTAGGGTTCCATGTGTGCCAAGTCAGTGTGCTATGAATTACAAAAGGGTGTAACTTGAAGATATATTTTCATAAAGTATTGTCACCAGTGTTCTGGCAAGATTCAGATACAATTCAGCCTGCTGAGAGAAGGTACAAGTTCAGTGTAAACGCGAAGGCAAATCAAATTGTTTTTCTGATGTCGATATATGCACTGCCTATTGTACATTCTACTATTGTTATCTTCATTACAGTCCCATACCTGATGAAACACAGACCAGGGAAAGTAATGAAATTTTCCAGACTCACCTCTTTTTTTTTCCTGTTTTCCCCTACCCCCGGGTTTTATATCTATCGCAGGTTAGTAATCGGGGTTGGTTGAAGGATAAGGGAGCTTTGGGACCTTAAGTTATTCCATTACATAGGACAGTTTTCTGATCCGGACAGAACTACCCTCAAATATCTTTATGAATAAGTAGGGCTTCAAGCTAGTCACTGTGTTATTCATACTTCTCTTGATACACCATTTTTGAAAAGCCTCCTATGGAAGTCATGCCTTTTGTGTCCTTGTGCCCTCAAATGTGCAACGAATTACCAGTGAACCTGATACTGTATTCTGAAATAAAACTTAACATTTTTTAATCTCCCAAACAATATTGTTAGATAAGAACACTAAGATATCCTCAGGTGTAAGAAGAGAGTTTTATAAAATGCAATTACATAACAAAAAAGACGTACAAGGCAAAATATTACATTTTGATAAAAGTGCCAAAATTTCACTACAGCTTTATGGAAGCCAGTATGTTCATGGAGGTCTTTATGAACAAAAAAGCCTGTAAACCCAAGAACATGTTATCATGACAGCAAAGAAAAATAAATGAGTTGTTACGTTATGTGCGTTTGCAAAGTGCACTATCCCCAAGGAGGATATCCTTGTGCTGAACAGGTGTGTTTTTCCTAGATCTGCCTATGGTAGGTTTTTAGCTTCTTGTGGAATTCAAGAAGAGGAGGAGGCTCTGATGAGGAGTTGGAGGCTGCTGCACGCTTTAGGAGCAATGTAAGAGAACACCCGTTCTCCTGAACTGGTTATATGTATGCGTGGGATGTGTGCAAGTAGGAGTCCTGTCGAGCTGAGGTGTCTAGACTGATGGTGAAGGTCAAGGCAACCATTCAGGAAGGTGGGACCCGAGTTGTGTGGAGCCTTGAATGTGTTTGGGGGTTTGAATTGAGCGTGTTTATCAATTGGAGTTTGCTGAGGTGTGGTGTGATGTTAGTTCTCTGTGGGAGGCTGAGGATGAAACTGGCCATCGAACTCTAGATGGTTTGCAGTCTTCTAGTGGGTTGCTTGGAGGTCTGGACATAGAGGGTGTCCCCATAGTTCAACTTGCCGGTGACTAGGGTGCAAGTGACAGTTTTTCTAGTATTGCTCAAGAGCCATTTGAAGCTGTTCCTCAACATCATCGGGGTGTGGAAGTAGGATGAATAATGGTGTTGACCTGTGCAGTCATGTCCAATTTACTGTTGATGAATATTCCAAGGTACAAGCCTGGGTTCGGAGTGTGGGTCCGAGCTCGGACGTCCACCAGTTAGTCTCATGGTGAGGTGTCCCTGCCGAAGATCACTACTTCAAACCTTGTCAGTGTTAAACCTAAGGCAGCTGGCTTTCCTCCAGTTAGCAACTTCTGTCATGCAGGCAGTGAACTTGTTTCTAGTGTCTGGGGTCTTGTCCGAGAAGGAAATGTACTAGCGGCATGTTGGAGTAGGAGAGAATGTTGAAGTTGTATGTGCAGATGACGCTGACCAGAGGATCATGTATGAATTGAAGAGAGTGGGGCTTTGAACCTTGAGGCACTCCGCAGATGAGTTTGCGGGCTTCGGAAGAGCAAACTTGCAGAATGACAGCTTATGTTCTACCCTTTAAGAATGAGAAAATCCAACGGAGAGCGGTCCGTTGATACCAGTCTAGTGCAGGCACCTGATCAGGATGGGGAGTGTCTCAAACGCTGCAGAGAGGCCAAGGAAAAAGAGGGCTACTTCTGTCAAGAATCAATGGGATGTCGTATGTGGCGGTGTTGAGTGCTGTTTCTGTACTGTGGGTGGGCCTGAATCAGGACTGCGTGATGTTGAGGAGCTGGTCTCTACTGAGGTGGTTAGTGAAGCGTCAGTTGATTAGTTTCCTTAAGACCTTTGCTGGATACGGTAGGAGGGAGATGGGTCTGCAGTTAAAAAGCATGGCTGGGTCAGCTGATGGTTTCTTAAGCAGGGGCATGATGGTGGCATGTTTCCAGTTGTCCAGGAATGTGGCTGAGTTGATGGAGGCGTTAGGAGGATCAGTAGGAGACTTTTAGTGAAAGTGTGGAGGGGGCAAGGTCGGCGGGAGACCCAAAGTCGATGGTCTTTAAGGTAACAGCAATTTCAAATGTTGTGACAGCAGGCTACAAACTCAGGGTTCAATCACTAGCCATGATGGAAAACTGAGGGGTGACAGGGTCCAGTTGAAAACCGAAGCTGCTACATACGGAGACGGTTTTGTTACAGAAGAATTGTAGGAACTACACATGGGAGAGAGCCTGGAGTAAGGCAGGATTCAATTTCTGTCTAGGACTGGCTGACCACCATTAGAATAACCCTTTATGGAAATATGCAGCCTACTGAGCCCTCGCACATGCATGAGGATGCCCGAGGGACTAACTATAATCAGGGCCAATGGAATTATGTGAT